>NW_026643208.1:0-1319330 GCF_028828555.1 Penicillium taxi
TAATACCCTAATACCCTAAGCCCTAATACCCTAATACCCTAAGCCCTACCCTAACTCAGTCAGTGAAAACGATTCGTGGGTCAAAGGAGCAGTGTGAAATTACCGTAATGGTGCCAGACTCAGTAACATCTTTCCAACCACTTAGGAAAAAGTATGTATTCACGTTATCAGGATCTGGCTCATGAACTCCCTCCTCACACCACCTATGACCTTCAAAAGAGGTATCAACGTCGACGTAATGAATGACAGAAGTACCAATCTCTGTATTTGCTGTCTTGACTGCGGCCTCGATGGCCTGATTCGCACTTTGAACGATATCATTGAACTCTTGTCTCACGTCGGTAGTCAGCCAAACTTCACGGGGGTCTGATTTTAGCCAATCGGCGAAACTGCCCGAATAGTAATGCTCCCAGCCCCACATAAAGGTAGTGTAATTACAATCCTCGTTATCACCATTGAAAAATTGAGGGTATCCGGTGACGTAGAGATCGAATTCCTAGAAAAATTATTAGACGACGGAACTTATTCAGAGGAAAAAAGTGACACCGAATAAAGAAACTTACTGTATCTCCAGCTTTCGTTGAGATATTTTTATAGATCTCCTTCAACTGATATTGAAAGCCATCTTCGCTTGTATCCGCTATCAGGGCTGTCGCAGCTGCTTTATAATGCGAGCACCACCAGCGGTCCCAGTAAAGCACAGGAGAACGGTACCACCTGAGGAGACAGTGTTTAATGATATCTGTGAATCCAAGATCATTACCACCAATGGACAAAGTTCCGAAACTGGCATTATTCGGGTTTTCCCACAACTCAATTTTGTTGTACAGCCCGTTGAATTTGTCTCCAGAGCAAGCCAGATTTTGGAAAGTAAGGTTAGAGTCATCCAAGCTATTATAGATCAACTGGCCGTAGCTGCTTGATCCAATGCGACAGGAGTCTGTAGAGGTAGAACCGGTTCCTAGTCCCGCTGCATAGGAGTCACCAAAGTGAACATACCCTTCAGTGGATACTGGATCCTCAAAAGGATCATCATCGTAAGTTGAAGTAGGACAAGAATCACGTTTGGTGGTAGGAAGTGTAGGAAGTAAGATACTTCTTTCACACTTAGCTGAAAAGTAAACTCCAGCAGCCAAAAACGCAAAATTATCAGCATTGTGGGCGGAAAATTCCGCAGGGCAGATCCCTTCTTTACCATTAGCATCCGGACATTGAGGAGGCGGAGTTTTTTTTTTTTTGTTCCTCCTGGATTATAGTTCACACAGCTCCGGTCAAATATACCAAGAGGAAGTTGGTAACAACCATTAAAACCATAGGCATAA
This sequence comes from Penicillium taxi, assembly GCF_028828555.1. Lineage (NCBI taxonomy): Eukaryota > Fungi > Ascomycota > Eurotiomycetes > Eurotiales > Aspergillaceae > Penicillium > Penicillium taxi. The sequence continues at coordinate 1,323 of NW_026643208.1, forward strand.
TCTTGGGTCCTGGGTATTTAATTAAAATAATTATCCTGAGGTAGAGATTTTGAAAGTGAGACTTACTTTGTTTTTCCAAGCATAGCATAGCTTGTGTGTGTCATTTCATGTAGAAGAACAACTGCCCTCGACCTATGTGCTTGTCGCAGATTGATAGAATCACAGTCACTAAGCCTGCTTTGAGTGGACATAATATCATTTGTACTGGGATTTGCAGCAAAGAATGCAGTACAGAAATTCAAAGTTCTTTTTCTATCACTCATGTGCGCCTTATAATTTGACATTTCACAAAACTTGGTGTTGTCATTACAACTGTATGTGACTTGGTAGTCTGATGCGCTACCAGCAAGCATTTTCGCAATTCGAGTGAAGGTCTCAGCAGTGTCACTTGCAAAATTGGCCTCATTTCTTACTGAACTTGCAAAGAAGGTTTCGTAGTATATTCCACTCTGAAGATCGGCGGCTGTGGCGGTTGCAACATCCACTGCATATGCCAATTCAGTAAGAGCGAGTGATTTCTGTGCAGTAGAGCAGGTCTTGCCCTCTTCAGTAGACCATATAACGGAAACTGGCGTTGTCGTCGTTGTGATCACTGTATATTTACAAGCAGCAGATGGGCAGTATCCCCGGCTACAAGTGAAATCGCAGAGATCGTCAAGAGAGGAATCAACACCGTCAGCAGCCTCACCAGTACCATTTGTCTGGGCCGGTGAAGTCACGAGAGCCCCCGTCTCAGTGCAGGTGCAGAACTGGATTGGACAGTAGCCATAATTGCATGCGTAAGAGCACAGTCCAGCATTATTTCCATCTCCAGTTCCTGCTATACAAGCTGGGGGGAGGAAGTCTGATACCGTTGGGACGGGCATTGCATGCTCTGTCGTATCACAAGTTTTGGTTGGGCAGTAGCCATAGTTACAAGAAAAGCTGCATAGGCCTTCATAGTTAGCATCTTTGCCCTCTGCAGGATAACCTGTCACACCTGTGGCGTTGGGCTTCGTGCGTGGAACTCCCATAGCCTCACAGGTACAAGCACCATCTGGGCAATACCCATACTTGCATGTAAAATTGCAGAGCTGATCAAAGTCATAGGCACCTTTTCCTTGAATACATGTCTGGTTTGATAGAGGAATCAAGGTACTCGCATCTGTGTCGTAGGTGCCTGTGAGACTGCCGACCCAGGCATTGTAATTGGCGACGTCTCCATCACAGCTACTCGATATCTTCAGTCCCTTAGCTGATGCGATCGCAAAGTCGTCTTCATAAAGTGTGACTTCAACTTCACCCGAATAAAATGGTACACTGCCGAAATAAATTCCAGGGCCAATCTCAGAGTCAGGGCTGAAGTCCCACTCAACATCCACCAAATCACTTCCAGTGGTCACTTGAACACCGTAATTTGCGTCAGAAAGTAGAGCCATAACATTAATCCTATTTTTTAACACATCCTTTGGATCAAATTCAATCTGTAGCTGAGAGGCTGTGTTGACAGTAGTGTTACCAGTCGAGCAGGCAGAGATTGGATTAGGCCGATACCAGAAGATGACTGTATCTTTACCCATTGTCGCTGTGCCATCTTTATAAAGATCAATAAGAAATGGCAGAACATCGCGCCAAGCATCATGGGGATAGCCTAGAGCATAATTATAGTTCGCCTCGCCGATCTCAAAGGCGGCCATCGATGTGTCGCGTAAAGGTCCAATGTAATGAGACTCTCCGTAATCATTCCAAGAGATGATTTCCACGAACTCTGGTGTTGAATCAAGCGAAAGGAGCTCTTGCCATCGGTCAAACCATAGACTATCACCTTGCCATAGCCAATTTTTGTCGTATCCTTTGAGATTTGTGTAGAACCAAGGAGACAGTGCAAACATGTATGGCTTGTCATCAAGATATTGTAGATATGAGGCGTCGGTATAGGTGTCCATGGTCAGATTCCCCCATGGCCAGGCAGCCCAGCTAAATAAGCCATCGGCCACCCCGTTTGCTAGAGCAAGAGCAGGCTTTGCGCCCACAGAGGACCAATCGGGCATAAAAAAGCAATTTGTAGTTGCTTTAATACTAACCCAGTCTGTTGCACTATCAGGTGTGAAGGGCTAAAGCTAATCTTAAATTCAGAACTAGCTAGGCACATGCTGTTTACAAAATCCTTGAAGAACGTGAACAATTCGGGGTGGAATCGTGAGGTATGCGGTTGGTGGGTCACGTGGTACAACCACGTGATAGTTCACCAGGATTCAACCTGTTACAATACCCCCCTCCTATTCTCCTGTTTTCCGGGGTCCATTCGAAGTCGTAATTGGTCCGTATCGTAGTTCAAAGGTGTCGAGAGCTGTGCAGTTTTCCATTGCGTCGATAGGTTCCCATGTCAGTTCTGCGTATCCTCGCCATTTCACTAATGCTTCCCTCCGCGATCCACGTCCAATTTTTCGCGTCCTTGCTTGTAGGATCTCTTCAATTTCGTATTCCAGATCTCCTTCGACTAACAGCGGAGGCGGTTGCGAATCGTCCACGATTTGTGACGGTAACGGGTCCGTTGCCGCGGGTCTTATTAACTCAACATGGAAGACAGGATGTATGCCGCTTGGCACATCCAGCTTCACTGTATGAGAGGATGGCACTTCTAGAACTGTGTATTTGGCGTGAAGCCAGTCTAGTTTCTTTGAAGGCCGTATCGTGCGTACATTCCGTAGGTTTAGCCATACTTTATCGTTGATATTATAGACTGGAGCGGCTCGTCTTGAACGATTCGCTTGTTCCTGTTGGCGTTCTTGGGCGATAGCCATCGCTGCATTTGCCCAATCGGTGGCGTCTTGTAGCCGGTTCGTGAACGTTTCCGCTGCGATCTCTGGTCCTTTCTCTGCTTGGACTTCTATCACTTCGACTGGATCGACATGGTATCCGTGTGTGAAGAAGAATGGAGATAGTCCAGTAGAGGTTGCGTCTCGGTTATTGATCGCCATGGCTACGATAGGTAGTAAACTTGCCCAGTCGTCCTGTGCGTACGTAGTAAAGGCGCGTAGAATTCGTTCGACTTCTTGATTTGCGCGTTCCGTAGCTCCATCAGTTTGGGGGTGGAATGCGGTAGATAATCGGCGTCGAATCTTTAGCTTTTCGCACACGATTCGCCAGAACCCCCCTACGAACTGTGGGCCGCGGTCACTAGTGATCGCTATCGGTAAACCATGATGCATATAAATATGCTTCATAAAGACATCTGCGACGCTTTCCGCAGTAATACTATGCATATCTATTAGGATCACTCCTTTAGATAGCCGATCAGTAATTACTAGACAATTCGTCGCTCTTTCTTTCCCAGTGGGTGGAAGTTCTGTGATGAAATCCATGGATAGTTCGGCCCAGATTCGTTGTGGAATCGGTAACGGTTTAAGTAGGCCTTGCTTCGAATCTCTCCAAATCGTGTTTCGTCCGCAAATGGTGCAATTCCTTAAGAATCTCCGTACATCGTTCGTCATTCCTGGCCAAAAGAATCTACGGGCCAGTATCGTATAGGTTGCGTCCCGTCCTGGATGTCCAGTCGTGTAGGAATCATGGACCTTCTGGATCAAGGTTGTGCGTAGTGGTTCGTTGTCTGGAATCCATGTCCTTTTCCTAAAGCGTAGAAGATTTCGTTCATCTAAGTCACACTCGGATAGGCTTATTTTCAGGTTCGATTCGGCAGGGATTCGTCGGTCTCCCTTTTCAAGTGCGAGTGCGAACTGCTGGTATATTTGATCTTCCTTCCGCGCGTTATTCCATGCTTCCTGCGTTTCTGCTTCTTCAAACATCGCCACTGGTATATCAAAGTCTAAAGGTAGACTTGGTTCAGTGCTATTGTTACGGATTGTTACTGATTCGAAGAGTTTCCGGAAACGATTCGTGAGCCTCTCATCAGAGATTCCTTTAGGTTCGTCTTGTCCTCGCCGGGATAGAGCATCTGGTTGGATCGCCTGTTTCCCGGGTCGATATCGTAGCTCAAAGTCGAATTCGGCCAGGATGTCTGCCCATCTCATTTGTCGTTCGCTTAGATCCTGCGCCTTATGAAAGTATCGTAGATTTTTGTGGTCCGTTAAGACCACGAATCGCGGGACCATCTTCAGCTCTGGCTTCCATTCCCGTAGCGCATGGATGATAGCGAGTAATTCCTTATCGTGTATCATATAATTGGTCTCTGCAGGTGAGAACTTACGCGAGAGATAGGCGCATGGTCTTAGTGTCCCATCTTCTTGTCTTTGTGATAAGACTGCTCCTGTCGCCCATCCAGATGCGTCTGTTTCCACTATTGTTTCGGTGTCTTCTCGGAAATGAGCCAATATTGGTGCAGAGATAAAGAGGTCCTTTAGGGTCTCGAATGATTCTTGTTTCTCCTTGTCCCATTTAAATATCGTATCTTTCTTTGTCAACTGCACCAATGGTGCAGAGACATCTGCGAATCGTGGTATAAACGTCCGGTAGAAGTTAGCGAATCCAACAAAACCACGTACTTCTCGGATATTAGTAGGTGCTTCCCATAGCTTAATGGCTTCAACTTTCTTCGGGTCTACACATAGACCTTCTCCAGCTCGTATGATGAACCCTAGGTATTTCACAGAGCTCTGTTCAAATTCAGATTTCTCGATATCGCATTGAAGTCCAGCATCTCTTAGCTTCTGGAGCACCTCGCGTACTTTTCGTCTATGATCCGTGATCGATCCGTCGGAGTAAATAATGATATCGTCCACATATGCTGACACAAACTCGTCGAGAAATTCGCGTAGAACTTCATTGATATACCGTTGGAAGGTTGCGGGAGCGCCAGTCAGGCCAAAAGGTGTAACTAGCCACTCATAGAGCCCGTATCGTGTTCGAAACGCTGTCTTCCATTCTTCGCCTTCCTGCATTCTGATCTTATGGAAAGCCGCTATGATATCGAGTTTGGTAAACCAGCGAGCCTTCGACATGTTTCGTAGTGTTTCTTGAATCAGAGGTAGGGGGTAACGGTCCTTGATGGTTATGGAGTTTAACCCTCTATAATCGACACAGAATCGGATGCCTCCACCAGGTTTTCGTACTAATAACACCGGTGAAGCTGCTGGCGATTTGCTGACTCGTATGAATCCTTTTCCCAGTAGATCGGTAAGAGTTTTTCGTAGAACTAATAGCTCTTCTCTATTCATTCCATATAATGGCCCATGAGGTGGTGTCGATTCGTTACCATTTCCATCGCGTGTCAAGGGTATCTTATGATCGATCCCTGGGCGATGGCTCGGAAGCTTGTCTGCTTTCTCCTGGCTAAAAACATCTAACCAAGGGAGATATTGTGGGGGAAGTTTAGCTCTCGGATCGGTGAATTTCTTAGGTTGCAGCGCCTTGTCGATATCGTCCATAGTCACTTTGGCTATTCGGAGGTGGTCCGGCGACGAAACGCTATCGAATAGTTCTTTGATTTCTCCCGCAGATGATTGCTGTACTTTCAATCTCTTTACTTTTATTGGACCGATTGACGGGTCGATACGGTTCCAACAACGAATGCGCTCTCCATTTCTCGAATGGATATCTAAATACCCTCGTTTCGCAGCGTAAACTCCGTCGACATCTTTTAACCAAGGCGTCCCAAGTATCATTTCGTCTGACTGTCTTGGAATGATGTAGGCAAAGACTTTCTGCTGTTGTAGTCCATTAACATCAAGATCGAAGTATGTGGCCTGAGTGATCCGTCCTTGATTCTTGATGACTCCGTTCAGGATTCGCGGTGGAATCGGGATACGCGGAAGGTTAAGAGATTGCGCTAGGTGTCCGCTGATAGATGCATAGCTATCGCTTCCGTTGTCTACTAAAGTCTTCGCGAATTGAATTCCATTAACTCTAGCATCGACATAGAATGACGCCTCTTTCTTTAGCAGCTTCTCAACCCCCTTCTGCTCCTGCTCGCGGTTTAGTGCAGGAGCTAATCTTTTCCCGAATCATTCTCCGCTTCATCTTCTTCGATCGCTGGCGAATACTCCCTTCTTCGGGGGTGGCTCGATCTTGGTTCTTCGACTACTGCATTCCGTACCACTACTTGGTTCGGATTCCGTGCGGGCAGTAAAGGGCATATACTTTGCCAACAGTTATCTCGACCACATCGTAGACATCTCTTTTCTGTACGGCGACGTTGGAGTTCTTCTTTCTCGACCCATTTTGCACGTTTTCCCACGAGATGTTGATCCTCTTTACGAACCTGTCCCTTTTCGTTCACGAATCGGGACGAATTCGTCTGTGTGGTGTTCGTGTTTACTGTTGGAGTCCAGTCCATCCTATCCTCTGTGGCTATGGTTGATTGATCTCTTTGGATTCGCTGGCGAGTGGATAACTGGCGTCTGCCTAATGCGATATTCAGTGTCTCGCTATCAGTGTCGATTTCGTGGAGCCGTGTGATAAGACCTATAAAATCATAGGGAACACCACGATTCATAAGCGAATTCGTCATATCTTCGTTAAGAGCGTTTAGTAAGAGTTGTCGTTTTGCTTCGTCGTGCCATTCGGTTGCACCAGCATCTGCGAGCTCTCTTTCTAACTGGGGAAGGAATCGTGAAAAAGGCTGGTCGGGCTTCTGTTTAAGCTGATGTAGACGCCGAGCTGCTCGTGATCGAGCGTTAGGGTCTCCATACATCCTCTCAAGATATTCCAGAAGCATATACGGGTTGCCTTCGCTTCGTTGTGTCTTCACAAACGTTCCGGTGTTCTTGGCGGCCATTTTCTCTAGGCGGGAAAATGTATAGAGGAATTGCTCTTGTGGGGTACCGATGGCAGCTCCGTCTACTAGCAATTTGTTCTCTATCGAGATTCTCCAGGTTGGCCAATCAGAGATGTTTCCTGCATACATCGCGGGGTCGGGGAGACGAGGGCGAGGTCGTCGACTCTGGTTATTATCGCTGGTTGATTCGATTGGTATCCCTTGTGGTTCCGTGGGTGGTTCGGGAGCGGCCCGCTCCTGGGACCGAACCACTAATTCTTCGAGTCTTCTAATTCTCTCATCGGTACTAATACTTGTCTGACTGATGTGCTGCATCAACGTCCTGGCCCACTCGGGTGGGCTCGACGGTTCGCTTGCAGCCATGATGATGAAGATATTCGTTTTCTTCTCGTGTTTGAATCGGATGCTTTCCGTCTTCAATTCGTTTGTAGGATGCTCAACTAGATACTTTCTAAGAGCTTTTCGTATTCGTTGGTATGCTCGATCGGATTCTTTCCGAGAGCGATTCGTTCGTCTGTCGTATGTGGCTCGATCAGATACTTTCTGAGAGCGCTTTTCTTATCGTCGGTCGTGGGTTTTACTCTCGTTAGAGGAAGGATTTTGTATGTGAAGGGCTAAAGCTAATCTTAAATTCAGAACTAGCTAGGCACATGCTGTTTACAAAATCCTTGAAGAACGTGAACAATTCGGGGTGGAATCGTGAGGTATGCGGTTGGTGGGTCACGTGGTACAACCACGTGATAGTTCACCAGGATTCAACCTGTTACATCAGGGCCCTCAAAAGTAGAAACAAATGGCTGTGAATTGTATAAAAAGTACGCATCATTTGAGGCATAGCTCTGGATCATTTCAGTCACAGCATCTTGATCCCAAGCTCCATTACCAGCATAGTCGAAAGAAAAGAAAAGCTTAAATCCCACAGAGTTTGCAGCGGAGAAAGCCATTTTCACGGAGGCATTATTGGTCTCATCTAGATATGCTATATTGAGGGCAAATGCATCTATGTGGGCATCCTGAGCAAGATCCATATCATCTTCCCAATCTGAAAGAGTATAATTTGCTGAATTTGTCACCTATATTCGTTAGTCCTGTCTTACATATCAACATATTAGAGTGTTAAAGTACCATAAAATGTGCAAACACAGCTTTAGCTTGAACATGGTGTATGAGCCGAGATAAAAGCGCCAAAATAAAAAGTTTTAAGACTGCCATTCTCGGAGAAGGTTGACTTCCAAGAAGTCATTGGCTGTTGATTTGATTCCAAGGTGTTATTGTCAATGATGTTGACATAGGCTACCCTTAAGTACTAAAGAATTGTCCTCTTCGGTGCTAAGATCTGAAATTTCCATATGCCCATATGGGCCCGTCCTTTCGGAGTATACCTAGGTAGAGCTCCACCAAGTAGTTCCTAGGGTTCAATAGTTATGTATTATCACTGTTTTCCATCTCCACTATCATGAGACTTGGTTATATGAAGGATTTAGCACTATGGTGTATATACCTAGAATGAAAAACTAGTAGTGCCCAGGTGGACTACTGAAGTTCATCTAGCCCGTATCCTATATCGTTATCTCTCACCACAGTACCTAGGTAAACAACAAGATACATATAGATCATTCAATCAGGGCAAGCTCAGGCTAGATTTACGCGTATGTCTTTTTACATATGTATATCCATGGATAAGGTGTTTATTGTGAAGGGCTAAAGCTAATCTTGAATTCAGAACTAGCTAGGCACATGCTATTTACAAAATCCTTGAAGAACGTGAACAATTCGGGGTGGAATCGTGAGGTATGCGGTTGGTGGGTCACGTGGTACAACCACGTGATAGTTCACCAGGATTCAACCTGTTACAATACCCCCTCCTATTCTCCTGTTTTCCGGGGTCCATTCGAAGTCGTAATTGGTCCGTATCGTAGTTCAAAGGTGTCGAGAGCTGTGCAGTTTTCCATTGCGTCGATAGGTTCCCATGTCAGTTCTGCGTATCCTCGCCATTTCACTAATGCTTCCCTCCGCGATCCACGTCCAATTTTTCGTGTCCTTGCTTGTAGGATCTCTTTAATTTTGTATTCTAGATCTCCTTCGACTAATAGCGGAGGCGGTTACAAATCGTCCACGATTTGTGACGGTAACGGGTCCGTTGCCGCGGGTCTTATTAACTCAACATGGAAGACAGGATGTATGCCGCTTAGCACATCCAGCTTCACTATATGAGAGGATGGCACTTCTAGAACTATGTATTTGGCGTGAAGCCAGTCTAGTTTCTTTGAAGGCCGTATCGTGCGTACATTCCGTAGGTTTAGCCATACTTTATTGTTGATATTATAGACTGGAGCGGCTCGTCTTGAACGATTCGCTTGTTCCTGTTGGCGTTCTTGGGCGATAGCCATCGCTGTATTTGCCTAATCGGTGGCGTCTCGTAGCCGGTTCGTGAACGTTTCCGCTGCGATCTCTGGTCCTCTCTCTGCTTGGACTTCTATCACTTCGACTGGATCGACATGGTATCCGTGTGTGAAGAAGAATGGAGATAGTCTAGTAGAGGTTGCGTCTTGGTTATTGATCGCTATGGCTACGATAGGTAGTAAACTTGCCTAGTCGTCCTGTGCGTACGTAGTAAAGGCGCGTAGAATTCGTTCGACTTCTTGATTTGCGCGTTCTGTAGCTCCATCAGTTTAGGGGTGGAATGCGGTAGATAATCGGCGTCGAATCTTTAGCTTTTCGCACACGATTCGCTAGAACCCCCCTACGAACTATAGGCCGCGGTCACTAGTGATCGCTATCGGTAAACCATGATGCATATAAATATGCTTCATAAAGACATCTACGACGCTTTCCGCAGTAATACTATGCATATCTATTAGGATCACTCCTTTAGATAGCCGATCAGTAATTACTAGACAATTCGTCGCTCTTTCTTTCCTAGTGGGTGGAAGTTCTGTGATAAAATCCATGGATAGTTCGGCCCAGATTCGTTGTAGAATCGGTAACGGTTTAAGTAGGCCTTGCTTCGAATCTCTCTAAATCGTGTTTCGTCCGTAAATGGTGCAATTCCTTAAGAATCTCTGTATATTGTTCGTTATTCCTGGCTAAAAGAATCTACGGGCCAGTATTATATAGGTTGCGTCCCATCCTGGATGTCTAGTTGTGTAGGAATTGTGGACCTTCTAGATCAAGGTTGTGCGTAGTAGTTCGTTGTCTAGAATCTATATCCTTTTCCTAAAGCGTAGAAGATTTCGTTTATCTAAGTCACACTCGGATAGGCTTATTTTCAGGTTCGATTCGGTAGGGATTCGTCGGTCTCCTTTTTTAAGTGCGAGTGCGAACTACTGGTATATTTGATCTTCCTTCCGCGCGTTATTCTATGCTTCCTATGTTTCTGCTTCTTTAAACATCGCTACTGGTATATCAAAGTCTAAAGGTGGACTTAGTTTAGTGCTATTATTATGGATTGTTACTGATTCGAAGAGTTTCTGGAAACGATTCGTGAGCCTCTTATCAGAGATTCCTTTAGGTTCGTCTTATCCTCGCCGGGATAGAGCATCTGGTTGGATCGCCTGTTTCCTGGGTCGATATTGTAGCTCAAAGTCGAATTCGGCTAGGATGTCTGCCTATCTTATTTGTCGTTCGCTTAGATCCTGCGCCTTATGAAAATATCGTAGATTTTTGTGGTCCGTTAAGACCATAAATCGCGGGACCATCTTCAGCTCTGGCTTCCATTCCCGTAGTGTATGGATGATAGCGAGTAATTCCTTGTCGTGTATCATATAATTAGTCTCTGTAGGTGAGAACTTACGCGAGAGATAGGCGCATGGTCTTAGCGTCCCATCTTCTTGTCTTTGGGATAAGACTGCTCCTGTCGCCCATCCAGATGCGTCTGTTTCCACTATTGTTTCGGTGTCTTCTCGGAAATGAGCCAATATTGGTGCAGAGATAAAGAGGTCCTTTAGGGTCTCGAATGATTCTTGTTTCTCCTTATCCTATTTGAATATCGTATCTTTCTTTGTCAACTACACTAATGGTGCAGAGACGTCTGCGAATTATGGTATAAACATCTGGTAGAAGTTAGCGAATCCAATAAAACCACGTACTTCTCGGATATTAGTAGGTGCTTCCTATAGCTTAATGGCTTCAACTTTCTTTAGGTCTATATATAGACCTTCTCCAGCTTGTATAATGAACCCTAGGTATTTCACAGAGCTCTATTCAAATTCAGATTTCTCGATATCGTATTGAAGTCCAGCATCTCTTAGCTTTTGGAGCACCTCGCGTACTTTTCGTCTATGATCCGTGATCGATCCGTCGGAGTAAATAATGATAACGTGCGTCACGGTTGACCGAGCGTCCCGGTTGGCCGAGCGACACCTCAAAATATTTACCCCGAAATCGACCCTCCTTTTTCTAACACCAACAATGCCTCCAATTCGCACTCAAAAATCGAAAGATTTGGAGCAGCAGGAGAGTAAAGTCTTATTAGCAATTCAGGCTATTAAAGATGAACGATACTCCTCTGCTGCTGCCGCTGCTCGCGCCTTTTCAGTTCCTGTCTCAACTTTGAAAGCGCGAATCCAAGGTCGCAAATCGAAGGCCATAACTCGCCATTCTCGCCATAAATTCTCTAAAGGTGAGGAGAAATCGATGGAAAAATGGCTCCTTGATATGGACGCTAGAGGATTCGCTTTTTCGCATGAAATGTGCCGAAATATGGCGAATCTGCTCCTCCGCACCCGCGAAATTGTCCCCTCCGACACCCCCCTAAAGTTGGCAAAAACTGGGTGACAGGATTCCTTCAACGCACCGAATCTCTTCATACGCGAAAATCTCGGGCGCTTGATATCCAGAGGGCGCAGACAGAAGATCCATAAGTCATCCAAGGGTGGTTTAATCTCGTCCAGAATATAGTCACAAAATATGGTATCCTTTCAGAGGATATCTATAACTTCGATGAGACTGGATTTGCGATAGGTGTTATATCTTCAGAGTATATTATATGCTCCTCAGATTACCATGGTAAACGAAGGCTTCTTCAAGCTGGAAATCGAGAGTGGGTTACTGTTATTGAGACTATCAACGCCCAAGGTGTTGCGCTTCCGCCCTATATCATCCTAAAAGGGAAACATTTTATGGAGTGTTGGTTTGACCATCTACCCCCTAAATGGTCACTAAACACTAGCCTAACTGGTTGGACTATAAATCCAATAGGTCTAGATTGGCTGAAAAGCCACTTTATACCTAATTTGGTCCAGAAAGGGAGATATATTCTGTTGGTTTTAGATGGTCATTCTTCGCATCGTACGCCAGAATTCGACCAACTATGCGCGGACAACGATATTATTTGTCTATGTATGCCAGCTTATTCATCCCATCTATTACAACCTCTTAATGTAGGATGTTTTTCGGTGCTTAAAAAGGTATATGGAGGCCTGATTAGTGCTGAAATACAGAATGGAGTGGATTCTATTGATAAGGATGATTTCCTCCAAATCTATCCTTATACACGCAAAGCAACATTTAAAGCATCTACTATAGTGAATAGCTTCAGGGGCGCTAGTTTAGTACCCCTGGATGCTAATCATGTTTTAGAAAAGCTGAATATCATGGTCGAAAACCACCCTCAAGACCCCCCTCAAGACCCCCCTCACGACCACCCTCAACGCCCTACTTCTTCAAGCAGCAGTGACTCAAATCGGCCTTGGAGCTACTCGAAAGTCCAAAAATCGAATTCTGCTATCAAGAAAGAACTCGAATCTTCCTCAGGAGCTTTAACTTCACCTCTAAAACGACAAATTTATCGGTCGCAAGATGCGCATACTCAGATGGCGATTCGGATGATGATGATGGAAGACCGTATTCAGCGATTGGAGAATACTGCGAAGAGAAAGATAAAAAAGAGAGCGGCTAGCAAGAAGCACAGAGGCCATGAAGGGAGTCTTCGGAGTTTGGAGGAATTGCAGCAAAGCGTGGTTGCTCAGGAGAATGGTAGAGTTGAATATATATCCCTAGAGGATGCTCCTGGACAACCTATAGAAGATGTTCCATTGCCTACTTTACCTACTATTAGGCGACTCGTCACCTGTTCAGGTTGTGGAACCAAAGGCCATATATATACCCAGTGTCCTACACGCGTTAAATAGATAATTAATTCATGTTTTGGTGTTAAAAGTTGATGTTGAAAATCTTAGATTTTTTAAGTTCCAAATGCGTCGCTCGATCAACCGGGACGCTCGGTCAACCGTGACGCACGTTATCGTCCATATATGCTGACATAAACTCGTCGAGAAATTCGCGTAGAACTTTATTGATATACCGTTGGAAGGTTGCGGGAGCGCTAGTTAGGCTAAAAGGTGTAACTAGCCACTTATAGAGCCTGTATCGTGTTCGAAACGCTGTCTTCCATTCTTCGCCTTCCTGTATTCTGATCTTATAGAAAGCCGCTATGATATCGAGTTTAGTAAACCAGCGAGCCTTCGACATGTTTCGTAGTGTTTCTTGAATCAGAGGTAGGGGGTAACGGTCCTTGATGGTTATGGAGTTTAACCCTCTATAATTGACATAGAATCAGATGCCTCCACCAGGTTTTTGTATTAATAATACTAGTGAAGCTGCTAGCGATTTGCTGACTCGTATGAATCCTTTTCCTAGTAGATCGGTAAGAGTTTTTCGTAGAACTAATAGCTCTTCTCTATTCATTCCATATAATGGCCTATAAGGTGGTGTCGATTCGTTACCATTTCTATCGCGTGTCAAGGGTATCTTATGATCGATCCCTAGGCGATGGCTCGGAAGCTTGTCTGCTTTCTCCTAGCTAAAAACATCTAACCAAGGGAGATATTGTGGGGGAAGTTTAGCTCTCGGATCAGTGAATTTCTTAGGTTGCAGCGCCTTATCAATATCGTCCATAGTCACTTTGGCTATTCGGAGGTGGTCCGGCGACGAAATGCTATCGAATAGTTCTTTAATTTCTCCCGTAGATGATTACTATACTTTCAATCTCTTTATTTTTGTTGGACCGATTGATAGGTCGATACAGTTCTAACAACGAATGCGCTCTCTATTTCTCGAATGGATATCTAAATACCCTTATTTCGTAGCGTAAACTCCGTCGACATCTTTTAACCAAGGCGTCCTAAGTATCATTTCGTCTGACTGTCTTGGAATGATATAGGCAAAGACTTTCTGCTGTTGTAGTCTATTAACATCAAGATCGAAGTATATGGCCTAAGTGATCCGTCCTTGATTCTTGATGACTCCGTTCAGGATTCGCGGTGGAATCGGGATACGCGGAAGGTTAAGAGATTACGCTAGGTGTCCGCTGATAGATATATAGCTATCGCTTCCGTTATCTACTAAAGTCTTCGCGAATTGAATTCCATTAACTCTAGCATCGATATAGAATAACGCCTCTTTCTTTAGCAGCTTCTCAACCCCCTTCTGCTCCTGCTCGCGGTTTAGTATAGGAGCTAATCTTTTCCCGAATCATTCTCTGCTTCCTCTTCTTCAATCGCTGGCGAATACTCCCTTCTTCGGGGGTGGCTCGATCTTGGTTCTTCGACTACTGCATTCCGTACCACTACTTGGTTCGGATTCCGTGCGGGCAGTAAAGGGCATACACTTTGCCAACAGTTGTCTCGACCATATCGTAGACATCTCTTTTCTGTACGGCGACGTTAGAGTTCTTCTTTCTCGACCTATTTTGCACGTTTTCCCACAAGATGTTGATCCTCTTTACGAACCTATCCCTTTTCGTTCACGAATCGGGACGAATTCGTCTATATGGTGTTCATGTTTATTGTTGGAGTCCAGTCCATCCTATCCTCTATAGCTGTGGTTAATTGATCTCTTTGGATTCGCTGGCGAGTAGATAACTAGCGTCTGCCTAATATAATATTTAGTGTCTCACTATCAGTGTCGATTTCATGGAGCCGTGTGATAAGACCTATAAAATCATAGGGAACACCACGATTCATAAGCGAATTCGTCATATCTTCGTTAAGAGCATTTAGTAAGAGTTGTCGTTTTGCTTCGTCGTGCCATTCGGTTGCACCAGCATCTGCGAGCTCTCTTTCTAACTAGGGAAGGAATTGTGAAAAAGGCTAATCGGGCTTCTGTTTAAGCTGATGTAGACGCCGAGCTGCTCGTGACTAAGCGTTAGGGTCCCTATACATCCTCTCAAGATATTCTAGAAGCATATACAGGTTGCCTTCGCTTCGTTGTGTCTTCACAAACATTCCGGTGTTCTTAGCGGCCATTTTCTCTAGGCGGGAAAATATATAGAGGAATTGCTCCTGTGGGGTACCGATGGCAGCTCCGTCTACTAGCAATTTGTTCTCTATCGAGATTCTCCAGGTTGGCTAATCAGAGATGTTTCCTATATACATCGCGGGGTCGGGGAGACGAGGGCGAGGTCGTCGAATCTGGTTATTATCGCTGGTTGATTCGATTGGTATCCCTTGTGGTTCCGTGGGTGGTTCGGGAGCGGCTCGCTCCTGGGACCGAACCACTAATTCTTCGAGTCTTCTAATTCTCTCATCGGTACTAATACTTGTCTGACTGATGTGCTGCATCAACGTCTTGGCCCACTCGGGTGGGCTCGACGGTTCGCTTATAGTCATGATGATGAAGATATTCGTTTTCTTCTCGTGTTTGAATCGGATGCTTTCCGTCTTCAATTCGTTTGTCGGATGCTCAACTAGATACTTTCTAAGAGCGATTTCGTATTCGTAGGACGCTCAATTAGATACTTTCTAAGAGCTTTTCGTATTCGTTGGTATGCTCGATCGGATTCTTTCCGAGAGCGATTCGTTCGTCTGTCGTATGTGGCTCGATCAGATACTTTCTGAGAGCGCTTTTCTTATCGTCGGTCGTGGGTTTTACTCTCGTTAGAGGAAGGATTTTGTATGTGAAGGGCTAAAGCTAATCTTGAATTCAGAACTAGCTAGGCACATGCTATTTACAAAATCCTTGAAGAACGTGAACAATTCGGGGTGGAATCGTGAGGTATGCGGTTGGTGGGTCACGTGGTACAACCACGTGATAGTTCACCAGGATTCAACCTGTTACATTTATTCTATAATTAAGCTTCATGATAGGGTTTAAGGGTCTATACGCACGGTGTTATTTTGCTCCTAATAGGGGGCCGTAGTACGAAACCCACTTTATACTGACATAAACCGGGTTAGCTTGTATCCACCTGACACTCCGTATACATGGAAGAGTATAATACTGCCCATCTAGATAATTTCACCGGTGAACATTGAAGGATTTTGTTCATGGGATCAGGCGATAGCCGCGAGCACTAACTAGACTAATATAGTACAGACTGCGCCAGGTAAATTATGCTAGCGTGGTCTTGGTCATTCACTGACTGAGTCACGAGAGCTAAAGAATACGCCGTGTGGTCTGGAGATAAATAGATCCATGGATCTTTGCTCAAACATATTAGGAGCCCTTAAAAATTAGGTTCTAACCATCATCATAAAGCCATTTAAATTTAAATTGATAGGATTGTAGTTAACTATTTCTGATATTTTATTATCCTGAAGTCGGAGTTATAATGAGTGGATAAATACTCCGGGCTCAGGGATATAACGTATGATCTCAAGGTCCAAGAATTCGAAGCGGAGTTTTATTTCCTTCCACTTGATCCACACATACTACACATGTACGATGATGTACTCCGTACTACGGCAGGAAAACAGGTAGACATCAATTTACACTCAATCTCAATAGTCTATTTCAATTGAGATACTTTCACTATTTCCAAGGTTCTTTCCATTGTAACCATACAATAAGTGTGGACCCTACGCAACAAACTTTGCTATTTATTACCTAGCTATGCTGATATCTAATCTTTTTTCAATTCACAACATATTTACCAGAGCATCAATGATAATTTCCACCACTTCGGAGTCCCAAGGTTTCTAGTGCAAATTTTTTTAATCGGACACATTCCGAGGTCAATATCATGCAATGTTGTTAGCCTAACCGGATGCAGGATGCAGGCTAAGTAAACTAGTGGCTGCTAATTAGTTTGTTCTATGACATAAACAGAAATATAAGCGACGATCTATTTACCCCACTTAGGCGGATTCACTTCACCTGGGCTCTATAGCTCTTCCCACTTCCCTCTTTTCCTCTTCGTTTCTCATCTATGTGTCTATGGTCTTTCGAGCAAAAATTCTATCGCTTCTCTGATAATTCCACTCAAGATGCCTCTTCCCGACAAAAATAAGGATAGCTTCGTCAGTCCGTACCTTTCCAATACAGAGAAAGATCATAAGTAGGCTTTTCCTAACGGGAGTTATGATAATCTGCTTATAAATCTCATAGACTCGATACTCCAATCTTAATCGTGGATATTGAATGTCCGCTCCCCGTGGTGGAATATCTTGATTATTTCCCTCTCACTATAAATGTCACTTACTACCAAAGGCATCCTGGTGAATCACGGCCTATTGTTTTCCATATCAACAGCTTTCAGACAATTTGGCTCTATATACAACGCGGTGATTCGTGGGAAGCGGCTGAAGAGCCTACTCCTGGGTTTGCCTTGTTTGATAACCCTGATATACAAGTTGCCGTTGGTAGGAGTGATGAGTTCGCAAGTCTTTGCCCGGGAGAGACGTGGTCATGGACATATACTGAAGAGGTTCCTGATAATGCAGAAGTTGGCGACACACTCCGTTCCCAGTTCGAAGAAACACAACTAGACTGGTGGGACTGGGGTTCTAAGGAGGATCATACGTCTACTATGGTCACCTTACCATTTGTGCAGGGTCATGATGTTCTAGAACCAAAGGACAATGATGGTCGGCCACGGATAGTCATACCTGCTTCGGATCCAATTGATAGAAAGGTAGTTCCACGTGATCTCTCAAAGGTTACTTTTGAAACCACATGCACTTAGCTTCAAGAGAATTCAACTAAAATATACTCCCTACCTAGACTAGCGCGTGCGATTAAATAGGTTTAAAAGCTTAAATAAATAAAACTGTACAACTTAAAGGACTACAACATCTCTCTAATACTAGGTAAAGTAAGCAGCACTTAAGAATAATCACTAAGAGCTTCGACCCTTTATAGCATGTTTCCGAATTCTCGACTTCTCATCATCATCGACTAAATCAGCATAAGAGACTGGATTTCAAGCAAGTTTTTCATATGGCGCCACTTTTTAACTAACCTTAAAAGATTTCGGTAGTATTTACTACGGAGGAATACTCTATATCTAGTTAGAAGTGACACAATAACCCCGCCCAGACTGAGGATAAAAGGAGGAATAATTTTCGCATCATTAAACAATTCCTCCCCCAATTTCTACCTGCCCAGGTGTTCTATAGATAGTTATAACCTATACATGATGCTGATCGCTATTCTAAGCTCGTAAGTCTCTCCCTCTACTCAAGTGATTGGTATTTTAGCCCCGAACACTGACAGGTACATAAGTTTTGTTTTTATCCTGGTCCTAGCCTCCTTTGGCCCACATATCCGGCAAATAATCATAGACAAAGACTCTAAGAGAATCCAGTCATTTTATCTTCTATCCAATATTATATGTGCAACAGAACATCTTTGCTTTGGTTTCTTCTACGTGATCAATTCAGCAAATTTCTCAGGGTACTTTGTGCATAGTCCGAGAAATGCACTTGACTGGATCAACCTATTTCAACTTATAGGTGTATGGGTTTTATTTAACGTCTGGTAAACAGTGTCCCCTTTTATATAAAAACTTCCAAACTATACTGATCATATTCATTAGGCTCTCTTTCTACCTATGGTACACTGCTCTAGGACGGATTCAAAAGTTCTTCATCCTGACCATCTACATTATCTCGCTCTTGATATCCTTGGTGCCTCTTATAATAGACGCAACAACTAACACATTCTGTCCTCCTGGAGAACAGAGCTGTGATTTCATGGAACGTGATGAGGTTGCGCTCTTCATGAATATACACGAGATTTGTATTCGACCAATTATAAGTTTTATCGCAATTCTTGGGACTTATTTACAAACTCGACACGTTCAACGATGTAGCTCGCCATTTTCAATCAGAGGGCTGAAGTTTCAATCAATTGCCTTTATGATATCGGCTATATCCTGGGTTGTCCGAGCAAATTTCCCATTACAGGACTTTCTTGGTGAAGCTCCTCCATTCATGCCCCATTATCAATTCATACCCGCAATCATCTTTGCTTGGCATAGCATGTTTGGCTTTATAGCAGTTGACGAGGCTATCTTCGCAATCGGACAAGGAATTATGCTACGGCTAGCATTGCGACAAAGAAGGCAAAGATCTGATACTGAAAGACAACCACTACTTGATCATTAGATTCTATATACTAAATCATGACCGATAGTCTTAAGGACCTCGGGATCTACAAAGCCTTCCATTTAAAACATTTCTTGTGTATTTGCAACTATTTTTGGGTGAAAGAAATTATCGCTGCTTAAGATAATATGGGTACTGAGGGCATATGAACTATTAGCTGTGCTTCATAAATGCCTAGGTGGCTTAATAACGGCTCAGCTAACGGGAAGCACCAGGGCTGTGTTCCATATCCTATCGTCGTATATAGATCTCCGAATTTGGGAAGTATCTTCTACAGATGACCGTCACACACCCCTGGTTTGAAGTCGTCGCCGATCACTCCCAGATGAACCTTCCGGCTCAGTTAGTATTTAATTGAGTCTGATGAGTGATGTTAATGGGTGCTCACAATACGATTTCCTGTTTTAGCGACAGGGTTTGCCTCAATGCCGACCACTACTGTGTCTTGATCCATAGGGCTGAAGATTTGCTCGATTACCTCACCAAAAATTGAACGAACTTCAGCAATGAGTTCGCCTCTTCGCATTGACTCAGCCACTTGTTTATATACTGCTCAGGGAGTTAGTACATCGGCAAAGCGCCATAGTGCATGGCTTATCCAATGTTTCTCACCTCGGAGTATGCCTGCTTTTTGAGAGAAAACCCAGTACTGTGTACATAATCAGCCAAATAATTCTCTAATTTGCTGTCCAGTGGCAACCAAAATATTGCAAACTCACACTTCTGTAGCATACAGCTGTTGCTGCTTCGGAAATCTTGGGGTTGGTATCTTGCAGTAACTGATGGCCGAGGGGCACCGTCAGAGCATTGCTAATTCCTGAGATCACTTTTTTAATCAGCTTTTCTTGGAAAATGCTAGGATTACCAATCTGTAAAGTGTGAGATTTCTTCTGATGCTTCTGTTCTCCAAAGTAAGCCTACCTCGATGGTAATAGCTTTGATGCCATTTGCCTGGGCGCACCCTCGCAACGAGCCTCCGGGGCTAGAATTGTGTACAATAATCTGAGAGCCAAGGGAACGTGCCATTTGGCTAATTTCAGAATGCGTCATATCGGCACGCACATACAAAGAGTTCTGTCTACCGGCCGACGCAGTATGAAGATCAAACACGTAGTCAAATTTCAAGATGACCTCATGGAATAGCTTGTATGCGTATTGTTGAGGAGCTGCTCCATCTGCTTTCCTATGATAGACGTTAGAGAAATTGAATTCGGTGCTCACAATGTGCTACAAACCCCGGCATTAGACGATTAAGATCCTGGCCATCAAATGAACGAATGGAGTCCAAAAATCCTGGTACGTTCAAAACGGGTACACCAATAATGGCACCTTCAAAAGTTTTCTCTCCAGTCTGGCTATACTCGGATTCTAGCTTGGAGAATATCTGCTGGATAACGGCAACACCATTTACTTCGTTGCCATGTATAGCACTTGTGAGGCCGATTGTCGGCCCGGGAATAGAGCTCCGGTATATGTAGACTGGTACATTGACAGGTCCAAGAGCATTGGCGGAAATATTTAATAACCTTTTCTCCAATTTGTAGGGCTCAACCTGGGAGAGATTCAAGGAGCTTATGAGGGGCACATCTTTTGCGAGACTGCCCTGGTAAGGCTGCTGCTTTGCGGCCTTAGTTGGCAGGACGCCATTGGAAAATTCAGTAGATATAGGAGCCATTTTAGCGGGAGATGTAAATACTGAAGTTCAATTTTGAATTTACAAATTACGGACATTTGACTCTATAAAACCAGGCGAGTTGAGCTCTTTGGCGCCTATCGCCAATCTATCTACTTTAGGGCAGAAAGGCGCTCGCTGAAATGTCCATTTTGGGATGCTTTGGCGATAGTGGAGACTCCATTGAGGCTATCTCGCTATCTCGCTATCTCTTCCTTTGACATCTAGATAGGAATTTGAGTAATATGGTCAGGTATATTTAATAGTTTATTCTCCGTTGAAAGAAATGGGTGTGTTAAACCACAAGTTTCTGAATCTCTGAGATTTGTTCACAGAACATGTCCGATATGGAGCTGCCGAACAAAGATGGAATCTCAGGTCAAGCCACAGCATTCGAGATCAAGGCTCATGAGCCAGAGATTGAAATCCAGGCCTCACTACATAGATCTCGAATACTTAGAAAGCTGGACATGCGTATCCTACCAATGGTTAGTTTGATGTTTCAATTTTACCCAGGAAAGAAACTAACTCAGTGAATCTTAGATGCTTATTACTTACGGTCTTCAATTTCTCGACAAAGCAATTCTAGGCTACGCTGCTGTTTACACTTTCAGAGAGGATACGCACCTTCATGGACAACAGTATAGCTGGGTTGGATCAATATTTTACTTTGGCTACTTCCTATTCGAGTATTCTCTCGCCAGTCTTCTCCATTCGTTCCCTGCATCAGTATACCTTGGATTTTTTATTAGTGCGTGGGGAATATGTGTTCTTATGACCAACTTTTGCACCAGTTTTGCTGGACTTATGGTGAATCGGTTCGTCTTGGGAGCATTGGAGTCTGTCGTGGCTCCTAGCTTTGTGGTCATCATTGGTGCGTTCTTAAAAGCCCTGTCACCATCCTATTTTCTAATGACTATTATTAGCCCAATGGTACACTCGAGAGGAGCAGCCTATTCGACAGGTTATTTGGTTTGCAGGTACACCATTATTTGGTATATTTGGGGTCTTCTGGGATATGCCTTTGGGTTTACTCACGCAGCTGTATCACCGTGGCGTTTGCTCTATATCGTCTTCGGTTCAATCACAGCTGTTTGGGGCCTCTTTTTTGCCTTTTTCTTCCCCACCTCTCCTGATAAAGCATCATTCTTGACTGAAGATGAACGTGCATACTCTGCACTGCTGGTATGTCACTGGATGTTATGGCTGGAAGCTTCGTGCTAGGCTAACTATCAACAGAGTCAAGAGAGGAATAATAACTTCGAGTCGAAGTGGAAATGGTCCTAGGTCAAAGAAGCATGCCTCGATATCAAGACTTATCTTTTCTTTGCTATCGGCATTGCGAATACTATCCTAGCAGGATCTTTGTCAAACGTAAATTATCACCCATTTACTCTGCAGGTGTTCTTTATACTTACTAGATATTAAACCCAACAGTTCAGCAGTCTGTTGATCAAAGGATTCGGATTCACCTCTGTTCAAACACAACTTATCGGAATTCCGTCACATGTTATCTAGATTTTATCACTTCTGATTAGGTATGTTGCCACTATTAAAAAAATCTGTCCAGATATGATGACGATCGATTAACATTTATCAATGAAGCGGCTTAATTGCGACCAAAACCAAGGATCTACGCCTGATTATCATGTCCTTCTCCGTGATCCCCTCGATAATCGGTACTGCCCTGGTATATACGCTCCCACATACCAATCGATGGGGTAGAGTTGTGTCCATTTGGATAGTATATACGAACTCAGCAAGCTTGGCGGTCTCATTTTCGGTTATTGGTGGTAATGTCGCCGGGTTCTCTAAGCGAACCACAGTGACCTTTGTACTCTTCCTCGGGTAAGTCAGACTCATTGCGCAGTAATGGGAAGAGAAAAGTGTACTGACTTTTTCCGGAATAGATATTGTATTGGAAATCTGATTGCGCCTCAATTCTTTTTGAGCCGAGAGGAGAAATCAGGCTATCCAACTGCTATTATCGCGATGATAGTATCGTTTGCGGCTCTTTTCCTCATTCCTCTTGCACTCAGGTACCTCTACAGTATAGAAAACAAGCGAAGAGACCTACGTGCAGCGGAATCCGAAGGCGAATGGCCTGAAGTTGATGATTTCGATCTGACAGACATTGAGGACCGAGGCTTTAGATACGCTCTTTGAGGCTTCAAAGGTTTTTATCTACCTACTTTTTTAGATCTATGACGAAATGAGTTCAGGGTAACTAATTAACTAACAATTTCCCGCTCGAAAAGAAATCTACTCACCCTCGAGAAGTGAAGTAAAATAACGTAAAGTTCAGGTTGTAAAGTAAAATAATGTCCGGGTGGAAAGTAGAAGAATGTAAAGTAAATTAGAGTGAGATGATGTAGAGCCTTGGAGTGAAGCCTGCCCAGGTGCGAAGGTAAGCCCTGGAGGTAATACCTATATAAGGCGCTGCTCCGCTGTCGAGTTCTTCCCTCACAAACCAGATCGTGTTGGTTTTCGCTATTGTAATCTCCGGTGGAAGTATGATCCTCACAGGATAACTTCGATTAAATGAGGGTACAATATCATTTTTCTGCCTCGATTTTACCAAGAAATTTATATCATTTTGTACTTAATTCCAATTAACTATCTTTAAACTCATTCATAATTATTACTTAGAGCGCCGATTGAGACTTACGTAATATGCTGGAACACGGAACATAACATAATCCGATTCCTCCCTTCTAGACATCTAGTCTCTTGCTCGTTTATGTGCGTAAGAATGTCATGTCTGACATGCAAAAGACGCAAGAAACAATGCGATGATAAACGCCCTCGCTGTACGACGTGCAAGGCATCCCACATCCGCTGTACCTACGAGGGCCCTCCCTCAGTCTTGCAGTTTTATCACGAGTTTCCAGAGTCAAAGGCAGTAGTTAAAAATGATAATGAAGTTGAAGACGTTGATCGTCCTCATAAATTCCATTTCAGCCAGCTCAAAATGGGGACGATGGGATCATAGCGTATGTTCAGGATCTAACATATACCTGGCCAGTATCTACTTATATAAGTATTATTATCAAAATCTCTGTATCATATATCATCATACCTAGATTACCGCCAGGCTTCTCAATGGTATGGCTATTCGATAAGCCTCTATTATTTAAGAGAAGCTGAATTGCTTCTATCGAGTCAAGTTTGCGGATTGAAATAGACCTTCCTAATTCAATGAGCGCTGGAAGTCGAGAGGTGATAAGAATTAACCCATGATCTGCTATAGGAAAGAACTTTCCAATATCATACGCATTCCCAACCCCACTATCGATCGGAGAGCAGTGATCAATATTATCAAAAATGATCAACCAGCGAGAATTACCGTCACTTGCTAGCCACTTTGATACTTGTCTAGCTCGTTGTTCTAGCTCCTCGTCACCGATTGCCTCATCAGTTTGCGATTGTCCGGGTAACTGAGGCAAGACAGAGCTAAATTATTATAAGAGCGTGTCTTGGTCTTTACAACTTAAACAGAATATAGCTGTGAAATCGTGTTGATGTTCTCGTGCGAATTGAACCGCTAGCTAGGTTTTTCCGATTGTACCAAGCCCATGAAGAATCGCGACCTTTCGTCGTTAGAAGTCCGCCGGCTTGAAAAAGATAAATCCAGAGAGGTCTCCAGCCCTTTTACTATGGATACTGGCTGCTCTTCAATTCCCCACTCGCTAGAATGTTTGCTGAAACAATCGATAACGTGAATCAGACAGTAAAGAATGAAGATGAAGGTGTGACTTGGTGTGATGCATCTTCTCAGTCCCCCTCTGGTCTAGCTACACCAGTAATCTCGTGATCCGTTCCAATTACTTCTACACAAGGAAGTTGCTAAAGTTTAATTGTCAACAATATAGTTTAGACATGATGAGAATATCAGCGGAGATTTGGCACCTTTTACGAAAGTGCTAGCAGTGCTAGAAAGATTGCGACTAGAGGACCCAATGCTCGCTTCAGAAGCTTCGAGCCTTGTGAGCTGCTACCAAAAAATCTGGACATCTTGTTTTTTGAACCATATAGACAAGGAGGCTAATCACAGGAAAAATCAACACCTTCGAGAGACACACGCCATTTTACGTCAAGATAAAGATTTTATCCTGCAACAACATGAAAATCAGGTGATTCGCTTGAACTTTCCTCAGGAAGAGTCGGAGAAAGTGCGGACAAATCTTTCAGTTATATTGAATGAATGGAGTGCTTCTGCTCCGGTAAGCTAGCTCTTATATAGGAGAAGCCTCAGATAATAACATTTTATTTCGAAGCAGCGTCTCTTTCAGGTAGATTCAAGACGGATTTCATATTTGTATATTGAATTTCAGATAGATTGAAATTCATCTGGGATTGATTGTCTCCAAAATGATAAAGCCTATAAAAAAGGACGCTTATTTGCTTCACTAACATCCAGAAGCATAGCTTTAAAGAGAGGATGAGATTTATGATCAGGAAAAGATCTATTAAAAGAGCACTTATGCGAGCTTCACGAGGCCAAGTAAACTAATGACTAGTACGTTTATGATATGATAGTTATTTTCAAGAATAGTCCACAACTTCATGACTACTAAAAAAGTACGAAGATTGTTGATCAGGATTAACGGGTATTTCTTTAATCAAAGTAAAAGTCAATTCAAATAGTCGAAAAGGGTGAAGGAGTGAGACTGTTACTGAGTTTGGTGAAAGAGATAATCTACTCTTAATCAATCATTTTTGTGAATTTCGCAATGAGATATCACGCCATACTGATTCCAAAAGCTGAATGTCAGATTAATGTGCTCTCCACCTTCGGGCTGTGAGATCTATGAATTTAAACACTGATACATACGTGATAGCCAAGATCACACGGAATAAAGAGAAGACATTATCAACCTCTATCATGACATTCCAAAGCTCAGGTAAAACTGAGCCATGATAAAAGAGAATCAGCGGTTGATTCAGTTAACGTGTAATGCTCTGAAAGAGCATAACCTTTGGACGCACTCTGAGAAGAATCAAGTAGAAATCAACAGTATAGACTGTTTGCAATTTCTCTTTGAGCTTCTCCATAGTTATTGAAGGCGATGGCACTACAAATTAATTTGTCAATATCAAGAACGAATGTTTCGTATCAGGGTTTTAGAAGAAAACAAACATAATGTTATTGATCCCGTGAGATGCTCTGCTTGCTAAGCCACTTTGTGTGGAGAGATGGTCGAAAATTCCCACCGTGTGGCGTAGGATTCCTATTGTCTCATTAAATTCGACATGATCCCCTGGATAGAACAGGTTCATTGCCAGGACCACGGCTGCTTGAAAGGCATTAAAGCAGCCAATGCCGCGAGTGTACCACTTGTACGAGCTCAAATAATCAGACTCATGTAATGTTTGGAAGTTTGCCAAAGAACTCTTGGCATAGAAGACACATTTGGATCTTATGGTCCATATCTCAAGTGAGCGTTCCCCTTGAAGGAAGAGACATAGGGAGGGAGTGAAAAGAAGAAGGAAAAGCTGGCGAATCTTTATTTGAAGAATGTAAATGCTAGCCTGATTTTGTATATGCAATGGCCCATTGTTTGGATCAGGCTGATACCGTGTATTGCATATTTCAAGAACTGTTATGCTTTCTGCCTCGAGTTCAGATATGGAAAATCGTGGTTTCGGAGAGTATTTGAGGATTGATTCACATATCATGTTGGTGATCTTATGGATATGAAGGCTTAGGAGAAGGAAAGTCATCTGCGTTGGTGGGACGTCTGTCGATGAGGCCCGGTGGTTCGTCATGTATAGTTGAGTATTTGCCACGCAAAGATCAATATCATCAACGTCAGCAGGCAGATTTACATCTTCCATGAAGATTCGTTGATGTAAACTTCCAGAAAACGGACTTTGGACAGAATGAAGAACCATGAGTCCAGCCCAAGCCCTACGGCGCTCCTCTTGCTTAATCTCCCCAAATTCAAATATCTTTGGGTCAATATGGCAGCCCATAGATACAGCCACGTAGTGCGTAAATCCAATCAACTGCCAGTAAGGTAGGCCTTGGTGGAGCTTTGTGAAGCCTGTGATAAGTAGGGCTTGCAGGGAATTAATGGACCATTCATCCATAGAGCCATCAGCTGAGAGGCAGCGCTGTGCAGCAATTAAATAGCGTTTAGACAGCACTTGAATATTTTTACTCGCAGACATCTCCCAACTCAGATCACATAATATGGGATCGTCATCTTCAAGTGCGTTTACCGCCATGGCTAGGATAGAATAAAGTAAGGCCAGCCATCCCAAAGAAACACAATTTTGATCTTGGCAAAATACTCCATACTGCTCTTCGAAAGTTATCTCATGAACAATATGGAATAGCTTGATGTTGAGTCAGCTTTGGCTTAGATATTCAAGAATTCAGATATTTTAAGACTTACTGGCGAAGAGACACGAAAATAGGTTTCCTTAAGCCTGTGAAGATATTGAGGAGGTGGGAGAAGTGCAATGAGGTCCATGCGAGAACTAGCGCATTGAATCAGCGGGAACTGTAGGTCTTCATAGTGATTTATAGGAGGAAAATCCTCTAGGCATCCTGCTGCGGGGCTTATAGCAACCAAAGACTCGGATATTGAAGCTGCTGGCTCATAACACACGCGCATCTTCAGAGCTCTGAAAAGTTTCAATAGATAGCTCTTATCACCTTGGTCTCCTATTTTGCTGATGGGCAGCCCTGAAGAATTTTGTGACACATCAGGACCGACTTCGAGAAGATCATCCGGGACAGATACTCTAGCTTCTCTCCCCATTTTCTAGAATTCATTCCCCAGAAATCGAATTTGGTTCAAAAAGTCTTCGGTTTCACCATCCTTGGATGTAGCTTGACTAGCTGATAGTTGAGGCTGCGCAGGGTAATTACACATCTCAGCTCCTAATCCTCGTTCCGCACATGCCTGACACGGTGGACCATCTTTTGAGCAGCGTTTCTTTCTGGTATGACACTCATGGCAGGCGGTAGAGGTCTTCGTCTTCATTCTTATTTCTTGAGATAAAATAGAAAAAATAATAAAATTTGCGAATGTTCCTATACTCTTGATGAAAAGGGAGGAAGAATGAATTAATTCTCTTGTATGAATTTGAACCCTGCATCCATAGGCAATTTATAGTTCCAAAAAGATGATTATATATTATCACACAGTGATTCTTCGGTACGTGAACTCTTTATGTCATCACCCAAAAATCCAGGGCGTATTCCTAGGATAAAGGAGGTGATGGAATAGATCCTAGGAGCGTAGGTTGGCTTTTACCAAATTGTGATTGGTAATACTGTCGCATTGACTCCTTGGAGCTTCATGCTATCACATCTCCCAGGAGGGTGTGATAATATGCTTAAAGAGGTCCTCAAAGTAATCAGATCTTTATTTAGTATTCTTGTTCTTGTTTTTAATTCTAGCATGGGGGAATCAAAGTAGGTCGAAAAAGAAAAGTCAAAAGTTCGAAACCATGCATGGGAATATTTTGTATGTAGTGGAGTTCGACTCGCTCTTTTTCCAGTCCCTCTCCAGGATCTAAAGGTGATATCTTAGGGGTCTTTTTTAAAGATAAAGAATGACTCTAGGCCTTTGAGGAAGAGGAGATTAGTTACCATTTCTTACTTGTACTATCAGACCGATGATACTATCCCGGGAGCTTCTTCAGTGATCAAAAAAACAGAATGCTGTTTCTTACAGTCTGCTAAGGAGCTATAGGCATTAAGGATCCGGAATTATTGACCTTTTGGGCAATGTAGCTTTTCAGTCTTAAAAAAAACAGCTCAGCTTGACTATAATCTTGATGTACAAGACACAACTTATTACTTATTGAAAATCTCTTTTTCCGAATCTACAAAGGACTTTTGAAACCGTATAGAATCTCTTGATTTAGTTATGAAAATATAATTTCGCCGAGGTTTAAACATTGAAAAGCAACTATGTATCGCAGCTCTCGCTATCGTAGAATGTGATTCCTAAGTTTCACCACTGCGACTATTTAAATTCAACTTTTTTTTTTTTATTCTTAACAAAGTTAAGTTGATTATTGAAAACTGCTAATTTGTTCGTCGACATTCAAAAAGGCAACTTCAACATTTCGAAATCTCCCCTGGATCAATAGGAACAGAAGAAAAAAATTTCGCTCCACATAGCTTAGGGGTAGTTTATCATGTGATAAATCCCGAAGATATTCCCTAGTGAATTAATTAAGCCAAAACTTATTTCGAGTTTTATTTTTACTTACCAAAAAGTGAAGCAGGGTTGGCAGCATTAGGGCTTTCTTTTTGAACGCGATGTGGGGACCATGTTAAGGAAAATAGATCTCGTAACTCGCAGCGAATATTTGTTACCACAAATTTTAGTCTATTTAAGAAGGAAACATTTTCATAGCTAAGTCAGATTTGGTATCCTTTATCTTATTTCCATAATCATAAATCAGATTCTGATGACCCTAACCAGTAGAGAAAAACGCGCAAAGCGAAGGCAAGAATGCAGAGAAGCTTTAGCCATCCATATTCGTGATTATCACAGTTTTTATACCTAGCAAAGCTGTAAAATATTGACAAAAAATAACAGGACAACAGTTAGGAATTACGGTTGCTCCAGATCGAGTGCGTTTGCAGCCATGCGCTGAGGATGGTTACGCTTGGGCCGTTGTCAAGAATAATGAGCACTTGTTGAAGACGAGTCTGAGCAATGGGTCCATTGGTGTTTATGATAGCATTCTAAGAGGCTTAGGTCATTTGATCAAGGCTGTTATCCCTGGGACTTTAGAGTACACCAGGAAAATACCTAATTCGCACGAAGAGGTATGTGCTAAATAAACCTTATGCAGATTCTGTGAGTGGAGGCTTAAATTTTATCATTCTTCCTGTTATACAGATCTCGAATGTGGAGAATAGTCCTTATGCAGCAGCAATCAACAAGTTAGAACGAGAGAACCAAACTTTGACGGAAGAACTAAATCGGGTGCGCAGCTACTCCGGAGAGCTCTTGAGCAGAGATTGTGAATAGAAGAAGAGAGTACATAGTCTAGAGAAGGAGCTGAAGAGCAGTCAGAATCTAGTATTGCGGCTGCAAGAAGAGCTGGGTAGAACTAGGAACGGCATAGTCAAGGCAATGGAAGTCTTGCGACTCTGTCAAGAAATGCAAATGTAAGATCAAAACTAGCCGCAGGACGAAACCAGGACTTCTTCAATTACAATGCTAGGTGAGATGAATTCGTTATTAAGTATATCATGGCAGTACACAGTTATGTACATAATTTCAGTCTCGAAACACGAGAAAGAGTAAGAGGCCGAAATTCTACTTGAAGATGCGAATGCAAGAGGTTTGTTGCTTTTAAACCGGATATTAATTCGGGTATTATATATATTCAGAGATTGCCCCCTCTGTGTCTCCTAATCGAAAACAAATCCACTCAAATAAATGCTGAAACTCTTTGATGTCTTGATTCTTTACGATCATGATTAATAACTTTCCTCATGAAGCTTTCTCACAGGTAGCTTACTTGTATGATTACGGCTGCATCCTCTTCTGAAAATTCAATAAGCTTCTTTACCGCGGTGAAGTTTCCAAGTAGATTGTCTATCCAGCTGTCCACTGCATCTAGATCCCATGATTCAAAATCAATTCTCAATTCAGGGTGATCTTTAGCCAATAAGGATATCTTCCGTTGAATGGAGCGTGAAGACCGACTGAATCCTCGACGATGAAGTACAGTCATTCTCGAAATCGGTCTGACCTTCAAACACACATTGATTATTCCTCGGCCCACTGCCAAGAACTTAGCGTGAAAGTATTATTGGGCTAAGCGCATTTATGTGAGGCCAGCCGTAATTTTGATTATGAATGACATCGTGTATTTTATTTGTGCAAGTATTTTGTTCAGATACTGAGTTTATTCGATGATTGACATTTAAGTGCGGCAGATTAACAGAAATAAGAAATGTTTCTATCCTGGGCCGTGATATATAGTACATATCAGCAACCCCTATACGATAGGCTGCATCTGATATACTTTATGCACTTGATTCACTTAATGTAATTGATAATGATGCTGATGTGGAGTCATTGCCAGTAGTACGGGTGTTAAAACGGGTTCGAAGAGCACCAGCAGATGATGCCAAATTCGTACATCATGAGCATTCTATATCAATGTAATTTTCCATTCCACTCTACTTGAATTCCCATTAAAATCAAAACGTATAAGATATTCAGGAAGTCAAGGAGCCTTAAAGTTGCGCTAAGTATTATGACTCAAGATGTTTATAGACTACTCCATAAATTACCAAAAAAAAAAGAATTACAGCATAAATGAATGAGCCCCTATAACCTTAAATTTGAGTTAATGGGCTAGGCATGGGTAAACGACAGAATTACCTCACCCAACCCGAAGATCATGTCTAAAACCAATGCCCATGTCTAGACTGAAACTAGTCCCATAAGCTGTCCTATGGGACATGTCAAGGTCTATGTAGATTGAGCTGGGGCGCAGTCAAGATGAGTGTCCGTAAAGAATGTAGGAGAGCTTGCCCCCGGTGCTCTCTATCCCACTCAGGCGCCATAGTGGACGAACGATGCCCAGACATTAGGACTTTCAGTCTTGCGAATCTTTAACACAGCGCCGTGCAGAGCCTCGGCAATAGTCCGATTGCTGAGTGACCCGGTGGTCTGCTGGGCGAGATGATGGTAGAAATGAGATGCCACAGGCGCACAGACAGAGTCCTTCACGGACCACAAGGATGCGATCACGTGCCCAAAGCCGGCCACCTGGAACACGCTGGCCAAATGGATCGCCTCATCGGTGAATTCGTGCGCGGTGATCTCAGCAGTCGAACAGGCTGATAAGAAGGCAATACGCGCTCGTTTTACCATTTGATCAGAGATTTTCTGCACAGTCAGTCGATCAACCAACGGGCCCGATGGTCCGTCTTTCTAGAGAAGTAAATGGCTGGAGGATGGGTTGGTGGCATCAGACGAACCGTGACACGCAAAGTGAATTATATCGATCTCTTGCATAGCCTGTAGTACGGCCTCTGACTGGGGATATCTCTGCACCTGGAGAGTGAATTCAGAGCCAGCAGCATTTTGGATGGCCTCAATCTCGGACTCGATACCCGGTAATGATGTTTCCTGTGGTGTAGTGGGCATGGCCATGATAGCAACTGATGTTTGGGTATCGCGAGTTGGTAATCTGGACAGCTGGGACCGTGAGTAGGCGAGTGCCTCGATAGTAGGCATGTACGAAGAGATGGCATGGCCCATGGTGCTTTGCAGTGGATCCTCGTAATGTCCAGCGGCATAGAACGGGAGAAAACTCGCTGCACCAGTCCCCATCCACCAGATGCGGTACTTATCAGTTGGCACAGATGCTTGAAGCTCGATGAATTCCAGAATTAGCTTGACCCAGCAATCCCATAGCCAGAAAAGAGCTTCAGCATCGTAGTATGGCTTAGTAAGTCTGACGATTGGGTGGGAGGCCTGTAGCTCGCTTTGGACATCGCGCGGTCCACGTTGGGCTACGGCCCGAAACCGGGCTAGCATTTTGTTAAAACCAAAGTGATGGAGGCTTGGCATGAGGGGTAGCTCAAGAGAGTGTATTTGGTCCTCTAGGACGATCAAAGCATGGCTGCCAAGGTCCGTGATATTAACCGTTACTAGTGGACCCTCGGCGGCCTAAGCGGTAAGTGTTTGAACTTCAGGCTCCAGAAGAAAGCGCGTGTACCCTGGCTGTTGGCGAATAGCATGCAGGCAGTGTTCCAGCTCGCGAGCGGCTTGTTTCTTGCGCTCGAGTATATGTGCACTGTCTTTAGATTCCACGGAAGGTAAAGGTTGGGACAAAGTGCGCCGGAGGAGATCGTACTCACTGGCCAAGCCTGGGTGGTCCTTATGGAGCTGATCAACATCATTGCGGCTGTCAATCAGATAGCTGAGGATCAGGCCACGACCAAACTCTAGGTGTTGAAGAGCTTGGTTGGGCTTGTTTACATGGTTAAAGATGGTGCAGATATCAGCAGCTAGGCCTGTAGTCTGGGTGATAGCATACTGCTGATCCTGGCGGCTGAGGTAACGGCTGCAAAGGAGAGGAAGAAGCCGAGTGGTTTTCTCGGCAAGAGAGGAGGCTTTGTACCAGCGATTGTGTTTCATCAAAATGAGAAGTAGTCCACATGCTGCAAAGACGCGAGTCAATGGAATGGCAATCATGGAAGAAGCAGCATGTTCTAAACTTGTGAGCACTAGTTCAAGATCACCAGTGTTACCCGTTAGCTCATATCGACAATAAAGATGAATAGATAGGTTCTTCAGGTAGACTGCGCGATTGGGTTGATCGACAAGTGTAGCTTGCACGGCGTCTTGAGCTTGGCTGATGGCAGCTTCGAGATCGTCAAGATTCCCCGTTCGCTCATGTGAAGGGCTAAAGCTAATCTTGAATTCAGAACTAGCTAGGCACATGCTATTTACAAAATCCTTGAAGAACGTGAACAATTCGGGGTGGAATCGTGAGGTATGCGGTTGGTGGGTCACGTGGTACAACCACGTGACAGTTCACCAGGATTCAACCTGTTACATTACGGCTACATCTGAAACCAAATCAGATGTGGTGGTATAAGCTAGAGCCATTCGCTTCTAGCATTCGAGAAGCATGTTTGAAATATTGGGAGCCATCAAATACAGTTGCTATCGACGAATCTATGATCCTTGCTTTTGGACGTTCTCAACATACATTCAAGATGCCAAATAAACCAATTCCCCAGGGTTATAAGCTATTTACTATAGCTGATCAGGGATATATATTATATTGGATTTGGGCAAGCCGGCAGAAGTCTTTAGTGGAGGTAAAAAAGTTTGAAAACCTGACTATGACAGGCTCTATGGTAAGACATCGCTCTCTTTTATCTCTTATGGTTCATAGCCTGGTTTATAGCCTGGTTTATATCCTGGTTTACAGGCTATAAATCAGGCTGTAAACCAGGCTGTAAACTAGGCTATAAACCAGACTTAGAGGCTGTAAGCCAATATCACTCTTCATGTATTTCTCTATTTATCTCTCTAATAGGTCATTCAATTGATTGAGAAAGCTCTTCCTAAATGCCCGAATAGATATGTGGTCTATATGGATAATTATTTTACAACTATCCAATTATTCCAATATCTTCGGGATAGAGGGATTGGTGCCTGTGGGACAACAAGACCAAAAGCATCTAGAGGGCGTTTTCCAAAGGCTCTTCATATGCTAAAGGAGTCAAAAAAAGCTCAGAACTGGAATACTTTATATGGAGCTTCGGTCGATTCGGTCTTATGTATTGCATGGCAGGATAATAGTGTTGTCACAGCCTTGTCAACAGTACATACTATTAACAAGGCTTCAGATTGGATCACTCGTCTCCGAAAACGACCAGCGAAGACTTCCACGAGCGCGAAAATTGCCCGAGAGCCTTTCAAGGATTCCCCTACAAAAGATCTTCCTATTCCTTGTCTAATCAATGACTACAATCATGAGATGGGAGCTGTTGATCGGGCAAATCAACTTCGTGCAAGCTATAAGACACACCGGAAGACGCTTCGCTCTTGGTGGCCAATCTTTTATTGGCTTCTTGATATATCTATTGTTAATGCTTATTGTATTGCAAAGATTGCTCGCCAAAAGCAGGGTTTATCCCCAATAACTCAGCTTGACTTCAGGATACAGCTTTATAAAGAGCTTTTTGAAGAGGGAGAGAGAGAAAGGGAGAGGGAAAGATATAGGCCTAAGAGTGAGCCTGATTTACAGCCTGATTTAGAGCCTGATTTACAGCCTAGAAGGCATCAGTTGGAGAGAATACAGCGGCGAGCACCCTGTAAATTCTGCACCCAACAGGCTCAGAAAGCTAAGTCTCAGGGAAATCCTCCTTTCAATCCATTTCGAACGCGTTGGGGCTGTAAAGCCTGTAAGATCCCTTTATGTAGGCCTGATACAAGGTCTTGTTGGAATCATTTTCATGCCATACGCCAGCCTTTACGCGACAGAGATGTAAATAGAATGTAACTAGATAATAGAACTAAGCCTGTTCTAGTTTAGCTCTTTAATGGTAATAAGAAATAGGCCGTGTCATTTGGCCTTTTTGCCAAGGCGCTAATTTGGCCAAATTCGACAGTCAAGGGGATAGGAGCACCCCTTTATTAAGGGCCGCCGCGCCAATTTGACCCTTTTTCCCGCTTCTGTCCGAATATTAGACCAGTGTGTGGTTCTATCCACACTTAATATCATATATCGTGGCCTAGGCTACCTATAGGTCTATTTGAATAACGTATAGGATCCGTGCTTCTTATAGTGCCAGAACGAATGATTTTGGAGTTTCCTACTCCCCCTAAGGTGAATTTTGTTCACCTTGTTGTGTTATAGGCGGAATTCTGGCTATGATGCCTCCTTTCTTATATCTTTGTGCTTCGAGTAGGCTCTAACCGCTCCGTCTCCTCTCTCTGGCTTCTCTCGGTTGGGATTGGTTCTGTAGGCTCTCTGGGCGTGTCTATTCTAGTCCTGTTTGGATCCGTAATGCCGCTTCCTGAATGAGTTGGTCCATGAGTAGTTGTAAGGATGTCTAGCGGATAGAGAATAGATGAGATGAAGCCAAGAAGGTCAATTGTATTCAAGTCTGATTCTTGAGGAATCAGTCGTAGATCCGAAGAGGATTTTAAGTGGTTATGATTACATAATTCCCGCACTGTGGGAACACCATGACAGTAGTTTAGCTGGTAAGAGATGTAGCTCTATGTTGAGCGCCGCCGCACTTGTTGATTTAAATGCGCCACTTATGATGATTGCGGCACGTCGTTGTATCTTCGTGAGCTTATTGATGGCACGTCGTAGTTCCCCTACTAGAAGTGCCCTTGCGAGAGGGCAGTACTATGCCGAGATTCCGTATAACATCTGTGGTACCACTACTGCTTGGTAGACTTTGCGCATCGTAAGGAGTGAGGTTCCCCACATGGATTCTGTGATGCTACGGAGTGCCTCTAGGCTACCGTTGGCCTTTGTGAGTAGCTTCTGACGATGTATGTTGAAATTAAGATGTTTGTCGAGATGGACCCTGAGGTATTTCGCCGATATCGATGGTTTTATTCTAATTGACTCGTTGATCTATAAGGGCATCTCTGCGTGGCCCTATAGGTACGCTACGTCGATGTCGTAGATGTCTATTTCTGTATTAGTGATGATCTGCCGGTGAGTCTTTTGTGCTGTGTCTCCTCCTCTTCCCTTTCCCTTGGATTAACGAAGTAAATGAGTTCGAATTTATCCGGTGCAAATTTTGCGGCATGGCGTCGAGCCCAGGAGTTGGCATGACCTATGACTTTCACTAGTGCCTGAACATTGTTGTGGTATGACTCTGACACTACTATCGTTGCTACATCATCTACCCATCCTGATGCCTCTGTTTCTGCTAGGCCCTTCATGTTTAATGAGTGCACTAGTGGGGCATTAAACAGAAGGAATAGGATTGGTGAGATTGGTGAGCCCTGGGGAATACCTGTCGGTGTAGGGAATTGGTCGGAGAAGAAACCCGGCATCTTTATACAGGTTTTTCTTCCTGTAAGGAAGGACTTCACCCATGGTGTGAACACTCCTAAGCGCATTCTTTCCATGTTATGTAGGAGACGTTCGTGGGAGACGTTGTCATATGCTCCTGACACATCGAGTAGGAGCATGCTGTAAGGGTTTGAGTCCAATGCGGTTGGGCTACCGTAAACAAGAGAAGAACTAATATGAGAAGGCTACCAGAGGACGGAGGTGTGGGTGTGGTATCCCATAGGGCTCGATTCCACTAGGGTAAATTGGGGACAAGAACAACTCTTGAACTCCTTCAAGAGTCCAAAGACCTCAGAGAGTTAAATACATCAGGAAGTGGCGAATCTCTAACTAGCTTATCCGGGGAACCCCTGCTTCCCTGGCAGCTGGTTCAGCCAGCTTATGTAGAGAGTCCATTGCCTCTCTCAGCCTTCTTGCAACCCACGCCGTTACACATGCTGACTTTCTGCCCCCTTCCCCATGCCCAGTATATCCTATCGAGGATTCGTTGGATCGCATGGTCGACGCTGATGCCCTTCCTGCCCCCTAAATGGCCCTTCGGGAGGATATTCCGCTCTTCCGCTAACCATGCGATTCGCGTCGCTATGACTGATTCAAGCAACTTTCCAAGTGTATTGAGCAGTGCAACTGGTCTACACGATTTTGGTATCCTGTAGTTCCTTGGGCCTCCTTTCCGGAGTGTGACTGTGATCGAGCTCTGCCCAAAAGACATTGAGTAGCTTAGACAGGCCTACTTGCATAAACCACTACCCTAGTTTTTCACCTAGTAAATACAAGGCTTCAGGTTTAAGGTGCACCAGGCCTCTCCCCGTAGGTGACTCTTAATTTGCTCCCTAAGCATACAACACGGGCAGGTTAACTAGGACGACATCGCTTTGATGAACTAAAGTCGATCTCAGGCCCTCAGTGCGAGTGAGGTAGTTAACTCCCGGCTCTCTGTACACCGACACGCGCATCCGTCCTCTCGGGCTATATAGACAGTCTCTCAATAGGTCCCGGCCCTATCGCAGTGGCTGCCATTATACACCAC
The DNA here is from genome assembly GCF_028828555.1 of Penicillium taxi. Classification (NCBI taxonomy): domain Eukaryota; kingdom Fungi; phylum Ascomycota; class Eurotiomycetes; order Eurotiales; family Aspergillaceae; genus Penicillium; species Penicillium taxi. The sequence continues at coordinate 38,621 of NW_026643208.1, forward strand.
GCACCGCGAGAGTATGAGCTCACACTCTCGTTTCGCGTTACCTAGAGAGGTCTCCTCTACTAGGCCGTCCGTGTCTTGCAGAGAGTCCTTTTTGACTTATATACACTCTAGCCAGCAGCGTATGTCGGTGACTGAACAGGCTGCCCGTGGCTAAGCCTTAACGAGTTCCGTCGATTGCCATTAGTTGAATACAAGTATTTTCTAGAATCCTTGTGTGTCTCCTAGGAGGGTGCCCGTGTCTCGGTGGTGCCCGTGTCTTGGCGATGGCCGGTCTAGAGTTTGCCCGTGGCTAAGCCTTAACGAGGTCTCTAGCAAACGGAATCGTCGAGTCTTAACGAGTTCCGAGCCTTAACGAGGTCTCTAGGCCTTAAACAAGGTCTGTCCAATATTAGCTTAACTACCTGCGTCAGCAGTTCACTACCGCCTCACCACATCTCGCACGATATGATCCCAGACCGTATACAAGCTCAGGGGTGTCCTGTCTTCTTTTTAGGGCGGCACCACGTTCGCTAGTAATGCAAGACCAGCTTTGGGCCCGAGTGCGAGTCGGGTAAAAAGAAGTCGGATGGTTTTCATATCCAGTATCCCCTGATTTTTGGTGTGGTTGTGCGGTCGGCGCGGGGCACGGTCGCACAACCACGTCGGATTCAATTTGGTCTCCCCAACGGGGATTAACACCGGACACCACGAGAACGAGAAGGTATGAATCCATTGTCCCAGCAGCCTGGCGAGGACTGCTGCCCAGTGCGAGCTCACTGGGGGCAGGTGAATGTCAGTCTACTTGCATTTTACACTCGGGGGATGAATATATGATTACATGGTATTTATTGCTTTCTATAGAGCCGTTTCCTCTTCTCTTCCACATATATCACTATTGGAGCAAACCTCCTTCCATATACCATTTGGGGAGTAACACTATTCATGATGGGGACTCGACGTAGAGCGAGAGTCGCCGACATAAAGAAATTGAGCAAGCGACTCCAGCGTCGGAACAAACGCATCAAGAAGCTGATCAGCCAGTTGAAAGCCGCAAATGCAGCATTTGTTACGTCCCATGAAGAGAACATAGGACTCAAGGACGAGATTGTGGCGCTGAAAATCGACTTACACACACTGAAGCACAAAGAAGCTACAGAAGAAGCTACGGAAGGCAAAGGGTCTGATACCTCCGAGGAGTCGGTCGACCTTTCCTTCGTCCCGGTTGAAGACAAACAGGTTGAGTCAACTCCGGTTACTGATGACGATGACGAGGGTTCGGACAATCAGACAGCGGGTGAATCATATATCGCGACTCCTTTGGTTGGATCTTCCACCACTCCTGCGACGACGGGACCTACGTATCGGTTCTTCAGCCCTGTTCTTATCGTAAAGGCGGATGGATTGCCCGACTTTCAAAACTAGAATCAGACCTGGCATGGCAACCGAGGCCACGAGTCTGAGCTGCCAGCTTACTTGGCGCGAAAAGTACGAATTGGCACCGCAAAAGAGTACGAAGCGACCCCGAAAGAAGTGGAAATTATCACCACCTGTCGAAGTACTGTGCGGAGGAACTTCCGAGTGCCATTCTTGAACAATGGAATGATGAGTAGTCGATGGCTCCTAAGGTACCGACACGGGCAGTTCGGACCTGACGATCCAGTCATCGTTTAGTGAGCGGCTTATATCTCGATTCCTATGAGTTTCTGCTTCCCACCCGAACGTAGGCTGTGGAAGTAATGTCTTGTCGATGAACACTTCCTTACCCTTGGGGTCGGGGGCCTGAATACCCAAACTGAATATCATTGTCTACTTTATCTGAAACTTGAATCCACTCCTGTTCAAGGACTGTTTAGGGAACTTATTTTCCTACCATTCTTAAATCAATCAAGACTATGCATTGGACACTCTGCATTCGCATGTAATACCACCCGTAGACCCTTCTGAGCCTTACTACTTGGGTAAATAATAAAGAAAAGATCACTTGCTTGGTGTTGTTGCATCCAGATAACCCTTCGGCTTCTGGAATGAGGGGGCCATTCCTCTCACCCAAATCACTTTTTTTTCATTATTGCAATCCTGAGGGTCAATTCGAGAGATTCTTGTCACTTGACTATTTCTTGTCAAAGCAGGCCACTCCCAACCTAAAAATATGAAAACTAGTCAGCTTGAATTTACTAATGCACATCAAATATTGATGTGAAAGTGGCTTGATGGCTAACTCACCTCCCCAAGCAGTATTAGCATCAAATTTATTGTCAGGATAAGCGTTACGATCAATCAACACGATGACCTCTCCACGCGCCGTCTCCCCAAAAGCCTGGCTTAAGTTTTTCAAGAACCGATCTTCATATTTTTTGATCACATTCTCACTAAACTTCTTCGCCACCATAGATTGTCTCAGTTCATACACTGTGTCCGAAAACCATTCGTTATCCCAAAGTCGACCCCAAATGGCAAACTTCCAAGAATTCTTCGTGGCTCCAATATCCTCATCGTAGTAATTTTCTCCCCAGGACTTTGCCACGTTGATGTTGAGGGGATACTTGGTGAAGAATATGTCTGGTAGTCTGGTTGCAACGTTGTAGGAGACGATCTTGGTTTTGCATTCATTTACCCCCGGGACTTTTTTCACTTTATCCCGGGATTCTAATGTGAATTCGGTCTGTTCTTGTGGGAGGCTGTCTTGTGCATAGGGTTCTAAATCAAGAATCTCGCCATGGTATTCTGGGCTTATGATGGGGAAAGCCGAGCAAAAGAGGCCGAGGAATGAAACCCAAAGAAGAAACCAGGACAAAGACACCATCTTGGGGAAATATATGAGGAGGGATCTAGATATTACGAGCAGCATGACAAGATATATAAAGCTAAAAAAGATCCCGAGATCATCTTACTGAGCGAGCGCGTCACTAGCATTAAGGACTCCACAGCCTTGCCATGAGTATCAGAATAATCCTGAGGGGCTTAGGGTACCCAGGACCAGCTCCTGTGAGAGAACATGCGAGATCGCAGTCTCCCTACCTGAGATGATGACATCCCAGCGTCCGAAAACTGACAGATCAAAGGAGCGTGTCAGTCAGCAGATGTTATTTTGTAGTTACTGTAGTTACTGAATGGTGGAAGTCCACTTAGTTAGCGCACGTCGGCTAATCGATCTGGTCCTGCTCCCGTGCTCAGGAGACCAGATGGGTATAGAATCGGACCCCACTAAGCAAGTGGAGAAAATATCATATGGTAAGGACGAAATATCGGTGCCTTTAGCCCACCTTCCGAAAATGTCTTCACTTGTCCATATCCACATTTGGATTTTCCCCACTTCAGAATATTTGCCCTTTATTTTCCGATCTTGTTAACGCCTCATCATGACAGAAGAGACTGAGTATGCGAAATCCCCTTTCCGGGCTGCTCTGATGATATATTTTAACGACTGATTCCATTTCTATATCCAGCATCATTGTTGAAAATGCCATTATCGAGCAAAGTGGTAAAGAGGACGCGATAAACCTAAAAATTCTGCTCGATAAACGCGATGCAATTCTCCTCTCAGAAGCAGCGCAGTATGCATCCGTTCCCGGGATCAGATGCTTGCTAGATCGACTTTCCCCAGACTTTCCAAATGCAAACCAGATTGTCCTTGAATACAGTGCTATGGCAGGAAACTTCAAAGTGTTTGATTATATGATTGAAAACTGCCAAGATTTAGATCTTGGGGTAAATTTGCGTTATTATGCTATATCAGGTGGTGTTGAAATCTGGAAGATACTTCTAAAGATCAGACCTGAACTACTTGACGAGCCCATTGGACATTTCGGGGATCCACTTGCGCTTTCAGTGCATAAAGAGAATAATGAGCTTGTGGTTTATCTGTTAAAGCAGGGTGCGGATGCGAAAGACAGCAATTTGTCGGGAATATCTGCTTTACGTTTAGCAAGGAAAAATCAGGGTATTACTGCTGATACGCTGCGATTACTTGAGAGCTATGTTGCTGACTAGGGGGGAAATAATCAATCCCCTTTCGTGGATTTCAGCAGCATCTATTAAACAAATGGTTAGTGGAAATAAGGGTGTTGTTGGTCTATTTTCATGCCCCAATTGAATCGTGTATTCAACATAAATTTACCGCTGAATTCTACCATCATGTACCTGAATTTGGTGCCCGCAAAAGAGTTGATAGCATCTTATGTTTCTGTTGTCGCTTCGGGTTTTAACATGACTATAACTAGGTAGTGTAGTGGGGAGCCCTAAACAGTATAAAGGAAAAAGCGGTCTGAGACGGCAGAACCATCTGATACCATTCATCTAGAAGTTGTGATAGTTACAGAATGTCCACCTTTACACACCTCTTCACTTTTTGACTCCCTACGCTTACTGAGCCTTCCCTTGTGATTGTGGTTGGTTTTTCCTAGCTGAATCGACCTGCACGTTCCGACCGTGCTGCCTAGAGCGTTCCCCATTTCAGTAGGTACTTTGAAAATTCGTCGTCTACGTCGTTGACATGGCATCGAGCGTGAGACTCATGCTTCAAGCATGTAATAGGTGTCATAATCGGAAAAATAACGCAAATTATTCGCCAACGTGGGCCAACTGCTAGATTGAGGGGTATTAGTCTCGATATATGCGCTGTAACAAGATATACACAGAAGATTACCAGTTTTCCTTTCATCTAACGATGTAAGTGAAAAAATGACCGGAGCATCATTCATGACACAGTAATTTTCAGGTCCTGAACGAGCCATCGAAAATCTGATCTTGCAATTAGCACTGCACATATGAATTGCCCCTAGCGTAGTAATATTTCTTTTCAGGACGTTATAGCCGCTGTATACGGCTAAGATATAACGTACCAGTACCTGATCTCGTCAACAACACCGATTTCAAAAACTGCCTGAGGCGCGAAAATTCAAGTTCTTCATGTTTTGCTTCATTAAAAATGCTCGCGAATCAACAAAGTGCTTAGTTTAGAGACCATAGCGAAGGATTCTCATGATCGGGCCAACGAACTAATCACTCCTATCTCCACTGTAGGCCTTTTATGTAGCGAGACTTTGGCGGCCTTTTTTTCTCTAATGTATGAGTTGATGGATCCTAATCTAGGCTTTCCCATGAACCGATTGATTACGCCGTTTGCATGTATCTTTGGCTGGGCTGGCACCAATCGCCCAGCGTACCTCGTCCGTGCAATAATTTTGATACGCGTGATGACACTGGTCTCTGGTCGACCATTTGCGGTCTCGAGAAGTTGCATCTGATATCTTTTTTTAGAATACTGAAGGGTGAGTCAACCTTTGTGGTCCAATTGAGCGCGTCCATTACAGCCCTTGTTAATATCGATAGCGCAGGTCCTTGTAGACGACTTTCAACCGGCCTAATATGCTCGGCGGCTCAAAGTTACCACCTTCACGCGCGATCGAGCTTTTGCTTGACTGTTTTATATCGTTTTCCGATCATATCTATGAGATATGAGAACTAGTGCTGCTCTTTTTGGGCTAAAGCGCCACATTGATGCATAGAGCTGAAATTTTGGCTCTTAACAGTTTGCACAAAGTGATAATGGAAATTTGGCTTTCACGGCTACTAATCTGTGTTTAACACAAGTAATGTATCCATTTCCAGAAACTTGATGACCCGCGTGTAAATGGAATGACATCTTTAGAGCGAAGATGATCGATGAAGCATCCGGTCTCATCAGAATATTATCAGATGTCTACCTTGACGAATGCACAGCTTCTCTTCATATTTCCAATTTTAGCAAGCTGGAAGACTGTTATATCCAAATGATCACTGGCCGCCGGCATTTTAAAGCAATTGATAAGCCTGCAGGGCCATTACAAGAAATCTGTTATATGCACGGAGATCTTGACAATGCTTTCGCCGATTTAGTCCGACAAGAGCACCTATTGATGAGCTTGGAAATCGATACTAGATCTTTTAGATCAGGAAATGCCAAAAATAATATGATGAAGCAAAAAATAGTATCCGTGATGTCTCTTTTATCTCGATAAACTGACCAATAAATATGTTAGACTTACCAATGTTCATATTAATCTACCTAGGTATGTGTCACTGAACGTAGTTGTCAGTATTACATACTAGAAACTGCGCCAGTATGGCTAGCAGATAGCTTGAGCTTGCGAACTTAGCATAACTAACTACGCAAATACGTTTTTTCTTCTTTTTATTAGGCCTATAAGTGACGCTCCGCTGGCCCTCCAAGACCCACTGCCGTGAAGGCCGTCAATTCTAAGCTCATTTACAGGCTCAATTCTAGGCTGGATATATAGTCTCTATATTTTTTTAGTAGGCTCCTAAGTCGCCCGCAAATGGCGGGAATATTTAGTTAAATCCGAGTTCCTGCGTCGAACTGGGCCTAAAACGTTAGTGACGGCTGTGAGAAGCGGATTCCGGGGGTTAAATTTAACTTGAGATCTATAGGAACTGGGACTGAGATAGTCACTGCTGGAGCCGGAATCGGGGTTTTCGCTTTCTTGGACGCTTTACCATAGCCGCTACAAATCGAGTAGGTCTTGAATATGCGATTCCCTTTATCCGATTGATAATGGTCAATAGAGCAGGTTTGATGGCAGGCATTGCATAGTCGGGGTTTCACAGTGTCTTCCATCTTGTTTGTTATGGAAAAGAAGAGAGAAGAGAGAAGAGAAAAGAGAATATGTTAATAAACATAACGATGTACAATTTCCTGGCGAATCAGCGTTGACGCCGAACCGTTCTAAGAACTACTATTATTGCGTATATCTCTTACCCCGGGAAACGCATACTCTTTCTGCCAGGTGCAGTCTCACCGTCTCCGAATCCAAATTGGATCCTGGCAGAAAGAGTGAGCCTTTGGTCATGAGAGTACGATAAACATGATTGGACAAAATAGCAGACCCACATCGGTTTACACATTATGATTGGACCAAATTACAATACTCGATTCATATTAGATGAAAGTTGCGCACCTAGGTATGGTGCCCCACAAATTGGGAAAAAAAGCTGGCTGGAGGATGTCAAATGAGAAATTGACCGTCCAACCAGAAATGGTTGACGAAACTGGATTGTCTATCTAGGGATGAAACCCGCTAAATACACACATTATGGGTCCTGCTGACATACGCAGCACACCCCTTAATATCGGCCCTTTGACAGAGGAGAGACATCACGTGTAAGATCGGTAAGTAAATAGCTTATCGCTTCGCTCAAGCTATTAATACATCTAACGAAAGACATAATGCACTACAATGAATGTGTAGATTGAAAATGACATTCTCTGATGATGATTAGGAGAGAAAGAGAAAAGAAGAGACTAGGACTAGATTATGGCTATCCCAACCCCTTGATCTAGTGCTTTAGGCGCCTAGGTGTCCGATAACGTCAGATTGTAAAGGACGAGCGAGAGCGGCTCATGATGGACGAAGGAAGCGGGTCTCGGGATAACTTCTCACCCTCGAATTTATGGTTTTTTATATCTACTTGATCAAGTAATCTAGAGTTCAAGGTTCTCAGTCCTTCAACCTAGCCCTTATTATCTTATAAATAGCTCGGCGGTTTTGCCAGTCTCAAATTTTGTCATATAAACATGTGATTGTTTCAAGTAACGGATTAGAACTATCATCTGTGGCGGCGGTTCTAACTTGAAACGACGAAGGAATCACGTTTCAAGCAGAAAGATTTTCTTTGTCGTGAATATAATAGGTGCTGTCGGAACATGGATATTGCAATCATGCAATACCATAAACCCGGAACGGAACAAACAGACCCCCGAGTCACGGGGGAACAACTATATTAGGAACTCAAGTAGCTACATGAATCGAACACATTTCACACCACTTTGCACAACGTATATACTAAGAATCTAGGACGAACCATACCCTTTTCCAGTGTATATAGTGCAACGTGTGAACCCTGTCCTTTCAACGTAGTTGATCGACACTGATCAGTTGACGAGCTGAATCAGACTTGGAGGTTATATCACTAAGTTATTGTGAAAAATCCTCAAAACCACGAAAACTCGTTACGACGATAAGCCAAATTCGATCGAAGAAAATACGATAAAACACTGTTAAGAGCATGAATTGGCACCAGCAAGCCCATTCACTCTTCCAAAAACACAATTTTCAAGTTTGATTTAGAAAACTACACCCTAGTTTCTACCTTTCAACACCTCCTTTACGACTACTTTTCGAAGGACATTCGACTAAAACTTTTCCTTTTCGCATTGGAAAAACTGGGGATACTCAAAAACCCCTAAAAATCTTCCCCTCTTTGAATTGTGGGACACCAGAACCCACTGGTGACTTGTTCAACTTCTCCACTTGTGACTTATCCGGCTCCTCCACGGATCCACGCTAGAATACAGCCAATCTCCCCCCAGCATCACCTATAGGAGCTATATGGCACCACCAGCATACCAGACACCATAGTTAATCAAATCTGCACACCGTGAACGAAAGCGTAACAACCGAGGGCAATTCGCACGCCATTCCCTAATCACGGAAGAAGACCTGACCCTACAAGACGACGACGAAAGTTCAGATCCACTCACCATCATTATGGACGGAACACCGTCGTATAGACCACGCACTCGGGGCAGCTATACACGAGCAAGTATGCCCGGATCATACACGGAACACACTAGCCCTACACCCGCTTTTAACCAGAGCAGAGGCCAAGGGTACCCCGATGAACATGTAGATAGGGACCAGACCTACCGAGAGGCGCACGAATCATGGGGCAACATGACATAAGAGGAGAAAATCAGATTCTACCATAGAAATGGTTTTGACCCACGGGAATGTAACTAGGATCAGCGTGAGGAATATATAACCACACGATTTACCTACTATATAACCACGGGAGTTATGGACCGCGGACTCTGGGCCGACTTCTAAGCAGACTTCAAGAACTGGACCGAGGAGGACTTTACGAAACTCGAACGAAACACCCTCCGATTAGTGTACCATACACTTATCCAGCGCGGAGTTTATGTGAGATGGACACCAAAACTGGCCGACTCCCTAACGGAATGCCTTATAAGGGAAGAAGAACATGAATGGACGGACGCAGAAATCAAAAACGCCTTTAAAGACATCAATGGCGCTATGAGAACTCTAGCACTCCAGGACAAGTTGAATGACATACTAGATGGTCCAAAGGGAACGACCGCCACCCGACGCCTATAAGATCCGGTCAATCCAGCCAGCCAGCTAAGCCAAATACCGAAGGAAATACCCCCCACCTAGCGCAAGACCCAGAACTAGACCTCGCATGTTTTCTCATCACCTCGGCCGGAACCACACGCGTATATAAACGTCCTAAATAACCGAGAGTATATGCGTAAAAGCCAAATTGGAGGTGTACCACCTGCGACCTACACCGGAAACTCAGGAGACAATCCGGGTGACGATGACGATGATGATGATAAGAGTGATCGTACTCTAAGAGGAAACAACGACCCAGACAATAGTCGTCATTCCCGGACACCTCGATCTACTCCCGACCTTGCCTTAGATAACTACGTAAGGCAAACGATAATAGTCATGAAGTCGATATCCGAGAGCCAAAAATACGATGGAAGCACTAGTCTCGACTTCAAGATCAAGATCTTCACCGACATCTACCAACGTGTGAGACTCCCGGAACAATCGTATATGGACGCATTTGGCAGTTTCCTTAAAGGACCGGCATTGGAGTTTTACTTCACGAACTCCCTATGGGAGAGAACCTTCGCGGAATCGTGCGAGAAACTTAGGGAATTCTTCGAAGGACCAGAGTTCTATAGAAGGCAGAAACAACTATGGGACAGCCAAAACCTTAGAATAACCATCCAAAAGAACCCCGACAAGAGCCTCCACCAATGCTTCAAGATGCTACTTAATGAGCTCTATAAGCTCCGACATGTAATCAATCCCTTATGGCGAACGGATGAATACTTGTACGAAAAATTGATTTCAGCATATGAAGGAGTTGAAGCATGCCGAATAACCCTGGCACACCTACCACCGAACCTCCCGGGACTTATCAACGGAATGCAGACGTCGATAACCACCTAGGAAAACGAGAGAAAATATAAGGAGCCTGCCACCAACAACCCATCCGTATTCCAGGCGGAGGAACTCCCTACAACAAACTTTGTGGAAAGGAAGTTCATGCGCACAAACCCTATAAAACAACCGCCTAGACGATCAACGAACCCTCCCTAAACGAAATATAGACTAGGAACCGGCAAGAAATGTGGTGTTTGCTATAAACCGGACTATATCTTATATAACCACACCAAGGAAGAAAGAGACGCGGCCCGAGAACGATTCTAAAGCAAATTTCAAAGAAATCAACAAGGAAGCTATAAACCCGCATACCAGTAATTCATCACCGATATGGAAGGACCACTGAACCAGGAGCCGACACCCGATGATGAGAGCGATGAGGAAATAGATATATTCCTGAACAACTACCTAACCACGAAAAACATAGGACCCGAAGACGACTCGGACTCAGAAAATGAAATCCTCTTCACGACTGGTTACGGAGCCTTAACACCAGGATTTACGGAACAACTCACAACAGAGCTCTCTAATAACATTGTGTTAGAAACCCTCGCAAAAACTCCCTATATATAATAGGAGAACTCCATGGCCCAAGGACCAAACACACCCTGGATAGGAACCGAGGAGGAATCGCCGTTCAGTTACAACGCAACCGCAACGGCAAAAACCAGGTATACAACGACGACTTTCATAGGAATAATCATTGATACGGGAGCAGCCTGTGTATCAACCGCCGGGCACAACCAATTCTTGGCCCTACAAAATTCGGACCCCTCAGCGACTCTAGATACTTCCATAGCCAACCAGATCAAGGTTCGCTTCGGAATCGGAGAAGCATCGTCGGCTGGTTCGGTCATATTAGAGACCCCGATCGGTACACTCACCTTCCACGTTTTCCACTCGGATACACTATTCCTCCTATCCCTTGTAGACATGGATAGACTAGGCATCTACCTGAACAATCTGGAGAACCTCCTTGTCCGAAAAGATGGCCTAAAAGTCCCGATCATACGCCAGTTTGGACATCCGTTCATGGTTTAGGACCAATCACTCAGGGCCTATTTGTCAAACATAACCGGAAATGACACGACAGAGAGCCGATTGACCGATATCGCATGCTACTTAACTGACACGGAGCTGCGAAGACTACACCGCAGATTTAGACACCCGTCCGTCCCTCGCCTACATAGGCTGCTACGCGCCTCAGGACACGAGAACACCAATGTCGCAGTACTCGAACAACTCACAAAAGTATGCGAACATTGCCAGAGATACGGACGTTCCCTAGGCAGGTTTCGGTTTACTATCAAAGATCCAGACACTGTTCGCTTCAATTACAACATTATCATCGATGTAATGTATATTAAAAACTCTCCAATCCTCCACGTGATCGATGAAGCAACCTGCTTCTAAGCAGCACGATGGCTACGCGACCTGACAGCGAAACATACTTGGGATATGTTACGCTAGTGCTGGATTGATATATACCTTGGTCCACCAGACCTAATTACCACCAACTCAGGCACGAACTTCGCATCCAGGGAATTCAAATAGAATGCGAAGACACTCGGTACCTAAGTCAAAACTGTCCCAGTGGAATCCCATAATTCCATTAGACTCGTCGAAAGATACCATGCTCAGATCCGAAGGGCATACGAAATCATCATGAACGAGATCCCTAGTACTAATAGGGAAATCGCCCTTCAGATGTCTGTAAAAGCCGCGAACGACATATCCGGCCCATATGGTCTAATACCTACCCTTCTCGTCTTTGGAGCATACCCACGTATGACAGAACTGGACGCCCCATCACCCACGATTACCTAATAAGCAACTGCCATTCGAAAGGCGATAGGGGAAATCCAGAAGATGCGCGCCACAAGAAACGTGTCCGAAGCCCTAGCGACACGTAACGGACCCAACGTCACCGCAATCCATAACCTCCTACTAAACTCGCCTGTATTAGTATGGAGAGAAGGAAATGGCGGACAACTTGGGAAATGGGACGGACCTTTCGCGCTTTTAGCGCTTAAAGGCGAAACTTGCATATTGAACCTACCACATGGCCCGACTCCCTTCCGATCGGTTGTCATAAAGCCATACCATATAGACATCGAAGATGTTGTAACCGAAGCGCAACCTGAACCAACAAGGGTATAGACAGAGAACCTAGCCGACCTAAGGCCGAACATGGCGGGAGAGAGGATGGAGACAAGAGCATCGCACAAAGAAAAAGAGGAACCCCCTAAACCAAAGAAACCTCGCCTCCAACAAATGCTGCATGTTGAAATCCCGATAATCCACCTACAAATCGCACAACACACGCCATTCGAGAAATCCAGGCAAAAGGAGATTTCGGGCCTACTAGAAAAAGGAGTGTTTGAATTCGCAAGACGAAGCGACGTCCCACCAGGAACCCGGATATTCAACTCACGGTTCGTGGACGAAATCAAGCACCTAGGCACTGAGAAAGCCTTTGAGAAATCGAGACTAGTAGTCTAGGCGTTCAACGATGCCGGCAAAGAGACGATTCTCACCCAATCACCCACCATCCAACGCGTAAGCCAGCGAATCATCTTGGCTATAGCGGCGATATAACCGGATATGAAACTTTACCTCCGCGATATCTCCTAGGCTTATGTGCAATCCACAACCAACCTAAACCAAAAATTCTTCGCACGCCCGCCGCGTGAACTCCGGGAGTTGTTCGGATTACCAGAGGACTCGATACTTAGGGTGATCAGACCATTATACGGGATCCCTGAAGCTGGAAATCATTGGTTTAAAACATACCATTCGCACTATATCGAGAAACTAGGAATGACAACATCGACATATGACCCCTGCTTATTGCACCGGAGCAATGCAGGGGAATTTGGAATCGTTGGACTATAGATGGATGATACACTTTTCCTAGCTAACCTAGCCTTCGCAACCAATGAACAGAAGCAACTAGATAAAGCGAAGTTCTTAGCAAAAGACCGTGAGACACTCGACCACGGAACGCCCTTAAAGTTTAATGGAGGAATGATTTCTTTAAACCTAGAAGGAATCACGCTATCCCAAAAATGGCAATGTAAAAAGTTGTCCATAATTGGAAAAACCCAGCACGAACCGGCCAAAATCAAGGAGTAGTACATTGCCTAACACGCGAGAGGTGCCTACATCGCGACCGTCTTATAGCCAGAAGCCGCGTTTGACTTAAGTCACACAGCTCAAATCATCAACCTAACAGCTGATGATGCAAATAACCTGGATAAGCGGTTATCATGGCAGATTCAAAATACAGCGAGAGGATTATCATTCATACCATTATAACGCGAATCACTCCAAATATTGGCATTCGTGGATGCATCGTTCGCAAATAACCCGGACCTCACATCGCAAATTGGCTTCGTTATTATCCTTGCAACCCTAGAAGCCGAGGGCAAAAACGCTAATATCCTACACTAGGCATCCGTTAAGTATAAGAGGGTCACCCAGAGCGTGCTCGCGTCAGAGCTATACGCAATGGCCAATGGTTTTGATGCTGCTATCGCCATCAAAACGAGCCTAGACCGGATACTGAATACCACCCTCCGACTCACCATTTGCACGGATTCGAAATCCCTATATGACTGTCTCGTGAAACTAGGCTCCACAACAGAAAAACGACTCATGATTAACGTGATGGCACTCTGTGAGGCATATGAGCGAAGACAAATAGAGATCCTCTAGATCGAAGGCGACTCCAACCCGGCTGACGCAATGACCAAGTCAAAGCCCTGCGACGCACTGACGAAGTTGATAGACTCCAACAGAATCAACTTGAAAACCGTCGAATGGGTCAAAAGAGAGGAAAATCTCTCCACATAACCCACCATAAATCGGGCATCACCCGGCGATGACAAACGGCCCTAAAAATATCATCGCCAACCACTTTCTTTCAACCATTTTTCGGTATCCAACATACTTCTTTCATATACCCATTCAATGACAATTCGGCGACGGAAACACCAGGCCATTTTTCCTTTCAGAAAACCAGATCACACGATACCGTCAAAGGAAAAATCCCTGATTTCCCCCGCATCAGACACGGAAATCGCCCTTTTTCCCAGAAATAAAAGAAGAGAAAAGCCCCCTTCTCCTTCTCCGTTCGTCTATCACCCGAACACTCCTCCACCTATTATCTGAAGACCCCAACTACCGAAAACCTTCCTTTTCCCACAAGAACGCCACCCCCAGAAGCCACTATAAACCACCCGATCGATGGCCAGAAGGGTGACGAAAGCAAAAGGAAAGGGAGCAAGAGGACCTAAAAGAGCGAAAGCTACAGGTCCAGTGGCAGGTCTAGCGGCAGGTCCAGCTCCAGCAGCAGACCCAGCCCCAGCCCCAGGAGCACCAGCAGTGCCAGCGGAACCCGCCATAGTATTATCGCCGACAACCCCACGGGCGATACCAGAACAGCCAAAGTTCATGACGTGTATTAGATGCATTGGACACGAAAACATAAACTAGGAAGGAGAAACATTTCCCACGTTCAACTGCCTTTTCGATACCATAGCCAGCAAGAAATGCAACCAATGCAGAGGGGCTAGCAAAGCCACATGTCACCCACCACTGTTCGGAATCCAATACGATAGCTGGACATTCCACACACTTATGGACTACGCCAGAAATGCAGACCCTACCACAACACATGCGAGTCAAGGACTATCGGCACCATTTGGCACACCGGGAGCAACCAACGCAGCGTTCACCTAGGCAGAAACCGCACCCGAAACAGCCCAGGCGGCAGCTGGCAACCTGATGATGGCATTCCGACAGCTAATCACAATCCACTCGACGGAATCGGGGATCGAAACGGACAAGAAATATGACCCAAAGCTCATCAGGGAATACATAGCCGTCCAGCGGGAAAAGCACAACGCCCAAATCAGACTCCTACCGCATCCGATTCGCTTCCCGAACACCTTATGCAGACTGGAATCCTCAGAAGGAGGGTACACCATGTGGCAGTCCGCCATATTATCCTTTTTCCGGGAATTAGCAACGGCTCAACCTGCGAACGCCGCCGTTATCATGAATAAGGCAACAGAATACCATTTGCCATTCTGATCTCAGGGGATCAGTAAAATGCCGCCAGAGAGGACCACGGATAGAAGACGAAATGGAGACTGGCTTCTCTAGGAAAAGCCCACTTTCGTGTTGTCCACTTTTTATTATTTTTTTTCCCACTCACCACTTTCTTTACCCCGCACAAAGGCTGATTCTTCAACAAAAATCGGCCACCCAACAGATACAATATGCAGGGCACTCGGGGGCATATCGTGCACCTATCCACATTCATTTATTTTATCGATCCATGTATATAGCGACTCGAGATTTTAAAGTTGCTCCAGTGTCGGAACATGGATATTGCAATCATGCAATACCATAAACCCGGAACGGAACAAACAGACCCCCGAGTCACGGGGGAACAACTATATTAGGAACTCAAGTAGCTACATGAATCGAACACATTTCACACCACTTTGCACAACGTATATACTAAGAATCTAGGACGAACCATACCCTTTTCCAGTGTATATAGTGCAACGTGTGAACCCTGTCCTTTCAACGTAGTTGATCGACAGGTGCTGAAAACCACTGACTTGTAGACATGTGCATGGGTTGGGTATAGGTCAAAATTCATACCCATACCCAACCCATCAGGGGTAAGGTAAACCCATACCCATACCCAACCCAACCCACGTGGGTATGGGTTGGGTATGGGTCCCATATGGGTATTTTTGATGCCTTAATGCCTGATTTTCGCCTCAACCTAAACTAAATTAGGGTAATTAGTGCCTTAGTGCCTAATTTTCGCCTCAATCTAGTACTAACTAGGTGACAAATATCACGTGAAATAAAAGTCTTGGCAAAAAGATGGGTTTATGGGCTGGGTGTGGGTTTTACTTCAAACCCATACCCAACCCATATGGGTTTTGGGTAAAATTTCTGACCCATACCCAGCCCATTGTGGGTTGGGTTGGGTTGGGTATGGGTTTACCCAACCCAATGAACATGTCTACTGACTTGCTCTTTGTCATATTGAATGAAACAATTAGGAATATAAACGTAGCGTTAAGGGGAAAGTTCATAGCTGTACAAGTCAAGTATAAGAGAACTAGCGGTAAAGCTTCACTCCTGATTCCTCCAAGAATCGCCATGAAATACATTACTGAATTATTGTTATTCAATAAATCTTATCTTCTAAGTAAAAGATAACAACTGATAACTTAGCTGTTGAAAATGGTGTTTGGTCCTTAGTGACTGCTGCCGTTCTTGGGTACTCATGCTTATGATTATTCCACTAAGGGAATAGCCAGTCTTTTCCTGGCCTACATCCAATATAAATGGTGTCATTAAAGTAGCGATCAATATCTGGAAGCTACCAGTCAAGTCGAATGGGATGAAGGTGCCAAAGATGATGAGTTCGATCGAAAGGCGCCCTTAGTAACGCGAGTCCGTAATAATTTGGTAATTCATGAAAGGGCCAGCTATCTGGTACAACCGTTCATACAAGGCCCACGAAGGGGTGAAGAAGTGGAATGCGTGCAGCATTCTAGAAATGCATGAGAAGATTATTCTACATATTTGGCCCAACCCAAGCTCATGATCATGTCTAGATCATAGTATGTCTACTATTCCAATCCGAAACATAGATCAGACACAATAATCATCCAGTTCAAACCACATATAAAAAACTTGTTCTTTCGCGACCCAAATGGTTGAAGCCTTAGAAATCGTCCGCTCTAGCGCATTGCTACGGTCTTTCAGAAGATAAACGACACCCACACCATTTGGCGTTCCAATCGCCGCGTAAAATTGGTCATCCTCGGGAGTCCAAGTTGTGACAAGTGGATTACCCGAGGTATCAGTGCCTAAGCGATTCATGGCAGAAACGGCTGTGAAAAGGGTACTATTAGTTTCCTCGTTAATAATCGCGTCTTGCAAGACGTATCGGAGCGAAGAGCTGTCAATCCTGGACATTCGACAAGCTAACTCCCAGATTGACCATATGACTGTAGACCAGCGATCAGGGGCCACTTCATCCTGCCTAGTGTTGGGATTGTAGGCCGAGGCAAATGAGTTTTTGGCAATTAGAACCCCGACTTGGGGGGCAATAAGTGTCCCATAGAATATCATTGTGTTCGTCCGAAGGCGTGCTAGTATCGAGGCAAAGATTGTTGAGCCAGAATCAATACCCATATTTTGGAGGCAGAATTTTTTATCATTGTCTTGAATTCGATATCTGCTGGGTTGAGAAAGAGTCCATCTCGTATTTATGTTGATGCCAATAGTATCAACAGAGTCGTCACCACGTAGGGTAGACTGAAGGTCTTTCCAATATCTTCGGCCTTTGGTGACGTATCCATCATAAGATTCTATAGCTCTTGAAGATTGAACGTGAGCCTCTGATAATTCGTTCACGAACAGATGCTCGGTCGAAGCAGAAAATGTAAAAAGGTAAAAAATCAAAAAAATATAGTGCTTCATTGTGGCTAATTCTGCAGTTCAGCTTTTGAGTATTAAATGAAAAGTGAAAAGACCCAAGAGAAAAGAGCAGCTTATTGAATGTTTTACTATATAGTGGGTTGTCATGATTGGTGGTATACTCCGTAGAAGGATGAATCCTCGCAATGAACCCTTAATATCTGCGATTCTGAAACTAAAACCACAAACCCCAATTTACATACCTAGGCCGAAAAGTGTAACGAGGAATTCAATGCCCTAAGGTATCACATTTAGACGTAGGTGTAGGCATGACCGGTAAAGTATTTTCAATAATCGATTTAATTAAATTACTTCCAGCCCGGTTATACTACGCCTCTGAAAGCCCCTTATTCCAGAAATGTCTTAAGTGGAGATCGTCATGAGTTTGCACTTTATTAAAGCATTATAAACTTATTTCTGATCTTTGCATCAAACTGGGTACATTCAAAAGAACAGTTCAAGCTGACGCATTGGACCACTCAGCTTATTGTAATTAATCAGTAAGATTAATTGTGAAGGGATATTGAGATACTGAACCAAAAGTTCATTACAATGTAATTCCTTTCCACATATATATTATTAGCAAGAGATTCGTAATATTAGATTAAAAATTTTATTATAAGTTGTAAAAGAATCCTATGATATCCTTAAGCCGTCTAGGACTAGCTACTATAAGAGTACTCCTAGATTTATAGACCCTCTTACTTAAGAGATAATATTTTAGGTCCCTCAATACTAATAGAAGAAAAAATTAGTTAATAAATTAATAGGTGATTATTATAACTCAACCTTTACACATTCATCCCCGCACGTTTCCCGCTAACCGCCTTTAGCTTCCGCCTTTGACTACACCTCGAAAGTTAGCATTTTGATATGCCAGAAGCCTATATCCTTCAGTGGAACCAATGTCATTTAATTGACAACATCCAGCGATGGCACCTCCACTCGTCAATTCCCCCGAACGCGTCGCAACCATTATGCTGTTATGGCACTCCCTCGAACTCGTTTCATGCAGTACCTTACAAACCTTGTGGGCCGGATATGGACGAATTTGTGAAATTACTGTTCGAGCAGCGACTGACAAAGCAGCTTGGAAACTTGACGAGCTTTGTGGGTTAGAATCGGGAGTTGCTGGAACCACATACCCTCTCGTACTGAAGCTCATATCGCCCCCAAGCATTCCCCGTAGCAATGCGGACGAGGGACACTTGCGGAAAATGCTGAGCTACGAGGTGGAGCAGTACTTTTATAGTGATGTGGCCCCGCTACTTGGCGACGACATTGCTGTTGCCAAGTGCCTTGCTTCAACGCGTGGCATAGATGGCGAGGACAACGAGGAACTCAGAGGTCTGATGGCTATGATTATGGTCGATCTACGTCCAAAGTTTCCTATAGCCGGAGGAAAGAGGAGCGCGCTGAACTACGCACAAGTTTGTGGGGCATTGGAATGGCTCGCCAAATTTCACGGCCGTTCATTAGAGTTGAAGCCGTACAACCTTGCTGAATATATATTGCCTCCCTTAGAAGAAAAAAGCACACGAAAAACTAGGGGCGGGATTTGGCTCAATGGAGGGTATACATATCTTTCGACACGGCGCAAAGAGTACACTTCTCTTGCCGAAGACGAATCAGAGTGGTCAGTAGCCCTGTGCAGCAGCACCTTTGAAGATTCTTCATTGTCTGTAGCCGAGATGGTTGCACAGTTCTTAACCCCACGTGGGAGGCCTATTGAGTCATATATCCATGGCGACGTCAAGTCGGAGAACCTCTTCACGACTACTAATGGAGAGAATGTGGTATTCTTTGATTTTCAATATGTCGGAATAGGCCTCGGGGTGTGTGATCTTGCGAAGCTATTCACGTGCTCTGTTCCTCTCCATATGCTTGTTGACTCATATGGGCCTTTGCCTGATCAACTGACGATGCGTGATGGCGAAAAGAAATTGCTTGAGCGGTACCGCGCCAGCATGATCCAGGATGAGAAATCGGGTCTTTACAACTGGGAAAACTTTGAACGCCATTGGGAGACAGCTCTGGTTGACTGGTGTCGGTTTCAAGCCTCCTGGGGCTTTTGGGGAAACACCGAATGGCTTGAGGCTCGTGTAAGATCAATCTTGAGCGATCAGAAGTGGAGAGACTGGCTGCAAGAAAACACAAGTAGTCAAAGCAGTTTATCAAACTAATCAGACCCGAAAGGAAACATAAATCAATAAAAGCAGGCACTATGCTTCCTCTGTCCACGATTCGAATATCCAGAATAGATATCCCGTACTCTTAAGGGGATTTTGCTATTCAATTAATATGTTGGGGTTTACTGGAATTTTAAAGTGATAGAATGACAGGAACGTATTGATTTTATTCCAAGACTGATTCTTAGGCCACCTATGAGCGTTTTCTGATCGTCACTATTCTTAATACTAGTCCTCGCTTTTCACGAGATCGCGAGGCATATTCGGAGAACTTGGACTTCAGACTTCTTTATCTATAACGTAATATCCCAAGGGAGATCATTATGGAAGCCTCGTTAGAATGCCTCGTATGAAACCAATGTTCTTAAGAAAAGCATTTAACTGTGATATACAGACATGCAACGGGCATTCTGGACATATCCGCAACATTAAGATGACATGTTTATTTTAAACTGTTATCGTGATAATTAATCCTTTGAGAGCCTAAAGTCTTATGAAGCAAGCTCCGTGAACTACTCCGTAATTAGAGACAGAGTTGCTACCTATGAAATGCAGTCGGCGAAAGATGAAAAGCGTACAATGAAAGGTGGAAAAGACCTACGACAATTCTAACGTAGTACAGAGTACTTTGAATAAAAATAATGGTACGTTCTATCAGCAGGCTTCTCAGGCTTCTCAGCCTTCGCATTGGCTATAATTTGAGGTTGCGAAAGGGAAATTCAAAACTGACACGACCTGGTTTCCTGCAGCATGGACCTCGGGACATTCAACGATCGAAAATACACATTGATTCACAAATTATATCGACTTTCGTAAACTGGGGCTTCTAAGTGATTTTCATTCTATTTGTAAATTTATCCTCCGTATGGTGATTTTAGTTCGCTAGCTGCAGTAAAGAGACAGCGGTATCGCCAATGCTGTCTTCTAGTGAACGGAAATTGATACCCAGGATGTTCCTGGTTTTCGAGTTGTCATAGCCATAGACAGTTTTAGGGAAATCTTCAATAGGATTCTTCGGGAGACGAGATGCTGCTAGCTCGGGTAGCCTTTGTCGAATGGCATCAACAATTCTCTTAGTCGAGCAGTAGCCCGCCGTAACGAAAAATCGGTTTCCACCAGCTTCAGGAATTTCTATTGCCTTAACGTGAGCCAAAGCCAAATCACGAACATCAACCCACAAGAGAGTTCCAGTGGGTGGAAGTTCATCTGCTGTGTGCTTGCCCTGGACAAATTCGCCGATTGTTTGGTTGGAAGTGTTGAGCCTGCTGAGGCCCTCAAGATGATGAACAACTGGACCGTACACCAGAGGTGGATTTATAGTAGCCAGGTCAAATCCAGGGTTCTCCTTCTCAATAAAGTCCCATGCCGCCTTTTCTGCGAACTTCTTCGAGCCACGGTAGGTTTTTGAACGCTCTGCTATGGCCTCATCCCAAGTTACTGGGTTCCACGATGTCTCGTCATAAACCTTCGGGGGAAGTCCGGATTGACGATTGCTGCAAATGAAGAAGTCACAACGACCCGCTTCACAGATGGTGCGTGAGCTTTGATTGCTTTGAGAATTCCTTTGGTTCCATTGACTGCTGGATTGAGCAAATCGAGTGGATCTGCAAATTTGTGATGAAAAGGGGAGGCTGTGTGAATTACGAATTCAAATGGAGGGTCATATTTGACGGCCTAGACAAATTAGAGGCTGATTTCAACGGCAGTGCCACTGCGATTCATATTGAAATGAACACACCTCGTCAAATGCTCCGTCTGCAGCGATATCCTCAACAATCACATATGATAATTTCTCTTGAGGTGTATTGGGATACGCCGCGAGAATCTTATCACCCTTTGCAGCAGACCGGACGGTAGTGACAACGAAATGACTGTCAAGGATGTGAATTAATAAACTGAAACCTCAATGCAATTGGCTTTACAAACCCTCGTTCGAGCAAGGCTTGCAGGATATGAGCGGCAATAAATCCACTGCCACCAGTCAGAAGAACTCTAGCCATTTCCACGTATAGTACAATTTACAAGTATCGTTTTGTAGAGTTGAAGGAAAGAAGAAATACAAGTGGCAGCACGCAATTACCCCACTTACTAACTTATCAGGTTTCCCCTCACAGAACTGGCCAATCGGAAGTATTTATATAGATTCCAGAATAATATCCCAATTTGGAAGAAACGTATCTACACACTAGCCGGCTTTGTCCCTTCGTTGGCCAATGTTGCCCATTAATACTAAACATCTAGGAATTTGGGACTTTCACAGGCAAGCTGTCTCTTTCTCAACCATACCTAGCTCCTCTTGAGAGAAAATAAGTGAATTGGATTTGGGTCCTCAGGAGGATGTAGTACGGCTTGGTACATACGGATGTTGCAATACAGGGGGCTAGCGCATGATCCGTCGTCTGGACTTCTGGATAATATGTGTTCTGTAGTTGACTCATAAAATTTCGAATTCCCAGTCGTCAAATTTTGGAAGTTGAAACTCGACCTCGGATATTTTGAAGTTGCGGGTGAAAGGAGGCTAGGCTAAATGGTTAAATAGCATACACCTGGGCAATCCAAATATCCATAGACCTCGGCAATCATCATCAATCAATCAATCAAAGTCTTCACTTGACCTTTATAAATTAGTATCACATTTCCAAGCTGATTTTCGGATACCGAAATTTAAGCTCAATAGGCTTAGTCATGTATGTCAACCTTGTTTCTTATCGCAGATAAAGCTGTATTTGCACTGTTTGTTCTTGAATATCAAGACCATCAGCATTGAAGTGTCAAGATATTATGATGAATTATGGTTTACCTGTTTCAAATTCAAATTCATTTTCCCTTGTCCTTCCCATTACACCAAAAATCTAACCGGCTGAGACGAACTAGACAGTGGAATTATACAGACAAGGTGTGTTACATAATCATCACATGTCCGCCTTTTTTTTTCCTTCTGTCAAACGTGAATATATTTTCTTTTCCTTGACTTACTCTGTTGATACCTGGAGCTTCTGAAATTCCCTTCATTTCTGTTATGCCTTCCTAAACCAATACAGGGCCCTTGGGTTCTTATCCTTGACCAGCTCCCCTCTTGCCAGATTTACTTTAGCTGCCCCGCCCTCATCGTTCCCTGCCTTCTGTTACATTCAGAATAGTCTTCATGGCTGAAGCTCCACCAATTATTTTCATCGCCAGGTAATTTGGCCAATTCTATCAAGATTACTCCATTCTGACTATCATAGACATGGTGCTCGCCTGGATGCCGCTGACAAGAGCTGGCATCTAACATCCCCTACCCCCTACAATCCTCCTCTTTCTTACGGTGGCTGGCTGCAATCTCGTGCACTGGGAGTGCGCATCGCAAGCTTGTTACGAGCACCAGAATATTCTGGCAGAGGATCCGAGAGCGAGCACGACCAATCCCAGACTCCAGACGTCCCGGCGAATGTACAACCCAAATCCATCCCCGCATTCTCGGACCTGTGCAACCGATATAATGTCATCATTCATACTTCCCCATACCTACGCTGTCTTCAAACAGCTATAGGTGTCAGTACTGGCTTAAGTCAGCACCTATCGGGTGCTGAACCGTTAGAACCATCAGACCAGACTGGCTCACCATCTGCCTCCGACGTTGCCCTTCCCCAATTAAAAACTCTCCTACGCGTTGACGCATTCCTGGGAGAGTGGCTGTCACCAGACTACTTTGAATTGATCACACCACCGCCAAACTCAGACCGAATGGTAGCGTTGGCCAAGGCAGAATTACTTCGTCGGGGTGAGACCATCCCAGCATCAGCAACGACAGGAGAGGGAGCGAGGACCATTTCAGGTCATTTTCCTGGCGGTTGGGGTACCCAGTCGAACCAAAACTCGCTAAACGAAGAAAAAGACGATCATCCTCTCTTTTCCCCGGATTCATCCAAAGTTCTAGGGAATCAGCGACAGCGGGCCAGTTCCTATACCATTCAGGTCCAGTCCCCGATCAGCCGCACCCCAAATACTCTCGGTCCCCTCAAAACCGATCTTCCCCCGGTAGTAGATGCTGCTTATGTGCCTCCCACTCCTGGATATGCTGTGTCTCCCTTGGATCCCATACCTTCCGGATATGTTTCCCATGCACGAGATGCTTGTACCAAGATTGATTACCAATGGGACAGCATGCGATCGCCGTTCTGGGGTACTGGTGGCGAGTTTGGAGAAGAGTGGGGCAAAATGCATGAACGTGTGGACAATGGTTTTAGACAGATGATCGACTGGTACCGTAAGCCCGTCCCGACGACTCCATCCGACCTAGAAGCTGTCGTCGATGACACAAAAGCTACGAAACGCCTTGCCCAAACTATTATTATTATCATAACTCATGGTGCCGACTGTAACGCCTTGATTAGTTCCCTGAGTGACCGATCTGTCCTACTTGATATCGGTACTGCTTCGCTTACAATGGCCGTGCGACGCGATCGATTAAAGAGTATAATCTCAGATTCGGACAAGATGTCAGGCTCGCGAGAGACGCAGAAGAACCCCACCGTCTCCCAGGAATATGTCTTGCAGTTGATAGCGTCTACCGACCACCTACGTTTAGGTGTCAATCCCTCTCAACTTCTTTCACTTTCATCTGCCTCTGGTTCGAGACCGCCGCCTGTGCCAGCTATCCCGTACTATCGCAATCGCTTGTCTTCTCGGGCATCCCCTCAAACGACGGGACCGATCTCAGGATCAGGAAATGGCCCTAGCAACTGGTCCATTTCTCCACGTTCATCGACCAGTACAGTACCTCCTCGGTCAGCCGGCGGTCTCTGGGGCTCTCTCTCCTCGCCAATCGAGCAAGATGATGATGAGGACGATGATTTCGTGCCCAACTTTGGGGGTCATCCTGTCAATCATCATGACAGAGCCTTTTCCACAGGAGCTGCTGACCGGCCAGGCTGGACAAAAAAGCTGCCACAACGTACCCCTTCTCAACGCGGCCTTTGGGGAGCTAACTCATCTTCGAGCCACGACGCACACTCAAGAAGGCGTTGGACATTAACGGAGCAAAAGATTTGATGGCTCTTGGATCTCTGTATTTTTCAAATTCTTGGATACCTTTCTTGCATGGCGCGGGTGTTGTCCATTTGGCTCAGTCGTTTTTTTTTATTTTTTATTTTTATTTTTTGGTTTTTCTTTATTTTTGCTGGACTTCAATGTAATTCTCAGGCATCAAGGCAGCACGGAACACGGGTTCCCCGGATTTTTTGTCCCACCTGGGCACATTCCGATAGTGTAAACACACGTCTCTCCTCTCCAAGACCCCTCTCCAAGACCCCTCTTCAAGACTCCTCATTCCGTCATATTCCCTATAATCCTCCATGTCGCCACTAGAATCCGACGGCTCTTCCGTCACTTTTGCGACCGAGCGTACTGGCCCCCCAGACTTGCGCTTATTGCACTACAACGACGTGTACCACGTTTCGTAAGACATTTATACCCCTCCATATTGATTTCGGCCAGCCCTGACTCCACCTTAAAGATCTGGGTCTGCTGAGCCCATAGGTGGCATTAGCCGATTCCAGTCTATTGTAAACTACTACCGCTCCGACCAGCGATTCGCTGATCAGCCCGATATTTTGACCTTTTTCTCCGGAGATGTTTTCAATCCTAGTATTGAAAGCACAGTCACAAAGGGCAAACATATGGTCCCCGTCCTCAACAATATTGGAACGGATGTGGCATGTGTTGGTGTAAGTACGGAGATTTAACGGATGCGAGAGCTAAACTACTGACGTAAACACTCGTTCTAGAACCATGATCTCGACTTCGGAGTCACCCAATTTCGGTACTTGGCTGGCCAATGTCACTTCCCCTGGCTACTCGCCAATGTCCTCGACCCGGGCCTAGGGGAAGACGTACCGATCGGTAATTGTGGGAAAACCTGTATACTAACTTCGTCAAACGGGCTAAAAATTGGCGTGATCGGCCTTGGAGAAAGGGAGTGGTGAGATAGTCCGATAGCGACCATTTCGGTCTTTCTATACGGTGTACTGTACTCACAAAGACCAGGCTTGGAACCATCAATACTCTCCCACCGAATTTGATCTACAAATCTGCCAGCCAAACCGCGCTGGAGCTGGCACCACAACTTCGAGAACAAGGAGCTTCTTTGGTGGTGGTCATATCCCACCAAAGAGAGCCCAATGACAACAAACTTGCTAAAAACTTGCCTCCCGGACTGGTAGACATTATACTTGGAGGCCATGACCATTATTATGCTCACAACATTATTAACGGTACTCATGTGCTGCGATCAGGAACCGACTTCCGGCAATTGAGCTATATCGAAGCTTTTCGCAAACAGGATGGCTCCTCTGGGTGGGACTTCAATATCATTAGGAGAGATGTTGTGCGCTCTATCCCCGAGGACCCTAATGCGGTTGCCCTGGTTGATCGAATCTGTTCTCGCCTTGAGGCAAAGTTGGATAAGCCAGTCGGGTACACGGTATGTTCTCTAGATGGAAGGTTCTCTACAGTCCGCCAACGCGAATCCAATCTGGGGAACTTCGTATGTGATCTGATGCGCCTACATTATGAAGCCGACTGTGCCTTGATGGCGGGTGGAACTATTCGTGCCGATCAGATCATTAAACCTGGAGTCATAAAGATGAAAGATCTATTAAGCTGCTTTCCCTTTGAAGATCCAGTAGTCCTTGTGCGAGTGAAAGGCCAGGCTCTACTAGACGCCCTTGAAAACGGCGTTAGTCAGCTTCCTGCGCTGGAGGGCAGATTTACGCAGGTATCTAACTTGTCATTTGGGTTTACGTTATCCAAGCCACCCGGATCTCGCATCACATTTGCGCGCCTTGGTGGTGAGCCGATTGACCTGCAGAAGGAGTATACTCTCTCCACGCGCGGGTATATGGCGCGTGGAAAGGATGGGTTCACATCATTGCTTGTGAAATCAGAGGGAGGAGAGGTCGATGAGCTTGTGAGTGAGGAAAATGGAGTCATGATCAGTACAATACTACGCCAGTACTTCTTGAGCTTGAAAGTTCTAGGCAAATGGCGTCGTTGGGGTATTGGTTTGAACCGCCACTGGAACTCCGTGCATCAGAACTTGCATTTAGATGGATGGCTCAAGCCCCCCTCGGTAAAATCCTCACCGGTCTTAGAGCAGGGACTGAGTCATCATTCAGCTTCACGGCCCGCCCTCCAGCAGATATCAGGACAGAATTACTACTATGGCCGCTTCCAGGAGGGCGAACTAAAGTCCGGAGCCAATTCTCCAGATAGGACGGCAAGCGATGAAGTGGACTCTGACTCCGACGAGGATCCTGAGATCCTATCATCGTCAACTTCGACAAATTACGTCACCCTTCCTGCCCGATCTTCAGCGGATGAGGATTACCGTCTACAGCTGGCACGACGTGTTGTTCGCAAGTGGATGCGTCATGCTGGTTTGAATCCTTCAGTAAACATCAAGATGGATGACGAAGTGGAATTTACTCCAGCATGGACTTCAGGCATTTGCCCCCGTCTTGAAGGTCGCATTATTGTAGAGGAGTAGGGAAGAAAAGAAGCCTCCGATTCACACCAGAATTCAATCTCGGTTTTTCCAAATATTAAACCCGAAATTTCAAGCCAGTGATGAATTGATTTTCTAATTGCTAATAAGATTCGTACGTGTCTGGATTGTAAAATTGGAAAATCAGGATATGTGCTCAGTATAACCTTGAAAATTCACTACTAAATTTGGCAAAATTGACAATATTCACCTCCTCACGAGGATTCATCTTCCTTCCCAAAACCACCGCCACCGGCAGTCATAATGATAATTCGATCATGAGTCTTCACCGAGACTGTATTCTTGCCGCCAATGTTGATCTTGCGTTCCTCGCCGGATTCCTCGTCCCTTGTCATCCATAAATTGAGACCTGGCTGTGCATCTTCGCCTCCCTCCAGTCCGTAAGGCCGGTACACTCGTCGCTCGGACAAAATAGAACATTGCATAGGGGCGAGGAACTCGATTTCACGCACCACACCCTCACCGCCGGGATTCTTACCGCGGCCACCAGAGCCCTCCCGTAAAGTAAATTGTCGTAGCAGAGTAGGATAGCGCTTTTCCAGAATTTCCGGATCAGTGATGCGTGTGTTGGTCATGTGGACCTGAACACCTGATTCGCCCTTCCAGGTTGAACCAGCACCACCACCACCGGCAATGGTCTCGTAGTATCCGAATCCGGGAGTAATGACAGCTCCAGTGGTGGGATCGACCTTGGCGTTGGTACCAAAGGTTAGGTTGTTGCAGCATCCCTGAGAGGCAGCACAGGCTCCGAAGGCCTTTAGTACCACGTCGGTGATGCGCTGAGAGGTCACCACATTGCCTCCAACAACAGCAGCTGTTTTAGAAGGAGATAGAATGCTTTGGCTAGGTACCTGGATGTCGATTGGAGCCAGACATCCCTGATTCAGAGGAACATCCGCATTTATCATGCATCGCAGACAGTAGATGATCGCAGAGTGGGTGATTGCGATAGGGGCATTCCAGCTACCATAAACTTCGGGACCAGTGCCTGCAAAGTCAAAGACAGCTGATCCATTCTCTCCATCGATGGTAACTTTGAGACATATCGGCGTGCCATCATCCATGTATTCAACAGCTTCCAGTGGTTTCCCATTGAACTTTTGATACAACATTTTCAAAAGGTTCCGAACGGCTGTTTCTGCTGTTGCTTGAATGGCGTACATGTACTTCTGAACTGCATCCACACCATATTCAGCGAAAAGGGTTTGGATTAGGGAGATACCACGGGAGTTGGCAGCAATCTGCGCCTTGAGATCAGAGAGGTTATCACTGACGCATCTAGCACCCTCGCATCCAGGGTACTGCGCTGGTTTGGTGACCAGCAATTCGATCAAGCGGGCCTCGTCTAAAACACCTTTGCTGACAATCTTATCACCTTCAATGGCAGCGCCTTCCTGCCATAGCTCAGTTGACTTAGGGGGCATGGAACCCGGTAAGATACCGCCGATATCCGCATGATGGCCACGAGAAGCGACATAGAACATGATTTCAGTGCCACCAGGACGGTCAAATACAGGGGTAATAACCTACGTACTTGTCAGTATAAAAGTCTGGTGATAAGGAGAATGGAAGAATTTCCTACTGTGATATCTGGAAGGTGAGTACCGCCGCAACTAGGGTGATTGGCGACAAGGACATCACCGTCTTTCAAGTCACCCAGCCACTTCTCGTGCTGATAGCGCACGGCGAACTGCATCGAACCCAAATGCACCGGTACATGTGGCGCATTGGCCACCAGACCTCCATCAGGGGAAAAAAGCGCACATGAGAAATCCAGCCTCTCCTTGATATTGGTTGAGACAGAAGTCTTTTGCAAAGTTCGGCCCATTTGTTCGGCAATTGACATGAAGCGATGGCCAAAAATACTCAGCCGAATTGGATCAATATGGGACGTAGCTTGAATGTCGATTGCGTTTTTTGTCGCCTTTTTCTGCAAATCGATGACGATGCAGGTTTCAAGGAAATTGGCCACAGTGTTAGGAGCAACGACAATAGTTTGAGTCTGATCAATAATGACAGCGGGTCCAGGAATTCGACTATGTTTCTCAAGCTTATCAAGAAGATAGACTGGAGTATTTATACGATTAGAGTAGCCATCAAAATAGGCTTCAGTGGTGCTGACAGGAGCAGTAGTAATATCATGCATGTTGGCATCTTTGAACTGTACAAGCGGACTGCGCTCTGTACGGATATTGGAAGATGCAATGGTACGTACTCGAATGTCATCAACAAGGACCGGACGCTCTGAGTTAAAGTTGAATTCGCGTAAGTGACGCTCACGGAACTTGGCCAAAAAGTCAGATGAGTCTTCAGGCATAAGAATCATAAGACTAGTATCGGAGCCTTCGTATCGCATGTTGAGATATTTCTCATGTCGCACTTGAGACGATGGGAACCCCTGAGCCTGCATCTCTTCCGTCGCTTTAGCAGCCATGTGATCGAATCTCTGGAGCAGTGTCGACTGGGATGATGCATACTGGGACGACACGGGTTCCTGGGACTCCTTGACAACCTCGGCCAAAGCAAGTCCGTATGCAGACAGGACGGAAGAGTACTTGTGGATGATAATGCGTGAGATGCCCAGCGAAGCAGCTACTGAACAGGCATGTTGACCACCAGCTCCTCCAAAGCAGGCGAGGTGATGGGAAGCAGTCTCAAAGCCACGAGCCTCGGTAAGATTACGGATCGGTCGAGCCATCGATTCATCGGCAACCTTGAGGAATCCGAGGGCCACCTCCTCGGGAGTATACTCGGGCTGGGATTTCTGTCGGCGCTGCAAGTTGATAGTATTCGTCAACTCTTCAAACTTCTGCGCAGTGATCTCGGTATCTAGTGGCTGGTTCTCATTGGGACCAAAGATATGAGGAAAGTACTGTGGTAATAATCGGCCGAGGAACAGATTGGCATCTGTCACAGTCAAGGGGCCACCCTTCCGATAGCAAGCAGGTCCAGGATGTGCGCTAGCAGATTCAGGTCCCGCATAAAAGAGACCATTGCGCCAAGTCAAGATAGAACCACCTCCAGCGGCGACAGTGTTTATATCAAGTTGAGGAGACTGGATTAGGACCCCGGCGACTTTAGATCCGAAGACGTGCTCCAAATGGCCATCATAACGAGATACCTATATAAAATATGTTAGAAATGACACTATTATTCTATGAGTGGTAGAAGGACGAAGTGGGTCATTACATCTGTTGAAGTACCGCCCATATCAAAACCAATGACAGGGATTTTCTCAACTGGGTCATAACTGGTGGCGGCAAAGCCAACCACTCCAGCAGCAGGTCCTGAAAGGATAGCTTTCAATCCACTGAATTTACGGAAGTCTACCAGACCACCGTCAGACTGCATAAATTCAAAGCGGCATTCATTCTGGCTTTCCAGTCCACCTTCAAAGCTGGAAGAAATAGAGTTAATGTAAGTTTTAATGATTGGAGTGAGGTAGGCGTCAGCAGATGCCGACATGCCACGAGGAACGATCTTTATCATAGGCTGTAATTTGGAAGACAGAGTGACTGAGAATCCCATCTGCTCTGCAAGCTCTCCTATCTGGAGTTCATGCTCCGGATACGCGAACGAATGGACAAGTGCTACGGAGAGGGACTGGTAGCCTTGCTGCTTGAGATGCAAAAGATCCAACCGCACCTGATCGAGATTCAATTCTTGAGCGATGCGGAATTTTTCATCCGTGACACCTTGAACAATTCGGGCATTGGCGAAGCATTGATCATCAGAGGCCGGATGACAAGGAATCACACGTTCCTCTACTTCAACCACGGCTTCAGGAAGTACGCCCGGTCGAGCCATGGAGAGATCAAATATAGCCGGGCGAGATTGATCACCAATCTTGAGTAGATCCCGAAATCCCTTGGTGGTGAGAAGGGCTGATCGAGCACCCTTACGTTCGAGCAATGCATTGGTCGCAACGGTCGTGCCCATCCGTAGACTGCCAATACTGTCAAGCTTGAGTGGCTTGCCACGAGGATGAGATTCTCCTGTTACAAGCTCAAGAATCTGACGGATGCCTTCTGTCGGAGCATCTTGATAATGTGAGGGATCTACTGAGAGAAGCTTCAAGATAATGTCTGAATGGCCAGGGACAATAGCATGGACGTCCGTAAATGTCCCACCTCTGTCAATAGAAATAGTAATTTTGCCAGGAGTTTCCATGGTTGGATATTGTGAGTGGGAGAGTAATGCGGCCATGAGTTCAAGATTCGTGATCACTAATATCAGTTGTATGGAGATCACGTGTCGGCCCGATGACGGTTTATCAGGATCATCGGGCCGACGATTCATAGATAAGGATGTCTTGGCAACGGTCTGCAATGTATGTATAACTTAGTACACAAGACTTTAAGTTACAACTAATTAACTACAAAATTGAACTACCGAAGGCCTCAAACACTGGAATCAATAAAATTGAAAGCTGTCTAGGTAATAATTACTAAATCAATGGCTTATTATGCATCTAGGTAGGTACACACGTTGGTAAATGATTTAGTAAACT
This sequence comes from Penicillium taxi, assembly GCF_028828555.1. NCBI lineage: Eukaryota > Fungi > Ascomycota > Eurotiomycetes > Eurotiales > Aspergillaceae > Penicillium > Penicillium taxi. Next base: position 70,403 of record NW_026643208.1, read on the forward strand.
ATTTTCAATCTCCCATATTTATCGTTTCAAAGTATTTTCAATCCAGTCAGTGTCCATATCAATATCAATTTGATCCAATGCCCCCTCCCAAAGAGCAGGGTCATCATTGAGGTCAAATTGGAAGGATATGTCCTGAATAGAAGTCATTTCAGGTTGCTGTAATTCGGTTGAATCTGGAGCTGGTGAAGTTGTTTCATGAATCGCGGGGCAGACAGAGTGGTCATTCCCATGAACTGTGAGGTTCAGCGACGTCATGGGACTAGTCTTTCTCACAGGCTTGGGCCCGATTGCAGCCCACAGTTCTAGTAACAAGGAATGTCTTGAGCTGAGATAGACATTTCCCCGGTCAGCCATACTCCTGAGAAGACTGAGAGCGGTCTCCATGGCGCGTGTATTCGTTTCGTTGTGTGGAAATGCTGCATTCACCATCACGAGAAGTAGTGCAGCACTGAATACATACTCTCCGTCAAGATAGCCATATGTCGCTATTCCCAACGAGGATTAGAATAATTTATCTCCATAGCTGCAAAATTGATGCGGTGACATACCTATGAGATTCTGCTTTGCGGCCGCACTCATAATCATTGTCGTCGCACGAGCACTGGTGATACAGCTTTCAATTACTGCAATAGTATTTGACGTAAGGCCCTCTTTCCAGTCATCTTTGGAGGCTCCAGGTATATTTGCATCAAGCCGACGCTGAATGATATAAAAAACAAGAGGGCGTACAGTCATGTTAATGCAAGAATAGAAGTGGAGGTTAATTGACTAAGGATCCAATAATTAGAGATTAGGGAAAGAGCAAAGAGGAAAAGGGGGACATACCACAGTTTCACGGTTGATTTGAGTGTCAAGAGTGGTAAATTCGAAACGCAGGCCATCTGGAACCCGCCGAAGCCAGCTTGACAGGTCGTTAGTAATGCTCTGCACAGACATGATGAGATTGGATCCGGATCGGGGCTTCTTTCGGTAAATTTCTGGGAACATTGAGTCGGCCAGAGCATATATTGTTGTGGGGAAGCAAGATACTAACCTTCGCCGACTCGCCCCAAAATACGAGATAGCTGGGTATAATGAGTCAAGACAATTGCTGGCCAAGGATCGGAAGTTGATCCGTCCTAGAATTGAATACTTAGAACGGGTCGATTGGATACAAGAATTCGCAGGTTATTGAAACATACCAAGGTCGCCGGAAAGGTACCAATGTCCTCATCCTGAAGTGAAATCGGATTTCCAGATTTGACGGATAGTAGCCTGGGAAGAGAGTGAATACTTAGATAAGCACTGAAAACCCCTTTGGAAATTCTTCGGGGAATCGTACCGGTCTAAGCTATAAACTGACCACCATGCTTTTCTTCGGCGGTTTCGATTTGCCTCACTAATATCGAGGTCGGAAACCTCTTGATGAAGACCGAGAGAGATGGCCATACGAAGGGCAAGCCCAATCTAGGAATGTTAGCATTTTAGAACGTTTGGATTGGAGATTGAGCTCTCACGTAGAGGAAAGCAGCATCTCGCCGATTGAGATTCTGCATATAGTATGCCACATAACACAACACTTCCACAAACAAAATGGAGCCGTCTTCATGAATTTCTGGTAAGAAGCGGAGCGCATGCTTGAAATATTTAAAGCCTGGGGGCCCATCATCACCAGACCATTGATTTACAGAATACATCAAACCAAAAGCGATAACTAGTAGGACCTGACAATAGACCAGACATGCTTCGCTGTGAGAAAAGTCTGGTGGGTGGTGGTAGACCAAGTCTAGTCTCTTTTCGAAATGAACAGGATCGATCAAAGAGAATATTGTGCCGATGAAGGCATACTGTGTCCAAAAGAGCCTCTTGGCAAATTCATACGGGGGCAATTGTGGAAGGGAACCACCCACCGATCGTCGTAAAGATAAAGGGTCATCATAAAGTGGTCGCACATCCCACGCAAGATTGGATTGGCCTTGTGGATTGAGGCGCTTAGCCAAGTGGGTTGTTGACGATGCACCGACGAAATCTGACTAGATATTAGGATCAAAGTTGGAGGATGAAATCATGAAAATACATACGATGTTCCCCTGACCGATTGAGGAATAAATTATCGGTACCTTTATACCACCAGTCATCTCGTTCTAAAAGCACATCGTCTTCAGAGTTGTGAGTAGAGGGAGATGTCGTTGATGATACAAATGGCACAGTGGATGCGGCACCTGACGGAGCTGACTGACTGCTTGCTATGATAGTGAGCAATTTACTGCTGATATCTATTATCGAAGAATGTGGACATACATCTCGCAGCCCGTGCTTGTGATAGGAGATGGCGATAGTAGCTACGCAAAAGGTTAGGTATTTCTCTCAGATAGATGCCTCTAGGTTACAGACCTCTCAGTAATAGAAACACGCTTTTCAGGCTCTGAATAAACACACGTCAGACCGACATCTACACATGCTGCACAGGACAGAGGTGGGTTTCCAGCACATCTCTGCTTTCGAGTTCTGCAGCGATTGCATCTGAACTGATCAGCGCATCATCCAAGAGATATGAGATCACAAATGACAACATACGCTATCATAGATCGTTTATTACGATCATTTAGATGCTGTGAAGTGGGTTTATTATGGACCATTTCCAGATTTGGGAGTGAAAATAGTACTGAGGGGTAGAAGTTCTTTAACATCGCAACTCCACTTTCTTATCCGATAAACATTGACATCTCGGCCCGATAATAGTGGAACAACGAATAACCTTGGAGCATGAAATGGCCTTGAAAAATAAGACGGAGGGAGAGGTTTCCAAGGTTCCAACTGGTCCAAAATTATTACCGTTGTGTTATTTGATAGCCTTGGGACCAATACAGGGGAAAGACACCTGAACTATATGATCCCCGCACTAGAGCCCATCATAAATATACACAATACCTATAGGTACTCCACAGATGACGACATAAATGATCAATCGATAGATCGCCTGGATTAATTTCAACAATTGTGGATTACATACATATTTTCTATCAATTACGGTTTACCTTCGGCTACGGCTCCCAATATCCTCATCGAGCAACATATAGCGCATCAATTAGAGAATGCGGAATCCGTCAAGCGGAAACATGCGATCGGCTTTATCCCGGAAACCAGATTTCGATCGATACCAGACAGGTGGGGGTTTGTGATTCGCACTAGGTCAAGCTTAATGGACAAATGAAACCCAGCTGTAGGGGTTGGCAGTACCGGCATCTTGGATGAGACAGTTGTGGAAAAATTAGAAGCATTTTCTGCGCATGTCGTCCTCGGGACAGATATTTACCTAGATCTATTTGTACGGGCATCTGCTATCGATAATCACTCGTAGGTATTTTGAGAGGGCTGTGCTGAGCACTTATTGGTGTTCTCTCGAGCAAGGGATGCGCCGCACATGCCGATCGCCCTAAAGTAGTGGTCCGACGGGCTGAATCCAGCGAAACAGCTATTTATCGAAGCTTTAGTGGCGGGATTCCAGGATCAAGGCCCAGCTCCTAAGTGTATTGGCCCAACTTGCAGCGCATCGTGAGGATACACTGCTCTATTTTGCCATGGTCAAGAACAAAATCGCCAAGACGGCTGCTTTGGCAAAGATTGAGACGAGAGATATTTGTGTGGCGCACTTGTATTGTGATAATAATAAGCCAGAATCCCCGGGGGGGGTTAAAATGGCATTAATCCAAGAACCACTGCGTGAGGCTCGACAGCTAGGGCTTTTGTTAGCGAGTATGACCACCCGAGTTGGAGAAGGCAGTGCAAGGAATGCCGAGAGATCTAGACTGGCAATTGGCTACACAACGCCTGTAGAGCCCAGACTACTAAGGCCAAGTCCGGTGAGTTGATCATTCACGGTCACTATTGATTGGTGGAAGAATGGAAGGAATGGAAGGAATGACGACAGCGGGGAAATTGAATCAAGAAGAATATTAGGGCCCCACGTCTTATTGCGTTTATTTACCCTTGAATTGAACTCAGAACAGTGGGGTAAGAGGTCAAAGGGCAAAGAAATTGAATCCAACTTTTGAACGAATCATCAAAAAGAATAGTGAGAAGTACTTCATAGAGTGGTCTGGTCATAATTTGGCACGTGACCGCAGCTACCGGCTAGCCTGCCGAGTTGGTGGCGTTTTTGAGACTCGGATCGATTCTTATTTTTTCAACATTGAATATAGACTATGATACACTATCTTGTAGTTTACATTTTACATAAAAGTGAACCCATATCTGTTATCTCGTTGATCTACACTGGGTGCATTGGATTTCCTAGCCGGTCTACCCGGGCCGATCTCAAACTGCTTGCGGCGATGTTGTTGGATAGAATTTGAGTGGAGTAGCGTCGTACTCCACGTGTTGGAGAAGATGCGAGATTTTGTTAGTCAAGGAAATTTGAAATTTAACTCAGTCGTCAGTGACTTCACGCTGAAAAACAGTTCTTTTCTTGCTCGGAGTTCCCTGTCATCTTTACCTTATCTCTACCTTTTCCCCTCCCTACCCTGTCCAGACCTTTCATCATGAGATTTGACGATATATCTCATGGTCATGGTCATGAGACAAAGTTCATGGACCGTAATGACGAGAAATTATTCCCGGCACCGCCGTTCGATGGGGATATGGTAGGGGAAATGAGTGTGGCCGAACAGAATGTGTATGATCATGGTATCAAGCAGGCCAATCGATTGGGTTGGAAACGGTTGACAATCGTGTTGATCGTCGAAGCTATCGCGCTTGGTAGTCTGAGTATACCCTCAACCTTTGCCAAACTAGGTATGTGCTAAGTACTAATTTATAAAGACTTTTCAAGGCTATGGATATGCATAGCTAACTAAGCTCACTCCCAGGCATGGTTGCGGGCGTCATTTCTTCTGTAGGCATTGGCTTGATAGCTATCTACACTAGTTATATCGTCGGTCAGGTCAAAGTCATGTTCCCTGAAGTCGCAAACTATGCCGATGCCGGTCGTCTGATGTGGGGTCGCTTTGGTTATGAGCTTATCAACGCGATGCTCGCGCTTCAGTTGATCTTCCTGACTGGATCTCATTGTCTGACCGGAACGATCGCGTGGATGAACATTACCAAAAGCGACATCTGCTCTGTGATATTCTCTGTGGTGTCATCAATTATCCTCTTCTTTCTCGCCATCCCTCCCTTTTTTTCCGAACAGGCCATCCTAGGTTTTATCGATTTTGCATCGATTATTATTGCCATTGGAATCACCATCATTGGTACAGGAGTACAAGCTCATAACTCAACTGGTGGGCTCTCCGCTGTCGACTGGTCCGCATGGCCGCAGCCGGACATCACCTTCACTGATGCCTTCATTGCTATGTCAAACATCGTCTTCGCTTACAGTTTTGCCATGGCCCAATTCACCTTTATGGATGAAATGCACACGCCGAGGGATTTTCCTAAGTCAGTTTGGGTCTTAGGTTTGACTGAGATTTTTATCTATACCATCACTGGCGCTTTGATCTATGCATTTGTCGGCCAAGATGTCCAGAGTCCTGCCTTGACATCGGCCGGTGATCTCCTTGGACGTATCTCCTATGGAGTTGCGCTGCCAGTTATATTCATTAGCGGATCAATCAATACTGTAGTATTTGGTCGATTAGTCCATGGTCGCATTTTTGCCAACTCCAACATCCGCTTTATCAACACCAAGATGGGCTGGATTACTTGGATTTCTGTCGTTCTCGCCGCGACAATCATCGCTTTTGTTATCGCCGAGGTCATTCCCTTTTTCGATGATTTGCTGTCCATCTCATCGGCTCTTTTCATCTCGGGCTTCACCTTCTACTTTCCGGCGTGTATGTGGTTTCTCCTCCTCCGCGAAGGAAAGTGGACAGACCGCAAGAATATCATCCTGGCCATTGTCAATGGCTTTATCTTCCTCATCGGCATGTTGATTCTGGGCGCTGGTACCTATGCCAGCGTCGATGACATTGTAAGTCTCCCCAATTTCCTACACTTCTCTTTTTTAGCTCCACTCGTACTGACAGAGATGAACAGGTCCTTAAATACCAAAAGGGCACTGTACGTGGTGTTTTTACTTGTGCCGCCCCTAAGTAGACTGTAGAGTTGTTGGTTTAAGGGGGTGGCCCCAACGCATTCATTATTAGCATTGAATTCGTCAATCTTAAGGTTTCATTGCATATGTCATGATAGGCGTCTCTGTCTAGTTGACCAAGAGACTTTGTATATTTAGCATTTAGGGTACGTTTATATATATTTTTTTTTTCAACTGTTCCAGGAAGATGGGGATTCCAAGGTCCCAAGGTCAGTGGAAATCAGGTGATCTCAAGACTTCAGATGCCGGTAATAAGACGGGAATACTGAGCTTTTATCAAGATAAAGACTGTTTCAATCACCCCCATATTTAGTTATTCTAAGGCTCCTTCTCCTCAAATCTATCTGTCGGTACACCTGTACCAAGTGTGGAATAGATATTCGATAAAGGTGATGAGGCTAACGCCCACTTCTGACACCTATCACAGGTAACGCTTTACGCCCCTATGATATCTTTGTGTCCTCTTGAAGTGGTTGTAAAGTCTGGTTTTCATTATCTATTATAAAGTAACAATTTGATCACATGACTGCTTTGTTCCATATTCCAACAGTAAAGTATTTACTAGTAAATTGTGAGCGATGGATGTGAACCGTCATAGAAACCGGACATCCAAACAATGAAGTGCGCTAACTTTGTTAATCTCCCGTTGGAAGATCTTTTGGCTAAAGCCTAAGTATGCGGTTTGTGTCCTGTAGCACGACTCGTTACATAAATCATTCATTAAAGCCCTAGAAAATGGCATTATGCCATACAATCAGGATAACGGTATATATCAGCGGGATAATACTAAAATTCATACAGTAAAGAAAGCAGGAAGGTGGCTTGGAAGTTAGAAGATTCGTCTTGGAAAACGGCCTGCACGATCACCTGATATGAGCCCGATCGAATCATGCTGGTATCTTTTAAAGTGTAAATTAAGAAAGAAACACGTGGAAATAAGCCAAACTTTAGCTGGTTGAGCCTATTTTAAGGCTTGTGTGCGGATGCCATTCCACAGGCTCCGTTTTGGAAAATATGTTACCGGACGGTTGGAATTGGACCCACCACCCTAAATATATATATATATATATATATATGATAACTTCAACCAATGATATTTTGACCATATTTATAGATATAGCCATATAATCTACTATTACATACGTTAATGATAGGAAAATAAAATTTCACCCAGGATTAGTATAATATCTCCTAGCTTTACGTACAGCAGCTAATCTGCGTAGCACCCTAATTAAGATGTCGATCGTAGTTACTACACTAGGCCAAATTAAGATGATCATCACATCCTAACTAGATTGGACTAGTTTTACGCCAACGGTTATTCAAAGACTCTACATCTGTAAACTCAGCCCCTTTCCCTTGATGTTCCCCGCAATTAGGTGAATGAGTTGAAGTTACATATGAAAGACATGTCGATCCTATGATCAGCTGAGACATGCTTATATTAGAAATGATCGACAGGGACTCCACGTTTAATCAACTAGATTCCGGAAGCTTCCATCCATCCATACTTCCATGTGAGGTCACCGTTATTTGCATGTCTTATTGCCATTGAATCTTTTAGTAGATGAATATTTATGATGAAATAGTTACTGATATTTTTCGGAATTTAGAAGTCTTCAATGTTGAAGCATGAAAGTCTACCTAAATTAAAGATAGAACTACCCAGGCTCCGCCGTAGATGCATTCTCCTTTTTTGCCACAAAAGTTGTTCTAGCTCCAGCGGTTTAAGGCAACCTTCATTAATTGCAACGGTGTCTGTGCTCTGAAACAATATACATACTTAGTATGCTATGAGGAGCCTCGAAAAGAAGTCAATAAGGATAACTAATGTTTTTGTATCAAATGGACCCACAGCCCTAAACATCATGATTTTAAAGTCATCACCGTAATTTTAGCTGACTATGCATTGTAAGACATTGGGCAGTTATGCAAATTGATCTACATCGGCCAAAAAACTATAAAGACAGCCAAATGCTCTGTTACATATTTTTTCTCATCCAGAAATCAATTTACACTATCTCCTACTATTTACCACAAATCTTTCTTCAAGCATCCTTCTTTGCAAAATCATCATGCAGTTCAAGAACATTATCGTTGCCACCACTCTCGCAGCTAGCGCCGTTGCTCTGCCAGCTACCGCCAGTGGAAAAACCGCTTTCAATGTCGTGGCCATTGATTCAGGCTCAGCTGTGCAGTACAAATCGTTCGGTGCGACCAAGGGCAGCCTTCTCGCTGGTCTGACTACCCAGAACGCCACTTGTGAGGGATCGGTTGATAACATCAACTCCGCCACCTTCTACATCGATAATGGTGCTCTGTATCTGTACAATGATGGCAATTCCGCTGCCCAGAAGTTTTACGTCGACAGTTCTGGAATGGGTAGGTTGAATTGTGTTCCATCCATTCTAGTTGAATTGAAACTAATTTAAGCATCAATAAATAGGCCAGGGTATTATCAAATACACTTCTGACAGTGATGAGGTCTCCTCTAATGGAGAACTCACCGGCTGGGCTATCTCTGAGTCATACTTGCAGTTTGGTGGAAAGGATTTGATTGCTTGCCCAAACAGTATTGAAGGCTCTTGGTCTATCTGGGCAGATGCTGGAGTCTCAAACCCAGGACAGAACAAGGATTGTGTCGGTAAGTTATTACTTCCACTCTAAATTTATTATAAAGTCCTGTTCTCTCTGACCGACTACTAAACAGGTATTGTTGCCCGTGTTGGCACCAACTCCAACCCAAACAGCTGTGTTTACACTGAGTAGAGCCTTGGAATGGTTCCCTCAAGAGCTTCTGACTACAGGCAAGTCACTTGCGAGACGGCAACTGAAACTACCTTGATCATGTGAAGATTTCTCTGTCTCTTTCTTTTTCTCTCTCGCTGTTCATTTCAATACATTAATTTTAATTACTGTAATCCAAGTGACAAATTTATATCTTTTTGATTTGCTAGACCATGTTTTGATATCTACCACCCTCAGCTCCTTTCCCAAGTAGCCATCCTCTTAGAATTTGGAGGCGTCAGTAACGGTGGTAATAACACCATCAAGGACAGATTCCAAAGCAGCAAGGTCGATAACGGCAGGGTCGGTGACGGCAGGGTCAGGGCCATTGACGTCAGAGGTAACAACGGCAGATGTAGCAATAATGGTATCAGCACGGGGAGTATCTTCACTACGGCGCGGAACATCATCAGGAAGGCCAAGTAACTCCATGTACTCGTTGATTCTAGCACGAAGAGCTTCTCATTTGAGACAGATTAACTTGTGGTCCCAATCAGCTAGGCGCGGTGGGCAACAACATACCTCGACTCGACTGACTGCTGTCACAGGTGTCGCAAACCATTTTTTGTGAGTAATTAAAAGGTCACGGATGTGGCGTGTTTCCTTTGAAGAGAAAAACTAGGGAGGTGAGAATAGAAGAAACAAATGAAGAGAGGGAAATGGGCATGAAGATGCATGCAGACTGTTGAGACTTTAAGGCTCCTCATTTAATCAAAGCTGCTATTATTCAATCATGTATACCATTGCTGTTACCAGTCACTTCTTCATTTCCCTCAACGTTCATCATTTCTATGAGTCTCACTCTAATTCTCAGTTTCGTTTCATTTATGATACTTCCTATAGTGTTTGTTCCTTCATATCTGCTTTTTCAGGTATAATACACTCTATCTCTCTATTCACTCATTCCAATCTTCTATCTACTTTTCCATCCCCTCTTCTTTCTTTTTTTTCTTTCTCTATCTTCGGTGTTTGATGAAACTCCTTGTTCTGATTTACTGCTCCGGGCTTACTACAATCTCAAAGCACGCTGGCGACGATGATCCGGACAGTAACAGCTCTCTATCAGCCCTGAGTGGCCCAGCTCGTATGACACGACAAAAGTGCGCTCCACTCAGGTGGAAGTGCATGGATCTTGGCCTTCTGACTCAGGGCTTCTGTTAATCGACATCGACAAAACTTAAGCTGAATCAAGCCCTATCAGCGGGTGATGTCGCCGCCAATATAGTGCGATTGAACAAATAGCTTGTCAAGACAGGACTGGGGAACTTCAAGCTTCATTCCAAAGCACTCTGACAAAAGTGAGTTATATTTCGCTTCTAAATAGGACCATTACTTAATTAGTTAATAGATACGAACCACAACCTCTAGCCTGGACTTCTTCTTTGGTTGGATCCAGTTCCGGTTATTATGCACACATCAATCAGCAGTAGAACCCTATTTGGCTACAGACTGCCATATAGCCTACTAATACACGTTATTTTGGACGGCTTTGTTCAGATTCCTACACCGAAAAAGAGACATAAGAAATTTGTACTGCTTCATTCGATATTACCAATCGCTGACCATCCACTGTGAACACCATCACCAGGGATAATTCGGAAGTTAAATTGTCATGTCGACTATAGTGACGGTGGTATTTGCAAATTGCGTAGCGCGATGCCCCTGTCCCTCTCACGCGTGCTTATATTTCAAGGCCTTGGCATGACTTCCCCTCCCCTTTACCAGTAGCCGGTACCACTCGTATTGCAGCCAGGAGGTATAAGTCACCGGAATCAACTGTATCCATTATTACTAATGTTGACGATGGGTTTGCGGTGATGGAGTTCGCCGGACCCGACGAAAGCGATTTCATCGTCACTATCCAAGAGTTACTAGTGACTTGCCAGGACTGGGCTGTTGTTTCTGATAATATTACCATGAATATGTCACTTAAATAGTAACACACATCATCATTTACTGTGTATATCTGCCAAACCACAAATTGTCCCTCTTGGGGGCCGGGGTCTAACTGTGTGAGCCAGGGACTCAGGGGTCGAGGAGCAGTGGGTCTCAATTTCAACCTTCAAATGTTGAAATTCAGCCTTTCTTTTTACAAGGTCCACAGTAGATAAACAACTCTCTAGCCTTGACCTTACCCAATTCGGGCAAGCTCTGGAGGATGGATGGACCTTCCTAATTAGGTTAATCAGCTTATCGCTTATCGCTTAGCGCTTCATTCCCACTCACGACATTGCCTTATGGAGTAAAGGTAAGCTGTGCTTTGCCAGGGCCTATTACCTAAAGTCCTAGACTTTGAATATGAACAAGGCGTCAAATGATTCAAAGCTCAGGGTAACCCCAATTCCACTCAGTAAGGCAGAACGAGGATGTTGGACATGCAAAAGTACGTTGGTCCCACCCCAATTAAGACTCGCGTAGGCTGATCTATGGCTTCTCTTTGGAGCATAGGGCGTAAGATTTGGTGTGATAGAACTTCATTTCCATGCAAAAATTGCCAACGCAGTGAAAGGGAGTGTCTTGGCTATGGACTACGTCTGGTTTGGCCGGATAAGCCAGACAAAAGGAGAAGGCATGCGCCCTATGAATCATCTATAACTCCTAGTCAATTTTCTCGTCAATCTTTAATTCGGTTGAAGTTCTCTGGGCTGCAACTGATCAACACAACTTTTGATGATCTACGGCAACATTACTGGCCCAATGTCAATAATATAATCGATCGCACCACCGCCCAATGCCTTTTCATTCGGCCTTCTACGTTCCCAAATTTTCTCGGCGATGAGACAAGCCTTCTACAATACTGTGAGTATACTGATATACACAGCTATGGCAGGCTGCACAAACTTTCCTATTCACTTCCCGCTAATGTTCTGACTTACCAGACGAGGACCGAATATCACGCATGATATCAACAATCGACACGAGCAATGGGTTTCGCTCCGAAATTATTCCGATGGCTCTTGCATCTGTTGGTCATGCTTCAGAGGCTTTACGTAACGCCATTCTTGCTGTATCGGCTTTTCATAAATGCGGAGCCACAGCTGCCCTGCCGTTTAAGGCTAAGGCTGTGCGCTCTCTCGCATCATCGCTATCATACGAAAACGCCAGTGATGAGGCAGCTTTAAACTCACAGCTGGCTGCATCGATGATGCTTTGTGTTTACAGTGTATGAGTATTTTCCTCCATTCCTCAATGTATGGAGTCAGATATCTAACGATGAAATGCAGGTCTTCGACGAAACAGAGGGAAACTGGCACTCGTATTTAAACGGCGCCAGGACAATGTCTCTCCATATAAATGATACTTTCAAGGGAAAACTATGCTCTCAGTTTCTTCATACGTGGTTGACCTACCACGAAGTCCTCGGTGCTTTCAGTCGACCCTCTGAGATTATCAAACACAACTCGTCTTCTATTGATCTTCTCAAAGATGACAATTATGATGACTCTATTGTGTGTTTATTTGCAATAGCTACTGTATCACTCCAGCTGACTCTTATTCTTAGGTTATTGGATCACTCGGATGCTCTCTCGGAGTATTGGACGCAATTCACAGCCTGAATAAAATGCGCTGCACTATTACCACAGAAACTCTCGATATGGCCGAAATATTTAATTTAGAGCGAAAACTGATATGCATGAAGCAGTCCTTGGATCCGATAGACAGCCTGATAGTTCAGAATGTCAATACTGAGCAACATAGCAGGATATGGTGTACCGCAGAGCTATACCGTCTCGCAGCCTTGTTATATCACCAACGAGTTTGTGCACTCTATTTGAAAAGACACGAAGAGAGAACTTCTTATCTTCAGCAAGCGTTTCAAATACTAAGCAGCCTCAAAGTCTGCACCAGTCCGTGGCCTTTATTTGTCATTGCTTCTGAAGCGGAGAACGACGATCAAAGATTGATAATCCTTCACACGCTGGACCGCATGGACGAGGCACGCAAAATTGGCAATGTCTTTGTCCTCAGAAATATTATACAATCATTCTGGAAGCAAGTCGACTTGGCTGCAGGATGTGTAAAGGGGAGTAAGGAATCTAGTCGTCTGAACTGGTGGGATATTTTATTTCTGGATTCAAAAACTGCAGTCCCATGGTTTATTTGACAAAATTAACTTAATATGAACTACTTCATTATAGTTACATGCTTAGCCTCCTTAGGGTTCACCAGTAGACTGAGTAGATCTGGTCGAGCATAGTGGCCCACAACATCAATAAATGCCTTAGGATAGTCAATGTCTCGAAGGTCAACGTTCGCCGTTAGAATCGCCTCGGCCCCTGCATCAATTGGCTCGCAAAGAGGCTTTCCATCAGGGCCAAAAATCATGGAGAATCCTCCACCAGGCGTCTTGGTGACTGGATTTCCAGTCAGATTATTCTTCTCGAGGTTTTTCTCGGTCAAGATCTGAGAAGCTACTAGCACAAAGCACTGGCCTTCAATTGCCATAAACTGACTCGCTCGATAACTCGCCTCTCCGGTCTCATGGTAGAGCCAGCTAATCTTGGCCGGGTCTGGCATTTCAAATTCAGCCGGCCAGCTTGCAACGTGGATCTGTACTCCTTGCGAGTATTCGTTGTACCTGAGAAGTGGCTGGAGATGCTCCCAGCAGTTAAGACCGCCGATTTTACCAAAGGGGGAGTCAGCCACACACTGGAGCGATTCAGCTTGGCCATCGCCCCAGATGGTACGTTCGATATGTGTCGGCTTGATCTTGCGGCGATGATTGACGATTTCTCCCTCGGGCGAGATAAATGACTGTGCCATATACAAGCTGCCACCTTCTCGCTCGCTATACCCAAGGACAACAAACATGCCGGCTTTCTTCACTGCGGCTTGGATACGGCGCATTTGTTCTGAATCCCGTTCCATTGAGTTTGCCATGTAGTCGTGAATAATGTGTCCATTGCTGATAACTGGAGCTGTCCACATACTCCTAGACCCAGAAGGTTGTTAAAATATGATATTCAATTATTCAATGAGGGGATCTTACCAAGGATATCCAGGAATCCATACCTCGGGAAACCCAAGTACTTGGACCCCGTCCGAGGCTGCCTCCTCGATGAGGCCAATAGTTTTGTCAACACTGCCGTTCAGATCAAGCCAGACTGGCTCTGCTTGAACAGCTCCTACGCGAACAATTTTGGACGGATTCATCTTCAGGTTGGTAGTGGGTTGGTGTACTGCAATACAGACACTGCAATACAGACCTCGAGACTCTCATTAAATAGAACAGAAAATGTGGGACTACTTCGCATGTACTTTCTAGATTCACTTATCAATGGTATCATTGATCGCAAAGTGCTTCCCATCTTTTGCATCGATCGCAAACTAATGCCTTTCGAGGGAAGAGTGGAGACAAGTGGGGTTGTTAGCGCTTGTTCTGGAATAGAGCTTATCTCTTGTAATCCTGCGTGGCAATCATATTATATACAAAGTAGATCTGAAAGGGTCATTTCAAATACTCCGTACAGGGAATTGACTTCTTTTTCGCGGTAGCGTGCATCGATATATCGGAGATCTTACCCCATTTACACAGGTCCTATACTATATACTCCTGAGGCCATCACCACATCAACACATAATATCTGGTTCTTAAGGTTATTTCGTACGACGTGAATAAACATACTATTTATAGACTTAAAATATTATTGCACTCCGACTGCGCGTGCCCCTTGCAGATTGACCACACGGCCTCCTCCGCCGAAAGCCGCACCCATAATACTCGGTGGAGGAGGTTGAACCCATCCAGGAACACTCTCATTCTCTTTTTCTCTAGCCGATATCGTCATCCAAACATTGGGGAATCCGGTGGGCAGTGCACCCCGCGACCGAGCACCGGGTATGGCGAACCGAGCATTTCTATGAGTTAGATAGCCCCAGATCAGCCCCTGGGTAAGCAAAGAGGCGAGAATGGATTCAATTTCAGACATGAGGAGTTCTGACTCCCCCAAGCTATGGGCATATGGATTGAATTCACATCCTTCATAATCTGGTCTGGGGTTGGATTCAACCAGATGTCCGGACATGTTTTTCTGCCACTGTCCAACTGCGTTGAAAGTGCCATCTGGAGCGAGAAAATCTCCGTAGGTTTGCATTATGCTACCCTCAACGTCCTCACGAGACTGACCGTCACTTTCTATCGTCCCAGTATAGTCAGGGTCTGAGGGCTGGTAAATAGTCTGCGCGCCGTAGGATGGAGATAGAAGCGACGTGTCATTTGTGTTCGATATATTGTGTCGTACTTTGAGCCATTGGGTGGCTGCAACAAGTTGTTGGAGATAAATGAAAGGCGGAGGACCACGCTGCGCCTGCGCCTGCGGGTCGATATTGAAACCACCAAGAACGAAAACCTTGCGACAAAAGGCGCGCCACACCAAAATTTCACATCGGTTACGTAGAGTCAACAGAATCCCCTTCCGTGAAAACCACTGTGCAGCCGGAGAGCTCAGAGAGAGGTGTTCTCGAAATGCAAGGTAATCTCCGCGGATGATCAAGCGGCATACCGGCTCAAAATGCACCGACAGTCCTTGAGCTTCTGGTCGCTGGAGTAATGCCTGGGATGGAAATCTTCCCATCACGATATTGCACGGGATGAGGTATGAGAGGATCAGACGTCGTTGATTCAGTGCCAGACCATGGCATTGGTTGTAGGCCGCCTGCAGGGCAATAGCGGCAGGATAAAAGAGGTTGTTGGAGAAAAGATAGCGTCCAAGGTAGTAGAGGTAGGTGACTCGTTGCGAAGCAGGGAAGTGAACCAGGGGAGGGGACTGGGCACTGATACTGGCGAACATTTGCTCAGCGTTGCGCAGTTTCCCACACTGGAATAAAATTTAGATGAGTTCGGTGAAAATTATCAAGGGACTGAGTGACAAACCTGGAAAAGTAACTTCAAACACAAGTTTGCTAAAAGGTAAATTCCAATCCGTTTGCCCTCTGGCTTCCCATGAATACCCACAGAGCCGCTGCGATCCGTCAAGCACTTAATGAAGGCCTCACGTACCACATTGGCTGACTGCTCTACCAATGTGACTTTTTCCACGTTTTCCTGATCTATAGCACTCCCCATATGTAGAAGGTGCGCGATCAACTCGGGCCGCCGGTCGAGTCCCATTGCCAATTTTGCGAGTACCTTTGAAAGGTGAAGGACGGTGGGTAAAACGATGACTCCCATCTGGCTATCTCCAAGAGACAATACACATTGACTATAGCTAATTAGCCCCCTCCTTCAATATACTGCTTTCATTTTTACTTACTTCACCAACACTTTCAGCAGGTTGTATGTCTCGAGCAAGTTTTCCACATTGACATCGCGCAAGAACGTGAAGTAGAGTTTCATGAAAGTCTGAAAAGACAGCCATGGGGAAGCATTCTTGGGGTGTGGAATAAGGGCTTCGCATCGCTTCAGTAAGTCATTGTCGCTCTGAGGCCCGGGTGGGTATTGTTGGCGCAGTTCCAGGATCATTCGATTGTAAATTTCTGAGAGAGGGGGTTCAATTTGGAGAAAGTCCTGTAGCTTGGTGCCATCTCGGCTCCGAATAATCGCAGCGACACCGGCAATGAATTCATCTAAGACTGGGGTTTGAGTCGCCATGTCTAGAATCTAGAAAATGAGCAGATCAAACGTTTAAGTGAAGGCACAGCATTCAACCATAGTGTAAGGTTGTTCAAGCGCATCCAGGTAGCTACGCTGGCAAGTACATACTGGAGTTCGAAATTGAAAGAAGTGAAAGTGGAACTCAGAGTTGGACCTGTGATTATGGAGATCAGGCGGCAGAATAAAAGAGCCCCTCACCGCCTCTGTTCTGTTGTCTTCATTCAACATTTACATATTAATCTTGATTTTTGGATGACTATTGAATGTCTTTGAAACTGTTACCTACTCATGGAGTCACGGTAGGATTGCAATCTTCAAATGGCACCTAGGTATGATCTTGCCTAGTAATATACGGCTTGAGCAATCGTACTACCTATAGCTAGCTCTTCCCTGCCCAGGTGCAACGTTGAAATCTGCTTTCTGGCGGAGATCTTGAAGACTCCCTAGCATAATCAGATTGACATCCGCGATACCGCACACAGTTCCAACTTCCAAGGTTCGTAGTATCGGGTCGCCAATCGGATAATTATTTTCATGCATTATACAGTCCGGATGGAGTATAGGGCTTAGATCCCCTTGCCCAGATCCACGAGTGGAACTAACTAATTAGCTAGTCTGATTTATGTCATGTTAGATCCAGATTAATAGTAATTCCAAGGCAATTCTCAATTTCCAAATATCAAATCCAGATCTAACGATGACGGTTTGTGGAGACTAGAGTGACATGATGTCATCGTCCTATCACATGGAAATCGAGTATCTATACATAAGAACTACTTCCTTCTCCAGACATTCTTCTTTTTTCATTCTTCCATCATGGCTCAACCACCTATCTTGGCCCTCTTCTGGCACCCATTTGTCACAATCTTTACCTGGTCTTATCGAATCTTACAAGCACTGCTGTCATACATATTCTCACCCGTTCCACCACCTCCATCAACGAATAATCCCGATATTCCCCGCAAAAGGGTTGCAGTAATTGGTGCTGGTTTGACCGGCATCTCCTCAGCTGCCCACCTTGTTGGTCATGGCTTTGATGTGCAGATCTTCGAATCTAGAACTCAAGACCAAGGTCTGGGCGGAATCTGGAGCGTAAGTGCTATGCTTTCTCCGAGATGTTAACCATGATACTGATTTATTTCAGCGAGTCAATTCCACTTCTGGACTCCAAGTTCATAGTCTTATGTACCGGTTCCATCCCTCAGTCCACTACAACAGTGCCTATCCTACACAAGCACAGATTCAAGAGCAGGTAGTTCAGCTCTGGAAACGATATGATCTGGAGAGACGCACCGTCTTTGAGACTCCTGTGAGTTCCGTTGAGAAAACAAAGAATGGCAAATGGGTCATCAACGATGATGAAGGCCAGTTCGGTCGGTTCGACGGTGTCTTGGCGGCTGTTGGTGTCTGTGGAGATCCAAAGAAGCCTCCCTTACCAGAACAGGAGAAATTCAAGGGTCAGATCTATCATTCGTCCAATCTGGACGGCAAAGAGGTGACAGGCAAGAAAGTCTTGATAGTGGGAGGTGGTGCGAGTGCCATTGAGGCTCTAGAGTTTGCCGTCAAATCTGGCGCGGGAGAGATCGATGTTTTGTCGCGGTCCGACAAGTGGATTATCCCACGTAACGTTCTAGTTCAATCGTTACTAGCTTGCAATATCTTTGGCCAGGAAACTGCGCTTTCCTGGATCCCAGAGGGACTACTACGCAAGTTCTTCTACCGTGATCTCCAGGATATTTCTCCCGTCAGCGATGGCATCTTTACTGAAACTCCCATGGCTAATTCCGAGCTATTTGAGCAAATTCGGGCTGGAAAAGCCCATTGGTTGCGGGGCGATATTGTCTCAGTCGAAGATCATGGCGTGATTTTCAACCACCGAGCTCAAGGAGTACCCAAGGGAGGTCCTGGCAATGAAAAGCTAGTGGAAGCAGACGTAATTGTCATGGCAACTGGATTCAAGCGACCTTCTCTTAAATTCCTCCCAGAGGAGGCCTTTGAAGAGCCGTACAGTCCGCCCAATTGGTACCTTCAGGTCTTCCCACCCAAGTACCCTGACATCTGTGCGAACAACAGCACATACGTCGATGCCATCGGAACGGTTGGAAATATGCACATAGGTATCTACACTCGGTTCTTAATCATGTTCATCACCGACCCCTTGGCCTGCCCCACGGAAGAGCGGATGAAGACATGGATCGATTTCACTCGGCTCATGAAGAAGATGGCGCCTACCAAAGCCTTTGAATTTTTCACCTATTCCGAGTTGATTTACTGGTACATTTTCGTCATTGCTGTCAATCCTTTCCGCTGGAAGTGGGCTCTATTCGTCATATTTGGCATTGGTCGATCCTTGCCCTTGATGGTGGTTGAGCAAGAGAATTCATTCCGCAGCGAGCTTCTTAAGCAGCGCAAGACTAACTAAACCGCGCGGTGGATATTTGACGAGAAGTTTGGGTAAGCAGATGTGAGTGTGGTAGATAACATGAACCCATGATGCTCACGATCGTCAATATATCTCGCTCGTAATAACAGTAGCGATGGATTTTATGAACTAAACTATTAAAAAAAATTGAATATCTCTTTGTGGCTGCAGTGTGCAGTTAATGATAGGAGCCTTCTCTCAAGGTTTATTTCAATCCTTCTTAATCTCTGGAACGCTGTTTCCAATATCACAGGCCAAATTCCCTCGAGAAATGAAAGCAGGCAGATAATTATTCTCCTCCAGCCAAAGAATAGGCCAAAACAAAGTGACGCCAAAGAGACAAAACAAGGAAGCGATCAATTGCCAGCCCAGAACCAACCAATGACCCACATGCGGCAGGAGGAACTTGACAAACTCGGATGTTTGATATAGATCTTGCTGCTTCGTGATGTAGTACAGTGTATTATCGCCATTAGTTGGAGCGTCACTGTGAGAGGCGTCGCTGTGAGAGGGATCGGTCGTGAGATTCAACACAGTCGTAAGAGACACGGGTGCAACGTGGAACGGAACGAGCCAGATAGAAAATACTTGAGACATGTCGACGTATAGCTTGAGGTTATTCTCATCAAAAGCTAGATATCTCGTTAGTCCTACGAAGTATCAGAAAAAGAATGACGTTGCTCACCAACTGAATGAATTTCCAACTCAATCCGTGGTGACATGATCTTGTACCATTGGAAGATCTTCATGATGTACCATCGACTTCCCTCGAAGCTGGGAACTCGACAGAAAGGATGAATGAATTCGGCATTGCGAGTGAAAAAACGGTCTAAGGCTTTGTCTTGTAACGAGGGCGTGGATTGGGTGAGCAGACGAATCACCACCGGGATTTCATTTACTGAGATCCTATTTAGTAATTGGTCAATGATGAGATGATTCGAAGAGTATATACCTGGGTTCTCCATAATCAACAACGATTCAAGATGAAGTTAAGGAAGAACAGTGGATATCAACTTTGAACTGCTTTTGCTAGATTGTTGGTCAATGACATCATACCTTTTCACATGTCAAAATTTGAACAATTAGGGCTTGATTCTATTTTAAGTAGACTATCAGCTACATAGTAACTCGTTCGTTCAAGGTGATCTTAGATAGTTATGCATGATAAGATCTCATACTGCAGGTCGATGCATTTCAGAGATATGCATAGATTCTCTTGACTATAAGCCACATTTTGTCCATGCCAACTCCGATCCAATTTTCCAACCGTAAATAAAATTCGATAGCAGATCTAATGCTTCCAGCTATCGATCTTCTTTCTCCGCTTATCGAAGATTTCGCCAACTCCCACACCGTCACCGCGTTGACCTTCGTTTGCCTTTCTCTTTCGGCTCTTCTCCAAGGCAGTGCTGCCATTCTTGGCTCGTCGAGTAAGACGCTCGATGCGATCGGCTCCCTCAGTGAGTCCCTTCCACTCGTCACCTCCAAATGTAGACTCTCCCCGGCCACCACCCAGTCGCTTCGCCATGGCCTTCTTAGTCTCTTTGGGTAGGCGAACGAAGTTGTTTTCCTCGTACGTCGTTCGTTCGGCTTCATACTCCCGGTCCTTCTTAGACTTGGTCTGTCTGCCGCCAGCGATAATTGTGCTACCGATACTGGGCTCAGCCATAGGTGCGGAGGACATCTCAGCGCTGACGAATTCGTCAATGACGTTGGATCGACGCGGTCGGCGGTCTTCACGGTCGCTCTTTTCTCTCGTAGGAAGAGCAGTGGGCATGATTCTAGGTGGTCGGTAGATCCCGTCGTTTGGTGTCTCAGGATCGAATTTCGCGCGCGGCTGTGCCTCCTCCGCCTTGGCCTTTGAAAATGCTGCGACATTGGGTCGGTATGCCATCTCATCCATATCGTCCTCGTCACTATCTCCCTCATCTGAGCCTTCGGCACCAGCATTCTTCTTGATCGATTTCTTAGCCGGACGCTCTACAAGCTCAGCATCTCCTGCCGCCTTGACGACTTTGTCGATTTGATATTTAAGTCTTCCTTCCAATGGACGGACACCGCGATCCAGGAAGACTCGAAGCTCAGTTAACTTTTTCACGGCTTCATCGCGGAAGGAATTATCGTTTGTCTCCTCATCGTCAGAACTCTGGTTGGCCTTTCGCAGTTGGAAAACGATCAAGAAAACAAGATTTTGCAGGTATGAAAGAAGAATTTCGCTTTTCGTATCGAGAAGGGAGATACCGTCTTTCGGAGGCTCAATCGAAGCACTTGAAGAGGCATCCTTGCTAGATGCAGGTAGGGAGGAGGCGGCGCTGTTCAGACATGATGTAAGACTCTCAAGGAGTGTAGACAAGTTTTGGGCGCGTGCGGGCGCAGTTTCTGTCGAAGCCATTTTTCACATGGGCAAGTCAAATTAAAGAACTTGAAATTGGAAATTTTTGGGCTTATCCTTATCAGCACGTGCAATTAATAACGGTCACGTGCGATCTATCTGATCGTCATCGGCTTCCCGGCTATTCTGTCCTTTCTTTAATTGCAATCGGATTTGAAGCTCCCATGTCGCTCTGATTCTATTTCCTTTTGTCGTGCAACGCTAATTGTGCACGTTTCAACCTCGACGTGTTGGGGTTGGATCTATATCTGCCCGACAATCGAAGACATACCTGACACTTCCCCGATAACATATGCTACTAGTCTGAGCTAAATAAAAAACTCCAAAGTCTCCACGCCCAGGATGCGTTTCATCGATCGAGCTAATCTTCTCAATTCGGTCCTCCTCGCGATTCCGTCCTTGTCGGCAGCCTTCTACCTCCCTGGTGTTGCTCCGAGCTCATATGACCAAGGCCAAAATGTCCCCCTCTTCGTGAACCACTTGACCCCCGGTCTTTCACGCGATGACCAAGTCTATTCTGTATTCGCGTACGACTATTATCATCCGGCCTTCCACTTCTGTCGACCAGATGGCGGCGCGCAGGATGTCAGGGAATCTTTGGGAAGCATTTTGTTCGGCGATCGAATTCGCACCTCTCCCCTTGAGCTACACATGGCTCAAAATGAGACGTGTAAAGCTATATGTCCAGAGGTCATGTTTGACGGCCGCAGCTCGCAGTTTACTAATCGTCGAATCTCCCAGGGGTACACTATCAATTGGATTGTGGATGGACTACCAGCGGCGCAGCTGAACTTCGACCAAAACACCAACACCAAGTTCTACAACCCTGGGTTTGCCCTTGGTGATGTTGATGATGCTGAGAAGCCTTTTCTAAACAACCACTTCGATATCATAATTGATTACCACCGTGTAACTGCCGGCAAAGACAAATTTCGAGTGGTTGGTGTACTGGTGCAGCCTGAGTCTCGCAGTGATTCACGTTTGTTAGAGGATGGTACTGCTGACTGCGGAACCTCTGGAAACGTTCTAATATTGGATGAAGACGGTGACACCCCTGTGACTTGGACCTACAGTGTTTACTGGAAGGAATCACCTACTGCATGGGCCACTCGATGGGACAAGTACCTGCATGTCTATGATCCCAAGATCCACTGGTTTTCTCTGATAAACTCCGCCGTATTTGTGGTCTTCCTCGTCGGCATGGTTAGTATGATCCTACTTCGCGCATTGAAGAAGGATATTGCGCGTTATAACCGCTTGGATCAGTTCAGCTTGGAGGATCTTGATAGCACCTCAGCTGCCGTAGAGGACGGCATTCAGGAGGATTCTGGCTGGAAATTGGTCCATGGTGATGTCTTCAGATGCCCTGAACACCCACTTCTGTTGAGTGTGATACTGGGTAATGGCGCACAGCTCTTCATGATGACTGGCGTAACAGTTGGTAAGTCAATGTGTGTCAAAACATGGCTTTTCTCCCGCTAATCCATATATAGCATTTGCTCTCCTCGGTCTTCTTTCGCCTTCTAATCGCGGATTTTTGGCTACTGCTATCCTTTTGATCTCCGCACTTTTCGGTGTCATTGGAGGATACGTGTCAGCGCGAGTATACAAGTCCTTCGGTGGCGAATCATGGAAGCGCAACATCATCATGACCCCCTTGGTGGTCCCCGGTATCATTTTTGGCGGCTTTTTCGTGCTCAACTTGTTCGTATGGGCAAAGGGCTCCAGCGGTGCTGTGCCGTTCTTCACAATGGTGGCACTGCTTTTGATCTGGTTCGTAATCAGCGTGCCATTGAGCGTGGCCGGTAGCTGGTTTGGATTTAGACAATCGGTACGTATTCTCTTATTGATCCCCTTCTACAAAGCTAATCCGGTATTAAATAGGCAATCGAGGGTCCCACCAAGACCAACCAGATTCCCCGCCAGGTCCCTCCGATGTCTGGCAGCCTTCGTACCATTCCGTCCATTCTACTGACAGGAATCCTCCCCTTTGGGGCCATTTTTGTTGAGTTATACTTCATCATGACCTCTCTCTGGACCAACAAGATTTATTATATGTTTGGATTCCTATTCTTATGCTATGGATTGATGATCATCACCTCGGCTGCCACCACTGTTTTACTGGTGTACTTCCTCTTATGCGCAGAGAATTACCGATGGCAATGGCGGGCATTTATGGGTGCCGGTATGACTGGTGGATATGTTTTCCTGAATGCATTAATCTTCTGGGCGACCAGGATGAACTTTGGTGGCCTGACTGGGGCAGTCCTCTACGTTGGTTATTCGGCTCTGATTGGCTTTGTTGTCTTCATCTTGACTGGTACGTTAGATCTGACGCCCTCGAATCCAATCCTTTACTGACCTCTTCTATAGGATCTATTGGCTTCTTCGCCAGTTGGGCATTCATTTATCGTATTTACGGCTCTATCAAGGTGGACTAATCTTGATGTGTAACACCTATATCATTTCTGCTTAGCTGTGCATCGTTCAGGTATTCCATTGCCTAACGCTCTTTTTTTGCGTGTGTGTGTGTGTGTGTGTGTGTTTTGTGTCTTGATAGCTTGAAGAAGGATCAAAGCGTTTAGCATTTGTGAATGAATATCCGATAGATTGAAACGTTGAATGTCGAGCTATCAATATCTTTATGTACGTAAACAATCAGTGTTTTGCGAAAACAAGCCGTAATGCCAAGCCCGAGTCTAGACCACTTCCCTTTGCCACTTCGGCTTTTCTGTAATTTCCTTAAGATCTTCATCAAGTCTTGAAACACACTGCACCTTCTTACCTTGACGTAATTTCTTGATCTGGAATTTGAAAGTGTCCCTTGCACCATCCGACCACTCTTTCACCGCCACACATTCCTCCTACTCCTACCCCGCGGTACAGCCTCCTCTATCTTTCACCCCTCCCCGCGTTAAAGCCACTATTTCCATCGAGTTGGATTTGGAGTTGGATTTGTGAACTGTTCGCGATAAGTCTGACTTGGGTGTTTTATCATGGGTAAATCGTAAGTCCGACTGCTCTTCCCCTATGCGCAGCCTGCGGATATACCAATATCGCCTCGTCATCGCCGAGTTGAAATTCCATTCACTTGGTGTTACATATTGTAAGCTGTCAAATACTGACTTCCATACGCGTTCCAGACAATCGAAACTGTCGCCGACTCAGCTCGATGATCTGCAGAGATCCACGCTCTTTGACAAGAAAGAGCTCCAACAATGGTACAAAGGTAGATTGGTATTCCGTGGACAAGTGAATGCCCTGGAGACAAAGTGATTAGAGGCTAAAGTTTCTATTATCCGTTTACCAGGCTTCCTTAAAGACTGCCCATCGGGTACCCTGACCAAGGAGGAGTTTCAGAAGATCTACCGACAATTCTTCCCATTCGGTGAACCCTCATTGTTTGCAAATTATGTGTTCCGCGTTTTCGATTCGGATAATAGCGGCATGATCGACTTCAAGGAGTTTATCTGCGCCCTTTCAGTGACATCGCGTGGAAACATGGAAGAAAAACTAGATTGGGCCTTCCAGCTCTATGATATTGACGGTGACGGCAAGATCACTTACGATGAGATGCTGGCCATTGTTGAGGCGATCTATAAGATGGTATGATCACTCTCAACCGCACATTATTGCCTATCAAGCACGTTATTAACTGATGCGCCCAGGTCGGATCTATGGTCAATTTGCCTGAAGACGAGAGTACACCGGAGAAGCGCGTGCGCAAAATCTTTGGTATGATGGATAAGGATGAGAATGGCAGTCTAGATATTGAAGAGTTCAAGGAGGGCAGCAAGCGCGACGATACCATCGTCAGTGCCTTGTCACTCTATGACGGCCTTGTATAGTGACCTCGGGGAGCGCGGCGCAATTCTATTTTTTAATCTCCTTTCCTATCTCTATTTTATCTTCCATCTTCTATCTTTTGTCCATATCCTTCATCTGTATATGAGCCTGGATTAGTCATAACATGTAATTTCAAACGAAATAAGAATCAATATCCGACTGATCCGATCTCTAACCCGTATCCTTACTAATAGGTATCGTCTTTCGGCCTAACTAAGTTTAGTTTTTCTACCGGCACCCCACAGTCTCCCCATGAACAAACTTGATTAGGTCTAGCTTACTTCCCTTATACCGTGATGATCTACAGAGTCCCACATATAGAAAATTAAAAGCAAAATAAATTAAACAAGTTCGTTCAGCCCTGGAGATCTCGGGCAATTATTGCATATATCAATCATCTTACTTCCTCTGAAACTACTTACCACTCCGTCTATCTGAGTTTGTACAAAGGGTAACAGGACGAAGGGCGATCCTCCAGTCCCCGACTTGCAGGGCACAATCTAATGTACTAGAAGGGAAAAAGAAATAGCGAATGAAGGGGAAGACCAACGTTACCACCATCGAATGAAACATGGCAAGAGCAAAAAAAAAAAAAAAAATGGGGAGATAAAAGTAAAACAAAAGGCGAAATATATGAGTTTCGTGGGACGGCGTTAGGAGGAACCGTAGGATCAGCCCAAAAGCCAGTGGAAAATGATAGACTGTACGATAGTCGTCAAGTTTCCAAGGTATAATCGAGCATCAATTATTTACGGTCGAAGAACCAGCTGGTGCGTTTTCCATTCTCCTGTGATTGCACACCGGAGACGTTGGAGTTAGACGGTCCATCACCACCTCCACCACGAAGGGGCTTCGCGATACGAGATCCTCCAAAGCTGAAGTTGCCATTACCATCCATGGTTGGTAGTCCACGAGTAGAGCCCTGCTTTGCAGCTTCAAGGCGCTCTTTGACGGCGGTGAGTTGGGCTTCGAATCTATAAATGGTTAGTGCTGGTGAAGCAATGCAGACTGGTAAAAGAATCATACCGGTGGTTGGCCTGAGTCAACTTCTCCTGGCTATCCTGTAGCAAGCTCTCCAAGCTAGCGATGCGCTCATTGCGTGCAATCAATTTGCGCTCTGCAATGGCCACTTCCTTCTTCAAGCTGCTATTCTGTTCCACGAGCTGTCGCTGGACATGCGTCAATTGCTCCAGGTTGCGTTCTAGGAATGCCATCTTCTTCTGCTGGGCCCGGTTGTTCGATGATCGAAGAACGTTGTTGTATTGCTCACGAGCGTCGTCCAAGGATATTTCCAATTCCACTACTCGCTCGCAGCGGTTCTGTAGATCCCGCATCAGGGACTTCTTCATGGCATCAAACTCAGAAATCTGCTGCTGCAGAGTCTTGCTGGCGGCACCGTTGGTGCTAGTCCTGGACTCAGTGTCAGCCAGAGACTGCCGCATCGTCGTCAATTCCTCGTCCTTGCGCTTGATCTCGGAGCGGAGTTCCTCGACTGCGGCAGTCTCAGTCTCCTTTCTGTCAATGAAAGACTTCTCCAGCCGTTCACGAATCTCCTCCACATCACTGTCACCAAGGTTGCGAGTCAAAAGGTCTTCGTACTCGCGCTGGACCTCCTCCAACTTCTTCTCCAGTTCTGCCCGGCGGCCACTCTGCAAATCACTGAATTCGCCTCGATCACTCATCGTCAATTCAGCCTGGCGAATGAAACCCTGGGTCTCCAGCAAACGGGTGCGGAGCTCCATGATATCGTCAGGTGCGATGAGTTCTCCGGAAGCGCTGACCTCGTGCAACGCGTCAACGCGCTGGATCAGGTCTTGTAGCTTGCGCTCGTTGTCCGAGAAAACATCGCCACCCAAGTCAAACCCGGCCATCATCTTGGCCATCTTCTCCGCCTTCTTCTTTTCCTTCTCATCCAGTGCAGCCGTGGTCTCCTTGGCTTTCATGCGAACATCGAGAAGCTGCTGCTTTACCTCATCCAACTCGCCAGTAAGCTCAGAGTTGGCTTCCCGGAGGCCATCCATGGTGATCGCGGCTTCCTTACCCTCATAAGAAACCTTCTCCAGCTGCATGCGCAGCTCGTTGATTTCGGTGTTCAACCGCTCATTGTCTTTGCCCGATCGCCCAGCGTTATCCTTCAATGACTTCAGCTCCTCTCGGGCCTCACGGAGGCTCCGCTCCACATTAACAATATGGGTCTCCCTTTCAGCGATTTGATCCTGCAGCTCATTCTCGCGACGGAGGAACTCCTCTCGCTCGTCTTTCTCCAGCACCAGGCTGGGTGTGCTCGAACGATCTCCAAGACGCGAATCTGGCCGTGGGGTGTCCGAGCGAGCAGTTTCTTGGAGTCTGGAAGGAGTCGCCGGTCGAGGGGCACGAGCCTCAGCTTTGGCAGCACTAACGGCATCGTTGCTACGCGAAGGGGTCCACAGGTCCTTAGGAACACTTTCACCCCCACGCCAGGTATTCACCTCGCTCTCCAGGGCAGAAATATAATTCTCAAAGCTGGTCATTTGAGTCTGAGCCTTGCGCAGAAGCTGTCGCATCTCCGCAGGGCTCAACTCGGCATTAACCTTGGCCTTGTTCTTAATGGCCTTTGCACGCACACCAAAACGCAAGGTCGAGATGGTTTCTGCATCGTTGTAGCTACTGGGTGAGCAGTTAATGATCAGGGTTGTCCGCGAGTTACCACCCAGAGATTCTTGGAGGATTCGAGTGAGTTTAGAGTCACGGTACGGAACATGAGACGATTTCCCGTCAGTCAGTGCGTTAATGACCATACCAAGAGCACTCAGACTCTTGTTTATCTTCTTGGCCTCCTCCAGGGTCTGGCCACTGGCTCCAGTTTTACCGACCTTTTCACTACCGGCCAAATCAACCAAGAAGAGCTGACCACTCTTGGCAGACCCAGTCTCCACATTCTTTTGGCTGACGGTAATAACGAAGATCGAGTGTGAACGAGACGACTCCTGATTCATGTTGGTGGCAGCCACGGCACGTGCGTTTCCACCTCGGCGCATCACCTCGTAAACTTCTTGGACGCTAGAGACGTAGACCTCAAGCAGCCCTTTCACGTAAACTCCGCGTGATTTCTCCTCATGGACAGGCAAGTTATCATTCTGTGGCACCAACAAATCGCGAATGCGCTCCATGTAGATCTCCATGTAGCTGACCCGGACCATGTACTCAATATTACTCGGACTCGTAAGGATACTGGCGAAGATTTGCTCGACAATACGAGGAATGACACCCTTACCCACCTCATCATCAATATCTGAACCCATCATGGTATACGACTTTCCCGCGCCGGTTTGACCGTACGCGAAGACCGTTCCGTTGTATCCATTCAAAATGTCGTCAACGGTAGGCCGGATCGAAAAGTCGAAGATGTTGGCTTGGGGCGAGTTCATAGGGAAGACTCGATCGAAGGTAAAAGGCACAATGCCTTCTTTGGACTGAACGCTTGGCCATTAGTATTGTCTGCAATTGGCGGTCTTGACACTGGATTCCCCGCTCACATTGATAGTACATGACTCCTCATTCTCAAATTCGACAATCGGCGTACCTCCTGAGGCTAATTCAACCTTATTCTGTGGACGGAAGCGGGCCAGCACTAAATACAGTAGGTGGTTAGCTTAGCTGCAACCTGGGGGATTTGGTGATATCGGCGGCCTCCAATGTGCGTACCCTTAATGGTGTTTGACCCCACGGACCTATTGAACAAAAGTCAGTGATGTCGAAAAGATATACCGTGTCAGAAGCACTGACGCCATATTTGCAGTTTGCTAGTTCCTTCTCACGAATAAGAACCAGGATAGGGCCCCGAGGAGGGGCAGACGAGCGCCGAGGGGAAGTGTCTGAGCGAACACCAAAAGTTGAGTTCCACTAGAAGTGGAAGAAGAGAATAGATATGACAATGCAAAAACGCGACAAAACTGCTAAACACCTAGCACACCAGGCGTCTGGAGGGATCAAAAGGAAAGGAGGTGTGGGTTTGGGATTTGTTGACAATCGCCCGTTTGGGATCCTTGGCCGACCGCCCGGAATTGGACGATGCTTATGGTATCATAATACTAACCAGATTTGAAGGTGATCATATTGATGACTAAATAAAATAGTCTTTCATTTGTATGAATTGATTATTCAAGTAAAAGCTGTTACCATGTAACTTCCTATCCATATCCAGAGCCATTGAACTAAAAGAGTTGTGCAATAGGAAGACCTTGAAGCATATGAATGATGAATGAGAACTAAGGCATCCATCATAAAATGAGCAGAGAATGATGTTGAAAAGATGATGAATAGATAAAAGAATGAAGCGCCTGAACCCCCAATGCTGTGCAGATCAACCGACGGTGATCGATATTGATATTTCCATCCCCAGACTCTCTCGACTCTCGTGTAGTTTGATAATCTCAAGTCCATTAGTCTTCCCAGCTCTTCTCAACAGTCTCACGCACACGCTTAACATATTCTTTGCGGTTGTCTTTGTAGAGGTTTGAGGCTTCGACATTGGCTGGAGATGAGGTGTTGGGGTCATTGAGTAAACTAAGTCAAGAACATAGGTCAGCAGCGGTTAAATGTGATACAAAAAGATCAATCTTCTTACCTTTGGATGCTGGTCAGAATTGCTGCTACGTCATATGTTGGACTCCATCGGTTCTGAAGAATGTCCAGGCAAAGTTCACCTGTACCATAGACATTTGGATGGAACATCTGGCTGATGAATTTGACTCCAGGAGGCTTGTTAGGATACTGCTCCTCGAAGTTCATCACCAAGCGAAAAGTGCCGTCCTCAAACGGTGTGTCGGCGGGACCAATAATGACAGCATTCCTAGAAACTCATCAGTTTGAAATCTTATCAAACAAACAACGTCAGGTAAGCTCATACCAAGTCATAACATTGTCTGCAACGGGAGAAGCGGAAACACCAGCGGGAGGATCGGTTTGCATGCGCTGAAATCACAGAGCGAATAGGTTAGCGATTGCACAAATTATCAACGAATGCTTAAGGGGCCAATCAGAGCACAATTCTAATGACCCTGAAAGATCAGGAGGCATCAAATTAACTGGGATTTGCAACAAATGCTACCAATTCTGCAGATTGCAATGACGGTCCTTGGCCCCAATTGCCGGCGGTACATACCTTGAAATCGCGCATGAGACGGCGACGAGCAGAGGTCGACATGATAAAGTAAGGTCGATGGAACCACTATGGATTCGAATGGTTTGGGGCTATAAATGAGAAAAAGGAGATCAAAGGAAGATTAAATAGGACTTAGTCCGTACAGGGACTCTAGCAAATGAGTACTGCGGCGGAAGGAGGGGAACCGGAGAAACTAACTTAATGGGAAAACTATCCACATTTGGATCTGAGATCATAGAAACCGGCATGTCATGTGATTTTACTTCAAGCCTCGGCCCGGATATCTGAGCGGCGATTTAGCGGCTAACAGCGGTTAATAGTATGCATTCCATTTGTACTCGCTTTATGATACCCTCCCTTCCTTTCTCTCTGATATCCCTTCTTGCATTAAAACCTTCAATCTTTACCACTGAAAATTCAACAATTCTTTGGATTTCTTCGTTTTTTAACTTACCAGAATCACCATGATCTCATCAGCAGGGTTCCCGGCTCGCCTCTCCAAGAGGGTCGTCCCCGCATTCCGCAGCCACAGACAATTCAGCGTCTCACGCTCAACATCAAAGGAGATCCAGGATGTCTATATTCTGGGCGCCTCTCGCACGCCAACTACAAAAGTAAGAGCATGCTGGAGGTTCTAAACTTTATCCTGCTAACTAATATATTTCGGCTTAGTTCAATGGATCCTTCGCCTCGATCTCTGCTCCCAAGTTAGGTGCCGTCGCCATCAAATCTGCCCTTAGCAAGTCCAAGGTACCCATCGAAAAAATCACCGACGTTTATATGGGTAATGTGCTGCAGGGATCCGTTGGCCAGGCACCTTCCCGGCAGGCGTCAATGTTTGCTGGTCTCCCCTCCACTGTTGAATCCTTGACTATCAACAAGGTGTGTGCATCTGGTCTGAAGGCAGTCGTTCTAGCCGCCCAGAATATCCAACTAGGTCTCGCGGAGGCGCAAGTGGCAGGTGGTATGGAAAACATGACTCGAGTTCCATACTACATGCCCCGTTCTAGTCAGCTGCCTCCTTTTGGCGAGATCAAACTGGAGGATGGCCTGATCAAGGATGGTCTTTGGGATGTATATAATCAGTTCCATATGGGAATATGTGCGGAACAAACAGCAAAAAAGTTCGAGATTTCACGGGAAGAGCAAGACCAGTATGCGATTCGCTCCTACGAGCGGGCCCAGGAAGCCTGGAAGCAGAACAAGTTTGCCGACGAGATTGCCCCTGTCACTGTGCCAGGCAAGAAAGGTGAAACAATCATTGAACGGGATGAGGGATACGAAAATCCGCGCCTTAGCAATCTCACCAGCCTGAAGCCTGCTTTCTTGCGGGACGGTACCGGCACTGTCACTGCTGGCAATGCCTCCACTATGAACGATGGTGCATCTGCTCTTGTCCTTGGAAACAGGGAGTTGGCTCGGGAGTTTGGCCATGGATCCCGTGTGTTAGCTCGTATTGTATCCTCGGCAGATGCCGCGATTGATCCAGTGGACTTCCCAGTGGCCCCTGCTAAGGCAGTACCAATCGCTCTAGAGCGTGCAGGTATCACCCAGGATCAGGTGGCAGTGTGGGAGTTTAACGAGGCTTTTGCGGCAGTAGTCAAAGCTAATGAAAAGGTAAGGTTTGAATCTGCAGGAGAAAGGTCAGTACTAACTTTCAATTTCAAATAGATTCTCGGTCTGCAGGACGCAAAAGTCAATATGCTGGGTGGTGCAATCTCTCTTGGTCACGCACTGGGTAGCTCTGGATCGCGTATTCTTGTAACTTTACTGCATCAACTGCAGCCTGGTGAGTACGGAGTGGCTGCCATCTGCAATGGAGGCGGTGCCGCAACTGCCATGGTCATACAGAAGCTGGATCGAGTGGACTAGATGTTTAGCAAGATACCCTTGCGCCTAAAAATCTTTCATTCAAGTGCTCTTCCTGTACTTTGTGTACAACTCTTATCATTAACGAGCCTAACAAAAAAACTATTCAGACTTATAAACTCCTGAGGAAGGAACATAAAGAAGTATGAAGTAAATAAAAGTGGAAGCCTTGGAAATTAGGCAGAAGTGCATACCGATAAGATGTCTATCTAATCTCCTGCATAAAAACATCTCCGAACTATATTTTCTTTCTTGTCCAAACAACGCGTGCATGAAAACTTCGACAATTGTTTTTTATTTTTGAGGCTTCAAGTTCGTTTGAAATGTCTCCAATTCAGCTATCGACGTTTCCATCATCTGTAGACGCGCTCTCTTGGTCCCCAGATGGCGATCTCGCTGTTGCCGGCGGTGATCATGTTAGAATTCTGGTGGGTCATTTTTGGGTCCTCAGTCACCCATTTCATCTATCAAAAGATACAAATGTTAACAATATACTAGACTTCTACCGTTAACAGCGGTGGCACATTGATCAAGCAACGTTGGAATCAGTGGCATCCTACAAATGTCCAAACTAACCGCTTCACCAATGCGGAATGGCCAACGATCCTCACCCAAGGTCGCGAGGACTTTTCAATCGCAGCTGAGCAATCGACAAGTTTGACTACAGCTATTGCATGGTCACCATCCGGTCTGGCCCGATACCGCCGTAGTGTCCTGGCTGTGTTGACATCTAATCTCCTTCTATCCATTTGGGAGCCAGCTGGTGTCAATGGGCAGTGGGTCCGGGTTTGTCTTGTCAACCATTGTCTTTTCGCCACTACTCCAGTCAGACTGGAGGGCACTGAGCTTCGCAAAGTGAACATTCGTTCATTCAAGTGGTGTCCACCCATTCGTGTGTCACCTCATGGCGGCAGCTCCGATGACTCCGACCCTGAAAGCCGCTGGGGCATCCACCTCATTCTTGTGGCTAATGATCTGAACGAAGTTGTTCTGCTACAAATTCGCCGCCGTTCCAACCCCGAAACCGTTTCTCAAACTATTATCACCGAGAAGTTGGCTACCCACACCGTGGTAGTGGGAGATGGCGAGTTTCCAACGGCCGGTCGAGGCACTCTGTTATATGCAGCTCTTCAGGCCCAAGCCCGCATCACCGCACTGTCGTGTGGCCCTTGGATCGTCTCTTCCGTTCCAGGGAATAACTCCGTTCATACTGCAGACACATTAGTTGCTGTCATTCTTGCCAACCAGCTTCGGCTGCTCAAGGTCACCGTCACCTTGACCGAATACGACAGTGACAAAAAAGTGACACCTCGTTTTGAGACCAAGGCTTTGTTCCAAGAATTTGAAATAAATCCCTCCCCTGTGAAACTGGTGCAACATCGCTTGCAGGGCCCACTAGAATGGATCTACGAGGTATGTGGAAATCAGCTCAAGAGGAGAGCTCATTGCTAATAATAATAATAGGACGAATCCCCGAAAATTATTCTTGCAGTGTGCACAAATTCTGATTTTATCACCGTGGAAATCCCCAGATCCTCTTACTCTGCGAGTGAACCCGCCAGCAATAAGGTTGAAACCTGGGAATGGGATATTTCGTCTCTTCCTGCCGAGGATGGAGGCCCTGGAAAGCCCCATTACGAACGCGTTTCTGGTGAGTGAAGCTCCATTTGTGTCAAACCTGAGATTTACTAACTCTTCCAGGCATGACCGTCTCACGAGATGAGCACAACACTTCCACCGCCCTTAATGTGGGCACTCATGGAGGATTAGGTGCCGTCATCAGTCTCAAAGACATAATCAGTAAAGGCAGTCTAGTCATCCCGCAGTGGTGCAAAGATATGAACAATTTCAGAGATTGCCATGCTCAGAAGCAAGGCTGGGAAAATTTGACAGTCGCGCGAATTTGGGGACTGGGATCGTGGCGCAGCGTGACTGCCGTACTCTTTACCACACATCCCACCGATATGATTGAGTATCGGATTGGTACTGGCAATTACTCTTACATTGAGATCGCCGGTGCATGGAACACAGAAATGCTATTTCGCCCCGATCCGAAGCATAGTGACCCGGAATATGCCCGCCGACAGCGGGAGAAAGTGATCACTTTTGTGCTATCCCATGTTGATAACCTCAACAGCGAGGATATTGAGGACCAGAAGATGGTATACCATGCAGCCTGCTGTGCCATTGCCGATGGTCAGCCTGAAGCCGTCCTTTCTCAGGCTCGTAAATGTTTTGAAAGATTGGCAGTTGTGACCGGTGCAGACATGAGTGAGGAGATGTCGAAATGCGGTCTCAAATCCGCCAAAATCTTCGCAAAGCGAATTGAGAAGCAGTCTCAACCTGGCGGGCATTTGTTTGAATGGTGTGGAATTTGCGGCGACGGTGGTATCGCCTGGTCGGCCGCCACAGTTGCCCAATGTGTGAATGGACATGCTTTCGGTTGGTCCCATCCTGAATTTCCTTTTACAGAAGATATGCTAACCTGATCGACTTTTTTTAGCTCGCTGTGGATTGAGTTTCCAGATCATCCAAAGTGCAGATGTCTCCAAATTCTGCTTGGCATGCCGAAAGGAGTATGTGGACGAGGACTTGGTCTCTCTTAATAATGGCCCTCAGGGACGGTTGTTCCTGAAGGAGTTCCACAAGTTCGATACATGCATCTACTGCGGCGGAAAGTTTGGTCCCTTCGTCGCCTGAGGATTCAATGGAAGAGCAAGTATGTGAGCCTGCGTTGACATGCTGCCGCAGTGTACGATTATGACAGGTCTTTGTATGGTTAAACCTCAGTTGGTAGCCGTAATTTATGATTATCACGAGTTTTTTTGGATTCTCAGCTTGTAAATACATGCCCTCTTGAAGTATGTATAGTAAATATCCGGTTCACGCTGGTCAAAGACATAGGAATTAACCACTGTCTGCCTAAGTAGAAGAAAACCTCCTTTAGCTTACTTCCAAGGCTTCTTTCTTCGTGGCCTCTTAGCTTCCAAAACTTAAGCCTTGGGTATTAGTCGTTAAATCTACCTAGGCATGAAGACAGATATACGGTGCATTACTATCAAATTGATTATGAATTCATGCATTGTCATCATGAAGCTATACACGTGGATAGCACTCCTCTTGCCAGAAGATATCTCCATTGATACTGTTTGAGATAGACGTGCTCATGGAACCTGAACGTGCTACTGCGATCTCTAATATCATATCGCTGATTTTCGTGATAGAATCAGCTATCTTCATTGCATACAACGATTTGTCGCGTATCGCGCTTGGTGGACAATGGTTATGGAAGGTTCTGGTCCAGATGCAATTCAAAATGGACTTTGAAGTCGAGCGAGCAACGATACCTAGGTGACTTTCTCTTTGCCTACATGCTATTCGAACAATCTTGAAGGTTCTCGGTTCTCAAATCTATGTTTCTCTCTAGACATTTTCAACACGAATCGAATGGAACCACTTCCGTCTGAAAGGTAGCTAATGAGCAGTATGTATCCTGTAGTGTATGTGCGGTTTAAAATTGATTGGCGATCAATATTGACACCGCCCTATGTACAAGACCTCATTTATCTATACAGCTGGTTGAGCTAAACATCTATCAAAGAGTTTAGACCGAATGCATATGCTCAAGAGGAATCAAATCAAGTGCCTTTATTTGCGCCACCACACCAACAGCGTCCATCCCCATCTCGCTCCACCTGGACCAAGATATCCATGTCTCTTTCGCGAAGATAGGTGTCAGTCCGTTGACGAACATCTTCGAGATCAGCACCACGAGAAGCAATAACATGAATTACGCCAAGTACTTTTGGCTTTTTGTGCTCATGCTCATGCTCATGCTCATGCTCATGTTCATGTGCATGGGCATGGTCGTGGTGATCATGCCCATGGTGCGAGTGATGGTCATGATCATGAGAATGTCCATGCCCATGTCCATGTTCTGAAGATCCAGTATCGTCGAGCCAAAACTTGGGCACCGTATACCCTACTACTCCTCGTAGAGTGCTCACTCCAGCCAGGGTTTCTCGGAGGTTATACTCCGTATCGGCCGGGAGAGCCATGAGCAGAGTCTTGGCAGTGCTACTAACCAACGGCACAGCCGATGCAAAGATCAAGATGGCGATAAAGCAAGATGCAAGAGGATCATATCCAGCCCAACCTGAGTAATGGACCAATATAGTTGAAATCACCACAGCCACTGAACCCAGTGTATCGGCCAAAATGTGCAGGAAAATTCCATGCATATTCTCATTGGAATGATCATGGCCATGATCGTGACCATGGTGGCCGTGCTCAAAGCTGAAAATGCCGACCAAATTCACTAATAGACCAGCGAAGCTGACGGCCAGCAACTCACTGATGCGGTTCATTTGACTGCCCGAAGACAATCGCTCCACTGCTTCGTAGATAATCTCGATACTTATGATCCTAAGAAACCGTTAGAAAACTGACGTTTAATTTGAGAAAACAAAAGACTTACATGAGAAAAATACCATTGGCAAAACCAGATAATGTATCGACCTTGCCATAGCCGTAGGGGAAACGGACATTTGGGGGCCACTTGCTCATCACGGCTGCGCAAAGTCCGACGACAAGGGCTAAACAGTCAAAAAACATGTGAATACTGTCACTTAGTAGTCCAAGAGAGCCGGTCAAAAAACCATATGATAGCTGAACGAGCATGAATACGAAGTTCAAACTGTTAAACATTAGTCATGGAAAGAAATATTGAATATTGGGTAGCTCACCACATGAAGAAAAAGATGCTGCGCGAATCCTTCTCCTTGAGAATGCTGTTCAGCAAGGAATAGGGCTCGCTTCGTTGAATCAACCACTTAGTGAGTGGCCATGGCTCAACCGTTTTTGAGTGGTCATGATGATGGTGTGTGTGTTTGTGCGAATGACTATCTAGGCGGAGATGGCTATCATCCATTCTTGATGCAAAGAACGAACTGGTTGCTAGAATAACGCGAGTAGCGTAAAGGACTACGAGATCATCGCGGGCATGAGGGGTGCAGAAAAAGGCCGCAGTTCCAGTGCCAATGGCGAGGCCAAATTTGCTGGCGGATCGAAGACTCGTATGAAATGAGATCATCAAAGAAGAGGCCAACAGTCCCGCGGGAACAAGAATGTAGAAGTCTGTAGCGAACGAAAAGCCAGAGACCAACAACGCAACAAGTATCAGAAAAGTACCCGAATATAGGGCTGCCGGCACATCGGCCATGACTACAACCGAGGGACTTTTACCCGCAGTATTGGCCTCTTGTGATATCGACTCCGCGACCAAGCCGGGCTCAGGAATAGGCCCCTTACGATGCAATGAAGCGAAGGGGGGAGGAAGTATAAATACGGACATCACAAGCGCCAAATAGCCTAGAACGGGCGAGGTGCTCCATGCCTTATTCAACCCCAAGAAGCTCAATAGCACAACGCCGCCCAGCACACCAATTGTAAAAGGTTTTCTGCGGTATTGCTCCGATGAGGGGCCACGTGAAACGGTATTTATCATGCTAGGTACCCCAGAAGCCGACGCGAGAAGCAGCGAAAAGGCCACAACGAAGGCCCCAATCTTCAGTGCCGCGTATATTGGCAGGCTAATTGAGATCATTTGCAAAAGAGCGGCCTTGGCCACCTGGGCATCTGGTACAGGAAATTTAATGGGGGACGTTCCTGTCCGGCGTATGGTCTGAACAGATCCAAATATCAATAGAGTCATCGCCGTCAAAGCGCACGTTTTAGACCCAACCGGCAGGTTCACTGCAATTGAGGTAGTTGCTGCCTCGACGCCATCCTGAGCTACCTCGAGTGAATTCACTAAACTTCGCGAATACCAGGAAATAGCAATCCAGGGCAATGCAATTATAGCACTGGCTATGATCTCATTCCTAGAATATGTTAATTGATGGTACGATGTAAGATTTTGTGATGATGTTCTACTCACATCTGTTCTGTTTGTGCAGCCGAGGCTGGTTTCGCATGATCGTTATTATGGTGGTGGTGATCATGATGGTGATCATGGTGTTGATGATCATGGTGGTGGTGGTCATTATGAGCATGATTATGATCATGATTGTGCTCATGGTCCGGCGCATCAGTATAAATCGTAGCTACACTATGAGTATGGTTGTGATGTGTAGACTGAGAGCCGGAGTGTTGGTGATTACACCAAGATTTCTGCGACGCATGACCGTATGAATAATTCGAGTTCAGTGTGTCGGTAGGCTCCAGAGTTTGGGAATTGACGGGGTTAGTGCCTCCCAGCGAAAGTGACGGCTGTGAGTAGCGGGATCGAGTGTGGCCACGACTGCGACTATGGCCATGTGAATGTCCCTGTCCCTGTCCATTTCCAGATCCATTGGAAGGAGCGATATTGGAATCACCGGGCAGTGCCCCCGTTGACATGATCAAGGATCGAATCGCAGAAGGAAGGAGGTGCTAATGGGACAAGGGGCGTTCGATGCGCTTTAATTGGGGGGAAAGCTGCGGAGGCGAAGCTCGGGGCTTAAAAGGGAGGAAGTGTCAGGCTAACACCCAGCATTTCGTAATTGAATCAAAAGGGGTTTTTTTCAATGAATTAGCTTCACAGCTTCGAGCTAGAAATTGAATGCAACATGTAATTAGACTCGATGATTTCATTCACGAACCTTGAGAACCTTGGAGCCGCCACGTGATCTTATCGTGATCAACTATCAATTTGAAACTTGGATTGGTACTTTGTATAGACTCATCATTCCTCATGCAAAAATATATTCTCCATCATGATTGACACTCTCATCACTGTCGCGTTCTGCCTTTCCAGCGCGTTGACAGTGCTGATCCTGCTACTCCCATCGCAGTATGATCCTCGTCCCGCTTCGGCGAAGGACACGCCGCGACAAACAAGCGTGCAGATTCTAGTGCTAGGAGATATTGGTCGAAGTCCCCGTATGCAATATCATGCACTGAGTATTGCAAGAAAAGGTGGAAAGGTGGTGGTCATTGGGTACACAGGTAAGTTGGGTCGCACATCTTCCTGTACCTGACTGAACTAGGCTGACCTGATTCTGCAGAGTCCGAACTTCATCCAGATATTGTTTCGAACCCCAATATCTCTATCACTCCTATACCTCCTCATCCGAGCATTCTGCAGACGAACAACAAACTCCTATTTATGATCTATGGGCCATTGAAGGTGTTGTTTCAGATTGTCTGTCTATGGAGGTGTCTGGCATACAAGACCACTGCATCACAATGGTTGTTGGTACAAAATCCGCCGTCAATTCCAAGCTTGGCTGTCGCTTCTCTATCCTGTTTTTTGCGACAAACACGATTGGTCATTGATTGGCATAACTTTGGGTATTCCATCCTGGCATTGAAACTCGGCCCGACCCATCCTCTCGTCAAGCTCTCCACCTGGTATGAGAAGACATTCGGCCAATGGGCATCGGCCCATATCTGTGTCACCAATGCTATGGGCTCCGTTCTTCGGCGGGAATTCCAGCTTCAGGCTCCTGTGTTGCCATTGCATGATCGTCCTGCCAATCATTTCAGTCCCATTCTGAATCCAGAGGAGCGTATAAAATCCCTCGCCACCTTTATAGAAGCCAATTCAATACAAGAATCGATAATAGCAGGTAGCACACGAGTTCTGGTCAGCTCGACCTCGTGGACCCCAGATGAGGACTTCTCCGTCCTCATCAACGCATTGCTGCAATATTCCAATATGGCTGTGTCTCAGCCAAACTTACCCGAAATTATGGCCATCATTACTGGGAAAGGTCCCCAGAAAGAATTTTATCTCAAGGAGATCTCGGCCCTCGAGGATGCTGGAAAGCTCCAGAAGGTTACGATCCGCACCGCATGGCTGAGCGTTCCAGATTACGCAAGACTCCTTGCATCAGCATCTCTAGGGGTAAGTCTTCATACCAGTAGCAGCGGAGTGGACCTACCAATGAAGGTTGTCGACATGTTTGGCGCTGGATTGCCCGTTGTTGGCTGGAATCGCTTTCAGGCCTGGTCTGAGTTAGTAAGCGAGGGTGTCAACGGGATGGGCTTTGGAAACGCAAGTGAAATGGCCGATCGACTGGTTGAGCTGTTCAGTGATGACTCAAAGCTTGAAAATCTCCGTCTGGGAGCTCAAAAAGAAAGTATCCGGAGATGGGATGATGAATGGGATCCCATCGCTGGAAAACTCCTTGGTCTCTAGTGCAAAACAGAACCTACTATTTAGACTATACAGTCAAGTCTCTGAATAACTAACCGTGTTCAGTCGAGGAGATAGCCGGCGCTAGCATTGTACAAAAAGATCTCGAGGTAGGTAAGATCTAACCTTGCAAGCCGTTCACGGTATTTGATATTGGGAAAAGACAAGGCACAGATTTTCATCTTCTGTAGACACCTCATACCTATAACTAAATTGAATTAGTGCTAAAGAGTAGGACGATATGGATACCAGACACAAGGTGAATTGACTTGTGAATTGTCTGTTATAGCTCTGCCCAGGTGAAGACTTTTTTTAATTTTATTTCATCTATCATACTTAAAGGCCCATCTTTCGCTGAGACCATGACAATGAGTCAGTCCACTGCGCATCACCAGGCTGTATGACTCGCAAGAGTTCAGAAACCAATGCTCGACCAGAGTTTTGTGCCCACCACCGATGACCATCCAGCTTTCCTAGAAAAATACCCCAATGCATAAGAATGAGCAAAGCCAACGGTTGACCACGCCGCACATTGTCGACGAATTCCTTATCAACCGCAGCCAGCCAAGCAAGAACATGCGCCGGGTCTTCTGTGCTAGCAAACAAATTACAGCAACGACGGAGGTGGGCAATCACATCTGTGTTGATTTGATACTGGTCTGTATCTACTGTTATCTTGAAAGCCTCTTCGTTTATTGTGGCTAGTCGATCCAATGCAGTCACTGTATCGGCGTCCAGTTCAGAGGGGTCTGTATCATCTTTTCGACGTGAGAAGAACTTGAGTTTTATCCAGGCCCGACCGATATCATATATATTCTTGACCCCTTGCAGAAGCTCGAAGACGACAATGATATTTTCGGTCATGTTGGAGCTCTCGTCCCGGACTGCCGTAATTCGCGGTAACGCGATGCTGATGACAGTTGTGATTATAGATTGCGCCGCTACAGCCTCACAATTCTGCGGCGTGAGGTTATCAATGGATGCGCGAAAGGGTGCAAATGACAGATTGTGATATTGCAATGCCGTGTCAATATAAGCCAAAGAGTTTGGCAGCTCCATGGCAGTAGCTATATGCAACGCCGCAAGAGCCAAGACGCCATTCATCAGAAACTCATACTGCAGGGCCAGTCGTGGTACGATGATCTGCCACACTTCATACTCAGATTCAGATGTACAGACACTCCGGAAGGTGGCTGTCGCGAAATGATGCATTAGCTCTAGATCACGTACTCCGGATATGGCGGAAGGGGAGGAGGCGGCAGGACTAGGAGCCAATGTTCTGGGGGTGTCAGGCGATCTTGGGACTCTATTCGTGGTCCTAGGTGGCCGTACATAATGCAGGTCCTTTGGTGGGGCTCTTAAATAGGTACAGTTGAGCTCACGCGAAATACAATTGGAACATGGTGGTCCCTTCTCATCACACTACAGTACAACACAGTTAGATATCAAGTCGAGATTGAAGCCTTGGTCCATGCTTTACCTTAACCCTGCGGTGCTTACACTGGTCGCATCCAAGACGGGATTTTTGATGCGCCCGGCGAGGTTTGAGAGGAGGCATAACGACTAGGATGTGAAGGCTGATAGCTGAGAGGTACCAATCATGTGTCACGTGGCTTAATCCCCGGACGTTCGGATTTAATCGTTCAAGGGATCAATATCAAGTTTGAGGCTGAAGATGATTAGATCCACACCCTTCCACTGTGATTCCCACCATTTACTCCGTTCGGTAATAGAAGACCTTGGCGATATGATTCGTTAAGAGTGCAAGGGCCTTCGATGAAATAACAGTGGGTCAATCCGGATATATCAATAGCCAGTGAGAGTCCGTTATTCGACGCCACGGCCGAAAAAGGAAGCCCCATTTTCCCTTATTTCCTCGTTCTCGCATTCGTTCTCGTAAACCGCCTCGCTTGCAAGAGGGGCTTAACTTTGTTTTGAGATTCGCAATGGTCCCCTATCGCTTAAGAGTTCTCAGCTTCGCCTTTCCATCCTCCTATCTAAGACCAAGATACTGGTGAAAATGGCAAGCTACGGGGTATGTTTACAAGTCAGTCCAGAATGTCCAGTGTCTGCAACAACAAACGGATACACGCCGAACTTGGGAGGTAATATCTTCTTCGTCATCTTTTTTGGAATTCTTGGCGTGGCCCAAGTAGGGCTAGGAGTCTACTACCGAACATGGACGTTCATGATTGCGCTGGGCGTCGGAGCCCTGATGGAAATGGCAGGGTACATAGGACGAGTCCTGATGCACTATAACCCGTGGAACGTGAGCGCATTCAAGTTGCAAATAGTGTGTCTAATCCTTGCGCCGACATTCATCGCAGCCGGAATCTACTTGACACTCAAGCACATTATTCTCAACCTTGGCCCAGAGCACTCGCGACTGAAACCACGACTATTCACTTGGATTTTCATCAGCTGCGATGTTGGATCCTTGCTCCTTCAGGCTGCCGGTGGTGGGGTCGCTGCTGCTGCAAATGATAGCACCCCAGACCTGTTGAAGGCCGGAGACGATATTATTATCGTCGGTATCGCATTCCAAGTCGCCACTATGCTCGT
The DNA here is from genome assembly GCF_028828555.1 of Penicillium taxi. Lineage (NCBI taxonomy): Eukaryota > Fungi > Ascomycota > Eurotiomycetes > Eurotiales > Aspergillaceae > Penicillium > Penicillium taxi. The sequence goes on from NW_026643208.1 coordinate 113,270, forward strand.
CTGTGGTGGCTTTGGTCTGAAGTTCTTCTTCAACGTCGCTAAGCATGGCAATGGAGTGACCGGTGAGAAGAACGAGGGCAGGGTGGATTCCATCTCTCCTAGTCGGATGCGTCTCGTTGTAGCTGCTGAGGCTTTTACATATCTCACTGTGTTGATTCGGTGTATCTATCGGTATGTAACTATGCGTGAAGAACGCAAGAGTCATGGCTAACCCTCATTTAGTATTCCCGAGATGTCAGGTGGTTGGGGCGGTCCCCTCATGCAAAAAGAAGACGAGTTCCTTGTATTGGATGGAATGATGATCGCCTTCGCGGTATTAGCAATGACTGTCTGCCACCCGGGCATCTTCATTCCGTCGATACGCACTGGAAAAAAAGGAGATCTCTGATCAATTCTTTCTGTTCTATAAAATCTTCCTTAAGGTTGCTTTAAGGTTGCTTTTCTGTTTCCTACGCTGAACTTTCTGTACCTTTTACCTAGAAGTGAACATGTCGTTATACCCTTTAGATCTCTGTCCAAATATCAGAGGAATATGAAAAATATCAAAGATGTATTGAGAAGGGCAAGTATGCGTGCGTAACCATACGCAAAAACTCATAAACTCCACCAGATCGTAGAAAACGAACTCCATGGGAGAGCTAGAGGACCAAAGATAAACTAGCAATATCCTTTAGCAGTGTAAATCGCTCGCTCATGCAACGAGAGCAAACCGAAGGTAGGAAAAAATAAAGAAAATAAAGAAATGACCACCCATATGCACCAAAAGCAGAATTCGTAACCCCGATCTATTTATTCATCTCCCAAGCTCTCCCGCACGCACCGACGCACGCGCTTTTTAAACTCGGCAGGGTCCTCGCGCCACAGGCGCGCAGCCTCGACGTTGGCGGGGCTTTCGTCGTTAGGACTGGAAAGCATGGAGATGACGGAGATCAGGATCGATTCGGGTGTCTGCACGGGGACCAGCGCTCGGCTGCAGATTCGTAGCCCCATTTATCCTCTTCAGGGGGGTGCAATATCGAGATGCAGACATCACCGTTCGGGTAGACTAGATGAGATAAAATGGTTAATAACCTCTACCGTATCTCGGCTCCACCCGAGCCCCCTATGATTTGACTATCACTTACTGTTTGGGTGAAAAATAGACGATTCAAACTTCATTTTCGGTGGCATGTGGGGGTATTCCATAGGGAACGAGAGACGGGCACGGAAAAAACCACCTGGTATCATTAGCATCCAGTCTAATGGCGACTCATGCTCACCCAGTCTTGATAGGGTCTCAAGCCGGCTGGGCCGCGATTCAAAGACGAGGGAAATCTTTGCTCAAAACTTACCTCCGTACATCTTCACATCGTCAGAAATCATCAGCATGACCTCCCATTCGAAAACATTGTTATCGAATAGGCCACAGCTGATTCCGGGAATGTCCTTATCGGATTGCATCTGTTGCAGCTGACGGGCCAGCATACGACCGGCGGGTGATGCAGCCATTGTAGAGGGTTCAGAATTGAGAAATATTTCAAGTGAAGAGAAGCGAAGTTCAGAGTTTGCTGTGAAATGTTGAAGTAGTGAATGGAAGGTCACAAAGACGTGGGGCGGGGGAAGATATGGCGGCGAAAAGAGTAGAAAGCGGTGAGGTTTCTTGCCTGAAAATACGATGTCGTAAGAGGGCGGTGAGATAATTGGAAGTGGGGCTACGGAATAACGTGTACGGATACGGAGTATGGAATGGAAGACTTGATTGCTCGGACTCAAATAAGAGAGCGGTTTTGGTATTTGACTAAATATAACTACATAATGAGATTTGAATCCGTCTAGTCCATCCAATAACCAAGGATCTCAACTTTCCTTCTTTCCACACTATCCATGCTCTGATCAAAATCTATATTTAGATTTGCTCTTCAGGACTCTTTACTTTTTTCGACATCATAAACAGCTGAGAGCCAATGACAAGGATAGCAGCCACCATCAAAGCCAGCTCAATAGCCATGGTCTTACCAATAACCTTGGCAAAACGAACTCGAGAAGCCCAATCAAAGCTCGACCAAGCAACAAGCAAACCGATCTTACCACTGCCTCCCAGAATTTCAGGCTGCACCTTACGGCCAAAGGAGCGATCAAACGGCACGATGGTCTCATCCTCCTCGGGCAGCATAGATGCTGCCACACGTATGAAGATGACGCGGGCAGGGATGGAGATCATGAGAGCTAGCAGGGCAGGAACAAAAGTAACAGCCATGGAGCGGTAGATATCATTCAGCTGGTTTCCGGTACTTTGCCCAGCGCCGATCCAACCAGTCAGCTCGGCGACAGCCATGGGCAGGAAGAACGCAGCAGCAGTCAGGATATCCTGCAGAGCAGCAGCAGGGGCAATTTTGATCCACGATCGCCATGAAGGGATTCGCTGGTAGAAGCGCTTAGGGGAGGGTTCGGTGATGACGATGTGAACCCAGGCCATCTGCCAAGTCGACAGCAGGACACCAACGATAGAATTGATAAAGAATTGGCCAAAGAAGGAACCTCTGCCCCCGGGTATGATGGCCACGATCAAGTTAGAGACAAAGTTATACGCCATGAACATACCCAGTCCACGGAAGCGAGACCAGAAGCCTGCGCGGGCACGTAGGTGGCTAATAGTGGTGCGCAGCTTGTTGGTGATGGGTCCTGGGGAAGCAACGGGTTCTCCTTCGTTGGAGTCAAGAGTTTTGTTCGGATCATCGTTGTCGATACGGACATAAATGTCTGGATTGGGGTCCTCGACCGCAGCCAAAGTCGCAACTACGCACCCATAGGTATATTCGACCTTTGAATTATGTTAGGGTAGCTCCAACGTGTATAGCGTGTACAGGTATGGGACGAAATGACTTACAGCGACCATAGCAACTCCGAGAACCAATGTAGTCAGCACGCAGATCACTACCAAGAGTGGAGAAGGCTTAGGCTGATCAGGGTTCTTGTCATAGTGAGAAGACGCCAGCTCAGCACCTCGCCGCAGGAGAATACTGGTGACAGTCATGGTAACAACAAAGGAAGTTGAAGCAATCACGAGATAAAATCGAGGTCAGGAGTGAAATAAAGTGAGACAGGAAAAAAAGAGGGAGATGGGGCGGCTTATGAAGGCGCGAAAGGCTAGGCAGCACAGCCCACTTATAATACTAGCCGCTCAGGTGCCTTGAAACTTGTATTGGATATGTTTATTTTACGTTTTCAACTATCGCATAATTGAGCTTTTTTTTTATTTACTTTCTTAGACTCGTATTCACTTTGTTCTCCGTTCTCCGACCGTGCGTTGACTGATATTACTATTACTAATCCTGTTAGTACTACCCTCTAGTTACTATCATCTTAATGAGAATATTCGACGCAGACTTGAAAATAAAAACTCCGGCCCCAGTACTGAATTGTAGAAACCATCCAGCTCTCTATGGCAATCAAGGGCATTTAAAACGTCTTGAGAAGTCATCCGTATATGAAAAGAAAATGAACGCTACAAAAACAAAACATACCGTAATTCATCACCCGTTTATTCGTCAAACGTCTTCACCATAAACTTGTGAGCCAGCTCAACACCAAGGCTAGAAGAAATTTAGTCTCGCGCAAACAAGAGTGGAGTATAAAGAAAGAGATCTCACAAGGTTGCTGCGTTTGCAGGAATCGCACGAGCGAGTGCCGGTCCAAAGCCAGGGAAGAAGGCCTTGAGACCACCGCTGGCATAGACGGTTCTGATAGTTCCGCCAATAGTAGGCTTACCAGGAGCACTCTGAAGACGGGACTTGATGGTATCAATTGGGAAGACGGGGATCCACATAGCAACACCGGCAGCACCACCGGCAGCTACAATGGCAGACAGAGAGAGTTGACCGGTGATGTTTCCCTCTTCATCTTTCGGGGTAAGACTCCGCTTGATGTATTCATAAGCAGCGAAATAGGCTGCCGAGCCGGGACCGTCACGGGCAAGAGTCATGGCGCTGCCACGGAACACACTGCGAACACCGCCCTCTTTATAAAGCTGGCGCACCACGTCCATGCCACCCGAGTATTTGGGCTTCTGGCCTGGGGGTGGAGGGTTCTGACCCTGGATCTGCAAGAGCACCTTCACTCGTTCGAAGGGGGCCGTGATCAGGGTCATTGGGATAGCTGAGAAGAATCCAGCAGCAGAAATTTGAGAAATGGAGTATTGCGGCGTGTTGTTTCGCACTGGCACAGTCGACCATTTTTCTACCAAAGTTTTGCCCACATCATAACCCTAGCTAGATTAGTATCAGATCAAGACGATTTCTAGATCAGTACATACCCAGAAGCTGACAGCAACTATTCCAAGTAAGATTAGCTTGGTGGCCATTTGTCATATATTCATTGAACCGAAGCTTACACATCGGAGTGACGCCCACAAGCGGGGCCGACACACCAGCATACAATCCCTAGGAAAGCCATGAGCCTCTGCACCCCTCAAGATTATTTCCATATCATTCCATACCCGAGCCAATCCTTCACGGGCTACTGTCTTCCGCACGACATCCATAGCGCCTGAGTAAACACCCTTCTCCGCCGTCTGAAGACGGACTTTGACAAGATCAAAGGGATGTCCCACAATGACCGCACAGAGTCCACCCACAGCTCCAGCTGCAAGAGAGCGCAACTGCACTACTGTTTGGTTCACGGCCTTGGCCTCAACTACCTTAAGCTCATCCTTGAGCTCCTGTGGGGGAGTAGAGGTTGACATCGTGATTAGAAGCAGTAGAAGTTGACAGTTTTTTTAAGAAGAAAAATGAGTGGAGGAGAAAGGTGTGAGGAGAAGCGGAGAGGATCGAGGAATGGAAGAAGTGAGGAAGAGAAATAAGCAAGATGGAACAAAAAGGACGAAGGTGCTTCTGCAAAGCCGAGTCCTTTCAATTCCCCGGACTTGAATCGTACCTCGGCTCGGCCTGGATAAACCGATTTCCGCGATCCACATGTTGGATCTTGAGAATGCTACACAGTATTATGCGGCGTATTACCAAGGAATTAAATTATTTACTAACTAGCTACAGACTAGCTACTGACCAATGATAATGTGACATCGCTTGATCCCCGGCCCACACATCGTCAAATTGGTAGTTCGGATGAATGGCGAACTCGTTACTCTGCATACCCATTTCTCCGAACCCATGGCTATCAACCAAATTTTCCCTCGGTAATATACATTATTGAGTTGAATTGTTTGATCCAGGTTACTTAATACTGACTACTGTTGAATACGGCGATTTGTACAGCACATTTGATACCCAGTTGGGCTTGTGTTCATTAGAGCAGCATTAACTTATTATTCCTAAGTCGTCGATCCATAATCGTTTCCCGTCATTTGCTTTATATTTGCAGTTCGCTTACAGCACAAGCAGAGCAGCCAGGCCGAGGGCTCCCATGGCACCACTGCCGACAGTGGCCATGGGGTGTGCGGCTCCAGTCGAAGTCGAGGAAGAGCCAGACGTGGTAGCAGAGCTACCGGAGTCAGATCCGCCGGTTGAAGTGGACGTGCTGGTCTGAGTCAGCGTAGTGGAATCACCAGAGCTGGTGGTTGTGCTTGTGATCAGGGTGGTTTCACCGCTGGAAAGTGAAGTGCCAGTCGAAACGCTGCCAGTGCTAGTTTGCGTGAAAGTCGTCATGGACTCATTGCCAGAGGCACTAGTACCAACTCCGAAAGTGGAAGTGACAGTGCTAGTCTCAACCTCTGTTCCGGAAGTGGTAGTTTCGGTGAAAACAGTCGTAGACTCACCACCGGAGTCAGTCGAGGAGCTAGTCGAGGAGCTAGTTGAGGACCCGGTAGAGGAACCAGTGGTGGTGGTGGTGCCTGGAGATGGATTGTTCAGTGAGATGTTTATTTAAAGGAAGTATGAAAACTGGAATACGTACTGGGGCAACTAGCCAAAGCGGTAGAGAGGACACTGGCAGAGTCATCATCGGGGCAAGCCTCCTTGGTGCAGTCACGGATACCGTTGGCATAGTCAGCCTTAGAGCAAAGGCAGCTCAAATCACCAGAATCGCAACCGAGCTCAGAGGCCTTATCATTCATGCTGCTGAGGCAAGTTTGCTATGAGGAGACATTGGTTAAATGAGACAATCCAACAAATTTGTCCAGTGAACCACTTACAGCACAGGATGAGACGGAAACAGCTGCACTGGCCTGGGAGGCAGCCAGTATGGCCAAAACAATAGTGGAGAAGAACTTCATAATGAAAAAGTGGGGGAGAAGGGTTGAGGAGTAAGTAGTAGAAAATGTGGGAGCTGTGAGAGGTGAAGATGGAAGAAAAAGAGATGAGGAAACAACATCTTTTTATAATCAAAACAAGAAAGAAGCACAGTCGTTACCACGAAAAACAAAAAAAAAAAAAAAAAAAAAAAAAAAAGGCAAGGAAATCTAGCCGAAGCTCTAAAGATCGGCGAGGGTGGATCTGATTGTGTTGTTCGACCCTTTTTTACCCTTTGTATTTGGCTTTCTAATGGTTATGGAACGTATTGTGTTTCGTCAACGTGGCTGGGTATACCCACTACTAAACTACGTAGTAGCTACTGAACTAGAGCTATAGATAGCTGTGAGGTCATGGAATTGGGTTTGTGGCTTAAAATTGGGCGATGGAAAGTAGATCTTATTCTCGATCCAGTATAAGATCATCGACTTTTGTATTCCCTGGATTGATGTGAGGAATGGAAGAAAAGAATACTGATATCATCTACACCGTACTATCTACCTTCTAATATTCTCAATACATAGGACTCTGTACTCTCGTACTGTCTAGGTAACTGTGTTATGTCAACAAGTGGCTGAGAAAAAGCAAAAATAGTATCCAATCGGGGTGCGAGCAGTCGCCGGTCTAAATAATTCAATTCAATTCAATCCTTGGATTCTAGCTGCCTGGACTATTGATTTCTGCTTTTTTGACGTCACTTATGATGCACTGCCTATCAATTGATGAATCTGGACAGGAACTCGTGTTCTTCCTGCATACTCTCCATCAAGAAGGCTTGTTTTTGAGCTACTCGGATATTATCATGAGGACTCAAGACAGATACAGTCTGACTGACAGATAGATTCCCGTCCAGGGACCAGTACTCCGTACCCCGTACTTAGTCCTCGTTTCATCAACACCGCTACTTCGACTTGGCGGGGAACTGGGATCAACGCAAGGGGAAAGGAAAAATGGAAAGGGACCCGGCTGAGATGTCAATAGCGGTGACTGTGATTGACTCCTCCACTTTTCAAATGTTGTTGTCATTGTGTACTATACCTAGGTACAAGATGCATCCTGATTTCTCACATGCATCTATGTAATAATCAGTGATAATTATGTAGCTTCCCAATACATTTAAGTACAATGAGTATTCCATGTATACTTTAGCTTCCTTGCCTCTTATCTCTATTACTTACTCCAATCCTGTAAAGACTTCTCCATTTTACCTTTACCCCTGGACACCTTAAAACTGACACCTTGGTGCCTTAAACACCCTGGACACCTTATCAACAAGGCATTTAATGATGCCAGCCACCTGCACGGACATCGACTCTCCGACATACACTTGGCACATTGCCTACCCAACCTAAATGTCTAGGTAACCTTGAAATCACTACCCGACTCGCCTGGGCAACTGAACACGAGGTACGTAGTTAGTACTACCTTGCCGAGACACCATAATTGCTACCTAGATAGTATGTCCAGTGATGGATCCAGGGTCCAAGCTCAAAGGCGATCTATATGTCATTAAAAAACTGGAAAAGTTTCCAGGATTCATTCAGGTACATTTCCCGGTTCTGAAACTTCTCACATATCCCTCAAGATACCTAGGTAGAGGCCCATGCACTCCTAAGCATCTAGTACGGGGTAAGGGGTAAGGTTGTACCTGAAACGGGGTAATTGACCTATGATTGCGGGGATTTAAGGTTCGAAGCCAAGCCTGGAAGCGATTGGATGATGAAGACATGGAATTCCCCTGCTATTGTACGCCACAGATGATATGAGACGTGGCGGAAAGCCCAGGTCACTCCAGCCCGAGATGCCCTGGTTTAAAATAATACTTTTGATCCTTGGGAATTGCATTTGGGAATTGCATGTCTGGTGATCTTGTGCCTAGTATAGGAACTACGGAGTACCACAAAATTGTATAGTCCAACAATGAACCCGGGGATACTCTGTACCAACGTAGGTACTGTACTAGGTCCAGTTCAAGTTTTCCAGAAAAGGACCCTAGAGCCAACGGATTCCTGCATACGGAGCAGTTTTTGATTGGGATGAAATATAGTCGGCTTTCACGATGTGCTTCTGTAGCCAGGGTATGTATGGATAAGCGGGTCCGGACCCGCAAATGAAAATTTCGAGATGAAAAAAAAAAAATTAGAAAAAAAATTGACCTACGCAGGGGTCGAACCTGCAATCTCTTGATTCGTAGTCAAGCGCCTTGCCATTGGGCCAGCAGGCCTGCTGTATATCAGTTTTGACGTATATGCCGTCATAACTCAGCAAGGAAGTCAGTGGGTATTAGTATCAGTGGTATTTGCACACCTTGCCCTTATACACCAGGTCGAGATACTAAACAGAGATATAAATTGTACAAATTGATAGTAGAAAGGAAGTTTTGCTTCTCACAAAAGGAGAGGCGTTGGAATAATAAGGAAAAAAATTAATAATCTACCGTATTGATACTTATTCATCTAAATCAGAGGTGGCATGAGTCTCTGGCACAAGTAGTGGGGACTTCTCAACATCATCCTCCATATTAAGTGACAGTCGTTGTTGGTGCTGCTTGCGAAGACCCATGCGTGTAGCTAGAGAGAGGAAAACATGACCAGCCACAAACCCAACGAGACAGGCAGCCAAGCCAGCGATAGCGCCGAAGAGAGCAGGGAGAATAACAGGGCGCACCATACGCAAGAACGCATGGCCTCTGTGCTTGGAGCCTTGGTGATCCATGTAGGTGGGCGACCAGTACGGCGAGGAGAGGTATCCAACATGCGACTCAGGTGCCTCAGCAGGAGCGAGGTTCTCACCCGGAATTGGGTGGGGAGTTTGCTCCTCATTTTCTGGCTTGGACAGGGTGCCCATTTGGGTCTTCCAGAACTTCATCTGCCACGGACGGCTGTGCGGAGAGTCGTCATGCAGGATGCGACCTGGCTGCAGACGAATTTGGGCAATATGCTGACTACCGTCTGAGTGGGCGACAAGATCTAGTTCGACCGAGTTGGGAGTAACAGGGCGACCTTGCAAGTCGAGCAATTCCATCTTGACCTGCAAGATGCGATTTGGAGAAGCGAAGTCATCACGCGAGAGAGGAGATACCTCTAGGGAATAAGAGAGATCGAGATCGTGGTCGTCAAAGTCGGAATGAGTGTTCTGTGTGCCTTGAATATGAGGTACTTGGAGTTGCATTGACGTTGAGGGTGGGAAGACCCGGTTATTATTGGCGTAGAGAGTGTCATTTTGTATAGACCATTTAATGGACTGCATTTCAAAAGGTTAATTTATAATGCTATACTGTTGGTGAACATACTTACGAGATATGAGTCTATCGAGTGATCGGGCTCAATGGAAGGAAGATAGGCTAACCGGATCTCATGAGAAGAAGTGAGGGGGATTGAAGAAGCAATCGCACCCCAGAAAAGAGTGACCCATTGAAGACGCATAGTGGATTATGAAGAATAAGAGAAAGACTGAGAGAAAGACTGAGAGAAAGACTGAGAGAAAGAATGAGAGGACTTTTTTGAATGAGAAAGTGGGAAGTATGTCGGTGAACAAAGGTTAAATAGTTATACAAAGAAGGTACGTTGAAATATGGGGGAATGGAAAGTGGAAATTGAGGTTAAGAAAGTGAGAGAGATAAGGGAAAAATGTCGAATAAATGGAGAAGCCAAATCTTGGGACTTCATAAAAAGGAGTAAATGTGAAGTAGTCCAAATAGTTTTTCTATTCAAATTATAGAAAAGTAAGCTTTTTGGCGAGATCCACAGCAGATGTGATTGGTTATATCAGAAGTCTACATGTTTCATCAATTACACCCTTTACTTGTAAGCCCCGTAATCCGTTTGACTCCGAGACATTTAGATATTTTAGTCTAGTAAGTTAGGCTAAATTAGGCTACAGCGTTGAATTCTATTTGCAGCTTCTTCATTTAATCTCCACTTTATAAAGCACTAAAGGTAGTTACGAGGTAGTAATCATGTGGATCTTGTACCATGCTACTCCAAGGCTTGGCTTTGTCACGCCTATTTCACTTGGATTATTTACGCTAACAACTAGTTGGATAGTTGGCTCATCAAGCTGACACCGCACATTCAGCCGCAATTCCACCACAAATGATAGTATGTAGGAGTAAAGTACCTGGATCTAAGTCTTGGCTACATGAACAGGTGGATCAGTCACGAGTATTCAAATACTTTAAAATATCTACATTTAGACTGGGTATGAACCTTAATCGATAACTTCAAAAGCTAATAGTTAAACGGGTTAAACGGCCATCTCCGATAATACTTACTTACCTAGGTAAATATCAGTCTGTATAGGCCCACTTTATTTTTTATTTTTTTCCAGAAAATGCTACTCGTAGGGCTGAGTAAGATAAGCTGTGTGAAATATCATGTCGATAGTATTCTTCTAACCTTGGAACATTACTGCATATAAAGCTATTTAATTAAATTTAGGGATCTACAGGCCTGTATAACTCCCTTCAACTCAGGCATAGGGCGCAGTCTGCCAGAAGCGGCAGCGTGCATTGTTGATCGAGTCGATCACTGGCTGAATGGTTGTGCTTTCGAGATTCATCAGATCCCCATCTTGACCATACAGCTCAAGGCTCGGTGCCACAGACGACCGGGGTACTCCAAACTGAGCAAAGCTGGTAATATAATCTTGTAGCGCATAGGCCACAGTGGCATTGCTCATGCCAAACTCACTAGTGCTCGCAACACCCTTGTTGTAGAAGGTATAAGCCAGATCCTGACCGTGTACTGCGGGCGAGATGCTGAATTCATAAGCAAAGGTATTATTGTCGTAGGCCCAGTTCAGGTATTTGGTGTTGCATTGGAAGATCACATCCGAGATGACGAGGGAGGTACGCTCGACTGAATTGGTATAACCGTATGACCCATTGTAGACGGGTGGATACAGAACCTCGGTGACATATTCGGTGACGTGCTTCTTGACATTGGGGAAGTTTTGCTCCAGCATCACGGCCAGACCAGCGCTCGTTCTACTGTCGGGGGAAACGAACAGGAGTCCTTCGTCGGCATTGTGGCCCACCATCACGGACAGATCGTGAGCAAAGTTGCCTTCCAAAAGAAGCTGTCCAGGCATCTTCGGCACAAATGTTCCATCAACAGCAGGGCTGTAAGCGAAACTACCATATACAGCCTGGCTGATCTGGTAGGCATTGGCCTCAATCAAACTCTTGGAAGAAAGCTTACGAGCCTCCTCGATTGTGCTGACATTTAGAAGACTAAGGAATGTCTGCAGAGTCTCCTCTTGTTGGTTTTCATCCGGGGTGGGAACCCAACCTGGACTCTGCAGAATCGCCCGCTGGAAAGGGACAGAGACTTTTCCTCCGTAGGCGGTGATCTGGTGCATGATAGATCCGGCTCCCGCGGACTCTCCGATAACAGTGACTCTGTTCTTGTCACCTCCAAACAGGTGGATATTCTCCTGGATCCAGTTCAGAGCGAAGCGTTGGTCGTGGAGTCCAGCATTGACAGTGCCATCTGCGGCGATACTTTCACCAGCCAACCAACCAAAAGCACCCAGCTAGGATGAGTCAGTATAATTTTCGAGAGCGTGGGAGCTTTTCATCAACCTACTCGGTAGTTCAGTGCAACGTATACGACCCCATCTCCATAGGTAATACTACGCTCAATCAGCCCGGTGGGGTTATCGTCAGACTTGTCGCCGCCCGCAAAGCCTCCACCATAAATCCATACCAAGACGGGTGCCAGAAGGGGACTAATCGAGTTGGCGGCAGCACGATCAAATATCTTCTTGGGAACAACCACGTCCAGGAACAGACAGTCCTCAGAAGTGCGAGGATCAACCTTGGCAGCTGTGTATTCATACGACGAGATATTGGTCGAGCCCTCGAAGGTCGTGTTGTACAGAACACTGACGATGAACTCAGGCGCAATATCCGATTCCCAGGTAGTGCTTCCCTGGGGACAGATGCGGCCTACCGAACCATTTTGAACATATTCGCGGTTGGGCGTGGGTAGTACTGGGGCTCTGAATCTGAGATCTCCAACAGGCGGTGCGGCATAGCGAATGTTACTGAAATTGTACAAGCCAATTGTGCTCTTATTCTATCAGCCATTATTTAGGAGTGTACATTACTTGATTTGCTTACATTGAACGAGATGGCTTGGTGCCGTTCGTAACCTAGGTCAACGATGGGCAAGGATGACGCCGAGCAGGCTGAAGCCAGCGCTAGCAACGACAAGGCAAGCATATTGAGGGAAATGATACAGACTGCTGTCAGACGCACTTGCAGACTGAAATCAGCCAACGACCTTATGGGCTTTTTAATATTTTTTTTTCATCCCAACCTTCGGACTTACGAAGTGGAGGCCCGAGTTACCCGTTCGTTATAAGCCCCACGTAAGGATTCATCTACTTTGTAGTCAGTAGAAATTAAAGGGGTATTTTGTAAATACATGTAGTTGCATTAGTTGTTATAGATCAGATCGAAGATCAAACCTTAGATAACCTTGAAACCGTGGATCTAAACATACTGAACCACAACTACCTACTTCCCAACATCAGCCCAATTGAATAACAATAATTCATCTCGGCTATCCGGCTTGGATTTACCGGACTTAATTTGTTGAGAGCAATGACCTTTCAGGCTCGGATAATATGGCACAATAATCCTCCGGCCCGGTTGAAAAGTGTATACGTAATCTGCACTTGATCCTCCCGAAATCATTTCCGTACTCTCGGTAAATTCCGTAGATATCATCCAATATGCAGTTAATTCAAGGAAATTTTAGACTCGTTTGTATTGTAGGGCTGTGTACTAAAGTTACCAAGCTTGTCAAGATCTAAGGAAAGATGGCACATTTTATATTGCCCGATTGCAGGTAACGTTACTGTCTTTCTGAAAACTTCATGAGATTATCTTCAGATACTTTAAATTATGATCATCTGGCCCCCAAATAATGTATTCCAATGTTTGCATCTGAAACCCCGGGGTTCCATTGCACTGCAAGAAAACCCACGGGTCCAACCTTCCAACGCTGGAAAAAATACTACATGTGCAGATAGTATTCAGGTGACGAGTTAAGTATCAATACCCGAAAAAATAAAACTGTGGGTCTCCTCTAGAGATCATCTGCTGCTATGAATCTGTGTGAAGAGAGGTAGCTCCCTTCCAAGGCCACGTATAAAGGTTCACCTTCCCTCCTCTGTTTACTTAATGAATCCCAAGAATACCAGGTATCCGCGAACTTAAAACTACAGTCTCAAAAATAGAGGTTGTCCTCGTTGCTACTTAGAACTTTTCACTACCATGAATGTGGGGGAAGTTGATTGACCACTAGTCTCTATATGGAATAAGTCCGAGTTCACTACCTGCACAACGTTGTATTCCATGATCTTGTATTGAACTCATCTCATATTATGCACGTTGCAGGTCTATGAGGATGTTTGTTCCAAGCATCAGGTAGCTCTCGTCGCCATCAAAAGCACGAATTGAACAATATGAAAAATATGACACTATAGGACATACCTGGTTCATGTACTCACTTTAATCAAGGTTGTAATAAAGCCATTATAACGAGAGAAGTATCGTAACTTTCAGTCGGATCATGAGATAATATAATCATTTTAACAAGCTGTGGACCCTTAGGACCCTCAGAGCCCTCAGGCCCAGCAATCCACCATAGCGATATCCCATCAACCATAAGATATCCTGGATACCGACCTTCGTAAGTAGAAGGCTCATAGATGGGATAAGTTCAGCCATACTTTGCGTATTTTTGTTATACCATGTATTTCGAGGGCCAATGCGGTGGCCACGCAGACTTGATCCCTTTCTCATGCTCGACGATCTTACTCAGTTTGAATCACCCAAAAAGAAAAGAAAAGAACAAGCTCTTTCCACATGTACATGAAGCACTAATATGGAAGGCGCACTCGAAAGAGTCATCCCGCATAAGACAGACAGTATAGAGCCCAGGCTCAGAGGAATGAGTCTCTGAAGACGACTGTTCATTCGATATAGAGGTGGCCAAAGAGCCTGAAGAAGCAGAAGATACCAAGAAAACACGCTTCTGCCTCAAAGAGACCGGATTTTGCTGGCCCAGGCTACTTGGTTTTGGTCCAGAAAGATGTGAAAGCTTGTAAGAATCGTGACAATACTCAGTGCCGACTTTGTACTTGGTGTTTCAGAAGAGGGAGGAGAGCCGAGCGAAACATAAGGCAAGTGTAGAGAGCGACTAATCTCCAACTGCCGAGTCGACTTGGATATTATATAGGACATTGCATGTCGGTGGAGGGACAGTCTGAAGTTGAGAAAAACGAAAAAGAAGCAAAAATGAGAGAGATGCTCATGATGTAACGAGTTCGTACCCTAAGCATTTTAAGATATCGCATTGATGGGTATTCAAACTATTGAGCTGAATCGGGCTGGAGTGTATCTAATTGAGTACTCCAAGGCTTACCGCGGAATATCTAACTATCAATATCACTCTATAAAAAGTGCCCGGGTAATCAGAAGTTACTTGAATAATGCAAACATAAAAGAGGTACAACGCGTTTAGATGACAAACTGGAAGCATCAACATAGTTCCCAATCAGGACGAGTGATTTGGAAGTGCGCCAGTCTAGTCCATTAAATACCCCCCTCCACCACTTCTTCTTATTCTTCTTTTTCTTTCTTCTTCACATATCTTATTTTTTATATTTGGTCCTGTCGATATCGCCCCTGGGACCAGGCAGGAGAGCTAGCTTTCTGAGACTATGATGAGAGCCAATACTGGACAGGACGAGAGCAAGCTCTACGTACCTAAGCTAGAACTGATCAATACTGCGCTGACATCTTAAGATTGCTTTTCTTTCCTGCCCCTCTTACCCATATGACGAAGTTGAGATGGAGAGCACTCTATCTTCTCTTCTGATGGACCCATTACCCTTTCCCACTTCCACTCCCACTTCCTTTATTTTTTCTTATTTTTTTCTCTTTTCCGCCTTTGGGATTCAACCTTCTTTTCTCATTTCTCATCATTTCTTCCCTCTGACATGGTTTGATCAACCATAATAATCATGATTCATAAAAATTCACTCATTCCCATCTTATAGCTACCTGAATCCTCTTTGGAGTCCTTGGCCCATATTTTGTCAACACTAAAGTAGAACATCCAACTTCAACATACCTCAGTCGTCTGAATATCTAATCCATGTGTTCTGTTTAGTAAACGACAACCACCTTTCGGGTCCGTATTCTATCTAGTTTATATCAAGATCGCAATACTCAACCAACATCATGATCTCCCACATGGTTCATCAATTTATCTGTCACTTGTGATACATACAGATTTGATATCTGTTAAAATTCTTACTCGTCCAAGTCAACACCAAGCATAGGAGTGCAAACGAAATACATCAACCTGGCCAAAATACAGTGGTTACCTATTAATAGTCGGATTTACTTTCTAGGAGGGTGGAAGGTCTTACCAGAACACTGCTGAGAGGTACTTTTTTCTTCCAAGTTCGATTATCGATGTTATTGATACTTGGAAGAACCTATAGGCTGCATCAGATAACTCACGTTTCAGGTCAGAACGCGAGGAATGGCTCAATTGCTGAGTAATTATTGCTAGAATTGTGTGCACGGTGTCTTTGTGGCAGGAGAGGAGTTTACCAGTAATTTGTCACTAAGAGATATCCGTGTTCTTTCAGGTTCGTCGCCTATGCAGCTCGAACCTGCAGCCCGTCTAACTTCTCCTTCTCCTTCATAGTATATTCGACAAGGGGGTGTACCTTCGAACGCGTCAATACCAATCAAAGGAAAATCATTCCTGAAACACAGGTCTGCCCCATCAAGCTAGCATCTGAACCTGAATTACATTTAAACTCAATCGATATGAAAATCTCGATTGGGCCAAGTCAAAAATAGAGTCTGCCGGACTCCCGACTCAAGCCCCGCATTGACATTTTGCCAAATCAATTCATGATAAAAGGGGAAGCATTTCATTCAATAAGCACTATCAATTGGTGTATCATCCGGAGAAAAACATTGAAGCAAAACACCTATATTACCTATAGAGCAGGGCAGATCGTTCTTGTTCATACACCGACATCTCGTCGGGCCTTTGGCCTTTCCCTTATTATCGACTACTTCAACTTTCGCTTCAACCAACCGAAGAATCCACCCTTCTTTCGTTCTGCCTTTTCGACCGAGATCTCAGATCCCTTAGAACTTTGCTTCTTCACTGGTGCCGGCTCAGGGGATCCGGACTTCTTTCCAGTGGTGGTTGGGGTGGGCACAGCCTCCTTGGGAGTCTCGCTGGATTTCAGCTCAGGAGTCTTGGGCTCCTCGGTGGCAGGGGCCACACTCTTGTCAGCTGAAACCACGTTCTTGTCAACTGGAGTCACGCTCTCGTCAGCTGAGGCCGCACTCTTGTCAGCCTTGGGGAGATCCAAGGCAGCACTAGCAGCAGCAACGGCATCCGGTGAAGGTGATGCGTTGACCTTAGTCTTGGGAGAAACCTCAGCAGAGGTATCCTTCTGGAAAGTTTGAACAGGAACGAGCTCAGGGGTGGTAAGTGCCGCCGTTGCGGGGCCAGCACTAGCCAGAGTCTTCTTCTCTACTGTGCCGGCAACCTGCTCCTCCTCTGTCTTGGCGATCTTGTGCGGCTTCACGTCATCATTCGAGAATATGGGCTTCTCGTACGGGCGCTTGATGTGTGCGGCCTCGATGGTCTCAGTTGGGGTGGTGATGGGATCAGAGACAGGGGCAGTGACAGGCTCGACAGCGGCGGGCGCAGCCGCGGGCGCGACATCGGTCGATTCTGTGGCGATGGATCTGGGGGCAGTGACAGGCTCAGCAGTCACAGGCTCAGCAGTCACAGGCTCAGCAGTCACAGGCTCAGCAGTCACAGGCTCAGCAGTCACAGGCTCAGCAGTCACAGGCTCAGCAGTCACAGGCTCGACAGAAGTGGGGATAACGGCGGGAACGGCGGTCGACTCTGAGGTCTTGGGACGCTCAGGCAGCGGGGTGGTAGGAGCAGGTGCAATGACCTCTTCGATCTCGGTCGACTCGACATCCTTGGTGGTCTCAGGCAGAACATCTATCACTGGTGAGTGCTTGTCCATTGCTACGTCACTAACAAGCTCAGTCATACCTTTTGCCTCTTCCTTCTGGATCACGGTCTCCGTCTTCTCAACCACTGGCTCAAATGCCTCCACCTTGTTCTCAGTTGTTGTTACCACCGGCGTAGCCTCGTCGATGCTTTCCTCCGACTTTGTCTCGACCTCGACCTCGACCTCGGGCTCTGACACAACCGGGGAAACAGGCTCCTCGGTCTGCGCAACAACTGGAGTCTCTTCTTTCAGTGGCTCAGTGCTCTCAGTACCTGCGGTAACATTTTCTTCAGTTGTCTGGACTGGCTCACTGTGGGAAATGTGTTAGCGCCGCGCTACACAAGAGGCTACACAATGACCAGGTGGCACGCGATCGAAACTTTTATTATTATTCTCTCTTGACTTACACAACATTGGTACTGTCAACAGCCTCTGTGGAGGGAGCAGGAGAGACAGCAGTTGCAGCAGTTGCAGCAGCAGACTTGGAACCCTTGTTCCTCCTCTTACCGCCCCTCTTAGCCATTGTGATTGAATTTGGAGAGCGGTGATTAGAATTTATTTGCCACGAGAATGACAAGTAAAGTATGCAGAGATTGCCACAGAACACGGGGTACAGTAGGATTGGAGGAGTTCAAGGGTGAAGTTGCAGGAAGGATGAAGTGGGCCAAGTAAAGGGATGGAGAATGATCCGGTATGTTAGACTGAATTGGACTGAATTGGACTGAATTGGACTGAATTGAAATTGGAAGATTGACTGGAATTGACCCGTGGTTCTCCCCTTCTTCAGATGCTTCTAGAACGTGAAATCAGAAATTACACAGAGAACGTGGAATATACAATGAATTTGAATGAGTTACTTTGACTCTTTGTTTACTTGTACTTCCATCAACTTCAGTTTCTTTAATTTCTTTAATTCTTGAATTTCTTCAATTCCTTCAATTCCAATGGATCCCCTGCTGCAAATTCTCATTCTCAAGGTACTTTTGTACTAGGTAAGATACTTTAAATGGAATGATATGCAATTAAATAACATTTGAATACATGCAATTTTCATAGTTCCGGTCGCAGGTGTATCTGTGCCCTAGTGCTAAACCATTTGGGTCCAATAGGGCTGCATATAGTGATGGTTAACAGTTCATGCAAGGGAAGTGTACTTCTTTACTGCTTCTATCTTCTCCATTTTACGTAGTTCTTTAGTTCTGTAAATGGACTAAATTAGGTACTAGTTACATCAGATTGAAATATGACACATCAAACCTTATCCAAATCTAGGGCTGAGAAGAAGCGAGAAAAAGCAAAAGATCCTTCGAAAGGCTAGTGGGGCAAAAGTACTGACTACTCTAGAAAGTCGTCAATTAGCCCTAAACTGACAGGAGTTTGTCATCATGAAAGTAGATAGTAAAAAGAAAAGGATAGCTAAATAAAACATGGCAATATTCTCTGCTAGAATTGAAGAAATGAAGAGGAAAAAAAAAGAGGAAAGAAGAAAAAATTGACCTACGCAGGGGTCGAACCTGCAATCTCTTGATTCGTAGTCAAGCGCCTTGCCATTGGGCCAGCAGGCCTATTTGATGAAAAGTTGGCCTTAAATGATTATATAATACATAAGTGTTTAGTAATCGGCAAAACTGTGCCGAGTGGGACTAAATCACGCATAACCCGGGCAATACTATATCCACAATTACTTCACACACTTCACAAAATACGGAGGCAAACCGAACATGATGCAACCAAAGCACAGATCCCCCCCTATTCTGGAATCCTTCGTTGCAGACTTGGCCTTGGCCAAACTCATTCCAGGTACGGCATACTCCGTTAAACTTACTGTGTACATTCTTGGGTCCGAGTGGAGTGTTTAGGTCTGTTGTGTATCTGTGCTCATCTATACTCTGGTGTCTATGTCATATCTATTCTAGATTGTTCAATTTTAACCCGGCATCCAGAAAAATTGGAGCTCTCAAAAAGCCGAGCTATCCGTGAGCGACATATGGCCCGCATTAGTCCCGATGGACGGCTGCAGTCTCACAATGATTAGGTCCCATTTCCTTCATTACGCGATTCGTCTGGATTAAACTTCATTTCACATTTCAGAAGCAAATCAAGTTACCCACTTAGTGTTATTCGCCCCTCCCGCCCACACCGAAATCGCCTTGGGATTCGCCTGACGTTCCTTATTCCCTATCTAGAATCCACATTACTCCATCCGATACCCTTCCGATTCTTCCCTCCCTTAGATATATCCCTCATATCCCCTCTCTCTTTTCGTTTTCTCTCCTTTCAATACCCAATTTTCAATCCAACCATAGAATGCGAATACTGTCTATCAATCGTATCTCCACCAAGTGCTTGCACATCCATCGCGTCCAGTCCCATACCCTGGGAAGTGGTATGCTCCCTTGAGTCCCTTGAGTCTAGGAACACCCCATCAATACAACCTTCACTGTTCTCGGTGTAAAAGCATTTATCAATTCAAACCATGAATTTCAGAGAGAAAGTTCGGCGGGTGTTCCACCGCTCCTCCAACAGCACCAGTTCTATCAATGGAAGGCCTCAAGTGGAATATTACAAGAAAAAAGAAATACCGCCGTCCAAGTTCAAGGGGCCATTTGACAAGGCTCACCAAAAAAGCCTAGCGTCTTGGACGTTCGAGGGCGCTATGGTGGAACGCACGAGATCATTGGAACAACTATCTCTGTCACCGTTGTCACCGTGCGCCACTCTCGGCGCCCCGTGCGTCTCGGACTCCGACTCAGAGATTTCCCCGGATGACGTTCCTTCAGTCCCAGGTATGATCCAATATTACGCCGATCTTTCTTTTCGAAACTTGTGGTCTGACAGCAATCTAGTGGGCATTGTCATCCCTGTGGAAAATCCCTTGGAATTGGAATTAGACCCTCTCTCGGCAGCTCCACGCGCCAACAGTTCTGGCTCTCAGTCATCTACCATCGTCGATTCTGAGAGCTACAGTGCCTCCTTGATGACTCTTCTTCCTGAAAACTCTCTCATCGAGGCTACAGAGGATCACATAGCCCAGATCAAGGAGTCGATGAAATATTGCTCACCCATTGTCCGCACAATCACCCCTGTGACCATGTCTCCACGGGGTAAGTGTCTACCGTTTTCACCTGAAGACCTGACCCGCGCTTTAGCAGCTGTTCAAGTCTGCGCGTAGAGTCCGTCAACAACCTATTATCGTCGATTCATTAATCTCACCGACTTGTCACCTTCACCCTTCACGACCTGTCTTCCTCTTTATTCCCTTTGATTTCAACCGGGCCTGTCATATTCGTGACAAATTACGAAATCACACACACCCATCTGATTCGGTCTCCAGATATACACGATGAATTCTGGAGACTAAAAGACTACGGCCCAGCTCTATTTATTTTGCATATCACATAGGAGCGTATACCCGGCGTTTCGGTTTCTTGGCTTTTCCGCAACTAGTGCGACATAGCGTACGAAGGCATAACGAATATCACGTCCACTTGAATAAAGACCTGCCAAAAGTATTTTAGTATTAAATCTAAATCCAAATCTAAATTATCTTTATGATCTACTTATACTTCATCTTCCTGTACTAAGCTTTGACTACCCCGCACTGAGCAAGGCCTTCCGTCTCGGCATTCACAAACGAGGCAATGATCTTGACAGATCGGCCCAAATCATTAGTTTGTGGTCAATGCTGCTTGTTCTGGAAGGTCTATTCTTGGCTAGTCAACTCACTAAGGTGAGTTTGAGATAACCTTGTTGGAACTGCCCGGTATCCACTGGCGTATATATTTGAAGTACTTTCAACATACCCTAGACTTTAAGAGTTATACGTGGATGTTTAGATTAAATCATTAAATCAACCCAACCATACCTTGATCAAGTACGATTCCCACTATCCCGAAAATTCAGGGGCTGAGGTCAATGCTGGGCAGTTGAGTAGAGCATACAAACTTGGAGGTAATACCTCAACAACCATTCATTAAGTATACCTCTCAGCCGCTCAACCTTCTCTTCATCACTCTATTCCATATTTTTCTTACCCTTTATATTATTATATATATTATCTGTTTTCTCTCTCTCTCTCTCTCCCAGAATCCCCGAAATCACCCCAATACATCTTCCCCTCTGTTCTCTGTTCGTCTCTTCGTCCTTTCTACATCTTTCAGCATCTTTTCATGAGACCCCTCCTACACTTCCCTTAGAGGCTCAACACATATCTCAAGCCCACATGAATGGAGCCCTTCTAGTCTCAAGATAGAACATATGAGCCAATAACAATGTTTATGACTTGGTTCTATTATTGCGCGAACTTCACATACTTCCATCCAGGAGAGTTATCTAGCAGCTTGATGGGAGAATGAGAATCACATACCAACTTGCCCAAACTGATTTGTGCGATCCTCCCAGACCTCTTGTGAAATTCGAAGTTGAAGGGCCAAAATCCGAAAATCACGGATTAAAGGGTGGACAAAGAAGCAGCAAGAGGAGGAAGAAAAGAAAATAAGTATATACGCGATCATGTACCCTCCAGGGCTTTTATGAGGGATTGATAACTACTCGTCAGATAGGTTCTGAAATGGAGTCGGTAGGACGGCCTGATTCCGTCTTTGGTTGAATTGGTCGTAACCTGGGCACACTGTATTGAGAAGTGTTGATGGAAGAAGGCGGAAGAGAGGAAGCTGATGTAGTAGGAAACCATATATAGTGGGGACGAGAACAGTGACCTCAGGAGAGTTAAAGGAAGAGTGAAAGGAAAAGTGAAAGGAAGAGTACCTAAGAGCAGCACCTCGCTTAGCACGTCTTCCACCCAGCTTATTGATTGCCACTCATCACATGGATGGTCGAACTTGTCACTGAGTCGAAGATATACGAGAAAGAACAGATAACTGAGAAACTCTTCCAGATCTAATGGTCCGAAGCAACCGATGTCAAGGCCCGATAGATCAAAGATTAACATCATGTCTTGCAAATACGCAGAGAGACAGAAAGGCTACGGGGTAAGCCGAACCTAGAGGCGACTTTGGATATATCAAAAGTCGTGTTATGGCAGACGCAGCGCATTCAGCAGTCCTTTTACTATGAGACAAGTTCCCACAATTCCAGAGTTCGACGAATAGCGCGATTATTAATCACCTTGAGCAGGATCAAGCTGACGGAGATGAAGGGGTCTACTCAGTAGAGACTTGCGCTACGCACTCAAAGAACTAGCTAGAGATCCTGATTTGAAAATTTCTAGAAGTATCACCAAGAGTAGCTCCAAAACATGGCCTTGTTACTCCTAGCAGATGAATTCTTTGGTACAGAGCTGAATATGATAGTGAGAAAAGAAAGTGACGTCTCGTAACAAAGCCGCCAAAGCACAAGCCATAGCGACTGCTATATCGAGCAGAAATTTTCTTGCGCTCTTTTTCAACAAGATTCTTCCACGATGGGCGTGGTATGGAATGGCAAAGACTTTTTTTTAATGATCGAGACTGGCATCAGTACCTACCTCTGTCATCCAAAAGAACATGGCAACAAAATCGATCTAACCACTAATCGACTTGAGAGGACTGCTTACCATTTTTCAGATCCAGCTGGACATGTTCGCTGACTTCAGAAGCAAGGAATATCGAGACCACATGGAAGAGAAAAAACTATCCAAGAAGCAATTTGAGTAGATTCTCCACAGAATGTCGTTCCTGGTATATCCTCCTCGCAACAACCGATCAGAACTATTTGGTATGCGCATAAGGATTGGCATACGAGAGGCAGCAGTCATTTTTAGTGAACGAAGAACTACCACCAAAGAAATCGGACATCCAGGGACTGAATTCCTCAACTTAACATTTATACGGGCCAAAAAAGCATATGGTTTGGTCACCAATGGTTCACTCAAGTATTTCGATTGAACTCTGCTTCAATGTTTAGATCACCTGTCGATTTTGTCACAACTATACAAAACAATACTGAAAAAGAAACTGCTAAAAAAAGAAAAGGAAAAAGCCGAGCCAAGATACGTTATCCGGTGTCCTTATCATGTGACGACATGCCCGAAAGCTCCGGTAGCGAGATTAGAACTATCGAACTTTACATTTTAGTACTGAGGGTAATATACCTAGGCATTGGGAGTTTCTACCCAACGTAGATGATAACGTAGGTACTAGCGTGGAAATGTCATCATAGTGTCAAGTCTAGAAGCACCATGTCTACGAGAAGAAAAGAATAGGTCGGGTCATTTCAGATTGGTATGATTCATTTTCAATTTTAAGACTGGCCTAGCCAGCCAACCGGGAAAAAAAGACCCCACGGATGCCCAAAACAAGCCGAGAACAAAGGAATCCCTCCAAATACCCCCGGGAAAGAGACACAATAGCTTAGCCCTTCTTCTTGGACACACCGACGGTGCGACCACGACGGCCGGTAGTCTTGGTGTGCTGTCCACGGACACGCAGACCCCAGTAGTGACGGAGACCACGGTGGGCGCGGATCTTCTTGAGGCGCTCAAGGTCCTCACGGAGCTTGCTGTCAAGACCGTTGGAAACAACCTGGGAGTCCTTGCCGTCGGTGATGTCGCGCTGTCTGTTCAGGAACCAGCTGGGGATCTTGTACTGGGTGGGGGTCTGCAGGATGGTGACAATGCGCTCAAGCTCTTCGGTGGTAAGCTCACCAGCACTAAAAATAAATCAGTCAGTATTTCTGACTTCAAGTTGATAAATACTCCTGCTGAGAACTCTGCAGTCCTTCCGATGTCTGAGTTGGGTTGGTCTGAATCCTTTCTTCCAGGGTGTAGAATTTGAACACTGAACAGGGGTGCATCGGAAAAAGTCCCATCCATTCAAGAAACCGGAGACAATTGCAAGAGTTCTCAGTCGGAATTTGCGTGGCATGTATCGAGAACGTACCGCTTGGTGAGGTCGACATCGGCCTTCTTGCAGACAAGGTTGGAGTAACGGCGACCAACACCCTTGATCTGGGTCAGAGCGTACATGATCTTCTCCTTGCCCTCAACGTTGGTGTTGAGGAGACGAAGGATGTATTGGAAGTTCGTCTTCTCGCCGGACACGAGCGCTATAAATCGAGAAAGTCGAAGTTAGCCATATTGTTCTTGAGATGTCGAAAGGGCCTCAAATCTGGGCCTTGGTTTTGGGGTTGCTGAGGTTCTGGGGTTTCTTTCTGGCGAGAATAGAACAGCGACTGAGATGCAGGAGTGATAACGTACACATGATGGGTGGTTGGCGCGAGGGCTCGCGATGTGTTGTCGACGGAGGGATGTACGTAGAGAAGGAAGTCTTGAGAGACCTTTGCTTCGTTGTGGGATCGGGTAATTGGCGCACTAGCCTGATTGGGATGTGTGCTCGCTTGATTGGAGCTAGTCCTAAAGGGGTATATTGGTCACATGATAAGTCACATGCGCTCAGGTCGAGGTCTGGTATGGTAACTTTCGTATTCACCACTCAGACTGATCTGCCGTTATTTCAAGCTTCTGACAGTACATATTATACGGATGCCAAAATGACTTTCCTTCTTTGCTTCATCACATATCCAGCCACATATCCTCGTCCTCCAGAGACTAATACTTGCTAATGCCATTACTATTCCGTCAATAAAAAGGTTACTCTCGCTACAGATCTTCGCTACGCTCTACCTTGTCAAGTATATTCCACATTTGCGCCCTTTTGCTAATAATAAACCTCAATATCAATCGCCATTAATGCCTTCATATTTTGATTTTTTTTCGTTCTTTCAACATAGTGCCATACTTTCTAAAGGCTATTGGAACGGTGCTCCTCCCATTGAAAGAATTTTTGATGCCAACGCATTCGAATTAACGGTCTCTTTCTTTACACTACCCGTTCATTGCTTCCAGGACTAATTATGGCAACATGTACCAGTCGAAGACGTCAGCTGCTCAAGTATGAAAGGCGCATACAAAGAATCTTGTTTAAACTGTCGATGACTGTGGCCACTAACCGATGGCCATGCCACTGTTTAAACCAGGGTTCTTTGTGTCCTTTGCTCGACAACAACTGTCTAGTTTATCATGAAAGAATTCAACTCTCGAGTCTCTTGTCCTCAAATTCATAAATATTCGCAACTCTTCCAAGTATAGACCATTCTCTCACATCTCAAATTTATTTTCTTTCCTTCCAATACCTTGGAGCACCACACCGTCTCATTAAACAATTTCTTCTATTACCTCGAAGCGGTTCCATTACGAAGACAAAAAAATGACAGCCAGTTTTGTAAAGAAGGTCCATGAAATGGAATTCCCAGATGAGCCAGAGCTCTGTTTTGAACTGACCAAGCTCCCTGATCCCCCTGCTAATTGGAGATGGCTCAACAATAAAACCGCCAAAGAATTTGCTAGTACAAAGGACTATAGCGTTGATCTTGTTAAGGCATGGGCAAGGATTTATTTTTGGGGGATCTACTGGACACCGAAGCAATATTCTCCTAAGTCCGAAATTATCAAAAACCTATGGAAACTCATGTACCATACGCCTCAAAAATATCGACCACAAAGCTTCTCTGAGTTCTATGATCTGAATCGCGACAGCGGTCCTCGCTTTATCAAATGGGATGCGAATGTATATGAGCAAACTGTTCCTATTAGTCGCCATTATCCGAATATGCCTGCTGAAGGTCAACCTGCTAGTAAAGGCTTTGTGCGCCCCCCATGGGTGCCGGATTGGATATCGGATTCCCATGCTGAGCAATATCTATATCCGATGTACCTACCAGGCACTGAGCCTGTTCCAATTATAACGGATGGGGAGCCTGGAAACCCTGCAACCGAGTTTGGGACTAGGCCACATCCAAGAGTCAAAAGGAACGATGTATCCGAAAAGGCACCCAGAAAACATGTAACCAAAAAACAACCAACACAGCTACCTGCACCACCTGCACCAGTATTAGACCCTGCCGAACGACAGCATTGGTTGGATAGGATTGACCAAGAAATGAAGTCTATGCTCTATACAACCAATCTTCCTACTCCGCATATCCCCCACATTGCTCTCCCAATTCCTCCAGAACCTGGACAAGAGCTTGTGAAACAAAAAATAGAGCAAGCCATCATGAAACTCACGTATTCTGAGCTGGAGCGCCATCATGATGCCCCACTCCGAAAACCACACTCCAGTTCCCTCGCAGTCTCTTCAGATGATCTTCAATTCGTTCAGATCTCGGCGCATCCAACTGTCGCGGGGCTGATGCTTGATCCCAGCACACTTCAGTGGCATGAATCAGCAAAGGCTGGGGGTGAATTTGGTGTGCCTTATCAGTATCGGGGTAGGGGTCCTGTCTGGGCCAACAACTCCTGTGCCATTGACTCATGTATCGTTGCAGGAATGCTGCTTGATGCGGGATGTACCGTGGTGGACCGGAAGGATAATAAAGCTGTCCAATACACCGAGCTTGAAAGAGCCTTCATCGAAGTTACAAACATGAACTGGGATGTCCTCGACGACATAGTATCTTGCCAATTGCGTGATCAGTACTTCCATCTGATTTCGTCAACCGTGCCTATCATAAAAATGGGCCAACCCTCACCCACATGGGCAGTTTGGGCAGAGTCCACGAGGAACTTTGCTCAATTCCAACTGATATTTGAAGAAAATACTACTGGTTGTGAATGCATGCATTATCCTTGTGAAAGGCGTCGAAAGTTCGGATCTTGTATTTCAGTTGCAATCCAGGAGAGTGATGCTACGGGAGTGGAAATTTCGACATTGATTGAGCGCGTCCTACATAGTTCAATTATCGAACCCTGTCATCGGTGTGATAACCTATTGGGCAACATAACACAAGTGAGAGTGGAGAAGCTTCCATATCGTCTCGTATTGAACAATTACAACAAGGCCCCATTAAGGCCCCTAAATCATACGCAAACTGTGACTTTCAGATACTATAATATCAAGGGTGACGAGTCACTTGCCACATATCGATGGCTCGGAGGTGTCTACCAGAGTAATGGACACGTGAGGGTTTTTTGGCGAGATGGGAAACGTGGAGAGCGGGAATCAGGCAACCTTTGCATCTATGATGGCCAGCTAAATTCTGGAGTGATCATTGGAGGCGTCCCACCACAGCATCCAACTGAACAGGTTCCTTTCGAATATCTCCAAGATGGCTTCTGTCTCGTGTTTTATGAGCGTGTTCTTAATCCCACCTCAGAGGCATTAACCTCAGCTATGAGGACGGTTCAAAATATGGCGAAGACTGTGAGAGAAGGAGGGGATTTCCTTGTCAATCACAAGGGCTGGATGCCAAAGGAACCTCAGGCGCATCACCCGTTGCCTCGCGCAATAAATGTGATTGCAGATCGCTACTACGATGCTCACCGCAATGATATTCCAAGGGCATCCGACGGAAATCACAACTTCTTGAACATCCGAGACTTGGCCACGGTAGCTCCATCAGATCTTCATCGAGGGCTTGGATCAATCGGAATATTTGGTGATGAAATGGATTGGACAACTGCAGAACAACCATTCAATGAATTTGACTCGTTGCTCCAGAGTCCATCGTTATTCACTCCATATCCGGATATGTGGCCTCAGGGTCAGCCTCCTGCTGGAGCTAGAGGTGCACTGGAATTCCCTTGTCTTCCACGAACACCGACTCCTACAGCTTCACAAGTTACCACCCTGGCAAACAGTAGGTCAAAAGACTCAAGGAACTCAAGAGGCGATTTTGCTATCTCCTCCAGTAGGGTGAGAGCCTCCGCTCGCTCTTACATGTCTACACCTGCACAACCACGGGCTCTCGAAAAACTTGACAAGAGCATAGGTTTTAATAATTCGCTCAATGGGCCTGCCAAGAGGGTGGCAAAGAAAGCAGCTAAGAAAGTGGCTAAGGCAACAGCGGAAGCACCGAAAAAAGTGGTCAAAGCAAAGCGAGGACCGAAGAAAGGGAAGAAAAAAGTGACCAAGAAAAAGAGATGAGTATAAAGCTTACTTGATGGCGTTACAGAGTATGTAATTTTGATTGATGAACCTCGGAGTATACAGATACAGGTTGCGGCCTTGGTGAGAGTATTTACGGCTTTGTTTTTTGCTTTTATTACTTTTGATGTGATATTTTCAACGTACTTAAAATGTTAATCGATTGAATGCATTTTCAAGACTCGGGGGCTTTCTATTATATCAGACTACTGCATAGGCTACGAAGTCCTGAGAATATCGAAAGTTACCATCTTGTCGCTAATTATCTGTTCCAATCTCGGGGCCGACTACGTTTCTATAATCTATATCTATTCTAACACGATGAGAGATCCTATTGAAAATGCAAAACGGAAGGTGGAAAGTGCCTCCATCTACAGCCGAGCTCGGGGCTCCTTGGACTTGCTTGGGCCCAAGGCAACATTGCTCTTTTTAGGAGCAGAGATGTAACCACCCATCCGATTATCGCTATTCGTGATCACACCTTGAGCATCCCGATTGATACCTAGCTCGATCAATTTGGCAAAGACCTGAGAAAAGTGCTTAAA
Source organism: Penicillium taxi (assembly GCF_028828555.1). Taxonomy (NCBI): domain Eukaryota; kingdom Fungi; phylum Ascomycota; class Eurotiomycetes; order Eurotiales; family Aspergillaceae; genus Penicillium; species Penicillium taxi. The sequence continues at coordinate 142,037 of NW_026643208.1, forward strand.
GAACAAGTCCTTGTCTTCTGCATATTTCTTCACCCACGGGGCAAAGCTAGGGTCGGTCTTCAGAGACATATCTGTGGGTAGCATCATGAGTGATTCCTCACCCTCTTCAGCATCCGGGTCCTCGTATACAAACTGGTTGATCCCTGATGCCAACTGACGAGGCTTCCACTCAAGCTGTAGTAACAATTTGAAGAACGAATTGGAAAAGCGAGTCGGGTTCGTCACCCACGGTCCCTCAAATCCGCTGCGGTCCCCGTGGCACCGGCCCATGTTATGTCCCCCAGACAATGCCACAATTTCCTGGTCGTTGAAGCCCATGCGGTAGAAGATGAACCGCAAGTGCTCAGCACCCAGTGCACCATCTGGTAATCGACCCCGTGGTGGTACCTTGGAGTCATCCACCAGATCTGTCCGTCCGCCCTGCCAGGGAACCTCGGGTCCACCCAACTCCTTGATCGCAACTACACCGGCTAGTGTCCATAAGTCTGAGTATGTGATCCATGGGTGTTTCTCCTTGACAGGCTCTAGGAAAGCCCGTCCGTGTTGCAGACCCGCGTTGGCCGGGTCGCCGCCCTCCGCTTCATACCGCATCCCAGCGCCGTTTGAACCACCGGTGTCGGAATCGAGATCGTATGTACCTGAGGAGTGCCTGCAAAGAACATTGTGTTAGCTGATCTAATTCAACACAGGTATCGTTGGGTCTTTTAGGTCTTGAGTCAGGAGGGGAGGAGAGCGGCAAGCGCCAAGAGCTGACAAGAACAACGCCAAGAAAAAGGGACTTTCGATGAACTCACCATGCTAGCCGCACAAAGACTGGTCCAGCACTACCATCATCATAGCCGGGCTTCTGCAACTGGGCAATGATGTCCTTGCGGACAGCCTCATAGTCCCCGGGAGTGCTCATTCTCAGCCGACAGTCGCTGGAGTATAGATTTGACTTTTTACTGCAATGAAACAGCCAGTATGGGCACTTCTTCGACCAATTCGGGTTCAGCGGAGACTCTGTGAGAGATGAACGACTTGGATGAAGAAGATAGAAAGTTATATCCTACTATCAGAATGTTTCTTACATATAAAAAGCCCAAGTGGGTCTGTCGAATGGCCAAATGCCGAGGTTCTTGTCGGCACTAAATCCTATCAGTTTCAAATGAATATTTTCTTGCTTTAGATGGCGAATTCGAGGCCACAGTGACTAAGTAGTAAAGTAATTGGGTAAATGCGACATTATAGGCACTCAAGTTCCGTGGCTTTTAGCTCTCAGGGGTCAAGAGCACTATTTAGCTATCCTTCATAAAGTAAATCACATACGACCCGTGATTACATACAACCCGTGAATTAGACCCACTTTTATTTCATCTTTTACATTATTTATCCCATAACTCCATTAAATTCAATAAAACTATGTAAATAAACTATTGAATCGGGCGCTGTGGACACGTCTCTCTCTTATGCCCGGTTTCCCGACATATCCCACACCTACGTGGCCGATGGCCTGGTTGAGAAGAAGCCGGGGTTTGGTGTTGGTTTACACCATCACTATTTTCAACACCATTAATTGACGCGTCGATAAGCTGTTGTGCTTCATGGAGCGCAAGACCACCTTCAATAGCCATTCGGCGGTTAGGGCGTGCCTTTTTTTTCTTCTCTTTTATGTTGGGTTTGCGAAGAGCGGCGATTTCCTGAGCTTGTATTGCCACATGTTGGTGTATAGCTACTGCGCCTTTCAAGAACTGGTCTAAGATCTGCTTTGTTTGTGTAGATGGCGATCGTGACACTGTAAGTAATAGAGATTTATGTTGGCGACGTATATCCTTCTGTGACATTGGTGTCTTTGGAGTATAGTTCTGGCTAGAGTCGCTGCCCCGGGATGGTGGTGGTGGTGGTGGTGGTGTTGGTGTACGAAGCGAGATAGTAAGCTTTGAAAGCCCCCTTTCTGGATCAAATGGTGTAATTTCAGTAGCAGCGAACGCATTAGATGCAGATCTAATAGCCTCTTCGCGCGCGATAGGGTAAATAGCTAGGAAATCTCTCTTATCGATAGAGTTGAATCCTAGCTCCATTTGAGAGCTAACTAGCCGGCCATATGATCTCTTTAAAATGGCGAAACAGCCTACATCGAGAGGCTGTAAAAGATGGGATGAATGCGGCGGCATAAATATTGGTATAATGTTGTTCTGTTGGCATGCCTGGTCAAAATCAGGCGTAAGGTGGCTACCATGGCCATCTAGAATCAATAGCCTATATCGCCCCTTCGTACGTGTTATGGTAGAGGGGATGAATAGCTTTTGTAGCCAACGAAGGCCTATTTGGTCTGATGTCCAGCCATTAGGGCTTACTTCAAAGCGCGTATCAGGTGGTAATCGACATCGTGAAACCAACGTTGCATCATGTTTTTGCCCTTGAATATGATACATAGTGGAGGCGCCCAGCCAGTTGAATTTAGACATTCAATAGCCGTAACCCATTCGCGATTCCCGGGTTGTATCTTCTCTCGTCGGCCATAATAGCTAGCTCTAGTAACGATTTTGGCAGTAGCGGTTTGTCCCATCGCGAAACCAGTTTCATCAAAGTTGTAAATGTCGTCTTCATGAATCCCATTATCGCGAATAGTCTTTTCAACTAAGATAAACCAATCGCGAATAATCTTAGGGTCTTCTTGTTTTGCGCGCTCAAAATTGTAACGTTTTGAATAGCGAGTTTCGATTTCAGGTGTACGCTTGATGAAGTTTGAAACCCAATTTCGTCCGATTATAAGAGGTGGGTCGATTCCGCGGTCGGCGAGTAGAATATTGGCGATTTGAGCGACATAATGAGGTCTAGGGGCAGATCCACGGTCATACAAAGAGAAAATCCATTTGAGAAGAGTTTTCTCTTCAGATTCAGTCAATTTATGGCCATTTGCGCGCTTCTCGACGCGATATTTAACACCAGATAGGCGATCGTGGAGGGTTGAGCGGGGTACATTAAAGGAAGATGCAGCTTGGGTTGTATTGGTAATTTCGCCATTATTTATAGCTTTAATAGCTAATAAGATCCTACCCTCCTATTCAACCCGTTTCTGAGCTATTTGAGCATTCTTAGGTGGCATGGTGGGTGGTTGAAAAAGTAAGACACGTAAATGACGCGTTAAAAAAAATGAAATTCACGGGTCGTATGTAATCACGGGTCGTATGTAATCACGGGTCGTATGTAATCACGGGTCGTATGTGATTTACTTTAGACTAAGATTTAGATAAAGTTTTTTCTATTTTAGATTTGATCTTTCAATGTATCGGAACAAGCTTGGAATCATTCACATTCCAGGGCCCCATTTTCTGTAGATGGTAGTTCTTTGCTTTGTGCTTCATCCGAAACATCGCTATCCTCTTCTTTCTCATCCTGAAATTATAACTCCTTCGAAGTCAAACGTGTCAATTGCTCTTGCAGAGACAATGTTCGCTGTTTCAATTTCTGTACGCGCCCATTGTATGTCCGCGCCACAGTATCAGCAGTCTGAACGACTCTCCGGTATTCCTTCTGAATCCACTGGTTTTGCTTCCGTAATCTTTTGATTCTTCGTTCTAGTTTACGCCGATGATTCATGTTCGAGTCCCGGATGATGTCAATCACCTCCTCAAGAGGTTTGGTGTGTGCTGGTGATAAAGTGCCGACACGTATATGGTTTGTAATACACATGAACGTCGCACGAATATCATCCGAAATCGATTGCAGAACTTCCGTCTTCTTATCTGAAGTCCACCTTTCTAGGCCTTCAAGTCGTATCACACTGAATCCTGGAGGCGTGGTATCTGGGGATGGCCTCTTGTGATTGGATTGAGTGCGAGGCGTTTCGAGTAATACCTCTTTTGGAACATTGATCAGAGATTCCATAGCTGTAGATTGAGTTATAAAGTGGCTGATGATTTGGAGCTCAGACGATTCTTTCGGAAAGAGATTAGGAGATGAGAACCAGCTCTAGTTCTTCTTATACTTATTGCTAGAGTGTCAAACCTTCCAAGGCTCTCTTTGATCGAACAAACAAGCTCGTGACTGCATTATATGGGGCAATTTTCAAGACAAGTTCAAATGTTTGATTTCAAACATTTCAAGCGAAAGCTGTGTCATTGTTCTATGAGAATTCTGTGTTTTGTGGTTTCTTCTATATTCAAAGGGTTTCTTTTGACTATGTGGAGTACAATGCAAGCGCTTTTTCATTACTCATTATGCAGCACAAGACCAGCTGCTCGAGCTAGTGTCATCGTGGATCGCGGCTCCTGATACCCAAAGGCCCAAGCCACACTAAAGCAAGTCAGAAATAGGAAATATCATGAAGAGATAACCTTGGAACTTACGATAGCACAGGCAATAGCCAAGATTAAGATATTCAAAATTGTCAAACACGACTTCTTGATGTTTTTGAAGTACTGGCCTTGATTCATATGAAGCCAGAAAATAGCAGGGAAACCGACTATTAGGTAGATTAGTATTTTATTCATCAGAAATCTGGAGCGAAGGGATTCGGTCTTACAGCTAAACCAGCTTCCGAATAGGGCACTCTATTTGAATAGTGTTAGCCAGTATCCCGCAATAAAATCTCAAATAAGAACATACAATAAGACTCAACAAGTCGTTGAACACTGGAATAGATTCAGCCACAACCCACGAAATCACCCAGACTCCGAGACAAATAGCGACCCAGCTCCCAATCGACAGGAAGCTCCGACTATTCATAACATCGGATCCACGGAACATGCGCACGTAGATGTATTTACAAGCAACATGGCCTAGGACGACTCCAGAAAGAATGGTCTATACTTGATCAGCTAAAGTGGACATTCAGGTTAACTGATAGACCTACCGTTGGAATAGCAAGTCCCCAGGCAATCTTGCTCATCAAGGGGCTCAAAGATGAGATGGCCGGTGACTCAACATTGGGGCCGACATAGTGATAGATAATCAAAGCACTAATCAAGTAGAGCACCGTATCAACAATTTGAAGCATTGCAAGTGACTTGGTGAAAGTTCTTGGGTCTTCGGTCTCGGACATAAAGCCGAAGTAGGCAACATGGGCGACTTTACATGCGTTAGCTCTTGACCCACTAATCTTTCTTGTTATCACTTACGGTAGGCAAAAATGATATTAGTGACTGCCAAGAAGCCCTCACGGAAGCTGACATTCGTGGTAGCTTGATTTTGGATGTGGCCTTTACTCTCAACTCCCGCAGCGATCATGGTGATCATTGTTGCAACGAAAACACTGATGAATGCTAAATTATATATTAGTAAACTTGTCTTCTTCTGTGATGGGTAAAACTTACAAACAACAGACATCACATAGACCTTGTCCATCGTTCGTGGCAAGGCACCCAAGAAACAGATGATCAATCCAACGACACCAAAGACAAGAGTGCAGGTGCCGTGGTCAGTGAGTACATTCATCAGAATATTGAACATCAAAATATTACTCGCCATGAGGAATATTAGTAGAAGCAGCTGACCAATTCCCATCAGTTCACGACCGATTGGGCCCATCAAGATTTCGCCAGCATCACCCATGCTGTGAATGTGAGGGTGACGGAGCTTGAATTGACCAAGGGCATAGCCAGTATACCATGATAGAGCAGAGATGAACACAATCATAATAGCAGCACTAAATACAATCAGTCAACAGATTCTACAGACGTCTCTCCAGGGCTGCTCATAATACATACGGAGCCATTCCTAGGGTAGCGACTGCAGATGGCAGGGATAGAATTCCCACCGAAACGTTCTCTGCAATCATAACTGATATACCTTAGTACTTACTGTACAAAGACAGTCTGAAACAAGACTCACGCATTCCACAGTGCCTATTTACCAGTCAGTTCCAGGGCTTATCAAGGCTGGCTACAAGACATAATACTTACCACCATTTCATAGTTCTATACTTGACCTCAGCCTTGTCCTCATTGCCAAAGGGCTCCAGGTTCTTGGCGACCAAGTTGTACGCCTTGTCGCCCTGCTGAGAGCGCTCAATGACCTCTTTGTCATCGATATATGATTCTTCATCACTCATGATGAAGGATTTTCTAAACACCTTTTGGAACACAAACAAAGTACAGATGCCAGTATTAACATATAGAAAATGATTTGATCAATTTTTCCACTGAATGACATGCGATCGATGCTTTTCCACGGAAAACCAATAAAAAATCTGAACACGCGGAGAACTTAGGTGGAGCTTCAATTTTAGTTACGCAATTTTAACATCTTGGCTATTACCGAACCCGGCCAACAATTCAGTACTTTGTTGATCAGCGTAATTATAGTCACTTCTGCTGGAATGCTGCTTACCTAGGGATCTTCTCAATCAACCTATGACGAACTATTTGCTCGTGATTTGTTCATGTTATGCATTCATAATTAACGATTTAGTTCTCTCCGTAGGTCAACCATACTTCGTTCGTGCAGATCGGTCCACGATCAACTATACCTACCAACCTTGGAAGTCGCTTGACTGTCCGTTGCATAAGCTGTTACTTGATATGATATGGATGATTAATCTATTCAGTGCCAGAGTCTGGTAGGGGCTATCGACCACATTTTCTGACACGGGTGATTTACCTCCTGGAGTATTATCGGTGTCGTAGAATTCAAAATGTGGGGGACTCCGGAGGAATGTACTAAAGCGGCTGTCAGGGTCTCTCTAAATCTAAATATGCCTGTTTCAGTGCTCCCGAGGTTATGTATAGGCACTAATTGAACAATCAACCTCATCTCTTTCTTAGGCTCAAGATAAAGCCATTGAAACCTTTCATCTAATACGAGGCTTCACATCAAAACACAGGCTGCTCTATCAATGACTGGTGAATAGTTGATAATTGATCTACGTATCTGTACCACAACAAGTTTGACTAACTGTGAGCTGTACCTCCCGAAATTGAAGCTAAAGAAAAATTGTATACAACATCAGATGTTAGGGCAAGAGCGCCACATGATCCACTTAGACTTTTTCTCAACCCGACTTGAATTAAATTCTTAAACTCTTAAGTAAAATATCCACTTTAGCCGGTTTAAACTTAGTCCGAGACGCAAGTGGCTTAGTAGCCGGATATATTATGTAGTTACAAAGTGGATCCGAGATCTGCCTCACAAAGTCTAAAGCTGAATATCACTTGGGCAGAGTACTCATAATAGGTAATGGCTTCTAAATTAACTATTACAAAGCTGGACCACTAAAAGCTGCTGACAAGATCTACCCAATTAAATATTGAATGGTTGCTATTTACTGACGTGACTGCAACGCCAGTTATCAACTTTTTTTTCTATTAAAATTGACCAGCTTCGATTACAGGTTTATAATACAGGTCTTATCAAAGTCTGTAGGTCATCGGAATATCTAGAATAGTAAATTATAATACTAACATTCGACATATCAAAACCCTAGAGTAACATCAGATTTGTCATAGATCAAGTATTTCAAACGCCAAAATGATGTGGAAATAAGGAGGAATCCCCAGCATTCCCACAACTTGCTGTACTAGTCTGTATATTTGACATCTCATGCTTTTGAGTATCTTGAAAACAGTGTAAGGAATCAGTGACGAATGACTGAGAGCCAACAAAGACTGGATAAAACTCCGTCGAAGGCGGACTAGCTGTGGGGAAGAGTTCAGTTTCGACACACTGGCGTTTTCTACTCTGATCTTGACCGAGTATAGATGCCTGCTCATGCGGTTCCAATATTACAGGGTCTTGTTTGACGTGAGTTGTTCTAGGGATAGCGTGAGGATTTGTAGGTGGGTTGCCGGGATTGATGAAAGACGTATTTCCTACTCGAGCAGATGCGGTGCGTATGGATAGTTTTTTCTCTGCATCTTTCTCGACTTTTGCAGTTTTGCTCTTTCGGCTGCTTTCAGGGTGACTATTATGGTCCTCGATCGAATTGGGAAGGTTCGTTCGCGAGATCAATACGTGGGTTCTGCCATCTGCAAACAATTACGTGAGTTTGAGATCAGAGTCTTTCTAGATGATAGGTTGCGTACCAACCAATCCCTCGAGGTACTTTTCTTCTTCCTCGCGAACCTCATAAACCTCATCCATTATTTTCTGCCGCTCAGCTGGAGAGATCTGACGACGGATGGGCTGGTATGCTTCCTTGAGTTTTTGGACAGTGATTCCATGACTGTTGTGCATTTCGCAAAGAAGATGAACTAGAAGTCGGATACGCTCTGTTCGAAAGCATCAGCATCAGCATCAGCATCAGCATTTAGCGAGAGGGATAATTCTTACCAGCTCTAGGAAGATGGTCGGGCTCTCGGTGGCTCACTCCAGACGGCCACCATGGGGGCTTTGTATCATCCGGCTCTAACTGACATGTCGTGCCCGCAACAATCTTTCGTCCATTGTAGGGGTAGTTGACTTGCTTGCGAGGCTCCACGAGCTTGATGTAGGCCTTGGCCAACACGCGGCAGTTCGTCTGCTGTAAGTTCTTGAATGCTTTCTCATAATATTGACGCAGAATATCTTTGTCTCGGGTGGAAATCAACACTTTCTGTTCTTCTTTCAGCGGCTCTTTTGCTTTTGGAGAGGTTTGAGGCCATGACTCCCGAGGTGTTAGCCATGTCGCTGGCTCCAAGGACCCCTGGGGGAAGGATATCGTCCTCTCGTTGTCTTCTGTGCCTTGAGTGTTTATTCCATGAAGCTCATGCCCCATCCGTGCTGGAAGAGGGGCTTCATTGCTCAGTCTTTGTGGCAGCAAGCTCGGCAATCCAGACCCTGCTACTTCAGATCAACAAACCGTTCTGGCTAAATAGTGGGGATGGCCATGGGAATCTCACACTGAGTATGGGGCGACTCTGTTTCTCCTGACATTGCTACAGCTCTCAGGAACATATCAGTCACACGCGGAGACAAAATTGAATCCCGGCTATTTGCCAGTGACTGTGATGATTCTTGTCGCAAATTACCATCTCGGTCAATGTAGATGAGGGCAAAGTGCGGATAAATCAAGTCCCTCCGCTGTGCCATGTTGGATAGTCTCTTTTCCTCTAAAGGAGGGGGATCTTAATTCTTTCCTGGCTCAGTATGGTCAGGAGATAATTAAAAGCCATAGGTAAATCTTCGTGAAAAGAGACCAATAGTAGCAAGAGCTTACAGAGAGAATATTGGAAGGCTCAAAGCCGCTGTGTCGGAAAGGAGAGATCTATAAGCGCCACCTGAAAATGACCTTGGAATATGACCAAAAATTCTATCGTCTATTTCTCTCGGCGTTTATCAGGCTGATCCCATAGGGGTTCTTAACATTTGAAAGGTGGGGAAATTGTCGATACAGCCCACCAGGAGATACCTAGGTATTTGGGTATATAATGTGCGATTATTCATAATGTTGGGCCTCTAAGCGCACCTTGACATGCATAGGCTGTTAATTTTTGCCATAGCCATTTTCTAATGTTTCCTTCCTGTTGTGTAATAAGATCTGCAGAACACAGATTGTATCCGTCATAATTTGGAGCCAACATTTCAAGGTTGGAATGGTTCATGCTGTATTTCATTAGGTACTCCCCACCTGAGCACCACCTGGGTACCACATGGGCACCTCCAGGGCCCCGGAGCTGGGCTGGGCTGGAGGTATGTAAGTGAATACTTCTCTACCCAGGGCTTGTTGTTGTCTGTCCAAGTGGCTACTGGATATTAAATAAAGATGAGCTGTCTGCATGTATATTTGGAATCAATGCATGACTTGATCCTTCCCAAAAAGTTCTTAGCTCAGGTTTAAGTTTGGTTTATATTTCTCTGACTTATCCAACTGACAATATAAGAGCTAAAGGGGCTTCAAAAGCCATGCCAGCTTATGATTACCCAAGAAGTATCGTCTACCTAGCCCTAGAGCTATGTCAATACCGATTATGGTGACGTTCATCGATACAAACCGTTAGCATACTTAGGTAGATGATTGACCAAACTCTCTCGGGCCAAACTTTTTCATCATACTGTGTATTTTATAACATTAGAATTCCATCATTTCCAATTTATGCAAGATATTCGATTACCAGCCTCGAAATACGATCTATCATCCCTTTTTGGACCAATCAAAATGAAGAGAGTATCATGCATTTCATGTGCCTCAGTGGCCCAAGCAACAAAGAAGCCATGGGTGGCTGAAACCAGCCATCATAGGCCCCAATATGCAATAGAATGAGTGGCTGAAACTAATTCTCCCAGATCCTTTTATGCAAGAGAACCATTGCCCTCATAGGAGACCCATACCGGTTCCAAATCGAGACAAATGCCCAGATAGTGAGATGCAGAACAAAGTTTATGGAGGGCCTTGGGACTTGCTTTGATACCCTTTGCCTTTCTCTTACGGCTTCCAGGGGCCCTACTAGAATAATAGAGCTTGGGGAGGCTGATTCTACGTACCTACGCTTAAGGCAGGTATGAGTGGCTCAAAGCTAAATTACAAATTTGGACTAGACCAGATTATGGCATAAAGGTGGCTTGGGAAGCCCGCACAGAATCAAGCTAGAATCTCGTTCGGTGCCGAGGTCCCATTTCCATTCATGTATGAACTATGATGTAGTTCATGCAACCATTTCTGTGGGTTGAAGGGAACGATATTCGGATCCGACCTGCATACGAAATAAAACCTTCCATCTTCAAATGTAGCCCTGGAGGTCCCGAGGTCTGTTGAATGGGTGTAGTTTTTCTTTAGATCCCCGCTCTTTATGCACAGTGCCCGATCTAGATAGCCACCTTGGTCATGTCAAATCCCGAGAAACATGGAAAGGTTTAACATCTCAGATCGTGTTATAGATCGGGAGTTTAAATCACCTAACGATCTGTGCTACATAGGATCGGGAGATCCCTCGGAGTATCCTACTATGGCCAAGTTTCAAATATTGAAATCTAATTGTAAAGATTGGTCATGAAATCTCCCAATCGGTGAGGTCTTATTGAGGGCAATAGCCCTGGAGGATAACGGGTACCACGAATTCCGTCTCCTGAAGTACCTAAATAACTCATTTTGACTGGGTGAATCTTTGCGTTTTTTTTTCTATTTGAGAGAGTTCTGAGTCCCAGATAAATCGTGTCGTTTAGTTACCCCCTTGCTGATGCGGCCTAGATGCAGCTATTGACTTTTGGCATATCCATTCATACCTGGGTACTATTTAAGTATTCCAAAGTTTTCTCTACTGTAAGCCTTTCGATAGTCTACTGAGCATGACAGTTGGAAGATACAATTGACTTTCCCCCAATCAACTTGGAGCATTGGAACGGTTTTTCAATTTCCATTTTCCCATATCAAAAGTTCAACCATGGTCAGTCAGTCATATCTATTGATCGTATCAAGAAAAAGAGAAGTCCATTTATAGCCCATTTTCACAAGGCTATGTATTGGAGGCCCAGGCTCCTATGGTTGCTAAATCAATTGATAACTAATATACTAGGGCGAGTAGCTAAAGTATTTCACCACTGAACGGGTCACACTACTGAACGGGTCAGTTTGACCCACTTATTTTTATGAATCCCAATAACTCCATTATTTACTATGTAATATAGTAAAAAAAAACTACTGAATGGGCCTACTAGGACAGGTTTCCCTCCTATGTCCAGGTGTCTTACATATCCCACACCGGCGTTGGGTTACAGGCGCCCTTACAGGCGCCTGGCCCTCTTGTAAATTGGCATCATTAAGTTTAGGGCCACCATTCGACGCGTCAACCAGGTCTAATCCCTCCTGAATTGTAAGACCCCCTACTACTGTTAATTGACGATTCGGACGTTCTTTTTGTTTTTTCTTTTTCTCATGGGCGGCGCGTAAATCTCTGTTTTCCAGGCGTAAGAGAGCATTCTCTTGATATAGGTAATTTGCACCCTTTACTATCTGGTCTAATGCTCTCTTAGATGGTGTTGGTGGCGTTCGAGATACAGTGCGTAATATAGCTTGGTGTTGACGTCGTAAATCTTTCTGCGTCCTAGGCGTCTTAGGTGTCCAATTTCGACTTGAATCGCTTCCTATAGAGGGTGGTGGTGGTGGTGTATCGACGCGCATAGTAAGCTTTTTTAACACCCTAGTAGGGTCAAGTGGCACGATTCCAGTTGCAGCAAACGCATTAGAAGCAGATGCAAATGCTTCAATACGCGCAGTAGGATATATCTCTAGGAAATCTCCTTTACTAATGTGGGAAAAACCAAGCTCTACTCTAGACTCAACCAGCCGAGAATAAGAGCGTTTTAACACCGCAAAACACCCAACATCAAGAGGTTGAAGAAGATGAGACGCATGCGCAGGCATACATAATGGTATAATATCATGCTCCTGGCAGATTTTGTCGAAATCAGGTGTTAAATGGCTACCATGGCCATCTAAGATCAGAAGGCGATACCGTCCTTTAGTACGAGCAGTAGCAGGTATAAAGAGCTTTTCAAGCCAACGGAGCCCTATTTGATTTGATGTCCAGCCATTAGGACTAATCTCAAGACGCCAATTAGGTGGTAAACCTAGATCAGGAGCAAACCAGCTCTGCATCATCACCTTACCCTTAAAGATAATACAGGGTGGAGGTGCGTAACCAGACGCGCCTAAACACTCTATCACAGTAACCCATTCCCGGTTACCAGGCTGTTTTTTTGCGCGTTTACCATAATAACCAGCTCTAGTAACCACTCTCGCGGTCGCACATCGTCCCATCGCAAACCCAGTCTCGTCAAAATTATAGATATCGTCGGTGGTGATACCATATTTTGCGATCGTGTTTTCAACCAGTTTGAACCAATTATTGATCACATTATAGTCCTCTTGACGCGCACGTGTAAAATCGCGCGGTGTTGAATAGGTCGTCTTAAGTTCAGGTAAACGCGTCGCAAACCTAGTAACCCAGTTTTTACCGATCGTAAGAGGAGGGTTGGTTCCGCGGTCGGCGAGTAGGATATTAGCCATTCTACCAACATCTTTAGTTCTAGGAGCACAGCCGCGATCATCTAGAGAGACGACCCATTGAAGTAATGAATCCTCTTCAGATTCAGTCAGTTTAGACTGCGGTGGGTGTGTTTCAAGACGAAATTGGACACCAGAATGGCGGCGTTGGAGGGTTGAAAATGGTATATTAAACATAGCTGCAGCTTTACGCATTGATGATATATCGCCATTCTTGTAAGCTTGGTAAGCTAATAAGACCCTATTCTCCTGATCCTGTTTGTCTTGGACATATAGAGCATTTAGGGGGGGCATGGTGGGTAGTTGAAAATGGAAACACCAGACTGACGCGTAAAATTGGTGGGGTGACCCGTTCAGTAGTGTGACCCGTTCAGTGGTGAAATACTTTAAATCAATAGTAATAGTTAGTTAGTTACAGTATCATACTTAGTAATCAGCTTTGAGACAACAACTATAACTACTATTTATTTACTGGCTAAGTCACTTAGGTAACTAGTTAGCTATGAGCTCATGATTTCATTCATCAATAATTCAATTCCTTTTTATCTAATTTTATATGAAGTTGTTTATACACTCGGTATAAGTTCTTTGATATACTCCGTGTTGAGTAATATCGGTCACGGGACCTGCTGACTTGTAAATTGTTCTTTTAACGGAACATCTCCAACGTCTTGACTTCTCATCGAAACAGAACAAAAAGGCTCCGCTGCATTAGCCCGCCCTTAGCCGATCGCCCTGGATCCGGCCAAAATCTGCTTCAGTTCCGAATCAATTGTGTTCCAGCATCACCCTGGGCTCTTTCACCCAAGGGCCAATCATCATCCTCCTAGATCTTCCGATTTCCCTTCTTTTTGTATTCCTTTCAATCTCTCTATTCTACTTGGATATCTTTTGCCCCTTTCCCCTTTCACTCTCGTCCGTGCGGGTGTGCGTCATTCGCTTCTTTTTCTTTTTCTTTTCTTCCAACGGGGAAAAGAAAAGAAAAAGAAAATTCGGAAATTCTAAAAATTGAAGGATTAAGAGGCTAGGCCAAAACGCCCCGCCTTCATTCCTCACCAATAATTCCTATTACACGATGGACCCGAATGCTGGATATTCAGGCTTTCCCGTCCCGACACAGAGCCTCTCAAACCAAATGTCTTTCTACCCCAGTCCTATTCCCCAGCAGTTCCCCCCTAAGGTACCTACCCAAGGACAGTCCTTTGGCACAATGCAGGGTATTCCCGGTGGAGCTATGATACCTTCAAGCTTTCCACAACAGTCCGGTACGTTTGGTCTCCCGTCACCCCATTTTCTGTCATCTCTCCTATAATCAGCCCTACTGTCGTCACACTTTCCCCCCTGTGGGCCTGTCATTTTACAGCCCATTCGGAGGCTTGACCCAGGGTTGATCTAGCTCCTCGGAACTGGTTCCTTCGTGTGTTGCTTCCCTTCTCTCTCTGCAGCTCCGATGGATACCCGTTTGGTAGCGCGCATTATCCAGTTGCTTGGCACACTTGGAACCGGATGATTCGTGCGCCATGGTAGATCTGCAGTACTAGTTATAGGAGGAGAGACAGCGAGAATTTCTATCTGACGTGGACCTGGTAGCTAATGTGGCAATAGCACCGATGGATGCCTTCTCAGCGTCTTTCGCTCAGCCTCCTGTGCCTGGCAATATGAATCAATTCTCTCAACCGAACACTTCGACAAATACCCCATCCACCGTTGCGCAGACCTTTAACCAAAATATGGCCAATCTTTCTGCCAACAACATGTTGACCAACCAACTGAAACCTCAAATCAGCTCTCCTCAGGGCACCCAGCCCGAAACACCCGGTCAAGCACACGCCCAGATTCAGTCACCGGCTCAAGCTCAAGCTCAAGCCATGATGATATCACGCGACAAAGCTCGCATCTCAACCCTACTGGATATCAACTCCGCATTGTTGCAGGAAGTTGTAAATCTGCAGCACTCAGGCAAGGCAGGCCCTCCATCTAATAACGAAGCGAATGGAACCACAGAACAAAGTTCAAGTCCAGAGTATTATGAGTGCATGCGAAGATTGCAGGCCAATCTGGCATATCTAGCGACGACAACTGATAGAGCAAAGAAAGGTCCCAGCCTACAAGCACCGGCCATCATGACCCCGCCTCGAAACATAGCCTCCGTCATCGATCTCTATCAAAAGCTGAATGAACTCTTTCCAAACTCGGGCAGAGGTTCTACTCCACAAAGGCCCAGCCCTTCACCTCTATCAGAGTCAGTAGTCTGATCATTTTCCTGTTGGAAGCCTCCTTCTTTCTTGAATATACATCTGCCATGAGTGACTATCTGAAATCACATATGCCCTCCCCCCATTCCAACGGCAATGGGGACGGCGCCTCCAGTCCCGACCGTGCTCAAATTTTGACCCCTGCTGGGTCATTCGGTGTCTGATACAGATCAGCGGTACCTAGGTACATCGTCCTCGGACTTCAGTATTCGTCCTGAACACTGGAATAAGAAGTAGCCAGTGGTTTAAGCTATCATTCTCAAAAAAAAAAAAAAAAAAAAAGAAAAGAAAAAAAGAAAAATCGTCCTTTTTCAGAGACGCTATCTTTCTGAATCTCGTAACTTCCAGAATATAAAGCCGTAATTATGTTGCAACTAGGAACTCTTCCATGAAGAATGTAGATGACGATCGCGTTATGGCGCGTGGTTCGGACACGAGACTGTGGATTAAATTATCACCCAATCAGTGCGCCTCCTCTTCTCCGCCTCATCTCTCTTTGCGCGAATGCCTCTGTTTAGCAGGAGTTTCCAAGCTATTTACAGGTCTGCTGTTGTGGTGCATTGGTCTTTTTCCTCCTCTACTTCTTCTACTGCGACTTGCATAGCTCCTGTTAAACCGGTTCTAGTCGCCTCCGTTGATAGGTCACCTGTGCGATTCCCTTCTTGTACTCGCTCGGCCTCTTCAGCTTCCTCTTTTCACCAACTTTCTGCATCTGTCCGTTCCTCCCTTAATACTCTTCGCCATTCCCTCCCGGTTGGTACCATGGATGCATCTGGTGATATTGGCGCTAAGCGCAAGCGTAGCTCTGTCGGCGCGGTGGAACGACCAGCAAAACACCTCAAGCCTGAAGAATCGGTCCTGATTCCCAGCGACTCCACGCCTGTCAATGGAACTGTTTACGATATCGAGGAGGACGATGAAGATGCCAGTCATATTATTTCTCTGGGTGTAGCACAGGCCGACTCACCGGAGTGGCAGGCAACAATTGAGACGGTTGTGAAAAGTGTCGTGTCAATTCATTTTTGTCAGACTTGCTCATTTGATACGGACCTTTCCATGAGTAGTCAGGCCACTGGCTTCGTGGTGGATGCTGAACGAGGATATATCTTGACCAACCGGCATGTGGTATGCGCTGGTCCGTTCTGGGGTTATTGTATCTTTGATAACCACGAGGAGGTAAGCTTTTTTTTGTGCATGGGTAATATCAATGGAGTTATATCAGTGCTAATGAGTTTTCACTCATAGTGTGATGTCCGTCCAGTCTATCGAGACCCCGTCCATGACTTCGGTATCCTCAAATTCGATCCTGCGGCTATTCGATACATGAAACTAGGCGAACTCAAGCTTCAACCCAAGGCAGCTCAAGTAGGCGCCGAAATTCGTGTGGTTGGTAACGATGCAGGTGAAAAGCTGAGCATTCTTTCCGGTGTCATCAGTCGACTGGACCGCAATGCTCCAGAGTATGGCGAGGGTTACTGTGATTTCAACACAAATTACATACAGGCTGCGGCTGCGGCCAGTGGGGGCAGTTCAGGAAGTCCTGTCGTTAATATCGATGGCCATGTTGTGGCATTACAAGCTGGTGGTCGATCCGACGGTGCTGCAACAGATTATTTCCTGCCCCTCGATCGGCCGCTGCGTGCTTTGGAGTGCATTCAACAGAAAACCCCTGTCACCCGAGGTACCATCCAAACTCAATGGATTCTCAAACCGTTTGACGAGTGTCGTCGTCTTGGCTTGACTCCAGAGTGGGAGGCCATAGTTCGCAAAGCAGCTCCTATGGAAACCAACATGCTTGCCGCTGAGATTATCTTGCCTGAAGGTCCCGCGGATGGAAAATTAGAGGAAGGTGACGTTCTCTTGAAAGTTAATGGCGAACTTTTGACCCAGTTTGTGCGCCTCGACGATATTCTCGACTCTAGCGTTGGTAAGAGCATTGATCTTCTAGTGCAACGAGGAGGCGAAAACATTGAGGTCAAGTGTGAAGTCGGTGATCTTCACGCCATCACCCCTAGCCGATTTGTCACTGTTGCTGGAGGTACATTCCACGATCTGTCGTACCAACAGGCTCGCCTATATGCTATTGCGACTCGTGGAGTGTACGTGTGTGAGGCTGCCGGCTCATTCAAGCTGGAGAATACCGTGTCCGGATGGATCATTGATTCGGTGGACAAGCGGCCGACTCGGAATCTGGATGAGTTTGTAGAGATCATGAAGACAATCCCAGACCGCTCGCGCGTGGTCATCTCTTATCGCCATATTCGGGATTTACATACAAAGGGCACCAGCATCATCCATATCGACCGCCACTGGCATCCGAAGATGCGCTTGGCAGTTCGCAATGACGAAACTGGACTCTGGGACTTTTCCGATATCTCAGATCCCATCCTTGCTGAGGCTCCGGTGCCGCGCAAAGCGGACTTCATCCAGCTAGATGGTGTAAACCAGCCTGCTGCCGCAGAAATTGTACGCAGTTTCGTGCGGGTATCATGCACAATGCCTTTGAAGCTTGATGGTTACCCACAGTCCAAGAAGACAGGCTTTGGTCTGGTGATTGATGCTGAGAAGGGTCTTGTTGTCGTTTCCCGGGCGATTGTGCCTTACGATCTTTGTGACATCACTGTCACTGTCGCTGATTCCATCATCGTCAATGCCAAGGTGATCTTCCTACACCCTCTTCAAAACTACACTGTCATCCAATATGACCCCAGCCTGGTGCAAGCGCCAGTGCAAAGTGCCCGACTCAGCACGGAGTACATCAAGCAAGGGCAGGATACTATTTTCGTCGGTTTCAACGGCAACTTCCGCATTGTCGTAGCTAAGACAGTTGTCACCGACATCACTACTGTATCAATCCCTGCTAACGCGTCATCTCCCCGGTACCGCGCCATTAACCTGGATGCCGTGACCGTGGACACTGGACTCAGCAGCCAGTGTATGAACGGTGTTTTGATCGGAGAGGACGGTATCGTTCAAGCTCTGTGGCTCAACTACCTTGGTGAGCGTACCCCTAGCTCCCACAAAGACGTCGAGTACCATCTTGGATTCCCCACACCATCGTTGCTTCCCGTCAGTACCAAGATTCAGCAGGGTGTAATCCCTAAACTCCGTATCCTGAACATGGAAAGCTATGTTGTGCAGATGAGCCAGGCCCGCATCATGGGTGTATCAGAAGAGTGGATCCAGAAGGTGGCGCAGGCTAACCCTTCGCGCCATCAGCTCTTCATGATCCGCAAGGTTGACTGTCCACCATCAACCTTCCCCTCCAAGGTCGACAGTTTCCAAGAGGCCGACATTATTCTCACGTTAGACGGCCAGCTCATCACCCGGGTGTCTGAGCTGGATGTCATGTATGAAAAGGAAGTTCTGGATGCTTTGATCATCCGAGACGGACAGGAGATGCGCATACGAGTCCCCACAATCCCAACAGAGGACCTGGAAACTGACCGTGCTGTCGTTTTCTGCGGCGCTGTCCTCCAGAAACCCCATCATGCTGTGCGGCAGCAAATCTCCAAGCTTCACAGCGAGGTCTATGTTTGCGCAAGGGTAAGTGAAATTTTTTTCATTTCCACCTTTTTTTTTGTTGAAAATCAATACTGAACATATTTATAGAGTCGTGGCTCCCCTGCTTACCACTATGGCCTGGCACCCACCAACTTCATCACAGCCGTCAACGGCGTCCCAACCCCCGATCTCAATTCCTTCGTCAAGGAAGTACGCAAGATCCCAGACAACACCTACTTCCGTCTTCGAGCAGTGACCTTCGACAATGTACCGTGGGTAGTCACCATGAAGAAGAACAACCACTATGTAGGTCACCAGCCCCTCCATTATTTCTCTTAATCCTAACGTTTCATCCCAAAACAGTTCCCTATGTCCGAGTACATCCAGGATGTCTCCAACCTCGCTGGCTGGCGCACGGTTCACCTCGAGTGATCAGAGGAGGGAGGTGAGGGATAAACCACAAGTCAAAAACCGGGAGCGAATACCAGGGAGCAGAATAGGTTCAGTCTACCGGCTCGTCACTAGCCAGTCTGAGTCAGTGACTGCATATCCTGTGGAGTGAACCAGGGTTTACCGTTGAGAGCAAACCCCGTTCAGATGCCATATTGAGTAGTCCTCACCCCCAACCCTGCACCGTAAATAGCTGTGGATATGTTGTATGAAATGTCCGACCAGCGAAAAGAACGGCTACGGAAAGTCTTTGTACAGACCAAATGTCCTTTACCTATAACACAGGATGTTCCTGCATCGATCAACTTACGAGAATCTGAAAATCAGCAATGTGCCATTCGGTGATTACACCTAGTATGTGAAGTTTTATCCTCCACCCTAGAAATAAGCACAAAACGCAATAATCAAAGTCTCGAACCAAAAACCTAATAGTCCTCTCACAAACAGTTCTCGCGTACCCCCGAGAGCTACTAAATTTATATAGCTGCGCCAGAGCTCATTTCCAACAATTGATGAGGCCCGGTGTGATAATAGATTGGGTTGTAAAATTCTGCATAGACTAAATATTTATGTGAATAGTCGAGATAAGGTTGAAGCTTACCTGCTTAGGCGTATATAGTTAATGAGGTAGCTTATTCGGTCCCATTTGATACAACAGAATCCACAAGACAACCTCTATAAAGTTATTCCACTTAGATTACTTGAACGCACTTTTTTTTCAAATTTCGTAAAAATATATAAGTCAGAAGCACTAAGAAACGCTAAAAGAGAAGAGAGAAGAAACCTTCAGGTCTATCTAGATACGTCTCTCTTTTACATAACATGCAAGGCTTTTTTTTACCCGCCATGGAAACTGTAACCCTAGTGATGGCCTCTTTTTACACTAACATTGGTTTATGTATCGAGTGATGTAAAAAAAAGTTGAAAAATCCAACGACATATTCATATTATTTCAAATTATCTATGGAACATCGACGAATTCTGTCTGAAGTTCTCCAGCTGCTGCCTCGGTGGGAAGAAATTCCAAAATATATCCGGGTACCAGGAAGAGGCCAGAAGTGTTCCATCAAACCCTATTCAAATACTTAGGTACGCCTGGGATAAGTCAATAGCTCTCTATGGTTGGAGATGGAAAAAAGGAATCAAAAGAACAAAAAGCTGACCGTGGGATGAACCACAAGTGTCGGCAAAAAAATACGAAAGGAGAAAAAAGAAATGCATCATCCGTGAATCGAACACGGGCCTCGTCGATGGCAACGACGAATTCTACCACTAGACCAATGATGCTAGTTCGATGTAAGGGGGTCTCCTATTTGTTGTTATGAATGATTTGGTAAGCTACTAAAGTAATTTTTCACGATTTACTGTTTCATAGGGCCTTCAGTGGCAGAGAAGTAGGAATTTATGCTCCACGCGAAATGCTACACTACCGTGATAATGGATATGCAGGTAGGTTTTAGAGCAATGAAGTACAATGAATAGAATATCCATCTGAAATGAATTCAATGATGTGTTCCATGGAAATAAAATTTGTCAAAATCCCAAACGCCTTGTACCCTGAACACCGAAAAGACAATTCCCAGCCTGCCCCTGTACGACCAAACGACAAATCAATAGCTACATCGACGTAGGGCTTCCATTTGAATAAACAGCTTCTATGTGTTGAAAGACCAACCGCCGTTCATCCGAAGCCGTTGTCGGCCAGCGCGGTCTTTGTGAATCTCCTCTTGCGTAAGACCATCCGGACCAGACCAATTGGCACTGCTAGTGCGGTCACGGTATTTCTTGATCTTCTTGTCTGCCTTGAATGTTTCTTCCAAGGAGAAAGGTGCAATGGGACCGAAGATCGAATCGACCTCCATTCCATCCTGTTGTCGCAAAAGACCTTCCAGCTCCTTAGGCTGGGCCCACTTGGGAACAGGGAACATCTCCGAGTCAGAGTCATCTTCGTCCTCACTGTCTGTTGCGATCTCCGGTAGGTGGATGTTTTCGCCATTTTGGTACTGAGGAGATGGTTTAGCCAGGGGTGGGGCTCGCTGAGCAGACCCAAGGGTGGGCTTGTGTGCAGCCGGGGGAGGGGCGTGACTGGGCTCAGCAAACGGAATCTTGCCGTTCGCATATTTAGAGAGGTCCATTGGGTGGGGAGGTCGCTGAGGCTGACCACCACCGGGCTTAAAGATTGAAGATCCAGATACGGAAGACTGGCCGAATAAAGAGGGCTATAAATGGGGTTTAGTTAATAACTGTTCGTGATAATTGAAATGTGATTTTTGAAACTTACGTTGCGAATGCTTGGCTTGCGGATAGGCGGCTTCATTGCTGGCCGAACAGCTTGTCGGGTGTTGTGTTCATCTTCAGTCTTGCGTCGCTTGGAATCGTCCGCCGAATGTCCACCAGCGGTACCTGCATCTTCTTCCGTGACAGGTCTCTTGAGCGGTTTGGCAGGATTGGGTGCGGGAGGGTTGATCGATCGACCGTGAGATTGGAGAAGGCCTAGGCGTGAAGCTGGCCGGTTTGCCCCCAAGTCATTTCGCTGGGAAGACTGCGAGGCAGTCTTCTCATGTTGTAGCATTGGAGCATCATTGATGGGTTGGCTGCCTTGTCTCTCGTGTCTTCGAGCATTTTCCAGACGCCGCTTTTCAATAGCTTGCATGTGGGCAGCTTTCTTAGAATCTTCCTGGGCAGAGCGCTCTTTTCGTTCTCGCTCTGCCTCAGACCGGCTTCGCATCTCTTGACGGCGGACCTCTTCCTGCTGTTGCATAGCAGCTCGCTTACGCTCATGTTCTCGTTTTTGTTCTTCCCGTCGGCGTGCCTCCCGTTCTTCCTGCTCTTTCTTTCGCTCGTGAGCAAGTTGAGGTTTGCGCTGCGCTTGCGTTTGGCCAGAAACAGAGCTTTTCAAGCTGTTGGAGGACGCGTACAGAGAGTTATTGCTGCCCTTCTTTTTCAGTGTTGGCGCTTTCGACACAGGGGGTGCAACACTGCTCTCTTGAACACTCGAAGACATAGAAGAGGGCATAGCAATCTGACGAGAGAGAGTGCTTCCGACTCGGATTGAGACGGGCTGCGGTTGCGGCTTTTGCAAAAGCTCACGTATTGGCTTCGGGCGTCGGTCATTGTGCTTTTGGGGAAGAACAAGCCTCGATCCTTGGTGCTCTGGCTCGCGTGAAGGTTGTCGGAGGTGTGTTGGTTTTTGTGTTGCTGTGACTGGTCGCTCTTCTGGTTCGATCGAAGATTTGTCCTGAGCAGCCTTCAATTGAAGCAGTCGCTGTTTTTCCTGCTCACGTTCCTCCTCTTGGCGTGCTTCATCCTCCTGCTGACGATCTTCGAGCTCCTTCTGACGCCGTTTCTCTTCCTTTTCTGTGGAACTTCGTGTACGGCGGGTTTCCTGTCGGGGAGGACTATGGGGCCGGGCTTCCAGATTGTCGTCATCATTGTCATCAACATTGGCCTTTGATTTCTGGGGATAAGACCGAGTTTGCTCAGGAGAGGTGCTCTCAAACCGAATAGGGCTACCGGTGCTCGTGAACAATCCTTTCGCGGTCTTCATGATAGACTGCAACCTCAATTTGGAAGCACTCAGAGGCCCCTCAAAGCGTCGAGGTGATCCAGTAGGAGTGGTAGTAAGTGAAGGAATATGAGAGACTGAAGCGCTTGACTGATGACCCTTAGGGCGAGGCGAAGCGAATAACGAGGCTGCTGATCTGGGACGCTCTGGCTGGGCAGTGTAAGTCTCCTTCTTGATAGTTGGCTGATATCTCTCAGTATCAAAAAGCCTGTCTACAACGTCTGGAGTCTTGCTCTTGGTTTGAACCCGTTGCGGTGGTGAGCTTAGCGGCTTGATCCAGTCGTCTTCACCGGCTGCCGTTGGTTCGGGATCGGGGGCCTCGCGAGCCTTCTGACTGGGGTGCTCAGGCCGTGCTTCCGTTTTGGCGGAGGGTAGCTCTGGATAGACAATGTGACCTCCAGAGGACAAGTTTGCGATAGTAGGAATTGACTTCCTGGGTCGAGTCGGTTGCTGCTTGCCGAGCATACTGATCCTCTCATGAAGACTCTGGGTTGATTTTGTGTTGTGCCTCTTGCTAGCCTTTTCATCATCGACGTCTATTGCCTCGGTCGAGGGTTGTATTACTCTCTGTAAGTAGCTGGCACGACTGCCATTACTGAGCTTCGGTAGGTCAATATGACTGGTACGAGAGAGCCGGGAACCTCCTAGGCTCTTGGCGAGAGGCTCTCGTGCGGGCAGGGAAGCGAAACTTAGGCTGCTCTTTCGAACGAGGGGTCTTTCGGGGGTGGAATTGTCCGAGGGAGAGCCAATGTTGTCGAAATTATCAATAATGGAGTATCTCTTTGCAGTATTTTCCAGGTGCATATCATAATCTTGGGATTCTTGTCCTGGAGAGCGGGGGGCTGGTGTCTTTTCGGGGGATGATTTATGATTTGATAGTTGTCTCTCAGCCTTTGGTGTTGGCGCTGGTGAATGGTCTCGCTCTTTAGGTGGAGTGGCACTGGCCTTTCTGGGAGTAGGATCTGTCATGGTCGCAGGTGTTGGGCTCATTATCGCTTCTGATTCCTTGGTTTCCACGACAGGGCGGGGTGATTGCTCATGTATATCAGTTGGCACCATGTTCATTGGCTCAACAGTCTGTCCACGGGCGCGTAGGTTCTCCTCGGCGGAGTGGAATGATTCTTCTACCGTGTGCTGGTCGACCGAGAGATCGACTTGGGGGCTCCTTTTCACAGGCTCTTCCACATGCTCTTCGACATGCTCCTCCACAGGCTCATGCACCTCAAATGGCTGTGTGGACCCTTGTGTGTCTGTTTCTTGCAGTGGATCAGACATGATTGTATCATTGTCATACTCCATCCCATGATAGCCCGAGTCGGTATTGTATTTCTGGAAGGAATTCAAGTTTTGGCTCAGATCTGGATACTGTGGCTGCGATGGTTTTTCTGCATCATTGGGACGAGTAGCCGATGCAGTCGGCGCAGTTGATTTAGAGACTATACGGTGAATGAATGGGCTGTGACTGGCCCTGTTCTCCCCTGGTTTATGTGCCGAGGAGAAGATCTCACTCAATGGCTAGGAGATTATTAGCTTGGCGGCGGTCGGGATCAACAAGCACCAGGACTCACCACTCGGTTTTCCTCAACGTTACGCTTTCGAGCAGTTCGAGGGGTCTTGCCCCTCATTTTTCCAGGGGTCTTGAAAACGTCCGTAAAGTGGCTATCTTGAGAGTCAGAGCTGAGGTTCCATGTTCAACTCCATGGTCGCGACTTACGCCTGGCCTTTCGAGAAGATCTCGTTCATGTGTTCGTTCAGCCAGTCCATTTCATGACGGACAGGATATTCCACCTCCTCCATCTCTTGATCAACCAATTCCATCATATTTTCCTTTTCTTTTGCGATCCAAGCGGACGAACCGACGGCCTTTTGGGCCCGCGCATTGGTGGCCATGATGTAAACAACGCGCTTAACGAGTGGTGAATTCTAGATTCAGGCGCGATAGAATAAGATGGCAACTGAGAATATTATTGAAGGACAACCATCAGTGGAGAAGTTGTGGGAGCGCACGTTGCAGTTGGTTAGAATCAAGAATGGAAGAGATCAAGAATGAAGCGAGGGTCAAAACAGACATTCAAACGCGCCAAGGTCACGTGATCATAATACTTTGTTGTAACTAATGATATTCTATGAAGGTATTAAGCAGTAAAGAAATTAGTAGATGGTATTTCATTTCTTATTCTTGATTTTGATTTTTTTTTAATTTTTTTTGATTTAGTTTTCCATTTCCATGATACATTTGATGTAGCTGTTAGTTAGCTTATTTCCGTTTCTAATGGGATCTAAGCTCTGTCATAACTTTGCGTGGAGCCCAACCCTTGAACCGGATTGTAACTTGTAATGCAAGAAATCTATTGGTAGTAAGTACTTGCTGACGAAATCTTGCATGGTTTCACAAGACCAAGTTCGAGTCCTCTTACGTATTAATACTTTATGCACATTGGTTAGCTTCATATCTGACTGTCTGCAAATGATCTGATCATGAGTCCAGACCCTAGGACTCTCCATATTCAAATAGCGGTGCTGTCGTGGCAATTATAAGCTAGAAAAGCCCCACCATAAACACCGCTAACTGAGTAAAAAGGAGTAAAGGAGTGTCAGGTTCATAAGAAGCAACAAATTGAGATAATGTCTGATTATGAGTAGAGTGTCATCCAGGTAGATTACCTTGACCCTCAGGACTATACTGTGGATCCTCGATCCACAGATCTCAGAACTTGGAACATGGAACATCTCGAGTATTCAAGTATAACTAGGTATTCTCTTATCAAGATATAATGTCACGAGAGTCATGCCGAACTCACTGCTAGTCATTAGTCATATGTGGTTGCAGACAAGAAGCTAGTTATCACTAGGTATAAGATATCAGATATTATCGGAAAATGAGAGAGTTGCGAGGGAAATGAAATAAGGCAAGGGGCTCCGAAGATGGGGAAATAGAATGAGATGATTTTCATTGCTGCTTGCATATTGCAGGAGTAGTGAATATATATATATATATATATATATATATAGGGGAGAGAGAGAGAGGTATAGGCGTCTAATTGACATCATCACCTTGCTCGATGGCAGAAACCTTGGCGGTGCACATGGCCAGTTGCATCACTCAAAACAATTTCTCTTATCGCTTCTCTCCCTTTCCCACTAACTTCATCTCCATTTCTCCTGTTTCCTAGACTTTCGAGTTTTTTTTTATTTACTCTTCTTCTATTCAACATGGCCTCTAATGTAAGCTACCCTAACACGGGCAGTAAGGTATGCTTTTCTCTACTCCATCCTCGAGAAACCGACTCCATCAAGCTAACCAGTGCCATTCTATTGCAGTATCCTTTCATTTCCCTCTCCTCACAACTCCAAGACCCATATACGCTGTCAGCTTCCCTGAGTTCAGACATCAATGATCTTTAGATCAAGGGAAAATGCTAGCTGTATGGGCTAGGGTGGTACCATTATAGAAATCCGTCTAATATTCCACTCTAGGTCCCGTGGTCACCAGCATCAAGTCGGAGGCTGCTAAGACCAGTGAAGAGCTACAGGAGCTTAAGAATGCTCGTATCACCCCTTCGACCACTACAACCAACGGTCAGCCGTTGACTCGTACGTCGCACCTTAGTTTCCTGGGCGAGAACTACAGACTAATCTCTGGATATCTATGTATAGACTACCACTCCTTGCTGTACAGCCTTTTGAGCGTGAGTGATTTTGAATTCCAACTTTTATTTGGGAAAATTCTTTTGTTTACTGACTGAATTTCTTTCGTTCTACAGTGGGAACAGCCCCGCGCGACCGCTGTTTCCTACGCATCCGTGATTACTTTCATTTTCGCCGCCCGATACCTACCTCTCCTTCGTTGGGCCTTCAAGTTCCTCTACGTGTCGCTTGGATGTGAGTTGGTCGCGTGACCAGTGTTTATTCCCCTTTTTAGTGGACTAAGAACTAACCGCACCGTAGTGACCGCTTCCGTTGAAATTGTCGGTCAAGTCCTCTTCAAGCAGGGCATCACCAGCTCGTTCCGCCCTCGCCGATACTACACTATCCCCAAGGAGACTCACGAGGCCATCCTGGAAGATGTCTCTCAGCTGGTGGATTTCTTCCTGATTGAGTTCCAGCGCATTCTCTTCGCCGAGAACGTCGTTCACACTGTTGCCGTATGTCAAAGTAAAATATTCGTTCTAGTTCACCTTCTGATGATATATAGGCTTTCACTGCTGCCTTCCTTGGTTATTTGCTGATCCGCTTCGTTCCTCTTTGGGGCTTGTCCGTGATCGCCGTGACCACCGTTTACATTGGCCCTCTCGTATACATCAGCAACCGTGAGATCATTGATGAGCAGATTGTTCAGCTGCAGGAACTCGTCGGTGCCCAGGCCAACCAGCTCAAGGATCTGGCCGGTGAGCGCACTTCGGCAGCCACTGGCTTGGTAAAACAGTACGTCGATGACTACAGCCACAAGGCCCAGGAATACATTGGCCGCCGCTCCGCTTCTCCCGAGATGACCAAGGCTCCCTCTGCCGTACAGACCCCTGCCCAGACTATCGCTAAGCCCGTTGATTCCGTCCCCGAGCCCGTTATTAAGACTGAGGACTTCCCGGAAGCCCCTAAGGTCGAGCCCATTGTGCAATCAGTTGAGGAGCCTACACCGGTCTCCCACGAGACTGAGCGTGAGCCTCTTCTGGCCGCTTAAATGACAAGGTCATGCGCTTGTATCCAGGACTTACGTCTCTCAGACGAAGAAATGAATACTGCTTAAAAGCATTGGATACCAGGGCCCTCCATTTGCTCTTCAGGTCTAATTGGGAATCTATTTATTGGGCCCGACGTTCCATAATTGCACCGATGACGACAAAACGCTATGTGCAACGCCTGGATGATGAATCGATCTTCACGTTTCATGTTGTTCAGTTTTCCTCCTTTTCGTTTCATCTTCTCTTCATTTGTTTCTGCTCATGCAGTTTGTTTTCAACCCTAGCCCCCTGGTTCGCTTGTTTCGGGCTCATATTGTTTTAATGCAAAGTGTGCTAAGGTCATGTCATATGTCATGAACTTGATGCCTTAATATCATAGGTCTTTAGTTCCGTCTGTATTTGTAGTATCTCATTCATGGAGTCCCGAATCATGGAAGTGAATGACTTGTGGAAATTCGGATGTCCGTAAATACTCGAGCCCCTTCTGTGTCCCCGAGGATGAGGGAGAAAGATCGGTAGATTGAAATACGCATGAGCCTCGACCTCGACCGACATGGGCAATAGATAGAGAGGTGCGAGCGAAGCAACTTGCTCTCGCGCATGAGTAACGCCCCGCGTTCCGTACGAGGCCTTGAGTTTCATCCCGGTCCAACAAGGCCTAAATTCTCCGCATCGTGATTCGGCCTGGGCTGAATGGATCCATATCTTTTGATATGTGGTTCGATGACTTGCTATATCCAGGACCCAGGTAGGACTCAAACTTGGAAGCCTTTCTTGAATTCTTATCTCTGAACTGCATACTCGCTTGGTCATGTGCTTTTACATGATAGAAAGCAAAAGGCAGTGATTGGGCTGCTGGGGCTGTTACAGTTTTGATTAAGGCAGATATGATATTGAACTGCAGTTCTAAGGCCTCTTCAACACGAATAGGACCGGACCTGGCATATCATCAGGGGTGTATGGCTGGTAAACTGAGGACTGATTTATTTCGCAATTACCTACTCAGGTAGTTTAATGATGTTTCTAATAATTCCAAGGTTTTATCTGCTACCAGTCATACATGTCATCACAATACTGAAGCCGAGGTTCCATTTAATATGAAGTTTTCCCCAACGGTTGGATGATGGGCCCGAGCCCTAACGGCAACCTTGACCTCCCATTTAGACCTCAAGTTTTCTTCCACAATTCCAGAACATTGAAACCACTAAGTATGCTCACCTACCACAGACAAGTACGTATTATCGGGTTTACCGCTCTTTTGAAGGGGAATCCAAGAGACCAGCCACTCAGATTGTCTTAGACATTGGGATTCTGACCTTTTCGTTTCTAGGACTCACCAGTCTCAGACTCGTACGGTTGGGCTGCAGATCAAATCTCATAGGGCTCAGACAACATTGATAATTGAACAGGGTATGTTGCTCATACTTGGCATGTGGCTTCAATTCATATGAATTGCAATATGTCCTAACATCCAGGTAGCTGCACCGTTGATGCCGTGCTTTGAGCTGCAAGGTTTTATGCCCCTCAATGACCCTTGGAAAGGTAAAAAGACCCCTGTACCTGCTCAGAATTTATCTGGACTACATGGTAGGCACAATGGGGAGAAAATTGTGAAATGGACTGACAAGATAAAAGATAAAAGATAAAAGATTGTAGAGAATAGGTATACCTATTGCCTCATCTGGAACATGCTTGGATAGAGTCGATTCTTGGAACGTGTCGGTCTGCAAAGAAGCCTGCATGGAAGCTTCTCTGAGTTTTGGAGTGACTGGAAAGATACACCCCTGCAGGTCTGATACTCAAATGGCGGTCTCTTTTATGGGCAAGCTTTGCGCCCCCGGACCATTCATTGAGACGCTGTATATCCCAGATACAAGCCCGTATGGGAAGAAAGAGTGTTAATTTCCCTTCTTGTCTCTAAGTCATGTGTAAGTTCGTCTCTCATGCCATTCCCATGCCTCCATGCAGTCACTATCTTTGATACGGTCA
Organism: Penicillium taxi; assembly: GCF_028828555.1. NCBI lineage: Eukaryota > Fungi > Ascomycota > Eurotiomycetes > Eurotiales > Aspergillaceae > Penicillium > Penicillium taxi. The sequence continues at coordinate 171,380 of NW_026643208.1, forward strand.
TAAGTTTATCTCTGCAGCACATACGTCTTTCACAAATTGCACCTTCTGGCTTAAAGATACCAATTAGCTATCTATGCAGTCTTCCTCTCGTCATACAAGGAATAACTTACTCTGCAGCCGCCCGTGGGGTCTCAGACCTCTTTGATGCCGTCTCTTGCCGAGCAGCAGAAGACCTAATCTGATAACTGATTGGTCACTTGGCAGGTATCATAAATCTCCGGCTTTTGCAATGACATGTTGATAGTCTTACCTATGGAGGTTTGTTTCTACCTAGGTAGGCGGATAACCTTCAATTCATCAGTACATTTTGGGGCAGAGCGGTCCCATGAGTACATATTTTGCCTTTGAAGATAAAAAGACGAAGGATATGACTCATACTTCTTTCTTCTTTTCTTCTGCCATGCATACGGCCATAGCAAATCTGTTTGCATACTTTGAAAGAAAGCGGTGGGCAAATGCTGTCTTCTGGCTCATCTGATACAGGATATCCACATGGTGCCAAAAGGGGTATGAGTTTTATGGGTTTTGCGCTAGCAGGTCTTGGATGCCCACATCTACTTTGGTGAAACAGACGAGGCCTCGAAGGTCAAGAGGAAAGATAGTCTCACAGCATAGTGTACCAGGGGCATAAATGGAAGTCGATGACAGCACACTGCATGGTCAGTCAGTCCAAAGTTGAAGATATCCATGGGAAAGGAAGGGACCTCATTGCTTCGTTCCATGGCGAAGAGAGACAAGCAGGCCCAAGCCCGGGGACTCGTCCGACTTTTCTTGTGATGCCAATCGGTGAGGAAATCCCGAAGCCCATCCAAGGCTGATCCCGAAAGTTGGGGATATACCTAGGTACACCGCTACAACATTACCTAGGTATGTCTTCTTTCCCCAAAACACTTGGTACTTCCTACTAGGGTTCCAAAGTTGAATGGGTTCCTATATTTGTCAAAAAATCAGACAAACACACGTCACTGTGCTCACCCCTCCTTGTAGTAAGTACGGGACAAACCAAAAACAAAGGTCACTGAGTGTGAGCCCGCATCATACGGGGTTGTGTGTCTTGCTTGATGAGAAGTTTCCATTGAGGTTTCGCATCTGAGAGTTTCTGGAAAACGCCTTTTGATCCACACAAGTAAATCCTTAACCCTGCTGGCTCTCCTTCTCGATAACCATCTCTTCTCTCCCTCTATTCTTTACTCCTATTCTTTACTCCTATTCTTTACTCCTATTCTTTACTCCTATTCTTCTGCCTTTTTGATCTATCCTTTATCATAAATTTCTATAACATTGAGAGTAACATCTTCACATATTCCATTCATGGGATCTATCCAGGATTTATTGAATCCGCTACCCGAGGGTTCGCACGTCGGATACTCAAGAGGTAGCAGGAATTCCACATCGGCCCCTAGGTACCGCGAGAAGAGATCTCGAGCACCAAAGGACGGCCCGATGTTTCGTCCAGGAAATCCTCATGGCGAAATTCGCTTTCCACCATACGAGGCACATGACGAGGAACTTATTGAAATCCATCAAAAGTGGAACCTGTATCCTATGTACCAGATTGCGGATTATCCTCGACAGATTCCTTATGCGAGTGATAAAAAGTCGTTCCAAGAGAGAACGGGACGTGATAGCTTCCATGGTACGGTACCTTTTCCTCTCGTCTTTTCTCTTATCAAATACTGTCAAATACTGACTCGAAGCAGTGTTTAACTATACTTTCCAAGTGCCGGATGATAAGGGTGATACCAAAACAACATGGACAATTATGTGGGACTACAACATTGGGCTTGTTCGAACTACTCCTCTATTCAAGTGCAATGACTATTCAAAGGTATCTTTCTCGCTATTTAGGTTTTTTGGGTATGTGAAGACTAATGTTATTCCAGACTGCACCAGGGAAAGCATTAGCATCCAATCCAGGATTGCGTGAGATCTGCCACAGCATCACCGGTGGAGCACTTGCAGCCCAAGGTAGGAGACGAAAGTCTGAAGCATTTGACGAAAGACTAATGTATTGAGCTAGGATATTGGATGCCATACGAAGCTGCCAAGGCCGTAGCTGCTACTTTCTGCTGGAAGATTCGATATGCTCTGACACCGCTTTTTGGAAACGACTTTCCCAATATGTGTGTCGATCCGCAAGACCGACTCAACTTCGCACGCATGGTGATTGATCCTGAAATTATCAGACGAGCAGCAGAAACAGCCATTCATTTCCGCTCTCTTGAATTACAGAAAGCTCCCTCTGTTTCAGACAACCCTTCATCCAGTTCTTCCACCTCCGGCATAAACAGATCAAACACAGAGGCGGGCCTCTGGGACGGTCCTACTCTACACATCAGCAATAAGTTGTCTCGTCGTACCTACGCCGACAGTATCAGCAGTACGCGGGGCTCATCATCAGAGCCTTCATACTGTGCTTCTCCCCAGAGCCCAATGCATGGCGGTTTCACGCCTGTGAATGCACCTCGAAGCTCAAGAACCGAATATCTTCAAGACTTCCAGTCTCCTAGGGGTTTCCTGGAATGGGCCCGTTCCTCGCACAAGAAGAGTCTATCAGATGGTAGTCGAGCAGAGAATGAGCTTGATACCACTGTCATTCAGCCTAAAAAAGCCCCATCATCTAATTCATCCGATGGAAACGGCGATATCAAGATGGACGAAAGCTCTACTACTCGACACAAAAGAGTAACTCCGAGACACTTTGATATGAGCAGCTCCGATGATGAAGACTCTATGGACGAAGATGGAGGGGAAGAAGACGAAGAAGAGTACGAGCCAAACTCTAAGGAACTCAAGAGACCAGATTTGCGACAGAAGCGTCAACTCAAGAAAAACCCATCCCGTTCTGCAAGAGCAAAGTGCAGAGAAAACACACCAGTATCAAGCCACTTTGTGCACGAGGTTAAGGCTGCCCAGGCTTTATTGCATTTGCATAAACAGGAGGCAAAATCCAGCAATAGTGACGGCGATGAGCCCATGAATGAGCCTGTCTGGAGCTCGCTTAGGTCACGATCTATGGTTTCTCGGGAAGGGGAGAAGAAAAGGTGTGCTTCTTTCTGAGGATATTTGAGATACGCTTGACGTTGGTTTTGGGAGGACAGCATCAATTTGTTCAAGGGAGGTTTGATGCTCCACTACATGATAAATTATCTGATATAGCAATGGGAAGTAATAGAAACCAATGTATGTCAGGAGTCAAATCTGAGCCATGAATAGGTAATTGGATATTTTAATCATCAGTAAGTTTCGACATAAAATTGCTGGAATTTCCTTGTTATCCTTCACGTTGACACTTAACACACAACCCTGAAAAGTTGGCACTACTACCTAGTGAGATGGGGAACGCTCTAGGCAGCACGGTCAGGACGTGCAGGTCGATTCAGCCAAGAAAAACCAACCACACGAAAGAAAGCTCAATGAAAGTAGGGAGTCAAAAAGTGGAGAAGTTTGTAAAGTTGTCCATTCTGTAACTATCACAACTTCTAGATTAATGGTCTAACTTGCTTCTGCCATCGCAAACCGCCTTCCTGGTTCACTACGTACTGCATAGGGCTCCCACCACATACCACCCAGCCTGATAAATCGACAGTCCCCTGGTCGATCTAAAAAATAAATATATACAAAACACATCAAAAACGAATAAGAAAAACATGTTAACGTAGTTAAGAAGAGCAACGAAATAAGTCAAAACCAAAGGCACATCTAGTCGACTCCCCCTCCTTCAGATCATGACATCCAATGGTGTAATCCAACACTAGTGGTGACGAGTGTCCATGGTCCTCGTCTAAAACGACTGTCTCATCGGGTGCATCTCCCAGATCTTTGTAATACTGGAGACAGGGTGGTGGAATTGGTAAACCCTCCTTCAACATACGAAAGAAAGAATGCTCCCGGCAGATAAGTCTCGTTGCAACAAACTCATATTGTCATAGTAGAAATGAGTTCACCATAACGCGTTCAATGTAGATTGCTTGATCATCTAAAAGAAGATAGTTTACATAATTTATAATGACTGCAATAACTAACTATCAATCTCATATATTTAATCCGTTCCAAGGTTCCGAGAATTTTGCCAAGAATCCCAACTTCAGGTCGAGGAAACATTGATATATTTTTTTCTCTTGGCACCACATCCCTTATAGCTGCGAGTAATAAAGGCGAATATTGGTGGCGGTCATATAAATTCGGTAATTCGGCGGGACTTTTGAAATCTGACCATGCCTGGAGGGCTTTCTTCAAGGTGGAACAGAGTCAAATATGTGAGTCAATCTATATATCATGAAGACTCCTGAGCTAAGACTTGCTAGCCTATTGTTGATTTATGGAGTGGTAATATTCTCTACGAAGATAGGGCATTATAGCTACTTCTAATTATTAATTATATATTTGATTAGGCTCGTGATATTTATCGGCCCGTAATATTAGGTGAATTAGACGCCTTATCGACGAGGGACATCACCATAAATAATCTAAACGTATATTCAACAATTTCTCTAACGAGCAGGATCTCTAACTGGTTAAATCAATCATCCAGAAGATACACCAGTACCAATAATCCAAGCTTTATCTAATAGCGTGACCTTAATTCGGACTTATACTACTTAAACATACCTTATCTAGAAGAGCTATTCGAGATGCTTCCATCCTCGAATCACGTTTTCTCGAGTTATTAAGTTTATCAAAGATTTGTTGATTAACTAACTAGTTAAGGCTTACTCAGGTACTCAGCACTATTGACCTTCTAGATATTTTCTACATCATAGTGACCTTTTTTCAGCTTGCAGGAAGCTGAAAAGCTCACATGTTATAAGGTAGAGCTATCAATTTTGGGTCGATCAGTCAAGTAGATGTAGTGTCATAGCGCATTGAAATTTCTTACCAGGCGCAGATATACGAGAAAATTTCGGAAAGACATTCCTAAAACATTCGATACTCCAAGAGTGCAGAGCAGCAAACGCTAGAGGGCCATTCAAATTGGGTTTATTCATTGGCCTTCTCTCCCGATGGACTCATCTTAGCATCGGGCTCCCATGATGAAACTATAAAACTCTGGGATATAGAGACTGGCACAGAGCGGCAGACGCTAAAGGGCCATTCAAATTCGGTTACATCCGTAGCATTCTCTCCTGATAGGCTTACCCTGGAATCGGGCTCATGGGACCATACCATCAAGATCTGGGAGATGCTAGAGAATAATAATGAAGAAGAAGAAGAATAAGGGGAATAGGAGGGAGAGGAATCTGAAAAGATTGAGGGAGAGGAGGGCGAAGAAGGAGAGTTTGAAGAGGAAGTTGAGGAGGGCTTTTCAAGTGGCATGAACTTATCGGTCTTCTCTCCTTATCCTGCTAGGCTTTTTGAAAAAGCCCCTGAAAATTTCTAGATATTATTATCGAGTAACTGGGTTAGTATAGAAGTGAGAATTCACTATGGCTCCCTGCTGAGTATCGTTCATCTTTCTGCCAGTCTATCGAGAATACCACACTTGCACTCGGGTTTAGAGATGGGCGAGTCTTGATTATGGGATTCCATACACATATGTTATAAAGTACGTTGTTTGTATTAAGGCCTGGAATAGCTATTTTCCACCTCCGCGGAGATACTCGATGCTCACCCTGTTTATTGTGTACTCACCCTGCTCACCCCTGGTCGCGCGACGCTAAAGCGGCGCTCACTCATTGCTCACCCGGGCGACACCCGACTATTGGCCGTGGACAAGCCATATGTAGAGCGCGCTGAATGCTTGGGTGAGTCCTTTGCACCTGGCTCACCCTAAAGCAGTAACAGAATCTCCCCTAGGGTGAGGGTTGGTGATTTGGGTGAGCTCGGGGTGAGGTCGGGCGAGGACAAGTGAGCAACACTTACTGCTATAAATAGGGGCTTTTCTTTCACTCTAGGATCTTTTTTTTTTTTTTTACCAAAGTGTACTAGATTTGAAATTGAAGGATACATATCGAAGATCTGCAGAAAATTGCTTTTAAGCGTGCTAAACTTGCCGCATCGCGTGGCTTCACGCTTGAGTACCAGGATACACGAGAACAAGAGAACATTATATGCCATAAAGTTCTTGCACCCGCCATAGAAAGTAGGTATGAAATTTCAGTACGAAACCAGATGCTGTGGGTTATCATCTACCGTAATAGCCCTTCTTATTCTTCTAATAATAAGAATGATAGATGGAAGCTTTCTTGTAGCTTAACTTTGTAGCCGTGTCATATGCAAACCCATCTAACTCTTGCCTCAACCTTAGAAACAGAATCATCAACGTTCCAAGCCATGTTCGAAATCTTGCGATTTAACTGCTGAATTCGAGAAAAGAGCCAAACTTTGATTTGGGAAAAAGTCTTGGGCGAGAAAGCAGCCTTATACAGATAACTTCTGGCTTTTGCTCCATGCAAGTAAATATTTGATAACGTGTTTCCCGGTTAACCCGTTACCCCATCTAAATAAATAGTCTCCGTAGTAACCCTATGTTTTCAAACACACACCATGCCACCAATTCGCCCTGAAAAGAAACAAAAATTGATAGAGCAGGAGGGTCGTATTGAACTAACTCTAAAAGCTTTTAAAGATGGCAAATATCCTACTATCTCAGCTGTTGTATGGTCATTTGGCGTTCCACGTTCAACTTTTGTCGATCGGCTTAATGGTGTTGAACAACTAGCTGTTAAATGGTCAGCTCAACATATATTCTCTAAACTTGAAGATGAATCGATGGAAAAATGGCTACTATCTATGAATTCTAGAGGAGCAGCTCTTACCTGTGCCATGTGTCAAAATATGGCCAATATTATCCTCCGATCGCGGATTTCAACCACCACCAATACACCTTCTTCTGTTGGTAAAAACTGGGTTACTGAGTTTATCAAACGACACCCAAACCTGAAAACCCGTCGATCAAGTCGATACGATTATAAGAGAGCTTTAGCTGAAGATCCTAGGATCATTTTAGCTTGGTTTGGGTTGGTTGAAGAAACCATTAACAAATATGGTATCGATTCGGCCGATATTTTCAATTTCGATGAGTCAGGTTTCGCGATGGGGGTAAATACAACTGAGGAAGTTATTACATCTGCTGAATATCATGGTTGGAGAGCTGTTTTGTAGCCTGGAAATCGCGAATGGGTGACGGTAATTGAGACTATAAGATCAACTGGAGAAGCTCTTCCACCTCACCTTATCTTTAAAGGAAAGGTGTTTATGGAGCATTGGTTTGAGAAAAAAGGAGCCTGATTGGAGCTAAAATAAAAGCTCTAATGGCTGGGCTAGTGATCCAATTGGTTGGAACTCCTCTCATCTAACACCTACTTTCGACGATCTTTGTGAGAAACATGATATCATTGCTTTATGTATGCCTCCACATGCATCGCATGTTTTACAGCCTTTAGATGTAGGCTGTTTTGAGCCACTGAAAAAAGATTATGGTGGTCGTGTTGCGGAGTTGATGCGGTATGGAACCAACTCGATCGATAAAGATGATTTCCTTCAGATCTTCCCTGATGCACGTCGAAAAGCTTTTAAGGCAGATACCATAATTGATAGCTCTAAAGCTACTGGTTTAGTGCCTTTAAGCCCATCAGAAGTGCTCGATAAGCTGAATATTCAGGTTGAATGTCTACCAGATCTAGAATTACCTTCTGATCGTCCGATATCTTCTGGCTCTGATAGCGATGATAATGCTATTTGGAGCTTAAAACGACTTGAGGAATCCAAATCTCGTCTCAATTCTGCTCTAGAGCTCTCCTATAGTTCAATCCCATCTCCTATTAAAAGGGGGTGGAAGACGTTCTCCGATCGCACTACCCGGACGGTCCACCACCATATTTTTCTTCACGATCGCTGTGGCCATTTAGAGAAGGAAAATAAGAAACGGACAAAAAAGAAGAAAACTACTAAAAAGCAGTTGGCTTATTTAGGTAGTTTAAGGGGATGACTTATTACAATATCTTGATCAATGCTGGCAAATTATGGTCAACTTTGCATGATGTTCAAGACTATTGGACTCCGACAAGATTATCAGACTGCTGATTGGATAACAGATATTATTGAGTATACTGATCTTCATTTCGGGAGCTCATCAATAAGGAGTAAGAAACTATAGATGGTGGTGGTCGCGGACGCGCGAACCAGATGAATTGACATGGGGTCATCCAATTCTGGATATTCCTTGATTTTAATATAAAATCTTACTTGGTCATGGTGTTTACTACTTTCAAGCCCTATAATCTAATTTCAAGGCACCCTAATCTATGGGACCGAGCATAATTATATTCAAAAGGCAAGTTCATATCGTGACACAAATATAGGGGGCAGGGTTACTAGAATGCAGTATATTACACAGGATAGGGTTTCAGCGGCTATTAGACCTGCATTTTTAGCGGTAGTCCGAATTAGGCCGAATCTTGACCCCATATCAATTACAGCCAGAACTTGCAAAATTTGAAAACCTGTAACTCAAAAACCACATATACTATAGAAAAAAGAATTATGTTTGGAGTTCACAGGCAATTTTATCCAAGTAGGGGCTGAGTCAACATCAGCTTTTGCTTAATGGATAAATCTTGTATATGAATCTCCTATATTTAATCCGTTCCAAGGTTCCGAGAATTGTGCCAAGAATCCCAAATTCAGGTCGAGGAAACCTTGATCTATTTTTTCTCTTGGCCCTGGTCCACATTCAGGGTACGGACATCCCATCATGTCATTTGTACAACTTCCACCAGAATTGCTCCTTCAGATTGAGTCTTGCATGGACTGCGAGTCCGATCTTGCTTCATTAGTCCAAGTCAACCGTCATTTATATCAAACACTCATTTCACAACTCTACCGACGCAATATAGAGTCAGGCGGATCAGCTATTATCCTTGCTGCCCAGTCAGGAAACTGTTCTACCTTGAAGAAAGCCCTCCAGGCATGGTCAGATTTCAAGAGTCCCGCCGAATTACCGACTTTATATGGCCGCCACTAATACTCGCCTTTATTACTCGCAGCTATAAGGGGTAACTTAGCTACGGTAAACATGTATCAAGAATAAACAGCCCGAACTAGCCCGTCTTCTTGTGAATCGGAAAGATGTTGATCCTAATGCGCTCTATTCTAACGAGACTCCGCTACAACTTGCGGTTCTTTCTAACAGAGAGGACCTAGTTCAAATTGTGCTTACAGACAAGCGAGTCGATCCAAACCTATCGTCCAAGTTTTCACCTTTGTTACTTGCTGCACTAAAAAATAACAAGACAATTATTCGCCTATTACTCGAAGCCGGGGCAAACAAAGAACTTCAGAATGAGGGCCTTTCACCTGCTATGCTGCTTAATTCACCAAGTACACAGGCTCGCTCTCGACTTATGATGTCATCATTAGATTCAAGGGTCAATAAGAAGATATTATATGACTAGCTGGATAACGTGTTGCACCACTGCTCCGCCGTTTTCTACGAACAATCAAAAAATCGAAATTTTGAACATCAAATTTAAAATGAAAAATTTATGAAAACTAGCTGTTTAACACGTGTAGGGCACTAGGTATAGGTATGGCCACGAATTCCACATCCAGAATACGCCACAGCCTGACGAATCATATTATTGAAGGAAGTGTACATATTGATATGGGGAACGCTCTAGGAAGTGCAGTCAGAATGCATAGGTCGATTCAGCTCATGTGACAAAACAACAGAAACAGCATCAACTATTTCAATGGGAATGTAAGAGTTGGATTGTGAAAGGCCTTGCGCGTCAGGTGAAAGGAACATATGATCTTGTTCATTTTGCGGTTGATTCAGTAGATTGAACGGACCATTTGACTTAATTTGTCCCGAACTACTTCTTAAGCAGGCAGCTCACTAGAGAGCTGTGCATTTTCATTGTCGTCCATTGCTGTCGTCAAGTGACCCATAAAACCTTGGGCAGCGGTATATATACTAGCCAAAGTCTTCTTGTAGCTGCGAAGCCTCCCTTGCCAATCCCGAGGCTTCAATCGAGGCTTCAATAAACGCTTTCTTTTTCTCTAAAGAGAGCTTTCGGGTCTGAGCGACCATCTGCGCTCGATCTGCGCTACAGTGAGTCTCGAAACTGGTGCCACCACCTACACTGTCGGTAAGTTTGACGTAACTTACGGTGCACATGCTCTCTATGTCTAATAGGGATACAGGTGCAAAGTTGTAAGAAGTGTCTATCATTCTAGAGTAGAACTCGCAACTAATTAAACACCAGTCACCACTTTGGTTTTATCCGACCAATCAGACAACTATAAGTCATCTGATTTCCAACATATTTACACTCTTTCATTGTTTCCGGAACGCCAATGCCAAGATACACTAGTCTATACTATAATAAGATAAGGAGTATTGATAAACAGAGAGAAAATTGGATCTGACAAGTACGTAAACTAGTTATTCTTGCGGGTTGTCTGCTTTCATGTGGTTGTGGCTGTGACTGCTCATCCTGTCGTGAAACATGCTACTAATATGCAATCGCTGGCGCACCAAGTTCTCATACCAGAGCCGGCTTGGAATGTAGAATCTGCTGCTGGTCAAATTACCACTGCTGTGGGCCCCGATCTCACATTTTTCGAGAAGGTCGAGTGCATCCTTGCATCAAATGTGATGAAGGTGTGAATGCCTCTAACCAGCTGGTAGAGAGCTTTGTGCCGCCGGCTGTTTCTACCGTGAGCATTGTCTATTCCTCACTGTGGAGCTGAAGAAGAAGATACTGAAGGATCCCTTTATGCGGAGCCGCTACGCACCCAAGTGTGGCTCTGCAGCCTTTCAGAAACTATCGTCAATTCGCCCATCACATACTTAAGGAGTATGATGGATATTTCTGGGGGAGGAAAGCCCAGTGTCATTCCGAGGCTTGATATCCATCGAAAACACACTTTCCATTCTTGTGTTCATTATTTCTCCTTCATAGTACAGTCTAGACTCAGCTCTACATCTTCCAAGTGCTTACCAGATTAGACAAAAGCAGTTGATAGGAGGATAATAAAGACAGGATGAAGTGAGTGGTGGAAGTGAAATTAGCAAGAACAGCCTACTATAGTGATACAGGTGCGGAGTACACAAGTAGTACTATGTACTCCGAGGTCTGTGAGTATTCGAGCATGTGACCAGCTGAAAATGTAACGTGAAGGAAGTAATGGTTTGACACCATACTAGATTTGGTTAAACAGTCCCGCCATGTGCTCAAGTGGAGTCTGTTTAGCTTATGTGGGGTTAAGGAAAGATCATAGAGCCGCGCAAGCAACAATGACGAGGTCCCAGAAATGGATCATTCCAGAGTCGGTATATCGCTATGTAGGATGAATCGCTCATTAATAGATCGTATTACTCATCACATATTCACAACAGGTATCACATTTGATATTCGTATGTTTTCATCAAGAACTATTGGAAATTAACCTGATTGGATGTGATATTAAGAAAGTGGATCTGTATACTATGATTGGCTGAAGTCATAATGACACGATCGAGTGGAGACTTGAGTTCGTCGGGTCACAAATTCTATACTTGAGTCTTCTTCTTCTCTACAATTCAACATCTTCACTCCGGGTCGGGTGAAGTTGGTAAAATCACTCAAGATTATTTCATAGTTAATGAGACATGAGTTCAGTTGATAGTTCAATCCGAGTTCCGAGTGAGAATATGGGTTCAGGTCAGTGGAATTCTTACAGTGCCCCTGTAATTAAACGGTATTGGGTCCGTAACAAAGCCCATCCTGCAAGTAATTTTGATGTGGCAATTCCACTTCAATAGTTAGTACTGGTCGATAATTCGTTCACTTTGGTTAGCCCCTGATTTGATTTGATTTTTGAGTCGGACTATATATGGACTATCTAACTTGAGTTGGATACAAAGCCCTGTGACCTTATCAACTCAAAACTGGAAGTATTTCAAATGTCCATGGTTCTTCAAAAACATACATCGGTAAAATACAGTCCTCCGTAACAAAGATATTCTGGAACCTCCACATTGATCACACCATCGCACCCGCAGATTATACCATTTAAAACGATCCAACGTTTCTACGCTGTACGTCAGACCACCCCTGATCTCCATTGCATCAAGGACATTATATAGTATGGGGTGATGCCATGGGCGACGCGCTGTAATAGTTCTTTGGTCTTCTCTCCTTTACCACGCTTGTATTGAATACATTATCTTGACCTCTCGATATTTTACTATCTTTCACTATCTATTTGTAATTATATTCCTTCCCCACATACGGCTTCACCTTCATATATCGCCTCCTAAGTCTTGGTTCGGCTTTAATTTTTTTTTTCCCCTTCTCACACACCTGAAGGCCTTCCCCTCGTCCTCCTTCCCTTCTCCTTACCTTCTCCTTACCCTCTCAGCTCTATCGTATATGATTCATCATGGCTGAGAAGAAGCCCAACATCCTCTACATCATGGCTGACCAGATGGCGGCTCCCTTGTTGTCTCTGCATGATAAGGATTCCCCAATTAAGACACCCAACATTGACAATCTAGCACGTGAGGGCGTGGTCTTTGACTCGGCATACTGCAACGCACCGCTGTGTGCCCCTTCGCGATTTGTTATGGTTAGTGGCCAGCTGCCGTCTAAGATTGGCGCATACGATAATGCTTCCGATCTTCCCGCCGATACCCCGACTTATGCACACTATTTGCGCAATGAGGGTTACCACACTGCCTTAGCGGGTAAAATGCATTTCTGCGGCCCGGACCAGCTTCATGGTTATGAACAGCGTCTGACCAGTGATATTTACCCTGGAGATTACGGCTGGTCCGTCAATTGGGATGAACCTGTGAGTTGCGACCTCCTGAGATTTGTTCTACCAGATGCTAATATACTTTGCGCTTGTAGGAGGTTCGCCTTGACTATTACCACAATATGTCTTCGGTCATGGATGCAGGCCCCGTGGTACGAACCAACCAGCTGGACTTCGACGAGGAGGTTATCTACCGCTCGGAACAGTACCTCTACGACCACGTGCGCCATCGCGGAGACCAGCCTTTCTGCCTGACCGTCTCGATGACCCACCCCCACGATCCCTACGCGATGACCAAGGAATTCTGGGATATGTATGAAGACGTCGACATTCCGCTCCCCAAGAATGGAAAGATCCCTCAGGACCAGCTGGACCCTCATTCCCAGCGCATTCTCAAGTGCATTGACCTGTGGGGCAAGGAGATGCCCGATGATCGCATTCGCGCCGCTCGTCGCTCCTACTTTGCTGCTTGCACATACGTGGATACCAACATTGGCAAGCTTTTACGCGTGCTCAAGAACACCGGCTTGGATGAGAACACGATCATTGTCTTCACTGGTGATCATGGCGACATGCTCGGTGAGCGCGGATTGTGGTACAAGATGAGCTGGTACGAGAACTCCGCTCGTGTGCCTTTCCTTTTCCACTACCCCAAGAAGTTTGCCGCGAAGCGCGTGTCGGAAAACGTGTCAACCATGGACCTTCTTCCCACTTTTGCCGGTCTGGCTGGTGCGCCCATTGTCAAGGAACTGCCTCTCGACGGTGTTTCCCTCGTGCCGTATTTGACTGGTGAGGACGGTCTCCGCACTGATACAGTTTACGGCGAGTATATGGGAGAGGGCACTCAGGACCCTCTGGTGATGATTCGTCGTGGTCGCTGGAAGTTCATCTACTCGGCCATTGATCCGCCCATGCTGTACGATCTGACCACCGACCCAGAGGAGCTGAACAACTTGGTTGCCGGCCTTCCCATTCCCTCTACACAGTCCGGTGATAACCTGAATGTATCCGGCCTCCCGACCCCCGGCGAGACCCCCCGCGCTTCACCCGTCCCCAGACGCGCAGCCGAAAGATCTGCCGCATACCCTTTCCCCTCGCCCACTCCCCCGCGCAGCCCAAGCCCTTCCAAATACGGTTCTGCTCTCCCCGAGACAACCGAACCGGCCAAACTACTGGCCTTCTTCCTAGAAGAAACCCACTCGCGCTGGAACCTGGAGGCGATCCGTCAAGATGTTCTCCGCTCTCAACGCCGCCGTCGCCTTGTGTACTCCGCTTTGATCAAGGGAACACCCACAATGTGGGACCACGAGCCCCGCGTAGACCCAAGCAAGCAGTACGTGCGCAACCAAGGCCGCGGAGTCCTCGACGACATCGAGTTCATTTCACGCTGGCCCCGTGTCCTGTCCGCCGCAGCACACGCACAAGGCATTTCCACATCCACATAAACGTGGGAAAAAGTACAAAATTTACGTCTAAAAGTATCTTGATTCTGGATTCTGGATTCTTGATTCTTGATTCTTGATTTTTTGATTCTTCATGCCTTTACGTTGCATTTTGAGCTCATGGTATTTCCTTCAATTTCACGTCCATATCATCTCAGGAGGGTTCATTCTATTGTCATTATTATTATCAGCGAGGCGCTATACCCGGGAAATCCCTTTCGTTTGAACTTTCACTTCATATTCTTTCCATTTACCCTGACTTTTTGCATCTGCTGGACATTTGGACACATTTTGGACATTTGAATCCCAGGGATTGCCTTTTTTGGATTTGCCATTCTCAGTAGTCCCGAGGTCGCACAGTCAAATAAATTGGTGAAAAATGATAGCAATAAAGATCTAAGTTCCAAAAAGAAGTCCATACTGCGTATCAGATCCATGGATAACAATATAATAAAATCCTAAAAAAAGTATGTACTGAACGCCACTGTAGTTGGCCAATGCCTGCATGTGCTAGTACTACGTTTTATTCCCATTCAACCAAGCCATTATAGCTTATTCCACCATTCACTCCACCAGCCAAACTGGCGATTTCACCAATACAGTAGTCGGTCCCTTGCCATGCACCTCAACAGTAGGGAAAGATGCAAAGCGAATACGAGCCAGCTCGGAAGAATCCACCTTTTCCTCTGCATGTCCAGCCGGACGACTGGGTTCAGCACTAGTCTTGCGGCCCATCAAAGCTCCAAAGACTGATTTCTTCTTCGGCTCTCGTGGGGTTGTAGATACGTCAACGGGGTTTGATGGGGGTGATGGGGTGTCATTCTCTCCAGCTGACGCCTCTTCGGATTCCTCGATCGGTGGAGGTGGGGGGTGACTCAAGGGTGGAAGTTGACTTTCCACCTTCATGCTCGACTCGTTGAATAGGATGTTGGTTGCAGGGTACTCGACACAAACGTCTCGAGCCTCTAATGGGATCTTCTCGATGATATTGACGGTGTTCGTTATGATCATACCCACACCAGGCTCAAGTCCTGGCAGGCCTGACTCGTGTAGATGGGCAGTCAAGAACGACGCAAGTTGGCCTGTCAGCTGCTCGACCAGCTCTATGCGATGGTCCTGGGCAGAAGGGGTTGTAAGGATCTCACCTAGCCCGTCGAACGTGGTACGGCGCCAGTTGGAAAGGCGGGCGATGAGATTCTCGCGATCTTCGTCTGTGGCCGAGCGGACCTGCTGTCGTCGCAGGTTCATTTCAATACTTTTCAGCTGCAAGCTGAGGTTTTGATCCAGTCCGGGGTGAAAGTGGCGTTGAAAGACCTCCTCCACTAACCACCGACTAATCACAGCCCGACCTATTGCCGTCATCTCTTTAGTGCCAACAGCCACGGCGTCGTCGGAAACAAGACTACGTAGCCAGGAGGGAACCACACGCCAGTCTTTCCGTACCGAGAACGCAAGGTCTTTAATAGCGCCATCTAGTCGCTGGAAGCGGTTGGCATACTCGTTATCATCTAGTACTGTGCGGGACACAGCCATACGCTGGTGCGCTACTGTATTTTGAAGATGCTGCACCTGGGCCTCCTTCTCGAAATAGTAGCGCTTGACCTTGGAATATTTGGCTTCTGTGAAGAGATTTGTTAGTACGGAGAACTAAACGAAGACATATGGACATACGAAGTTCCTCGTGTTTCTGAACTAAAGCCCGGACGTCAATCGTACTATCCAGTGGGTCCTCGCGTATCCGATTACTAGTGGGTGTATGGCGTCCATCCGTAGTTTCTTGGGCAGAACTCCTACCGCTTCTGCCTGAGTCCTGGTGTGCTCGATCGGTTGGGCCTGGTGGTTTTTCTGGCGATGCCTGCATGTCGGGGGTTTGCGGGGGAAGCGGTGAAAGAGGAGGTTCAGGCTGACGGGAATTCACGTCCTGAACTTCGTTGAATAGGGACTGTGCTGAAGTTGAGTTGCGTTTGTATTGCTCTGCAAACGTGAAGCTCAAGTCTGTGAAAGAGCGTTGGATAGACTGCGGCGGTCTGGGGAGTTGGCCCTGATGTGGTGGGGGTGGTGCGGGGGTTGGTTGGTGCTGTTGCTGTTGCTGTTGCTGCTGTTGCTGCTGATGCTGCGACTGCGACTGTGACTGCTGCGACTGAGACTGTTGCGACCGGTTGGAAGCAGGATGCGTTTGATCTGAAACTTGCTGGAAGGGACGGTGATGCTCTTGATAGGTCGAGGACAAGCGCGGTGTACCCTGATCTTCGGAGGTGTTCGGCGCTTGCTCCTCCAAATTTTGAGTAAACCACGGTGAGCCTGGTTGCGAGATAGGCTGAGAAATCTGCCGGTTTTTGACAGAGACACTGCGCTCGAGTATACCAGATGAAGGTCGCGTAAACAAACTCCTTTTAGGACGACGATAGTGAGATTCACTAGTGCCCGTATTGACGGTCGGTCGGTCGCGTTGGCTGTTGTTGCTGCCCCGCGGTTCGGCAAGATCGTTACTCGGAATGGACCGAGTGGACTTGGATTTCCCGTGAAACAGCGACATGGCGAATATATTAATACTCTTACTGCGATGAAAACAGAAGGAAGAGCAAAGGCCTGGTGGTGGAGATCCTAGCAAACAATGATTGGGCGTTCTATATATAGGGAATGTAAGCTGAGAAGTTCCTTTTTCACAGAATGGGGGCTCAAACTACAAGACTGTACTAGGCTGTATGTGGTTTAGAAGGAGAAATACATTTGAGATAGTCAAAAACTACCTAGGTATGTCCTACTTCTGTCAATTTATACACCTTGAAATGGTGTACATCCCCTCGCTCGAGAAACAAAGTGTGGTTTTCAAACTTATTAGCGTCAACAAGCCGTCGGAAATCTTCAAGCGGACTGGCAAATATGTCATAATCGTCATAATGAATGGGTATTGTTATGTCGGGCTTCACCAGCTTCATCAGCTCAATACCTTCTTCCGCATTCATCGTTATCATCACCGTAAGGGGATCCATCGATGGAGATGGGATCATGACGCCGCCTAGATGGGCTAGCATAAGGTCAATTACCTCTCCTTCATATCTCTGTGCGATCTCCTGAAGCTCATCCACAAACAGAGTGTCTCCTGTTATGTAAATTCGGTAACCACACTCAAAGTAGCTGGTGTCAGACGTTCCATATCCAAACTCGAGCATCCAGCCGTTAGTTGGAGGAATCTGTGCTAGGTTAGTACTGAACAGACCGTCATCCTAGACTGTCATCCTGGCTCAACTAACAGTTTGGGCTAATGCATTCAAACTCTCTATGACTGGATTTGATGGGATATGCTTGCCCGGCATTCCTATAACACGCAGTCGTGGCTGTCTGGTTCTCATTGTACCTTCTATATCAACCATGATATGATCAAATGGATTCAACGCGTGAACTCGTTTGAAAGGGTTAGGATGCTTCGAGGTCAGGTATGTTTTACCCTGTGGATTCGTGATGATGGGGATATCCCGCCGGAGGGAGGCTTTTGTCTTTTCATCAAAGTGGTCCCTATTGCAATCAGATTTTGGTTTACCTTACTACTCTGCAATGCATACCCGTGGTAGTGAGACAAGAGTATGATGTCAATGCGTGGCAGCTCTCTCAGATCAATGGCTGGGTTGGTGAGCCGAGTACTCGATATACCAGGGCTCAGACGTGCATGGTCACCAGAAATGCGAAAATCAGGCTAGAACACTAACAGTTAGAGCAGTGGGTCTACACTTATTAACCCTGAAAGTGCTCACATCTGTCATCAATCGGATTCCAGCCCATTCTCTACATTTGTTAGCTCTGGACACTTTGGAGACAAGAAGATGCAAACATGATGGTTGTTGCAGAGCCCACGTAGAATAGGGATGCATTCTCACCACCGGGATCAGACGGATGGAGTATGATTTGCTTGGGTGGAGGGAGCTTCTCGGGTGCAACTGCTCCAGTCGGGCACCGGTTACCCTGGGGGTTGATGCAAATGGGTAGCATTGTACCCAGGAATAACAGAAAAAAATTGCGGATCAGATGGGCTTTTGATATTCTGAGAACATTACCCTGGATACTACCCAGTCTCCTAGGTACGTATACATGACCATGAAAGTGACGTCGAGATTACTCAAATTGGATTCAAATACGATGAAGATTAGAAAAAGTCGGAACCTTTCTAACATAACAGAACCCAGAAGCCCGAAAACGTTTCAGGGTTGAAATTAGCCTTGGAAAATTTGAGAAAATCTGGTTATATCGAAAATCCAGAGTTCGATGCTGGCGTCCTCCCATTGGACCACGATAGGAGATTTACATGCTAATTAATAGTATTGCTAAGTGGAATTGGTCCAATTGGAGCCTTGGAAGCTTCCATGAGTACCTTGACGCCTTGACATGTGGACCCTACTATTATTAGTTTGTAACTGCTCATGAAGTTAGGCTATACTATTGGATAAGGACATCTAATTCTCGATTTTGCCCTGTCATAGATCTTGTAAGTCATAGTATTTTCATACCTCTCAACATGAGTGTTGTTTGTCGATTGACTGCCATGTGATAAATTCAAAGAAGTTCCTCATTGTAAAATTTCAATGAGCCCGGTATGTTCGGAGACCCTGGAAGTCTCGGCAAGACAAACGCTTGCTGGATAACATGGCATCTGGTTTTTGGAGGCTTAGCTGAAGCTCGATTGGTTTGAGTGGACGTTAATCGAAACTAGCCAGCGCATAGGTAGTTTGTTGGAAGTTGGCAAGCCCCGCTAGGTATTTCCATCGAGGTGGTATGAGGCTGGAGACTAAGGGAGTACAAACTTTGGAGTTCAATAATGTCTGCTAATTACTTTCCTACGTAAGCGATCTCGGGAATAAACCGATACACGTGCAGCTCAACTTAAAATGTGTCCTTAGCATTGCCATGTTCAGAGTATCAAGGTTCTTCTAACCGAATACTCAGTGAAACATTTGGTAACTTTTAGTAGTTGGACCCACGGAAGACGTGGCAAGATCCAGATCGAGGCCAAGCTTTCACCAAGCTTTGATAGACATCCCCTTGCTTGGTGATACCGTACACTAGATATTACCATTATTTTATTTTATCTATTTATCTTTTTATCTTTTTATCGTTTTATCGTTTTATCGTTTTATTATATTGTAGGAATTGTATAATTGTACACTATAGCCGATAAAAAAAAGAATCAAATTAAGTTAAAAGAACTGGCCAGAATCAAGTCGCCAGGGCAGATACTTGAAACTACGTCATTCTGCCCCGCTTGTCTTTCTTTCTTTCCTATTTAGTTCTACTTCTTCCCCTCTTCTCTCTTCCAACTTGTTTGTTATTTCCCCTGTTTTTTGCTCTTGTTTATTCCTTCGCAACCATGGTTCATCTCACTGCTGTCAAGACCGACGACCAGATCACAAAGCGGAAGGTGGATTCCATCCCCGCTCTTGTTGATACTGATTCCACCAATGTCTATGGCTCCCACTTTGCTGTCGACCACATGGACCAACATGAGATGCCTGAAAATGAGATGCCACGAGAGATTGCTGCTCGCTTGATTCGAGATGAGCTAAGCCTCGACGGCAACCCCAAACTGAAGTAGGCATCTAATTGGCTTATCTGAAAGTACACAGCTAACAACCTCACAGTTTGGCTAGTTTCGTCACTACCTACATGGAGAAGGAAGTTGAGGAGATCATGACTGAATCCTTTAGCAAGAACTTCATCGACTATGAAGAGTACCCCCATTCTGCCGAGATTCAGAACCGTTGCGTGAACATGATTGCTCGTCTTTTCAACTGCCCAACTGAAGAAGGTTCTGACGGTGCCGTGGGTACCTCCACCATTGGTTCCAGTGAGGCTATCATGCTCGGTGTCCTCGCCATGAAGAAGCGCTGGCAAAACAAGCGCAAGGCCGAGGGTAAGGACTACTTCCATCCCAACATTGTCATGAACAGTGCTGTCCAGGTCTGCTGGGAGAAGGCCGCTCGCTACTTTGATGTCGAGGAGCGATACGTCTACTGTACCGATAAGCGCTTCGTCATCGACCCTAAGGATGCTGTCGACCTTGTTGATGAAAACACAATTGGTATCTGTGCTATCTTGGGTACTACATACACTGGCGAGTACGAGGATGTCAAGGCCATCAACGATCTCCTTGTTGAGCGAAAGATTGACTGCCCTATCCACGTCGACGCTGCTTCAGGAGGCTTCGTCGTACCCTTCACTCAGCCCGATCTCGAGTGGGATTTCCGCCTCGAAAAAGTCATTTCGATCAACGTCTCCGGTCACAAATACGGTCTTGTCTACCCCGGAGTCGGCTGGGTGCTGTGGAGAAGCCCTGAGTACTTGCCTAAGGAGCTGGTGTTCAACATTAACTACCTTGGAGCTGACCAAGCCAGTTTCACCCTGAACTTCTCCAAGGGTGCTTCCCACGTCATTGGTCAATACTACCAGTTGATTAGACTCGGGAAGCGTGGATTCAAGAGCATCATGACCAATCTCACTCGCGTCTCTGATTATTTGAGCTCCCAGCTTGAAGAGAGGGGCATGGTTATCTTGAGCGAGACCAAGGGCAAGGGATTGCCTCTCGTCGCATTCTGCCTGCCCGATAACAAGGATCGCGTTTACGATGAGTTCGCCCTGGCCCACCAGCTCCGTGAGCGTGGCTGGGTTGTTCCTGCCTACACCATGGCACCTCACAGCGAGAAACTTAAGCTCTTGCGTATTGTAGTCCGGGCTGACTTCAGCATGAGCCGAGCCGATCAGCTGTTGGCCGATTTCAACCTTGCTCTGCAGACTCTTGACGAGATGGACCAGGTCATGGTTGCCAAGTACAAGACGTAAGTTCTGAATATAAATTCTATCATCATCGACACTGCTAACAATATATCAATAGACACATGGCTAATCATCGCAGTCACCCTCGTCACCAAAATACCCATCACGCCTACAAGAAGGACGATCACTCATTGCAGGGCAAGACTGGCAAGTCCCATGGCGTGTGCTAGGTAATTAATTACGATGTCACGATTTAAAACTTTCTCTAGTTTATGCTATCCTCATGAATGAACTTGAATTGGATTGAGATACGTTTAGTCAACTAATAGATTTTCCGCTCTTTCTATTCCGTATATACAGTTCATTCTTTTGACTTTCTTCGCTTATCTAACATCTTTCCTTAGTCGACCTTAACTATGAATCAACACTTTCAATGCTCAATGTATCTACTTTCCATCTCAAACATCCAAAATTCAGCCACATAGTTGGATTTCTTAATTTCATAATGTCTACCAAACCACCTCCGACAGACCTTCCAATCTACTCCTTCCGCACGGCAAGGGACCTCGAGGGCTTTCTCGAGCGCGAGCACTCCATAGCCCCAGGTTTCTACCTCAAGCTAGCCAAAAAGGCCTCTGGAATTAAATCTGTATCATCCTCCGAGGCCGTAGAAATAGCACTATGCTTCGGATGGATCGACGGGCGCGCGAACGGATTTGACGAGAACTGGTGGCTAGTGCGATACACACCTCGCCGAGCAAAGAGCATCTGGTCACAAAAGAACGTCAATATTATCAGCCAGTTAGTAGAGCAGAATCGAATGCGCCCGATGGGCCTAGCTGCTATGGATGCCGCAAAGGCTGATGGACGCTGGGACCGTGCCTATGCTGGACCGGCCACTATCACGGTTCCCGATGATTTTGCTACTGCATTAGCAGAGGTACCTACTGCCTTTTCTTTTTTTGAAGCGCTGAATAAAAGCGATAGGTATTCGGTGTTGTGGCGGGTTCAGACTGCCTCGCCTACAGCGCGAGCAAAGAGGATTGAGACATTAGTTCAGACGCTTGCGGAAAGTAAGCGACCGAGTGAGATGTCTGCGTCATCAAATAAGCGCAAGAAGGATCCAGATGAGAGAATTGTACCACAAGGAAGAAAACTTAGAGCAAGGAAGAAGAAAAGCTGATCGAGGGCTATCCTGGCAGAATAATACACCGCCTGCAGCGCGTTTTAGTTTCTATTGCGTAGTTAGTGAAGAAGATTAACTCGACACCATCCTCAACGCCCTTCATTATGAACACTGCAATTCAGAACTCTCTATCTGATGTAGAGTCCAAGCTCAATGCACTCCTAACAGAACTCCTCACCTCCCCCGCCGCGGCGGTAGCACCAGCATGCGCGCTCGCCCTCCTCCAAGCAGACGACAATCTCTCCACCACAATTAAGTTGCTGCGAACGCACCAAGAGAACTATGCCAAAATCCTCCAGCTCCGAAAAGAAGCCGAACAACTAGACGACCGCGTGAAAGGAATTGTCCTTGAAATTGAAGCCTTTGACAAAGAGATCAAAACAGCTTGCGGCGACGATGAAGAGAGTGACAGTGACGCGGAGTCTGAATACGACGAGGAGACCGGTGACAAAAAGCCCGCTACACTAAGGGAAATCGACTATGCCTTGCTTTTGGACTTTGCACGACGCATCAGCAAGTACAACCACGAAGCTGCGGCCGATGCTGCGAACGGTGCTGCGAATGGTGCTCCGACACAGACACAGATAAAACTGTCACAACAGGTACCTGATAATGACGTGAAGATGACAGATAATGGGGAAGCTGCAGAGGGTGCAGAGCCTGTGTCATCAGTGACGAAAGGCGCGACACAGTGGCTAGATGACTCGGCAAATATCACGCGCGAGGTGTACATGATGCCATATCCGACCGAAGAACGGATTCGCATGGGATTGATGGGCCAAGCGCAACTAGTTGCTGGTGAAGACCTGGACAAGGAGGTTGATCGACTGCTACGGGAAGCAGAGGGCCTTGGAGCCGCAGAGCCTCCTGCTCCCGCACCGACGGTGAATACTATACAAGACGAGTCTGCAAAGGCTGCTGCCCAGGCTGGGTCTATGGCCACTACAAAGCCAAGTGCACCTGCACCAGCGCCAGAACAGTCAAAGCCTAAGCCGAAAGCTACCTTGGACCTTGATCTCTACGATCCGGATGACGATGACTTTTAAACGGCTTTACTGAGATTGATTTTTTCATTGTTTTTTCCATTTTTTTTCCATTCATTTATATTCATAAGATACCCAATTTACACTCCATATACATATTCACAAGTACGTCACAGTTGACAATTCATAAACACCAGACTTACATCTTATGCACGGATGACTTGGCCGTCCACCCTCTGAACTTCTTTCCATAGAAGTAGAGTGGAATCGCAAATAGGCACCAGAGGGTTGTCAAGGACATGTTCAGCATGATAGGATCGACAAAACCGCTCTTTATAATCCATGGCGTAATGAACTCGCTGAAACCATAGCCCCAGAGATTTTTGTTGACAGTAATAGCGACGAAGATTGAACCAGCGACAGGCTTGTAGCTATCGACAGCATAAGTACTGGTGATAGCTGGCAAGGCAGAGACTTGAATTCCGATAGCAGTGTATCCGATGATGACAATTATCTAGGAGATGATTAGTAACAGTTCTGAATGCAGTAGTGATGTAAAAAAAAAAAAACTCACCTTCCAGTCCCATTTGTACTTGTAGCCGAAGGCAACGACCATGTTGCCAATGATCATAATCACCACATAGATAGCCATAGCTGACAAACGCATCTCCGGCTCTCGAACACCCCCATTCCGTCGAGTGGCTCTCATAGAAATCCAGTCGGAGAGGGGGCCGTTTGTGGCCAGTCCAATAAGTGATCCGATGAAAATGGCAAAGTTGAAGAAACCGATAGTCTGACTGTCGAAGTTATACGGAGGCGCAGTAAAAGCTTGACTCTGAGTAAGATTCAGAGTCAAGAAGCAACTAGCCGACCAAGATACAACGAACGCGCTGAACTCGACAATAGGAAACGTCAGGAGCTTCCAGGGTGTGATGAAAGCGATAGCAATAGTCTTCAAATTATTATCAGACTGTTGCCACAGCTTAAACTGCTGTTTGGACGGCGTTCCATGTCCAGTTATACTCTGCACGAGCTCTTCATCCACGACACTCTTAACGACGCTCTCATCCTGCGATATCTTGCCCGCCTTCTCTTTCTCAAGAGGATTGGCCATAGAGTTCTGGTATTCTTGCACATCAATCTCTTGCGCGTCAATCTCATCAGGATGAGCGCGGTGCCATTTAGTCTCGGGGAAGAAAAAGATCTGTAGAAGCAATGTCACGCCTAGGATGCCAACATTCAGCCAGAAGAAGCTGCGCCAGCCAGTGTGTTCGGCCATTGGACCGGCAATGATAGGGCCGACCATCAGGGAGCCGAAGTATGCGGTAAAGTACATTGTGTTGTAAGCGCCACGATCATGGAGGAAGATGATGTCTGCGATGATCTCGGGCTGGGATGTCTATACAAGAGTCAGCATCATATCCGTGGACCGAATGATTTGGAAGAGTGATTCATACCTCTGCTGGTCCTGCACCGAGTCCATTTAAGATACAGGCTCCCATGTAGCTACCGTATGAGGTTGCGAGGGCACGCCAGATATTACTAGCGAGGCAGATAATAGTAGAGAAGATAAGGACAGGTCGTCGACCAAAAGCAGTTTGGAGGGGAATCCTGTTTTTCCTTCTTTTAGCGATGTAATGGTATGAGGAAAAAGAAGTTGAGCTTACCAGAGGAAATTACTGAATCCCAATATCAAGATACAGACACCAGCGAACCGCACAACACCAGCAATGTCCGTATTGAAAGCCTCGATTAATTGAGGAAACATAGGAGCGAGTGCTAGAGGGCCAAAACCCTGCGTGAAAGAAGTGGCAGTAGCGATAGCCATAGTAGTGAATTTCCAGCCTCGGCTCCAATTCTGGAGATTGATTAGCATACCTCCGTTTAATTTTCTTGGCGAATATAAATACATACCAAGGGATCATGCGGATCTTGTGATGGCTGTGGTACTAGCACTCGGTGAGACTTATTCGAGGACTTCACGAAGTGATGTGTGCCTGTATCGGTCATGATCTCTGTTCCTGGGTAGATGACTGTCCCCAGTTCGGCCTCAATCTGATGAAGCGTCTATAGAGATGTTAGATACAAGATTGAGATAAAAAGATATAAGGAGCACTCACGCTTTCATCGTAGTTCATCTCCATGATATAGGGTGAGCGACAGGCTCTAGTATGTAGTAAAGTGTGAAGCAAGCATAGCAAGTATAGCAAGTATAGCAAGAGATAAATCCCTAAAAAATGTCATGATGGCTCCCTCTTATAGTGGACAGTACCAAGTCACATGATGGCTGCCCATGTGAATAAGTGGAAGCGAGATAAGAAGAGAAAGTTCGGAAAAGGGCCAGACACTTGAAGTGGCGGATCTCTTTCGGGTCTTTTCATCCGAAGCAACCAGTAGGAAGAAGGAGAATGAGGTTTAGTTTAATAAATCGAAGGGTCGAATTACTAACATTTACTAAATGTACTCAAGAACGCAGCTTCCCCAGATTCTGAACCCCGGATTTTCTTCCCGAGTTTCTATTAATCCCGGTGAATGATTGCAATTATCGATCGCTTAGCATCGTATAAGCGGCGGTAATCAGCGGCGGCATTTAAACGCCCGCCGCTAACGCTGTTTATAGGCTAGTGTAAACCTTAAAAATCCTTAAGATAACAGCCCAGCTGCCCCTACGTCGTAAGTTATGGAGTTTTGAGAGAAACTAAAATTCAAAAGATGTCTCACTTCACTTTCAAGACTGCCTGAGATGGTGGGACCCTACTGATATCGTCCTGGTTTAAGCATAGAAGAATTTGAATGCGTTTTCTCTAGTCGGATTTCCCTGAAACTTGCCCTTTAGCCATATGATCAAATACGATGCTAACCACGGTACCTGCTTAAATATCAGTATAAGGTAGAAATGGACCTATTAAATTGCTACCTTCTGGCGCCACTGAAAGCTAATCTTTCCGCTACTTTTATAATACCGCTTATAAACGGGATATTTTTACCATGTAATAAAAATTAAGATAAAACTTAGTAAAAAAGGTAAAATCAATTTCATTAACTAAATATTAACTACTGTGTAAAGATACCCCGAAAAAACAGGCTTAGAAGTTTTTAGAACGGAACGTCCTCAATTTATATTAATGATATGATAACTGCTATTAAATTTATCTGCTCAAAGATCTCCAGAAGTGCGTCTCATGTCCATGCTCTGTAGGATATTTCATTGTCCACCAGAAGATACTAACTGTAATGAATGGCCATTGGATAGAACTATAGGATAGAATAGGCACTAGTTTCGGGACGGATCAAAAGTGGCAATCTAACAACCCCACGGGGTCAGAACGTCGTATTTGAGTATAACATTGACAATAAAAGTCATAAACACAGAATCCAGTATGTATAGAATAGCTAAAATCATAATTCCCGCCCAGTCCACGAAGTCTGGAGGGTTTGAATCGCATGTTCAGTATTCCAGCCCAAATCAGCCTCAACTCCCCTCAAGAGATCAACAATAATCTGATGCTCCTCAGCTCCCTCCAAACACTGACCCGCAGCAACTAAAAGCGGAATCATATTTGCCCGCACTTCACCCTGCGGTCTTCCAAGAGCAATGCCGCATATTTCCCGACAGCGGTATTCGACTTCCTTTGTTACTTCCCGATAACCCTGCAACCGGTCAAATGCAGTACTAGGCGCACCGACTACATCTGAAGGTCGGTTTAACAACAGTGCCACTCGTCCAAAATGATAATGTTGCATGGTGGCGGCACAGGTCGCCAAAGTGTAGTATATCTCGGGAAATGGCAGCTGGCTCCCTTCGGCTGGTTTGGAGAGATCCCTGGGATGCTCCAGCCTCACACACGGGCGGAAGACCTCTGGAACAGCCTCAAACCAGGTTTGAAACTCAAATGATAGACCTAGCCAGGTGTTGGGGTCAGGGACGGATGAGGGGCTGGATGCCATGGGGGCTGTGCCGGATTCTTGGTTGGTCCCATTCTGATTGGTTGGAGTGGATCCAGTCCATTGGGCAATCTGGGTTTGCTTGGAGTGGGATAGGAGATTAATGACTTTGGTGACAAGCCACGCCAGACCGTTGGACGCCTGATCTTCCGGTGGGGAATGGATAAATGCCCCAGAGGCAGAATTGATCAATCCTGTATTATTGATGTGCACTTTTCCCTGTCCGTCAATTTCGATGCCTGCAGCCCGCCATAAATCTATATCAGCCGGGTTGAGATGTGTGTTGGATCGATTAAAGTAGGAGCCGAGATAGTCCTGCCGAACAAAGTTCCAGAAAGACGCTCGGATGCCATGAGAGAAGAACACTGATTCTGTCTGACTCATTTTTAATAATGAGTTGAAAAGGGTATGGATTCCAGAAATATGTCTATATCTGTCAGTAAAGTTCCTGTATAAGGTATCGAGCTGAACTTACGTGTGCCATTGATTTCCTTTTGAATCAAGGAGTCTGTACAAGCTCAAAATAGTAACAGTTGATAACATATCTTCAATCTCACGCAGAAATGAATTATCGTTGGATCCCAACCCTTGAGTAGAGTGAGCTCTCAGCCACCGATTGACCACTTCAATTGAAGAATCTAGAACAGTTGATGTAGAAACATTATTATACCCGCCGGACATAGAGCTGTTCAAGTCTGAGACGGCCATGTAGTAGTAATTTGCAGCCTTGAGGAACCAATCGACTTGGTCTGCTCCAGGGTAGATCTCTGTAGTCGCAGGACTTGTGAACATTCCGCCACTTGCGTGTGATTTGGCTCCTTTCACTCGACCTAGCTGTTTTGCCGCTATAGAGGCTATGGCATATTTGAGTGAATTGCAATTGATAGCTCTGATTGGAACATGAACGGAAAAGTATTTCCCAGAATCAGATAAATCCAGCCTATATATCCATGGATGTCAGTGGATGAACAGTCAATTCCCTGCAAGGTTGCCTTCAAACATACCATGGCCCTACAATCTCTGTATAATGACGGCCGAGGAATGCATATTCATGTTCGGTCCCGGTCATGAGCTCTGAGAAAATGTCTTGAAATTCTTCATGCTCACTTCGCTGGGATGGACTTTCAGTAGAGAGTAGTCCGTGATAATCGGGTCGGCCAGTAGAACCTGGCCTAGGTATGTTTTCAGGACCTGTTGACAGACGCGTGATACTTGGTGAAATGGGGCTGTTAATGGTGCCTTTTGATAAAAGACTACCCTCAAATGCTGATAAATGATTCAACCTTGGAAAAGGACGAGTCCCCGGAGTCTCGGGAATCGCAAATTTGGTATGTGTGACCATATCTGACTGACCTAAAGGATTGTTCCCGTCAGGTCGTTGAAGATTACTCTGTGGGTCAGGTCTGGCTTCTTCCATCTGGAAAGGCGGTTCTATTTTCCCTTGATTGGAAAGATCCATGGGCTGATTTTCATGACTTTCTAGAGGTTGATTTTGCGCCGGATAAGACACAGGTTCTGTGTCCTATACTAGAGTGTCAATGTTCATTCCGCATATAAGTTTGAATGTTTAATTTCAATATTGGACTTAAACTCACTCTACCAGTCTTGTTCGTAGTGTCTGGCTTCGGCTGAGGTTCTTGATATGGAGCAAATCGGCGTCTCACGGTGGCGCCTTGATCAATAAATTTGCGAGTTTGCACATAGCCAGGGCATTCAACACCTGTGCTGATGCATCGCTGACAGTGAGGCCGAGTCTCATCACACTGCAAACGTTGATATCAAATCTTATCATATTTGAAGGATGCACTAACTTTGAGATGTCTCTTTTTACACCGGTCGCAAGCCTTATTGGAAGGAACTCCTGGCATTGTAGAAAATTCAATCAGAATCTAAGAATGATTTTATGAAGGTTCAAACACAGAAATGGTAAGCCTTCTTCACATTGTCTGAACTTAGCCGCAATAACCAGATGAAACTCTTCAAGGGGTCAATTTTATTATCTAATCCGGGACTTGCCTCCCGAGTTCGGTGAATTGTGATTCGCTGAGAGAGGATCACCGCCCCGGCAAAATATGGGGTTCGGCCCCGGTCTTTTCATTATCTTTGAATCCTTTTTCATTTTAAGACCCTCATTCCCTTTTCATATTTCTTAAGATGTTACGTGACAACAGCCAGGGGAATCTGAATTCTTTAAGGTCATCTATTGAATCGGACTTTTATCCTTCTCGCATCCAGAAACGGCCTTATCGTCCACTTTCGAGAAAGAGGTCAACTCTACCAGATGCTGAGCAAAGTCGCATCTATCATGAATGGATCTGTATGTGCGATAAGATGAAGACTTAGCCACTTGGACCGTCTTAAATCTTCCATTTCGTCCCTTTAAAGACGGATAGTCGGTCAGAACTGATGCCCTTTAGATACTGGAAAACCTCGTAATATTGTTTGCTCGGAGTGCTATCTTCCCGAGAATTTAATTGGCTGTGAAACGTGTTGTAGATCCTACCACGTCCAATGCCTTGATACAGAGGTGCAAATTCCTAATGGAAGTTTTTATTGTCTGTCGTGCAGGGAAAAGACGTGGGATCGAGCACCACCTCCAGTTCCAGTCTCATCATCTTCAACAAACCCCTCGCATGAGAGCACGCCACATGGTACTAGTAGCTCATTCCCGATAGTGAGATCATCAGCTGGAAGTACTCCTGCCAGTAACCATGATTCTCCATTAAATTCCATGCCCCCTACTGCTGGAGTTCCAAATATGTCCGCATTTCCATCGGAAATGTTCACCGGCGCGTTTGAACACGGCTCCTCATCACAGGACTTGCCACCCGTTCCCAATATGTATCCGCATGTTCTAGCCTATTTGTCGCAGACAGATGCTGCGACTACTCAATTGACTCACCAACCGGAGTTCCGCCATCAGCTCGACACAATGTTGAAAGAAGTAGAAGCTCATCGACACAAGATGGCCACGTTTCTGGAAGAATTCTCCCGCGTACAAACGGAGAATATGCATCTGCGAACATATCTTAACTCTCAATTACCATCGAGACTAATTGATTCCGGTCCATCAAATTTCTCTGCTCTCCAAGCGCCATCATCAGATACGACTGGAAAGTCTTGGGACAGCATTGTGTTGGATCTTATCTAAGTCTGGATCTTGTTTACAGCTTTTTTTCCCCGGAGTTCAGGGGCATATATCCCATACATATCATGACATTTTTTTGAATAGCAGCCTGTCGAGATAAATTAGCAAGGTTACAGTTTAATCTACATTTCTCAGTTTCCAATCTCCCAAGATCTGCTGGTAGCCGCCCGACACCAATGGAGTATAATTTCTCCTGTATCACCACTTCAAGCTTTGCTACTCCTCAATATGAAGTCTCGAGTCACAAAATAAAGAAGGTTACATGTGACGAGGGCCAAGTATTCAGGTACTGCCCTTTCTCCACAATACACACGAGTAATCCCACGAATCTTTCCCCGCAGCTTCCGTATCCCCGCAGCTCGGATTAATCAGTCCGTCAATCTTGCCTCAAGTTATAATGACCCACATCTTGATCAGCGCTATGGTGTTCGGCTGTTTAAACGGGTTTCTCATAGTCGATTTTATCCTACAAATGTTTATATCCCTTGCATTGCTGCTACCAGTAATATGTCTGAGCGGCAAATTATTCCACTAGTGCAAGACGAAGTAGCTTGCAAGATGTCGCATCAAACATGCTGGGAAAACGTGAATCGGAGAATATCTGATACTTAGATTCTGGCTCCTACATTAAGATTTAGTATATCACCTTAGATCCTTCCTAAAAAGGGGTCTGTGTGTCGGTCGAGGGCCATCGGAATGTTTCCCCGCAGATTTTCCTTTATAAATAAGGGATAAGGAGCTCCTCATTCTTCAATGTGTTCGTTTTGAAGTCGTTGGTTTGTTGTCTTCGTGTTGAGACTGCGACATTGTTTATTTATTGGTTCTAAATGCGCTCACAACGCCTACTACATTGCACAGAGGCTCTTACTGCCATTACGGCGGTATTTTATGGCTCTGCTTTTGCTACCCATGTAGACACATTTGATGTGCTGGACTACGTCGATCCTTTGATCGGCACTGCGAACGGAGGTGCTGTTGAATCTATGTCGGACTTGACTTGTTGTCTAACAAAACTTTTATAGGACATGTCTTTGCTGGTGCCACACTGCCATTTGGTGAGCGCCTTTCAATACTTTCTAAGATGAGATGCTGACAGCAAACAGGCATGGTAAAGGCAGTGGCCGATACCAGAGGCGAGAATCAGGCTGGGTTCGCGTACGATACTTCCCTAGTCACAGGGTTTTCGCATATGCATGACTCTGGCACTGGCGGTGTATGTGATCATTCAATTTAAAAGACAATTCTCTAATGACGCCCTGCAGTCTCCATCTCTGGGAAATTTCCCTATATTTGCCCATCCTGCATGTCCTGGTGATGATATCAACCAATGCAAATGGCAGCAGTCAGACCGGGCTACACCTTGGATAAGTGACTCTCCAGAGGCTCGTCCGGGCTACTTTGGCATAAAATTGGAAAATGGTGTTCGTGCTGAAATGACAACTACAAACAGATCGGCCTTGTACAGATTTACATTTAATAATTCTTCCGCCGATTCGCTGAGCCCGGTGATCCTAGTGGATATCACGGACTTAACCCAGTCCCGAACCAAGGGAGCTGCTGTCGTCGACTCAAATACGGGGAGACTGAGTGGAAATGGTACTTTCAACCCCAGCTTCGGCATTGGGTCTTATGACCTCAACTTTTGCGTCGATTTCAAGGGAGTCGTACTCCGAGATTCAGGTGTTTGGTCGAAGAACCAAGCCAATTTTAGCAGTGATGTTGTTAGTGTCGATGGGTCAAATTCGGCCGCATCACTCTCTTCTGGAACCTTTGCACGATTCCATTCTCCCGAGAACAATACTGTATTAGCTCGTGTCGGTGTGAGCTTCATAAGTGTTAGCCAAGCATGTGAGAATGCAGAGAAGGAACAGCCGGACTTTGACTTTGATGGCACAGTTACTGCAGCTGAGAAGGCTTGGAGAGAGAAACTTAACGTTATCTCTGTGGACTCTGATGGTGTCTCGACTGACTTGCAAACAACTTTCTGGAGCGGAGCATACCGGGCCTTGATTAGCCCTCAGGACTATACGGGCGAAAATCCTCTCTGGAAGAGCGACGAACCGTACTATGACAGCTACTACTGGTAACGAAACCAGATAGGTTGATTCATTACACGGGCTAACACTATCTCTAGCATTTGGGACTCCTACCGCAGTATCCATCCATTGTTGACACTGTTAGATCCCCTATCTCAGTCTCTTATGGTGCGGAGTCTTGTTGACATCTACCGCCATGAAGGCTACTTGCCAGACTGCCGAATGTCACTATGTAAGGGCTACACCCAAGGAGGCTCCAATGCAGATGTCGTCATTGCAGATGCCTACCTCAAAAAAGTCACTGATATCGACTGGGCTACAGCCTACGAAGCTGTTGTGAAAGATGCTGAAGTTGAGCCTCACAATTGGGACGTTGAAGGTCGAGGTGGTCTCCGCAGTTGGAAAAGCCTTGGGTATATTCCAACTGACGACTACGACCCAGATGGAAGGGGAACCCACACGCGCAGCATATCCAGAACGGTGGAGTATGCTTACAATGATTTTTGCATTGCTGAGATGGCACTGGGAATGGGAAACCATGACGACTATACTAAATACGCGAAGCGCTCTGAGAACTGGGCAAGTATGTTCAAGGCAGATCAGACGTCAAGTATCCAGGGAACCGATACCAATTTTACGGGATTTTTGCAGCCTCGCTATACAAACGGGTCTTGGGGTTATCAAGATCCCTCCTTTTGTAGCCCGCTGTTGAACTTCACTTCTTGCTATCTCAACTCAAATGGCCACGAGACGTATGAGGGAAGCGCTTGGCTGTATACCTTGTATGTGTGCCTACTTTGAACTTGCTTATACGCCTTACTAAAAATCATTAGTTACGCCCCACACGACATGGGTGGCTTGATCAAAACCCTCGGTGGTCCTGAGCTATTCACATCCCGGCTTACATTTCTTCATGAGTCTGGCCTACTATACGTCGGCGATGAGCAGGCATTTCTGACCGTGTATCAATTCCACTATTCAGGACGTCCCGCTCTATCCGCCAAGTACAATCACTTTTACATCCCGTCTCAGTTCAACACAACCATTGCAGGGATCGCCGGAAATGACGATAGTGGTGCGATGGGATCATTCGTTGTTCTGAGTATGATGGGACTTTGGCCAGTGCCAGGTCAGAATGTATATCTGATCACCCCGCCATATTTTAAGACAATCAGTATTCTAAACAGTCCCACGGGCAATGTTGCAACAATCCGAAATGTCAACTTCGACCCCAGCTACAAGGCGATTTACATTCAGAGCGCCAAGTTGAATGGTGAGACGTGGACCAAAAATTGGATCACTCATGACTTCTTCACGGAGGGTGGTGTTCTGGAGCTAGAGTTGGGAGAAGAGGAGAGTGAATGGGGGACTCATGTGGAGGACTTGCCTCCTAGTATGAGTGATTACCAATGATCATCCGAGATTTCAAGGTTGCCTAGTGCTCATTTTCAAGTCCGTATTTCCGAAAAAGTTTCGACTAGTCACTGCATTCTGGACCCCTGTATCTACTAGGTACCCATATGTATCAGAATCGTGGAAAGTTTCAAGTCAGGTCCCGAGATCGGTATACTCCCGAGGTGAGAGCCATATTTTCGGTGTAAAAGTGGACATCGAATTTAGCTGTGAATGAGCCCGAGCTTTATAAATTCGTAAAAGTAATAAAAGACAGTTAATAGAAGTGAGTAAATTTCAATTGAAATTAGGGTTAAACCCGCTAATCAACAGAGCCATGCTCCTTCAAAGATCCGATAACTCTAATTGATACTTTCAGATTGCTATAATTTCATACAACTGTTTAACTGAAGCCATTTTATCCCAGCAATTAAGTATTTTTTTGTTTCCAAAACTGTTTAAAACGAAAGAACCCGTGTGTGTGTGCTAGGAAAAATGGCAGCGTGTTTCACATAAAAACTATCTCAAACCGATGAACTCTGCGCATTTTCGTCTCATAAACCGAGGTTCTACTATGCATCCATGGATTTTGAAAAAGTTGAACAGTTTGACTTGGAAAAATATGCGCTCATTAACTTTAATTCCACTCATTGCAGTTGCAGCTCAAGCAGCTCAGCCTGCATACTGTCCACTCCTCGGGTCCTTCTTTCCACCTCCAGAGTCAATATCAAGTAACGCTGAATTCGTGGCCGCTCTAGACAGCATCTCACTAGAATTGACATCAGCCAACTTGACAAACTCAGTCTCTTTCCAGATATTTTCCGGGAGCGATCATTTCTCAGCCTACAAATACTCGCATACTTCCTCAGTTACAAAACAGGCTTCTCATGGCGTCAATGAAGTGGACGAAGATACTGTATTCCGCATTGGCAGTGGATCAAAGTTATGGACAATGTTATTACTCATGATCGAGACTCAGGGCCATATCTTGAACGAACGTGTTATCAACTATGTGCCCCATCTACGGGCTGCGTCGAGGCATCTTTGTCGAAATGCTACAATGCAGGCTGATCAAGCAGATTTCTTACGATGGGACGAAGTGACCGTTGGGGAGCTTGCCAGTCATCTATCTGGCGTTGCAAGAGATTGTAGGATTCGAGCCATCTGAATTGCTTTTTCTGAAGAAATCGATACTAATTACCCTATAGATGGCTTTACTGACATGTCCACTCAAATCTCGACGCAACAGAAGCTTGAAGAACTAGGGTTTCCTGCATTGGAAAGCTCTCAGATTCCACCCTGTGGTGGTTTCGGCGCCTGTGATAAAGACTGTGTGTACCATTCGTATTTGAATCTATGGCTCCCCTTTTTTAAACTCATCACTGACATGGATTTCAGCATTCTTTAACGGCATTCTAAAAGCCCATCCTCTTGCACCTACCTCCTCAACCCCAATCTATTCCAACGCAGGCTTTGTGATAATAGGATACATTCTGGAGCATATTACTGGAAAATCATACGAGAGACTGCTAGAAGAAATCCTTATCGGACCACTAAACTTGACTCGTTCGAGCTACGGCAAGCCCGACGACAAGTACGGCGTTATACCTGGAGATTTGACGTCAACCTATTGGAATTACAATACCGGGGCGGAGACACCGTAAGTCCATACCATTTTTGACTGCTCTTATTCATAATCTCATCCATTTCCAGAGCAGGTGGTATTTACTCCTCTGCGAAAGACATGGCTACTTTTGGCCGCGCCATTCTAAATCACACACTGCTGCCTCCAACTGTTACCAGAAGATGGATGAAACCCATGACACATACCGGCACTCTTGATCAGTCTGTTGGACAGCCATGGGAGATTTTCTCTCTATCGACTCCTCGTGTCTTTGATCTTTACACAAAGGCTGGAGATATAGGAAGCTATTCCAGCATGCTGGCCTTGTCCCCGGACTACAACGTCGGATTTGTGGTTCTAGCAGCTGGCACAGACACATCGAACACAGTCAACAAAGTATCCGATCACATAACCGACAAACTCATTCCTGCCTTGGAAATAGCTGCAAAGAGCCAAGCGGAGGACATGTTCACTGGGTCATACCACTCAGACAATGATAACTCCACCATTACCATAACCACAGACAGTGGTCCTGGTTTGAAAGTTTCAAGCTGGATTTATAATTCCCATGATATGCTCCAAGCGATCGCAGCTCTAGATTCGGCTGATGCAGAGTCTATCAGCGTCCGACTCTATCCCACCGGTCTCAAGAACCCGGGACAGTCTGGCTTCCGGGCTATTATCCAATCTCTGACTACTGAAACTGGTGGTCCTTTTTCTAAAGCTTGTATGCGATGGGCTGCAGTGGACTCAATTGTTTATGGAAATATTGGTTTGGATGATTTCCTCTTCGATCTGAACCAGAATGGTGAAGTGGTCAGTTTGTCGCCACGAGCATTTCGCCAGTTCCTTCCGAAGCTGTGAACTTGACTTGGAATTGACCTTGGAGGAGGTTTCAGTTGTTTCCATCTCTTTAGGAAGCATAATAACATTGATTAGACCCTCTTTTCTGCCTGAGAGGGTCACCCAGGTATACAAAGTGTGTGTTTACCTACTTAGCTACTGAGAAGACATAGGAATATGTGAGTAATTTACTGTGATAGATTCAATGTTTTGATTATATTTTTCATTCGCAGAGTATAGTTCTACCTTATATCACGATAAAAGAGCAGGAAATCTTCCAATATTCACAACAAGTCCGCATCCAAGACAATTAAAAGGCTAGAAAATCACGTGTGTTCATATCTCAGATCGAGAGGGATATCATAAGTAAAGAAATGGGCAACAGAAACAAAGCGGGCAGAACGGTACGCTGTGGCAATCTAGAAAAGTCCTCCCGCCATGGCTGTTCTGAATTAGAACTGATTTATTGCGGAGATTCATTAATCGTTGCAGCTTTGCGTCCCCAGCCACTAAAGAATCCTCCAGCATTATTGCCAGAGGGTCCTAGTTTGACAGGCTCGGTCGAAGATTTAGAAAGGCTGGTGAGGGAAAGGCGGTGCTCGAGATTCGCAACAGACTGGGAGCTGACCATTCTTCGGAGGGATTCAAACTTGCCCTTCACTTCCTCTAGCTCTTGTTTGGCCTCTGCCTCTGCAGTCTTTGAGTTAACCAACTCCAAGAGTAGCGACTCATCAAGAGCTGGCCTATTTTGCTCGGCTGACAACACGCTCTGGAGGCCTAAGCTGCTTGATCTCTTGCTGAATACAGGGGTATTTGCCGAATTGCTGCGCACCAGCCTGAGCTGGCGAAGGCCATTGGTGGTGGGAGAGGCCTCATTAGATTCAGTCGAAAACCCATAGCTGTCGGATGGAGAACTAGATTCCGAGGTAGAGGATCTGAAAGCGCGGAGCTCCTGATTCGCTCGCTCGAGTCGCATTCGATCGCGGAAGTTGTCTTGAATGCGACCACGGGCCTCGCGGAGTTGCTCTTTCAAAGTCGAGTTTTCTTGCTCGAACTCGTCCATGCGTCGTGTAAGGTCACCGCATCGACCTGACTCGACCTCGAACATATGCTTCCACCGTGTCATATCACTATACAGCTGATGCTTGGTTTGAGTAATAGTAATTTCTTTTGGCTCATTTGATGAGAATCTGGTCTGTGCCTTCATGATAGTTTGCGTGGGATGTAGGTCAGCCGGGAGTTCCAAAAGGGAGCAAAGCATTTCTTTCGCCACGGCGTGATCTTCTTCGCGCTCTTCGCGCTCCTGTTGTAATTCCAGCGTTAAATCTGAGTGTTGGCGTTGGAGATCGGTCAATGCCATCAGTAGATCTTCAATCTGCGTATGCATGTCACGGTCCTTTTGTGAAATCGACATGCTAGACATGCTTGATTTGATGCGAGATTTTGACTCCACGCTGGGTGAAGGCGACAGCTCTGTGGGAGCAGTACTCGCATCGGATAAAGATTCAATAGAGTTGAGGGTTGATGTCATGCTTTGTTTTGAAGTTGAGCGTCGAATTGTGCTATTTGGACGCGACACGCTAGGGTTCGGACTAAGTGACTTAACAGAGTTGTGTGAATTTGACCCTGCCCAAAGACGTCCGAGGAATCGAGAGGCGGTCGCTTGCATCTGTGGGAAGGAAATACCAGTAGGTACGCCCTGGGACTGATTATAATTAGCCTCCAGTGTCTGGAGACTCTCCTTTGTAACAAGAGAAGTTAATGAGAAGAAATCGTTAACGAGGTCATCCGCGTTGAAAGCGTATCTGAATTATATTCTGTCAGCACTCATCCCTTTTCCTCGTAGTGAGTTCGAAAGAAAAAAAAAAGAAAAAAAAGAAAAAAACAACAACTTACATATCCCAAACGCTTCGTGATAGGAGGAATTGCATCACATCCTCAAACTCAGTGAAAGCCATGATTTTCTTCTCGTTTCTTTGCATCAGGGAGAGGGCGACACGCATCAGAGTTTCGCATGCTCCTTCGAGGAAAATCATGTCGTACACTCGAAGCAACATAGGCAGTGGGCAGGTCACGGCAAAAAACGACAAGAACCACTGTGACACATACACTGGCTCGACATGCAATATTTCTAAATGCTCGAAAAGAGCAGGCCGGTGCCGTGCCAGAAGATTCTGGAATTGGTAAACGTGCAAGTGAAGACCTGAAAGATCTGGCAGGTAGCACATCCGAAGGTTGTAATGGTCCATGAGCCTGAGAAGTGTGGAGTCAGTATTCATTAATTCGCGACACTTTAAGAGGTTCTTACCGAACGAGAACGGCAAAAGCTTCAGCATCCGACATATGCATGAGCAATGGGCCCACGACAAACCCAAGTCCTTGACAATAGCCAATCTTGGAATCATACAAACTGAAGCATCTCAATACCCTGGCCAGCATCCGCTGCCCCTCACCATTTGGGTCTCTGAACATTTCCACATTGGGAAAGCTGCGACCAATATCTTTTCCGATCAGCCCATCATACGGGCTGCTTTCGCCTGAAAGTCGCTCGAACTCATCAAAGAGATGGGGATCACGAGCACCTGCTAAGCTGGGCCATACCACACCACGAAGCGGTGGAGGTACACCCCCTCTGATCTTGTTTGAAGTGAGAGTCGGGAGGCGTTGAGCCGTCTGATGGTAATCGGCGACCAAAGCAGCCCAAAACTCTAGCTCTGTCATCGGTGGTGGTGCAAGTTGTGAATACCGCAGATCTGGCCGTGCGGGATCTTGGATCAATCTCTTAATTTGAACGAGCGACTCAGAGCGGGACTGTCGTTGGTGTCTTTTAATTTTAGGGATGGCAGATTTGGGGTTCTTAGCCAGGGCATTATTCTCCTGTTCTAGGCGAGCCAGAAGTAGGGCTGTTGACTATCAGAGATAACCACTGTTAGTCTACAGATCTGACGAGAGGATTTGCATCTGCTACTCACATCATCTGAGCCCTCGCTTCGAGGTTCCTCTAACTCTGTTTTCTCCAGATTCTCCCAATTGACCTGGCTGGGTGTATCGTCGTCCGAGTGAGCCTCTTCGGGGATGGTCGGGGTCTGAGGAGAGTCCATCGGGACAGGGGTTGTCCTCGCGGCATCTTGGAGGGGCTCTGGACCAAAAGATGTAGTATGATTTCGATGGGACTCGACTTCATGGCTTGATTGGACAGGTGTTTGAGGAATATCGAGTGTGCGCCAGTCTGGTTGAGTGTGTTCGGAACTTGACTGGATATCAGATAACGCGACGGTGACCATGGAATCGTGGGGTGCAGGCGGCATTTCAGGCGATGTGGGGGTCTCAGGAGTCTCCATGATGGCAAGATCTATCGGTATGTGTGGATGGAGGGAAAAAGTAGAGAATCCTCAGGAGCAAGTGTTGAAGTTCCTTAGGCTGAGTGGGATAGGAATCTTCACGAGTTCATCTCTCTAAAACACGGGATTTGCCAGTGATCACGGCACAACTGCGACAGAATACGCGCTCTGAAATGTACTTTACAGGTGATCCAGCACCAATATGTACAAGAAGCTAGAAAGGTGCACAGTTTAGAAGTAGAAGAAAAAAGGGAGTCAGGAGAGATTAACGCCGGCCACTGTTTTCTTACTAGCCCCTTTAGTTTTCACCTCGAGTCTGGCCCACGGCCGATCACATACACCGACTTTCATTATCCACTCTATTGGACTACGTCGTACTACTAATTCTTAGACTTGAATTCATCTTCTTTT
Organism: Penicillium taxi; assembly: GCF_028828555.1. Taxonomy (NCBI): domain Eukaryota; kingdom Fungi; phylum Ascomycota; class Eurotiomycetes; order Eurotiales; family Aspergillaceae; genus Penicillium; species Penicillium taxi. Next base: position 211,237 of record NW_026643208.1, read on the forward strand.
CTTTTTCTTTTTTTCTTTTAAACGCATTTTCTTGTCCGTATCCGTAATTCCGATCTGGCATGATTTCTCTCTTCCTTGCTTCCCGGGCCTCAACTGTAACTAGGTATCTCTACCACCTATTTACATATATATTAGTAGACTTGTTAAATCCATCAAAATAAATCACTTTTTGTTTGATGCCTGGCATCGACATTGCTCAAATCTCCCTAGGTATAAAATTATAAATTACTCCGTGTTTCATTTAGATAAATGCCGAGAGAAATTTAAAGAGGTCGGTGGATTTTGCAGCTCTGGGTTCAGTGTATTCTGGCTTCCAAGGTTGATTCTGAATGAGTGGTTCCATGCCACCTAGGTATTGTTACTATATAGTATGAGTTAGCTCATGAACATAACCAGCCCTGCATATGTGTACGGAATAAGTTTGAATGTTACGGATCTCAAAGTCTATACTTCGACCACCTGGACATGTACTATCAACGGATAAAATATATGATCAGAACCTTGGCAATCTCCACTAATTGATGATAGGTACGGTGTATCAAATAGCTCAACAAACATGAGATCAATTACGGTAATTTTAGAGTTGATGTTGTGAATGCAACCTGCCAAACCTCTGTTGATGTAAGGGGTATTAATGAGGCTTACTGACGTGCAGGGCAATATTGAAGTGAACTTAGTAGCCGAGACGTCTCTGGTCCAGTAAGACATAATCTTGGAAGCCACATAAATGGATGGAAACTCTTTCACTACTCATTTACGTACCTAGGTAGATATTCAATGGACCTGAGAATTTCAAGAAGTGTTCCCTGGCTTTGGAAGCATGTCCGTGGTTATCTTATGATGTTTTACTTAGACTAGCTCGGCTTCTTATGGAATCTGGAACCAATATCCTAGGTATAAAAAAGAGCTGGCCAAGGCCCTAGGGGCTTAGGGACTTCCAAGTTTCTACTCAGGTAGATCCAACTATTCTAAACAAACGTAGGCCAGAACGAGAGGCACTTCTACCTTGGATTCCCATCACTTCTAGAATCTCTGGGATGCAACATTGAAAAAGCCAGATACCTTCCATGGATAGATCCATGGATGTTCCTTGGAAAGTTTCAAGCTTGCAGGGGTAAAGATGACGAGTAGCTGTAAAAAACCTCCTGTCTATAATATGTATTTCATTCATTTGAGTTCAAGGGGGGAAGTAACATAATCAAGTAAGTCTAAGTTTTCCTCATAGCTCTTTTAATAACCCACGGGCTTGCAGTTGATTGACCAGGTGTTTTATCGGATAAGGTTATCGTGCTTGCTTGTTTATGAATTGCCTCTTTTGGACTCTGTCAGCAAGCGGTGGGGAAAAATAATGGTCCGACTGGCCAGAATCCTTCACCGCCCGATATTGGCAGTCGCGTTTCATGGGAAGAAAACAAGCATTCCTCTGAGCTTCCCCTCCTCATCTTTCCCCTCCTCTTTCCAAATATGCTGAAGTCGAAAATATCACACACCTAGACTTCACGTTATTTTACCGGTCCTTCGTTTTCACTTAATCGATTGGGCTAGATTTTTTCTCGTGCTGACCCAGTCAGTCTCAACTCATGCTCATCATGGACGACTCAATAATGGATGATTCCGTGTTTGATATCGAGAGCGACGCTAGCTCAGATTTCGCACCCCAACCTGCATCTGTAAGCACTACTTTAGAGTGCTTGTTGTGCTGAGTTTTGCTAATCAGAAATGGCTCGACAGAAACCCAAAGCAAAGCCTGCCCCAAAGAAGGCGGCAGCTAAATCTGCACCCAAGAAGACGACTCAGACAACTTTGAAAACCAAGACAGCCCCCAAGTCCAAGCCTGCAGCGAAAAAAAAGGCAGCGGACAGCGAGGACGAAAAATCTGAGATCGAAATCTCCGATGATGATGCTTCAACACTCTCTCACACCCCTCCCAAGGCAAAGAAAACTACGGCTTCAAAAAGAGCAACATCGAAACCTCGGGGCGACGTTGAAAATGAGTCTTTCGGGGCAGATGAGCCTGCAGCTGACCAAAAAAATGCCTCGGACAAGTACCAAAAGGTTAGCCGCAATGATGGTAGGATTGATTAGACTTCTTTGCTAACATCAATCTCAATAGCTCACCCAACTTGAACACATCACCAAACGACCTGATACCTACATCGGTTCAACAGAACGCACAACCCAGCAGATGTGGGTTTATAACTCTGAAACCGAGTTGATGGAATTCCGTCCAGTTTCATACGTGCCCGGTCTCTACAAAATTTTCGATGAAATTGTGGTCAATGCCGCCGATAACAGACAAAATGACAAAAACATGAATGAGATTCGGGTCACAATTTCTCGTGAGGAAGGTGAAATCAGTGTGTGGAACAACGGTCGTGGTATTCCCATTGAGATCCATTCCAAGGAACAGATCTATGTACCGGAGCTGATTTTTGGACACCTGCTCACTTCTTCAAACTACGATGACACCCAGATGAAGGTCACTGGTGGTCGAAACGGTTTCGGTGCCAAGCTATGCAACGTATTCTCGAACGAGTTCATCCTTGAAACCCAAGACTCGCGGGTGAAGAAGAAGTACAAACAGACCTGGACAGACAACATGTCCAAGGTTGGTAAGGCGAGCATTACGGCGGCTAAGGGTGAAGACTACACCAAAGTCACCTTCAAGCCAGATTTCGCCAAGTTCGGTATGGAAGGTATTGATGATGACTTTGAGGCGCTTGTGAAGCGTCGTGTCTACGATTTGGCGGGTACAACAGGTGTGACCGTCAAATTGAACGGTAGCCGTATTCCCGTCCGAGCATTCAAAAAATACATGGAAATGTACACCAAAGCCATACGTAAAGAGCGCGGCGATGATGGACCAGGCGCAAAGGATGAGATCATTACCTGCAGCCCTGACCCTCGGTGGGAGATTGGTTTTGCAGTTTCTGACGGTGCCTTCCAACAAGTGTCATTTGTCAACTCAATTGCTACAACTTCTGGTGGTACACACGTCAATTACATTGCCGATCAGATCTGTAACCGTCTCGCTGATCAGTGTAAGAAACGTAACAAGACTGGTGCCACGCTGAAGACGGCACAGATTCGGAACCACATCTTCATCTTCGTGAACGCTTTGATCGTCAACCCGGCCTTCAATTCGCAGACCAAAGAGCAATTGACCACAAAGGTGAGCCAGTTTGGCAGCAAATGTGTCCTGGACGAAGATTTTTACAAGAAGGTCCTCAAGACAGAGGTAATGTCCAACATTTTGCATTTCGCAGAACAAAAGGCAGATCAAATCTTGAAAAAAAGCGATGGCGGTCGTCGTACACGAATGAATAACGCAAAATTGGTGGAAGCGAACAAGGCTGGAACCCGAGATGGCCATCACTGCACTCTAATTCTGACCGAAGGTGACTCCGCCAAGGGTCTGGCGATGGCTGGACGGTCGGTGGTTGGACCTGATCTCTTTGGTGTTTTCCCTCTTCGCGGAAAGCTTCTCAATGTTCGTGATGCATCTTTCGACCAGATTTCCAAGAACGCGGAAATCCAGAACATTAAGAATTTCATTGGTCTGCAGCACAAAAAAGAATATACCACAACCAAGGGCCTGAGATACGGCCATATCATGATCATGACTGATCAAGATCATGATGGAAGTCATATCAAAGGTTTGTTGATCAATTTCCTTCAGGCCCAATTCCCTAGCTTGCTGAAGATCCCTGAATTCCTCATCGAATTCATCACACCAATCATCAAGATTTGGAAGGGCGATCCAAAGAACCCGTCCAAGTCGCGCTCGTTCTTCACAATGCCCGAGTATGAGGAATGGCTCGAGGAGCATAAAACTGAACGTAGCTGGGAGCACAAGTACTATAAGGGTCTGGGAACCAGTTCAACCGAAGATGCCCAAATCTATTTCCGAGACCTTGACAAGCACTTGAAAGAGTTTCACACAATGAAGGAAAATGAAGAATCACTCATCGAACTGGCATTCTCGAAGAAGAAGGCCGATGAGCGAAAGGAGTGGCTGCGCCAGTACAAGCCTGGCACGTTTCTTGACCATTCACAGGCTAAGATTTCCTACACGGACTTCATTAACAAGGAGCTTATCCTGTTCAGCATGGCAGACAACATGCGTTCTATTCCTTCCGTAGTAGATGGACTGAAGCCCGGTCAGCGCAAAGTGCTTTATACCTGCTTCCGCCGCAATTTGAAGAAAGACATGAAAGTTGTCGAGCTGGCAGGTCTTGTCTCTGGAGCGACGGCTTATCAACACGGTGATACGTCACTTCAACAGACAATCGTTGGTTTAGCGCAGACTTTTGTTGGCTCCAACAACATCAACTGCCTCGAACCCAGTGGAAACTTTGGTAGTCGACTTCAAGGTGGCAGTGATTGTGCTAGTGCTCGTTACATCTACACTCGCCTGTCGCCCTTTGCACGGAGAGTTTTCCACTCGGCTGACGAGCCTATCCTGACTTATAACAAGGACGACGGCGAAACGATTGAACCCGAGAACTACATACCTGTGGTACCCCTCATCTTGATTAACGGTGCCGACGGTATTGGAACCGGCTGGAGTTCTTCTATTCCTAACTACAACCCCGAGGACATTGTGAAGAACCTCAAACTCCTGATGGAAGGCCAACCCACCGAACCAATGCAGCCCTGGTTCCGTGGCTTCACTGGTGAAGTTGTTGATTTAGGTGGTGACAGATACAAATTCAATGGTATCATTAAGAACACTGGAGATAGCGAAGTTGAAATCACTGAATTGCCTATTCGTACCTGGACGCAAGATTTCAAAGACAAGCTCGAAGATATCATCAAAGCCGAGAAGCTTCCCTCTTTCATCAAAGACTACAGGGACTACAATACGCACAACAAGGTGCACTTTGTGATTCAGCTTGAAGATAGCTTTGCGAAGCGTCTTCCCGAAGGCGGGACTGAAGGCCTGGAGGAGAAGTTCAAGCTATCCAAGCAAATCTCCACGACCAATCTTGTTGCCTTCGATCCGGAAGGCCGCATCACCAAGTACGCCACCGTTGATGACATTCTGAAGGAATTCTTCACCGTTCGTCTCAAGTACTATGAGAAACGTAAGCAATATCAGCTGTCGGAACTTCAACGGGTACTCGAGAAATTGAGCAACCAGGCTCGCTTCGTGCAGATGATCATTGATGGCAAGCTGGTTATTTCCAAAAAGAAGAAGCTAGTCCTCGTCACTGAGCTGAAAGACAAGGGCTTCAAACCGATCGTCAAAGTGGCTGATGCTGCCAAATTAGGTGAGTCGGAGCCTGTGGTCGAAGAAGGTGAGGAGCCGGAGGATACGAACATTGAAACTATGTCGAGCTCCTACGACTACTTGCTCGGCATGCCCATGTGGTCACTGACCCAGGAGCGTGTGGAGAAACTTCGCCGCCAGATCGGCGATCGGGAAACCGAGGTCGATACCTTGATCAAATTGTCCAAGGAGGATATCTGGAAGCAGGATCTTGACGATTTCATCAACGAGTGGCGCTTCCAGCTTGCGGAGGAAGATCGTCGCCTGAAAAAGGTGGCCAACATGGGTCGCCGTGCTTCCTCCAAGCTCATGACGGGCATTGGCAAGGCTCCGGCATCGCGTAAGCGAAAGGCGGCAATTGCAGCTGGAGAGGATCCTGATGATGATGATTTCGCAGCTCCCAAGTCGAAGAAGGCGACGGCAGCGTCCAAGAAGAAAGAGAAGCAGACAAATAGTCTCGCTAATTTCCTTCAATCCAAGCCTACAGAGAAAAGTCCAGGCTCTGACGATGAGTTCGACTTCAACATGGAGGTGTTGCCCAAGAAGAGCCGAGCCCCGGCAAAGGCGAAGGCGAAGACAGAGCCGGAAGTCAAGGATGAAGTCGATCTCATGGACATCGATGAAATTCCATTACAAGCACCCAGTGCCCCAGTTCAGCCCGCGCCTGACATTTTCGAAATAGACGACGAACCTGAAAAAGCGCCAGTGAAAGCAAAGACTACCAAACGTGCCCCCAAAGCTAAGCCAAAGGTGGCTAGCCCAATTGATGATTCAGGTTCGGATGACGACTTCCTCGATATCGCTAAGAGCGAAGCCCCCAAGCCAGCGCCTAGCCGCACACGCAAGCCTGTCAATTACACTGCTATAAGCGACTCTGACAGTGACAACGGCGACGACCTTCTCGGGGATGTCAGTATGATGGTTAAAGGCATTGGCAGCGGCGATTCGGAATCCCGTAAACTTTTCTCTGAGCGATCTCATGCTGAAAGCAGCGCTAGTTTGATGGCACCCACTAAGGCACCCAAGGTGGGCAGCGACTTTGACCCAGATGAGACAGACTACAGCAAGCTTGTGCCTCAGAACTCTCCACGACGCACATTGCAAGTCAAGCCCAAGGAAGTCTCCCGGATCGAAGATGATGACGAGGAGGATGAAGACTCGCCAGTCAAGCCCGCTCCTAAGCCGAAGGCTGCCCCCAAGGCCAAGGCAGCTCCCAGGGCGACTGCTGCAAAGGCTACTACCGCATCGAAAGCGCGAGGCCGACCAAAGAAGGATGCCGCTCCGGTGGCCCTCTCTCCTGCAGCCAAGGGCTACGCCGCTAAGCAAGCAAAGTCCAAGAAGATTGTGGATGACTTCTCGGAGGATGATATCGATGCCATGGCCAACGATATCTTGGATTCTCCGGCTGGCAAGGTGGACGTTTCGGATGACGATCCTGCCCCTGCTCCTCGCCGTGCAGCCGCTGCCCGTCCTGCTCGCCGCGCGACTAAACCCACCAAATACATCATTGAAGACGAAAGTGACGACGAGGAAGCCTCGGATTCGGAAGATGTCTTTGATGATGCCGAGAGCGAGTAGAAGATAGTAGATATGATACGGGAGGGCGTTTGGAGGGAGTTGGGGGTAGATTGGGGCTAACATGCGTCAAATAACCGGAGTGGGTAGGGTGTCATGGAGTATGCCCTCGAAATTTGGGTTTATATTTCGTCTTTTGGTTTTCCACATCATATTGCTTTATAATTCCATCCGCTTATGCTTGGGATGAAGCGGCAGAGCCGGTTGTTGACGTGGATGCAGATTAAATTCTTGTGTTATTTCATTATTTGATTATTTTATTTTATTCTTTCGAGCCTGGGAGGAAATTGTAGATGAGATCGGTAGTGGAGCCCAGCCCTACCAGTATGATAATTTCTCTTCTATGCATTATTTATTGTGCTCTAGTTTTCCCCTGCAGACTTCTTCAGGCCACTCGAAGCCATCCATGAATGCTCCTAATAAAAGGAAGGCCTTGAGTATTGCTCAGAGCACCTGGGCAGCCATAAACAATCTTGGAAGGCTGGTAATGGAATCTACGACCGTAGTAAGCCATACCTAGGTAAGTAATGAGTGGTGGGATGCCCAAGTTCGTGTTATTAACCGACATTTCAGAAATGTCCGCAATTGACGAATAACACCCAATATGATAATGATATTCGTCTTATGATTCATGGATGTTTGGAGCATACGAATACCTGGGAAAAGATGGAAGTAAACAGTATATATGTAAACCTATTCGATTACCAAGGCCTATAAGGTAATCTAGAGGAAAGAAATATTAATTGAGTTGATATTATATAATGCATAGCTGAGAACAATCTAACATGGGTTGGCCAGCCACCCACGATGTCACGCTTACGGAGTAGTTCTCTTTGGTTTCTAGGATGCTAACCCAGTTTAAAAAGAAAGAAAAAAAAATGAAGGAAAGAGGCGAAAGGGGCAGTTAGAGATCAGTAGGGTAGGCCTGCTTCTCTCGACGAGATCTGAAAGCATTTGGGCATCATGTCAACAGATAGAACAGAAACAGTGTACGCCATATCATGGTGGTCAATCAACGCTTAACGGACAAATTATTTCGTGAAGGGGCAATGGAATGATTGAGAAGAGACAGGTGCGCAATTGCGAGAGAAAAAAGAACTTCAATCGACTTTGATTGCACCGTAGACACGCCGGACAAAGGCGTAGGCAGTCAGGAACCCGACTGTTCCTGTCAAAAGGCCGTACACAGCACAGGAGAGGAAGCTGTAGCTAAAGAACAGCAGACTGGACACAAATCCTGTGACGTGTAGCTTGAAAATATAGTACCATATGCAGTAGATGAATATCCAAAAAGCGCTGCTTCCTCCAGTCAAGAAACTGTACCACCACCAATGGTAGTTTTCGGCGCAGAGTTGACTGTATGTTGCAATCACTGTCACTTCAATTACGGTGACCATGAGCACAGCTGAGACAGCACTCAGAAATCCAAAGACATAATAGTAGCCGGTCTTATCCTGCCAAAGATTCTTGAAAACAAATAGCAGCTCGATGAAGAGCACGGCGAATGGGATGAGACCGGTCAGCAGAGGACCAGTCGGGCTGCGCAGGTACCATGGCTGGATGGGAATTTGGCGAGGGATGGCGTTGGTCTTCAGAGGATGCTCCCAAGGACTGGCCCGCACATACCCAAACCAGCTGCCAATGTATACTAGAGGAACTTGAATAAGTAGCCATAAGGCAAGCAGGCCAATCAAAGTGCTGAAGGGCATTGCCGTGCTGGAGGCCTGAGCCCAGACAAAGAGGTTTAATATCAACATGAGAAAGAATGTCAATCCAGGGAAGAGCAGGGCCGTAATCAATGTATTCTTACGCCAAGAAGTCCCACTGAAAGTCTTGTAGAGCCGCCCAGAGAAATATCCAGAAAATAATCCAGCGAATACAAAGAGGCCCATGCCGACACTGACGAATCCGCCACGGAAGCTGGGGTTCAAGATTCCCAAGCAGCTTAGGAGGAGCAGTCCTGTCGTCATAAATAGAAGCTGCATACCAGAGCCAACAAGCGGGGCCAAGAGTCCGCTGTACGCTGGGATACGGAAGACATCACCATGAAGGAGTTTCCATCCGGTGGAATCTTCAAACGACTCATCCTCAGAGGACATGTCCGCATCGTTTTCCACATCTGCGTTGTCCAGAAGCCCTTCTTTTTCTTCTCCCCGGATCTCTTCCGACGGGTCAGACTCTTCTGCTTGCGGTCATCGGCAGCTCCATCGCCTCGGCCCTTAATATCGCCTTGTACTGTGCGACTCCAGATAACAAAGACAGTTACTCCAAGAACGGTGGAGATTATAAGAGAGTTGATGATGGCTAGCCAGTGGGTCATTGAGCCATCCTCTTGGTTGGTGAAGTAAAGGTCCCAGCGATTAGACCAGTCAACCTTATTCTCTTCGCGGAAGTAAACGGAGTAGGTGTATGGAATTTTCAAGGTGGTTCCATCGTCTTCTTCTTCGTCATCTTCTTCTGGGATGTAAGACAGACCACCATACTTCTCCTGCAGCCGCGACATATCCGGAGCAATGTACAAGCCAAGTCCGGAATGATCTTTGTGCACGTCCGTGGGGCATCCGTTTTCTTTGCGGTCATCAGCCGTAATACTTTTAGGATAGACCTCAAAGCCAACAATGACCTTGCCTCCCTCCGGTGCGCGACGGTAGCGGATGATGATCGTGAAGTGGTTATTGATAAAATAGCGGGACTGGCCAGTGGCTGGGGATATATCGCGGTAGCCGAGCTTAAATCCAGAGGCGTAGTATTTGCGGCTTCGATCGACGGTAACAAAGCTTGTTGCGCCAGGCAGGTTATCCACGATCCATTCAATCACATAGTTCTCCTTGATAAGTTGACGAGCCCATTTCACATTAGAACGACTGACTTCGCGCGTGCAGAGCGACTGGCACTCAACATCCTTTCCCATAGCAAGCTCGAAATCGGATGTCATGATGCGATCACCACGCAGCACCTCACCCAGATTGAGTGAAATGCTCTTGCCAGATCCGAACGGAGAACCACCATGTGTTTTACCACTCGGGGGACAGACAAATGGGAGGTCAAAGTAGGCATATTGTAACTGTGTGTGGTCGGAGAAGATCTTGTTTACGAGGAGTGGAATCGGTTCATTGTCGTTGTACCGAGTGACCGAATAGCCTTGTCAGGAGGAAAGCAATTGTCAGTGTCACATTAATGGAGCCAATCGATGCTGGAAATCTCACCAGGGATGTAGAATGCCCAGGAAGAAGAAACGAGCGACAGTAGCCAGATTGTCCATACACCGAGTCCCAGTGGGCTGGAGAGTCCCATAAGCATCGCAAGTGACGATTAGTGATTCCACAGAGCGCAAAATGCTATACACCGACAAACACAGCAGTGAAAGCCAAAATCAAAAATCAAGGGAGAAAATCCCTTTGATTTTGGGTTAGCAATCTAGTGCGAGCAAGCTATTTTAAGTAGATTGCGGCGCAACTAGATGATAACGGTAGATTAGCGTATTCTTGGTCCGAATCGACAGGGCAAGATCTGGTAGGTTAGTGTGTTGGAATTCGAGAGAATCCAGAATAGTAGATAGAGTCCGAAACGAATGTAATTGGCAGCAAATGCCGGAGCTGGACTCTGGAATTGGTTCAAGTCTAAGGGCTTGAAGGGGGTGACATTGTCTCCACTTTATGGACCACGTCAACACGGCTTACATAATTAGCTTAAGTGGTGGCTCTATCCATTGATGCACGGTACGGAGTACCAGATCTGCATGTCCATAATTAATATCTCAGTCTACCTACGTAAATTCGTTTACCTGTACTTGAGTAGTGAATATGGATTTCGATAGTGATTTAATATGAAATGGAGAGTCAACATAAGGGATACGTTGAGAGACAGGCTTATCCAGTGATAAGAGAAAAAATGGGGTCCATATTGAGAGTAAAGCATGGGGAAAAGGGCTGGGAGGCCGGTCGTTACCGTCAGAACACGTTAGGGCTGTAGAGAGAGATCGCATCGGGAAGAGATATTGATTAGAAGTTGAGGCAAGTAAAACAGGAAATATTATTAGTGGGTCAGTAGATACTCCACAGCTCCCTGCACACTCCCACCACTTCGCCGCAGGGCTTCAATGTTGCGTTCGAATTCGTAAAAGCCCATGTCGTTCAATTGGCGAAGTTGGTCGGCATATCTCTCCTCTGGTGGTCGAGTATCAGCTGGCGGCTGTGGAGATCCAAAACGACCACCACCAAACAAAGACGCCATTGGGTTTGTTCCAGCAGCGCCGCCCTCCGCACCCCCACCCATGGCCTGCATCATTTGTGCCATCAACTCTGGGTTACGCATAAGAGAACTCTGAAACGGGTTCGTAGCCTGGCCCTGGGCCTGATTACCATTGAGACCACCAAGAAGAGAAAACAATGGACTCTGAGCAGTGGCGTTTCCTTGTCCCTCGGAGGTTGTAGTGCTGCTATCTTGAGTACCTCCAGTCTGGGCAGCTCCAGGGTTCACATTAAAAAGCGAAGCAAACGGGTTCGCCGGCAGTTGGCCGAAGGGGGTTTCCTGTGCGCTGGGCTGCTGAGCATTCTGACCTTCGAGTGTCGTGTTGGTTACACCTGGTGCTGGGAAAGCACTTTCACCCATGCCCCCTGCACCCAATCCCAATGCCCGCTGCATTTGCAACATCTGGCGAATTTGGTTAGGATCGGTTAACATACGGCGGAACTCGGGGCTCTGCAGCATCTGTCGCATGCCTGGTCCCATCTCCCGCATCTGAGGATTTTGTTGCATCATCATGTCGATCACTGCGGGATTCTGTAGAGCCTCATTGAGTGAGGATTGGAATTGAGGGTTGTCCAACATGTTCAACATGGCATCGGCGTCTGGAGGAGGGCCCATCTGCATTTGGTAAAAAAATGTTAGTCAATAAGAGGGATAATAGGATTAAGAATAGCGAGTAAAGACGACGATTGTGGATATTCCAAGGAAAGGGACCTACTCCGCCATCAGGTCCAAAGAGACCCGCACCAGGAAGCTGAGCAAATCCAGCATATCTGGCGCCAGTTAAACCAGCGAGAGGGTTGTTACCAGTGCCAGCGGCGAGATTGGCAGGGACGCCCGAAGCAGGCTGACTCGGAGTGGCAGCAGCCGATGGCGTTGTCGAGCTAGCCTGCGTAGTTGGGGTCGCACGTTGGTTGCTTGCGGCGCTTTTCACCAAATGAATGGTGTGTCCCTCCTTGACCTTGTAAGTTTCTAGAGTCTCGTTGTCTTTGAGAACCCGCCCCGAGTATATAAGACGCTGACGTTCAACCGGAGTATCAGCATATTCAGAGCTCGAGAGCTTCTGCTTGAGCTCTGAGATGGGAGTTGACAACGGGAGGGTCATGGGAAACCTGGCATCGGTAGAAGACTTAACAATGAAGGCAATAGAGGAATCCTCTGGAACACTGGTGTCATCAGCCATGGTTGGCAAAAGGGAGTAAGTGAGTGGGATGAGGAGGTTGGACTAAGGTGGAAGAAATGGGGAGTTAAGATGAAAAACCGAATAAATGATTCAACAAGTCAGATACGATCAAATGATCTGAGGGGAGACGAAAAAGGAAGTGGTAGGGTATGCGGAGGCAATAGATGCTTTGACGCTTTGAACAATCAGTCCCACTCTCTCCATCAACCAAAGGCGGAAGAAGGCGGTCGAAACTGATGGTACTGCACGTGACTTCCACCCAACAGCTTTGCTTTCTTCCCACACTTCGAATTTTGCAACTTCTTCCAGCTCCCACTCCCCGAGTCTGAGTCTCCAAAAGCTCAATTGTGTCAGCAGAGGGAGAATTCTCTCTTCAAGTGCCTTTTCCAGGCAGACATGGGATTTTCTTAAACTTCAAATCCTACTGCAATTGTTTGCAAATTTTCCTTTTCGTGTGGGCGTCGGGGGTGACCCTTGAGCTACTACTTTCATAATGGCTACCACGTCGCATATGTTCATGTACTCCCTGACTATCCAGCCTCCAACTGCGATTACACAGGCTGTACTTGGTCAATTTTCTGGAACTAAAGAGCAGCAGATCATCACTGCTTCTGGTTCCAAACTCACCATCCACCGACCTGATGGAGCACTCGGGAAAATCGTGCCAATATTCTCAACAGATATATTTGGCATCATCCGAGGATTGGCGGTGTTCAGAGTATCTGGCGGTACAAAAGGTGTGTTTTATCCTAATTCCAAGTCTGAATTTACGAGTTCAACTTAGTGATTCTTCAAAGCTTTCCGGGTAGCACGGTGCTGGTTTTCAGAACCGACCCCTTGACGGGTGAGGACCCTGCCCCGGTCAGCAACGTGGACGCTTGTAGAAATTTCCAAGAGCTTTGCTAAGTTTTTCGTTTTCTTTCAGATTTCCTGATCATTGCCTCCGATTCGGGTCGCATCGCAATCGTCGAGTATGTTGCCTCTGAAAATCGGTTCAACCGCATCCACTTGGAAACATTCGGCAAGTCTGGAGTTCGTCGTGTTATTCCTGGCCAATATCTTGCTGTTGACCCAAAAGGACGCGCATGCTTGATCGCATCTGTGGAGAAGAATAAGCTGGTCTATGTTTTTAACCGTGACTCTGCAACCAACCTCACAATATCCTCTCCATTGGAGGCACACAAGCCGAAGACACTCGTGTTTGCCATGATTGCTCTAGATACGGGCTACGATAACCCTATCTTTGCTGCCCTCGAAGTGGACTATTCGGAGGCTGATTCGGATCCAACTGGCCGTGCTTATGAAGACATTGACAAGGTTCTGGTTTACTATGAACTTGACATGGGTCTTAACCATGTCGTTCGCAAGTGGTCCGATCCAGTAGACCGTACTGCGACCATGCTATTCCCAGTACCTGGTGGAGCGGATGGGCCTAGTGGTGTTTTGGTGTGTGCGGAAGACAACATTACCTACCGACACTCTAATCAGGACGCATTCCGGGTGGCTATCCCCCGTCGCAAAGGACCTACTGAAAACCCCGAGCGAAAGCGAACCATTGTTGCCGGTGTGATGCACAAGATGCGAGGTGCTTTCTTTTTCCTCCTTCAGACGGAAGACGGTGATATCTTTAAGGTCAGTCTTGATGTGGCCGCTCCTGACAATGGACTTCCGACCGGTGAGGTCCAAAAACTCAGGATTAAGTATTTCGATACCGTTCCTGTCGCTTCCAACCTCCTCATTCTCAAGAGTGGTTTTCTCTATGTTGCCTGTGAAGCCGGCAACCATCATTTCTACCAATTCATGAAGCTCGGAGACGATGACTGGGAGCAAGAGTTCACAAGTGATTCATTCCCCTCCGATCCTTTCGCTCCCTACGACCCGATATTCTTCCAGCCACGAACCGCGGAGAATCTGTACCTCATGGAAGCTGTGGATTCTCTTAATCCGTTGATTGATAGCAAAATTGCCAACATTACTGACGATGATGCTCCTCAAATTTATACTGTCTCTGGCACTGGTGCTCGCAGTACCTTCCGAACTCTCAAGCATGGGCTGAAAGTCTCCGAGCTGGTGGATTCGGAGCTGCAAGGGCCTCCAATAGCCGTCTGGGCCACCAAGTTGGTAAGATCCGATGAATTTGACAAGTACATTGTCCTTTCCTTCCTCAACGGTACAGTCGTTTTGTCCATCGGCGAGGTTGTAGAAGAGAGCACGCAGGAGTCCAAATTCAAAGACGATGTGACCACGCTCGCCGTGCAACAGATGGGTGAGGATTCACTGGTCCAGGTGCACCCCCATGGTGTTCGCCAAATGCGCTCAAACGACGATTTACATGAATGGCCCGCTCCCAAACATCGAACTATCATTTCTGCTACTACCAATCAACATCAAGTAGTGGTGGCACTCAGCTCGGGCGAGATTGTCTACTTTGAAATCGATGGTAATGAGGTGCTGCAAGAGTTCACAGATCGTGAGCAAGTGTCAGGTAGCGTGACGTCGCTCAGCCTCGGTCAGGTTCCTGAGGGTCGAATTCGCAGCTCTTTCTTGGCTGTTGGTTGTGATGACTGTACTGTGCGCATCCTGAGTACGGATCCAGCTACAATGCTGGAACAAAAATCTATTCAGGCTCTGTCTGCCGCACCGACAGCCCTTAACATTATGGCCATGATGGACTCTACATCAGGTGGTAACACTCAGTATTTGCATATTGGACTTTACTCAGGTGTCTACCTTCGCACTGTGCTGGACGAAGTGACTGGCGAGCTCTCGGATACTCGAACACGGTTCTTGGGTTCCCGACCTGTCAAGCTGTCCCAGGTCTCTGTTCAGGGTCAAACCGCTGTGCTAGCTCTCAGTTCACGTCCGTGGCTTGGATATTCTGACGTTCAAACCAAGACCTTCACACTCACTCCCCTGGATTACTCTTATCTGGAGTATGCCTGGAACCTTTCAAGTGAGTTCCTGGAGTGTGGTGTGGAGGGTATGGTTGGCATTGAAGGTCGAAACTTACGGTACGTTATTAACAATTGCTTGCCTAAATTCTCCCCCATTTGATCATATGATGAACCCAAGGGATCCGAACGTATTTATGTGGACAAACTTTTTTTTACTATTTCCAATTGTTCCTACTGAGATCAACTCCATTCTCTCTTATTCCAGCTTTACCTGACAGGAGAGAGAGCATTTTCGCTAACGAAAACTGTGACAGAATTTTCTCTATCCAAAACCTGGATAGTAACATGATCCAGGAGTCAATCCCACTCGCACACACCCCTCGACGCTTTGTCCAACACCACACCAATCCAATATTCTACGTCATTGAGTCAGACATCAACGTTCTATCCCCTGCAACTCGACAGAGCCTTATTGAAGACTCTCAAGCCCGCAATGGTGAGGACGAGGTCCCTCAATTGAACCCAGCCGATTTTGGCTATCCACGCGGAAATAATCACTGGGCCTCTTGCATTGAAGTTGTGGATCCTCTCACCTCCAAGGAGGTAATTTACACTATCAATCTCGAAGATAATGAGGCGGCAGTCAGCGTGACCATTGCGCCTTTCCCTTCCCAGGGCAACGAGCAATTCCTGGTGGTGGGAACTGGCAAGAACATGTCGACTAGCCCACCTTCCTCTGGCGGTGGATTTATCCATATCTATCGAATGCTCAACAATGGTCGTGAATTGGAATTTCTTCATAAGACCGACATTGATGAACCACCCCTTGCTATCCTTCCCTTCCAAGGAAGACTTCTTGTCGGAGTGGGCCCGGTTCTTCATATGTTTGACCTTGGCATCAAAAAAATGCTCCGCAAATGCCAGGCGCCTGTTGTTCCATCGACCATTGTTGGTCTCAAAACCCAAGGAAGCCGTATTGTGGTTAGCGATGTCCGTGAGAGTGTCACCTATGTGGTGTACAAGTATGAAGAAAACGTCATGATTCCCTTCGCGGATGATTCTATTGCTCGATGGACCACGTGTACTACCATGGTGGATTACGAAACTGTCGCTGGTGGTGATAAATTTGGTAACTTGTGGCTGCTGCGGTGCCCAAGCAAGATCTCCGAGGCATCAGACGAGGATGGATCTGGGGCTCATCTCATCCACGCGAAGAGTTACCTGCAAGGTACACCCAACCGCCTCGAGCTTATGCTTCACTATTATGCGCAAGACATTCCCACTAGCGTGCACAAAGCGTCGCTGGTAGCTGGTGGCCGCGATGTCATCGTCTGGACCGGCGTACAAGGCACGATTGGCATATTTGTGCCCATCATCAGTCGGGAAGATGTCGATTTCTTCCAGAGCCTCGAGATGCAGCTGGCTGCACAGCACCCTCCTCTCGCTGGCCGGGATCATCTGATGTACCGCGGATACTATGCACCTGTCAAAGGTATTATTGATGGTGACCTCTGCGAGATGTACTTCCTCCTGTCGAACGATCAAAAGATGATGATTGCAGGTGAACTCGACAGATCTGTCCGAGAGATTGAACGAAAGATCTCTGTAGGTTAAAACCTCTCCAGATATAAGTTTGAATGCTAACCAACTAAACTATAGGACATGCGAACTCGGGTGGCTTATTAATGAATGGGCACTTTTGGCGTCGGGTATTGGCGTTTGCTCTCGTCTTTTATTTTCTTTGGACTTTTCCAGCACTCCGTAGGTTTACCTGCTAATTGATATCCCACGTGGCGACTTTTTTTCAGTCTTCCTTTTCTGTTATTGTTTTCCCATGTCGTCTTTTGCCTCGCTCGGTCTACCGCTTTCATCGGCTAATCTTGAGCTGGATGCTATCCGTACACTTTTGTGTTTGGTTAGTATAAGACAAGAAGAAGGTGTTTACACACCTCCGACACTCTTTGAGTACGGTCTTATCTGCATTTCACCACGGATAAGTGCCGTAATTTAGTTGTCGGGACATTCTGTAACCCCAAAGAAAGAGAATAGTAAAACAACAATTGAAGAGTTTCCGAGGTTTCCTGAGTCATAAAATTTTCAATTCATCGAGCTACATAGACGGAATAGACATTCTCAGAGCTGATAGGTACAACCTTGCATGGTTTTAGTAATAATATCTAGGTACCGTTTTTTCTATGCCAGGTGGGGCTTTCCTATTTCAGATGCCGCTGCTTTGTAAGGGCGCTTAGGGTCAGGCTCACTGAGTAAATTTTAGTCTAGGCTTAGGCTCACGGACCTGCTCATGATCATCATGGGCATTGTCTGGGTAAACGTCAGGGAAGCTCTAGGTGGGATCTATCTGCGGGTCTTTCACCGTTTCCTTCTCCGCCTTTTATTCTGCCCATATTCTCTTCCAACTATTGAGGGTACAACCCGCTAACTGCTTTCTCAACTTTTAATCTTATTTATATTATCTCCTGATCTGTACTAAAATTATCAGTGTCATAAGATATGAGACCTTTATGCGCGTCGTATTAAACTGCAGTTGTAAATATTGATGATGATGTGTAGTTCCATTCTCTCGATCAATAGGACTACATAAATGTTATGGTCCCATGTCTCATCCAATGAGATCGCGGCTGGTCCAGCTCGGTTTTTAAGCTAAGCCTGATTAGTCGTGCACTAATCTAATTAAGTTAGACTAGACTTTAGTAAGCGTCATGATTGGTGTGTAGTTAGTTCTCTCGTTGATCTTCTTTCCATCAATCAATCATACAATACCAAAACATTCAACTCCCACTTCTTCCATAGACACGGCTTTTTCAAAAACAGTTAAATTAAACCCACTACCCCTTACATTTCAGGACTTAAAAGACCAAAAAGCCCACCCTCACTCCGCCAGCTATGTCCTCAGGGAAGTCGCACAAAGCCTCGACGAAAACCATGGAAAAGTTCAAGCATACATCCTATCGCTTCTTCCAACATACGAGGATGCTTTACTTGCTACATCAATCTGTGTTCGTGATCTACCTGGCCAGATTGCGATGCCACCAACACACCCAGCTGCTCGTAACAGCTTACGACAAGCTGCACTGGAGATGCGAGGTGGGCCTGCACCAGAAGGAGCCCGGAATAAATTATCGGGTAATCTCCCAATCCGCACAGCCGAAACCCTTGACTCAATATCACTAGCTAGGCGGACTCTCACACCCGCTCAGCGTGCCCTTCTGAAGAAAAACTTCTATGGCGCCGAAAATGCCCGTCCTCAAAATGAACGGCATGAAGACCCATATGTGCTGGAAGTATCACCTACCCTGGACGACACACTCCCTATAATTACGGGGCACATGTTAATCGCTGCAGTTGATTGGGATGATGGATTGCCGAATTTCTTTTTGACGAACTTCCCAATGTTGTGGGATACAGGTGCAGCTCGAACATATATTACTGATGACATCCTTTCGGAAGAGTTAAAGAACTACTTTCACTATGACCCGATCCACTCCGAATACAGGAAAGAAGTAAGAGTGGGTGACCCGAACGTCCTCCGATTGCCAGATGAGGCGTGTGACCCGAAAGTATTCCGCATGACAGATGTCCAGGTGGGCATTTGCAGTTTTCGAACGCCATCTTGGAAGTTGAGGCTATTGCATCCGTCGTGCCGGTCGATCGCATTCCAAACCGGAGACCTGGCGTAATTCTTGGACAGCGACAGTGCATAAACAACATGCAGTATATGTCTACCCCACGAGCCATCATCAAAGCTCGTCGACAGTATATTGACGAGAAGTACTGGGGCGACATCGACATTTATTCTTTCATTGATTGCAATGGAGACATTCATGATACTTAAGCTCCATGGACCATGACTCTTCCCTAAGCGCTGGTTATTTTTAATTCTTTCAAGAATGAGTCTTGATAATATTATTCCGTCTGTCGATCTATCTTATTATTCCACAGCCCCTAATTGGAAAGCTTAATAAAAATAGGTTAAATGCTTAAGAATAGGTGATTAGCAAATCGCACAAGTCTTTTTCTGCTCAAATCAATTGGGATCTTATATAGATAGCGCGGATATAAGACACATTCTTTTCTACTAAGTTATTGGCGCCGTCTTCCGAAACGGGACTAGCCCATAGCATAAGAGTCAATTACGGGGTAAAGCAGCCAATCCTGCCGGTTCAAACCCGATGCCAATTTCCCCAAATTTATCCCGAAAGTCGGAGATTCCAGATTCCATGTTTTTCCGCTCTGGACCGATTTCGGGATCTGAACATCCACCAGTAAATCCTCGGCATATCTTGACGGCTTCCAGAGCTACAGTACTCCGTACAATACGTATGTACCTTTTTTCTATGCCAGTTCTTGGCGTTCGCGTTCCGTATTAGTGCTCACCCCTCGCTGCTTTTGCTTGCTGAGTAGAACTGAGCACGTGTAAGGGGTTACTGGATTAAAGAGAAGATAATGGAACCAAGAACTGTATAGTTCTATATTTATCTAGATACTCTGTAGTACCTAAGTATATGAATAACGTGATTATGTGTATCATGTACCGTGCTTTGAAATCATCCAAACACTATTTTTTCTTATTATAATTGGTAGTCACGGTTATATCTCCGACTATTGGAAGTTCGTGTCTGAAGTGGAGACACGAAGGGCGTGAGTTAGGACATTTTGATGCTGTTCTCGTAAGGCGTGAAATCCACTTTTCCCGATTTCCTTTTCACTCCCAAGGTTGGATTCATTCTATACGAGGGCTTTAATACCAAGGACTCTACGGAGTACTATGTAGTAAATCTAGCAACTATAGAAGTTATTGCGTCACACATTCCAAATGACGAATTAAAACTATATCCCGGTCGTGTCCTATCAATTTCTACGGCTTATTCTTAATTGTACATGAGTGCTTTGACGGGGAATGTCAATTCTAGGGCGCGAGTATGGACCAATGTTGTTAACCTCCAACCAATAGTGTTGATTCTCATCCCCTAACTGCATCTTTAAACGAAAATCGGCGCCGAGCTTGACGAGTTTGACGAACCGGCTTAAACTCTACTGTCAAGTGACTCACGAGATCAATAATCAACACTAGAGTCACTAATGTGACGCATAGAAGGGGCCCGAAGTTTAGCTCTGTTCTATAAAAATGTGAAAAGGCCCCTACCTAGATACTTTATGAGCTTCATACATCAGTCTCCACTTTCTACTCAACCTCTATTTATATCCAGTTCTACTCGTCTGTAATATTCTTGCTCTCGCCTATCTTTCCGTTTCATCATCTGCCCAGGTTCGGCCTTCAGACAAAATGACTACAAGTTCCACCATCACACGTGGCACTAGCTCACTAAATATTTGGGCTCAGCGCTCAAAGCCCAAAGTTGATATCAGCTTTGTGGAACAAAGGCCAAACCTCGTCAATTCATATACTACAGGAGACCATATTGAGGGCACAGCTACTATAACTGTCGAATATGAAACACGTTTTGATGAAGTGGAAATCGTCCTTCAAGGTAGGATAATGCAATTCAATGTTCAATGCATCAACATAACTGACATCAAGACAGGTAATTCGTCCACATTAATGGACCGCGTCAACAGCCCTGGCCAATTAGGCTCACGGCAGACATTCCTCAAGCTCCGCCAGCCAATTGAAGATACATATTATCCAACTCCACGAGTATTGGAAGTAGGCCGACAATACAAATTCGACTTTACATTCGTTGTTCCCGATCATCTATTGCCGCAAGTCTGCTCACACACAAAAAAGAACATACACGTCGCCCACTCTCACACTTTGCTCCCGCCAACACTGGGAGATCCAATGCTCTCCAGCGATGGAAAGACTCTTCTGGATGATCTGGCTCCTCAGATGAGCCAGATTTCATATACGATCCGAGTGGCTGTGCTACAGCGATCGCAAACAGAGCGGAAACTCACCACACTGGCTCATGTGGCCAAGAAAGTTCGCATCATTCCCAACATAGCAGAGGAGCCACCTATTGACGTGACCGGCAATCAATTCTACTGCCTCCGCAAAGAAAAGACCGTCAGACGAGGCTTCTTGCGCGGGAAGCTCGGTCGGATTGTTGCTTCATCCTCACAGCCCAAAGCAATTGAACTACTTCCCCCATACTGTGAGGTGAAAGACACTGTCAGCACATCCGTAACGGTCCAGCTCCGATTTGACCCAATGGGGAAGGAAAGCCCACCTCGTCTTGGCTCGATAGTCAGCAGACTCAATGCGAGCACTTTCTTCGGCTCATCCGGATGGGACGACTTCCCACGCCAGAGGGAGGTGGGGGGCTTTCAGCAGGTTGGAAAGAGCGTCTTTAACGAATCAATCTTTCTTTCTACCATGTGCGTAGAATCGGCACAGTGGGAAAAACACACATCACTGTCAGACTCCGACTCGCGATGTGATTCTCTACAGTCAACCTCCTCCGCAGACTCAACCAGTCCACCATCCGCATTCTGCGGCGGCGTCTACTACACAACTTCCCTCGTCATCCCCGTCACTCTCCCCAAGTCAAAGGCCTTTGTTCCAACTTTCCACTCCTGTCTGATATCTCGCACATACTCACTGGAACTATCATTGTCCTACCACACCCCAAACACAAATGTGCTTGAACCAACCGTCTCTTTGCGACTGCCTGTTCAAATAACAAGCCGATCCAAATACGCTGATTCAGTCGAGAGTACTACAGATGTTTTTGTCACACAGGAACAACTAGAATCGTTTTTCGCCCCTAGATATGTGTCACAGCCCACGAGGAACTCGGTTGTTGATATCAGCTTGGCTCCTCCGGTTTACTCGGAAACAAATACAACATAAATTGCTCGGCCTGTTCGTAGCAACTGAGCTTGGCTTGTGATCTTTTTGAATTTACCTCATACCATTATTCTTATCGTTAAGAAAAAGTTTTCTTCGTCTTTCTATGTGTTCCCATGTCCCTTAAGGGGGTCGAACTTAATTGACTTTCCTTATGCCCGGATCTCAGTTCTCTTTCCAAGATTCTCTTTCTCTTCTGCCGAGCGCATATATATCATTATTTTAATTCATTAGTCAGGAAAAATCCAGCTTTGATTATTCAATACTTCCTACGTATCTTAGTTAGCTAATATACAGAGTGCAAGTTTTATTGCTGTGAATATTGATTGGGTTAGCCTAAATCTTGGAGATGAGGTAGAGCTGCAAAGAGTATAGATTATCGCAAAATAGCACTATGTGTCTGGTAACTAAAAACAAATCATAAAAATCATCAAATCTAATGTTTATCATTCTCGTTATATTCGAAAAAACACCATGCATTAATACGAAACCGAAAAAGTGGCAAAATGTCGCAAGAATGATCGCAAGATGCAAGGTCAAAAAGTCTTCAGCAGGTAAAGCCTCTTCAATTAATTGAATGCATCACGAATCTTGTCTCCAAGATTGGCAACCTGATAAATAGGGATCAGTATTTGAGAGTAGTTGATGGGTGGGAGAAGTCAAAACTTACAAATGGCGCTCTCATCATTGTGAAGTGATTACCGGGAATATGGGAAATTCGGAGATTATCTCTGCCGACCATTGCATCCCAAAGCTGAGGTCCAAGGTCCGTTTTGTTCTCGAGCAGGAATTGTGCATGACCGTAGGGGTAAGGATCAGGGCGGGGGTCCTCGGGGTTTTTGCACACTCCATCCTCACACCAGATGATGTATGTGGTTGGCGCCTTAGCTGGGTCAATTGACCGAGCGTGATAAGTGGAAAGCGCATTGATGGAAGCTTGGAAGTGAGGGAGGAGCCACGAAGGAATCTTAGATGGCTCACCATCACCTAACAGACCCAGAGTGTTGAACCATCTGTGAAGCGAGATGGGAAGAGGCTCAATGGTCAGTGGGCAAGGGGAGTCAATGAGGATCAATCTATCCACCTTGTCTCCAGCCCGGATCAGTTGCTGAGCACCCTCAAAGGCAATCACTCCGCCAGCAGACCAGCCGCCAACATTGTAAGGTCCCACAGGCTGTCGGCGTTTCATCTCTTCAACATAGTACCGGGCGACTCCGGAGACTCCACAAGTGTACTCTTCGGGAGTAGTCATGAAGGGAGAGTTTAACCCGAAGACAGCAATGTCGGGAGATAGGGCCGGAATGGGTGCGTATGAAGCAGCCGCACCGCCCCCGTCTGGGAACATGAAGAACAGAGTTGTGGCTGTCTTGATGTTACCCTGCAGCAACATGGAAGTGGCACGTTTGTTGGGAAGCAGCGGCTCGGCTTCTAATGGCTGAACGACTGGGGCTCCATCGACTGACTCCGCAACTTTACCAGTCTTGTATTCGGAGATATCGCTAGCCAAGATGTGGACGCCGGAATCATGCGACAATGGAGTACTGCTGGGCTGAGAATTGTCGGTACTTGAGTCGTCTTTCAGGTTTGAGATATAGGTAGACGCAGTAGTCTGGGTATCCTGTGTATCGGCAGTATCTGGCTCCAGACCGCGAAGCCATACCTTCAAGTCGCCGACAGTTGGGTTGTCGATGAACAAGGAGGAAGGAATGTCCAGTTCGAGATCCTCTCGCATACGTGAATTGATACTAAGCTGCATGAGAGAGTCGACTCCAAGATCGGCGAAGCCGTTGGGATCGGCAAGCTCACTCTCATCTACTCCAACTTCCTCTGCAATGATGGCCATGACTTTGGAGGTGAGAGATGTGACATTTATGCGGGGAGCTGCAGTAGGAATCGCGATGAAGCTTGGTCGGCTATCTTTCTTGGGGGCATCGGCAACTGCCGCAACTGGGGCGGCGGCGAGAGCAGTACCAGATCGAGGGCGAGGCAAAACCTGGTCAAGGACATTTCGCGGAATGCGCATGAACTTAACACCACCGTAGAGAGCGATGACTTCAGTGCCTTCTAAACAGTAGACGTCACCAGAGACCATGTTGGGAGTACCTTCAACCGGTGCCATGCGAACATATGTTCGGTAAGTTCCGCCGGGCATCAAGGTTCTTGCAAGGCGAAGGGAATCCCAGCCGTGTGAAACATAGACATTCTTCTCCGAGCCAGGAGCAGTTTGACAGTTCACCACGAAGCCAGACAAATGGCCGACACTGTCGATCCAGTAAGGAGGGACCACAAAGTTCTGCTCGGAATTGTAAGTTTGGAGAACAATATCCGCAGTGGCCTCAAACTCGTCCGGCTTGAGATAGACCTTCTTCATTCCCTGGAAAGGCTTCTCGTACTCGACAAACGAGCCGAATAGCTTGTAGGCCATCTTCCTGTTCAAGGTGTGAATATCTTCATCCTCTTCATCGCGCAACATGCGGATTCTGGCGTCAACCAGATAGCCAGTGCGCTTCCACTCCTCCAACCATGCAGCGCTAGTACCAAACTCGACCGAGAATGTGGCGTGCTGGCCTTCGACAGAAGAGATCGTGATACCAATGGTTTCCTTTGACTTGGAGGCCTCGGCAGAGATCTTGATGACCTGTGACTCGGCGCCTCGGAAGATAAGGGTCTTGCCAACCTCCATCTTGCACACATTCATGCGGGGAATGTCTGCTTCTGCAGAACCTGGGAACATGCGGCGGTACATGTACTCACCAATGGTGATACCCATATCTCCATAAAGCGTGGAGGGGCAAAGGGCCACGCCGTTGACCATGTGACCGTGCAGAACTTCCTTAAGATCAGGACGTGAAAGATCTGATTCGGCGACAAGCATGCAAGATTTGTCGGAGAATTTCTCCTCGACGACGCGCTGCACGGAAGTGGTCTTCAGGGGGGAACTGCACTTTCTGGAACAGCGCTGATGAGAGACTGGCCCTTTGTTAAGCACCAATCGCCCTTGTAGTCGATCCAGTAGTTGGCCAAGGCCCAGCCGTAAGAAGGCAACTCGAGAAGCTCCAGGGCACCTTCAAACTCGCGGTGGTATTCGCCCCAGTTGACGTTGAGACCCTTGTTGTTCAGGACAGTCAAGGCGGTAGCCATAGACTCCCATGCACCAGATTTGCGGTTGAGGGAGTGGCAGGTCGGGATGGAAGAGCCCAATGTGGCTTTGACGAAATTAGTCGAAACAGGGTGAGGACCAATTTCCAGGAAGACAGTCTCATCATCAATGACGTGAGAAAGTTTGGCAGCTCCAACTGCCTGGCCGAAGTTAACAGCCTCTCGGGCGTGACGACAGAGATAGTTTGCATCGATGGTCGATTGTTCAAGAGGTCGACCCAACAAGGGTGAAAGGTATTCGCAGTTGGGAGCGCGGAAAGCCACTGAAGATGCAATCTGTGCAAATGTCTCAAGAATAGGCTCAACTTGAGATGAGTGGAAGGCGTAAGGCACACTGAGTTTAGTGACCCGCATTCTCTGACCTTCGAGGAGACCACCAGCAGCTTCGATATCGGCTACCAGACCGCTGAGCACAATCTCGTTGCTGCTATTGATGCAAGCGACCTCGACATTTTCTGGAATGATTCTCTTCACGAAGGCAGCATCACCTTGAACGGCGAGCATAGCATGGCTTCCAGCAGTGCAGCGGGCGACGAGGAGCTGAGCCCGAGATCCGACAAGGAAGATAGTGTCGCTAGCGGAAAGGACTCCAGCTGCAAAAAGAGCAGCATATTCTCCCAAGCTGTGGCCAACAACAACATCTGGCGTAATTCCCAGAGACTTCCAAAAGCGGGTGATAGCCATTTGGATGCAAACCTGGGCAACCTGGACCATAACAGGGTCCAGGGTAACAGTGGACTGTTCCTCGGTTCCATCCGCAATGGAAACAATGCTGGGGAAGCCGAACGAAGTAGCCAGGGCATCAAATTCAAGCATGCTCTTCCGGTAAAGGGTGGATGTTTTGAACAGATCCGCAGCCACGCCGGGGTACATAGATCCCTGTCCGGTGAAAGTGAATGCAACCTTAGGTGGCTTGGGAACTGGCAGCAAGTTCGAGTCAGCAACGCGAGCAAGGCTAGCCTTCAGGCCAGAGATGTCAGAGGCGGCAACTGAGTATCGGTAGCTGTACTGGATTCTGCGGGCAGTTGTAGTGTATGAGAGACTGGCCAGCGATACATTGGGGTTGGCGTCTAGGTATGAAATCAGGTTGTTGACGTTCTTCTTCAGAGAACCCAAGGCGCATGCCGAAACTGCAATAACGTGCGTCGGGCGGGGGTCCGTTCCCTTGATCTGACGCTTGAAGCCCTCCTCCATCACAATGGCAGTGTTTCCACCGGCCGCGCTGAAATTGTTGATGAAAATCTTGCGGCTGTGCGTCTTAGGCCGGGGTAACTCAACAGCCTGCCGAGCAATATGCGCATTCCTGGCGGCCAAGTCTGGGAAGCCGCGGTTAATTTCACCCTTGATTCCAACGTGGGGAGGGATCATATTGTGACGCATCATCAAAAGAACCTTCACAATCGCAGTGACTCCGGAAGAGGCCTCGCCGTGTCCAACATTGGCCTTAACAGAGCCGACATAGAGTTTTTGGTCTGGTCGGCGAGGAGAGACAGCAGGGGCGAAGACAGTGGACACAGAGCGCATTTCGGTGTCATCACCAGCCTGGGTACCTGTTCCATGCATCTCAACATAGGATATATCCTTGGGGTTGACTGCAGCCTGGTTCAAAACCCGGCGGTAGAGAATCTCCTGGGTACCAGCATGGGGATGGGTGATCGAGATCGCATCAGCAGAGTGATTGGTAGCAGCTGAAAGGATGACACCTAGAATGTTGTCATTATCAGCTTCGGCATCAGACAGTCGCTTCAGGATCAGTGAGGCGACTGCGTCTCCTCGGCAGTAGCCATCGGCGTCATTGTCGAATGTCTGGCAGGGGCCGGTCTTGGAGAGGAATTGACCCTTGCTAAGTCCAGCAAAGATATCAGGGTTGGTCATAATGTTGACACCACCAGTGATGGCGGTGTCACAATCCCGTAGCCATAGCGCATTGCAAGCTGTGTGAATGGCCGCCATACTAGATGAGCATGCGGTATCAATACTCAAGCTAGGTCCACTGAATCCGAAGTGGTAGTTGATACGGCCAGGACCGAAAGCTCGGACACCGCCGGTGATGAAGTATGTGTCAATGTCTTGGGCTTCGTTAATTTCACGCCAGTCATCACTAGTCTGACCGTAGAAAGTACCAATACGGTCAAGCTGTGTCGAGGGCGTTCGGTTCGGCACGTAGCCTGACATTTCAAGCGCTTCGTATGCGGTAAGTAAAGACAGTCTCTGCATGGGGTCTGTCTGAGTAGCCTCCCGAGGAGACATGTTAAAGAATCGCGGGTCAAAGAGGCCAGCATTGTCCACAAAGCACCCGAATGGAGTGTGACTCTTGTTCTTGCCTTTACCTGAGGGGTCGACATGCTTTTCTGCATCAAACCGATCGGAGGGCACCTCTTTGTGCATGTCCATTCCATCGAAGAGAACTTTCCAGAACTCATCAAGATTCTGGGCACCAGGGAATCTTCCAGACATGCCAACAATGGCGATCCGTTCCTTTTTCGATTCGAGACCGGGCTCTGGGCCGGAGGCAACCGGACGCGTCCATTCGAGAATAGAATTTCGCCCCTTGATCGCAACAACCAGAGGGCTCTGTTGATCGATTGGACCCATGGCAAACAAACGGCCGCCGAGCTGGTGGCGCTCCAAAAATGCGGAGACATTTTGGCATTCGCTTATTATTTCTGTAATGACCAGCCTGTATAGCTCCGGCAGGGATGAAGCGTTATAAGCTTCACCAGTTTGAATTGACAAAACGTGGAGGTTGCTTGGCACAAGTCCTTCGAATTCTTGAAGTGCAGCTTCATCAAGAATCTCGTCAAGAGCCTCGGCAGTACTGATGAGATGTGGAGCATGGTAAGGGCCTAGAACCCGGGCCGGGACCGTGCTGACAGTGTTTTCAACATTCCAGCGATCTTGGAGCCATTCAAGCATCAAGGGAGGGCCACTGATGGTGGTTCCTGACGGCCAAATAGCGCTGATGTAAGGAATATTATGCAATGGTGTGGACTTTCCAGCCGAAATTGTTAGTTATTGAATTTGATTGATGTTGTAGAGCATCGCTACTCACCTGTGATTCCGCCTCTTCTGTGCCAAGCGCCTTCTTAATGGCGGACTCAGCATCATCACTGTTTAGACCTTTGGCGTGAATTGCCCAGAAGCTGCGATCAACGCCTGGCTTGGTGGTCTGTAGACGATCTGACACTTCATCAATGTAGAGAGCGAGACGAAATGCGAGCTCAACTGCGTAAACTGCAACTTTGACACCGGCAAGGCCTTTAGGAATGAATGATGCCGTGATAGCAGGAATCAATCCCGTTGAAAGACCGATGGCGGCTACTTCCTCAGTGCTCTCAGTCTCATTTTCAGAGAACCTGCAGGTATGTCAGATGTGCTCACTTGAGCAGAGAAAGCAGAGAAATCAAGGCAAGAACTTACGAGAGATAGTCTGCTAGCTGCACCAGGCATTGAAATGTGGCTTCCACAACAGGATTCAACTCATCTTTGCCAGAGGTGTATCGAGCGAGGAATTCCTCTAAAGTAGCGAAAGGAGGAACTTTCCGTCGTTGTAATGCGGGCAACTCGGCAATGACATCTCGAAGTCTGCATCCAGCAGCATTCAAGAAGCACGCAACAAGAGGAGACTTCGGCTGGTCAAAGAGAATGCCATGGAGATAAGATGCAATCTCGGATGGGGATTGATCGCCAAAGAGTAAAACATCCATTATTGCATATGCCACTTCGCGGGTTGTAAATTGCTCCAGAATGGCTTGACCAGAACAGGGAGCTGTTTAAGTATTTAATCCAGGAGCTGCAAGAGTAGCCCAAAGGGTAATTGATAGGCCGATCAGCCTTGTCTACAAGTCATATGTCTATTCGGCCCCATGCCAGCAAGTGAGTTTCATGCGCATAGCAGGATGTCATCGTGTCTCACACACTATAACCCTTATCGACCCAAGGAAACTTCTATTCCTGATGAGCATCGACTAATCATATGCACTACGTAGGTCAGATAGCTTCGTATCTGCGGAAATTTCTCCAGATGTTCAAACATGATTGACCAAATGGTCTTTCTAGGCTTGCTGCGGCAGGGAAAATAGAATATGCATGCATTCGATACGCTGATTCACAATGTCTAGTGAGGCTCGAGCGCTTAGGTGGGTCAGAGAGATATAGCGATGGGCATCAAATTGACAAGGGATGGGATAAAAAAACACGAGATCCCTTGAAAAGGGGCGTCCATACATCCT
This sequence comes from Penicillium taxi, assembly GCF_028828555.1. Lineage (NCBI taxonomy): Eukaryota > Fungi > Ascomycota > Eurotiomycetes > Eurotiales > Aspergillaceae > Penicillium > Penicillium taxi. Next base: position 240,629 of record NW_026643208.1, read on the forward strand.
AGGAGGTACAGAAACGCCATGGATGCATTAGCCCTGCGCCAGCGAGATCCGCTTAGTTCATGCTAAGGGGGCATACATACCAGTCTATGCATTGACTCAAGCTATCCTGACCATAATGCCCTAACGGTCTGTGTTATCAATTACAAATCAATCAATAATCTATCCTCTCCTCACATTAGAAAAGAGGCCCCCTGCAGAGTTCCACTTTTGGAAATATTCGAATAGCCCTAAGCCATACTCTCCCAATCCTGAATCTCGTATTTCGTAGATGCAAGATTCAGAGCTTCAAAATCTGTTATCTTGGATGCCAGCGCATCACAAAGATCATTCAGCTGAATCCAGACCCGATTCTTCAACGCCACGATGTTCACGTAAACTATGAATCCGATCCAGCTTGACTCCGTACACCGATTCCCAATGTTCCGGGAAGTCCGTGGCGAATTGGGCATCTTGATGAATCCTCATGTGAGCAGCCGGAATCTTGGAATCTTGAAGTCATGGTAGTACTAGCCCTGGAAATCGGGTAAGAGATATGCTACACGGAGAGCGAATGAGACAGGAAGTTTAGAATTCCGGGTCAATATCAAGCTTATGGCGGCAATTAACTAGGTACATGTGCTATCACGACTGAATCTAGATAATTAATGATCAGCTTATGGAGTAATACACTATATTGGTCTATACTGGGAAAGGCAGGCAAAGCAAACATGGAATTAAGGGTCTATTCCGAGACAACAACATCAGTCATTAATCGTATGATGAGCCGAACAACATCCAAGTATAGAATTGTACATACAATGTAGACCTCGTAAAGAGTAAATTTGGAAATCTGGACTGCAAGATTCACGCAGTAGCTATGTTGGCCAAGACATACCGAACAACTTTCATTGAGCTGCATCCTTGCAGATATTATGACATTGAGATCATGAAGGGGTTTGAATCAACCTTGAAACAAGCAACAATAAGCAAGAAAGTAAATAAATTAAAATTTCAATAGTATCTTCTGCGTGGAACCATTTCAGTCATTGAAAGAAAAGATAGTAAAAGGAAAAAAAAAGGGGGAGGGAAGGGGTGGGCAGGAACAGGGATAAGATCAACATGCATTTTAAAATAGTAACTTGACAACTATAAAAACGAAAAGATAGAAGCAATAGAGTTTCACAAGAAATAATCAGACCAAAAGAGGAGAATAATGTATGCAAATGTTAAAAATAACAGTAGTGAGCCTACGAAGTTGATATTGATCGAGCAGGGATTAGACTTGTCATCCCTCAGCCCTGAGTGGAGCTACGAAGTAGAAGATGCCACGCAACTATTATGGGTCAAATTGGTGACGAGGACGAGGGAATTGGGTAGAATATCGAAAACCTCGAGAGGCCCATGCATTTACTTTTACAAGACGTACTGAAAGGATCGGACTAGACCCCGACCATCTTCCTATAAATTCTACCAAATGAACTTTCTCCCCGGCTTATACATAGTACATTCAAGAAATATTCCTTACTCTCACTCATCCTGATACAGCCAATCGCGCTCTGGCCTCTTTGACTACATACATAAATATCCGAAACAATGGACTCTACACCGCAGACCCTGGTCGGAAAGGTGGCCTTAGTGACAGGAGGTGCCCGAGGAATCGGTCGGGGCATCTGCCTGGAGCTGGTTAAAAGTGGCGCATCTGTCGCGATTAATTATGCCACAAGTTCAGAGGCCGCCGATGGACTGGTGAAAGAGATCGAAGGCATTGGTGGTTCGGCTGCCGCTTTCAAGGCCGATATCACCAAGCTTGAAGAGATCTCAGACCTCTTCTCTGCCGCGATTGCCAAGTTTGGCCGATTGGATATTGTTGTCTCCAACTCCGGAATGGAGAAATTTGCAAAACTAGAGGATACTACCCTCGAGGATTTCGATCAAGTCTTCAACCTCAACACTCGAGCTCAATTCTTTGTTGCCAAGAACGCACTTGAGCATCTCCAGCCCGGGGGCCGGGTTGTACTCATGTCGTCAATCGCAGCTGGACTCGGAGTTGCCGGCCACGCGCTTTATGCAGGAAGTAAGTCGGCTGTGGAAGGGTTCACGCGCTGCTTCGCTGCAGACTTTGGTATTAAAAGATGCACGGTCAATGCTATTGCTCCCGCCGGAGTTAAAAGTGACATGTGGTTGTCTAACTCATGGCGCTATGCCCCGGGTTGCACCAAGGACTCCTCCCTCGAAGATATTGAGGCTGCCCTCGCCAACGGAAGCCCATTGAAAAGATGCGGTGAGCCTAGTGATATTGGGCGTGTTGTGTCATTCCTAGCTAGCCCTGCTAGTGAGTGGATTAACGGTAAGCAATAAGCACTAACATCTACCTTCCCACCACGGCAATCAACTTGTACTGACATCACATCTTATTTCTTTTTTTCTAGGTCAAATTCTTCCTTGCAATGGTGGTGCCAATATCTGAGACATCGTGTATTCAATCCAGATAGCAGCTTCATGCAATGAACATATTTTGGTTTTATTCTGGATTATTCTGGTTTTATTCTCGTTTCATTCTCACCTTAGAAATGCGTTGTCATGTACCACGTAGCTGTAATGGACAACTCCGAGAAGGGGTTCCATCCCCTCCATTCCTTAGCTATATGCAGAAGTGAGGTCAGATGCACTGTTCTTCTGTTTATTGTCTCTTAAGTCCATTCCAAGTAGCCTTCAAGGTGGATCTGATGCCAAATAGGATTAGGCGTGGCGGCGGGGCGTACAAGATCCGCCTTGGCGTCCCCCCGCTTACTTTCGATGATCTGGACCCTTACTCTCCTAGTCCTATCTCCATTATACCTCCACTCTACATCCACATCCAGGTTTATCCCTGTTTGCCCTTTCCAAATCCCGACATCACTAGTACCTTGAAATATCCGTCTAATGTCTCGGCGCCACTAAACTTACTTAGGTCTCCCTGCAGCTGTTTATCAGTACCTCACCCGCCAGTTAGAAAAGACCTGGCGTCGCAGGGCCCTGACCACCCCCTTCTCCCGTTGACAAGTCAGATGTACATTACGTACCTCTGTAAGGTAGTCTGCAATGCACTTGGGATATCGCCGCGTCAGTCAGAATATGACTAAACGTGGAAAACACGAGGGAAAATGAGAAACGTCCGCGCAATCACTCCAGACGGGAAGAGAACAAGTGCAGGAGCTTGCGCGTCCTTCAACCGTTTTTCATAATCATGGAACTTTTAAAGAAGTGTGGCTCCCCTCCACAAGATCTTGTTTAGCGGGTCTTCTCTTGTCAAAATCCCCACACATTATCCGGGATTTGTCTCACTACCAGCTACTAGCTCCGCCTTCCTGCACAAAGACTGCACTAGCTCGCTTGTCTCGACCTGAGAACGCACTACTGCAACAAGGTCCACGGTCTACGACAGAAAAAAACAAAACAACAAAAAACACCTATTTCGATTTACTATCGGCAAAATGGGATTTGGAGGTTATTGGCCTGATGGCGACAACCGGGTAGCCTTTTGCTCTAATTGGGAAAATAAGACATGGACTGCCGACTGGACTACTGGATGGAAGACTGGGGATTGGAAGACTGACGGCCATTGGAAGGATGGTCATTGGGGCACTGGAACCTGGACCACTTGGACTTCTTGGGCTTCATGCACCACAACCGAAACCACCGTCACCGAGACTTCCTCCGGTACTGCACTCTCGACGATCACCTCCGAGGTCCTCTTAGCTGTCGCTGCCGATTCGACAGCCACGGCTACAGGGGCATTGGCCACTGAGACCACTACTACCAGTGGTGCTAGCAGTGCTCGGACACGCCACAGTAAGGGGGCTTTGATCGTCGGCCTCTTGGTGCTTATCGGCATGATGGCTTAGCTCGAGGCATTGATCGGTTTGAATTTGGACTTTTTGTTGTCTATGTCCTTTGTTGTCCCGTAACCAGATAGTCATCCGGATTTGCTCGGCCTTCAGTTGAAACTGCAATATCTATTTGACAGTAAATATAGGCAAATATATGAAACGGTACTTATCATGTTCTATTTCAGACTTTACTCACCCGTATAGAAGATGACATCCATGAATATCGGGGGTAGGTTTTTCAGTCTTAGAACTGATCTTCGTCGCAACCCTAGAAGCTATCTAGGGTGGACAGGGTTAGATTGGACAAAATTTGGATCTAACCATCTATGGATAGCTCTACACCCCAAACTTCTTGGGTCACCATTTTCAGCCCTACCCCACTCGATTCTAGAGACTAGTTTTAGATATTGATCCGGACGACGAACAAATAAGATTGAGTCCTCTAGGAAAAAGCAACTGCGTATAAACATCATTATTATTTCCTACTCATGTACTCCGTACGTCACATCACGTCACCCCCTTCTTCCCCTTGATCTCTTCTGCCCCTTTGAGACACCAGTGAGACCACTCAAGGCTTCTTGGATTTTGTGGACTTGACCGGGGACATAGACTTCCGCTTGGACTTGGACTTCTTCTGAGACAAGGGGTAGTTTCCACAGATCTGCTGGTTGTCCGAGGGGATATGAAGATCCTGCAAGCGGTCAGGGGCTTCGATGATGGTGGTGACCATGCCCTTGGCCACATGCCATTCAATATGGCAATGGAACAGCCAAACTCGTAAATATCCAGTTAGCTTAGAAGAATACATCATGCAGTGAGCAGGGGAGACTTATCTGGATTGGTAGCTCGGAAGCGGATTACAAAATGACCTTGTTGCTGCACCATCAACGTGTCGCGTTTCACTGGTGTGGCTGAGACATTGGCGAAGTACCCATCGAAATAGCCGCCATATGGTACTGTCCGCTGAAGGACCTGGAATTGGTGACCGTGAAGATGCCATGGGTGGATATTGTTGTGGTGGTCATTGAGCACGATCTCAACCACATCGCCATAGTTGACCACGTATGGGTTGACCTCTCCATATGCGGACACATTGTCTTTCCCATATGATTGTTCCATCAGGGCAGTGTACAGGGTGGGGGTGTCCTGCTCATAATAGGTGTGGTTGTTGACCACGAATCGTACAAGACCACCAGCCACGGAGGCAGAGTTGAAGTCCATGATGATTTGGTGATCCACGGGCTCAAGCAGTGGCTCGTGATCAGCAGGCACGAACTCCAAATCATCAACAAAATCAAATTCGGGAATCACTGGAGCAATAGGCAGTGGTTTGGTTTCGTCATAGACCAACCACGCAGTAGAGTTGGTGATGTATCCATCAGGGACGGTCCGGTTCTCGTATATGAACATCATGTTGACATCCAAGATGGACAAGAAAGCATAGTTCTGGCTCGTATCGTTCTTCGTTGTAATCAAAACGCTAGTGCGTTGGCCGGTTGCGAGCCGAAGATTTCGGTCACCGAGAGGGAATGGGTCGACAAAGACACCGTCCACTTCGACGACTGTCATCTCATGCTGATCGAATACCACTGCAAAGCCGGGCCAGTTTCCAAGAGCGATAAGATGAACGAGGTAAGTCTTACCCGGCTGCACCGGAAAGGTCGTATTCACAGCATCGTTGATCAGCTGGTTATCAGGGAGCGGCTCTAAGCCTCCGGTGGCAGGGCTATTGTCGGCATAGTATTCGTCCAACAATGGAGTCATCTGCTGATGATACCAATCTGAGAGCGTGATGGTGAACTCATCGTCATATTCGAAGCCGGGGTTAGGTTCCTTAACGACGAGCGGTCCACGGAGGCCATCTGGATATTGACCCATCTTGTGGGAATGGTACCAGTATGTGCCAGTTTGATTCACCTATTTTCTATCTGTAAGCCATCTTCGTATATAGAAGTCTGAGATGCGGGCAATTACATTGACTTCATAGCGCATCTTTTTGCCTGGAGGAATAGGGCATTGCGTCACTCCAGGAGCTCCGTCCATATAGCCAGTCATATATTGGTGCAATCCATGCCAATGGATGCCAGTCGTTTGGTTTCCGAGATCATTGGTAACGTCAACAATGAGTCTGTCCCCTAGATCTAAGTCGATCTGTGGACAGGGCCATTCTCCATTGATTCCAATTACCGCTCTTTCGTATCCGTCAGGGGCGACATTCACCCAAGTGATATGCCAATCAAAGTAAACATCTTTAGCGAATGCGTGATCGAGCAAGATGCCCGCCAAAAGAGTGACTATCCCGAACCACATGTTGCGAAATGTGTCGGAACGATATTATAGTATAGAAAAACTAGAAAGAAAAGACAAACCTTGGAGAACAGGAATATCACAAAGATATTCGAGTTCTTATAGCATGACCGGGCTCCAGGGCTAAGGGGTATGATAGCAAGGCTCACAGCTATCTCCGATCTCGTACTTTTCTTATTCCTCGGAGCAATTGGCATAACCATGTTGGAACCTGCATATTGAAATTAGACTTCACTTTTTACGAGACGTTCTAAGCCATAGGTACATTATCACACTAGTATTTTCTTTTTTTTTTTTTTTTTTTAAAAAAAAAGTTTCGATACGTTGATATCAAAGAACCATCCCAAAAATAGAAAAATAAAAACAAATAAGAAATTAGAACAAGACAGGGTGATCTTGCGATCTTTGCGATTCATCCTATCGATTGAACATAAATAATCAATGCAATATGCAAGGTCTGTCTCATCTATGAAGGTCCAAACATCCAACCATCCATGCGACAGCAAGTCTGACCGCAATTTTCCAGGGCTTTGGCGCAGATCAATAAAGCCCCGCGAGGAAATAAGAAAATAGCCCCGTATACCCGCGATGTACCTGGCATCGCAGCTTCTTGGATGCCCTGAAATCCGAGCTCTGACTTTCTTGGAGCTCAATGAGCAGCCGACAATTGAGGAAAGATTTTATCAAAGTCATACTCGTTCCAGTATACTTGTGGACAGACCCCAGAAAGTTTCCATACCCCACCCTCCTTCCGGTACCAGTGTTTCACCTTAGAATGACCATGACCTCTATACTCCACCTCTTTACTATCCAGGTCCTTGTATCGCTGGTGAGCTGCACGAATTTGGTGATGTCCAACGATTTCCGTGTCGGAAATAACTTCATATCTCGTGGCTCCCATAAGATGCTGCGTACGCACAAGCGGGTCACCAAGGAAGGTGGGGGCGCTCATCATCGCGACAAATTCATCCTGGGGCATCTCAGGGAAGCATTGATGCCCAACAATACTGTAATCAATCTAAAAACGGGCAGTTCGGTTAGCCTACAAACATGGGTGAAATGTGCAATGTGCAATGTGCAATGTGCATCGCATAAGATGTGGCATATTACCAGCAAAGTCGACGCCAAAATTTTACGAAGTCGGTCCCAGTCCTACTAATCAGTCAGAAGAAGCAATTGTGTTGTGGCGCCGGGAGAGGAACTTGCCTTATTGTCATAGCTGTCCGCCCATTCAAAAGTGACACTAGTGATGGACAGGTAATCTATGGGGAAATAGTAGAGTTAGATCTGTTTCATGTTTGCCTTGCATTGTAAGGATTCTTGCCTTCAAACTTGATCTGCTCCATTGAGAACCTTGGAAGTATGGAAAAGCTCTAAAAGTGAGATTGAAGTCTGGGGAGAGATTTTGCGTTGCGCTGCAGGAAAATCAAATAGTTTTAAATAGATATCATAGAGCTACTGACTGACGTACGTGCTGGGTTAGAAATGTTGTTACCTTGAGAGAGAGAGAGAGAAGTCCGAAGAGGGTGAGTAGGCTGGGATGCATGAGATTGCTGGAATACGGATATGCGAGAGACAAGTCATATTTGCTTTTTTTTCTTTTTTTTTTTTTTTTACTGAAACCGACATTCTATACGAGCCTAAGCCATGTTCTATTAATGCACTGAATGCAGTACAGCTCACTCATCACTTTCGATGTTAACAGACGGGTATTTCCGGACATTCTTGTCATTCTTGTCGTTCTTGGCAAACAGTTTTCCTTATTCTGTCTGCTTGCATCTACAACATCAACCAGTAATTTCCTGTGGCGGAAGTGAAGGCAAAATATAGTTTATGGTAGCTCTTATTTCACGCGAGGGCATTTTATATAAGAGGGGTGGTCAGGCTAATCGAGTTTTATGATCTCCATCTCTTGTTCCATTTTAAGTAAAAGAGTTTCTATATTCCCCATCCGCCATGTGGGCTTATACTATAGTTTCCAGCTTACTGCTTGGTCTCCTTATCAATTCTCCAACCACAGTCTCCGCTCAGTCCCCGAAAGTTTCAACAATTTTTCAATTTCCCAACCTCGGGTCATGGATTGAGGGTATCGCTGTTCGTCCCAACGGGCAGCTCCTAGTGACTAGACTTGATACGCCCGAGATATGGTCGGTCGACCCCACAACTCAGACCGCATACTCGGTCCATACCTTTCCCAATGCTACTAGTGTCATCGGTATTACCCCGATTGGGAATGACGTCTATGCAGTAGGAGCTGGCGTTGTCAATCAATCTACATTCGCAGCCACGGCTGGAACTTTTGTCGTTTGGAAGGTTGACTTGCGGGGCAGGACGCCTAGTGTCAGCGTCATCAACTCCATCCCAGCCGCAACATCCCTCAGTGGTATGGCCTATTTTGAGGGATCGAACAGCAAATCGAAAAACACTTCCTTGATTCTCATTGCCGACACAGCGTTGGGTGCCATCTGGCGCCTGAATCCTAAGACAGGGGCATACTCAATCGCTATCTCCGATGCCAGTATGCTGCCTGCGCCCTACGGCCCCCCAATTGGCATCAACGGAATTAGGCTCCTCGGAAATACGCTCTACTATACAAGCAGCACTCAGCAGGAATACTGCAGCGTCAAACTGAACTCCGATGCCTCTGCGGCGAGTGCGATTCAAGTCATTGCAAGCGGGTTCTTCCAAGATGGCCTTGCAATCACCGATAAAGGAAATGCCTACATCACAACTCATATCCAAAACACCGTTATCAAGGTCACTCCCGATGGAAACGCGACTGTATTTGCCGGAAGCCTGAATTCCACTGCCGTTGCTGGGTCGACAGATGCCCAGTTCGGTACTTATAAGAAAAAGCAGGTGTTGTATGTCACAACAAATGGCGCACTCAGTAGTCCAGTGAATGGTACTTTCACTGAGCCTGCAAAAGTTGTGATGATTGGGGCTTGTTAAGCATTATTTGATGCCCACCTGGGTAGTATCGGCTCCTTTTTAGAGTTCGTGTATTTATGAGTTAATCTTTCATAGTAGTACAGTTTGGGAGATTGTGTAATCTATTTCAAACTTCCAGATATCAATACATGCTTGTTTTTTCTGAAAATATGGGATTTCAATATGAGCTGCTGATATGAAAACGTGCCCAAGTGTTCAATATATTTCAATCCTATCGAATATTTAGGTATAATGATATATAGCCCAAGATAAGCGCTCTCTGCTTTTTCCAGGTCAGAGACAGGAGGCTTACGAATAGCCTTGCATCGACGATATTCATGTCGAATATGGACAAGTCAAAGGGTATTCTTCGGTGCTGGAAGCCCTAAAGGTGAGTGTCGAAGGCTATCGGTGTAGGATATATTATGTATAGGATGGTATCTGATTCAACGTTCAGAGTCTTGATTTTTATGGGAAATGTCACTTCAAATGTGGAATAAAGTGGGAATAAGTGAAAATGTGAGCTATCTATAATCTTGTCAAGGAATAGATTGCAATTGGTTCTGCATTTGATTTAGCTTCAGTTAGTCAGCATTCCCCTACTGTGTTGTTTTGATCCTTTAGTCATTAAACGAGACCACACGCATTTTCATTTGTTGATTCCTGTTGGATTTTGTTCCACTCTCTTCTTGACCTTGTATGCCTGAGACATCCGTGAATGCAAGGTACGTAGCTACTGTGTAAATAATTAGTTAAAAGTGAGGCGGAAGGCGGTGGCGCCCATGACTCCGGTTAACTTTAGGCGGTGAAAGTCATACCTATACTGCCTGTCAAAATAACCTGGCATACTTTCAAGCCTCGGCATCTGAGCAAAAATAGTCTTTAGGTATTATTGAGTGCCTAAATTTGATACTGAATAGCCTCTAACGCATAATTCAATCTAAAATAGATAGAATAATGGTGGGTTTGGATCTTCGCGTTCTGTTAGATCAATAAATATCCTGCCTCACGCAAAAAATGATAATTAGTATCCCCATTGAATTTTAAAACCTCGACTTCCAAGGTTCTCTCTTTTTCTTACCTTCAGGGCTACCCAGTTAGGCATACTTGACTTGGGCCTATGTAGGCAATTATTTTGGTAATATTTACTGGCTTTAGCAAACTTGTTGAAGGTGTAGAATGACTAGAGTGAGGTGGTATAAGATATCAGGGTGCGTCACAAATACTCGTCAGCATGATATATATTTCAGAGAGGTATATCTGTTGGAATATGGAACAAAACATTCATGTGATCAATTTGTTACTATATAATAGATGGCAAACTAAGAATGAAAACCAGACTTTACAACCACTTCAAAGGACACACAGATATCATAGGGGCGTAAAGCGTTACCTGTGATAGGTGTCAGAAGTGGGCGTTAGCCTCTCACCAACCTTGCTATACCCACCGTTGTACCGACAATATCAAATATAACTGTCGGTACACCTGTACCAAGTGTGGAATAGCTATTCGATAAAGGTGATGAGGCTAACGCCCACTTCTGACACCTATCACAGGTAACGCTTTACGCCCCTATGATATCTTTGTGTCCTCTTGAAGTGGTTGTAAAGTCTCGTTTTCATTCTTAGTTTGCTATCTATTATAAAGTAACAATTTGATCACATGACTGCTTTGTTCCATATTCCAACAATAACTACCCAGATATCGGGATAGTATCTAGTATACCATCCATAAATATGATAATAGTGGACTTAGGTGAGATCATCTGGGCACCACGGCGATAGTAATTTACGCTGTGCGCCCTTTAATCTATGTGCAAATAGGGAAGTTTTTATCCAGATAATGTCGAGGCCAAATGGATATTCGAAGAACCTAAACAAACTTAGCTGAACGAAATGAATTAATCAAGTTTGAAACGCTCTTTACTGTATCATGACTAGATTAGCAGTCTAAAACTTTGACTTAACAAGTTTGAATCTACTTTTCTTGTTTTTAACTGGAAAGGTAGTTTCAAACTTATAGATGATTCCTAATTTATCTATACGTACTTTGAAGTTTCCATTTTCCCTTCCCTTTACCGTTACACTTCAATAGGTCTTATCAATATGCCCATGTGGGTCATCTGCACATGGTAGTCGCATTTATCTATAATTCAACTTAAATAGGTATGGGGCATGTCGATGTGGTCATAAGCTGTACCCGAGTAGTACTAGATGCACTACACCTCAACATTTGGACCCCAAGCTCTAAGAGCTCGGAGAGACCATGAAATTTTATGGCAGTTATGCTTCATACTTATCAATTTACCGGGCTGAAGAAACACTCAATCAGTATTAGTGTCAATTTGATGGTCGCATGGCTGGTTACATTGGCTTATCTGCTGAGCCCCTGCAGCAAATGGCGCTCTTTACCTTTAACTGGCCTTTTCATTCGTCCGCCATCAACCCCAGATATGATAAGAGCTAATCATACTTGATGAAACTGTGACCCAAATCATGGACATTGATATCAATTTGAGGCTATCCCAGATTAGGGAAGCGATAACGAATTCAACTTCTTACTCATTTACATCATTGCATGACCGCTGAGATACACTCCGATCTTTTCAGATTATGAAATCAACATAGAAAAGTATGACTGTGCATCCGTCACCCAGTCCTCGGCATGAGATCAAACCACCGATTGGCTGAGGTTGAGTTCAACCACGAGGTATTTCCGCCCTGGAGTTTATTGTTGCTTACGATTCGACGACTTAGATATTGCTTTCCACTTGAATGCGACATTATGCGGCGAAGTCACCAGTTAATATCCACAAAAGTGCTAAATAAGGGCTTCCGAATGGTCCCATTGCCCTTTGAGGATTGTGGCGTCCTCGAGCCATTTTGCTAAGCTCCTAAAGCTTCCTCTCGATGATGTCTCCTGGACACGTTGCTCATGTGCCTATTCAGATGTGCAGATCCTCCCGAAGTTGCAGTATTTACATTGGCTGTTGGATTCCGCCTCCAATCTATATGATGCTACCGAAACTATGAAGAAGCGTTAGCATGGTAACTCTGAAGAGACCGTACCTTTTGGTCGCGTGAACATTTGAACCCTATACCAAATTAGGCAATTGGAGAATCCTCATTGTCGAAAATGAAAAGGCCAGGAAAAATATGATGTTGTTTGTTGAACTACAAATAATGACGTTGGGCCTCTTGAAATTTATTCATCCGTATTGCACAGATTTCCCACGAACAAGAACGTGGATTTTAAGGTCTCAATATGCTTCTGCTAAGTTCTTTAGTAATTGGCCTTGCACTGGTTGCAAATGCCTTTCCATCTTTTTCACGCGATAATACTGAGCTCGATACTCGTGATGATATCACTGGATATCGTTCAGTGGCATACTTCGTGAACTGGGTGAGTTCGTCAGACATTGTCCTTTTGATTCTTGTTATAGGAAAAGATTAATGTTGACTTGAATAAGGCCATCTACGGACGCGACTTCAATCCTCAGAATCTGACTGCCAGTACGTTGACACACGTTCTGTATGCTTTTGCCAACATTCAAACTACAGGAGAGGTCTACCTCTCAGACTCATGGGCCGACATCGACAAACACTACACAGGTGACTCATGGAATGATGTCGGCACTAATGTCTATGGCTGCGCCAAACAGTTATTCTTGTTGAAACAGAGTAATCGAAACCTGAAGACACTTCTATCTATCGGTGGCTGGTCATATTCTGGTAATTTCGCTGGTGCTTTGAGTACTGCGGCTGGCAGGGAACTATTTGCCTCGACTGCCGTCAGCTTGGTGACTAATCTTGGCTTTGACGGTGTTGATATTGACTGGGAAGTAAGTTTGAATCTTTGAGAAATCCATTCGTAATTCAAATTAACGCAGAATACAGTATCCCAGTGATGCCACGGAGGCTAGTAACTTTGTAGCGACGCTGCAGTTACTCCGATCGGTAAGTCCATCAAAAATATTATGCATGAGAGCCGTGAACTGAATATAATAATAGGAGCTGGATAGTTACAGCACCGCTAATTCGAGCGGTTATCATTTCTTGATTTCTGTTGCATGTCCCGCCGGTAAAACTAACCCAAATAAGCCCTATTGGAACCTTATAGAAACTCTGCTAACACATCGGCCAGGTCCTACACACTACCAGCAGCTTGATATCACAGGAATGAGCCAATATATTGATTTCTGGAACCTTATGGCATACGACTACTCTGGAAGTTGGGACACAGTCGCCGGCCATGATGCAAATGTATACGCATCCACCAGTAACGTGGCCAGCACGCCGTTCAACACTGATCAAGCCATTTCTTACTATATCTCCCAAGGCGTAGCTGCTAAAAACATAGTCTTGGGGATGCCATTATATGGCCGATCATTTATGGAAACCGACGGGCCAGGTACTAACTACAGCGGAATTGGAAGTGGAAGCTGGGAAAATGGTGTATGGGACTACAAAGCCCTACCTCTGACCGGAGCAGATGTCTTCGAGCTGGACCAGCCAGTTGCAAGTTACAGCTACGATTCATCCCAACGGATGATGGTTAGCTATGATACCCCTGCAGTTGTTCAGATGAAGGCGGCATACATTGAATCACAGGGTCTTGGTGGCAGTATGTGGTGGGAGAGCAGTGCTGATAAGACTGGGTCAGACAGTTTGATCGCGACGGTAAGCGACATTTTACTCGTTGTTTGTCGAAGAAGATAACTAACACGGACTTGCGAACAGGTTGTTAATGCCCTGGGCGGAACCAGTGCTTTAGATCAGAGCCAGAATGAGTTGAGCTATCCTGCTTCTGAGTATGCTAATCTTAGAGCTGGATTCCCTGCTAGCTAGGTAAGTGGTATATACCTTTCTGGGTTTGGAGGTTCGCTGCTTCATATGAAGAGAGTATTGGCTACGAGGGGAATCTATTTGGATCATTTGCTGAGGATCGGATATTGAAGATTTGTTACCCATGTAAGAAATACCTGATTGGCTCTAGCTTTTAATAGATATGCCGCCATTTTGAAGATTTCTACGTCCTGGTAGATTAAATCAGTTAGTTAGTCCATCCATATTTAGATGTGAGATCTTACCTAATGAATTTGATAATAACTTACTCCGCCGTAGTTAGTAGCTGACTTACAGATAAAGAATCTTGACATCATCCGAAATCTCTCGGCCGGAAGAAATCCATAAAAATATCAAAGGAAACAGTGGTAAGGTTTGAGTGGTGCATCTGATTAAGCGTAAGTTGAATCTGTCCAGTTATGATGTCTTTTTTCCTTGTGGTGTACTATGAGATCCCCATATGGCGCAATCTCAGCCCACATTGATGCTATAGATACGCTTCCGCACGACAGCATCTACGAAATGGCGTACTCAATCAAAATCTTGATATCAATTCACAAATAAAAGAGATTACCTGAGAGAGACATTCTAATCGTCTCTAACTTGGTGTGTCCGAATATCCTGTTCGACTTTAGAAGCAACCTTGGAAGTTCAAATTGAAATTATGACCGAAAACATAAATGCCACTGGAGATTTTCGTCCCCGAAAGTCATTAATTCTCAATGCCTTCGTTGAAATGTGTAAGTTATGTACTATCTTGCCTGAATAATAGCTCTGACCATACCAAGGCAGTGGACACCAGTCGCCAGGACTCTGGCGCCACCCAGAAGATGAATCTCATCGGTTCAACGATATTGATCATTGGATTGAGCTGGCGAAGCTTCTCGAGTCAGCGAAGTTCCATGCAATTTTCATTGCCGATGTCCTTGGTAAGTCCAATTATAAGTAAGTCGAAGATCATGTAGACTCGCGCTAATTTGGGCCAACTTGGAACTTTTAGGAGGCTATGATGTGTATAAAGGACCACGAAACCTGGAACCGGCTATTACTTCCGGTGCGCAGTGGCCTGTCAATGAGCCTTTGGCTTATGTACCAGCTATGGCATCCGCAACAAATAATATTAGTTTCGGCGTGACAGTCACAACGACATATGAACAGCCATACCACCTCGCGAGGCGTCTATCGACGATAGACCATCTCACCAAGGGACGGTATGTAATCTGAAAACTTTTTGACTTTTGTTTTGATAGTAACTAATTGAACTTGAACAGTCTGGGCTGGAATGTGAGAAATTTGTTTTCAAAACGTCGAGCTATGAGCTGACATTTCGTATAGGTTGTGACCGGATATCTTGACTCAGCTGCTCGTAATTTGGGCGAAGCTGAACAGCCACTAGTAGGTCTCGATTAGCAGCTGCCATGTTCCCATATTAACACTTTAATAGCACGATCAAAGATATTCTTTGGCTGAGGAATATATCAAGGTCACATACAAGCTTTGGGAGTCATCTTGGCGCCAAGATGCGGTTGTTCTTGACCGCGAGCGAGGAATCTACACAGATCCAGCCCGCGTTCGCGAGATCAATCATGCCGGGAAGTACTATAACGTGCCCGGCCCTCATATCTGCCAGCCTAGTCCGCAGCGAACACCGGTAATTCTCCAGGCCGGCACATCCAAGGCTGGAAAGGCCTTTGCGGCCCAGCATGCCGAAGCCATTTTCGTAGCTGGACATAGCCCATCCGTGGTTGCGAAGAATATCACAGAAATTAGACAGCTGGCGAAGACTGAGTACGGCCGGGATCCACAGAGCATCAAGTTCCTGTCTCTACTTTGCCCTGTTCTCGGTCGGACAGAGGAAGAGGCCGTGAAGAAGTTTGAGTCTTACCGCAGCCTGGGATCGATTGATGGAGCGTTGGCATTGTTTGGAGGCTGGACGGGGATTGACCTCAGTAAATACGGCGATGATGAGGAATTGCGACATGTTGAAAGCAATGCTATCCGGTAAGCGGCATGCCTTTTTTGAAAACATTTCTAACAGCTAATGTTTTATCTCGTGTGTCTTGTTCAGGTCAGCTGTCGAGGGCTGGTCTAAAGCATCCCCAGGAGTTGCCAAATGGACGAAACAGACAGTAGGTCAGCATATCACTGTCGGTGGACTCGGTTCCACTCCTGTTGGCACACCAGCCCAAGTCGCTGATGAAATGGAGCGGTGGGTGGAAGAAGCCGATGTAGATGGATTCAACCTGGTCAGTTGCTGATTGTCTTGCCTACACAAAATTTGTCTAACAAGCTTTTCCAAGGCATACGCGGTGATGCCGGGCTCATTCAAGGATATAATCGAGCTTTTGATCCCCGAACTTCGTCGCCGGGGTCTCTTTTGGGATGACTACGCGGTGCCTAAGGGAACTTTCCGCGAGAATTTGTATGCGAAAGCCGGTCAATCGGGTCCTCGCGAAGATCATCCAGCAGCGAAATACCGCTGGAAGGCCGGTATTGACGCCGCAAGTCACAAAATTCCTGAGAACTAAAGGGGAAACATGAAGTAACACTTTTAACATGAATATGACTATTTTTTTTTTCGCAGATGTAGCGCATGCCCATGGCTCTATTTTTAATAACGCCAGCCCATATGCGGAAGTTGTATAAATCACAGTACATAAAAGATCAGGTCAGCATATCATCAAGTCGCTCACCCAGCACACCTTCTATTTGCTTCACCCATTTGCGCACTTCTCTCTCAACACTCTCATCCTCATCTTCCATCAATTCACTGATATATGGCAGCATCTCTGGAAGAAGTGCGAGCCACTCCTCTCCAAGGTTCTCGGTGAGAGCCTGCTCTGCCTTCAGGGCTGCAAGACGAGTAAGGGGGTTATCACCGCCAGCCGCCTTAGCATTGGGCGCAGTTGATGGGCGGAGATACCTCATCAATTGCTTATTCAGTTCCTTGTGGTTGTCGGTACCATCAGCTGCAATGGCTAATTCTGTAATCGTAGGAATGACCTCTTCAATCACAAGTTCAGTGGTTTTGGAAGTAACTGCATGTCGCAGCTGTGCAATCAAGGGACCAGAGATGCTAGTGAGGTGCGAAGGCGACTGCCAGAATTCATCCTGATCATGTTCGAATGAGTTGCGGAGCATGCGCAGGGTTGCCAGCCACAATAGCTTGGTGCTCTTCGCCGGACCGATAGTGCTCAAAGTTTCGACAACATTATCCATAATGTAGCTGGAATATCCGGTAACGATAGACTACAAAGGTGGTTAGAAAGAGTGGATACAAAAATTGAAGCAGTCAAACCCAACATACCTGGAGTGTGCCAAAGAAGACTTGGAGGAACTTGTAGAAGGTTGTAAGTCGAGACAACTGACTCTGTTCGTCCTGTTTAGATGCACCAGTTGTGGCCCATTCCACGAACTTGACAAATAGCGGACGGAATGTGCTGTCATTAAGCTTGTAAATCATTTTGATGGTGATATCGTTCAGAGCGCTCTCCGCCTCATCTAGGTCCCCGGCATCAAAGTCAGCCTGCTCGCCGAGGGCTGTCTGCTCGCGCCGCAGATCAAATGCCTTGAAAAGAATCTTGGAGAGAATTTCGACATTCTTCGCAATTACAGATTTAGGGTTCTTCTCAACGGCGAGATTGAGGACTTCCAAAACCTCGTTGGTGGCCGTGGGGCCGGCTTTGACGGCTTGTTGCCAATTACGATCAATTGTGCCAAGAGTGACTGTGAGATCCATCTTGCGCGATGCCATCAACCTAAGAGCTTCCAGACGAGCCTCATCAGAGCTCTCCTCAAGATCTGAATTAGTGGACTTGAAAGAAAGCAGCATAATTTTGTCGAGGTGAACGGCCGAGATCATAAACGGCAGGTGAACAAGTAGTGCAGAGAATAGCGAGAATACTGCATCGTGTAGACGCACGTTCCCTTTTCCAGGGATCAGGCTGATCTCCAACAATTTCAAGGATTGGCTCAGTGTATCGGGAAGCGCAGGAATCATTGCTTGACCAAGAACCTCAGCCATAGAGGCAAGACACAGCACGCCCATGATGCGGATACGCTCATCTTCTTGGCCCAAGCAAGAGGGACTGGCGACAACCTTGGCAGCACTGATGACCTTCGATGGATCCTTGCGACCGTATTTCTCGGTGATGCGATCAATGCAGGTGACAGCGGCGTGCTTGAGCATAGTATCGGGCGATGATTCAATGATGCCGACGAGGATGGGCAAGAAGTCAAGGACACGGTTTTGCGACTCATTGTCACGTTCAGGGGTTTGGCGCAGGCGGTTCTCTAGTAGTCTGAGGACCTTGCGGCGTAGGTTGTTGTCGGGGCCTTGTAGCAACACTTCAATGGTATCAAGGAAGTCGACAAGGGACAATGTACCAAACAAGGAGCCCAGAACCTCACCACATGCCTGGTTAACAGGTTTCATGTTCTGTACAGATTCGCCGATGGCTAGGACCTGTTCCAAGACCCGAGAGAAGCAAGCGCGGACTTGATCTGCGACCTCGTTCTGGATCTCGAATGCGACTTCCAATTTCGATTTGAGAGTAGAGTGCTTGAACAAGTGAGCAAGGTCCCGAAGCAAGTCGATGGCAACCTTTTGAGGATCGCGACCGTCATCGCTACCAATACCAAGTAGAACCCGGGAGATTCCAGGTTTAGTTTTGAGCGAATCGATGACAAGGTTGAGATATTTACTGTATGTCGTGAGTTCGACGACAGGAGAAGTGTCAGAGACTAGACCGCTCATCAGAGTGAGCACATCCTTGTCAGTTGAGTATCTATTGGCGAGCATGGCGAGAACAGCAAAGAGGAAATCTTGCGTGCCTAGCTTGCTGATCAGTGCGTGGAAGAGACGCAGACGACGGTGAGATGGAATGTGTTCGAATGCAGCCGTGAAGCTTAGAAGCAGCTCCGAAGTGCCTGAGACGATGTCTCGCTTCTGGTTTCGCAGAGACTGTATAAGCGCTGGGACAACTTGTTCAATGGTTTGATCGATAACAGAGACTGAATAGTCGTCGTCCTTTCGGAGAACGCTGGATCCCATGAACGTAAAGATTGGCATCACGCTGTGTAGTACGAGCTCAGGAGCAATGACAGATAATCCAGAAACAAGAAGAAGGGCGGCATTTTGGACTTGAGGGCTCTCAGTTGTGCGCACACAGTCAACCACCAGATCGGCGCGGATGACTGAAGTATCAAAGAGCGGTTTAGGCAAGCCCTTGGACTTGTTGACAATAGCTAGAAGGCTACCCAAAGTCAAGCTCAAGAGGTAGCTCATTCCAGATTGAATTTGTGCCTTGAAATGGTGAAGAGCAGCAAGAGTCTGGAATAAGCCATCTGCTAATTCTGGATGGAGATCTGGGCGAGAACTATCAACAATCTCCAAAATGAACGTCATTTTCTCCATGAGCTTGCTGAGTTCTGCCTCGCTCTTAATATTCATGGCAACCATATTATTCTGACTGGTACGTCTACGCTTTGGTGCCGGACCGACAGACTCCATATCAGTCAGGGAAACTGGAATCTTCTTGACAAAGTTCACAAGAACAGCGCCGGAGAGTTCAACACTGCGTAGAACATCGCGACAGTTTTCTGCCACCGCGCTATCCTCTCCGAAAAGTTCAAGTGAAATGTCAAGAAGTTTCTCTGACGCCTTCGATTGACCTTCTTCGGGGGTCTTTGACCAAATTTCTTTCATACGCAGGAAAACAGCTGTCATGAACGATGGTCGCACGGACTGAGAAGTAATGTTAGACACAAAGATCTGGATAGCTTCAATCTCCTTAGCAGAAACGATTGCGACGACCTCTTGCTCTACTACAGAAGTAGACAAGCGTTCCTTGGCACAAATATCGTCGACCTCTTTCTGAGTCAGGTCACGCCAATTCTCGAGAAGAGGGAGAAGTGCCTTCGTGCGAGTCGTTCCCGGGACCTTTTGGACAGTATTGAGTAGTCGTAGTAAGCCAAGTTTGGGTCCAAAGACAGGGATTTGAATGGCATGGGAGCAGAGGAAAGTGAAAAGACCAGTGCGAACAGACTTCTTCAGCTCTGAGGCTCCAGAGTCTTCTGACAAAACCGATCCACGCATGGCTGAGTCAATAACCTTGCCAATATGATCTGGGTCAAGGATGTACTCCTCCATGCCAGGGAGGAAGGCGTCATCCATCACCTTGTGCATATCTCGGCTAGAAAGCCAAGAAAGGCCTGTGGATTTCTCACCCTTGCCGTAGATCGTGTCTTGAGCCCATTTATTGACGGTGGTATCATCAGTGTTCTTGGCATTCTTGAAGTGAGAGCCAAGAATTGCCAAGATACCAGTAGCTTGTCGGCGAATCCGCTCTGACGGATCGGCGAGGGCAACGAGGATAAAGGGTAAAAGTGCCTGGAAGTCGACTTCAGAAGATGTCGATGAAAGAGTAGAAGAGATAGCATTCAGAGCAGCCACTTTAGTTCCAATGGGGTAAGATCCGGAAAACACCCGAGTGAAAAAAGACAGATACTGAGGGCTCGTAATCGCGTCTGCTTTACCAAGGATTGGTAAATTGATGAACTGGGAGAGTTTGGTTTCAGACTCAATAGCCATGGCAAATACTTGTACGAGATTGTCGAATACGGAGGAGGATTGCACGCCGAGGAATGACGATGAGAACTGGGGTTCTTTGGTCAGGGATTCGAGAGCAGGCGTGAACGTATCCACAATCTGAGCATTGTCCGCGTCCTCCATAATCACATCCTCAATCGCCTTGTCGGGAACCGGCCCATCTATAACAGTTTGCAAGTTATGTTCGAGAGCTGGGATATTGAAAGATGCTTCAGCGATAGTTTGTTGAAAGACGTGCTGGATAGCGCTGGAGCGGCTAAAGCTCTGAACCAATTCAGCAAGGTAAGTCTGAGTGTCCAAAGACATGCCACGGGTTTTTTCGATGTTACTTCCAGCCTTGAGAACCATGGTGATTGCTTCTTTGAGGTCGTCTTCCTTCAAGACCGCAGCCTCGAAGATAGAGGTTAGCAAAATCAGGCGGCTGTTGTCCTTTTGCTGGTTCAACTCGCATAGACAGCCAGAAATGATGCCCAGGAAGAGCTTGGAGGTTTTATATTGGCTTGTGAGTTCTGACAACTTGTGGAGAGGGGTTTCCAAACGTAGAATCGCTTTGAAGACCTTCTTGGGCAGGCTGACGGAGGGTCTTTGTTCTGCGAGGACAGACAAACAGATAATACCTGAACTTACGGTTTCCTTAGTCCAGGAAATAGCCACGCTCTCCATCAAGCCATCGAGAAGATCGTCTGCAAGCAAGGCTTTTTGAGCCAAGACAACAGAAATCATATAGCAGCTGATGATCAACTCCGGAACCTTCTTCATTGTGAATGCGCTGCTGAGCACTGGTAGGACTCGAAGGATGATATCCTCATGTTTTTGTTTCTCAGCTTCTCGTCTGCCAGCACGAGCACCATCTAGCATGCCTGCTACTGCCTCTGTAATGAGACCGGCCCAAAAGGAGAGTAGTGCATGGTTCTGGGCACCCTGTCGGCAAGATTTCAAGACATAATCGTTGAAAGAGGAAAAAAACAATTTGTTTGTAGTTGCGCTATGCACAAGCGGGTGACGGGGTGGGTTCACTAGGCTAGCTTTGTACGGGTGAAGGACTTTGAAAGTTGGCGTGAGATCCTTGGGCAAAATCGAGAGAAGATTCAAAAAGAGGGGTGTTGTGTGATAGGGTAGGAACGTCAGTATCATAGGAGCCAGGTTGTACTCATGAGATCTATCATTGTGGTTAGTTGTATTCTGTCAAAACAAAGCCTCAAACAACATACCTGAATCGCCTCACTAACCAGTCCACTGCTTTTACCGCTGGACTCAACTGCAATCTGCCCCCAACAAGCACCAAGAAAGACTGGATCACTGTATCGAGTTCATTGTTTTGAGTGGTGTTCATCTGAGTGCGATCTTCAGACTTGCTCTGTTCACTGAAAATTGATCGCTCAAACTCCTCGAACCGACTGTCCAAAGAACACAGCTCCCGGAATCCTTCATGACAGATCTCATAAATTGTGTCAAAATCTTGTACGCCTGCAACTTTAGCGTCAAAGATCAATGACTGCGAGTGAGAGATCCGCTGCGACTTTAGGTCAAGCTCGTGCGACGACTTTGCCGCAATTTGCGACAGCTGTGCTGCAAGAGAGGAGGCCATAGTGGAAGGACTTGGTGGTATTTCTTAGACGAAATTGCTATAATCCATCTCTTATTACCAAATTAGTGAAGTGGTATTAAGTAATTGAGATATGTGTAGGGCGACGAGATCTAGTATCTGGTTGCGCGCAATTTTTTTTTCTGCCACATGCTTACCGCCCACTCTTTCTCTCTTCCAACCCTTACCGGATAAATATTCCGCCGTTAATCCGAATCTCTTTCCATATTGATACCTTTCATCGGCCTTAACTATGACAAAGGTATGCTTCTCTCAAATTTAATCTCCATTATCTTTTCATTGGCACATTTAACACATGTACTATAGCGCAAGAGACCCATCCCGAGTTTTGGAAGTTACAAACCTCCTGCTCAACCTTTTCGACCACCGGCTGATAGTGCTCATCAGTTGAAATCAACTGATACCAAAAAACACAGCCGAGTCCGTCAAAGTCAAGGGGGTCATTCTGTTGGCTGGGAAACACAGACTGACCCGCGTCAACTATCTGATGGTGACCTCTTCTGTATTGATACTAAGGGTGATCCCTCAATCCTGAAGAATGCTTACATCGGTGGAGGATTGTCTAACCGCGGTCATGTACCTGTGGATGCAGGTAATTCGAACAAGGGCCTCCTGAGTACCCCCCATAAGCGCACAAATACGCCCGAGCGTGTCGCTTTTGTGAGCTCTCGAGGTCTTCCAGATTCTGATCTTGATGGGACGAATGACCTCATCCATTTTGACAATGACGATAGTGAAGAGATTCTACGTGACGCGAGCCCTAATGTAGAAACAGAACATGAGAGCATCACCTCTAGTATCAAAGCTGAAAAGGAAATACTGGCTCGCAACCAGGAGCTGTGGCGCGCAACGAAAGAGGATCCCAAAAGTGTTGATGCGTGGTTAGCCCTGATTCAACATCAGGATCTCTTGCTGCGAGATCGTGAGGCATCATCAAAACCACTAAACACTGCCACGCAGCAAACTCTGGCCAGCAGCAGAATATCTCTGTATGAGGATGCCATTTCGAAAGTCGGAAATTCGCCCCGCAAAGACATATTGATCATTGGCTGGTTGCAGGAAGGAGCATGTCTGTGGGATAGGTCTAAGTTGTTGGAGCAGTGGCAATCAGCATTGGCCAACAACCCCCAGTTCATTGCTCTATGGATGAAATACATTGACTTTCGGCACACTGACTATCCATCATTCACATTTGTCGATTGCCTCATGCTGTATCAGGAGTGCCTACGAATGAATGCCTCTGTGACCAGTGGAGATCAAAAGTGGGTCAACCTTTGCTATATCTTTCTGCGAATGACTCTCTTTCTACGAGAGGCGGGCTATGTTGAGTATGCAGTTGGTCTCTGGCAAGCGGTTCTCGAATTCTGTTGCTTTGCACCGACAGAGTTTGCTGATCACACCGTTGGAGACAAGACACAAGCACTCTCGTCATTTCATCGATTCTGGACATCCGAATCAGCCAGAATTGGGGATTCCGGCGCAGCTGGCTGGCGAAGCACCACCACGACGAAAGTGATTCCTGTCACCCAGCACACCGCTACCTTCAACTCTTCCGATCCTCTGCGCAGCTGGGTCGAGGCAGAGAGGGACAATATCTCTAAGAATCAAATGCCGTCGCGTGCGTTTGACGTGCTCGATCCTTCTTCTAACGCTGCCTTTCACACTCTGCTAGCTGACGACGTCGTTGAATCCTTGGACTTCTTTTGGGGGTTGAACTCGTTAAATACACTGATAGATGCATTTCACAATTTCTGCTATCTCCCGCCTCTTTCTCCAACCCGAGGCTGGATCCAAGATAATCTCACTCACAATGAGTTTGTGGACGACTATCGACTGGGCCTCTCTGCTTGGATGCCTCCTAAAGACCAATCTCCAGCTTTACCTACCGTCTTTCCAATCTCGAACTTTGTTATAACAACGGAAACATTGTTCCCCTCTAAGAATTGGTTCTCATTCTTCTACGCATGGAGTAAAGACGATTTTTCTAGTTGGGTCAGTCGTTGTGCCTGGGTCCGTAGAGCGTTGCGGGCTTTGATGGAACGCTATTCTTCGAATGATGCCCTCGCGGAGCACATTTTGGCCTTTGAATTCGCGTGCTCTCCCGTGAAAGCGAAATCACTCGCAAAAAAGGTCCTCAGCCGCGGTCAGTCACGTCTCCGTATATGGAACGCATACGCTCTTATGCTATCACAGAATGGCGAACACGAGTCTGCCAACTCTGTACGAATGAGGGTCTGTGAACACCTGAAACAGTCTAGGGATGTTAATACTTCGGAATGGGCTCTTTTTTGGCACTCGTGGATTTGGTCCTTTATCGCTCAAAAAGACCTCAGGCAAGCAATCTACCTTATTAATCGCTTGCCCAAAGTTATCGGCGGAATGTCAGATTGCTCTTGGGATGTGACACAGATTTCCGCAAGTGATGAGGAGGTGATGTCAGCTATAACTTTCAAAATACTGGAGAATGTAAGTACCTTCATTATAAGAAAAAAAGATCAAAGTCCAACGATATACTCTAGGGTATTCATGCACTCCAGCTGGAAGCATTGAGCAAATCAGATTGGCGAACCTTCGTCATCTACACTGATTGTTTAGCAATCAGCTCATATTTCGCAGGGGCGGAAGCACTGAGCTTTTACAGCAAGGCCGTTTCCGAACTGGAATGGTATTGCAAGACCGACATAGCAGAGGCGAAGGAACTGATACATCAGTCTCGCTCAAAACTTGTCTTTCATTTTATGAAAAACCCCTCCGAGGCCCGCAATCATATGATGTCGCGCAAACAATTCAGCCCGCTCGAGTTTCGTAACTTGTTGAAAGAGAGTCTGGTCTTGTTCCCGCAGAACACAATGTTCTTGTCTTTGATGTTGTGGAATGAGTCGAAAGTTTCCTTCAAGGAGCGGATATTTGACCCGTGGGCTGCTATCAGCTCACATGACATGTATCGTTCCCACTCCACCTCCTTGTTTGCCATTTACGTTGATCTTTTTCGCTCGCCTTCTCACCGTACTAGGGAGGTATTCGAAAAGGTTCTCGATGAGCATCCAGAATTCGGACAGTTCGCAACCGCCGACAGTGACAAGAATCTCACCTACGCCAATCGCAACGCCAGATCATGTCTTACTATTTGGAAGCTCTATGTACTCTTTGAGCTGTATTCAACTAAGGATCTCAAGGCAGCCAAGGCAGTTTTCTACCGAGCGATCAGTGCCTGTCCCTGGTCGAAGGAGCTTGTGATGCTTGGCTTTGAGCACCTGCGAGATGACTTATATAACTTTGAGAGAGGCAGGTTCAATGGAAAGGGCCTCAGCTTGGAAGACCTTCAAAAGATCTATACACTCCTCCACGATCGACAGCTGCGCGTGCATGTTGATAGCCCAAATTTCATGGATCTCGACAAACAGGCAGAAAATGCAACTTCCGGTGCAATTTGAGGGGTTGCCTCGGAGAGAATGGGCATAACTATGATGGAGATATCTGAGATGATCGGTTTGATGCTGTGGATCCGGTATTTTGCTACCTCGGTGCTTCCCAAGGTTCCTCATCAAATATGGCTATATTCGTTACTTGGGCCTAGATACAGATGAAAATGCTGTGTTGTAGCGTGCTAGAGAACAATAACATGAGATATTTTTAATTTTTCTTTACATTGAAAGAGCACTGAAAGCTTTCAAATCAGTCTTGTCATAAATGTAGCAAGTTCTGTCATTCGCAATGCTCAATTGATACCATTACACCCAATCACCACGTTGAATCAAAAAGTACAACCATTTGGAAGAAGAAATAGTTTATTCTATCCAAATGCACAGAATCGAGCTGTCGTAAATATAATACAGGGGCTTGGGTCCGACGCAATTGCACTGCATAACGAGCGGACACAGAGCAAAGATAGAGAAACTCGTCATTCATAATATCGTATGCGATGAACTTTGTAGCATCGGCAGGGAAAGCGAAGAGAACTAAAAAAAAATCATAAATAGTAAAAAGACTGTGAATAGATAACTTAAAAGTGCTCTTTCCAGAACTTGAACCGCACATCCTTTGTAGAAGATGCTCTCGATGCATCATCTATCTCCCTAGCCGCAGTATTGGGCCCACAAAAGTAGACACCGACTTCTGTCGTGGATGAATTTTCAAGTCCACGCATATAGGTATGATCTAGCAAGCCGATACGCATGGCCGTAAACAAGCGCTTGAAGTCTGGACGACCAAAGTTTGTTCTGCTTCGCAGCTCAGTGAGAGGGTCAAGTGCCTGACCAACAGAATTCAGATAGATATTTGCAGTAGTATCATCGTCCAGTCGCTGTGTGAGGTAAGTATGGATACGCAAGAATTCCACGCCACCTTCTGAGGCAGCTGTGCTGACGGATTGCGACTCCAAGGAAGATAAAAGAGCTTGGAACCATTCAAAAGAAGAGGTGTCTTTGCATATCCAAATGAACTCCACACGGCGTAAGCGGCGGGGTGGATTTGGGCTGGAACGTAGATGCCAGATATTTTTCAAAATCGATGCCCAGGGCGTGACACCGATGCCGGTTCCGATAAGTATAGCAATTTCATTTTCAAACACATCTTCTGCTGGAGCTCCGTAGGGTCCATCGATGAGGAGTTTCGGCATTGTTTGTCCGTTTTGTAAGGCCACCTCGTACATACCCATGGGGTCGAGGCCTTCTAGGTCACGGGCCTGTGCAGGACCACATCCGAGTGCATCTCCGAGTGCGCGTGTGAAATCACCAACTTGTCGAACGTGGACGCTGATGTAGGGATCGAAGGGACATGAGGTGATGGTGAAGGGATGCCATTGTGTATTGGAGACCTCAGGCACCTGAATGAAGATCCATTGTCCAGGTTTGTATTTCATGCTGGGTTTGTAAAACTGTACCTCGACGGCAGCTGTTATGTTTAGCGATAGGGTCATATCTAGCAAAACATAATAGACTCACCATATGGATGTCGAATGACCTTGGTGATGACCGTATAGCGTCTTGACCGGATCTCGCGGTAAAGTCGTTCGAACAGGTATAAAGTGGCTGCTACGAGTTCCCATCTCCAACCCTCGTAACCCAGACAATGATCCCAATACTCCTTTCCAGCAAATGGAGAGATAGCATCCGTAGTATCACGCACAAAACAGCCCGTAGAATGAGTATACAAGGCTAGCATGAATGGAATGAAGAGGTGATGCGTATACCAGAAAGTTTCGTATGCTTGTTGGCGAATACGAGCATGGGCAGTTGTATACATCAGCATCATGCACAGCAGCATGACATGTCCTGTAATACCAGCTGCTGTCTTGAAGTGCATGTCAACAGCCGACTCAGGACGAATCTTGTCCTTTTCAATATTATAGAAACTAGAATTGATCAGCATGGATTAATTAGCTAGAGACTGATGAACTTACTTCACATAGTGAGCAGCTACATGTACCACGGTAAAAACCAATAATGCGTAAGCAATTTGGCGGTGGAACCAGGCTGACTCGTCAAGAGGTCGCCATCTGATTTGCGGTCTGATCAAACGTAGTAGAATCCGACACATAGGGAGAAGGATTAGCGTTGCATCCACTGTGAGTACCAGAGCAGCACCTCTAGATATCCAAACAGAATATTCAAGGGTATTGAGTCCTGCTAGTTTTGTATTTGATTGTTGTGAATACCTGGAATGATATTAGTGATCAGGGCTTCCGACTGCACATGAATACTCACCATCCGAGCGCAAAGATTCCCCAGTGAAATACCCAGAAACAAAAGAGGAATATGATCTTAGACCATGTCAAGTCAAGCCTTTGGAACCAGGTCTCCTTTCGTGCAGCCTCAACCATCGTAAAGTCTTAAATTGGAAATTTGAGAATTTAGTGATATTTTCAGAGTGCGGCTGACAAAATGTAGCTGTTGAAGGAGCGACAAGTAATAAATTGGCCAGCAACCAGTGACTCCGGGTGAGAGCCAATATAAGGCTGGACAAAGATCTCTTCTAGGGCGTTGAATCTTTAGGTTGAAAAAAATGGAAAGATCGCCGACGTCCATCAACCCCACGATGACAACCCACCAACTATGGAGTAGATTTGTCGCCTTGAGAGAAATTGAGAGATTTCTGGAGATGCTTTTGCAAATGCAGCTGCTCTTAATACTAATTCTCAGTGAATGATATGACGTGACAGCGTCACAACGTCGATGAACTTGAGTTGGAGAGTTTTGAAAAGTGATGTCTTCCGGATGCGCTGTGTAGATATCTGCAACTAGTAGGAATTCCCCTGAACACAGTGAGGTGACTAGATGCCCAGGGTAATTTCAAGAGATCGCAATAATATTGAGATCATAGTTTAGGTAAATTGTGGTGATGGAGCAAAAAAGAAACCGAACGTGGTAAGAAGCCTGAGAATCCCAGCGTTGTGGTTTTAGCTGCAGGGGTGAGGGGGAGGATTCATCTATAATTAGTTCGCCACAACTTAGCGTCTAAAGCCACTGAGAATGAAAACCAGTGAATTCTTGCCCAGTCAGCTCAGCTCTATTAATTGATTGGTCAAATTCATCAAAAGGTGCTTGCCTTGGCTATGTGATATGCATTGAGTGGCCTCGATACTTGGCAACCTCTCTATAGCCTTACGCTTCTACATCTACAATAACTCTGCCATTATATCCACGGTAGTGCATCTTTCCATACTGTATCCTGTTGACTCATTGTTAGCTCCTATAAATATATTTACTCGAATTACTGTCCTCACAATAGCAAATGAGAGACCTCTTGCCAGTGCATTATCAAATCATACCTAGGTATCCGATTTGAGTCATGAAGAGCATACAGTCAATTCTTATCGGTAGCATTTGATCTAACAATCTCAAGTTCTGATCTCACCATAAATCCAAGATCATGCGTTTCCCATGAGCCTGTGCGTGGATGAATTCCTTCTCCTGGGGACGCCACATCAGGAAAAAACAATCTCAAATAACATGGGGAAAAGGACCCGAGAAAGCATCTGAGGGCAGGTTGCTTACTGGTCGCCTGCATATGCAGTGAAGCAAGGAAGAACGTGGAGTACTCACTAATCCGCCTATAAAATGTATCCTGCAAGCGCCTTATTCCATCACACGAGGACTCCTGGGGCAAAAGAACTCGAGAATACCAATCAGCTTAGGCTTTCTATCTTTACTCTTATTCTCTAAATTTAGGTTATAATAGTTCGTTGGGGGAATCATAGGCCTTTGAATATGAAGTAAAGGAACTTATATCGATATGCTGTCGCTTTCTCGGTTATTTCTTCCACTTAGAAAGGGGGGGGCCGAGGGCATAATCACCTGCCTCAGACTCCACTTATCACATATCCGACCACCCTTGATCACTTCAAGATTCACAGTGTGGGCTGGTTGTGCAACAAACTGGTGTGACGGTGAGGAAGAATCAGGGCTTGTATGATCATCTGACTAGGAACAACCATATCCTAAAAATGGATTTATGAAAGCCATGACAATATGCAAATCAGTTCAAATCACACTTTCATAACTAAGACAAAACCCCAACCTCATTAATGACAAGCGCGTGCTGAAGTTGCAACTTATCACGCCAAGCCCCGCTCTATCACATTGTGCTTCCAATCAAATTCTGCCCCTGCCTGAAGATATACAAGAAAGACCAGGCAAAGAGGGGTTTAGCATATCAGTGGAAATGATTGGTTCACAAAGCTTGGGTATTACAAGATGAATAGTTCAACTTGAAGTCTGCATCTCAGGAGTGATCGGTGACTGGTGGTTGATTTTAGCGCCCACTGGGCATTTTGTTATGGAGCACATTGGTATTAGTGCATTCACTCCGCATGGTATTAGTTATCGGCCATCGGCTACGTATACATTCACTGTATCTCCCCACATTGCTATCCAATATACCAAAAATTCAAAATGGGCAGGCTCATCAAAAACCATTGGGCTCGATTGATCATAATGACTGCTTCAGCATGTATGTGCAGTATCAATCCACCTATAAAGCATACACTAATCACATCAATAGATCAAATAGTCAGTGCCATAGAAGGCTTCATCTGGCCAAAAGTCTTCTGGGACTTCATATCAAAAAATCTCGACGCTGCAGTCTCACCAGTACCTGTCCTGCAGATTCTGAACCTGATAATGGGTCTCATAGGTCTAGCCTGGGAATGGCCTTTGAAAGGAGTCTTTGCAGGCTCATATTTACATCGAAGCATTGAAATGCGACTGGTGGTTTATCCACTGAGTGCTTTATTTGCCGCCTTGCTTTATCAAGGGACAGATCCTGCCTTATACTATATGATTGGGATTGGGGTTTACTTCTGGGCCTACAGTGAGGGAGAGGTATGCTGAGCATTGCCTTTGTTGAAGTCTATTGTCTAACATTTTCTAGATCGTTTGTGCTAAACCTTGGACATTACCAAAACGGTCGGCATTACTGAAGACATAGATCTGGTACTGGACTTACGAAATTATGAATCATGATCTGAGTGACACAGGATCATCATGTAATACTAACGATGTAATGGTTCACGACCGGCCATTTATACTAGGCCATTAATGAAACATCTAGAACTCACTTCATGCTATTCCGTAGTTCACGTAAATACCAGAGCCGCAGTCCTGGAAAGTATTGTCGACTTGGACAATTGCTGAACAAGTTCGAGGCACGTGACCAAATAATCGTCCTGTAATCTCCACCTGGATTTGAGGTTATATCACCATTCATTCATCAAGAGCAATCGACCATCCTTTGATCTCATTTGTGGAAAGCAGTTCACTTGATCAACCGAGGAGTGTGTAGGATCACACCCCTGAAGTGGATACAACATCTGCTTATTTCACTTATATAAGTCAATGCCTGGCCAGTACTTTGCAAGGCATGCCTCTATCCATCCAGGACGACGATTCAGAGCTTCAGAGTGTTTCTGACAGGTTAGATGATCTGCCTGTAAGCAGAATGCCCAGCTTCGGCGGCAAGCTGCAAAAATTCATTCATACCGGAAACTTTGCTACAACGACAGGGTTGAAACGAGAGCTGCCAGATGATATGACAACAGGTACCAAGCGAGTAAAAAGAGAGCCAATTACACTGATGACCACAACTAAACCCTCCGCCAAACGCAAGCGAAAACCCCCCAGAACCATACCACAGCCCTCCAGCATCGTCATCACTCCTTCGTGACACGATACCCGCAAACCTCCTCCTCCTCCTCGTCGGTGTAAACCCGGGACTCCTGACCGGAAAAACCGGCCATTCCTACTGCCACCCTTCCAACCTATTCTGGAAACTCCTCCACTTGTCCGGTATCACTCGCATCCGACATCCCCCCTCAGACACATATAAGCTACCAGAGCTCTACAGCGTGGGAAACACGAATATCGTGGAGCGACCAACCAGAGACGCAAGTATGCTCAGCAAGGCCGAGATGGACGCGGGCGTACCTGTGCTAGAAGCCAAGGTGGCGGCCAAGCGACCCGAGGCTGTTGCGCTGGTTGGGAAAAGTATCTGGGAGTCTATATGGAGGGTGCGGCATGGACGGGGGATTCGTAAAGAGGAGTTTCGATATGGGTGGCAAGATGTCTCCGAGAATATGGGCTGTTCGCCTGATTCAGATTGGGCTGGTGCACCTGTTTTCGTAGCGACTACAACAAGCGGTCTGGCGGCTAGTATGACATTTGCAGATAAGCAGGCTGTATGGGCTGAGCTGGGGAGCTGGGTGGTTCGTAGGAGGACAGAAAGAGAACTTGCTGGTTCTGAATAAGTCGCTGTATCACACAATCAACTTTCACAACGGGATACGGTTGCACTTGCTACAACATTATATTTGCTAGATTGCTACTAGTATGATCCCTATCTAATTCACGATGCTGATTAACTTTGAATCAAGTGTTGTTGATTAGACGAGATCACTACTCGCCGCTCGTTATTTCATAATATCAGGTAAAGAAGCCTGCCTATGCTCAGATGCATTACAACCCAAAGAAACCAAGTAACTCCCCAAAAAGCTCCCTCGCATCAAATGACCGGTCAAGTTCAATCTGACCCAAGGTTACTGAAGTCCAAACAATTGATGAAAATGTAGGACAGAGAGCGACAAGATATTAAAGACTTAAGCTTAACGGGTAGTACCCATAGCGCCCTTGGAATCGTTCTTACTACCGTCACGCTCACGAGCCTGGACGGGAACAGTTAGTATAAATTTCCAACTTTTTCAAGGTACAGGAGCACGAACGGTGTTGGACTGGAAATCGCCACCCTCCAAGATCTTGACCATGACCTCATCTTCATTTGAGGTGCCGAACTCGTTCTCGAGAGTAGCCTTGCTGGCACCGTCCAAAATACCCTGGGCACCATGACTATGGAATGTTAGTGATTATCGGCATTGGGATTGGTGTAACTCAAGACTTGCCCATGAGAGATGAAGATCTTCCAGCCATTCAGGACATCTGACAGAGCAATGCTCTTGTCACCCTTCCACTTCTGAAGGATATCAGCGTCGTCGACGAAGACAATGAAGTCTTCAGTGCGGCCCTTGTAGACGACCTTGGAGGTAGTATCGTTGGCACGAGTCATCTTGTAAATGTTATTGGATTGAGTTTTGAATGTGTCTTGAAGTTGGAGATGAAAATCCAAGATTGAATCAAATTGATGAAGAGAGTGAAAGTAAAGAAGCTGAGGGAATAAAAGTCGGAGGCTTTAAAGTAATGATGATGAGTGACGTCACTTGGTGATAGCTCGCACTTGTGTATGTCATAACTTCCTCCTTGCTACACAACGTCATATGTGGAAATTTTGTGGAGAAAGCTTCATTACTTCTTTGTTATAATTTAATAATTACACAGCTTTATTGATGAGAATAATAATACACTGGCTTCAATCTCCCCCGCTGATAATGATACCACACTAACCCTCATTCCCTGCTTCCGTACGACGGAGATTTTTTGAAAACCCGCTGAACAAATTCTTCGACCACTTCTTTCGTGTTGGACTTGGAACTGGTGTTGCAACAGGTTCAATTTCTTGACTGTGGCTCTTCTCACCCCGAGGAGAAGAGAGAGATAGTGCTCCAATAGACCTCCTGGATGTTTCTTGGATTCTCAAGGTCATCGATCGTCTAAGTGAGGATGTGGGTGTCTTTGGTGACTCCTCAACAGAGTCACGTTGATCATTACAACCGTCTTGACTCGCTATATTTGTCTTTTCCTCGCCGCTGTAACTCGCACTCGGGCGTGAGTCAACAGGCGCAGACCTGGAAAGGGACATACTGATGGAGCTGAACTGCTTTCCAGTGTGCAAGCTGAGGCGTCTCATAATGGTTGAACGATCGAAAAGGTCACTCCGGCCAAGGACCATTCCCGGATATGGGAGAACATCTTTCGTGTATATATCTGCGATCATTTTTTCAAGATAAATTCGGCTCGCCCGTTTGCCAGTCACTGTCATAATTTTCGGTGAAACTGGTGTCTTTGGCCGTTCAATCTCACTCTCAGGCTCCTTGGGAGTCGCCTCATTAACCTCTTCAGTGACGTCTTGGATGGTCACGTTTTTGCGTGGCTTGTGCGTTTTCTTGATGATAACACGTTGAACATGTGATCTTTTCGTGATTGCCACAGAATCCATGGACTGTCGCCGGGCCACAGACGCCACTGTATAATGAACTCGGTCTAGCTGCATAAGATTAAGGGTGTTGAACGAGTATCTTCTCGGGTTCTGTGTTGCTCCTGGTTTGGCGGGCGTCGCAGTCAGAGCAGCGGACGCTTTCAAGGTCTCCATCTTCCATAGTCTTTCTTCAGCTGCACAGGATGCACTGAGCACCAACTCACAGCTTTCCTTATGATCTTGGAATAAAAGCTTCCATGTGAACAAGGAATCGTAACAATCGAGCCCTAAAAAGTCAGAAACTGTCGGCCAGAGTTGAGGCGCAGATTGACTCACCTCGTCCGTTTCGCTGAGTATCCGTTCTCAAGTCAGCAATATAAATACAGGCCACTACACTCAATCGATTGGAGTCTTTGGAACGTCTGGCAAAAAGGAGATAGCAGCTAAACAAAACGCATACCATGAATTCCCCATCAGCTCCGTTCTGTGCCTGGTAAGTGACATGGAGCACACCACACAAGGACATTGGGCCAAGTTCTTTGTAAATATCACGAAGCGGTAACTTGTTGCAAAAAAATAGACTGTTGTGAGCTTTGTAGTGGCGGAGAGAGGATACTTTAGTACTCACTGAATCAGATAGATCAATCTTCTGTTGTAGGCGTACAGTCTTTTGAATGAAATCCTTTTTGACTGGGTTCCCAGTTGCTGCATTGATTTGTGAAGTTAAAACACGTAGACTTTCCAGTATCTCTCGTATGCCGCCATGAGAAGTTGGGCAGTCACTGATTGGTGTGTTTCGTAGGAGGTCCTGGAGGAGAAGGGAGTATTTACATAAACGTTGTATTGGCTGCATCTCGGTTCTTAGTATAAACGGTGTCCCAGAGCGGACCAACGCACCTTAATCATTAGATCATTCAACGACATTGCTTTGTTCTCTTCGTTTTTCCGGCTCTCGATCGAAGCAACAGACTTCGATAACGCTTCAATACCCTTATCATATATTGCCCAATCTGAAACCGATCGGCGCACCATAGCGACGTCCTCAGCCAAAAGGTCATAGTTGGTGCAAAATTCAGCGTATTCAGAGAAAAGGGTAGACTATAGTTTACGAGTCAGTCTTTGCGTCTGAAGTCTGACATCTGAAACTTACCAAGCCCTCTATTTCACGAGCAACTTTGAAGCACTCGACAGCTTCCGCCCTCAGGACCCGAAGACGTTCTTTAATTGAAACTTTGAAGTTGTGATTCTGCACGGATCGAGTCGAAAGGTTCTTCAGCCCAGGAATATCACCGGCCGCTAGTCGAGAAAGAGTACCAGGCATGTCTGTTGCTATCTTCGAGGCTGAGTCGGGTGTTACTTCGTGGAGCCGAGCCAAAAATTCTTCGTGGATCACACAAATTCGCGCGATATTTCGCTGGATCTGAGCTCGTATGTCAAGTATAGAGAGAACCTGGAGTTCGTGAGTTCAAATATGCAAATATGGTTGAAGTTGTGACAATAAACATGATAACTTACTCCTGACAAAGCTTTGAGACCAGTAACGTAGTCAGTTTCAGTTGTGACCAGCTCTCTCAGCACTTGTCGTCTCTTCTCCGCTCTCGTATCTGCCGCTTCATCCACATAATCACTCAAGGTTGGACGAGAGCTGGCTTCCGAGTCGCCTGAACCTCGCATATCCGATGAAAATGCGCTGGCCGCACCTCGCGATCGTGACCTTGACATTGCCATGCTCTGGCTTGCAACGCTCAATGAAATTGTTTTGACGGTCCCGAGCTGCGACGAATTCTGTGATGAACTTTCAAAGGTCTGGTTATCAGCATAAGAGTCCGACGGAGGATTTTCCCATCCATCGACATTTCGTTCCGCTATCGTGGAAGGTCCACGGTGTCGAACTCGAAAGCTATTTATCCATTTCTGGAAAGGAGGAGTAACATCCTTCTGTTGAGCTGTGGATAGCTTGTCAGTGGACGTCGCGTCCTTTTCATCCTCCTCTACCGTCGGCGCTGATGACAGCTCGTTCTGATCCAAGGGTCTATTCTCCATGATCGTACATCAATGCGGCAAGAGCCAGCTGAGTTGTTAACGGGGCTTTAGATGCGAGTGTCATGAGGATCATAAAGATCAATTGCCGCAGTCATAACTGATTAATGGCAAGACCCGAAATCGCACCCTGCATATTTAGGAAGTAGCGAGGGACTTGATGCTGTGTAGGAGAGTGTAGCTGCTGCGCACAAACTGGAAAGGACTCTCAACCTCCGGCTCGTAAAAGTCCCTATACTATCGTCCACAAATGAGGTAGGTTGCGCCATAGAGAAGGTTCAAAACGCGTCGCCTCCAGGCAACGCGCTGCTGAGAAACCCATAATTTGAATATGATCCATGTACGTCATGATGTGAGGCGGTTCGTAGGTGGAATTTAAATTGCACTTTCAAATTCGTAAAGATTAATTAGATTTACGGCTCAGACGAGCAGATTTTGATCTTTAAATGACATGGATTCAGTGTTGATAGAATGTGCCCGTTTTAGGGGATGAGTTGTGGAAGAGTCAACATTGAAGTGAAGGACTCCATATTAGTTAGTTCCAAAGTTGGGCACGCCCACACGCGCTTATAAATGTCACTCCCGAGGTCCCACCGGCCCTCATGATTTACTACCTTCCAACTTTCCAAGAGCTTCAAATATGGCCAACAACATCCATGCTGCCACGGTTACTGCGGGTTCTACGTCTGCTGGTGCCGAGCGCGATTTTTCGCAGCTCTCACTGACCGAGCTGGGACAGGAGAAGCAGCGTATTGAGCAGGAGTTAAAAGAAAACAGCGCCGTTCTCAGCTCGGTGAGTTCATTTCAACTCCTCCTGTTGGCAAGCATCTAACTGACAATCCATCGCATAGTACGCTGTGAGTATGACCTCTACTCTAACGACCTTCGATGGCTTTCCACGCAGCGATATTGACGTTCCGCAAGGTACGACATGAATCACCCATGTGTCAATTGTCAATCGCCACTGACACTATAGTATAGTTCGAATGGCGCGCGTGCGCATTATCCACCTTCGAAATGACCACAAGGAGGTTATGAAGTATATGGAGCAGGGTGTCCATGCGCACTTTGCCCAGCTACGTAACAGCACCGGTAACAACACTGGTGCCACCGCGACGACCAATGGTACCAGTGTATCTTCCTCTGCACCCACCGCGAACCCAGACAACATCAATCCCCGTACCAGAGCCTTTGGAGCACCATTCGCCAAGATCAATGCTGTTGAACCAGGTAGTCCAGCTTACCAAGCGGGTCTGAAGGTTGGAGACTTGATTCTAGGCTTTGGGAGCATACATTGGCTGAACCCTGGGCTTCTGTCAAAGATTGCCGAGACTGTGCAAGAGAACGAAGGGGTAAGTTTAAATATTCCCAATGATCTATCATTTCCAAACCTGTGAACCTAACAATTGATTCAGCGTCCAATTTTAGTCAAAGTGTCGCGCAAGGAGGAGAGTGGGTCCGGTACTATAGAATTGCAATTGCAGCTTACACCTCGGCGCAATTGGGGTGGTCGGGGCATGCTAGGCTGTCTTCTAGTTCCATTGTAATAAATCCACTACTGGATGGATTTCTGATATCCCCTTACGGAGTGTTGTTGCTGTGGATACAGGAGCAACCTTCACCTTTCTGTGTTTGTCCTCATGATTAACGAGCCACGGTTTATTGACTTCAAAAAAAAGTATTCTTTGTGCTATTTGAAGCTTTAATGGTACAAATAAATAATAAATCCTTACAGTTTGAAACCCTAGAATCAGCGACGTTCTATGTTGAGAAAAAGCGAGTGTTTTTGAAAAAGTAAAGAAACTACGTCAGGCCTTTTCAGGCACATAATCACGTGATCGGCCAACCACTGGGGCAAAATTTCCATCAACACATTATTCAGACTTTCCCCTTCCTTCCTCCACCCCTTCTCTTCATCTCCAACTTCCCCAAAACCCAAGACATCAGGTTTTGTGAATCACGAAGTCCTCGTTCTTTATTAAATAGAATTTGGATTTTACGTTCATCATGACTACACCCACTTTCAAGCTTGTGTTGGTTGGTGACGGTGGTACCGGAAAGGTAAGCATAATTCCTTGAATTCCACAGCCTTTGCGCTTCAGACTGTCGCCAAAAATGAGGGGAATCTTTATCAAAAGTCCCTATTATCAAGCTTCGACAATATACTTTCTTGACGGCCTTGTTGCTATCGTATTTCCCCCTTGCCCCGCCATTGTCAACAAAGAACAAAAATATCTGCCCAACGCTTGCGCCTTCCACATCACCATTGCTAACGTCACTACTCCCATCAGACTACTTTTGTCAAGCGCCACCTTACTGGTGAGTTCGAGAAGAAGTACATTGCCACCCTTGGTGTCGAAGTCCACCCTCTCGCCTTTACTACCGTATGCCCTACCCCGCCGAACCCCACCTCGGCAACTTTACTATGGTATGATATACTGACCTGAATACCATTGACAGAACCTGGGTCAAATCCAGTTTGACGTCTGGGATACCGCTGGTCAGGAGAAGTTTGGTGGTCTCCGTGATGGATACTACATCAACGGACAGGCTGGTATCATCATGTTCGATGTTACCTCCCGTATCACCTACAAGAACGTGCCCAACTGGCACCGTAAGTCTCTATTGTCGATCATCGACATTGTCGCCCGTCCCAAATCCTTAGCACTCACTAATATTTTCTTCCAGGTGATCTCGTCCGTGTCTGCGAGACCATCCCCATTGTTCTGTGCGGTAACAAGGTCGACGTGAAGGAGCGTAAGGTTAAGGCCAAGACCATCACCTTCCACCGCAAGAAGAACTTGCAGTACTACGACATCTCCGCTAAGTCCAACTACAACTTCGAGAAGCCCTTCCTTTGGCTCGCTCGCAAGTTGGTCGGAAACGCCCAGCTGGTACGCATATATTTTCCATTTATCTCCATCCGCCTTGCCTAACCCCCTCTATAGGAGTTCGTTGCCCAGGCTGCTCTCGCTCCCCCCGAGGTTACCGTCGACCAGGCTCAGCTCGAGCAGTACCGCCTCGAGATGGAGGCTGCTGCCGAGCAGCCCCTGCCCGATGAGGACGACGCCGACCTGTAAATTGGTCGCTAATCTTTCATGATGCTTCCAATTGGAAGCTGGATTTCTCGCGACCTCTCTCTCTCTCTCTCTGCACCTTGATAGAAGGAGGAACGAGAGGATATTCTCTTGATGACTGAAAGTCTTGCGCCTCAAAAGCAAGATCTAGTGGCGGTCTTAGAGGGACAGCACGATTATGCATTTCTTTTGTTTTGTTTTCCCCCCAACGTTTAGTAGCTTAGACTCTTTACCATCTAAATGCCTTTTTCCCCTATGACTGAAAAGAACACGCTGTACAAAAGCAGCCCTTTCTTCCAAAAATGAACATTATCTAAAGAATAATCCATCTGATGCTCAATCAATACGAAGACAATTTTCAAAATTATGTGGCATCAAGAGCAGATAACTTTTTTTTCCTTTTGTACATCTTTATTGATGACTTTCAGCAAAAGAAAAGAAAAAAAAAAAAAAAGCAATCAATCGTTGCTTTCCAAAAAAAAAAAGAGATAGCTCAATCTACAATTAGCAACGAAAGACAGCAAGAGCTACAAAGTATCAATCAAGAAGAAAAAAGTTCGTTCATCTATGATAGAGGAGCTAAGATAGCTCAACAATAACTCAATCTAGACACTCAAGAATAAAAAAAATATATGAAAAAGCAAAAGATAAGCAATTGGAAGGCATCCGTTCGTAAGGGCGTAAGGGCGTAAGGGCGTAAGGGTATAATACGATTGAGCATGTTCATGATTCAGAAATTGAAGCTTTTGATTCCCTGTAATTCGAAGTAGAAATTAGTGGTCATATCCTTGAAAGCGAGAACTGTGAGAAACCCTTACAAAGAGGCCCGCCATCTCCCTGGTGGATAGGCTGGAGACTTCGTATTTGCCACCCTCGTTAAGTGCTCCTTCAATGAGCTCCATCTTGTTTTCCTGAAGTTCGATGATACGGTCTTCAATTGAGTTCTGGATCAAAATTCGATGCACAAAGACCTTCTTGGTCTGACCGATTCGGTAGCAACGGTCGATTGCCTGCAGCTCCACATATGGATTCCAGAAAGGATCAAACATGATTACATGGTTCGCCATTGTCAAGTTGAGGCCGGCATTACCAGCTTTCATTGAAATTAGAAAGATGCGGCAGTCTGGGTCATCAGTGAAGGTTTGAATGGCCCTATTACGTGCCTCGTTATTCATGGTTCCATCGAAGCGGACGTATTTAAGGCCCTCTCGTTTGATCGGAATCTCGAGCAGATCCAACATGGAGGTGAACTGGCTAAACACAAGAGTTTTCTCTCCCTTGCCATCTCTCTCGATGTTCTGTATGATTTCCAGGGTCTTATCAGTTTTGGCGCTGGTAACCCAAACTTCTTCCAAATCCTTGATACGCTTCTTTGCATCCTTCTTCTCATCCTTGCTGGCTTCTTTGACAACCCTTTCGATTTTCCCGCCGCCATTAACGTGGATATGTTTGAAAGAGTCGGCATCTGTGATTTTTGTGGGATCAACAGGACCTCTGCAATTCTGGCACTTCATCACTTCCGCGCCATCTTCTGAAAGCCGGGCCAACAACGCAGGATCGGAAATTTGCACGTAGCATTCTGAGCACACCGAATGCCCACATGGGATGTAGATGATGTAGTTAGTCGCGGTGTCCATGCAAACGGGACACGTAAAAGTCGTATCTTCGTTATCCAGAATTCGGCTTACGACCGTTGGGCTCAGAAGATTTGCGTTTTTCATCAGATCATCTTCGTCGAGTCCCAAAACATGTGCTTCGGGTTCGTAACCTTCAATCAGGAGCGGATGGCAACATGCTTGCCGAAGGCGAAGAATCAGTACGAGGACGTAGGAGAAGTTCTTTCCTAGAATTCCTCGCTCCATAAGTTTTTCGACCTCCCGTGTGCTCTTGTCGCTCAATTTTTGATAAAATTCCTTCTCAGCTCCAACTGGCACCGCAAAGTGTGTTTCGATAAGCTTTTCCGGAAGTACAAGGATAGGCTGGCCATCAAGCTTCGATGCTTTAGTACGTCGTAGACATGTCGACTTGATCAGAATTCGCATTTGCTTCATGACGTTCTCATTTGCAGCTTTCTTGATAAAGTTCTAAGACATTTATCAGTATCTATATGGTTCTTGGGGGGAATTGTGGATTTACCTCCTTGAAGACGTCTGTGTAACAATATGGGCGAATTTTAAGAAACTGAATTAGCGACCCATAATCTTTCAGGCCGTTCATCATCGGTGTTCCTGTCAAACACCATCGATATCTAGCCTGTATCCGTCGGCAAGCCTTCGCTGCTTTTGTCGAAGAGTTCTTGATGTTCTGAGCCTCATCAATGATTATACGGTGCCACTTGGCTTTGGGACCATACATATAGGCTTGGTCCTGCACTTTCTTCCATTCGGATGACGGTCTCATCAATTTTAACCGCATCTCGTCTGCCTTCTCGATCGCCTTGTAATGGGCCACAAGAGTGCCGAAGGTAGTTATGACAATATCATATCGTTTGAGCTCATCCCAAGGTGTGTTCCGTGTCTTATCATGGAATATGAGCACGCTGAACTTATATCCGGTCTTCATATGTCTCGCAAGCTCAAGACGCCACTGGTCCATCAGAGCCTTGGGGCAAACGATCAAAGACGGATGCTCATCTGGTTTAGTAGCCGGAAGCGCAGCCATCAGCGCGATCGCCTGAATGGTTTTTCCAAGACCCATATCGTCGCCTAGAACTCCCCCACGGTGACTCGAGTGCTCCTTTGCTTTCATCCAAGCGAGACCGATTCTTTGATGTTTCATTAACTTAACCTCGAGCGTGGGCGGGATTTCATGATCGTGTTCCATGGCTTTCCTGATATCTGTGATTCCCTCAAGAAGTGTCTTGATATCTTTCGGGAAATGCTGTGATTCGTACTGGCTTTACGGGCATGTTATGTTAGGATATAATCATCAAATGGCGAAAAAGTATTGAGTGAACTTACCGCACATCATCATCTCCATCATCATTTTCCATAGCTTGTACGAGACGTTTGAAAGCTTGTTCTTCAGTGAGATTCGCAGTATTTGACACATATGGAGATGTTTGTTCTCCGGTAAGATCCACTGTATTCGACATATACGGTGTAACAGGATACCCAGGAGTAGTGTACCCAGTGGCGGGAGTACTAAACGCGGTCCAAGGAATATTAGCACTGGTAGGGTCCATCCAATTTTGCCGAATAGGTGGAGTTGACCGCATTAAATTTTGCGGTCTTGCATATGGCTGAGGTGATTCCTGTTCATCTTCACTGTCGGGCCTCTCTTGGAGGATACGTGCGATGGCGAGATCCTTTGCAATTTGGAATTTAGCCTTAATAACTTGCTCATTCTCCGACTGTTCCTCACGGATAGCTTGCAAAACCTGTTCTTCGGACTGGTTCTCTATTTCCATGGTCAAAGCAACGTTTTCGGGCTCTCTCAAATCGGAGAAATTGGCACGGAGTTCGACTAGACTTGTCTTGAGTTCCTTCTCCAGCTTCCGGATCGCGGGATGGGATTCATAGTCATCATCCCATTTCATTTGCTCTGGTTGAGGTGTGAGACTCAAAGACTCACGTCTCTCACGGTAAGATGTCCAGTCCGACATGCCGTTATTCAACCTGGTTCGCTGTGTTTGAGGCATTGGACTCGTTGTATCTTCACGAGCTCTCTTACGAGAGACGTGATTTCCTTCCTCGAGTTTTTCATTGGGAATGTGGAAAGGTGACTGCTGTGGAGACAAAGTTGACGGGTCTTGGGTTTTGGAAGAGTGAGACGACTCTGTAGTATTGGAACGAGGAGTATCGCCGGCACCGTTGAAGGACGTGTATGATGCGAAGGCAGACTTAGGTTCAGCTGTGGGAGAAGTGGTGAGTGTCGGAGGGGTGGGAGCGAGTAGGCTGGCAAGTTCGGTTTCGGTCTCTTTGATCGAATCCGCAGCTTCTTTGATCCCCTGCTTGTCATCTGGTCTATTTAGAACAAGATCATTATGAATAAATTTTCGAAGATCTAGATCGTCACAGAGGTCTCGGATGCGATCCTCGCGGGGGCCCGACATCCTGATCGGCAAGCGCACACACCGGCGTGACCGGATTGGAAAGCTGTAAATCTAGAGGTAAAGTTAGTTGGATACGTGCGTCATGCAAGGAGAGATCAGAGCCAGCAATGACAGAGAGATGGGGACGTGCACGGCCAATCATAGTGGGGTCGAGTACACCATAAAATGATGGATTCCTCTTGATCTGAGTATGTTTTCATGTCTGACAGCAGAAGGGGTGTGTGTTGCTTACCTATGAAGGACTTTTCTCGATGGTATTGACCTGAGACAGGTGAGGGGAAGGGTGTGGGGTGAAA
Source organism: Penicillium taxi (assembly GCF_028828555.1). NCBI lineage: Eukaryota > Fungi > Ascomycota > Eurotiomycetes > Eurotiales > Aspergillaceae > Penicillium > Penicillium taxi. The sequence goes on from NW_026643208.1 coordinate 283,823, forward strand.
GGGGCGAGGAAGAAATAGCGAAAAGGATGAGGAAGAGAGAGCGTGTAGAAGACGCAGAAGAAGAATGATGAAGACGTGGAGACAGGCCAATAAATCGGACCGACCTTCGATGGGTGATGGGAAGGATGGGAAGGATGGAGGGTGAAGAGAATGGAAAGGGATTAAATTGTGAAATGAATGAGAAAGTGAGTGTAAGACGCAGCAGAAGAATAAAGAAGTGGAAGAGAGATCAGAAACCATATTGATCATTGCCATGTACGCGCGACACGTTAGGAAATTGATAGGCGATAAGGGAGATAATATGATAAGGGTCGCAGATTAGGTTTGATATATTATTGCTTCATACTCATACTTAGACTCCTCTATACTTCGAGTCTACTTCTGCCTGGCGCTCACTTTCTAGAGTGATTCTCGATATCTAAAAGGATTCCCTTCTCGTCAAAGTTGAAATTTGAGTGTCATTAGACATCAATAATACCACCCGCGCACGTAGAACCCGTCATGTTTGCGACCTTTCTTTTCCTTTTTTCCGTCCCATTCGATACTTAATGATCCTGCTTTTTCAACCATATAAGAAGGAATGAAAAGTAGGCTTAGGCATGAGGCTGAGGAAAGCTACTATAATTGCTACTACAATTACTCCCTAAGCACCAGTTAGATCCACTCAAGTACTTCTCAAACCAACCCAGATTGAATGGGGTTTTGATTAGTCTATTCAGTGTAGCCAAATATCAAACGAAACAGATTGATTTACAGGTGAAAATACCAACTGTTAAAGAAGTCAGTGACTTAGGATGCCTCGATAATATCAACCTGCCCCTGCCGAGACACTCGGCCCTGGTCTAAGACTACGACATAGTCAGCATCCTTCACAGCCTCCACTCGGTGCGCAATGGTTATGACAGTAGAAAGATGCAGCTCCTCTCTGATAATCTGCTGAATTTCAAGAGAGGTTTCCTGGTCAATGGATGCTGTAGCCTCGTCAAAAATGACAACAGGGCTACGTCGAAGAACGGCACGAGTAAGAGCAATGAGCTGTCGTTGTCCCTGGCTCAGATTACGCCCTCCAGTCTCGAGATGTGTTTCTAGATTCCAGCCATGTCGACCGCACAGGCGATCCAGAACATCTGCACACTGCTGGTCAGAGAACTCCTCCGTAGGGTCGAGATTCAGACGAATGCTTCCAGGAAATAGAACGGGATCTTGTGCAACAAACGTCACTCGAGTTCGCAGGGCTTGTTTATTGACTTCTGCGATGTTGATACCATTGATCAAAATGCGACCAGTCTCAGGTCGAATGACAGATAAAAGCGATACTGCTAATGTCGACTTGCCGCTGCCTGTACGGCCGATGATGGCGGTAGTGGATCCGCCAGGAATACGGAGGGAGACATCGGTAAGAGATGGATCGAGGTGAGGTGCGTAGCGAAGGGTGACATTTTCAAAGATGATATCACTGCTATACGCTGGCCACGCAGCTGGGGGATCAACACTTCCCGAGAACTCTTCCTCGATATGGAGGAGCTCGTATATTCGTTCGACTGAAACGAAATTCATCTGAAGCGAACCGTACTGTCTACATAAGAGATGGGTCGAGTCGACAAAGTTACTGGCGGCAATGAGGACAAACGCCACCAGGCCAGGTGTTGTCTTCGTGTATAGCGCGAGAGCAGTCAAACAGAATGTTGAACAAGCTGATAAAATCTCAAAACGATACATCAGCCACGACTGCAAAGACCAGTAGAAGTGGTCCATTCCCTGAAACTTGTCTACGACTGAAATAACGCGGCTCTGAAACCGCTCTTCGGCATGAAAGGCTCGGACAGTGGTCAGCCCATGCAGAAGCTCCCCAAAGTTGGATAGCAAAGGGGTGAGAGAGACCATTTCAAGTCGTCTTAAGCTTTGGGATGTTGGTAGAAAGCGTAGAAATATGGAGACAAAGGCAGCTGTGAGAATCGAAGAGAACATGAGGAACGCCGGAGTTGCAGTGGCAATCACGAGCAGTGAGGCGATCCAGGAAATGGCGGAAAAGGCGATGGCTTGGAATTGTTCACTGATATTTCCATCAACGACGCTGATGTCTGATGTAAGCCTGTTCATCAATCGACCCATGGGAGTGACATCAAAGAACCGGAAAGTTGCATGGCTGACTCGGACCATCAACTGGTGGAAGAGAATCTTTCCAGCGCAGTACACAATGACCAACAACAGTATCTGTGTGACAAGAAGTGCCATAGCCTGGAATATGACGATTGCAAAGAAGGCCCATAGCCATGGACGAACATCTTCTCGTGGAGAAGGCAGGTTTTCCATTGGATTTGAAGGCACGAAATATGATTCAATGTTTGATGCCAGACTTGAAAGACTGATAAAGGTAGATTCCGTCCGACCGTACGCTTCACCCCATCCTTTGAGAAACCATGATTGTCCCACAGACGAAAGTCGGTGCACTGCTAGGACAAGAATAAGTGCAAGCCACCAGCGGTATTTTCCTGCCTTGATATAGGTCCAGTAGACTCGTGCCTTAACACCCCATTCTGCACGATACTCTTCTTCCATGAATTTGTCCGGCACTACGTCTTCTTCGTCTTCGCCGACTTTGCCATCAGTCTCCGTTGCAGGTTCCTGCAAATGTAATGACGACTGCTGCGTGATATTGAAATTAGAGGGTGTATCGTAGACTGTGGCACGTCCCTCATTGATTTCAACAATCTGCTCGGCAATTCCATGTACCAGCGCAGTACGGTGAGTGACCAGGACGGTGGTACGATCTTTCATCAGAGGACCAGTGAAGCACTTCTGGACCACAAACTCAGCGGTGTTATGATCCAGCGCTGACAGGGGATCATCCAGCAAGAGGACACGAGAATGACTATACACTGCACGTGCGAGAGCAACCCGTGCCTTCTGCCCTCCAGAGAGACCGACACCATTCTCGCCCACAAAGGTTAGGTCACCGTGCTTGAATAGCGACAGGTCTGGAAGGAGAGCACATGCCTCTATGGTCTTCTTGTAGCGTTGCTCTTCATAAGGAGACGAGAACAAGATATTGTCGCGGATGCTCATACTTTGCAGCCAAGGAGTCTGTGCACAGTACCCTACCATCTCATTTGAAAGATGGGAAGAGCCACTCAACTGATCAAGCTCTCCCAAAAGAGCTTGCAGGAATGCCGTCTTGCCTGATCCTACTTTCCCACTCACGACCGTTAGTCCTTTTTGAATGACCACATTGATTTCAACTAGCACTGGGTTTAATTTTCCAGGCCAGGCAAATGATGACGACCGCAATTTGTATGCAATGTCATCAGAAGAATCAGCTTGTGGAGATGCCTCTTTATCAGGCTCAGATACGAAGTCCTCAATTCTACCAAGTGCAATAGAGGCATTGATAAGTGATGTGATCAGTCCAGGGATGTCACGTAAGCGCGACTCCAACATGCTAAAGAGCTCCAATGCGGGGAAGATGATATCAATACGCAGCTCATGGCCTGCCAGAATGGTGTAAGCATAAAGAGCAACAACTGGAAATGCGCCAATTGCAAAGGCGTTGATGAAACGGATGAGAATGTTCCACAAGCTAGTGACTATCCGCAGGTTCAGTTCATGTTGCCGGGCTTCCATAACCTGTCGCAGCCAATGGTCCTGCCAACCGTACCATCGCAAATGGCGAATCGCTTCAACAAATTGGGAGGTGATTTGCAAGCGAGCATCTGTGGCGGCTCTTTTGACGCGCTCCCATCGAAGAACAAACCTGGAAATAACCAAGTTCACTGTTTGAGATGCTACAACGGCAAGAATTCCGAGAAGGCAGGACGGGCCGAACAAATTCCAGACCAATACAACGGCAATAACCAAGCCTAAAGGTTTATCGATGAGATCATTAATCTCCCAGAACCGCTGGGCAACATCATAAACATCACCGCGAAGAAGATTCAAGATCTTGCCTAAGGACGCAGCCTCTTTGCCCTTTTTGCTTTTGGGTTGTGTTTTCGTTTGTCGTCCAAAGAGGAAGAATTTCCAGAAGCTCGACTTTTGTGGCGAATCCGCTTCGTTTGCAGCCTCATCACCATCGATTATGCTGTGGCCGTCATTGGAGGACTCGTTGTTCAAACCGATGATATTCTTGCGAGATAATGCCTTTGCATAGACCATCATCACCAGCTCACCCCTGACCCTCTCATAGCATCGTCGACCGTACCATAGATTCAAGACTGTAGACTGTGCAGCAACTAAGCGGAAAAGCACAGAAAGAGCCGCATATGTCATTGGCACACGCGTTGATTTTGTGGGATCTTGCATGGATTTCAGTAGCTGTTGAAGAAGGATAGGTGAAGCAAATTCTAAATTTGTCAGAAACTCTTTTCCATTAATTGATGCAAACTGCTTACCGGAGACCATATCAACTAGTGAAATCAAGGAAATGATAAGCACGTCGACACCGTTTGCTTTCAAGATACGAACGAGAACAGATCCTCGAAGGCGATGGAACGATTCATGTAGCCGGCGATGCTGGAATTCATATCCCAGATACCATACGTCAGGTTCATTCAGTTGCCTCTGGCGACCTAAGGATATGAGCGGTGCCATCCATGATACAGTGAGGAATTGCCATAGCCGTAGATTGTCCTCTGGGCTTCGGAAGTCGCTGGATGGCGTTTTTCCCACGGCACTTATATCAGAGGCTGCCAAAGACGGCTTTCTAAATGGCATAAGCAGAATTGTGACACAGGCTGCCAAAGCTGCAGCTGCAGCAATATAATGCGCGATCGTATCCGGGTCTGTGTATGTACTGAATCTGGTTGCCAGGGTTACCTCGACACCAAAGGTCAGAATGAAGAAAACAAGCATTGAAATTGGACATGATCTTGGCCGTGTGGCAGCAACAAATATGCATGCTGCAGCCTACGTTCAAAGTCAGTCACAGCCGTTACAACAGCACTGCTAGTTATTACCCATGAAGCAAGTAGGACGATCGCAGGACGATCAAATCTGATTAGCAAGAGATGAACAACCTGCGTCAATAAGCCAACTACTGAGAAGGCCAGAAGAGCGATTGTCCAGTGAAGAGGTTCTTTCGTCTCTTCGAGAGGGATATCTTGACAATCCTCTTGTTCTGTGATAAATGAATAGGTCCATTTGGGACGCCATCGCTGCAACAATGGGTTTGATAGAGAGCACAAAGAAATAAGCAGTATAATTAGAGCGGGGGCAATTACAACATAAGACAGTGCACAAGGCGACAACTGTGCATTATCTGAGTCCTGCAGGTCAGGTTAGCTCTGCGCCTTCAAAGCAAGGAAGCCACGTACCCAGAAATGACGACAACTATGCTCAGCTTCATGGAAGAAAAGAGCCTGCGTCATTGTTCTCCCTCTAGAAATTTGAACAATTCCCAATATTCACTGATCGCGAAACTCTGTATTTAGATGTTTGGTTAGATGCGGAGGTTGGAATATTATTCATCCGGTGGAAGATGGGGCCGAAGGGCCGTGAGTTCTAACCCGACCCTCACGATTCACTATCAACTTCTTAGGAATAATGACAAGTTAACATTTGCTATCTTTTGATTCTACACAAAGTGACAAATTTCAGAACAATTGAGGCCTCCTAATCTCAATAACTAGGGTAAAGATCATTAGAAAATCGCAAATGCATTCGGCGGGCTAGCTACCCCTCCAACAACCTACTAGCATATCAATATTGGCCGTGAGGTCTGAAAGGAGTGACAAACCTTGAGTGGCATGCTAGACAAGAAGAAGCTATATCTTCGAGTAGCCTTGCAATACGCAGACAATCTCTCAAGATCAAACATCTCACCAATAGGAGTACCCCATCCAGCCAATAGCCATTCATGAAGAACAAAATTTGGATCGCTATGGCTGCCTCGAATAGGAGCTCGCTCGAAACTTGGTGCATCGCCAGCGACAGCGGCAAACTGGTGATCCCATAACCAGCGTAGCATACTTTCAGTTGCTTCAACTCCTTGAAAGTTCGGAGATGATCGATGCGCTAGATCTTTTCTCTCTTGGTCATTCAACTGATTGTATGCAGCAGTAAAACCACTGCGGATAAACAAGATATCACCTTTGCGGAATTCCAACTGATAGTCCTTGATTATGCGCTTCAGATTGTCGAGTGTTACTGGCTCAGAAGAGAAAGACGATACAGAAACCGAATTTGATGAAGCCCAATCGGCGAAGTCAAGCAGCACGCCTCGTCCTGTAATGCCGCCGTGCTCAGCCACAGCTGTGACTGAGTTAGTTGCAGTCAAATATCAAATTGGAGACATTCATACTATGAAGACCAATAACATCAGAGCTCTCAATGTCCTCTATAGTATGGCCGTTGTAGAACTTTCGTAGTCCTTGATATGCTGAATTCACCTAGTCAGTTCCACCACAGTGCGTTTCGGTAAGATCCTTCCAAGACTATTTACCATAATGTCTGAAGCCATCCCACTGACTGGAGCCTTGGGTGTTGAAAGTTAAGATATCGTCATAAATTCCATTATGACTTCGAAGAACTAGCTCTTGTTTGAACGGATTGCGATTAAAGCTGGGATGTGATGGCATGCTGAGAGGCCAGTCAAGGCTTATGCGCACACCTGTCTTGATCTCTTTGGAAGCCTCAACAATCGCCTCTGGGGTAAGGAAATTCAATGTGCCGAGCTCATCATTTAGTCCGAAACGACCCCAGGCATTTCCTTGGGGTCCAGTAGGGTCCAGCGGGAGAGCTTCAAATGGAATCGGATCGTCTGTTCTCCCTTCCATTGTCGTGGAGTGAGCTGTAGAGTTCAAGGCTATCTGACAGTGAAGGTGTGAGAACGAGACTCGAGGCCTTTTTGATTTACCAAGGTACCTACTACCCCACCCCTTCTCAACCCTCGGATATTCAAGATTCGGATACATCTCCGACGGACATTCTCTCGGGACTCTACGAATAAAAAATGGCGTCTCAAATGAAGGGCAGCAAATACTATCCAAGATTTCAAGAGCCGCAGAACTGAGAGGGAAAAGAGGTTTCTATTTGGCGATCGATGTCGTTAATTAGGAGTAAATTCTCTATCCAGGTGTGCTCGTTTATCGGATTCTAGCCCTCAAATGAACCTCGGGATGAAGATCATGATAGAATATAAGTCTCTATGAAAATCAGATTGCAAATAATGCTGTTTGAAACACCAGGGTATTATCATGGATACTGACTGTACTGACTGTATAAAAAAACTCAGATATGCGCATGCAAAGCAGGCTCCTCCGCAGTCCGACCATCCTTCACATTATTCGAAATGAACTTATTATCACGACCAGGCGAATTAAACAGAGCACCAACCAAAGAAAGACAGTTATTGGCCCTCCAAATCATAAGATATCCCAAAGTAACACCAGTAACAACGATCTCGTCTACCAATGCCTGACTATCAGCCAAAGGACCCATCAACTCAATCTTGCCGACCTTCTTCAACCCCCACATATTGACAGTGAATTTCCCAAGAGGCGACTGGTCCTCATCGACGCAAACAAACTCCCAAGTAGTGATACCACATTCTCCAGTCCATGACAGAACAGCGGGCTTGCCTTTTTTCGTGAGGACAGCAGAGCGATGTGTGTACGAAGTTTTAAAGCGCTTCTGTGCAATCAGAGTGTCTTTGTGACCGTTACATTCATAGTCAGCGTCGATCTTGAATGTGTGTAGAGAGCTTTTGCCAATGATTTCGCTTGCTGCTTCTATGGCATCGATTTTGACGTCTTTGGAATCGATGTTGATATCGTCGGTGATATTTCCAACAGATCTGAATGTGAACTTGGGCTTTGGGATGATCTTGTAATCGATTATATAGAGGGGTTTGTCGGGGTTTTTTTCATCGGAAATGAGTGTTTTAAATTTGCGCCATGTGTAGTCCAGGTTAAGTGTTCTGTGTTGGTTTGTTTCAGCAGGTTGTGGCTGAGATGATGGTATTTCGAGATTTTCCATGATGAAGGTTGTTGTGATTTTGATAACTGAAATTTTTGTTATTGTCTGACGGTCATGACTCTCTCTCTCTTTATATTCTAACCGTCGAGGCGAAGCGCTTCTTGGCTTTGTTCATGGCTGAGATTTATTACTGTCGATCTTTTCCATTTATGGATCGATGCGCCGCTCGAGATACTTGGGCCAATCAACGTCGAGTATAAGGTCATTGAGGTGGAATAAGGTGGCGTCATGGCCTCCACTCATGTTTCGAAGATCGAAGTCAGGCTGAATCTTACTCATCATAATCAAAACAAAATATTTAATGCATCCAAAAATTTGACTAAAAATATGTACATGCCAAGGTAACATCACACGAAGAAAAGGAAGATGACCTACAAGGCGAAGTACGCAACAGTGGCCGCAAAAGTTGCCAAATTATCACTCCAGAGCGCCAGCGAGCTGCCATCCTTGACAATCATGTTGGTCACACCCACAGTGTTCAATCCATACACCACTAGATCAGACGTGGTGCCCTCGATACTGAATATCTCGCTCTGACAATCCTCGGGAGTGGGGAATGTCGAGCATGACGTGCTGTAAGAGTTGAAGAAACTGTACAGACCGGCTCCGTATATTGTGATATCAGAGCTATCGAGTATGCGAAGGCCAAGGGCGTCGCAGTTTCCGGATAAACAACTGCTATAGTCAGGGTCTTTGAGCGTTGAATTTGTGGGAAATGGACCATTGGCTGCGTCCGGGCTTGGTTGGTAGTAGCTAAGAAGGGAGTTAGCGCATTCGCAAAGCAAAGCTCAATCACCGAAAAGCACTCACGGTGTCTCGGTTTGAATGTATCCTGCCACGACCGAAGATGACCCCGAGAATTGATATTGGTACAGTGCATGGTGCTCAACTGCCGTTCCATACCTGAAAGCACGTTAGCGAGTAGTCGTAAACCATGTAATCTGATTTGCACTTACAGCCAGATGTTCTTTCCCTCAACCAACAATCCCCGACCGGAGTAGACAGAGATCTGGGTGTTATCTGCGCTATCCAAGTCATGATCTGCCGTCCACAGCCAGACATTCTCCAAATAGACACTACTGGCACTCGAGGTAATATGCATAGACAGATATGCCACTTCACAGCTTGCAGAGACCGCAGCAGAGGTTGGACACTGTGCAACTTGCTGGCTGGACCCGTAAAATCCTCCGATACGAGTATGGACATCCCAAATCCCAGACCCTGAACTCGCAGCTAGGTTCCACTCAATCAGTACAGCACCAGGAGTTGAGCCCTGGGTACTGAGGATCATGTCTGACCATTCGATCGATCCAGAATCTCCAGCGTTTCCGATCTTGACCAACGGAGCAGGACTCGAGATATCTGCGAAGACACTTCCGCTAGCCATGAGCACGGGGAATGCCTCTCCAACAACGCGCAGGCCGGGAGGGAAGTAAAGGGTGTTGGTCACCTTGTAAGTTCCCTGGTCAAAGAAAACGATTTGGCCAGAAGATGCAGCAGACTTCAGTGCAGTTTGGATGGCGGAGGTGTCATCAGTTGAACCGTCTCCCTTGGCACCTGCACTCCTAATACTTACAAACGATGCGACGGGTGATGCCTCATACTGGGGTTTTGTCTTGGTGTAGTAATTGGAAGAGCCACTGGTGAGCAGGGCGCTTGGTCTGGTAGGTGGCGTGAAAGTGCTCTGGAAATTTGTAGGTCCACTTGGGGAGTACTTGTGACCCTGTCCCCAAGCGGTAATGGTCGTGGTGCCCCCAGCGAGCACGGTACCACTCGGTCCCTGGACTGCGACAGGAACATCCTCAAGAACAATGTTCTCGAGGATGAGACTGCCGTTTGAGAAGGTTGAGCTCTCCCAGTTAGTAGCCACGAACGTACCGGAGTTTTTGATAGTGCTGTCAATAATGTTGACAGAGCCCACTAGCTGAGCACCAACACCACCATTGCTGATCGAGATAGCTGTAGTACAATTTGTCAAGGTGAGACCTTGATATGTCCAACCCCAGTCCCATATCTGGGAGATACCAGTCACAGCATCAGAGATTTGCAAGTTATGCATGGTGAATTGCTGGTTGCCGATATTTGCTCCGTACAGCCCACCAGTCGTCGTGATGTCAGTCAAGAAGCCACCAGATCCTTTCAAGATCAGTATCACACTTTTCAGATCAAAAATTCGACATAATCTCACCGTTTTCAATGAAAATACCCTGGTGCTGCGTTCCTGACGCCGAGCTCATGACAATCTCAACATTCTGAATGCTAGTTGCTTGGCCTACTGGCCAGTGAATACCTGTTGCAGAAGTTCCCGCGGCAATAGACGTCAGGTCCAGCTTGAGGTTACGAATCTGGCGGAAGAAAACATTTGTAGAGGTCCAGCCCTGGTTGCCGTCACTCTGGTATTGATCCCCGTCAATCAAACCCAACCCTGTAAAACCAGAAGTTGCCTTGATGACTGGAATATCGTTGGGGTTACCAATCAATTGGGTAAAGTAGTAGTCGATGATGGAAGTAGAGATGAGGTAAGTTCCAGCAGGGAAGTATACAATTGCGGGTGTGGTGGTGGAGGTCTCTCGCCCTGATGGACCAAAGCGACTACCAGCGCTGATGGCGGAGTTTATCGCAGCAGTATCATCTGTCACGCCGTCACCTATATAATATTTGAATGAGTTAATGTCTGGTATGTAAAATAAACAGATCAATTGGTTTTGCTACCTTTCGCGCCATAGTCTTTGACGTTGCGAAAGACAACGTAAGATGAAGGTGCCGAGTTAAAGGCGGCAAGGCCTTGATGGGTAATATCAGCAAGCCAGTATGAGGTATCAGTAGTGGCTTCAGTGATCTCTATATCCACCGATAAGCTTGGTAATATCCACTGAGAGGAAGCTTTGCTCGATGAGCTAAAGGTTGGATTGGCATGCGATGGCTTTGAAGACCTCCAGATTTCATCCCTATTTGCATGTATATGGCCATGCAATTCAGCATGGGTATATGCCAGCAAAGAAAAGCAGGTAATCAAAGCAAAATGCATATTGGAATGAACAAAAGAAAAGGAGGGCCAACGCACATCCTCTTTATATTGAATTCATATTGTGGGTCTGTAGAAAGTCGTTACGGGGTACTCCGTACCCTGTTCCTGAGTTCTGCATAAGATGTGCATGGCAAAAGGGGTATCTGCATCTAAATCCTCTATAGATCTCTCCGTGCAATCCCACCCCGCAATACCACTTTGAACGGAGAAGAGGTTTCAGATGACCACTTAGTCAAGTCATTGTAATGGAAGACAGGCCTGTGCGGTGATGAGGGAATCCTTCGTGAGTTCCAACATATCACGCCGACCAGTTGTGTGATCAGAACATCATGCAGATCGGGTGGAGATGGTTACTACCAATCAAGGGTCCGAGGATATATCACATAAACTACTCCGTACTATGTGCTCCGTAAAGACTACGTACACAGACGCACAAGGCTCGTGGCTTTTATTGATTTTTATCCGTAATTAGGTAGTTCCCTCTGGAAAATCAATTATCGATATTTCAATTTTATTACGTAGTCTCATTAATCATTCTACAGTTACCTACCTATAACCCTTTTTATTAGACCTTGATATTTCCAATATACCTAGGAACCTTGGAAGTATAAGATCCATCATGTTTAAAGCTCTGCGCACTAATGGAATTAATTTTTTAATGTGGAACGAAGTGAAGGGATTTGCTACAACAACTTTCATTCCTCCGTACTCGTAAGCAGTGAATTTAATGCTCAGGTGAGTAGCCCCCCATTCATTACTTCAAGGTTCTGAGGAACTGATGGTACTTGCACAAATATATATCATGTGTTGACCTGTGGCCCGGTACCTGCATACTGGGTCCACGGGTATCAATACCTAGGTAGAGCTTTGATCAATCCAAGATTGAAGATCCCATGTAGGTTGAATCATCGAATATCCAGATGACCTCGGGTATATGTATCATGTCTATTGTACATTTGGCAGCGGTAGCTTGCATCTCCGGGTTTAAGACGGACTTTTCTTCCCGCGTCATGTGTCTACTTGGGTATCATTCTAATGTAGACATCTTTTATTCACTTCAATACATTGTCAAAGTAAAACCTCCACTTTTCCAATGTTCCTAGAATACTCCTTTTTCAACTGCATGAAACTAAGAACGATACCTGGATACTCCTTACTCTGGGCTCTGGGATGATAGGCAGTCACGTGACTGTCGATAAGATCTTCTCTGCCGAACAACCTCTGAACCTCTAAACCTCTCTACCAAAAAAAAAAAGCTCCCCCTCCTTATTTCCATCCCCCGATTAATTCCAGACATAGAGTCTGTTCCTTTCCCTGGCTGAGTTTAAATTTATGATCAAATTCATATTAAACTCTGGTAAATCTCCCAGGCACTCGCAAGCCGACGGATCGCAATCCGAGTCGCGTCACGGCCGTCGCGGGTAATAGAAAAATTGGCGAATCGAGTCTTTGTTTACTTCTCGACGAAGTAAACTTACCATCATGTCGAAACGCGATGCAGAGGGTCCTGAAGGAGATAAATTCACGGGGCTTGATTCAGAGAGGTACACGGGGCCAACGGATGTAGCTGTACGGGCGACTGCTGCCCAGCTGGCGAACAGAAAGTAAGTTGCAATAATAACTTGCGGTTGTAGACGAAGCTCTATCTGAGAAATCTGACTTCCAATTGTTACTTCCGCTTGTCGTGTCTACTTTTGGCATTTTCACTTCCACTTCCACACTACTTTCACTTCCACTATCCCTCTTCTTCCTACACCTTCTTTTCTTTCCCACCTTCTATCTTTACCACATTCTCTTCTTTCCCTCTCCCATACTCAGCTTCGAAATTCTTCCTTCCAGTTCGTACGAATTGTGTCAAGCAATTACAAACTCATAACAGTTGACTCTGACAAGGATTACAGAATTAAGGACGTCCGCAAGCGTTCATCACGTTCAACAACCCCATTAGCTGGAAATCCAGCTTCAAGCAACCCTTTCGCATTTGCGGCATCTGCAGCTCCGAGCCAACCTTTCTCATCTGGAGCTCCTGCAGCTCCTGCAGCTCCTCAGCCTTTCTCGTTCGGTGCCACTGCACCTTCAAGTAATATCTCAGCTCCCACCAACTCTTTCTCGTCTGGAGCTACTGCGCCTCCGAGCCAACCTTTCTCGTTCGGTGCTACTGCACCTTCAAGTAATATCTCAGCTCCCACCAACTCCTTCTCGTCAGGAGCTACTGCGCCTCCGAGTCAACCTTTCTCGTTCGGTGCTACTGCACCTTCAAGTAATATCTCAGCTCCCACCAACTCTTTCTCGTCTGGAGCTACTGCGCCTCCGAGTCAACCTTTCTCGTTCGGTGTTACTGCACCTTCAAGCGAAAGCTCAGTTTCCAACAATCCTTTTGGAGCCACTGCAGCTACTGCAGCTCCGAGCCAACCTTTCTCGTTCGGTGGTACTACTTCTTCAACCGATAATTCAGCTTCGAGCCAACCTTTCTCATTCGGTACATCGACTGCCCAGACGTCTTTCAACTTTTCGGGATCCGCTGAATCTCCTGCCTCAAATCCTTTTGCACCTGATATGTCTGCACCACCCAACAAGTTTTTTTCCACACCAGGCGGTATGTTCGGAACCAATCCCGCTGCTGGTTCGGGTGGCGTATTCAAGCCTCCAGTCCGCACGAACACTGGGTCAGGGTCATCCCTTTTTGGCTCTGCCCAACCGAATCAGCAATTTTCCTCTGGGACTTCTCAATGGGGCAATAATGAACCCCCACCTCAGCAACTGAACGCTCAATTTGGTGCGCCGGCCAGTGCGTCTTCGAATGGTACATTCGCTACAAATGACAATGCCTCGGGCAACCCAACACCCAGCTCTTTCTCCCAACAATCTTCGAATTTGTTTGCTGCGCCAGGCAATGCGTCTTTGAATGGTACATTCGCTACAAATGACAATGCCTCAGGCAACAAACAACCTTCCTCTTTTGGAACTACAGTCTCATTCTCACAGTCTTCGCCTTTGTCTGGTGCGCCGGCCAATGCTTCCTCTGCACCAGTCACGACTTTTTCGAATGGTATTACAGTTGATAAACCTGCTGAAATACAGCAAAATGATACTCCCTCAGGCGGCCAGAAGCCATTCTCCTTCAAGTTTGGTTCTACCCCTACAGCTGATAAACCCGCCGAGGGAAAGAAAGATGAGGTTATCTCGGGCACCCCGAAGCCCTTCTCATTTGCGTTTGGTTCTACCCCTACAACCGATAAACCCGCTGAGGCTCTCTCGAGCACCCCAAAGCCCTTCTCCTTTGCCTTCGGTTCTACCCCTGCGGCTGATAAACCCGCCGAGGCTCTCTCGAGCACTCCGAAACCCTTCTCCTTTGCCTTTGGCTCTACCCCTACAGCGGATAAACCTACCGAGGCTCTCTCGAGCACTCCGAAACCCTTTTCCTTTGCCTTTGGTTCTACCCCTGCATCTGATAAACCCGCTGAGACTCTCTCGAGCACTCCAAAACCCTTCTCTTTTGCCTTTGGCTCTACCCCTACAGCGGATAAACCCGCCGAGGGAAAGCAAGATGAGGCTGTCTCGGGCACCCCGAAGCCATTCTCCTCTGGGTTTGGTTCCACAACTACAGCTGATGAACCTACCGAGGCAAAACATAATGCGGCTATCTCGGGCACACCAAAGCCACTCTCCTTTAAGTTTGGTTCTACCCCTGCAGCTGAGGAAAAGGAAGATGAGGCTCTCTCGGGCAGCCCGAAACCGCCCTCCTTTGGCTCTGGTGTCTTTTCACAATCGTCGACTACGTTTAGTGCGCCAGCCAACGTGTCTTCTGCGCAGACCAGTGTGTCTTCTTCGAATGGTACTACAGCTGATAAACCCGCGGAGGCAAAGCAAGACGAGACTCCCTTGGGCAACCCAAAGCCCCCTCCTTTGGGCTTGGTTCTACCACTATAGCTGATGAACCTGCTGAGGCAAAACAGGATGAGGCTGTCTCGGGAAGCCCGAAGCCCCCCGCCTTTGGGTTTGGTGCTATCACTACATCTGATAAATCCATGGAGGCAAAGCAGAATACGTCTTCCTCAGGCAGCCCGAAACCTTCACCCTTTGATTCTGGGGTCTTTTCACAATCGTCAACTGCGTTTGGTGCGTCGGTCAATATGTCTTCCTCAAACGGTACATTTTCTCAGTCTTTTTCGGGTATTCCGCAACCCCTCTCTTCTGGTTCTGGAGGCGCCTTTTCACAATCGTCGACTACGCAAGCCAGTACGTCTTCCTCGAGTGGTACATCAGCTGCAACTGATAATGCATCGGGCAACCCACAACCCCCTTCCCTCACTTCTCGTGTTTCATTCCCACAACCTTCAACTACATTTAGTGCGTCAGCCAATGCGTCTCCTTCAAATGGGCTCTTCGCTACAGTGACCGATTTTGTCGAAGAAAAACAAACCACTAATGCTCCCCCAATCACTCCCGCTTCTTCCGCAAAGTCTGGGAATGCGTCCTCCGTTACAGTCACCAACCCCGTCGAGGCTAAACAAGCCAATGAGGGTTCCTCCAGCAGCTCGCATGGCTTCTTTGCTGCTACTGCTAGAAAGGCCTCTGAGAAAATTCACGACCCTAATTTCGTTTCTTCCGCTCCTCGCATCCGTGGTTTCTCGCCCAGTCTCACGGAAAAGTATCCACCACCCCCCGATGGCAAAGATATCCATATCCCGGCATATCCTTTCCCTGACTTTATTGAAGACCTTGAAATGACCAATGAGGAGCGGGATAAGTTTAAGTTGCAATGGGCGGTTCGGTCTCTCAATGGCAGCTTCAGACAACACCTGATATCCCTCTCACCTGATGATCACTACTTCGACAATGCTATCATGATGTACACAAAGGTACGTATGAGCATGGGCGCCCCACTCAGATGGCGTGGAGATCAAAGCTTGTTTGAGGGTAAAGGCAAAACTGCGCGACTTCAGACTGAGCCCACTGAAGCTCGGCACAAGGCTGCTGAAGCTGAGACTCAAGAAACGAGAGGGACAGGAAAACGTAAAGCCACAGAAATTGACCGCGATAATGACGAAGAAGAATCTGCACGACGCGATGCCGAAAAGCAGCGACCAAAGCGCCCCAAAGTGCGAGGGTATTCTGCAGATTTCTCCGACTCCGACTCCGATGAAGAGGAGTGCGCACAACGCGATGAAGAACAACGGTTGAAGCGCGCCGCCGATGTTGAAGAAAAAAAACGGTTGCAGCACGCTGCCGAAGAAGAGCATCGATCGTACCACACTGCCCTTAGTGAAGAGAAGCTATCTAATATGGCTGCCGAAAAACGGTATAATGAACAAAAGGAAGAAGAGCAGCACGTTTCCGATGCCAGGGATGAGGAAGAAAGGACGAGCTTGGAACATGCCAGGGAGAAAAAACAGCTGGAAGATGACAAGCGCCGTTCGGAAGCCGAAGCGGAAACCAACTTTAATCTTGACGAAAACCTTCTGAAGTCCCAGGAGAACACCAAACGCAAGTCTGCAAAATTCGACCATGATAATGATGGTGATGCGGAGAGCGTACGACGAGATGCTGAAGGGCAACGTCTGAAGAGAGTCAAAACGAGCCCGCCGCAAGTCTCTAAGCCAGTCGACCCGGCACCGACACCCGTCAGTCAAGAGGGAGTCAAAGACCCGGCACCCACATCATCCGTTAGCCAAGAGACAACCAATGATGAGGAGCAGGCTTCTGGCTCGGTATTTGACTTGTCTCGTGCAACAGCCGGCGAAGAGGAGGAAGAGGTTGTGTTTGAATGCCGTGGCCGAGCATTCAAAGTGTCTCAAGGTTGGGTTTCTCAGGGCACCGGCATCGTTCGAGTGCTGAAGCATCCCAGTGGACGTTCTCGCCTTCTTCTCCGCGCTGAACCTAGCGGTAATGTTATCCTCAACGCACTGCTGAACAAGGAGCTCAAATACCCACGCACTAAAAACCATGTGCAACTCCCAGTGTTGCGACCTGACGGAGGAGCGGAACAATGGGCCATCCGGGTCAAAGCCGAGGTGGTTGAGGAATTTCACTCGAAATTGTTGGAGGTGATTCAACGGTGATTCAATGAAGCCCATGCCGTTGCCGAGCATAGCATGATGTATTTTTTTTTAGGTAGAGAATACCTTTTTTTATTTTACGTTCTTTTTCTTGTAGTGTAGCTTTGTAGCGACTTGATGTTGAAGATATTATTAGCTGTATAGCTTTGCAACATCCACTCTTGCGTTCAGTCAGGATTAGATCTTAATTCATCCATGGATGTGGAGTCCATGCATGCCTAGATCCATGGGCAATGTTTCAAAACATTGAACTTGAAATGTCTATCCATGGAAAGACACGAGTCCAGATCGAAAAAGACGACGAAGCCTACACCACAGCCATAAGCAAGATCCTGCGAACAAACGTGATCGCTTCATTCCACCAAATCAGCTCTTCAACAGGCTCCATTTCCACCTCCGCATCTTTCCCGTATCCCAAACTGTCAGAAATTCTAATGTCATGGATCTACGCGCTGACCAACGAACTTATCCATTTTTTCGGGATGTCAAATTTAGTACAAGATATGGTTGAGGTCTCCTTCTGAATCGTCGATGTCAAAATGATTATAGCCATTTATGAGATACCTTCAAATGTATTACTCCAAGCTATTAAGTAAAAACCTGAACAGATGGAAAAGAAAATGCATAGTGGTATAAAAAAAGTATTTTGATTTTAGAAGCCCCTAGTCAGCCCATTTACTCGTCATCGACGGTAGCGGTGTGCAGACCCTTGGCGCTCTTGACGTTGACAGCCTGGACGTGGGAGTACAGACGCTCCTTGGCACCCTCCTCATCGTTACGCTTGCGGGAGATGCGAACACGGAGACGGAAGGGAACACCCTTGATACCGGCTTCCCAGACCTTCTTGTTGAGGGCGGGGTCGAGACGGACGTCCTTGGTGCCCTGTTCAGAATGTCAGGAGACCGATTTTGACATCAAGGTTATTTGGATTGAAACACTTACCATAGCCTTCTCGGCAAAGGCGCGGATCTCCTTGATAGCACGGGGAGCACGCTTCTTGAAGCTGACACCGAAGACCTGTATTTACCGAAAGAAGTTGTAATCAGTCTTCCGTCCAAATGCCATCTGGTAGAGATCAAGCTCTGCGATATTCTGTTTCGGCCATAGAGGTGGACTTCATCAAACTAATTCTTCTTCTTTCTGTCGATTCAGGAGGAAAAGAGTGGCACCTGCAAAGATTCCGAAGACTCCTGCAGGTGTCAAGTTGTTGCGAGAACAAGCTTGTTTTTGGCGTTGTGGTCGGGAGGTAGACGAAAGAGATTTGACATCTTAGTTCGCACCCACGACTGATTTTTCACCACACACATCTTATTCCTCTGGAAAGAAAAAGTTCCATATTTCAGGAGAAGTGTGTTCTCTGTCCAATTTTGCCTCCACGGATTCACATTGAATCGCAGGTCAGGGTCGAAACGGGGGGGGGGGGGGTTCGGGGATTTTTCAACATACGCGCTTGTGGAGGTTGATGGTGTACTCGCGCGACACCACGTCGGCAATAGCCGAACGCTGGGTCTTCTTGCCGGTCTGGACGTTAGACATCTCTAGGTGATGTTAGAGAGAGATATTAGGCAGACAGTGATGTAGATAGACTGACTGTTTGGGGGTGGGCGACTGTGGGCGGGGAGTTGTCGATGAGTTCAGAATCTCGATTTGTGCCGCAAATTTCAAGTGTGAACTCGCTTATCCCGCAGCTCCACTATGATTGGTATAATGTCACATGATGACCCACTCTCAGATCTTTGTAATGCCTCAGGTGTTAATTGCTTACATAATTGTAGATTTGACCTGCACTTAAATATCATTAACTGTTAGTTGAGCTGAATCACCAGTATGATCATCTACTTATGAAATTGTATCCTGTTTATTCACTACCTTCATATTTGCTAATGTTAAATTCACTAAATCATCCTGAACCCTCGCCGCTCACGTCGGGGTATAGATCAAACCGCCGCTGAGTAGAAATTGGAATACCCTTACGAGTGCTCACAATGGTTTCATTATCCAAATCTGCATATATGGTTGCCTCATTCTCCTCGGCCTCAGCCAAGATACTCGCACTCGGGTCACTAACCAGACTGTGCCCGTAGGCGTGGTAATCCGCATTCAAATCCCGCGCCGGGCTACAGAGAGCCACATAAGCCTGGTTATCAACGGCACGAGCACGTCCCAGAAGTGACCAGTGTAGAGGACCAGTAGTGGTATTGAATGCGCCGGGGTAGACAAGCAAGAAGGCGCCCTTGCGCGCAGCGATCATGGCCGCTTCCGGGAAACGAATATCATAGCAGATGGCCAATCCAATCTTGCCATATTCAGGGAGGTCAATGACTGTTAGTTGGTTACCAGGTGACAGGACATCGCTCTCCTTGAACTTGATCTTCCCCGGGATATCTATGTCGAACAAGTGGGTCTTGCGGTGAGTACCGATCAGGGAACCCGAGGGCGAAAAGACCAGAGAGGTGTTATAGTATTTCTGGGTAGTCGGCTCCAGTTCTGGGATACTACCACCGACAAGGTATGCATTTGCCTCAGCAGCAATGGCTGATAGCGCATGGAAGGACGGCGACTGTTCCTTCGTCGGCGGGGAGGGGAGGAGGGTTTCAGCGTATTTGGGGAAATACCCTGTGCCGTAGGGAGAGTTAAAGCATTCAGGGAGAACGATGAGGCCTGCGCCAGCTTGTGCGGCCTCGAGAATCTTTGTTCGAGCGTGTGAGAGGTTAACGGCCTTGTCCGCGCCTAGATGTGCGTCAGTGGGTAAATCTCAGTGAGAACCTGAGGATGACGTACCGGATGCAAGCTGCACCAAGGCCAATTTGAGGGGCTTCTTCAAAAATGTACTCATCGCAATGAACCGGGGTGCTAACAAGTTTGAAATGTGTAAAGGGATCACCTCATCTTATGAATGTGGGGAGGGGGTAAGGTCAGCATCGGAGCAGAACTGCGGGCCCCACTGATAAGAACACTTGTGTCATTATTCAACGAAGTGACGCTCTATACTAACAGTTGACGGAAATCAAATGTACTACACAGTATACACACCTGTTCCTGGGAATACTGTAATTTTTAGCCTCTTGACTCTTGACTCTTGAATCTATAGGTACCCGTCGGAGCTCATCGCGATCTCCTTCTTTTGTACCTCCAGAGCTACCTAGGTATCCTAATAGAGTCTCTGCGTTTTTCTACCTCTTATTGAATAATTTGGAGCAAATCCCGACTCTTTCTTACAAGTTTTGAAAGTTTTCAAGATTGCTTATTACGACAAGCTTTCTAGTATTACCTCGCAGGATGACCAATTCAAGTGCCACAACCTGTACACATTCATATGGTCCTTTATAACCTCATTGAAGTCCTTTGAGGTTATAACTGGCCCAACCTCAGGTTTGTTGTCTACTGATTGGAATTATTACCTCCGATTATTAATTGATAGACTTCATGATTATGGTTGAATCAAAGCCGAGCTTTCCATCATATCTACCTTGATGTTATCACGGCAAGTCACTGGAGTCTCATACCTGAGCCACTTAAACTGGTCAGAAAGATGCTCGAAAAGGTCCCTAGGCTATGGTAGAAATCGAGGGTGAGGATTGCGGAGTCTCAAGGCTCATTCTCGCACTGCCTTAACAGCTATTACTATATAAATTGACGGGAAGTTGGCTGAGAGCTAGCAGTCGATACCAAATTCTTACCAATACATCCAATACAATCATGACTCTTATAAACATACCAAGAACCTAAGACAGCTACTTCTAAAGAGCCGCTCGAAATCAGTGTGAGCTACATCGATCAGCATAGCGCCGTGCAAAGAAACAAAGTCACAAAAGCTTGAAGCTGAAAAGTTGTTGTCACATTGTTTCAAGTGACTAGATCAGCTATAACTATATTACAACTGAGAGAGAAGACAGCCACTCAAGCACATATACAGGATTACATAGCCTTTGCGGCCCATAGGAGATTGGAATATTAGTAGTTGAAAGATTTTCCCACCGATATTTGATTGATCACCAACCACCACCTGAAAGGAAATTTTGGGGCTCTCAGCATATTTAAAGATGGAGACTATTTTTCATTATTATCATATGCGCGAGCCTTTGACTCAATTATCAGCGGCTTTGAAGACGCGTCTAGGGGGTATATCATTATTTGAGAGGCCCCTAAATAGGTGTATGGATGATGAAGCTTAGAGCTCTCTAAAGAACTGGATTGATTATTGTGATAAGATTGGTATGCCTTTAAATTTCAAATAGTTTTATGTAGCTGTTAAAAACATTTTTTACATCCCTACTCCTTTTACAAAGCCCTTGAGCCAAGATCGGGTCAAATGTTTCCTCAAACATACCTTGATTGTAACGGGCTGATGCCCGCCATAGGGATTTTGGTGCCCATCATCCATTTTTACTGCGGTAAGATCACGCGACTCGAAGGTCCTTCATCCTCGACTCCACGTCGACCTTCTTACACCCCTTAAGGATTTTGTACACAGCATGTGTCTAGCTAGTTCTGAATCTAAGATTAGCTTTAGCCCTTCACATTAATTATCACAACTGACGCCGAAAGCTCTGATATTGAGAGCCAGCGGGCTTTGATGAATCAGTCATTGAAGATTCGTTTGAAAGTTATCAGAATGTTATTGAAGATACTGGTATAGAAGCCTCAGATATCTAAAATTTTGATAAAACTGGTTTATAAGTTAAGAGCTTGGAAAGACGAATAGATAACTACAAGAGAGCTACGGAAAAAAAACATTCATGGATCTTTCCAAGGTTCGAATAAACACAATTTGAGAGTTTGTTATTGTGTTTGAAGCTATTTTAACAGTTGGTTTTAGTATCTCGTTAATAGTCATTCTCTCTACTAAACAAATGCTTCTACATTGGTTTAATAACCTCAATAATGATGATATTGAGATTAGCATTGGAAATTGTTATATAACTGATTCATTCGCATTTCTATGGATTCAGCAATTTAAAAAATGGTACATAGTCTGGAGTCGTGTATTAAAGAAATCCATCAAAAGATCATTGTATATACCAACTTGGGATCCCATCTTATGATAGAATTTCCTGAACTTTGTGAAAAACATCATAACACTATCTTATTTTTATTCTTCCTTATTTAACCTACTGACACCAGCCTTTAGATTTTAGTGTATTGAATGTCTATACTTAGGTAAACACTAGCATTCAAAGACCTTGGGACTGTTGACGATACGATAGAGTCTGGAATAACACGATTTACTCAGGATGATCTCATAGCTGCACTTTATTTTAATCGACAGAGAGCTTCTGATTATCAGGGAATCGACCTATTGATCTATCTTTGGTATATGCTAATTACTCTTATAACCATCGGCCCCCATCTGATCAGAGTTATTCAACTAAATTCAGCAGCCTAAAGACTGTTGAGCGCGTTTAAAAGCTAATCATAATTTTACGAAGCAAGCCCTTCTTGCTGGAATGCTTACAAAAGGCGCTCGTAGTCTTTACCATGAATTACAAGCTTCCCGATAGGAGCTCAATAATATTAGGGGGTCATTTACAGCGCACCAGGCGCACCAGGGCATCCTACATAAAGCCTGTCGTCAACATGTGATCATTATAAATTGAGAGATAAAAACTGATACTAGTAATATTATATTTATAGGTAAAAGTTAATAAATTTGGATATGAAGATGGAGAAGTTGAATGTTTTCATATGGGTGCGGGACCCGCGCTAACATAAATTGTTAATTTATGACAGGGCCGGTTAGCTCCTGCGACCATTGTGGTTCTCGGGAAGTGCTTGGCAGCAATCCAGTCCGAGGGGAATCCGAGGGAATCCGAGTGAAATTTCTCTTCTGGGAGACCTGTCTCAGTCCCAATCGAACGGCCTTTCTCAAGGTTGGTGTCCTAACAATGAAAAATGACATAGCCATAAACAACAACACATGATCCATCAATGGCCCTTTTTTCTCAGGGAGAATCTGGAGGAGTGAGGAGATAGATGTATTCTGCTTGTTTTCTCTTCCAAATGGCACTAATTCCCATTAAGCATCCTTTCAGCTCTACTTTGTACACACTTACTCCCAACACATCTACCTGGCAACCGAACATAGACATGATCTGCAAGTCTTCCCCTATTCCCGAATTCGGGTACATGTTGACTAAATGATAGGCCTGAATAACAGGTTTGGTGCGGCTAGTGACCCTTAGGGCTCGGCTAAACCGCATGAAGCATATCCCGGGGTCCGTACCGTACTTGTAAATAACACTAACGTGGTTTTATTACATTACGCGTATTATAACATGTAGCAGGACTAAGATGGAATGATGTTGATTCACTAGTCCTGGAGGCTGTACCACTGGTAGCCTTGAACAAGAGAGAATTTCGTTGTCATAATTAGTATAAAGTTGATATCATTTTATTTCCAACTAGGTTTCCTTCGTGGAAAGTTCAATAAGATAAGGGGAGTACCAAGTATTTTTCAAAAGAGGAGTAGACCCACAGACCCACACATTTCGGATCTGATTAAAATACGACTTTATCTGATCAAACCTGAAAATAGGGAATCTGATAAACAGATAATAATCAATAGACTTTCAGAAATCACAGTTTAGAATCGATCCAAATCGGTGATCTCTTCTCCACAAATGCCTTGATTCCCTCTGAAAAGTTAGCACCCTTATACAAACGAGGATACCACTCGTCCGCAAGGGTAGTAACGGCATCTTCCGCACTGCCAGCTTCCCAGCTCAACCGAACCCCGAGCCGACCCACAACGAGGGCGTCTGGGCTGTTTTGGCACAATTGAGACGCTAGCTCCACTGCCGCCTCAGCGACATCTCTGCCGGTTTCCACCAACCGAGTAATAAGACCCCAGTCGTAAAGCGTAGCCGCACTGACCGTGCGCCCAGTGAGGACAAGGTCCATAGTCCGTTGAAGACCCATGGTCCGAGTAAGCCTTGGCAAGCAACCTGCTACCGGAACGATTCCCCTTTTGACCTCGGGAAGAGCAAAAGTTGCGGAAGTAGATGCTATTACGAGATCGCAATTCGCCACCATTTCGAATCCTCCGCCCATGCATATGCCATTCACGGCCCCGATTATCGGCTTCTTCCCGCTACGACGGGGCAATCCGGCTAGACCGGGTGCGGCCATATCATTGATCTGGCCGTTCTTGTTAAAGGTGTTCCATTCTAGTAGGGTGTTTGTTAGTGGTGAAAGATGACGCGTAAGTGTTGATGTTATTGATGATACCGTGAAGATCAGCACCAGTGCAAAAAGCTCGCCCATTGCCGGTAATAATTCCAACCCATAAGCTCTCATCTTTATCAAAGAGTTCCCAGATCCCTTGGATCTCACGGCTCATAGAATTTGTAATGGAATTGAGTTTCTCGGGTCTGTTCAGTGTGACTTGCACCACCCGCTCATGCGGGAAGGACACAGTGAAATGCGCATAGTTATGGGGCTGCACCTTAAGAGACATGAGGATTTAATCAGATAAGATGAAGGGAAGGTCTGGGCGGAGGATTGAATAGAGCTGATTTTTATGGGTCGTGGGGCAACGCGATATCGGGGTTGTAACTGGTAAGAAACTGAGATTTGGTCTGCTTATATTCAAAATTAGAATACCTCGGCCTCTTTTGCAAGTCACTTCAACTTGATCCCTCAAGGTCCCGCCTCAAGTTCTTTTCTTCATATACGGAATTCAAAGTCTTTCAAAATGGCTCACAGTTATCCGCCTATCAAGCTTCCTCATCCTTTCCTTACGGCATATCGAGTGCATACTCTCACAGAGGCATTCCCTGCCAAGCGCGCTCTGCTTCTAGACAATCAGCCCACCACTGGAAGATCATTGCCTGAGCAACTACATCACGAATCTCTCTCATGGCTTGATTTGAAGACTTCGGAAGCCGAACTTCCACCGGATAACAATAACACGGCATGGGCACGAGCACGTCGAAGCCCCGAGACCGTCTTCCAATGGACAGGAGAAAGCAAGCCTTCCCTGGGTCAAATTTGGAATGTGATTCACGCTATTTACCTGGGTTACCCGACAACCGAATACTTCCGAGTGTCACTTGTTGGTTCAGGGAAGGAGACTATTCGACGTGAGCTGCTCACAACTGGCCTAGCGATTGAGCATCCTAAGCAATGGGGCTCCAAGCAAAAGTCTGAGGAAGAGAATGAGCTCCTTGTTCTACGTAGCTCATTTTGGCAAGGCGCCGCCTCACCAACCGGCCCTCGTCCGATTTGGGTAGTCGGCGACGGGACAGATGGACCATCAGAATCCCTATCGCGTTACCCGGTTTGGCCAGAAAACTTTCAAATTACCAACAAGTTCCCTGAGGAGCCTGTATATACTCGTCATCCAATTCGTCGACCCAAGCCACACCCAGGCTCAATTGCTTACAGCAGGTATATTCCCGAGATCGACGAGCACTTTTCGCTCGAGGTGGTGAACTGGGAGGATGCAGAGCACTTGAAGCTCTTCAATAAATGGCAGAATGATCCACGTGTTGCGAAGGGGTGGAATGAGACTGGTACTTTGGATCAGCACCGTGAATACCTGCGAAAGTTGCACTTCGACCCCCATGTCTTATGCCTGTTCGGCCGATTTAATGAGACCCGTTTTTCATACTACGAGTTGTACTGGGCTAAGGTAAGTTTCTGTATCGTCTGTGTTGTCAAAATTAATGCTGATTTGTTCACAGGAGGATCATTACGGTGCTCACTACAATGCCGGAGACTATGACCGTGGCCGACATTCCCTAGTTGGAGATTCGTCGTTCCGTGGTGCTCGGCGGGTAAATGCTTGGTATTCAAGCTGCATTCATTACTGCTTCTTAGACGAGCCACGCACTGCAAATGTTGTGGGCGAGCCCAAAGCTACGGGCGAGATTATCTTATCTTATGAGAATTCTCAGGGTCTTACCATTGGCAAGTATGTTGACTTGGGCCACAAAAGATCAGTGCACTCGATCTGTAGTCGAGAGAAGTGGTTCCAGTTGTGTCCGGTTTTCTGGGATGGACGAGATCGGCCCTTGGAGTCGGCTGATCGTGCGGCCTGGAACGCGAAGCTGTAAATCGATGTAACCAACCAGTTTATTTTCATAATTATATCAAAGAGCTTTTACTAAGTAGCCTGGTTTCCCAAGGCTTGTATATACCTCGATTAGATAGTTTCGAGTAAGGTATACAAATGGAACTGGTTAAGTTAACGTGGCCGAGAACCAACAGCATTAAATTTTAGAGACCTTAGTCTTTCATCCTTAATCAAAATTCTGAGTAGAATATGAAAGAGAATTCAGCTATATAAGTGTAGATAACATAAGTCTTTCTTTAGACTCTTCTTTACCAGACCGTACCCTTAACCTGGGGAGACTTTCTCAAGTCAATGTTCCGAATCATCATGACCCAAATTAGGGCCAAACCCATAACACCAGTTCCAACAGCAAGCATTCTTGTTTGAGCATAGCCATAGGCTTTCTGGATAGCGAGTCTAGTAGGAGACCCAACAGCATAGCTGAGCTGTGTGTCAAGATCCTCATAGATCATATCGAAATTATCCATAGCTGATTCCGGAAGATACTTCATCAAAGCGTTGGGATAAGTGTTTTGCCAGATAGCAGAGGAAATTGTAGCACCCATAGCATCACCGACAGTACCGACGACATTCAGAAGGGCGAGCACAGTAGCAAAGTGCTGGTGATCGACAGCAGCCAAGATGGAGAGCTGTTCAACGATGATGAACACAGAGCCACCAATTGAGATAAAGACTTGGCACATGACAAGGTAGCCGACAGACTGGTCAGGGCGGCGGAAGTAGATCATAAGACCCTGAGTAAAGATGTAGAGGGGAACGCCAATCCAGAGCAGCCACTTGAAGCGACCGGTGCGGCGGATCAAGAAACCAACAAGAAGCAGCAAAACACCTGATACTACATCGAATGTGTTGCCGATGTACCCAGCATTGGCCACACTCAGGTCATTGACAACCTGCAGGAAAGAGGTGAAATAGTTGTCCCAGCAGTAGTAGCAGAGCTGGTATGTAGCATCAAGCAAGCAGGCGCCGATGACAGTGCGATTCCACAAAAATTGGAAAGCGAACAGGCGCTTCGGAGCCAGGAGCCACTCGTAAAGGATGAAGATTATAAGCAAAGCGACACCAACACAGATCATTGCAATGATATAGGGCGTATCCCAGCTACTGGGGGCACTACCGGCAATATCGAAGGGTAAAAAGAAAAGGACAAGACCAGCGGAAAAGAGAAGGACACCAAGGGCTAGAACGGATGGGAGTTAGCGAACTGTTCAGTTATAGGATCGGAATACTTCTCACCATCGAACTCTATGATGTAAAACCAGATGCTTTGCAAAACTGTACGTCCACTATTTTCTGGAACATAGCCACTTGCCTTCCGCGCCTTTACCAGATTCCACTTTAGTACACCATAAAGAGGGGCGGCAACAATGGGGAAGATGATGGCAAAGATGCCGAAAGGCCAGCGCAGACCGATGCCATTATCACTCACTGCATCATCTGCGGCTTTGGGCCCAGCGAAAGCAGTGATGATATAGGGGGAGGAGGTAAAGGCATATGCCAAAGCTCGAGATTTCAGCATAGTTGAATCTGCTGTGATCACATCCACGACGTATGTCATGCCTGAAAATCCGAGGGTATAAAACACCTGTATTTTAAGTTAGAATATGTAGCCCTCTGAAGAAGCGCTGGGGAATCTTACGTATGCAGCACAGAAGGTGGCTAGGTTGTTGCAAGCAGCCATCATGATCAATCCAACGGTGGCCAGAACTGTCATGAACAGGAAACCCTCTGCTCGACCCCAGAGATCCATAACCTTCGAAAGGGGAATGTAGCAAGCAGCGGTGATCGCGTCCGAGACAATATAAATAGTGTTCAACAACGAGTGAGCCTCCCATTCACTAGTAATATAGGGGACCAAGCTGGACAAAATATTAGATTGGAAAGAATTGGTGAAGTAGAGGAACCAAATACTAAGAACTCAGGTTAGATATGACACTTTCTGTCTCGAGTCGGTAGGGTAAGACGTACTTGACGAAGATGGCGATGAGCGACCACTTTGACCAGGCTTGAGTAACGGCCTCTATATCTCGAACACCCTGCTGCAGATTTTCATTATCTTGAACATCATCGCCAGCGACTCCCTCGGGGGTATCCAGTTGGCCCTTCTCGACTGTAGTCGTGTTGACCTGAGCAACCGAATCGTCGGTCTCTTGACGGCGAAATATATTCCGTAGTCCCATGGTTACAACAGGGAATACTCAGAAGTCTTGAGAAGTATGAGATATCACAATTAACAAAGTAAAGGAATCATTAAGATTAATAAAACCCTGCCTACTTAAGCCATATGATCCACTGATTGATAAAAGATTGATAAAAGCAGCGAGATCGGCTAATATACCTAATATTTCGTAGCGAGATGCAGCTTAAGGAACGCCTCAAACATAAAAAAACCCATCGGCCCACCCATTGTGTATCTAGGCGAGCAGTTTCAAGAATCAACTCGCAGAATGGATTTGTTTGTTGTATGGTTTTGTAATACATAGTCGATACCGTAATACGCATAGTGGAGCCATACGTGGCCGGTTGAGTCGTTTGATCCGTTTGATCTCATGATTTTGATCCGGCAGACACCGATTTCGGCCTAAGATGCCCCATGGGCGATGAAGTAAAATTTTGAATTTAGCGAGTCAGATTTTGGGGGTGAGCCGAGCAGATCATGCAAAGTGGCTTTTTGAATGGAAAAAGAAAATTGTTGTGGAACTTGGCAGCTTCCCCTTCAGGTATAGCCCTGATTGATAAGATTTCCATCTTCCGTCCGAAGTTCGGGGAGCTTTGCTTTCGTAACCGAAGTTGATCCTCCTGGTGAAGGCTTTCTCCCTGTCTGTTAGATTAATGAATTGAGACGTTGCAATCGCACTTTCTAATACATTGATACGTTAATTGTCCCTGAGGACCCTCAATTTCACCATGAAGGGCCTCAAGCGGTTCACGGCCTACTTCCGCATGCTCGTTGCCGCAAACCCGTCCAAATCAGAGCTTTGCATGTTGGGAGTAGGCATAGTCAGTGCAATCGCATCTGGCGTCCCGTTCCCAATTATCGGAATTGTCTTCGGTAAACTACTCGATGAATTCAACTCTGTGACTTGCAATGCGCGGGATGGATCCGCTACAACGAGCTCCAACTCCGAGTCTCAGCATGAAATCAACAAAAACATCCTGTTGATTGTGTATCTGGCCATTGCACAGTTTGTCACAATCTACATACACCTCACATGCTGGACCATGAGTGGTGCGCGCTTGGCGCAGAGACTGCGAGAGACTTACTTGAAGAGTCTGCTTCGACAGGAACCAACTTATTTTGACAACCTGCCAGCTGGTGAGGTCGCCTCTCGACTAAATAGCGATATCCAAACAATTCGATCCGGCTCGTCTGAGAAAGTGGGAATCGTCCTCTCGAGTATCGCATTTTTTGTGACGGCCTATATTGTTGCTTTTATCAAGGATTGGAAGCTTGCTGCAGAGCTCCTCTCATTGGTCCCAGCTTACTTTATTATGTCTTTTGTTGGAAGCTATTATATTGAGAAACATGCTGGCCGCATGTCCGATTTTGCTGCCAGTGCTGCTTCGATTGCTTCGGAAGCGCTCTCCAATATTGTTGTGGTGCAAGCTTTTGGTGCAAACACTCGGTTGGAGCAAAAGTTCTCCACAGCGCTGAAGTCGTCTGAAACCGAAGGTTTGAAGAAGGCATTAGCTGTCGGTATTCAAGCTGGTGTCCTGTACTTTGTAGCTTATGGTGCAAATGGCTTGGCCTTTTGGCAAGGAAGTCATACTGTCGCCCACTCGGTGGAGACAGGCACTGCAGGAGTCACAGTAGGCGCTACATTCACGGTCATTTTCATCTTAGTTGAAGGTAAGTTCTTGATCCAAGGACATCCGTGAACATACTAACGATATCCCAGCTACTCTACTTCTCAGTCAAGTCGCACCATTTTTGCATCTATTCGTTCAAGCCGTCGCATCATACTCAAAACTCCAAGAGGATATTGAGCGAGAGCCCTTGATTGATGCTACTAGCACCGCTGGAATTCGTCTATCTCAGGTGGAAGGTGGCTTCGGTTTCGAGAATGTCTCCTTTACATATCCTTCCCGACCAGAGATCACTGTGCTTGACCAGGTCAGCTTTAGCATCCCAGCAAACAAACACACTGCTCTAGTCGGGCTTTCTGGAAGTGGAAAGTCGACTATTGCTGGCTTGGTGACAAGACTGTACGATCCAACAATTGGAAGAGTCACCTTTGGAGGACACGATATTCGCGACGTTAATGTGCGGGACTTGAGAAGTTTCCTCGGTCTTGTACAGCAGGAGCCATCCCTTCTTGACCGATCGCTTTTGGAGAATATTGCATACGGCCTAATCAATTCTAGTAACCCGAGTCATAAGGATTTGAAGGATGTTTTCCTCCGTCCAGACCTCGAAGAGCTAGCCAAGGATCTGAGAGATGGCAAGGATCTCATGACAGAAGCTGAAAAGCGTGGTTCTGATGTCGTCAAAATCGTTAACTTGGTAAAGCGAGCCACAGAGCTTGCCGATGCAGATGGCTTCATTTCCAGGCTGCAATACGGACTAGGAACGAATGTGGGCTCTAGTGGAAGATTGATCAGTGGTGGCCAGAAGCAGCGAATTTCTCTTGCTCGTGCCCTAGTTAGAGATCCGGCTGTTCTCATCCTTGATGAGGCCACTGCTTCTCTTGACTCTCACAGTGAGCACCGTATTCAGAATGCGATTGCCAATATTTCAGCTGGTCGGACTGTTCTTACAATTGCTCACCGTTTGTCAACCATAGCCAACGCAGACAACATCATTGTTATGCACAAGGGGCATATTATTGAGCAGGGAGATCATCGAACTTTGATGGATAGAGATGGATCGTATGCCGAGCTTGTCAAGCTCCAAACTTTGTCCCCTGAAAAGAGCGAAGCGCTGGCCAGTGCTGATAGCATCTCTGAAAGAAGCTCCCTGGTCGAAAACGACCTAGAAGAGATGAGTGCTGACATCACTGAAGAAAAGCTCCCTTCGATTGAGTCGACTAAAGTTCCCACAGAAGAAGAGGAAGAGCCAGAGACACCTGCAAAGTCTGTCTGGGCCCTTATAAAGGGTTATACACCCACTCTACGCCCACACCTTTTGGTTATTGCTCTAGCACTGATCGGATCGATCATTGTCGGTGGTGCATTCTCAGGCGAAGCTGTGATTTTCGGAAATACAGTCGGTAGTCTCGATCCCTGCAATGCAGCAGATTATATTCGCTCACAGGGTAACTTCTACGGTCTGATGTTCTTTGTCCTTGCCATTATTGAGTTCTTTGCCAACATCGTCAGCTGGACTGGGTTTGGATGGACATCGGAAAGAATAGTATACACCGTCCGAGTCTTGTCATTCCGTTCTCTTTTCGAGCAAGACCTTCAATGGCACCAGTCCAAGGGTCGAACACCCCCGTTGCTTCTCTCTTATATCACGAGAGATGGAAATGCACTGGCTGGATTGAGCGGTTCCATCATTGGCACCCTGTTCTCCATATCTGTCAACCTTGTCGCTGCAATTATCTTGACACACATCATCGCTTGGAGGATTGCGCTGGTTTGTTTGGCTTTGGTCCCGCTTCTACTCGGAGCAGGCTTGATGGAGCTTCGAGTGCTTGGCAAATTCGAAGAGCGCCATGAAAATGCGTACGCCAATTCGGTCGAGATAGGTGTTGAAGCAGTCACATCCATCAGGACAATTGCATCACTCTCCCTTGAGGGAGAAACACTGCGGGCTTATCGCGAGTCATTGAAAGGGCCGCAAAAGGAAACGCTCCAGGTCACCGTGCAAGCAAGTCTTTGGCAAGCAATTACCTACTTCCTGGGAAACCTAGTCAATGCGCTGGCATATTGGTGGGGATCTAAGCAAATCATCTCAGGCAACTACACACAGACACAGTTCTTGATTGTTGTGTTTTCTCTTTTAGTCAGTGCACTCCTCTGGAGTCAGATGTTCGCGCTTGCCCCCGAGATTTCTCAGGCGCGGGCAGCCATGGCACGAATCCTCGGCCTTATTGAGATGGGATCAGACAAGATGCAAGGCCGTGTCCCCGACCACGCGCCTGACAGAGATGTACAGGAAGACCTTGAAATGGTAGCTGAGTCAAAGTCTATGCAATTTACCGGCAAGGCTTCGAGTGTCAAGCTTTCTGATGTCCATTTTGCATATCCTGCACGCCCGGACATGAAGGTATTGAATGGACTCAGTATTAACATTCGACCTGGTCAATTCTGCGCACTTGTCGGTCCAAGTGGCGCCGGAAAGTCCACTATAATTTCACTAGCAGAGCGGCTTTACATCCCAGAGTCCGGCTCAATTATCATCGACGACGTTGACGTGACCAAGACACGTGATGTGAGATTCCGTGACTCCATCGCGTTAGTTCCACAAGAAAGCGTGTTATTCGAGGGATCGGTAGAGTTCAACATAGGACTCGGAGCTATACCAGGTCAGGACGCGACGATCGAGGATATAATTGAAGCATGCAAGCTCGCCAATATTCACGACACGATTGAGGCGTTGCCAGAGGGGTACCAAACGCTCTGTGGGCCGAATGGGAACCAATTCTCAGGAGGCCAGAAGCAGCGATTGTCGATTGCTCGAGCTCTTGTCCGCAAGCCGAAGCTGCTGATTCTGGACGAGTCTACCAGTGCTTTAGACGCAGAGTCTGAGAAATTACTGCAAGACGGGCTGGAGAAGGCTGCCCGTGGGATTACAGTCATTGCGATTGCTCATCGTCTTCGCACTATTGTCAAGGCTGATGTTATCTTCTTGATTGAGTCAGGTCAATGTGTGGATTTTGGCACGCATGCACAGTTGCTTGAAAGGTCAGAGAGCTATCGGGCTAACGTGATGCATCAAACTGTGGCGACCTGATAAATCAGTTCGGCCATATCGAGCATAGAGTGTTTTCATATTCATATTCCTATTTCCCTAACTTAAATTAGTCCCAAATTTAATAACCTACTATTTTCCGATTCAAAAAGTTGTCGTGGAGCTTCAAAAGCTTGGAACCTAAAGGTATCCGATAAAGTCACGTGTAATATGGTATGCTTTTTGCCGAGGGCACCAATTTTAAGCCTGAGGCATAAACAATTACATCCACATCCAGGATTATTGAAGCTGAGATGACCTTCTTTCTGAGATCAACTTAGGGAAGACTTCAACCCTCAGGCATGACAACACCTTCCTTCTTCTGGTGAATACTATTTGGTCATTTTAGTCAACGTCCACCTTCTATTCTTATAGTAGGGATGAGTTGAAGGTGAGCCATTTTACGTGACCGTAGATTAATGCCTGATAACCGGGGCACAAATTACGTACGCCAAGTATAAACAAGGTTTCCCTTTTTGAACATGATTTGGTACGAGCCAATGACATTGTCGATCGAATATCATCGATCGGCTTCGAGGACCACAGATTGATGTCCACACTAGTTGCCTATGTGGCTGTGAGCTAGCCACATAACTCTTCCAAATGAACACACATGGAGAGCACTGCCCCTCTATCTTTGTCGATCTAAACGCATCTAGATGAATGGACCATGGAACCCGGTAGTTACTGGGGTTGACCCGGCTTAATGTAGATGGCAAGAGGGGTAACTTTTGCCCCTCCCCCTATAAGAAGGAAAATCCCAACTCCTCTCGTCTTTTCTTTTTCTCTTGGCTACATCAACTTCACATCTCACATTCCATTCAAACTCTATCAAAATGGATCAGCTTTCGGGTCTCGCTGCCAAGTTCGGTGGTGGTAGCTCCAGCTCCGGTGACAAAAACACCAACACCAACACCAACACCAACCAGTCTGGTCAGGAGGACTACCTTGACAAGGGTACGCCAGCCTTGCTTCAGCCATCAATTATCAAACATTTCGCTAATATTTTTTACACTAGCTCTTGACTTCGCTGAGAAGAAGACCGGTCACTCTTTTGGCCGTGACACCAACGAGAAAATCACCGACGGTGCCCGCGAGCAGTTCGAGAAGTTCTCTGGGTAAGTTTTGATTTGAAAACAGTAATAATTTGAACGTGTTGAACAAGTTACTAACAGGTGTGGCAACATATAGCAAGAAAGTCCCTGAAAAGTTCTCCAACTAGATTACTTCATGGCATACGTTCATGACATAGATATATCCGCATGACAAATTCTTACAAGCAGATTGAACGAACTCAATGTATGCATAATATTTACGCATCTCTTGTCCCGTGTAGTATGTAGATCGTACCTAGGTAGTGTTTTCAAGGGGAAAGGAACTATTCTTGTGACGTCGAGGCTGGAACGTGCTTTGATACGGTGATCGATGACATGGATGTCTCATCTTTAAGTTGACCCACTCTGAAGCAGGTTCTCATGTAAAAGAGTGCCTAGCTTCCCCGCCCATGTGTCAGTACCAGAATTATTCATTAACATTTGAATCAGCTTAGATAGGACCTGAACTATGGAATTGCTAGTGGATTAGATCTTGATTGCAACATCCCTTAGAAATCACCATCCGATATTCACGATGACCCAGACGAGATAATTTCATGTTTATTCCTTGGAACACTACCTAGGTACTTTGACATCCAAATAACCCTCTCTCTCAGATGATGCCAGTGGTCATGATCTATTTAAACTCGGTTTGGCTTTTACGGGGCCATCAATGCATGAACGCCACTAATAGCCCTGGAGGTATTTAGGTGTCACCGTGTAGATGTTGAGGTACACAAAAGCCTAATAGTAAAACAAGATATTCAGAGATATTCCCATTATGGAATCACATTCCAAATGATAATTTGAAATTGTAGATCTAACAGTAAAGAGCACCGAAGGAAAAGCAAAGCTGATCAAAGCCCAAAGCAATAGCCAACACTAAACTAAGCAGACTGAACGACAGGCCAGCCAGACGAAAAGGAAATTGGGTTCCATCCAAACTGCTTGTCAGCATCGGCATAGCCAATATCAGTATTGATATAATGGTAGTAAAGGACAGGTCCATAAGTAGGGTCATCAAAGACACCCCTAAGGCAAGTTAGTCAAATTAACACCATGAAAGGAATCTCGCATGATAACGTACTGTCCACCAGGTCCATAAGTTGTTCCATGACTTTCTAGAACAATAGTGCCACCGCCATCAGTGCAAGAAGTACCATCCTTGTCAACCTAAATGACGATAAATTAGTAATAGCTTCCTAGAAAAAAAGTCAAGACTTACAAAATTGCCAGTGAACGACTTTGAACGGCAGACCTTAATCTTGTACTCAGAGCCAGAAGAAGGTAGGTCAGTATCATAGTTGCAGCAAGTTCCGGCAGAGTAGAAGAGGTAGTAATAATCTCCATCCTGATACATGTACGAGCCTTCAACGGCATGAGTGCCAGATGAGTCGAAAGCAATGTTGTACGAAGTACCAGTGGCCTTCTTTGCGCTAGACTTCAGTTCGACTTGGAAGATGTCCCCCCAGAATGAACCGAAGTTCAGGTAGCCGGTACTATCGACGACAATGACGTTGGGATCAATGGCATTGTAGTCCTTTGAAGAGCTGGATTGGACGCCGATGGAGCCGTGGTCGGTCCAAGAGTCTAACTCCATTGTGTCGGAGGTCGCAAGACCAATGGCAGAGTCTTGCGATCCGAAGGTTGAGACTGCATAGTAGACATAGTACTGTGAGTTGATTCTCTGAGCGTCAGGAGCCTGAAGTGAAAGAATGTTAATGAGGGCATATAGATTTGAATTCAATTAATATGGACAACTTACCCACAAGTCAGTGTTTCCGTCCAGGTCAATCGATGATCCATCAGGCAACAAGGATCCGAGGGTCGTCCAGGGGCCGGCGAGGGAACTGGCACTGGCATAGAGGATCTCATCTCCAGTCGAGAATCGGAAGTACGTGCCATCAGAGACTCTCCGGATCACGGATGGATCAGAAACGATACAAGCACCCGAACAACTTCCGGGGTCAGCATATCCTTGCGCCAAAGCTGCAAGAGCAATAGTGATCGCATAATACTGGAGAACCATTCTTGCAGGTCGATAAAGAAGAGGGAATGTAGATAACGATCAGACTAGACCATTGACGACAAGCGAATATTTATATTGGATGTGGAAAGAGGAGAGCAGCTATTCTGGGTAGATAAGTCTCCACAGGTGGCCGGCATCATTGCCAGAAAGAGTACTGTAGAGAAATGAATGGACTAGGATAAATTGAATGTGGAACGCACTATCCCAGAAGGGCTTGAAGAGACAAAATGCCGGCAATGTCAGGAACATGGTAGCTGCTGACAGGTTCACTAGTGGAACTTTTTGATACTAGCGTGGCTGAATTTGTGGGGAGTTTCTTCAGCGCGGTTAATAGGCATATTCTACCTATTCTCCGCAAAAGAAACCGTCAATCAACCGAAGTTTGAACACAATTGTGACGCTCAGTCTCCAGGTCCAGATCCAAGAGAATAATCCATCATGATGAAGACTAAGACCTGCACTATGCATGAAACCGCCTAACTTATTAGGGCGGCGCCCGCTTTCGAAACGAGACAACTGCCCCATATTCAGGTGGGCCACCTGCACACGTGCAATTTCAATCTTCAAAGGCCATAGAGGGGTTGTCAGTTCTTAGGTTCGGTTTTGCTTCCTTGCTAGGTGTTAGTGGCCAAATGTACTGAGTTGAAGTCTTGGAAGGATGACAAAGTTCCATCCTTCTTTCGGAAGTCCGAGGGTGTCCCGACAGCGAGATTGTTGTTATCCATAACAACCTCAAATCAGGTGATTTATTAACTGGTGTTGGAATCAATAATTATAACAGAGCCTGCAACTTTGAAGCAGAATCGTGATGCGACAAGCGAGATATGCAGCCGTTGCGGTCATTGAAGCCAATCTACTACAGGGTATCAACAAATGTACGATCAGACAACAGGAAGCCAACCAAGGTGGCACGTGCAGCACGCAAACAGGCAAGCATTTGATTCAAAGGAAGTCGGAGATATGGTTTTGGAAGGTCTGAATGGTCAGAGAAGAATAGTCTTCCATGGGAGTAGCTTCTCAGATATAATCTGAAAGAAGAGATGCGAGAACGATAAATTCCAAATCAGGTAAAGCGTGAATAATAACTGGATCAATCACGTGGCTATTGCTGTGCTGCCTTACTGCCTTAATCATCCCTTGTTCAGCATGATATGATGATGATGTGACTTACCCGGCTTCACGAGGGCACATTTTAAATTTTCAATGATGAGTTATTTGTTTGCGTCGCCCATTTGGGTAGCCCTAGTGAATCCGATGAATATATTTTCTATAATTTTGCCCATGATGGAACCTTTAGGCCCAACGAAAGGGCCAGTGGATTCATTTTACCCGCCTCTGGAGCTGATGTCATACATCACCAATTCTGCATATGGCACATTCGGTGGGATTTACACCGCGCCTAAAGATCAAGCACAAGATTCAGGTGATGGATCTTACCACTACTGCAGCATGCCTCATCCACAGCCAGACCATTACCAACTACCATTTTCGATTCGGAATCGCTCTGTTGAGGCACAATTAGTGTATGTGGAGTACATGCAACGACATCAGCGTCGTACACCTTATAATATCCTGCCAGTAGGCGAGGTGTGTTGAACCAATTGCAACCACACGCCAAATCTCACCCGTAAATAGGATCAGACATATAACTGTGACGATGTTCGTCCATATCTATATACGGCACCTGATAGCAACAGCTCATCACCGATACCAATGTATGGCCAAACATACACAGATCTCACCAATCCATATGCTAAAGGCTATGTCAATGGCACCTGTCAATATCCACAATTGACTATTGGTGGATTTCTGGACGGCTATCAACATGGGCGTGACCTTTGGGCCGTCTATGGAGACAAGCTGGGTCTTCTGCCATCCAGCCCAGAAAGTCAAAAGGTGTGGTTCAGATCCAGTCACTCGCCTCTGACACAGCAGTCGGCAGGGGCTGTTCTGCGTGGTATTTGGCCTGACCATGACGGAACGCTGCCATTGCACCAACAGTCTCCCGAGATAGATACGGTAAATCGCGGCTTTCCATGTCCGGCACGTTCGAGATTGCTTTCAAAGATCCAATCCTCTAGCGAATGGAGCCGTCACCTCACTGAGACTAAGACGTTACGCGACAGGCTTGCAACCATCTTCAGTGCAGACAAGTCAGACTGGATGTCATCGTTTGACCACTTTGCCGACAATTTCCAAGGGAGATTATGTAATGGCTACCGTTTACCTTGTAGCCTCAAGGACCCCTCCATATGTGTCACAGAGAATGAGGCATATGAGGTATTTCGGGCTGGTGACTGGGAGTGGAATTACTGGTGGCACCGTAACGCGGATGCCTTGAAATACATTCAAATAATAGAGGGGCTATTCATTGGTGAGATTGTGAGACGACTAGAAGCAGTTTCTCACGGCACTCTTAACAGAGTCTATACCCACAACTTTATTCACGATGGTGATATTGGACCCATACTTGGTGCTTTGGGCGCGCAGCAGATAAGGTGGCCTGGCATGGCTTCCAACATCGCCTTTGAGATCTGGTAAGTCCTCTAAAACTTTTATTGGAGAAATGTTTATTCACGATTCAGGAAAACTACCAAGGAAAGGTTCTTTGCCCGCGTCTTATATAGCGGACATGCGCTAAGAACAGCTGATGGCTCTTTGGAGTGGGTCGACTTGTCAGTGTTGACAGATCGACTGAAAGCTTATGTTCCGGAGGACATTATTTCAATGTGTAACTCCTGAATCATGATATAATCTGTCAGGGACTGAATCTGGATAGAGAAATCGTGATAGAGAATGCAGGTCCATGCATCGGAATTCCAAAGAATATGCTAATGCCTATGATATCAATGACAATCTACAGAGCTTCAATGACCAGTTGTGATCAACTCACTATATGAAGATGCAGACAAATGCATCAGTGTCAAGGGTTTTAATTCCGTCCGGGTGCCACAAATTAAGGCATTGAATTATCTACATTTTCCTCATATCTCAAGGGCTGTCTGCAAATATCCCAATACTTTCTCACACAGAAACTTCCGTGGCTCAGCCTGGTCATCATTGCTTAAAGCATGGGAAGCATTTGGAATAATGGCTGAATGCACTTCATCCCAAATTTGATACTTTCCGCCATGATCAGTAGCATTCTGCCACCTAGCCAAGTTATTTTCTTTATCAACCCACGCTGGGACTGCCTGATCAGCTCCTGAATAGAGGACCATTAGCTTATGTCGCAGCAGTCCACGCTGCTGGATCATGCCGAATGTTTTTGCCAGCTGCCCATTGCTCAAATCCGCGCTGAACAAGTCGTCTTCCCCAGGTGAAGCAGGACTATCTGGACTATAGAGACTCAAGAATCTGCGACAGCTGATAGGCGTATTAGCTGGGTAGATTGCAGTAGTTAACGCAAGAGGAAGTATTGTGTCATGCTTGCTATTCCCAGCAACAGCCTCTTTCGAGATAGCTTCCATCTCATCACATATAGCCTTCATCTGAGCTGGAGAGTTTCCCATGAACCCATGTTCAATGCAAAGCTTGATAGCTTCCCTGTCTGATACAGGAGCTTGCATGATTGCACCATCGAGAGCAGGGCGCTGAACATGTTCAAGATCGGCATCAAATGCAGGAACACTGGTATGCGGATTGGATTGAGAAAGGTAGTGCAGAACACATTGACTGCCGGTAGAATGACCCATAAGAACGAGCTTGCTACTGCCGAACTTCTCGGTTTTGTATTCTTTAATATACTCGATACATCGAGCAATCTCATTTGTGTCTCTATCCAGATGTCCGCAGCCCCATGATGTGTATGATGAGGTGACGTTCAAGGTGAAGAGGGACCACCCTGTCGGCAGCAATGTGCGAGCAAGGTCAGCCATGTAGGATGTTGTGGCAAGGCCATCTCCGAGACCGCCGATAAAAAGAACGCTGTGAGGTTGAGGAGCGAGAGTGGAGGTGAACTCAAATGCGGTGAGCGTCTCAGTCTTCAAGAATATTGTCAGTAAAGTCCGAAGACGATGGTGAGATCTAAGATAGAGACGAACATAGTGATGCAAAATGCCAGGAAGGCCTCCTTTAGGCCAAAATTTGGAATACATAGTCGTTGGAAAATAAAGGCAATGTTGGGAAATTTGAAAATTTCAGCGAATAACTAATTGAGAGCCCCGGGGCCAAATGGAAGCTCGTGTCAGTGGGATGCTCTACTATGCCGTGCTAGAGATAGTAGACCCACAGACTTTTCTGTTATCAGATCGTATTAATTTCCGAGATCGGCTCGACAAGATTTGTCGTGGGTAAAATTATATCAAGCATCCAATAAGCTAGAATAGCCCCCGGGGTTTGTGGAGAAAGTGAAAAATGCCGCAAAAATAAAATAAAATAAGCTGGTATTGGTATTTAACTATGGACGTAATGTGGTAATATTACAGCGAGATGTATTTTTTGTATCAGCATCATTACACTAGCTTTCTACAAAACAGAACGCAAGCAAAGACTGAGATTGGATCATACTTTTTTCGGAAGGATTTATTGAAAGAGAACCATAAAAATACACTTGAGACCCCTGCAGAAACTCACCATATAAGCTTGAAAGTAGTATCTGAATACTGATGTACATTGTATGTCCCATTCGTCTGTAAGATTGATAAAAACAGA
The DNA here is from genome assembly GCF_028828555.1 of Penicillium taxi. Taxonomy (NCBI): domain Eukaryota; kingdom Fungi; phylum Ascomycota; class Eurotiomycetes; order Eurotiales; family Aspergillaceae; genus Penicillium; species Penicillium taxi. The sequence continues at coordinate 324,628 of NW_026643208.1, forward strand.
TAAGTTTTTATCAGATCCGCCGAGTGGGGTCAAGTGTTCCGATGTTTCACTGCGCTAGTTTTGACTCCGTAATTGGGCTATTACTTGGGCAACTTGGCAAAATGATGCGAACGTTTGGGATAAAAAGCCCACTTTTCATGCCGGTCTCGCTCCATATGTTAATATTATCAAATACTTCCGGTTCCATGGTAAGTTTGTGCCGAAAGAAACTGCGTGAATTGTTATGAAAAGAACTGCTCTCCCGATCACCGTCAAATCGAAGATTTTACCCAAGTCGCAAGTCAGAACTGCAATATAGCAATAAACTGGCCGATTTTCAAGATGGGCTCAATCGGCTCGGTTTATGATAAACATGAAGCCCCTCATGATGCTGTCCAATTATTCAATATCCCGGGCCTTTCGTCTAAAGAAATCACTACTCCTACAGGAATGAGGGAGGAGGTTGTGCTCTTGGCTTGGCTTACTTGTCTTTTGAGAACACACGAAGGCCTTGTCAATTATGAGTGGGCCTACAAATCTCAAGATAATGATTTGGATTCGGAGGTGATACATCGCTTGCCCACAGAGAAAGTCATGCCGGGACTGCAAAGTACTGTCGGAGATATTGCGGCAGCATTTTCAGTGTATATCAAGACATGTTCAGCTGGTCAAGGAGATTTTTCTGGACGGACGTCACTGCTTCTGAGTACCAGCTCTCTTTCACAAAGTAACAAGGAAGCTGAAGTAAGATGAATTCCCCCCCCCCCCAACTATGCAATTGTACTATCAGTTGACTTACAAGTACAAAAGGGATACTTTCATATCGAGTTGAGATTCAATGATGATCATCTCCAGGTTTACCCGGTGTGGAACTCGGATAACATGCTGCAATATACGATCAACCACCAAATTGAAGCATTCATTGACATCATTAAGCTATGCATATTCAATTCTGCATGGTCTGTCGAACAGTGTATGCGACCAACTGAAAGTGATATGAACGAGATCTGGAGAATCAATCACGAATTACCACCAACTTACAGTTTTTGCATGCATGAAATGGTTTCTGAACGAGCCCAAAAACACCCCGACAAAGTCGCAATCCATTCTTGGGATGGTGATTTAACGTACGGCGAAGTTGACCAGTACTCCTCGATCGTGGAAGCTCTGTTAAGAGAATCAGGTGTTGAACCGGACGACGTTCTGCCTGTTTGCTTTGAGAAATCAAGGTGGACGATTGTCGCAGTACTCGGTGTGATGAAAGCCGGAGCGACATTTGCTCTAATGGACCCCACACTCCCCCTTGCCCGACTGCAGAATATGGCGGAGCAGATTGGTGCAAAGAGAATGGTGTGTTCTCGCAAAGAGTATGATTTTTCGACATCAATCTTGCCGAGTGAAAAGCTTCTTGTTGTCGAGGAACAAACCTTTTCAAACGTTTCCGCCAAAGCAGTTTCCACACCGGCATCGGTACCATCATCAACGTTAATGTACATTATTTTCACAAGTGGCTCTACGGGGACTCCAAAGGGAGTAACTATTTCACATCAATCATACACAAGCAGCGCTATCCCTCGCGCAGCAGCCGTTGGCTATGACGAAGATTCTAGAGTGCTGGTAAATCAAGATCTATCCCCATTCCCGATCCTAACTCACCAATTCTATAGGACTTCGCTTCATATGCTTTCGACGTCAGCATTGACAGCATGTTTTTGACAGTCGGAAACGGTGGCTGTCTTTGTATTCCCTCCGATGAAGATCGATTGAACGATATAAATGAGGTGATCCGAAAGATGAAGATCAACTATGCCGGATTGACCCCATCAGTTGCCCGAATTCTGGACCCAGATGTTATTTTATCTCTATCGCATGGTCTTGGGCTTGGGGGGAAGCCGTCTCTGCTAGAGATGCTACCCTCTGGGGAAAATCAGCTAGGATCATTATTGGATATGGTCCCTGCGAATGCACGATCGGATGTACTGTGAATAGTAGCGCAGCGACGGGCCGAGATTACATCTCTATCGGTCCAGGAAATGGAGCGGCTATATGGATTGTTGACCCGAACGACCACAACATTCTCATGCCGATAGGTGCTGTTGGCGAGTTGCTTGTCGAAGGTCCGATCGTTGGACAGGGCTACTTGAATGACCCTGAAAAGACAGCGTCTGCTTTCGTTAGAGATCCTCCTTGGCTTGTAGAGGGTTACAAAAAGTTCACTGGCCGCCTGGGACGTCTGTACAAAACTGGTGACTTGGGACGATATGATCCAGACGGCTCTGGTGGAATTGTGTTCTCTGGAAGAAAGGATACCCAGGTCAAATTGCGCGGACAGCGTGTTGAGCTCGGTGAAATTGAGAGTCAACTCAGAGATCGCCTGCCTTCGGATGCAAATGTGATTGTCGAAGTCATTGTTCCCCAAGGATCTGGAGGTCAACCGACTCTGGTAGCATTCATAACCTCGCCATCGATGAAGACTGTCGAAAATGACGAGTTGACATCAGTACAGTTTCAAAATGATTTACGCGGAATTGTGTCCAAAACCAATGATGAAATCGCAAAAGTCTTACCTAGATATATGATACCCACAGTTTATATCCCTGTGAACAACATTCCAGTTTTGATATCTGGTAAGACCGATCGCAAGCGGCTGCGCCAATTTGGCACCACTATCGACTTGCGCCAGGTAGATGGATGCACGGAAAAACCAGCTGCCAGAGAGCTAAGTGAGTTCGAGCGACGATTGAGGCAGTCATGGGCCCAGACGCTGAAGTTGGAAGAGGAGAGTATCCAACCTGGAGACAATTTCTTCGCATTGGGCGGAGAATCCCTGGCAGCAATGCGATTAGTTTCAATATGCAGGGCGCAAGGCCTTGATCTATCTGTCATGAGTACATTTAACAACCCTACACTCTCGGCTATGGCTGGTGCAGCTTCACCATACAATATAGAGTCTCAGACAGAAATTGCCGCGTTCTCAATGATCTCCCAAGCCTCCGACAGTGCCTGTCTTGAAGCGTCGCAGACTTATGGATTCATCCAGTCTGACATTCAGGACATTTATCCTTGCACAGCGACTCAAGAGTCACTGATCACCTTCTCACTCAAATCTGTCGAGCCGTATATTGCCCAGAGAATAGCATCTATTCCTTCTGATATGGACATCGATATTTTGAAAAAAGCATGGGGAGCAGTTGTGGAGGCTCTTCCCATTTTACGCACTCGACTGGCCCAGCTTCAAGAACCTGGTCTTCAACAGGTTGTATTAAAGGAACAAATTTCCTGGAGAACTTCCACAGACCTCCAGAGTTATCTAGAGAGTGACAGAAACGAGAGAATGGACCTTGGAGATAAACTCGCCCGATATGCCATTGTCCATGATGCCAATGATGGAAAGAGATACATGGTCTGGACAATTCATCATGTTGTAAGTGCCGTCGAAGTATTGGATTATAAGAAAATCGCCATTAACACTTCTATAGCTATACGATGGATGGAGCGAGCCTTTGGTTCTCCAACAAGTCAGCAATGTTTTGCAGAAAAAACCCATTGAGGTCCAAACACAGATGCGACAATTTGTCAAATGGGAGGCCAACACAGACGAAGAGGCAATGCAAGAGTTTTGGCGTCGGGAATTGAAAAATGCTGTAGGACCCCAGTTTCCACACACGCCGTCACGAGACTTCTTGCCAAATCCCGATTCAATGATTGAGCGACAAATATCTGTTGAGACAAATTCAGGCTCTCCATTTACAATGGCTACCTTAATTCGCGGAGCATGGGCACTGGTGGCATCTCAATACTCCGGGAGTGATGATGTCGTTTTTGGTGAGACTCTTACCGGCCGTGATATTGCACTTCCAGGAGTCGAGGGTATTGTAGGTCCACTGATCGCAACCGTTCCTGTTCGGATTCACATCGACCGGAAGGACACAATCGAAAATTACCTCCAGGCCATGCAGCAGGGTGTATTGGCCCGGACTTCATACCAGCATATGGGAATGCAGAACATCAGAAAGGTCAGCCAGGATGCGCAGCATGCGTGCGAAGCCCCTACAGGATTGGTTATTCAGCCAGACCCAGAGTATGTTGGCAGTGAACTGGGATTTGAGGTCGGCGATGTTGTGAAAGAAGCCCTCCATTTTAATCCATATCCGCTGATGATCGGTTGTGGGATTCGCAAGGGTGGTTTCAGAATTTGTGCCAATTTTGACAGCAGGTTGATTCAAGTCTCTCAAATGGAACGTGTTCTTGCACAAATGGAGATGGCTTGCTCTCAGCTGACGCGCAACCTTTCTAGACGGCTTGGTGACATTTCTTATATGCCTGAAACAGAGTTGGATCACATCTGGGAGCGCAACAAGAATCCTCCTCTATCTTGGGATCAATCTTCAAAGAAGCTCCGAGCAAATGCGAATGCGAAGCAGGGGTCAACTTATCCTGGTGCAGTAGTCCCATGGGTGTGCAATCTCCAAAATCCATCTCTTTTATCGCCAATCGGCTGTGCTGGTGAGCTTTGGCTCGAGGGGGCATTCTTTTCAGGAGAAGTTGTTGAGTCACCAGCGTGGTTGGTTAGTGGAAGCTCAAAATACACAGGGAGATCTGGAAAGGTCCAATCTACTGGTGACGTTGTCAAGTTACGAGAAGATGGTAGCTTGGAGTTTGTTGGTCGAAAAGAGCATCATCTTCCGGTACAAGGACACGCTGTGAATATTACCGACCTTGAAGCTCACTTCTCAACATATCTCTCGTTGGAAGTTCGTGCAACTGCAGCTGTTATTCACAGCCAAGAGCTCCAACCTGAGCTGATTGTCTTCTTGCAGCAACTGTCTTCAGCGGAAGCTACTGTGCAAGTGATTCCTGCAGATTACGAGATTACAAGCAGTACAAATATCAAGGCGGTCATCCGTGCCTTGATTCCCAGCAGTCTTTCCGCATCTTTGAAGAAGTTCGACAAATTCGTCCACGACTCTCTCCCCTCATACATGGTCCCTTCTGCATATATTGTGATCAATGAACTGCCCACTGAATCAGAAGATATCGATTATCAGGCTGAGCTCAATCAGCTCGCGAGTGGAATTCCGCAGGAAATTCTCATCCAGCTTCGTAAGGGTTTCCAGGAGACGTGGTCAAAAACCTCATCTCAGTCTATATTGACTGCATCAGAGTATATCCTTCGCTCAGCCTGGGCTAAGATCCTACGAATTGAGGAAGAAAAGATTGATATTGACGACAACTTTTTCCGTCTCGGGGGCGACTCCGTTTTAGCCATGAAGCTGGTATCGAATCTTCGTGCACAGGGACATAAATTATCTGTGGCCGATATTTTCCAGCACATGCGTCTAAGCGATGCCGCGAGAGTTCTGAAGACAGAACAGACATTAAAGGAGAATGACCGTGCTTACAAACCTTTCTCAATGTTGAGTCAAATAGATGTTGGCCAGTTCTTGTCTAATGTTGTCCGACCGAAGCTTGTCGACCCTCACTGGTCCATTCAAGATGTATACCCGGTCACAGATTCCCAGGCCCTTGATATCAAGGGAACAATTCAAGCCCCAAGGACTTCCATTCAATATACCATGCTCTTCTTCGAAAAGGGAATCAACAGAGATCAATTGCTTCACGCATGCAAACAACTTGTTGAAACTCATGAGATACTTCGCACTGTTTTTATCAACCATGAAGCATCATTCTATCAGGTTGTCTTAGAAAAAGTCAATATTGCGGTGACTCTTCATCAGGTTGACGAACCTCTTGAGGACTCGGTAGCTCAGATCTGCTCAGCTGAGTCCGATTTTAATTTGGGATCACCATTCCTGAAGCTGATGCATATAGAGAGCAACGAAGGCCGTGAATGTCTTGCTTTAGGACTATCTCATGCCCAATATGATGGGGTCAGTTTGCCCAGAATGCTTCAAGATCTGGAGACTTTCTACAGTGGAGATCACATTGCCGATTTTAAGACATTCACTTCGTACATGGCATGTATCCAGGACGAAACCCTCCAGAAAAAGGCAATTAGCTATTGGAGCCATCTTCTCAGAGGCTCTTCATTATCTGTCCTTGAGACTTCGGCGCAGCCTACGGACAAGGCGATCTTCCGTACAACGTCCGTCGGCATCTCCCCGTCCGTCGAGCACATCACGACAGCCACTTTGCTTACAGCAGCATGGGCTGTTGTGCTGGCTCGCCGTTTAAACACATCAGATGTGACATTTGGAGGCGTCACCTCTGGTCGAATGATTACAATGTCCAATGCGGAGGACGTGGTTGGCCCATGTTATCAGCTCACCCCCATTCGAGTGGTCTTTGAGTCACACTGGACACCAATGGATCTATTCGAGTTTGTACAGAAGCAAGGTGCCGAGTCAGCCGCTCATGATTTCCTGGGTTTCAATAAAATCTCCAAGAACTGCGTGCAATGGTCATCGGACTTGGAATCATTCGATTCTCTCGTTCATCATCAGGACTGGGATGATTTCGATACCATGCCTTTTGCAGGGGGAAATTGTAAGGTGGATATCCTGAACCCGGACGGTGATGGAGCGTACCCTACAAAGACTGTTTCATTCGTGAAGGACGGCCAGTTGCATGTGGGTGTGGTTGGGAGTGAAAACGACTCGATTTTTGTCGAAGGAGCACTAGCTGAATTGGCTGCTACCGTAAAGAAATTGGTTCTTCGTCGGTCTGAGGGATCTCTTGAACAGATCTTACAGGAGTGATTACAGTTTTGATTTTTCAAATGTACTTTTGAGTAGGGTCATCTTCGACCTTGAATAGAAACATTCCAGCTTGGAACATCTACAAGTATTTGATACAGTTGAGTTTTAAGCTTGAGAGAGACCTTTCGGTATTGACATGCATGTTCTGCATTACCAACACTAAAAACACTCTTACCCCTATTGGTGGCCAATCTGTCTATCAGCTAATGTACGAGCCTCTCAATTCTTTCCTCTCACAATTTCTCCGACGTGAATTCGTGTCGTTCAAGAATTCTTAAAGGCTCAGGTGCATTGAAAGATCTCCTGAAAAAATGAAGAAACGATAAGCCCCAACTAAGTATCCCAGCCTGTCGGTTCACAGGGTCTCGATGCACTATTACTACTACGTTGATACGTGGAGTAATTATGCTGCAGGATGTGTGTTCATTCTAAGTTCCCGCGATGGAATTGGATATGCCCCGATTCCACTAGTTCTATTCACTTCCTGAGTCCATTCACTGCAGTAGGCCAGATTCCATTGGTTCCAACACAACCATACGCATTTTTTTGATGATATCAGGATATATTTGTTGTTCTCACACATAAATACCTCATAAGAGCTCAGAAACTTGGAAGTCACAAGCTGAGGACTGACACTAGGTCAGGTAAATCAATGTCAAGTTCAAGCCCATATCTTGAAAAGTCTTACAGCTTCTCAAAAGTTGGCTTGCGCTTCTGGATTCCCGACATAAGCGCTGCCGTCACATCCTTCGTCTGCACAGAAGCGCTGTTCCAAACTCCAGTATAGCGAAGTCCCTCCTGCACGGAATGATCGCGCGAATAATTCAAAATCTCCTTTGTTCCCTGCACAGCAACAGGACTTTTAGTCGCCAACAATGCAGCCAAGCTCAGCGCCGCCGAGATAGTTTCCGCACGCGAGTCATGTACAGAATTAACAAAGCCAACACGCAGTGCCTCCTCAGCTCCAAAAACCCGCGCGGTCATCGCAACGTCCTTCACCCAGCCGAAAGATCCAACTATCTTAGGCAATCTAGTCAACGTGCCAATATCTGCCGCGAGGCCAATATCAACTTCTTTCACGGCGAACTTGACATCACGCGAACAGAGACGTATGTCTGCTGCTGAGGATATATCGATGGCTAAGCCGAGCGAGTAGCCATGCAAAGCGACAATGACAGGTTTCTCACATCGCTCTAAAGCGGTGATACAGTCTTGGAACTCGGCGATATGGCGGCGGAGTCGAAGTGCTTTGCGGGCGGGATCGACTGCTGTGCCTTCTGCCAACAGCCCTTGGGACGCGGTACTCACGTCAAGGCCAGCAGTGAATGCTTTATCGCCAGCACCGCTGAGAACTATGGCTCGGATTGACGAATCTTCCGAGAGTTTGTTGAATATTTGGCCCATTTCGAGCCACATGCTATTTCTTCTTAGCTAGCGTTTAACTAGGTGGACTGAGTCTTCGCGGTGAACTTACGTTTCGAAGAAGGCGTTCATCTTTTCTGGTCGGTTTATCTCCACATGCGCAACATATTGGTGTTTGGCTGGAAACTCAACTGTGAAGTACTTATACGAGGTGCTTGATGCCATGGTGAAGATGGAAGCTGGTAAACAGCGAACAAGGAGGTCAGTTGGAAGCTCAAACTCCCCGCAAATTGATTGATATTTCTTGGCTAGAGCCTGGAGGAATTATAGAAATTGGACTGAATAAACTAATGCCAGTACTAGACTATTTGTCAGAATTCAGATGAAGAGAGCCGAGCTGCAAACATGCCTCGGCAGGATTGCAGGGACAAATGACTAATGACTCAGCAATTAACTAGTAACTATTGATATGGGGAACATGGACGTCCTAGCTAGTCTGCGAACCTAGCTAAATTATGGAGCATGGTAGATGCAGTCAGAGTCCGTCATCTAGGAGCTGTGTGGGAGAAAGGAAGGAGAACCAAGGGGTAGCTCAAGAAGTTCAAGGTAGTCTGATGGTCTAATCTCTCAACTGAATGTTTAAATACACAATCTCCACTCGTGTCAGGTGACCTGGTCCCCCACTACAAGAACAAAATTCTTAATAAATGCCTGAAATATAAGGCATTGTAGTGGTAGTAGTAAAATATGTAGTGGTAAATAGTAGTAAAGGTTGTAGCGGTAGGAGCACGTATAATTACTATGTAAAGTTTTCTTTACTCTGGACATTCTGTCTAGCTGTGTATGTTGTATATGCGATCATAAAGCATGTTCTCGTTGCTCGTTGGACCAAATAAACCCTAATCATGGTTGGTTTGTCCTCTCCATCGTCAATTATCGTCTGTAGCCCAATAGCCGCGGGGATAGAGCCGCTTGTGTAGTTAAATGAGGGTGCTAACTAATACGTTGACGGCTCCTGCCTTATTTTTAAGGGGTTTAAGGTACCAACCTTGGCATCATTCATTCCTTGCTAATCTTACTCCTCATGCCTTATGAATCGGGTGTCTACTCCACTTTCCTTAGGAAGTAAAGGTGTTCGCTCGTCATCGCCGCCCAATTAGAATTATTACCGTCCTGTCTTCGGAGCGCACTAAATAAGGAGTCGTTGAGAACACAACTACAAATACACCTAGAAAGCAGCTTAACTCTATAAACTGGGATTGTCTCTCACGAGTCACGATATTTAATCTCAAGCATGGTAAGCTTCGACCCCCTCGTCAAAGATGCTTCGGATCAATATTGAAATCCGACCTCCCAGACTGAGGCATCTTCATTTACTTCAATTCCTGTTCTGGATTTCTCGCAAACCCAGTCATCTTCAACAAAGACTGCATTCATCGCCTCCCTTCGAGAGGCACTTATAAATGTCGGGTTCTTCTATATTCAGAACCCACCCATTTCATCTGATATTCAGAGTGATATCACCCGAAATGCTTTAGCCCTTTTCGATTTATCGTTGGAGAAGAAGATAGACATCGAGATGGTCAATAGTCCGCACTTCCTCGGATATTCACGACTTGGAGCTGAAATTACCGCTTATAAGTCTGACTACCGTGAGCAGTTTGATGTAAGCTTGAGGCAACGCGACCAAATCTCATACTTAACACGAATTTAGTTTGCAACCGAGCTTCCAGCTCCAGGGCCGGACGAGCCTTTGTATAGAAATATCCGCGGTCCAAATCAGGTGGGTCAGCTATCCGGATCATATCAACTACCTCGACTCATTTCTTTGTGATATAGTGGCCGGATGAGACGGCATTGCCTGATTTCCGCCAGGCGCTCGAAAGGTACTTGGATGAAGTGCGAATTCTAGCTGAATCCTTCACACCACTCATCGCAGAAGCTCTCGATCTTCCTCCAACTGCTTTTGATAAAGCCTTTGATAACCCACAGCAACATAAATTGAAGTTGATCAAGTACCCACAGCCACCAGCAACGGCGGATAATAAAACAGGCTTCCAGGGAGTCGGCGCTCATAAAGACTCTGGATTTCTTACCTTTCTCCTTCAAGGAACTCCTCATCACGGCCTGGAAGTTCAAAATAAAGCTGGGGATTGGATTCCAGCTCCTCCGCTCCCAGATACGTTTGTGGTCAATATTGGTCGAGCTCTTGAAGCACTGACCGGAGGTATATGCATGGCCACTACGCATCGTGTTAGCATGCGACAGAGCAACTTTATAGACTCTAATGGCGCCTCCCTTGGACCTCGACTTAGTTTCCCTGTCTTCCAGGGTGTGAGTCCTGATCTTTCGTCCGAGAAGATCTCTATTAAAATTCCAGAGCACATCCGTGACCTGGTCAAAGATGCTAAGGTAAAATCAGATGCCGAAGCAACATTCAATGACATGTTCCGCACAAGTATTGGTCAAGGGACTTTTGTCGCCCGGGTGACTAGCCATCAAGACGTGGGAAAGCGATGGTATCCTGAAGTGTTGGCTAATGCTCTCAAGGGCCAGAAGGATTTCATTGCCCGGTAATAGAATCGAATCGTTTATCTTGGATCTCGCGTTGTAAGGGATTGCCCCAATTATCAAATCTCTTGATTGGTTGGATCCTGCTGATTAAGCATAGTTCTGCCGGCATAATAACTAGTTGTATTTTAAAGTATTTCACCACTGAACGGGTCACACTACTGAACGGGTCAGTTTGACCCACTTATTTTTATGAATCCCAATAACTCCATTATTTACTATGTAATATAGTAAAAAAAAACTACTGAATGGGCCTACTAGGACAGGTTTCCCTCCTATGTCCAGGTGTCTTACATATCCCACACCGGCGTTGGGTTACAGGCGCCCTTACAGGCGCCTGGCCCTCTTGTAAATTGGCATCATTAAGTTTAGGGCCACCATTCGACGCGTCAACCAGGTCTAATCCCTCCTGAATTGTAAGACCCCCTACTACTGTTAATTGACGATTCGGACGTTCTTTTTGTTTTTTCTTTTTCTCATGGGCGGCGCGTAAATCTCTGTTTTCCAGGCGTAAGAGAGCATTCTCTTGATATAGGTAATTTGCACCCTTTACTATCTGGTCTAATGCTCTCTTAGATGGTGTTGGTGGCGTTCGAGATACAGTGCGTAATATAGCTTGGTGTTGACGTCGTAAATCTTTCTGCGTCCTAGGCGTCTTAGGTGTCCAATTTCGACTTGAATCGCTTCCTATAGAGGGTGGTGGTGGTGGTGTATCGACGCGCATAGTAAGCTTTTTTAACACCCTAGTAGGGTCAAGTGGCACGATTCCAGTTGCAGCAAACGCATTAGAAGCAGATGCAAATGCTTCAATACGCGCAGTAGGATATATCTCTAGGAAATCTCCTTTACTAATGTGGGAAAAACCAAGCTCTACTCTAGACTCAACCAGCCGAGAATAAGAGCGTTTTAACACCGCAAAACACCCAACATCAAGAGGTTGAAGAAGATGAGACGCATGCGCAGGCATACATAATGGTATAATATCATGCTCCTGGCAGATTTTGTCGAAATCAGGTGTTAAATGGCTACCATGGCCATCTAAGATTAGAAGGCGATACCGTCCTTTAGTACGAGCAGTAGCAGGTATAAAGAGCTTTTCAAGCCAACGGAGCCCTATTTGATTTGATGTCCAGCCATTAGGACTAATCTCAAGACGCCAATTAGGTGGTAAACCTAGATCAGGAGCAAACCAGCTCTGCATCATCACCTTACCCTTAAAGATAATACAGGGTGGAGGTGCGTAACCAGACGCGCCTAAACACTCTATCACAGTAACCCATTCCCGGTTACCAGGCTGTTTTTTTGCGCGTTTACCATAATAACCAGCTCTAGTAACCACTCTCGCGGTCGCACATCGTCCCATCGCAAACCCAGTCTCGTCAAAATTATAGATATCGTCGGTGGTGATACCATATTTTGCGATCGTGTTTTCAACCAGTTTGAACCAATTATTGATCACATTATAGTCCTCTTGACGCGCACGTGTAAAATCGCGCGGTGTTGAATAGGTCGTCTTAAGTTCAGGTAAACGCGTCGCAAACCTAGTAACCCAGTTTTTACCGATCGTAAGAGGAGGGTTGGTTCCGCGGTCGGCGAGTAGGATATTAGCCATTCTACCAACATCTTTAGTTCTAGGAGCACAGCCGCGATCATCTAGAGAGACGACCCATTGAAGTAATGAATCCTCTTCAGATTCAGTCAGTTTAGACTGCGGTGGGTGTGTTTCAAGACGAAATTGGACACCAGAATGGCGGCGTTGGAGGGTTGAAAATGGTATATTAAACATAGCTGCAGCTTTACGCATTGATGATATATCGCCATTCTTGTAAGCTTGGTAAGCTAATAAGACCCTATTCTCCTGATCCTGTTTGTCTTGGACATATAGAGCATTTAGGGGGGGGCATGGTGGGTAGTTGAAAATGGAAACACCAGACTGACGCGTAAAATTGGTGGGGTGACCCGTTCAGTAGTGTGACCCGTTCAGTGGTGAAATACTTTATGAAATAATTGTCGTAAAGCGGTTTCCTAATCGGTGAATTGACTGGTCTTCGATATCCACTCATGAGATTAGCGCCGGGCGCGCTAGCGCGCACGAGGTCGCAGGGGTAGACAAGACAGGCTACCACTACCCCTGTTTGAATTCAATATACGCCCAGTAACAGAGCCCAGAGGTACAGTATTAATAGTATTTAATACTAATAGGCTAGCACGGCCTTTATTTTGAAGAGGCTGTCCATGTCCATGTCACAAAAGTAGTAGATATGCGGTGGAATCGTTCGTTACTACTCTGGACATCTGTCTTATTGGCTGCCGCCAGCTCATTCCCTAGTGGAGTCTATGAACTGGTAAAGCGACGACTACCGCAACATGTCGATCAATTTCAATTCGAGATCGTCTCTAATATTACTACTGACGATGGGCATGATCAATTCAAGGTAGAGAGTGCTCCCAATGGCAAGGTCTTGGTAAAGGGTCATTCCCTCAGCGCTCTTTCTTCGGGGTATGGAAAATTATTCCTAGGTTTCACAACCATATCTCTACATGTTTACTTCTCACTTACTTACCACACAATCTAGCCTTCATCGCTATCTAGCTGACTACGCTCATGTTGACATCTATTGGTACATTGGCAGTCGCCTGGAAGAAGCACCAAAGGATCTCCCCCGTATCTCCTCTCCAATCTACGGTTCTAGCTCTGTTCCCTGGAGATATCACTTCAATACTGGTAGGCCCAACATTATATGTCATCATGACTCTTTGACTGACGATCCCAGTCACTTTTTCTTATACCATGGCTTTCTGGACCTGGGAGGACTGGGAGCTACAGCTAGACTGGATGGCCCTTCGAGGCATTAACCTACCTCTCGCCTGGGTCGGTCAGGAGAAGATCCTTATAGAAGTGTTCCAAGAAATTGGACTCACCGATGCTGAGATTTCTCCATTTTTGAGCGGCCCAGCCTTCCAAGCCTGGAACCGGTTTGGAAATATCCAGGGCTCCTGGGGAGGTGAATTACCGCGGGACTGGATTGACGGGCAGTTCGACCTCCAGAAGAAAATTATCCGTCGCATGGTCGAGCTGGGAATGACCCCTGTTTTACCAGCATTCACGGGTTTTGTACCTGCTAACATCAGCCGTGTTTTTCCCGATGCAGATGTCATCCGTGGATCAGCTTGGGAGCGCTTCTCTTCTCAATACACAAATGATTCCTTCCTCGAGCCGAGTGATGACCTTTTTTCAGAGCTTCAGCAGAGCTTTATCAGCAAACAGCAAGCGGCATATGGGAATGTGAGCCACATTTACACCATTGATCAGTTTAACGAAAATACTCCATCCAATGGAGACTCCGATTATCTTAAAAATGTTACTCGCAACACGTTGGGAAGTCTCAAAAGTGTTGATCCAGATGCTATCTGGATGATGCAAGGTAAGAGCCTTTTCAAGTTCAGTCTTTGATGACACCAACAATAGTTCTAATCGGATAAAGGTTGGCTCTTCTACTCAAGTTCTTCGTTCTGGACCGACGAACGCATAGAAGCATACCTCTCTGGCGTTGAGAATGATCAAGATCTTTTGATTTTAGATTTGTTTTCTGAATCGAAGCCTCAGTGGAGTCGAACGAATTCTTATTACGGAAAGCCATGGATTTGGTGTCAACTGCACGATTATGGTGGTATGTACTGTCCCCTCCCCCTATGCTACTGTACTGGAATCTGAGACATTCGACTAGGAAACCAGGGTCTACACGGACAGATTCACAATATCACTGAGAACGCTTCGCAAGCCCGAAATGAATCCTCGTCGATGGTTGGATTTGGGCTATCTATGGAAGGCCAAGAGGGTAATGAAATTGTTTACGACCTGCTGCTAGACCAGGCATGGTCGCTTAAGCCAATCGAAACCAAGGGATACTTCCACAGCTGGGTCACCAGTAGATATGCCGGCTCTGGGTCCATTCCAAACAGTCTCTACAAGGCGTGGGAGCTAATGCGAACAACTGTGTACGACAATACTAACCTCACACTCCCTGCTGTTACAAAGTCTATTTTTGAACTTCGTCCCAACACCGAGGGTCTTGTTGATAAGACCGGAACTCATGGCACTGCACTCACTTATGACCCTTCGGTAGTGGTCAAGGTCTGGAATTTGATGTACAGTGCGGCAGGCTCCAAGCCAGCACTATGGACCAACCCAAGCTATCAACAGGACATGGTCGACGTGACTCGACAGGTATTGGCCAACGCTTTCATACCATTATACTCGAACCTCATCTCAACCTACAACAGTTCGAGCCCCAACTCCAAAACCATTTCACAAGACGGCGACAACATGGTTCAGCTGCTGGAAGACCTTGACTCGGTCCTTCTTACAAACGAGAATTTCCGTCTTTCCAAATGGATTTCTTCAGCAAGGGCCTGGGCACATAGAAACAAGACCTTGGCGGCATTCTATGAGTATGAAGCACGTAACCAGGTTACATTGTGGGGACCTGATGGTGAAGTTACCGACTACGCCTCCAAGCAGTGGGGAGGACTGCTGTCATCGTAAGAACCTATTATTCTAAATGTGGAAAAATTTGCTAATATTCTCTGTAGATACTACGTGCCACGCTGGAAGCTCTTTGTCGAGTACGTTAAGGAAACCCCTGTTGCGTCGTACAATGATACAGCGCTCAAAGAGGAACTTTTGAAATTTGAGCTTGATTGGCAGCAGCAGACATGGTCAGCTCCTGAGCCTTCAGGTGAAGCAATCGATTTGAAAAAAGTGGTCACCAAAGTGTCCCTTCGATGGTCTTCTGTTTTCGGTCTCAAATAGTTCAAAGCTTGCTGAAAGCCCATGTATCAAACTTGTATATCGGCATGAGATAGAAGTTGCTATCCCTGTCAAATTGACATGGACGAGTACTAGGATTCTAGAATCTAGACAATCTAGTCCTCTTTTCAGTCAAATGCTAACCACTTGTCAACCCCGCATTGGTCTCCAATGATGTTTGCTTTTCCCCATTTTCTCTATCGATTGCGTTATCGTACCTTTTATCGCTTATCTAGTTCTTATCTGATGATTTCATGATTAGAAATGCAATCTGGAGTCCCCATATGCCACGTCTGTTGCTGTTTCATGATGGCGTTTTATTCTTCTCTTCCTTTATCTGATTCCAAAGCTATATTCATGCCACTTCAAAATGGCTGAGACACATACACCACCATCCGAGCAAACCCCGCTCCTTGAGACAGCCACGGTCCAGGAACATGAAAGCTCGGCTTTAAGTGTCCCACGAGGACTGCTCATCTTCATTTCTATGGCATTTTTAATATTTATCCAGACCAGCAACCTCTCGCTTATGACCACAAGCCAGTCATATATATCGGCTGATCTTGATGCATATACTGAAGCTATATGGTTCACTTCAGCTCACATGGTAAGGCTATCTAGCAATGAAATTCCATCATGTCACTGGTATCTGATTTTATAATACCTTGGAAGATTGCCATGTCAAGTATGACTCCCCTGGCGGGACGACTTTCGGAGATATTCACCCCACGAAAATATGTGGTTTTCACGAGCTCGGTCATGGCTTTAGGGTTGTTCATAACAGGCTCTGCCCCAACACTCGCCATTTTCCTGCTTGGCCGTGTGGTCTCAGGTTGTGGTAGTGGTGGTTTAATGACTACCGCCATCATATTAGCCTTGCAACTATCTAGTTCAAAACGACGGGGACTTTGTATAGGAATGATTAGTGCATGCTATACAACAGGCCTCTCCTTGGGTGCTGTTTTGGCAGGCTTGATTGTCCCCACTTTTGGTTGGGTTTGTCGAGCCCTTTATTCTATCCTACCACTATAAGCATACTTATCTTATTTCCAGCGTCTTATCTTCTGGGTCCAAGCCCCGACTGCGCTTGTTATAGGTCCCATCCTTTTCTTTGCTATTCCAGCACCACCCCACGATAAACATCCGCTTAAGAAAAAGTCCTTGGGGCATAGTCTTACACGGGTAGATTATGCAGGCGCTCTGACATTGGTATGGTCCTTCTTGTTTTTTGTATTGTTTTGTCATATGGATAAGTGCTTACAGATTAAGACACTCTTCGTAGTGCTATTATTATCTAGTTTCGCATCCCCAACGATCCTCATCTGGCCTATTCCTCTTTCCTTCGCTTCGTTGGGCCTCTTCATTCTGATTGAATCACGCTGGGCACGCGAGCCTATCCTTCCTATCAAAGTGCTGAGCACACGCAGTGTATTTCTGACATGCATAGCCGGTCTAGGCTTGATGATGTCTCGCTGGGCGATCCTGTTTTTCGCACCAGTCTACGCTCTGTCAGTTAGGCTTTGGTCCCCCGCTATGGCCGGTCTGATTTTAATCCCAACGAACCTTGGCTTCGGATTGGGTGGACTACTCGTAGGATGGATTCACATCCGAAAAGCAACAAGCTACTATGTGTCAGTTTTCCATCTCGACAATATGAACATGCCTTTTTCTCACATTCCACAGTTCGTGTTTGGTGATTTATACTCTTTTCACACTCTCTACTCTGTCGCTCTCAGTGCTTTCAACGCCATATTCATCGACATTTATCTATGTAGCTGGTCTCTTCTTCAATGGCCTGTTCGCCGGCTCTTTAATGAACTACAGCTTGTCGCATATCCTACACCTGACCAACATCCATACACATTTCATTGTCACCTCTCTGGTAGCCATGTCTCGCGGGTTTGCAGGCAGTTTCGGATCAGCTGCCGGGGGTGGATTTTTCACTCGAATTCTGAAGAGCAGATTGGAATCCGGATTCGCTCATTACGGTTTGGCACGACCTGACTTGGTTCGCACTCTCCTTGGCAGCCCTGCTACAGTCGTGAAACTTGACGGACTGGAGCGGCTGGTTGCTGTAGAAAGCTATGAGCACGCTGTCCGAATGTTATTCTTGGCTGGTAGTGGGATCGCAATGTTGTCTACCATTATTACGGCAGGAGTTGGGTGGACTCCTGAGCCTGATACTGATGATAAGTTGCAAGAAGCTCTTGTTGAACAGGATGAATAGACTTGGTCACTTACCTGAGTCTTCGGATCTTTGGATTTACCTATACTTCGATACGAACTTGTTCTACCTGTAGAGTTCAATTTCAAAAGTTTCCATCAATTGGCCTGCTGGCCCAATGGCAAGGCGCTTGACTACGAATCAAGAGATTGCAGGTTCGATCCCTGCGTAGGTCAATTTTTTAGCTCACGGAATTCTTTTGCTCAGGTGCAAAGTAATCGTGAAATGAGATTTAAGCTATTTTAGATAACTTGACCCCAACTCTGTTAGAATCACTCTCTACGACTTGTCTAAAACAACAAGGTGCATGTCCTTCAAAAGTGCGAATTTCCTCAAAGGGTTTAGTGGTGGATAAATTTTGATTCTCAAAACCTCTAATCCTGAATTCTAAGGCAAGAAATTAATCAGGCTAAGCCCTTCTAGGTTTAGACATCCTGAATAGAAGAAGGCAGCACGTCGTAGGTTTTAACGTGGACCTTTCTTCATCGCACGCTACATTTCATCACGAAACTGGAAGGCCAAAGCTCATTAGGAAGCCATATAGCCTTTTTGCCATTTAGTTTAATGCGTTAGTCATCCTCAATACAAACACCGAGGGTTGTATGAAGTGAAGGAACCGTATGGATTTCAGGCCTAGACTGAATCTCAGAGGACTCAAAGCCTACTTCCTGGCTTGGCCTTGTTAATTATAGACTTGAACCGAATATCTTTGAAAGCGGATGAGAGAACATAAGGATTCTAGCGAATCTTTTTTAATGTTTCAATATTTAGTGTGCTTGAAATCCATGTTTTACAATCTTGCAGCGCCCATCTCCTAGGTAGACATTACCGTAGTTGATAGATCATTTACAAGATTCTTGCGATGCCTCACTCATCTAAGCTCTCACAACGCAAGGAAAAAGAATTTGGTAGCAAATATATCACGTGATGTGATTAACAATGCCAAGTCTCGCCCTGGTCCGCCTTTCAAGCTTCGTCTCCCGGCATTACTCCGTTATAGAACGATCCTTTCTGCAACAAAATCACGCTATACCTATCATGCCGCGTGCAGTCCGAGGTATGATATATTCAAATCTGAAAGCTCTACTCTTCAGTTAGAGCTAATCACGACTGTCCAGGTCTACTCATAGAATGCGACCCCTCGATCAAGGCTATGATCTTGAAGTATGATGAGGAGCGACACGACTACGTTGTGGAAGACTTGGAAGATGAGAGTCATCTGGTTATCAAGGAGAGCCAACTGCAAAACCTGAAAACTCGCCTGGACCAGGTACGGCATATTTGATGTTTAATATACAACTACTTGCTGACATGCCATCAGGACCTCGATCAAAAAATCATGCAACTTGATGAATCTGAATCGGAGTAAACTGGCCTTATTAACGAAGCCCTTTATACGACTCTTCCGAAGTGATTGCTTCCCCGGCTGTGCGTGACCTGATTCTCGTACCCTGTTTTAATGGGGCTTTCAGCATCATTGTCTCCATGGATTACCAAGTACGTCACCTAACTTTACTGGGATAGTACCTATATGTCGCCACATTTTCCCGCATTCGATTTTACAAACCATGGCACTTGTGCTGAATGAGACAAATGACCTGTCAATGCCGAGGCTAACAAATGAGGATGAACTGGATATTCAAGGATGAACAATTTATTTGCTGACTCTGTAAGCACTGTTGGGATTCGTCGTGGAATCCCTTGTCACATGTCAAACACAAACTTTTCACATTCGCCATTCACAATATGATCTGACTTAAATAAATGTCACTCTTACTTGACGTGGGGGCTTGCCTGGAAGTTTGACGACTGAATAGAGGCTCTGGAAATCAAAGCCTTAATAAGCATTCATCGATATCCAACAAGGAATACCTCTGTCTTTTCTTCTACTACTATTATCATGTACGGACACTTGATTGTGGAAACTTCCGGTTATGTCAGCAAATGACTAGCAGTTTCCTGAAGATGCTATATTGTTTCATGGATGCTGCTAGTCGCTATCAATGAACTGCAAATATTCACTAATTTATGCAGATTTTTTAGATTACTTGAAAATCAACAGCGTCAGATCAATCTATTATTCGTTGTAAAGTAACTAGTTAACCATTCATTTGGTAAGGATGAATGACTTTGCTGATATGCGATTTGACTGTCTCGGTGAGCTTCAAAGCGCTGTGTTCATAAAGAGCATCTTATGCACGATGTCTATCTGCATCGAGGATCTCCTGGTTCTTTTCATCCACTGGTTGGAATATTTTGAGTCCCTCATCCTTGCGAGGAATCAGCATACAACCACCATCTAGGGTTCGAATGGCGCAATGTCGTCTATAATCAGGGAATTTTGTGTCAACGAAGACGTCTGCCACAGCCCAAACGTCTTCGCCACCCTGCGAGCATGATTATACAACTTTCGCTCGGCGCGTAGCGCTTCGCGCCCTATCAAAACTTAGAATATACTTCGTCAGCCAAGCTTCAATGGCTCCGCTAGCTTATTTCTTATGTATGCCGTGAGAGGCTATTCGGGATCATCCGGATTGTGTTCATATCAAAGCAATTCCATGAAACGCTGCACCTTCTGCCCCTTACACATCAGATTTACCATCTTCTTTATACATACACTGGTTCGAATTTGGCCTCAATTAAAGCACTATGCTCTATTCTGAGGTCAGACCCCAAAATACCATAATAGAATAGTCACCACAAAATGAAACCTGGACTCCGTTAAAGTCAACTCCTTTGCAATTGCTATATTGTCTTATTGGCTCGCGCGCACGCTAATGCGCAATGCAAAACCGGTTCCCCATAACCCTCGACCTAGATATGGTCTTCTCTGGTCACTAGAACCATTCTTGAAATGTCATTGTCGTAAACTCATGCATATGAAGCCCACTCTGAGTTGTATGGAACATAGGAGACTGGGCCGCTGTCTCTCATAAATGGCGAATCCAGATTCTGAAGCTCCAAAATGATTCGATAGTCGTCTTTAGGAGGTAAATGCGACATAAGAAACCCATTCGGGCGCGGTAGGTGTGGAGCAAATCGATAAAAGTGCATTTTTTTGGATAGTTGACGTTCCCCAATAATTAGCGGACCCATTGTGTGGTAAAACGATCGCGGGCTCCACTTAATACTTTCCCATTCACCCATCTTGATATGTAACGACCTGAGAGAAAGTGGCTCGCAGCCAGAGTCTGATTCAAGGAACTGAAGGAGTCGTAAGCACGCTGATTCATCGATGGAATTGATAGGTAAGATGCCAAGTGTTGGTCTTGTTTGATCTGGATCTACACCAGGAAGATTGATTTCTAAGTGCTGGAGGTGTTTCATTCTGCGTATGTCAACCATTATATCATATGGCTAACAGTGCTTCGGTTAGTACTCAGACTAGTAAATATATTATAAAGGTTTAAACATACCCATTCATCATTTTCCCAGTCAAGGTCAATGCCTAGAGACTGAAGTTTTGGGAACCTATCAGGTAGGCTGACCAGGTCCTCAATGCTTGGAGGGAAAGGAAGCTGTGTGCGAGAATTACGCTGAAGATTGGCGCTGCGGAATCGTAAATGCCTGAGTAGTGCATGATGGCTTGATAGGGTGTCAAGGATGTATTGTGGAAGGTAATAACCAGAAAAGGTCTCGAGGGAAGAGAACGACTCTAGAAGAAGACGAACTTGGGTCGCTCGTTCCCAGTAGATAGGTAGCGGCTCAAAAATTCTAGTATGTTTGTAATGAGGCCAATCAATCATTCTAGGATTATAACAAGAGATCGACACCTCTAATGACTTAAGGTTTCTTAGACGACCAGTGATAAGGGGAGCTAAGTTACTCCAATTACCGTTGAGTAACGATAACGAATGTAATAGTTCCCATTGTAGACTTTCTGCCCACAGAAGACTTTGAGACACATTGAAGTGCATATTCGAGAGATTTAGATGTTTCAATTGCGGCATAGTATCGCCCTTCTGTAATGAAATGATTCCTCTATAGGTAGTTGATGGTTCCGTGGTCTGAAAGAGATTCAAAGTCTCTAGATTTGGGCTAGAGCATATGATATCTTTTAGGCGAGCTTGATAGCTTGTACTCGTGAAAGTTTTAGACAACTCATCCCACTCGCCATCCCAATACGAGGAAAGGTAGCGAAGGCACCGAAGGTGAGGGACGGACAGCTCAACGGGTTGATGTGGTCGTCTCCGCTGTGATAGACACACATTTTTTCCAGTGATATGTACTAGAACATGAGGGTAAAGCCGATTAATAGTATATAGGATAAAACCTGGCATATATGATATGTTTTTCCAGCTATAGGGGTGCATAGATAGACATATGTCAGTAGCCCATATAATAGGTCCTATAATAGAACTTACTAGAATTCTTGGAGATATTTTGCTGACTCGATCATCTTTAATAAGCCAAAATGCAGCCAGTTTCCAACAGAGCCAAGCCCTGATTCACCTGTTATAACAATCACTTTGACATAGCGCCATGGAACATTGCTGTAATACTCCCACTTTTTAGGCAACCCTGAATCAATAGTCAGGCAAAAGAATCGGAATAAAATGGAAGCGGCAATCTCATGTAGCCGGCGGTCAACCAAAGCTACCATTTTCACTGATGAGGGACTATCCCAGTGAAGCTTGAATGAGGTGAGTGACCAGTAAACCGTGTATATCAACGTTTACTCACTAGCTTGATAATTTTGAGCCAAATCTCGGAGGGTAAGATTAGCATCTTGCTTATTGGTGAGGACTCCATTATGCGACGTGGTTTCTTTCCAAGGTTCCACTAGATAGGATGGTGGGTGAGCGTAATAGAGGGGTAGAGGGGTAGTTCACTAAGCACACTCTTATGAGCGTAAGCTCGGTAACGTGGTTCCGGGTTGCC
Source organism: Penicillium taxi (assembly GCF_028828555.1). Taxonomy (NCBI): domain Eukaryota; kingdom Fungi; phylum Ascomycota; class Eurotiomycetes; order Eurotiales; family Aspergillaceae; genus Penicillium; species Penicillium taxi. The sequence continues at coordinate 347,174 of NW_026643208.1, forward strand.
GCCTAAACAAAATATTTAGTCTATTTTCAACACACTATTTTTAAACACACACTATGTCCCCAATTCTTACTTAAAAAAGCAGAAGTTGGTACAGCAGGAGGGAAGGATCTTATTAGCTATTCGAGCTATTAAAGATGCACGATTTTCCTCTGTTCTAGCTGCTTCTAAGTCATTCAATGTGCCAATATCAACCTTGCCATATCGAATGAAGTTTGTTGAAAGTGTGATTGAGAAGCGCCATTCTCGCCATAAATTCTCTGGAGCTGAAGAGAAGTCACTAAGTAAATGGATCCTCTTTATGGATTCTAGAGGAGCAGCTCTTACCTGCGCGATGTGTCGAAATATGGCTAATCTTTTACTCCGATCGCGATTATCGACTACCACCGACACCTCTGTTCTGTGGGTAAATATTGGGTTACTAGGTTTATTAAACGACACTCTGATCTGAATATACGTCGATAATATCGATATGATTATAAAAGAGCTAAAGCTGAAGATCCTATGATTATTATAGCTTAGTTTGATTTGGTTGAAAAAACGATCGCGAAGTATAGTATCGATTCGGCTGATATTTTCAACTTTGATGAATCAGGATTTGCGATGGAGATGAATAAATCTAAGAATATCATTACTTCTATAGAATATCATGGTCGTAGGGCAGTTTTATAGCCTATAAATCGCGAGTGGGTGACTACTATCAAGTGTACTAGGGCTACTGGAGAAACTCTTCCACTTACCTTATCTTTAAAGGAAAGGTCTTTATGAAGCGATTGTTCGATAGAAAGGAGCCCAATTAGAGCTTAAATAAGAGCTCTAATGGATCTACTAGCGATGCGATCGGTGTCAATTGGCTTCAGATGCACTTTATTCCTAATAGGGGTAGATTTGCTTATTGATATTAGATGAGTATTCCTCTCATCTAACACCTATTTTTGATGAAATATGTGATCAGAATAATATCATCGCTTTATGTATGCCTATATATGTATCATATATTTTACATCCTCTAGATGTAGGTTGTTTTAGGCCTCTAAAGAAGTATTATGGTGCTAGGGTTGCGGAGCAGATGCGGTTAGAAGTGAACTCGATCGAAAAAGAAGATTTCCTGTGGGAACACGGATATTGCAATCCTGAAATTCCACAATCCGGAACGGAAAAAACAGACCCCCGATTCACTGTGGAACGACTATATTAGGAACTTGAGTAGCTAGATGAATCGAACACATTTCACACCACCTTGCACACCGTATATACTAAGAATCTAGGACGAACCATGCCATTTTCCAGTGTATATAGTGCAACGTGTGAACTCTGTCCTTTCAACGTAGTTGATCGACAGTTCCTTACTATCTTCCCTGATGCGCATGCGATAGCTTTTAAAGCTAGTAGTATTCTATACAGGTACAGCAATTAGCAGCGTTTCAACGTAGTTGTACCTCCGCATTTGTGCTACAGCCAATCAGACGTACTAAAAGTTCTGGAGAGAGAGAGAAGGGAAGTAGTGGGGAGATGATGGCCATTCAAATACTCTTATCAGAAAATACTAATGATAGGACGTCTCTGAGGCTGCGGAGGTGGCATCATCGGCTTCGGCTGCATCGCGCATGAGTCACAATTGGGCGTATGCTTGCTCTTATTCGTTTAGCCAGGATATCATTTGTGGATGATGAGGAAGAAATCAATAACGAAAAGTCAGAAATTAGCCAGAAAAACCTACTCTACGTAGAAAATCGCGATACTAAAATGAACACTTCCAAGACTAGAAGTCCTTTGACAATAGAAAGCCATTTGGGTAGAAAATCTACAAAAATGCTGATCCTAGCTCAAGTCTTTGAATTGAACCCAGAAATGCAAAGTCCAAAGGAGGTATACTGCATTTACTTAGCCTTGGAAATATCAACTAATTTTACTGGACAGATTTACATTCTGAGCTACAGTTTCCAAAAGAGATTTAAAGACAGACAATGGACAGCTAAGCCTTGGAAGTCATAGTTTTTTGGTGTCAAAGCGATAGAATTGTTTTTGGACTGGGAAACTTGTGGCTTTTATGACAATTGTCATATTGAAACTTTCAATGGAACAGAAAACCAATGATAAATAGCGGATGCGTCTAACACCATTGCGTCCAGTCTGGTTCTACTGTTACTCCTGAATTGTCTTAGCCATATCTTGCTGCTGATAGAATTCTACGAAACTGAATACTTCAACTCCAATTTAGGACGACTCAACTCCATTCGAAGACTTCGTGTTGTATTTTTATTTCGTATCACTCCTACCTAAGGGGACGGACGAATCTTGCTGTATATTGCCTTTATTACCACCTTAGTCTCTGTCTTCTACTTTCTGTATCGATCATGAAAGATCAATATCGCGTTGCCCAGGTGTATTTTCTCGTTCTTGTTAGGGCTTTATTGAGAATTTGCGCACAATATGGTCGTAATTTACTGGAGCTATGGATATGCCGCTCAATTGACTCCCAGTTACTCCGCTGAGGTGTCCAACATTCCACTGCCAAGCATTCCGCTAATCGGTATTCCACTGCCACCCGGCAATCTATTCCATAGATAGAATAGAGTCTGGAAAATCAAAACGGAAAAATGCCAACTATCAAATTTGTGTTAATGCAAAATATCTCAGAACAAGTTATTTAGTTAGTTACTTGACCATAGAAACTTAAATGTTATTCTCAAGCTTCCCGGATCTGTGGGTGCTATTTCGAAATCTTAAAGTGCCTTAAGGGCTAGGTATAGCGAGTTCAGTAAAGTGCTGCTTCTAGGTACTACTGGGTGGCATCATGGTTGCATCGGTAAGGCTGCCGATGTGCCCTGCCAAGTTGGGAGACTTAGCAGAAAATATTTCTGTTGCCCACTGGGGGCCAAATCTTGGTCGCTGACAAGCTCTGACCCATTATAACGGAAGAATTTGTTGGGTGATGGAGACCTTCTCGAAAAATCGGAGCCGCAGTAACCCTATTATACGTAATGATAAGCGGACTGAAACAATGGGGCGTGAAATTAGACTGCCAGGAATAACACTCATCATCCCCGCCAAGGATGTATAGAAAAGCTCGGGTGAGGCGGAAAGTAACAAGCTTCCAAGGTTGGAAGTCGTAATCCTGCAGGAATAAAGAGTGGATTTTATCGCAAATATTCTAACCCACTACCGTGTACTTTTCTGATTTACTCATAAGGTTCGCACTTACCCACTCAAGATCACATATGAATTGAGTGCTACCAATACGCCTACCTCACTTCCCACCACCGCCACAAAGTCACGCTGTTAGGATGCGCTATACATCTCTTCCTGGATTGACTCTTGCATCCTATTTCATATTCGGAAGCTCGGCATCTCCAGTGAACGTTCCCCAAGAACCAACGATCATCACGCCAATATCTGTTGAGGTTACACCTTCATTAGTGGACAATGTTGCACAAAATACTCACATCTCTATTACCGGAACGGACAGCAAAGAGACTATAGTACCAGTTGTAGGCGGACCTCAATGTTGGGTTAGTTATCAACCCACCTTTCAAGTTTAGTTTGCAAGCTCTAATCATTGGAATAATTCTCAGTTCTGCTTTGAGGAAAAAGCAAATACGAATAATAGTACAAATGGATGGGCCCTGCTTGGAATTGAAGAGCCAGGAGTGTATCAGCCATTCTCCCCGGAGTTCTCAACATTATTCCCTGCTATAATAGTTTCAGAGAATGGGGACCCGAGCTATTTACCAGAACATACGCCTTCAATAACGAGAAATTCACCTGATGGGATAGTCAAACGAGACTTTAATATTCCAACCACCACAACCTTTCATAAAACGGCTCGATATGAGAAGCTAGAGATGGCCTATAACAAATACAAAAAGTCGAACAAAAACAGCAATATTCTGTTCGAGTGGCTCAAGATGTCCGGGTACGCTCTCAAAATCAGTAAGTTTATAGTCCTAAAAGTTTAGCAATTCAGATAAACCGCAACTAACAATTCACTTTCTACTTACGATTAGAGGTTCGATCTTCATTACTCAAAATTCCAAAGCACTATTTCTTAGCGGCAGGGAGAACCAGGTTTCTCATTTCAGAGGATTGGGAGACTGATGAGAACACTTGTGAACTCACACATGTGCTCATTCAAGTCCACCTAGATTTCCTGGCCACCATCTATGACGTAAAGGCAGATGGAAGACACATCTACTTTGTCGACCGTGGAGATTCGGGCCTAAATTGGGCTGATTGGGAAAATGACAAGTATACATTCTTGGGTGAAATCAGCGAGAGAGCGACAGAACCTATGATTCAAAGTGCCGGAAAGATAATTGCGGCTAACATGAACAAGAAAGGATACAACATTCTCACCAACAACTGTAGAGACTTTGTTAACAAGTTATATACTGTGATCAAAACACTGTGAATTCTCAAATTTTATTTCTTGTTATGAAATTATAACATAATTAGAAACCTTCTATTCAAATATCAAGATTTGTCCTAATTTGAACTAATAAGCTAGACAAGATCCAATGCCCTAGAGGTACACCAGGCAATATTCTAAAAGTCTGAACTTTTAGGAATAAGGGCACAGTAGAGCTCCAGAGTTAGCCAACGAATAATGTCAGGTGATGGTTTTACTAAACAGACAGTCGACTAAAGTATTCATATGCGAGTGGTAAAAGATGGGTGAATTTTAAATGATAGCTGCTCGGTCTATATCAATGGCCTACTTTTCGACTTGTCTAATCGAACTGACCAATCATTCAAATGTCACAGATGAATGAAAACTGTCTTTCTTTTGATATACCTGCTGTATGGCCTGCGAAAAGGACGGTATGCGTTGTGGCCTGTTTATTACTGAATGAAAAAAAAAATCAGAGTTAGTAACTAGTGTTAGAACGTAAGAAATAGTAGTAATAAGGCAAAGGAAAAAAGGTCGCGGGGCTTCAGTACACTAGACAATCTACTACATATCATTATTACGTACCAATTACTACTAATTCCCAGCACCCCATGAGTTCTCTTTTAAGCGTCCCCGCGAGCTTTTAGTGATATATCTCATCAACAAGAAAAAAATCCCTCTATGGTGCTTTATTGGCTGACAAGGCCGAGAGCTTAGGAGGTCGCAGGGGCTAGAGAGATGACCTGTGTGCTCAAAATGTCGAGTTGAAAGGCCGTTTCTGGCACCATAAGCTGTCATGTTCGGCGTCATTTTCACAGGTCCTTTTATTCTATGTGTAAATTATTCCTCGTCCTCCTCTGTCCACAATAATTGTTCGTTGCTTGACTAATCGGCTATTTAACTGTCTTAGTCTGATCACATTAGGTCAGATGCAGGCTCATAGATAGCATCCCGCCGGAATCGAGGCTGAGGTCTAGTGGAAATTTGAAAGATGTATCAAAAACGACATATATTCCAGCTAATTGGGTCACTTAGGTGGCTCTAGTCAGCTCTCTACAGACGAGGTGAACCCAAGTAGTACGATTGTATTTGAGCTACCGACCTCAAGCTTTGAGCCTCATGACTTGTATCAAAGGACTTTCTCAAAAACTTTCATTTGACATGGACAAGTAAGCAGGGCTGGTAGATATTTATACTTGGTCTCTATTTATTCAACCCGAATGCAAGTATAACCAGCCCTTTCATACCACTCATTCAGCCGCTTCTTACTAGGGTGCACCCAGTCTCGTGCAACTAAAAGCGTGACTACCGCTGTCACCATGCCTGCTTTGCGAGCGCTGTTTTCACCAAACTGTAACAACTGTCGACCAATACCGCCGGATTGTTTTCTGCTATCACATACAAGCATTCCTATCTCCCATGACGTGGAGGTTAGTGGGATCAATACCACACTCCCCAACACGTGCTCGGGTCGCGGGACAGTTTCCGAGTATACAGGCGGCGGGGTGGCAGGCACGTAGAAGACGTTCGATTTTCGCATTTGTCACTCGTTGGAAGCCCGGCTTATGAATGTTGTTTGGTGGTATATCATTTTTGACCCAAGTTTCGTTAATTAGGTCTACCAAATGTTGCACTAGCTCTAAACTCTCCGCGGCCACGGGAGGAGGGATATAGATATGAGACATTGATATTCGAAAGGCTGGTAGTAGGACTAATATATTGGATGATTGATCTGGAGCTGGGGGTCGACTTGAATCAAATAATCGAGCGTCGGGCATTAAAGGATAGTCGGTGTTGCCTGAAGGACATTCGGGGTTGAAGGACTTATAGACGACCCCGCTTGCTAAGACATCCTTCGGGAAACGAGATTGAACCTTAGAATTCGACAGTAATATTACACTAGCCCTGGCACTAGCGGTGACGTAAAAGAGATTAGTGTATTTCGAATCTATTTCCGAGAAATCAAAAGAGTTCTTGGTAAAGCTGATTTCGACAACTACTGTACTAGGTTGGATCCATTTCCTTATCAATTACCTGGTCATCCACTCAGTGCATGCTTTCTACTCTCATTATAATGCAATAAATTCATAGTAAGAAAGAGAATTTCTAGCTAGTATTGTAAAATAAATCATATAGTAATAATAAATCACCAATAAGAAATGGTATTTGAATAATTAATTCTCCATTGACCGCAGAATTTGACTCTCGAAAGAGGCGAATAGTATCTAGAGGGATTTTATGGTATTATGCCTTTGAGAAGGGATCTCAGGAGCCGCACCTCGAAAGTGAGCACGCTTTAAAGTTTCAGGCTGTATTTATGTTGAAGTCCTTCCAAGATTCGGGTTCGTCTCGCGAGCTAATAGGATTTACATGTGTAGCTCCAGGGCCTCATCGGTCGATTTCCACAGCTGTTTAGCCAGCGCCTCATCCTTGGCTGCTTTGCCCAGGTTGCTGGAGAGAACTCCAGCAGGTTCATAGAATTTGCCATTCTGCAAGCAGTCTTTCGGGATGTTCGCTACCCAAATATGGTTATAGACGCCTTCCTCGGGCTTCAGCACCTGGCTGAGGTTCGTCACCCAGACAAAGGCGCGGCTGAAGCGGCTGAGGTTCCCAACTAGGCCTGTGTTGACCACTCTTGGTGTCAGGGAGATGCTCATCAGGTCTGAGTAGTGGCGCGCCAACTCACGCGCATACAGCAGGCTTGCCAATTTCCTCTGGCCATAGCGGAGCCATTTGCCCATGATGGCTTCCTGGTGGGTGCAAAAAGTGGCGAAGGCAATCCCTCGGGCAAATTTAAACCCCAAAGAGGTTACCAGAATGATACGCACGTCCGCATTTGCTGCCGTGGCCTGGATCAGTGGTAGCAGCTTACAGATCAACAGCGCGTGGCCTAGATGATTGGTGCCGAATTGGATCTCGTAATCGTCCTCAGAGAGCCCTAGTTTGAAGCCATAATGCCTGCATTACAAATCAAAAGATCCGGGCGCGACTATTGACTAATAAATGTTTCTGCGGCCTGCTTCATGGAGGCCAATGAGGCAAGGTTGCATTCGAGGAAAGTCATAGGTGTTGTTGTCTGCTTGTCGGATCTACTGAATTACCTCGTCTGCGGTGGCAGCATTCCGCCCGCTTATATAGATATGCGCCGGCGATTGCCTATTCTCCTAGCACTTTCAGCCCCGATGCCAGCGGTACCTGCCCAGATTTGCGCACATGAGTATTATATTTTGTCATTGAGAAAAAGACAAATTCACCGCCGGTAATGAGTATGACTTTTCCAGACATGTGGGCCAAGTCTTCAGGATTGATGATTCGCAACATGATGGGACAGTTTTGAGACGAGGGTTTAGTGTTTGAATTAGGTTGTTGATGATAATACAGCAGAGCAAAGGCTTTTAGCCGCTTTGTCAAGGAATAATACCGAAAACATCGAATTTCAAGTTGTTTGAAGGTTTTAAGTCTTACATATTCCTGGTCCTAGTCGGTCTGATGATTGTCCCAAAATACCCCGAGTTCCAAAATGCTATGGAATGACGTATAGTCGAAATCAATAAATACGCAATTTTGATTATCACTAGCATCAGGAGAGCTTATAATGATTATCCGAGGCGCAAGGTCCTTGACTTCATGTCTTTTTTCCCGAAAACGAGTTTTAGGCTCAATAATCGACTTTATAAAACCTCAATGAGCTGACTGAGAAGGTTTCTCTAGCCCAGCCTGCAACATTGTAGTCCTCACAATATACCTCATCAAGATTATGTACACTACCTAGGTATCCATTCTGGTATAATTCCTGAGCCTGCTTGTGTATTGTCCACTGAAAGACTAAAGAAATAGAAATCATAGTATCTTGGGATCCCATGGCCTTGCATATCACTAAGCATCATATATACCTTTGTATTTGCCTCGTTCGAAAAACGGTCTTTCCAAGTTGACGACAGAATATGTATTGTTAAAACTAAAATTATCATTTACATAAAGCGGGTCGTAGATCATAGCAACAGGTAGAGTCTCGTTAGAGACCTCGCTTATCAGAGCCAGAAGTAGGGCCGTGACTATCTGACAGCTAGCTCATCTCCTCTTCTGGAACTCTACCCTGCGTCTACTGATCTCAATTTCCTATATATCGTAGACCTCTATCTCTCGTAGATTATCAACAAAATGTGTTGCCCATTTCCCCTAATTTTCCTATTACCGTAATATCAATCAACTTAGACTCAAATGTTGCAGAAAGGAAACTGGGTAAACTGGATACTATAGTAGGTCCATAAGCTAAATACTCAACAAAGCCTCAAGTACATCAGCGGGTTTATTCTTTGGCGCAGCGATCTTAAGCACTTCTTTGCTGGTTGTGGATGTCGAGAATTTCCCCTCCTACGCCAGCTCAGCAGCATACTTGGCCGACAAAATAACGTTCTTTGACTGATGCCCAGTTGCTCCTATCAGCGTGATTTATATCTATAGTGTTAACTAGCAGATGTGAGGTACTGACGAATTTTGGAATCAATTTTACCTAATCTAACCAACCGCTTAGGCCTCATACTGAATAATTATTCCACTGCAGATAACCAGGCAAGAATGTTCTCAGCCCATTGCTTACCCAGATCACCGGCACTAATGGCAAGGTCCGTCGCTACTTTGAAATAACTTACATATGGCACAGAGAATTGGCTGCATAGTATTCTAAAATCTTGACTCACTAGCCCTCTCTGTGTTCTTAACTCATGAGTATAACTTTTATATGTGGGGCGGGTTACCCCGCATATTATAATCTAGGTTAAATCTCGATCTTATCTTCCTATCGCCGTTTTGCTTTGATACTCGATCTGGCAAACGTATTAAGAACCTTTCCTGGCCTCTCTATCTTTTGATGTACACATTGGAGCACGTTAAAATCTGTTGTATTCATGTAGGACTCGCTGTGGGCTTCCATCGTTTGAATATCTATCTCAAAGATCATAGACAGACTCATGAACGATGATGAGCTCAAGCATACAAGTAGAAGTCTCACCCACGTAAGATTTCATCTCTATCCAAACACAACACTTTAAACAGATTCCAAGGTCTCCATAATGGCTACCTAATCAATCCCAGTAGTCCCAGTCGTGGACGTAAAGACAACTACAGTCGAAGAGATTGTCGCTGAAACGCGCTAGAGGTGCACACGGTTATTCGGAATGCAGTAGCCTTCAGTAAATTCGATAAGATAGAGTACTTATATAGTTATCCTCATACCAACTTATGAGCATACTCATACTCTCATATCATCTCTCAGAAAGGATATTCGACCACAGCTTGAGAAGGATACAGCATAGGACGGTACCTTCTTCCCAAAGGAAACTCGCCGCTCTACCGCTGTGCTCCGGTAGCGCGTTTCAAGTGCCGACGTAGGTCCAAGTTAAATTGTCTTTAGAATTGCCTTTGCCTAGCAACATTAATGTCTCGAGTAAAACAGGAACTGAACATGCGAAACACCATTAGTTTCAACCCTTTGTCGTGATTTGACTAACGACCTCCGAAGTTTTAATCCAACTTGGCCATACCGAGGACCCAAGCCAGCATTGAACAATGCAAATATCATATCCGTCTACGGGCACCTAACTTTGGCATTTAAAAGTATTCGGAAGTGATACCCGTGAGAATAAATGCAAGGTAGTGCATGAGTTGATGGCCAGTAGATTCGTAGCATTTCATTATATGTTCAGGGCTAAAACTAGATGTGTAAAGCATAAGGGTATCAGTTGCCGCATCAGACGGCTTTGGCAAGAAACAAATATAACATCATTAAGAATCTTCCAAGACGGCACGGACAATGCCTCGATTCTCAACTCGGTGGTAATACTGGTTCAAATTCACGAATTGAGCATGCACGGCCCCTTGGACCTGCATTATTTCATGCAGGACTGGCCAAAGAGCACAGTCATCAATGCTTAGTGCCGTTCCTCCAAGATAATGCTGTCCCTCCAGGCCATTCTCAAATTGACTGAATCCATACTCAAACGGTACACTCGGGGTATGAGCGAGATGTTTGCGCCAGCATGTGAACAGGTCCTCGATCAGTGAGAGATAGCTAACGCCTTGCAAGAGATAGACACCTGGTCTTGTAGTTTCGGCACGTCGTTGAGCCAGATGCATCAGGATAGCCACATCCCCGGTAGTGGAAGTTCCATCAGAGTCGATGTATACTGGCAGCTGAGGCCGAATGTCATCATAAGGTGTGAGAATATCATATCGAAGACCATTTTCCCCCAGGGCAAGGCGAACTCGTAGATTCGCCAGAGGATCTCCACTGAGTACCAGTCGAGCCGTGGATGCAGTGACAAAATTCACTACATCAAATCCTCCGCCATATACTGCATTCCGATCAAATTCACTGGCCTTGTTTTCCTGACCAAATGCGAGAATCAACTGTTCGGTCGCAGTTGGTTCTCCATGAATCACTGGTCGGGCCATGCCTTGCGTCTTTCCTACTGCACCTTGGCCCCAGATGGTACCTGCTTGCGTATTCAGATAGGTACCAATGTGCCTAAAAGTGAGGGAAATACGTTCACCGCCGAATGCTAGTTCTTCCGGAGATTTTTGGGAGTTTGGGCGTTTGTCGGGACGAATAGAATGCAGCCAGCGCATATTGGTTTTCTCGCCGAGAATGAAAAGAGATTGATGGGGCAGAGGGATGTGCTGTGTAGTACGGCTTGATTCCGTGTCCTCGCGTTGCTCGGAGGCAGACTTCTTTGTGCGAAGGGTCATTATACGTTGAGCACCCAGGCTCACATTACAAATGAAAGAGCCCCGTACAATATCCAAAGTTTTGTCCGAGTGTTCAGAGATGGAATCCTGTCCATCACGGTACAATTGGATAAGGGCGTGGTTCAGTGGATGACCTACAACCCGTTCGATCACCGAACGTACTTGATCAACGGTAGTGGTAAAGTCCTTCAGCGGCGGAGACTCATCCGCTGGGTGTCGGTAAATAGGAATGGTACCATCAGATTTCACGTGGCCTTGCACTGCTACCAATCTCGGCACTGCGCCTGACAGGTGATACATTTTCTGCCATGACACCTCCTGGCGGATGCGCTGAAACGCGTCAGTGGATATATCAATTTCGTTCACGAGTCGCGAGTCACCTTCGCCAATACCACGAGGACGAGCTGCTTCTTTTTCAGCGTCAGGCCGGCGTTTTCGGCCATGCACTCTGGCTTTTATTTTTACAGGAGCTCGCTTGCCACCAGCACTGCTATACTGGGCTCGAAATTGAGAGGCGAGGGCCGAAATGCTGATTTCATCGTCTCTACCTGGTGATTCTGGCGATTTATCTGTCTGAACTGGCGAGTTCTCCGTCTGAACGTCCATCATCTCAATTATATTCTCCAAGCCCAATGAGGAATCCGGTGGCCGTCTGGCCGCCTGTGGAGCCTCAGCAATGACATCTGTCATGTGCCAGTCAAGTTCCTGCAGGAGCTCATCTGCCGTGAGACCAGTTGCGCCGAACTGATCTGCCATGCGTCGCATTGCTTCTTTGTGGCGGTCCCAGTCACGGTACCCCAAGCAGTCCTCGATCAGTGTCACCGTGAAGCAATTTGGCCCGGCATCCAACGCGGTAGCGTACACGGACACGTTAGAAAGCGAGCCACATAGGTACAGTTCGGTCACAAAACGAGTCCGAAAGTATTGCATCAAATCCCTTGACTCTAATGCGGAATACCTTGTTTTTACCAACAGTATGTCTTGTTCTTGATCGATTGCGGCAAGTATCGGGGCCGGAAATTGAAATCCAGGGCTCTGCGCAGCGCAGCAAACAGCAGTTTGTCCGGAGAGAAAGGCCTCCATATCAACAGGCTCAGGGGAATCGCGATCCGAACCCACCTCGATCACATCCGAGGGGGGTGGAGGTGAGGGTGGTTTTGTGGCCTCCCTATCCAAGACAATACGGTCCCCAGAATTCCAATCATAGAACGGCACTGGAGATTCATATTGTGAGCGGACCCAAACCACATCACCAACTTTGCGAAATGCGGCAGCTAGTGAGGGTAATGTCTCGAGTATGTCTGGAGTATTGGGAACATGAAGGGCCCCGGATGGACGGACGAAGTCGTTCTGGAAGTCCAGCATCAACAGGGCCCTTCTAGTCTTGACTATAGGAAGGGCATCGATTTTGAAGAAGCTCATCGTTTAGACATGGCACGTAGCAGGTTCAGGGATCAGTCGAATGTTTGGGGTTGCACTTCTGGTCTTGGTGGGGGCGGAGACACCTCAGGCAGCAAAAAGGGAGTAAGAAGTCCTTTTGCAAGGTGCGAGCTTCTGCATTATAAGTCCGAGCTGTCTTACAGATCAACTTCAGTAGCGAAGTGACAAAGGGTGCCAACAAGCATGTCTCCCACCGTGTCGGGTCAGTTAGGTGGGTACCATTGGTTCACAAACGTGACCAGCGACTGATGATCGGAAGTTGGCGGTTGTTTTCGGGTTCAGGAAAGAGAAGGGGTAACCTGGATATGAACAGAATGCTATCATCTAGATATATATTCATCACAGCTTCCTTCAGCCCTTGTCCCCCGGAAACAGTTGGATGCATCAGGAGCAGATCCACTTCGAAGTTGAAACACCAATGACGATTCAATAATCGAGGCCGGTGTCGGACGGGGAGCAATAGTTCAACTCCGGAGTCACGTGAGGTGGCTCGAAGTCTGGTAGCTTCCCCAAACTTTTTAAAAACCCGCACATTCCTCCCTTCCTCCTTCTTCTCTTCAGTCTTTTCAAACTCTTCACATTTTACACAATGGCTGCCCGTGGTCTTTCTCGTGCTCTCCGCCTCGCCCGTGTGGCCGCTCCTCGCTCGGTCGTTACCGCCGCCCTCCCCCGGCCTGCTCTTGCCAAGATCACCTCCCGTGTCACCCAGGTCTCCGCCATCCGTGGCATCAAGACCGTTGACTTCGCCGGTGTCAAGGAGACTGTCTACGAGCGTGCCGATTGGCCCAAGGAGAAGCTCCACGAGTTCTTCAAGAATGACACCCTTGCCCTCATCGGCTATGGCTCCCAGGGTCACGGCCAGGGTCTGAACATGCGTGACCAGGGTCTCCCCGTCATTGTCGGTGTCCGGAAGGATGGTGTATCCTGGAAAGAGGCTATTGCCGACGGCTGGGTCCCCGGCAAGAACCTGTTCGATGTCAACACTGCCATTGAGAAGGGTACCATCATCATGAACCTGTTGTCTGATGCCGCCCAGTCCGAGACTTGGCCCACTCTTAAGCCCCTCATCACCAAGGGCAAGACTCTTTACTTCTCCCACGGTTTCTCCCCTGTCTTCAAGGACCGCACTAACGTCGATGTCCCCACCGATGTCGATGTCATCCTCGTCGCCCCCAAGGGTTCCGGCCGCACTGTCCGCTCCCTCTTCCGTGAGGGCCGTGGTATCAACTCTTCCATTGCCGTCTTCCAGGACGTCACCGGCCAGGCTAAGGAGAAGGCTATTGCCATGGGTGTCGCTGTCGGCTCCGGCTACCTTTACGAGACCACCTTCGAGAAGGAGGTCTACTCTGACCTCTACGGTGAGCGTGGTTGCCTGATGGGAGGTATCCACGGTATGTTCCTTGCTCAGTACGAGGTTCTCCGTGAGCGTGGCCACAGCCCCTCCGAGGCCTTCAACGAGACCGTTGAGGAGGCCACCCAGTCCCTCTACCCTCTCATTGGTAACTACGGTATGGACTGGATGTATGATGCCTGCTCCACCACCGCTCGCCGTGGTGCCCTTGACTGGTCCAGCCGCTTCAAGGACAACCTGAAGCCCCTCTTCAACGAGCTCTACGACAGTGTCCGTGACGGCTCTGAGACCCAGCGCTCCCTCGACTTCAACAGCCAGAAGGATTACCGTGAGAAGTTCGAGAAGGAGCTGCAGGAGATCCGTGACCTTGAGATCTGGCGCGCCGGCAAGGCTGTCCGCTCTCTCCGCCCCGAGAACCAGAAATAAATTTATTGTTATACCTACCGGCGAGGGTTTGGACAAAAGTTACGATGTACTATGAAACAAGTTAGTTATATTTTGGGGTTCGGGTAGTTTTCAATATCATGTTCGGCAAATGCCATTTTTTGAAAATAGAACATAAGAACCTGTATTCTATCGCTGTTTACTTCCGAGGCTGCATGGTTTCGGTCAATGCGCCTAGAATTATGGTTGTAAAGGTTTAATAGACACGAGTTTGCATACTTTTTTATTGTCGTAATTTCTGTTTCGAAATTGTAAGCCACATATCAGCCAGCTAATAGTAATGTGGCTAAATACATGCTAACCCTAACTACTTTTCTAAGTAAAATTTGCTAACGCAGCAAAAAAGCCTACGCATGTTTTGAGGCTGCAGTACTAGAATACTGTAACCCTATACACTTTAAAAGATCGACCGCTCCCTTCATGTGTTCCTTCAAATTTTCCCTATAAGTCTAATAAATCCATAATCCTCTTATCAGGGTAACTACTAATAATGACTTCATTAAACATATCTCGGTCTGGTCACTCCTCAAAAAGAAAGCTGGTTCGCCAAAAACAATGTCGATGCAAGACAAGTTCAATCAGAAGAGCTTATGAGTATAGTAAAATGTGCGATATAGATATCTAATAGTTGGTCTAAATGACCCCGCAGGTGAACATAGCCCGAAGTATGGCATCATTGGACAATTCACCCACAGCACGTTCAACCACCTCCTACAGTATACCACGTCTCTCAAAGATGTCCACGCCAGCAGAGGAAGCTCGATTGCTAACGCCAGCAGCCGTACAAGCCGCGTACAGCCTCATAAAACCCTACGTTCATCGCACCCCACTGCTAACCTGCAAGACCCTGGACACAATCGCCTCAACCCCGCAATCACCAGACGCCCTCGTTGGCACACAATACGAAGGCCAAACACCGGCGAAGCCGCGCATCCGATTCTACTTCAAATGTGAAAACCTGCAGCGTATCGGCGCCTTCAAAGCACGAGGCGCATTTCATGCGTTGCTGCGGTTGATAGAGGAGCGCGGGGAGGAGGAGGTCAAGCGGCGTGGAGTGATCACGCATAGTTCCGGTATGTCTCTTGGTGATATTAAGAGTCAAGATTGAGATTGGGGTTGAGATTGGTTTCCTAACATCTTCTTTATCAGGAAACCATGCCCAAGCACTAGCTCTCGCAGCTTCAACGCTCAATGTCCCTGCCTACATCGTCATGCCACGGATAAGCACGCCATCCAAGATCTCCGGGACACGCTCGCACGGGGCCGAAGTGATTTTCAGTGGCTCGACAAGCGTTGAGCGTGAAGCTGTCGTCGCCGAGATCCAAGCAAAGACAAATGCGATTCTCATCCCGCCATACGACTACTTCGATGTCATAGCCGGACAGGGGACAACAGCGTTAGAGCTTGATGAGCAGTACAGCGAGCAGTACAGCACGAAAGCGCTCGACGCAGTAATCACGCCTATCGGTGGCGGCGGGCTCAACGCCGGCGTAGCGACCTATTTCTCCGATAAAACTACGCGGGTCTTTGGCGCAGAGCCTAGCTTTGAAGGCGCAGATGATTGTCGGCGCGGTCTGCAGGCCAGACAGCGGGTTGAGACTGTTTCTACGCTGACTATTGCTGATGGATTGCGTACGCCTGTGGGGTTGTTGAATTGGGCGGTTATTTCTGATGAGAAGAAAGTTGAGGGCGTATTTGCCGTTAGCGAGGAGCAGATCAAGGCTGCGCTGCGACTTGTGCTTGAGAGGATGAAGGTCGTTGTTGAGCCTAGTGCTGTTGTTGGACTGGCGGCTTTTCTGTTCAATGAGGAGTTGCGCAGTCGTGTTGAGAAGGAGGGGCGTGAGGAGGGTTGGGATATTGCTATTGTTTTCAGTGGTGGTAATACAACCGTTGAGGCTATTGGGAAGTTATTTGGATAGGTTCATACACAGGATTCAAGATTCTTGTTACTAGTGACTACATAAAATAGATACATTGATTCTGGTCATGTTATCTGCCGAATAAGGGTATCTCAACTCCAGTTTCGCGTATGTAGAATGCGAAACTCCCACTATTGAGTGCATCAATGCTGTCCACCACGCTACGGGGCCAATCCTCCCGTCCCCATGAATTGACCCAAGCAGAGAACTTGCCCTTGCATACCATTTCCTGTCGCATAGATGCGTCATTCCTAGCTTCGCTCGCACTCATAGTAGGTGGGAATGGGCGAACCACGTCCCGGTGAACAATGAGACGAAGAACAGGGAAAATTCCCCACGGCGCCGGGAGAGCAGGGCGAAGTGAGGGTCGATTAGGTCTATCATAAGAGCCAAAGGGACCAGACTGACCACTGGTATAAGTAGATTGGCGGGCACCAGGGACCGTCGTGGTAAAGACGACTGTACAACCGAACCTACCCTGAAGTTGCTTCAACTCCTGAACCAGCTCCGTGTAAAGATCAGAAAGATAAAAACTGTCCTTCTGCTCGCGACCTTTGTCGATATCCGCTTTTGAAAGGCCGATTTCCTCCGTTCGAGAAACTTCGTCTCGGAATCGGTCTTGCCAGAAAAAAGCTGTCGCACTGTCAATGGCAAGCATCTTCAAAGGACGTGAGGCAGAATAGTGTCGTGATAGATCGTAGAGGTATGTATGCAATGTGGACAACGTGGCAAGAAGAGAATAAGACGACTGTGGGCGAAATACATGAACGTGCTTTAACGCAGAGGCTACAATGGCATTAAGATCTTCTTCATCATCGATGCCCCTATCCACGTCTTGCACCTCCAAGTCAAAGGATATTCCAGCTTGCTTGATAATGCCTCGAGATATAGTTCGCAGCCTATTGGCGTCAAACCGATCATCTGTATCAATCCACACCACAGCCGCGTGCTGTCCTCCAAGTGGAACATTGCCATATTTCGGAGGCAAGATTGCCCGCGCGGCCAGATAATACAGTAGCTGGGATTTACCAGCAGCGGAAACACTGCTTGAGATTTCCACAACGGGATCAGGCCGTTTGGTCCTATGGGCCGAGTCCGAGAAGAACGCATTAGGCTGATCAGCCGGGAGGACGGGTAGCTCATCCTCGTCGAAAAGCATTTCCTCATCATACGCTCGGTTTTGCTCCCGTAGGAATGATAACTGGGCAGGAGTCCGCATTTGCTGATGTTGTGGATCAGTTGGAATCGCCCTCAGCATAAAGACCTCAAGCAATGCGTCAAGCACCGGGACACCGAGTCGTTGTGATTCATGTTCGGTGTTGACAGGATAGACATTGCCCAGGTCATGCAGAATCTGGTTGACGTATTAGCAATTAAAGCTATGAGTTATACGCAGTCATATCAGATTTACCTCGTCTAGTCCCTCGTGATGTACCTCACCCAATGAGGTCGCGCCAAAGCTGGCAGCCATTACGGGCAAAAGTCCGCAAGATCATGGAATTAGATCATGCATATCTCAGTCAAATAGCGAATTAAAATCAGCGCAGAATGCGTGCGAGATATGTGGGTCTGGAGAAAGTAGGTTAGAATCGGGGGAGCTCGAGCTTGACCTCGAACGGGAAGTTCAGGAAGAGAAACTAACTCAGGCCATATCCGCACTTCACTCCGCACAACAACCCCGAGCTACTCGACTCGTCTACTCGCACACATTACAGCATAGCAGACCAAGTTAGCCCTCAATACACAATGGCACCCCTCGTCCCCGTCTTCTCCGTCGAAACCCTCCCCGACCATGTCAACACTGTCCAGCGGAACTTTGTGGAGAAGCGGCGCAAAGGCGACCAGATCAATCTGAAAGAGTGTCCGCTTTTTGAGATGGTTCAGTACTCCTGCAATCCTCCAAATAAGCCTGGGCCTGAGGCGGGTGTTGTTCTCTGCGATCCTGTCGTGCGGCTATTTCGACGGTAAGAGCTGATTACATGGAGAATTGTTCATACAACGGCTGACCATGATACAGCTGTGCCGGCGGATTGACGGTCGAAACGACGTCGTGGGAGCGGATCAGAGAAGCGAAAGAAATGGAGGCGAGTAAGAAATAGGTGGAAGGGAGAATATCAAATTCGCATTGGCTGGAGTTCGGGAATTCACATTTACGTTTTACAAGAGGATCGAGAAATGATAAAATGATAAGGATCATTATGAATTTTGCAATGGGGTATCTCCTGAATCAACACCGAAAAATAAAGAAGAAAACACCATGTCCATGAAGCTGGAAACAAAAAAACGCCACCGTAAAAGAAAGAACCCAGCCCATGTTAATATTTATAACTCTCTTGGCTCATCCTGCCGGCTCGACGCTAGGAGTACGCTTGAGCTTTTTCTCTTCCATGGCTCGCGAACCTGTAGCTGTTGTCCGGCGCCAATAATCGCGCTCGCAGTTGACGATAGGCCCCAAGTCCTGATTCCACTGAACTTTTAGCGGCACCGAGTCAATCTCCATAGCGGAGCTGGTCATGACAGGCGGGTCGTTCTTTGACTTTTTCATAGCTTCCTTGACCGTCTTCTCGAACATCGTTTCCATGCTATCCGTGCGTCGACCCCACAGCTTCTTGTCTTTACCGCTGGATGTGGTAGGATTATCACGGAACGCAGCACTTGCCAGTTTGCGCAGTGCCTCTTCACCATGACGGCCGTCTTCAGCGGCACGTTCTCGAATGCGACGGGGGTCATTATCGCGCTCGGTGAAAACAGAAGTTGCAGAGTAGGTGTGTCGGCTAGGGAATTCGGGGAAGGATCTCGGGACGTAGGAGGGGTTGACATGGTCATCCTGTCGCAAAGTATTCAAGAATGGGATTTTCTGCGCGGTTTCTTCGTCTGGTGGTGGTGATGGAAGAAGTGTGGGTATAGGGGCGACGATTTGAGGTGCTTTTATGTAAGGAGCCAGCTCGTCTAAGGAAAGGCGCACCCGATGCAGACCGTGTTCGAAGTCCTGGGGAAGTGGTTGAAGACGACGAGCTGAAAGCATTGATTGACGGACGAAAGTGGAGATTTTAAGCAGATCTGATAGTAAGCGCATTAGTTTTGGTCCTGGTTTGCCGCAATGTAAACACCTACACTCCTCCGCCGCGCTGCGAAGGCTGGCTAGCGCACATGGCTCAGCGATATCGAAGCCAGCATTCTTGATCAGCTGGCCTAGCGATCGGTCGATCAGGAAATCCACATGGGCATCATCGTGTACTGCGAGCTCGGACGCAAGCGGGATGGTAACTGGTTCTTTCAGAATATGATGGTGATTGTAGTGGTGCTTTGGCCGTTTATTGCTAATTTCCTCGTCTAGAGCTGCAGAAGAAGATGACCGTTTAAATAAGAGGCCTGATGACTCCATGGCCATATTGTAGCTGCGTTGGTAGCTGCAAAAGCAAGTTGGGAGTGCCGAGATGGAAGATAGCTCCAGTTGTAAACCAGGACGCAAAGGTCACGTGTCAAGGCCTCAGGCAGTCATGCAAAGACGTTATTCTCCATGGTCTGAGAATGAGTTCATAGGAGGAGAAATGGGTCGTGCAGTTGAACTAATCCTGTTTCTGAATAGTGCTAAGTCGAAGTAATCGGTTTTTTTCCCCTTACCAAATCAGCCCACGTCGAATTGCATGAGAAGACCCCAGTAATCCCGCCGACCAATCCGGGGCCTCGCTTACCGCCCGAAAGCTTCAACTTCACTTTCACTTCCACTTCACTCCGTCAACTCACCTTTCTTTCTCTCCTCTCCACCCAACCAAAAGGCAGGACCCTATCTGCCTCCACCGACCAGAAAGTTATATTGAGTATCAATTCATACTTTCTACTCGCCACAATGCCCGCTGCTGTTCCCCCCATCGTCGGCGTATGTGCCCCCTTCGATAAGCCGAATCAACCACGGGCTGATCGGACCGACGGAGCGACCGGACAATAAGCTAATATATCATTTTGAACTATAGACTCTCCGCCGTGGTCTCGTTCTGGATGTCGCCAGTGCTATCGGTAAGTTACCTCGACTTCAATATTGGGTGGCATGATCGGGTGGACAAGCGTGATAACGGGATTCGAACATCAACGACCGCAATGATCAGACCCAATATAAAGAAAACATTCAGGAAGAAACTCACACTAACCAACCTCTTTCAGGTTTTGGTACCACTGCTGGCTACGTCTGGTGGTACGGTAAGTAACAAACATCACTCTCCACTAAACGAGCCCGGCCTAATTATATCTACCCAGGCTTCCACCTCCGCCGCGTCCGTGAGCGTGATGTCTTCTACTCTCGCCTCGAGGCCCAGCGCGACGCCGAGCGCGCATAAATCGACCAATACTAGTCGCCTTCTCTCGATCGTTCCCCTCCGCCCGTCGGCATTTCCTTGTCAAGATATGAATTACCAAGATACAATCCCGCAATTGACTTTTTCTTCATATTGAACCCGTTGTCTCAGGGTTAATTCGTGTTGGCGGGCCTACAAGCGTGGATGATTGGCGTGGGATCCGGTTGTACATATACGCCTGTGTCAATGTGTTTTGCAAATTGTTTTAGGCCAAAGAGCCTTTCTTTATTATCCACCGTTTTCTTCAAACTCAAACGCCCGTCGGGAATTCCTTGCAGGCCCAGGTCCGGTCTGGTCCAGACCCATGTCTAGACTAATGCCCATCTGTCTAGGACTCGTAATTGATCATGATGAAGGTGAATTTATTGCAATGAAAACGCTAAAAATGCCACAAGTTTGGATCCACCGGCCTGCCAAGAAGAGCCGCTTCCAGATGTAACCAGTGATCATACCACACCTTCGCATCTAGTATTCAGCCTCTACCTTGGACGACGTCCTAACCAGCTGCTTGTTCTAAAATGCTTAGATAAATCTATTTTAGCACGCGGTCATAAGAAACCCGGTGAACAGTCTGGCCAGCCATTGCCAACCGCACATTGCGCTTGAAGAGGTCACGAGTTTCGCGAAGTTCCTTAGCAGCGTCCTTATTGAGTGGATCAGAGGCGTTCGGTTCTAAGAAAAGAAACTGGATCAGGTGAAAAAGAGTCAGTCAACACACCACCCCTAAAAGCGCAGTCAGTATGGAAAGTAAGCAACCATACCTGCATCCCGACAACAACGGCATTCAAATTCAACACAGGCTTCCAGTCCTCGCGCAAGATGTTAAGGCAAACATTCCCGTCCAGATCGATATTAGGATGATAAATCTTCTGCAAGCATTTAACCTTAGGCGGGTCATGAGGAAAGTTCTGATTGATAGCAAAGCTGAAGTTGAAAGCGCCGCCAGTATACATGCCCTCGTCGGGCTCGATGATAAGAGTGAAATTGAGCATGTCGTCAGGGTCCGCAAAGTCCATTCGCATCGTATCGGGGAGTGTCAGGTCTGCCATATCTGTACAGAAAGTAGGTTAGAAAAAGGAGGGGGAAAATTTGAGGATAGGTCGTGTCCTGGAACTGGACCTAGACTGGAAGTTGAAGTGGCTGACCTCTTTGGACGCGTAGTTGTGCTGCAGTGACCTTCTTCTTTTTCTTACCCCCTGCTGCTGCGGCTTCAGCATTTTCAGCCTTTTCCTGCTGTTGTTTCTGCGTGGTTGTTAGTTAGTCATTTGGGTGCAGTCGTTGGAATTAACGTACCATGGTCCAGATCTTGAGCATTTTGCAAGAGATCCAGCCTACCGGGTGGAATGGTTATAGAAAGGTGGTGGTTGTTTAGAAGGGGAGGCGCTGAGAGGAGGTGAAACAGATGAGAGGTTGAGTATTGTGAGGCAGGTGTGTGTAATGAGTATGTTATGAGGGGGGAAGGAAAGGATTAGGGCGGCGGGATAAGGCATTAATCTGAGTGGGGTTTTGCTTAGTTGTGCCTATCGCCAGGCCTACCTTGGGTGTGCCTTAGGACACAACCATAGGCTCTACGAACACTGATTAGTTGAACATGAAGTACAGTAATGAGTACATGGGTTGAAAAACTTGAATTTCTGGGAATTGGTTTACGCCACCATCCATATCAATGCATCCGACGAAACAAAGGCTGCTAATCAACCTTCGTGGACAGAACATGCTGCGTAACTAAGAACTCGAAAAGGGCATCTCTAGGTTAAAGTACATATCACATAGTGGTTAGAGAGAATAAAATGAAGGATGAAAGATGAACTCGGGTGCCACAAGGTGGTTCAGAAGAGACGGAATTTGAAGTTTACCGACGAGCGAAGCAGCACTTAATTCCAGTGCGGCCCAAGAACCAACAGCAACCGATGAAACGGAACAGGGCCATGGCAGCGTTGGACCATAGAAGGGCCTGGAAGAAACGGGCAGTACGGACGGTAGCGGTGTTCTGTGAGGAGTTAGTGGACGGTCATCAGAAAGGAGGAAAGGGGAGAAAGAACATACCGTGAAACCAAACTTGTCGACGGCTTCACTAGTAATGCAGACGGCGAGGAAAGCATTGCTGAAAATCCAGAAAGTCACAAGGCGAGTACGGAAAGACTTGTAAGAATCTTCCAAGCTCTTTTCCTCGCGTTCTACCGGTGCCACATATGGAGTAAGAGCACGCTTGACAGTTGCTTCAAACTGGCTGTCGATGTCGGCCTGCGGTTTGTCAATTTCCTCTATGACCGCTTCTTTACTACCATCGTCTTTCGTAGTCTTCGCGGAAGGAAGTGCATCAGCTTTGTCAGATCCCTTGGTACCCCAGGACACATCGTGCCAGTTGCTGAAAGCATAGACGTTGAGGATGTTGATGTATGATGACTGCAGAACCATGTAGGCTGGGAACGAGGTAAACATGTGCCATGGATCGGCATACATGAAGGACGCAACGAAGTAGAGACCGAAGGTAGCAGCCAGAGCAATAATAATGATACCAGCACCGGATGAACCGAAGAATGACTGGAGGAAAGCAGAAACACCCTTGTCGGTGACAAAGTCCATAGGAGCGCCACCCGTGAAGGCACGGATAACCAGGTACAAGGAATCAACAACAATGTAGAGTTGAATAAGACCAAAGACGATGAAGGAACACAAGTATGAGAACTTGGAGCCCTTTGGTCTGTTACCAAGAGCGAGGATGAACTGCAGCAACACAAATGCTAGATAGATGTATTTAATGATGGTGTTGATTATAGGGGTCGCGGTTTTGCCGAAGGGGAAAGCAGTCTCCTTATTGCTTGAGCTTGGAGTACCGACCAAGTCAACGATGACGGTTGTGGTCAGCCAATAGGAGGCGAGAGAGAACCAGGTGAGAATTGTGTTAAAGATGTTGTACAACATCTGAATGTGCAAGAAGAACATGCGGATCAAGTTGTGGCCACTCTTATACATACGGCCGAAGTGCATCAGTGAGTAAATACCAGCAGCGAATGAACCGTTCAGCCAACGACGACGCTGAGAGATGAACTCGTCGGCGGCTTCGGGAACGTCAGTCTCACCCTTCGAGGCCTTGACGTATGACAAGTGCCATTTCGAACCAGCTTTTGCGACCAGCTCGAAACACAGGATACGATCCTCGGCCAAGAACATATTCTTCTTGAAAATGTTCATGCCCTCAATACCCTTCTTACCGAGCTGCTTAGAGAGGGTGTGATCTCCGTGGAAGTACTGCTCTAGCGGACGGCCCATGATGGCACGGAATCGGTATGCAGAGAAAGCACCAGGCAACACACTGACATAACCGAATGAACTTTCAAGGGGCTTATCCAAAATGTTACTGATCTTGTACTCAAAGTTCTGTGCCGCGACAAGCGGGTTCACCAGGTTGCGCCAACCCTTACCCAACATGGCGTGGATTTCACCACAAGCACCTCCAAGGTCCTTATCGTTGTAGAAGGCCTCCCAGAGGGAAAGCAGGGATTTGGGGCCGGGCTTGGTTCCTGCATCGAGCAAGATACAGATCTCAGGGTTCAGAATACGACCGAATGCGTTAAAGAGCCAACGGTGAGAATTAATTTTCTTGCTGTTCTTCTGCTTCAAGCAAAACATCATTTGCACGGGTGGTAGGGTGCTGGGGCCATCCTCCGTGGGGCGGATAAGCTGTTGGTTAGGAGTCACCGATAATTGAGTGGTGTACTCGAACTATCAATCGGGTTAGTTGAAAGCCCATATTTTCAGTCAGAAGAAAAACCTACAATATGAGCTACGGTCTCCTTTCCGTCAACATCACGCTTCATGACACCATCCTGGTAGATACCAATTGTGGCCAAAACATCCAAAGTATCTTTATCGCAGGGGTCGATACCGTCGAAAACGAGGGCGACCACGATCTTTTGCCAAGCAGGACCTCCCTTGTTCCAGAACTCGGACTTCTTAAGATTCACAATGTCACGGATGTTCTGCATCACACCGTGCAAAGTACGCGACGTCAAGGTCTTATCTTCGTTGTAATAGGTGATGGCAATCAACAACTCAGTATGCCGATTGTACATGGCGGGACGGAGGTTGTAACCATTGTGCAAGGTGAACTCGTTGGGATCGCAAGTGGCAGCAGTATCTGGAAAGCAAGCGAATATTAGCAATTGTGCTGGTAGTTATCACTTATGGTAGAAGGCGACATCAGAAGGCACATACATCTCATGTGAGTGAATTCTTCACTACCACCCTCCAAATCATTGCGGTACTTGGCCTGAATGGCATTTTGAATGGCACTCGGTACGGGGTAATCGACACTCAGGACGGAACCCTGGACTAGCTTAACCTTACGGGTGGCATATCGTCGAAGATTACCGCCGGGAGCAGGACCACCGCCCGGGGCTTGTCGCTGGCGCCATGCCTCGGTGGAAGAGGTCTCACTGCGAGCGTAGGGTGAGGGAACACGACCAGGAACACCAAACTCAGTCGCGGGGTTTGTACCACCCTGGTAAGTGTGGCCAGTACTGTATGGGTCGTGGTAGGCAGGAGAAGTCTCTGTTGCGTAAGTCTCGGTCAAACTGTAACCGGACGTGGGTCGAACCGGGGAAGCGCCCCGCGAATGAGGGTCGTCAAAAGGAGTCGCGAATGGGCCCTGTTCGTGAGAGAGCAATCCACTCGAAGCATCATCACCCTCGCGATACTAAATTCAAGGTCAGTGGTGTCCATTCAACTCATCCAAAAATGAATGAAAATGCAAATAGAGGTTATTGAACGCGTACTTCAAGGTTCCCGTGAGGCTGATCGTAGTTGCTGGGCGAATGCGCTCCCGGTCTTTGGTAAGCCATGGTACTGGATACCCAAAGTGAGGCTTAAATGTAGAGAGTCGAAATAGACGGTTATCTCAAGGGAGAGAATGGCGACCAGTAAGCGCGTGACAGGTCAGATGGAAGCCACCAGGGCGTTGTAATCAGTCTAACAGGGAGAATAAAGGGAGTGATCAGGAGGTATAATCACTGATCTCCCAAGAAATATCTCAAGGTATAGAGGGGGAATAGGAAGAGAAAGGGAGGGGGGAAAAAGAAATAAGGGAAATAAGGTGAGGAGTAAGAAAAGGGGAGACAAAAAGTGGTGACCTCACAAGAAAGAAGGGGAAAAAAAAAAGGAGACACAACTTGAGTGAAAACTAAATCGTATTGCTGACCCAACCACTACCTGGTCCTACTAACATTAAAAAAAAATTGACTATTAACCGCTTCCTCAATTAGAATGGGCTTAGCTCCCCACACTGTGTATTCAATGGACTTGATTGCTTCATTAATTGATTATTTACTTTTTTACCACTATGCAACGGATACATACCGTATCCCTTGAAAAACAGAGGTATCTCAAGATCGGTATGGAGTATTAAGTACTGAGTACACAATCAGGGGCTATCTAGGGTCAAGGGTCAAGGGTCAATGATCACTTGGTCAAATCAGGGGAATAAAGACAGACTATTCGCTGACATCTGATCTTATATGCATCACTCACTATTGATATCCTGGTAAAAACGTTTGAGGTTTGAGGTTTAAAGTGAAGTATCTAGATCTGACCTATCTCATACCTAGCATCTACGACTGCAAAACTAACTCACTGATTACCTCCTTCTCCATGCTTCCTCCACTATTCCTACTATTCTTTATTAGGAAGTGGATCATCAAGAAGCCGAACCCCGAATGAACAGGCTCCACTAGGTAGTTTCATGAAGTACAACATTCCAGCATTCTTCGTACTATTTCAAGTTCCGAGATATTTGACCTCGGTAGTTGAAGATAAGAGTCTAAGATCTGATATCATTATGGATGTACGTAGTAGTAGGGAAATCTCTCGGAAGATACCTAGATAATGAAAATTCAGAAAAAAAAATAAGTGACACCCATGTTCGAGTAACACACGGACAGTCTAATGGCCAATGCGAGAACCAGAACCCCTAAGGATAATACTTACCTACTGTGCGGCAGGTGTGGCTCATCTGCCCGAGGGGGCGGTGCGTGTCTCAGAGTACTTCGTCTTATTTCCACCGATTCCATACGCTAGTTAGGGCTAACTATTGGTACCTAGTTATTAATAGACCGTCCACTATTTAACCAATTTCATTCTAAATTCTATCCTCCATCTTACTATATTTCCAACGTTCAACGTCCTCCTTCACCAAATTAAAATTATCATTTTCTACCTTGGGAAGAAGTGCTACTAAATACTTCCATTTCATCCTAATTTCGGGTTATATTTAATCCGAGTCCAGACTGTTCCTTTATTCCTTCAAAACTCCGTCTAATCATGATTAATATACTCCGTTATACTGCAAGGTGAACATGGGATGAAACAACTTAATTGTGGTTTGACAACGTTAATTTCTATTCTGTATCCTTGATTTATTTATTTATCTATATATCTATCTATCTTTCTGCCTGGGAGAAAAAACCTACAATCCTGGCTGTAATCCTAGATAATCCTTGACTCTTATAGGGTATATATGGAGAAATACTAAGATCATTGGAGTGCTCAGACCACCTGACTTCTAGCCCCGACTCTCATTTCCCAAATCCCCGTTATCCCATTTCATCTCTATTCTTCCTCTCTAACTTTCCTTCTCTTTCAACCTTCGATCTTGAGACACGGGCCAACCGTTCTCCTGTTTCGCTGATTTTTCACTTACTTTGAGCAATGCTATTCCTTTGTTCTTAATACACTCCTTCAACGCCCGGGCTTACTTTACATTCATGACCTAGCGCTGACACGACTTGACGCCGACTGAGCTTTACTCTTTCACTCTTTCTATCCCCTCTATCTCTCTCTCTCTCTCTCTTTCACACACACCCACACACCTTCCAAGGTCATCACATTCTTTCCTTGTTCATCCCCGTTGATCGGATTGTTCATATTTCAACCCCACCCCCCTTTTCGCCCATCATGTCTGAACCCACTTCTCCGATCTTTCCCCCTGCACATTCCCTCTTCAAGCGATGCGTATCATGTGGATCCTCTTCCCCGGTCTGTCCGTCCTGCCCCTCAGGCCAGACATGTACCATGACCGCCCAGAGCTGCAATGAATGTGCTACCACCAAGTGTGTATCAACCGGTGAATCTAGTTCAGCACCCGCAAAATCCAAGTCTGAAACACCCGCCATCGCCGGTGGTGTCGTGGGAGGAGTCGCCGGCATCGCTCTCATCGTCTTCCTAGTATATTGGTTCCTCATTCGCAAGAAGCGGCAGGAACGCGCGGCCCAAGCAGAGAAGAGTAGCCAATTCACAGCTGCCCGGGAAGAGCGCAAATCAACACACTCCATTGCGTCAACCGTCCTCACTCGTGCCTCAAACGTCATTCAGATCGCCTACATTCCCGGCGTCACCAATCGAACCCCTCCGCACAGTCCAAACACGCTTGTCCCACCAGTGCCCCCACTCCCAGGTGCCCACCCAGACCAGCACTTCTTCATGCCCGGTGACCTGCGAGACTCCACATGGACCACCAGCACAGCAGGCGGACACCAGAGCTTCTCACCCACACTACGAAGCAGCGTCGCAACAACCATATACCGTAGCGATGCAATCGTCAGCGAAACCCCAGCCCAGCAGATCCAACGCTCCCGTGCAAACATCGTCAGCGTGCACAGTGGCCAAAGCACCCCCAGCACCCCAACAGGCCCCGTCCCAGTCCTCATCACGCCTCGGGACGCACCAGCCGTACCAGCCATTACGCCATCCCAATTAGCCAAGGCAGACGCAATGACGAACAGTGGCTCATCCATCGTGGCCCGAACAGTAATGGCCAAGCCCGTCATGGTCCGCGGCCCCTCACTAAAGAAGAAGGACGAGCAAAAGAAGGCTGTCGCACCCGCAGCACAGGCAGAAACGCCCGTATCAGCACTATCATCTCCCAACAGTGGTGTATTCGACGGCCAAAAATCCGCCTTTGAAGGAGTTTCCTCAGAAGAAGACAATGCGCCTTCAGTCGTGTCTTCGAACCGTCTCTCAAATCAGACACCGCCCCCACGTGTGCAAAGTCCTTTCGCGGATGAACACGAGGTAAAGGGATAGCTGAGCGAAAAAGAAAGAATCGGACTTGTTTATTTTTTTTTCTTAAATTTCCCTGTGATTTTTGATTTCTCATGTATTTCATTTTGCACCCTTTCTCTTCTTGTATCTACGGATTCCCCTACAGTTTCGTCCTTATATATATATACATCTTGGCCCGTTATGTACAGCGCACCGAAAGTGGGGCAGTCAATCAAATCCAAATTGGCAATTTTTATCGAAGTCTACCTAGTAGATCTTATATAACATAACTTTGGAAAATGACTTGCTCAGGTCCCTGTGTAGTTGGAATTGCGATACTCTTGATTATAAGATTACTTCTAACCTTGGAACCTTCAAGGTATTTGCGGAAAACATGTCATTCCGGACTATATATATCTCGACCTCTAGGACTCACTTCAATTTATTCGGACCGTTTTCTATCATCAGCGAACTAAATTGTCTGACAATAAAGAATCAATATTAATATCCTTTGCCCCTTCATCTTCCTCAATTTTACAGAAAAAGAAGAAAAAAAAAAGAAAGTGAGGCAATTGTCAATCTTTCATTAAAAATACTGCAATCAGTACTAGTTAACCTTGGGACATTACTTAGGTATTCACAAAACGTAATTCATACTGAGAGATCTAGCCCTTGGAACATGAAAATAAATGGCTGAATCTTTTAATGTTAGAATGTAAGTGAAGCCTAGGCAAATTGCTTAATCGATTCTAAATCACATCAAAGCCACCCCAACAATATATACTTCGATACAAAAGGGTATGTACATACAACCACAACCATCAAGTCAAGTAGTCAACATTGCAAATATCTAAGCCTGCCCAGACTCCTCAAGACCCATGCCACGCCCAATCTTTCGGATAAGCGCGCGTTTCAGAAATGATTCACGGGCCAAACCGCGCGTATGTCTTGACCAGGAGTCAACACCGATAACGCCGCGGACCAGCGCAGACTGTAGAGCGTACAAAGCATGTTGCAGGCCCTGTTCCTCGGCGACGAGGTCGTAGAGTTGTTTGCCTACAACGGTTGGGGCGACGAGGACCTCATCGATTGGAGGGAGGCCGGATGAGATGTCTGCTGAAGATGTTACTGTTGAGGAAGGGGCAGATGCTGATGCTGAGCCTGATGCTGAGCGGGTCTGGGCGTCTGCTATTGTTGCGTCTGCGCGTTGGATGGAGTGTTGGAGGGTTGCTGTGTTGGATTGCAGGGTTGCGTTTAGATTGTTTAGGATGGCGATTTCGCCTTGGAGGGTTGCCATTGCGGCATGAAGAGAATGGGACTGGGAGATGAGGGACTGGGCTGCTATTTCGGATTGCGAAGCTTGCGTTTGTAGATTCTCGGCTAAGGCTTTGGAGACTGCGCGGAGAAGAGCGTCCTTTTCTGGATTTGGTGGGATTGGTGGTGCTGGTCCCGAGGGTGTGAATGAGGGAAGCTCAAGCTCGAAGGGTGATGTGAGGAGGTCGGGCGTCTCTGTCTTCGGTTTGGGTGCTGCTGCTGCTGCTGAGTCCTGGTAGTTTTGTGGATAAGGTGATTGCTGGTATGGGGGTCCTGGTTGCGGTTGATATCCGAGGTATTGAGACGAGGTTCGCTGGTGTTGTACGGACACTGGTCCGGATCCCAATCCATGGGGTGTGTGCTGGGGACTGTTGATGGGGCCAACTGGTCCAGTGTTAGATCTGTTGTACATTGCTGGAGGCTGAACGCCTTGTGGCATGGGATGCGGCAACGGAGCTTGCGCATGCGCATATTGTTGACTGGGCCAACTGCCTCTATTGTCCTCATGCATATAACTTGACGGGGAGGCTTGTCTATGTTCATTTGATAGGTGCGGAGGTAGTGGTGGACGCGGGGGAGGTGACTGGTATCGTTCCGCTATCTGCGTCGGCGGCTGGGGCTGGGGCTGGGGACGAGGCTGCGATGACCCTGCTTCAAGCTTTGGAGGCAGCTGTGGAGGTGCTTGGCTGATCAATACCGGGGACTGCACATTGTTCTGAGCCGGTGAATGTCCCATACCAGGTGGTAGAGGAGGCAATGGCGGGGGTATTTGTGCCCGCAGTTGAGGTGGCTGTCGATATCGGACTGGAGGTTCCTTGGCGAAGACATCACGAAGGATAGAAAGGAAATCGGCGATGTTCGATTTCTGTATTTTATGTACGAGATTGTCAGTTGGATATCAACAGATCTTTTCTGGTGGATAACTGACATCCCACGTCTCGGCCCAATGTGCCAGATAGTGATGATATACCCGCCCTTCCAACGTGACATGTTGCCCTACGCGGACCACCATATCTTGCGGTGGTGTTACATATACCATTGGAGCTTCGCGTGAGTAAGTATTAGGAATCCAAAGCGTCACAGGGAAGCGGTATGTTGAGCCTCGGAAGACGACAGGTAGCGTGCCAACCACCTGGAGGAGTAGCGCCGAGGAGCCATTTTCGTAGGCTAATGCGCGCGAACTGTTAGATCAGTGGCTAGTGATGTATTGGTGCTGATACTCACTGTAGACATCGGTTCGAGGTGAGAGCGAAGGGTACTTGGCTAGCGCATTGACCACGTCGTGGTAGGCACGATTGGGATCGTGGTAGGTCTGTTTAGGGTCGTGGTGATCCTGGAAATGGGTCAGACTAGTGTCTTCGATAATCAAAGAGTACATACTGTAGTCAGAATTGAGTATAACCAGTTGAGCGTCCGCTGGGGGACCGCCATTTTGTGAGGGAAGTGGGATGGACATTAAAGATTGAGGTTGCGATGTTGGCCTCCGCACCTTCCCCGCAGCCTTGGCTTCGTTACTGAATTTACAATCGTATTCATATTTTTGGGGTTTATAACAAAGTACTGAGAAAATGATTATATCTGACTTAAAATGAGGTTTGAGGTTAAATGATTTTGATATTTTCTTTGAAATATCCAAAATTCCAAAATTCCAAGATTAGTGTAAGTGTTTACATTCACTTGACATATGGATATAGATCCCCGGAAGTCAACAACCTTGGAAGCTCGGGGCCTGGCCGGGACCTCAGGGAGGACTCAGCACTTCGAATAGTTCCCTATTACCCACCTGCCCATTGAGCACAAATCATCCACGGATCCACCTATCTAGGTGGGCGAGCAATACATTTATAAGAGGGTGCCATGGTTGCAACGAGGATTCGGAAAATTCTCCCTTAAGTGGGTTAAGAACTCAGAAAACTTGGAACTCGCCTTCCCCGGAATACGATCAGATATATTGCTGGTTCTAAGGGTCTAGAGGCTTTAGACTCCTGAATCGGGTGATATTTCCAAGGTTGTCAGATTTATGTAGCTGAGCCTCATACAGCCTCATACAGCCTGACTTACAGGTGTATCGACAATTGTTATTGGTAAATGAATTGAAACCGTCCCAGAAAATGATACACTGGACGAATAGTCTAAAAATCGAGGATAGGCCTCATACCTGGGTGTAAGCACTCATAATGCAACGCACGCGCTAAAGTTCAGCTCGCATATTCCATAACTGGAAAGCGTCGGTGATTAGAAATGTTGTTGACAGATACTGCACTTGATACCACCTAGATTGCATATGTATTCTTCTTCACACAGGTTGATAACCTTGGAACTGTACAAAGAGACACTAAACGTGTGAAAAGTTATGGTTATGGTTAGCTAGTGGATCCGTGGATCCGTGGATCTGTGGATCCTGTCAGGTGAGTATAACTTAGTCCGCCTCTGCAGTTCTCAGTAGTCAGCTGCTAGTATATACCCCATATCAGATCCCGTTGTGCCGAATTGACGCATATCTGTGGTTACGGGTCTCGGAGCCGACCTATTATCTCCACTACATGAAGTAACTGAAATCCTGATTTGCAAATAGTCATTACACATATCCAAAGAGTCAAAGACAAACCCATGAACTATCTTCGGGGTCACTGACTTAAATGCCGGCTCTCTACCATGGCTTCTAAATCTCAAAAAAAAAAGATTTTGGGCGGGATTTCTTGATTTGGACTCGCCTGGTGGCGTTATCAGCTCGAACCAACTTTTGTGTCCGGATCTATGATCCATGCACTCTAGGCTCAATAGGGCTTCGGCAGAGACTTTTTACTCTGCAAGAAAAGTGATGGATTCAAAGGAAAGAAACGGCTATTCATCCCAAAATTAAAACAAAACCCTCCTCTGCTTGAAAAGCGATTTACCTCGCTTGAAACTGACCATGGCTGTCAACATGAGGCTGTTCCAATGTATTCTCTTGGCCCTAATAGTTGTGGAGTTGCAAGCCGCCACCTTTGAAGCTACAGAGTTTCCTGAATGCGCAGTATGTACAGGAAAACAGAAGACTCCACTTGCGCGCAGCTGATCATCTTCCAGGTCAATTGTAGCCAGAAATTGTTTACAGATTGTGTATTGAGCAATAACACTACATGTGTCTGTTCGCCTAGCTCATGGGCTACCGAGTTATTGGACTGTGTTCAGACAGAGTGTCTTTCCAAAGACATCTTCAGTAAGTTACAAGTTGACTGGTAAGGGCTTCAGGGTTTCATTGAGCTAACAGCTTCAAGCTACAAGAAGACTATGGGAGAAAGGATGTGATATCCCAATTCTGAAAGGACCTTCGGCTGTACAGGGCTCAACGCTGGTGCCGTTAATCCTCGCGACAGTCTTCTTCATTGGAAGAATCTTCGCCAAGAGCAGCGGTCTAGCTGGTGGCTGGGGATGGGATGATTATACCATCATAGTCTCATTTGTGAGTATATAATGCTGAATATTGGAATGCTGCCTATGTACCAACCTATTCATAGATCCTAGGAGTCATCTTGTTTGCTACGAACACATATAGTAAGGCGACACAGAACACACCTCACTGCCAGGAAGCCTGGAACTAACAAGACCTAGTGATTGCCTCCTTGGGATTCGGTCAAAACATCTGGGACATTCCATTTGAGACTATCACAGAATTCTACAAGGTTCGATTGACTCTTCCCTCGCGCACGTTCCAAACTAACACAAACTACAGGGTTTCCAAGTCGTTGCTATAACCTACAAGATCCAGATTTCTCTAGCCAAAATCTCTGTCTGTCTCTTCCTGCTCCGAATCTTCCAAACCACCTATTTTTGTCGAATTTCATACGTCCTGATCACTGTCAACGCCCTCACTGGTATCGCCTGGGCCTTTGTCGACTCCTTCCGCTGCATACCTATCAAATTGACTTGGCTTGGCTGGACAGACGAGGTACCAGGGACATGCATCAACTTCATCGACTCGATACTCGTGAATTGTATAGTCAACATCATTGTCGATTCGATCATGGTCATAATGCCTGTATACGAAGTCGTTCGGTTAAAGTTGCCTATGCGGAAGAAGCTTGCTGTCGCACTGATGTTCATTGTAGCTTCAGTGTAAGCATATCCCCTTCTAGCAAAAGTATTTTATGTTCGGATACTGATGAAACTTACAGTCTCACCGTCATCGCCATCATACGAGTCGTGGTCTTCTGGAATAACCGCTGGGGCTATAACCAAACTTTCGGGTTATACCCAGTAGTCCAATGGTCCATCATTGAAACCCAAATCGCGGTCCTCTGCGCCTGTCTGCCTTCTTCCCGCGCTATCGCTGGTCGGTATTTCCCTGCCTCAATCGGTGGCACCTCGAAACCTACCTATCCCTCTCACGGAGTGGAGTACTCGGGTAGTACTAGTAGGACTGCACCCGGGACTAACGTCGATATCAACAAGTCTATTACTTATTCCGTCAGCTATTCTTCACACTCGGAGGATGAAATTTCCGTGGAATTGTTTGATGTGGAGTTGGCTAAGCGTCCAAGACCTAGCTTTTTTTAATTTCTCATTTCTTATTTCTCTATAGCCGTATATATAGTTCTGGGCAAGTTTATACCAATAGATACGGCCAGCTCAGGGTAAACTCACTCCCGACATTATTCTGATTCTCCAAGTTTTCTTGCCTAACTTGACATAGGGGAGAGAATCCCGGAGGTTGTGTATTGTGTAGCTGCTTCGATCCAATGGCCCACACTAGGCCGAAGGGACAGCAGCCCTATCAGTATGCTTTTGGATACATACATCTTTGCCATGTGAATTTACGTGGTGGTTTGGATTCAACTCAAATCACTTATCAATGATGCGAGGCTTCAGTGTACCTTCCCAAAGCTCGGCCACACTTGCCAATAAATGATTCTTTTCCATATTCTCGATTGATACTCATCACATTCTGCCTCGATTGATCGAGACAGAGAGTGTTATCATTATTAAAGAAAGAATATGAGAATGTAGAAAAGCAAAAGACATAACTAGAGTATATATTCAAGAAAAAGATTCAAACGAGACATTCAACGGTATGCGCTAGTTACCTGACCGAATTTTGTTTCCACTCGCCAACATAGCCCATCGTGAGGCTCTACGCCACATCCATGGCCCTTGTCTCCAAATTGAATAACTAGTGATTTTTGTAGAAAGTAAATTGCTGTTCTTCATGAATCATCTCTAAGGTTCTATATACACTATACTATGCAACTAAAATACTCTAATCAAAGAGGGATGCCTTCATCGAGTTAGGCATGATGTAATCCGATGCAGCACGGAATGGGGTGAATCCCCAGCGGATCTGTCCAGGCATGGCAATCTCCACATCTAAATCCTTCGCAAAGGCCCAGACGAGACCATTGTCACGCTGGAAGCCACGACCAACCAAGATGACATCAATGTGCTCCTCATTGAGGACCTTCTCGGCCAGTTGGCCGTTGTTGATCATACCGACGGCGGCAACAAGCAGCTTGTCACCGACAGCCTTCTTCACAGCAGTGGCATGGGGGACCTGGAAGGCAACAGCGGACTCAACCTTCTGCTTAACGTGAACACCACCAGTACTGATATCGATCAGATCGATGGCACCCTGCTCAGCGAGACGGCGGGCGAACTCGACTGTGTGCTCAAGCTTCCAGCCCTCCTCCTCAGGCATGCTCTTCTCGAGCCAGTCGGTGGCCGAGACACGCAGGAAAACGGGCTTGTTAGGGCCGAGGACGTCACGGGTCAGCTGGGAAATCTCCATAGAGAGACGAATGCGGTTGTCGAAGCTGCCGCCGTACTCGTCAGTGCGCTTGTTGGACGATGGTGAGATGAAAGCGTTGAGCAGGTATCCGTGAGCATTGTGGATCTCAATGAAGTCAACACCGGCTTCGACGGCACGACGAGCAGCGGCGACCCAAGCGTCCTTGAACTCCTGGATATCCTCCTTGGTCATTTCCTTGGGGACAATATCGTTCTCAGAGAAGGGAATAGCACTAGGGCCCTTGACGTTGTCGGTCCATCCGCCGACGGCATTTGTGGCAACGCCGCCGCCCAACCAAGGGGGAGTGGACGAGGCCTTACGACCAGCATGGGCTAGCTGAATACCAATCTTCTGGCCTTGGCTGTGGGCGAACTCGATTACCTGCTTCAAAGGAGCAATCTGCGAGTCTTGCCACAAGCCGACGTCACCGGGGGTGATACGGCCTTCGGGAAGGACAGCAATGGCCTCCATGATGATCATACCGGGACCACGCATGGCAATACCACCGTAGTGGGCCATATGCCAGTGAGTTATGTGGCCATTATCAGCACTATATTGACACATAGGTGCAACCTAGGGGGTACAGTGAGCACATGGTCTCAGAGAATGAAACATGAATACGACTTACACCGATGCGGTTTTGGAAGGTCAGCCCTCGGATAGTCAGGGGCTTGAAGAGAGTCGGGATGGGCTTTCCACTCGATTGAGGATTGCGAGCAGTTCCAGCTGCAGGGCTCTGAGCTGGAGTGTAGAAGGACACTCCTTGAGCGGCTGGGGTGGGAACATCAGGCCAAGACATTGTAAATACCTAGGTATAACTTTTGCAAGAACAGACTCAAGATGGAATTGAAGCTTTGAACAGCCCTCCCATTAGACTATATATAGGGACATTGATTTCTAATCTATCTGATGAAGACAACGCAATATGGGGCACTGAGCCGCCGAGCCCACTGTCCCACAGTATCCATCCTTGAATGCCGAGATCCAGTAAGTTCTTATTTGGAGGGAATTTTGGGCGTTCTGGCATGGTTTTGAAGGATAAATCATGCAATCAATCTAATTGGGAAGCTAAAACTTGGAATATGTCTGTAATTTTGACCAAAGTACCATTTTGACGTTGTTGAGGTTGGAGTAGAAGAAAAGAAAGTCTCCGTGGTGTCTGGGTCTATCGGTCTAATTTGATCCGATCGGTCTAATGTTTTCCCATCGATTCCACTTTATTCAACTTGATTTCTTATCTCTCCGTAGCATTGGTGACTTAGACAACAGGGGTTAATGGCAAGTTAGGGCATTGAAGTAACATCAAAAATTACTGAAGGCTTAATACTATAAATTCGGTTTGTCTCCGTATTGTGATTATGTAATTATATGTGCATAACGCCACAACTCCACAACGCCACAGACCTAGTATTCTGAACCATTTCAGCCTTACTTCTTAAATGTACTCGTCATGAGACAGTAGCAGTCTAGAATCGAATAATAATTAACAAATTGGCAGCAATCAGGCCGATAGATGGTAACTAAATACTGTTTTATCTTGTCCTTTGTCTGTTTGTTAGTATTGTTCCCGGCTCCACTTAGTATTGTTCTTCCTTCCATTGAACTTCAACTTCAACCTCAACCATTGAATTCACCAACCATTGATGTAACTGCCTCAATCCTTTGTCTGTCTTGGACTTCAAGTCTCAAGATGAATTACTTCCAAAGCTGTGCTGGTTCAAAGCCAAATACTCATCTTAGATCCTGAGTCTTCATCTCTTCTACAACCTTCTTCATCTTCTTGCTCAACTTTACCAGTCAATTTTTCGATTAAAGCAGCTTCAAAGGCTTCAAAATTGCACTCTATGCAATGTATTCCTCGTCAGAGTCATCCTTTGATCCTTTCACTCAGAATGTCACATTCCAGAACGCTCAGAGCGAGCCCTTCGTCGTTTCCGTAGATCAGTTGGACTCGTTCGTCCAGTACAATGTTCGTATCTGCATCAACTATGGATGCCAGCTTGGGGCCTCAATCGTGCTCTTCGTGATTCTTCTTCTCTTGACTCGACGTGAGAAACGCACCTCGGCCGTCTTCATTCTCAATGTTCTTGCTTTGCTTTTCAACATCATTCGTCTGCTGTTCCAAGTCATTCACTTCACCACCGAATTTGAGAATGTGTACCCGTACTTCTCCTATGACTACTCTTCAGTTCCACCCAGTGCATATGGAATTTCAATTGCAGGTGTCATCTTCGAGACCTTCCTCGTGATCTGCATTATGATCTCCCTAGTGCTACAGGTGCATGTGGTATGCATGACACTGCGTCGACGCTACCGCCACCCTATCCTAGCTCTATCAATCCTGATGGCCCTAGTCCCGATTGGAGTCCGCATCGGATGGACAGTGGAGAACATCATTTTCATCGTCACTCTCGACTCCATGCGCGTAATCTGGGCATTTGAGAGCGGCCTCAACATCGCCATAACCACTAGCGTCTGCTACTTCTGCACTGTGTTTGTCACTAAGCTTGGCATCGCCATTCGCCAGCGTCGTCACCTCGGTGTTCACGATTTCGGTCCCATGAAGGTCATTTTCGCCTGTGGATGCCAGACCCTGACCATCCCAGCCCTGTTCTGTATTCTCCAATACGTCACCACCGTACCTGAACTGGCTTCTAATGTCTTGACCCTGGTGGCCCTCTCGCTTCCCTTGTCATCCATATGGGCCGGTGCTACCCTCGAGAACTCCCGGAGCGCCTCATCCGCACGCCCTTCTAGCCGCCGTAACCTGTGGCAGGCTCTTGCCTTTGGTGCCGACAGATCGACTCTACATTCGAAGGAAATGTCTAGTCAGATCACTTCGCAATCAGCAACCTTGCGTAATTACTCGGGTGTCCACACCAAGTCGCAGGACTCACAGTCTCCACTGGAGATCTCTGTCGCCCATGATATCTCTATCAACAGTGCCCGACGCAGTATTTCTTCGATGGTTTAGAGACCTTTTGCAGATTCACCTGGTTCAGCGTTTATCGCGAACACTTGCAATCCCTTCTTTTCCCTATGTTCATCTATTCGACGTATTGAGGGTTTAAGTCTGACGAGGCTACATATGCCTTACTAATCCATAATCTTGATCTCCTTAGTTCAATATCTGAAATTCCAAAGAGAAACAATTGATAGTACGGATTAAAAGGTAATAGTAAGCAGTAGGCAAAAAAGCTTTTAAAACATAACACGCCTGGGAAACGCATCTGCCTGCTTCCCCACTTAAACAGCCCGAGCTGAAGCCTAGAGCTAAGCCACAGCTGAACTCAACCCGGGATAATTTGACTAAGCACACATTTACTAAGGATGAAATATCTTACTAAGACCACGACAACCACCAATAACGGCTCTATTATACTTGTAATTCACACGGCAAGCTAATGGCTTGACACTCCAAACTGCATGAGGCTGAAACGAGCGAGAAATTAAGATAAGAATCATAAGTTATTTACACACGGGACACTTCTGGGTAGAGTCAGATGGGACATATAAGTAACTCCAAACTAATTCAGCTGGACATAGTTGGCTAGACGTAGATATTAGTACAGACCTGGAACTACACTGAATATGACAAACTTACCTGGGAATTGACCTTCACGGCCGTTGATCTTTCCAGACCACCACTCATTCGTGTTATTAGTACGGTGAGTGATTGCTATCAAATCGCCAGCAGAGAATCCAAGATCACCGTGGGCCTGAGCCTCATAATCATAAAGCGCGGTGGCTACCTCAACCGGTTTCAGGTGAGCAGGCTTTCCTCGTGGGATTGGTGGGGGTCCCTTGCCCTTTGCAGCTTCAGCTAGATCAGGAGTGGCGCCGTCAGAGGTGTATGGCGGCGGGGGGTTCTCATCGACATTGGAAGAAGCCCGGCTTCGCCCACCAAACTTGCCATCTTCTCCCTTTCCTAGCGGATTCAACCGGGAGGAATTGGAACGCTTTGCAGCCTGTGTTCTAAAATGCACAATCTTCAAAGCCTCGGCTTGCTCCTGTACATCGCCGCGCTTCATATCAAAGGCCTCTTCAATATCCAGATCGAGGTTGAAGTAGCTGATATTCATGCCATTCATCTTCTCGTGAAGAGTATAAAAGACGTTGAGTTGCATATAGTAGAAGGATTGGAATAGTGGGCGGATAAACTCGGCTTCGAGGGTAAATAGCTTGGGTAGCTCGTCCTTAAGCAGATCGTTGTAGTAGTTGAATTCCTGAGTGGCTGACTCGACATCCGCCTCGGCCTTGTAGAGAGCCTTTTCATCCTTGAGCGATTTGTCCTTTTTCTCTTCCAGCTTCTTTAGCGTGGCACGGTGACGATCGTAGTCCAACTGCTTATGGTCTCGTTTGGTGGCAACCTTGCGAATCACCTTGATCACCTCCAACAACTGATCGGCGGGGCTGATCACTCGACTCTCGATCATTTCTAGCTCTGGACCCAGCGCCTCCTGTAGTTCACGGACGATGGCCTGATAATCCTCACAGGCCTGAATACCCTCTGCATTTCCCTCAAATTGGAAGGAGTTTGGATCGGAGGCACGTCCGGAGATGGGCTTGTAGATTTCCTCGACAGCTTGAGCGAATTCAATCTGGTGGCTCATCATGCCTGTATAAGCGGTCAGTTTCCCGCTGTTGAAGAAGGCTTCAAGCCGATTTCCATACCGTTAATTGCAATAGCATATTTTGATGATTCATCGTGCAACTTCTTTGTCTCCCTCTCGAGCTCCTGAAATCGGCGTTCGGCATCCAAGTACACCGCATCTTTGGTATGTTCACCAAGATTGAACTTGACTTTGAACTGTTGTGGCGCACGAGCGAGACTTTTAGTAAAGCCTTTGAAACTCATATTGACTGTGTAGAAGGTGAAAGGGGGATACTAAGTATATTGAAGAAGAGTCTTCGAGAGAAGGATTAGTGGGCTTGAGGCGGGGCGATCGGGCTTTCCGCCAATGCTAAACTATGACATAAGACTTTCCGATTTCTATGAAGAACAGTGTGGCTTAGTATGAATAAGCCCTTTTTCGGCATCATTTTGTGGCGTATAATGACGTGTGAAAACTGACTAGTAAATACTCCGTACTTAGTTCTCCTATTATTCCAAAGTTGCAGGCACCAGTATTTCCAGCCCTACCGGAACTTCCCTGTACTTTCTATGGCTACTAAGAGACCGAGATAACCCTAATTGTACGTACTACGCATACTAAGAACTCCTTACTTAAATCACTATTATAGTCCGTGCATAGAAGGGTTATTTATGTTCCTTGACGTAGTAGCATAAAATCACATGATCTCCCACGTAACTACGAGCAACTGTTATTTAAAGGACCAGAGGAAATAAGTTTTGACAACCTATTAGACTATTTGTCTTACTAGTCTTTCTCACACTGCAGGCTATGGTGCTTTAGGTTGTTGAGCCCTCTAGCATTTTTAAAATGCTGCTCTGTTGGCAGCCACTGCTGCGGAGGTCAATATAGAATCATGTCAATTCTATACTAAATTCCATGCTTAGTTGTATTCCCTATTCTATCTTTCCGGGGTTAGTTCCATACCCTATTCCATACCCTATTCTATACCCCATTCTATATTCAATTTTATACTCAATTCTATTCTCAATCCTATTCTCAATTCTATGACAGCGGACCTCAAGTGGCTCCCAATGTTTCAAAAATCTAATGATATACTCAACGGCTCTACCACGGTTTCGCTACTGCTTTCTAATAGCCAGAAGACATTAAGAGATTGAACAAATGTAAAACTATACCTAGCTCTCTACCATTATGTACCGACGTATTGTTTGTGATCTCATTTAGTAATCTAGAATATAATTTATTCTTAATTGAATAATTTATGCCTGAGGTCTTAGGTGTCAACGGCTTATTCGGAGAACATGACTAACGCCGCATGACCGAGAACCCCGAGATAAGGGAAAAATATCCCTAAAGCTTGTTTTCATCTTCATGTCCCCCACATCACCACAATAATGTCATCTGCTGCCCCCGTTGCTTGGAGACATGCATCCCGCGCCTATTCGAGGCATTTATCCTCGGGCGCTTGGACAGCCCCTCGTGCTCTAGCTATTCGCAGTGCTCGATCATATACCACCGAGACCAAGGCCGCCCGAGCCCAGATCAAATTGGACACCGCCATCAAGGGAGAACAACAGTCTTTCACGAAGCAGACTGGTGTCTCTGCGCAAAATGTCATACTTCCCAGCTCATCGGCCTCTGCTGATGCAGCTTTAAGCCCGACGGCCGGAATCCTCAAGCAGGCTACTGTCATGGACCAGGGCACCCGTCCTATCTACCTCGATATGCAGGCGACCACCCCCCTGGACCCCCGTGTTCTCGACGCCATGCTCCCATACCTCACTGGAATTTACGGAAACCCACACTCGCGCACGCACGCATATGGTTGGGAGTCGGAGAAAGCCGTGGAGCAGGCCCGTGAGAACATCGCCAAACTGATCGGCGCCGACCCCAAGGAAATCATTTTCACCAGCGGTGCGACCGAGAGTAACAATATGAGCTTGAAGGGTGTGGCGCGGTTCTTTGGAAGGTCCGGCAAGAAGAAGCACATTATCACCACCCAGACCGAGCACAAGTGTGTGTTGGACAGCTGTCGCCATTTGCAGGATGAGGGATTCGACGTCACATACCTGCCCGTTCAGAACAACGGGTTGGTTCGCATGGAGGATCTCGAAGCAGCAATGCGCCCGGATACTGCCATCGTCAGTATCATGGCTGTAAACAATGAGATCGGTGTGATCCAACCCATGGAGGACATCGGTCGTCTCTGCCGGTCGAAGAAGATCTTCTTCCACACTGATGCTGCTCAGGCTGTTGGAAAGATCCCACTTGATGTCAACAAGCTGAACATTGACTTGATGTCTATCTCCAGTCACAAGATCTACGGCCCGAAGGGTATTGGTGCCTGTTACGTTCGTCGCCGTCCCCGTGTCCGTCTGGACCCAATCATCACCGGTGGTGGCCAGGAGCGTGGTCTGCGCAGTGGAACCCTTGCTCCCCACTTGATCGTGGGATTCGGTGAGGCATGCCGATTGGCAGCACAGGATTTTGACGTAGGATATATACACTTGCTTGGAGATATTAAAATACTAACATCTATCACAATATAGTACGACCGAAAGCACATTGACCGTCTGTCTAAGCGCCTGTCCGATGCCCTGCTTGGCATGGAGCACACCACTCTGAATGGTTCCCCCGATCACCACTACCCCGGTTGCGTCAACATCTCCTTCGCCTACGTCGAGGGCGAGTCCCTCCTGATGGCCCTGAAAGACATTGCATTGTCCTCCGGAAGTGCCTGTACCTCAGCCTCTCTTGAGCCCAGCTACGTTTTGCGAGCTCTGGGTAGCAGCGATGAGAGTGCCCACAGCAGTATTCGCTTTGGAATTGGCCGTTTCACCTCTGATGCGGAGATCGACTACGTAATCAAGGCAGTTCAGGAACGTGTGGACTTCCTTCG
The DNA here is from genome assembly GCF_028828555.1 of Penicillium taxi. Taxonomy (NCBI): domain Eukaryota; kingdom Fungi; phylum Ascomycota; class Eurotiomycetes; order Eurotiales; family Aspergillaceae; genus Penicillium; species Penicillium taxi. The sequence continues at coordinate 390,426 of NW_026643208.1, forward strand.
TGAGCTGAGCCCCTTGTGGGAGCTGGTTCAGGATGGAATTGACCTGAACACAATTGAGTGGAGCCAGCACTGATCCATTCCAATCTTTCAATTTACATTCATTCCAATGGTTATTGGAGGCGGAACAAAATTTATAATCCTCTCTAGCTAGGATGGCGTTCTGGTTTAGTGTAACAGCTTAGTGTAACAAGTGCAGAATGGAATTACTAGGTACTTTTGTCGCAAATAATTTTTCCAGTGTCTGGAATGTATCTCAAGACCCCCAATTACTTTCAAGAGAGAGAAATACAGACAGAAAAATAGAGAGAGAGAGAGAGAGAGAGAGAGAGAGAGAGGGAAATGGAGACGGATATAAAGATGGATATCGCAGGTATTATAGGGCTCGGTAAGATATTTGCAGCAATTAGCTGCGCAGGTAAGATACAATACTGTATCCATACAGACATGGATATGCACGTCATCGCGAAGCAGAATGGCAGAATCAAAGAACCTCACCACCTTAAAGAATTTGACCCACTCACATACCTTTTACTTTAAATCACGTCAATCATAGCCTATCGGTGCTACCGGTGCAAGCTCAACATGGGAAAAAGCCCGCCAATGCAAGCAAGATCATCTCACTACTATTTTAGAGTGAAAATGTCCAGTAGTAAATAAATAGACCGGACTTTACTTTGCCGCTCTTAGTACCTGGATCCAATCTCTGGAGACTATTCTATGTTCTGACCGGCGGCTTTTCATCGTCATGGAAGATGTCTCAATGCTCTCGAAGATTTAGTTAAACAGTCCACGGGTTTTAGGAGGTTCGAGCTTATACAGGATGTCAGATAGTGGCTTGCAAGCGGCATGCGCGGTAGAGTGGCTGCGTGGGGACTCGAGTTTCGGTGCTTACGACTATATTTGAAGACAAATCTCAATCAGAAAAGATTGAGATTTGAAGGTAGCTGTTCCGATGCGTCTAGAGTGTTAACCCGAGTCGTAGCCCAAGTTTTAGCCCCATCCTCCTCTCAGTACTTAGTACTATGTATAAATACTAAAATAGCGTCGAGACTATCAATATCGTTATGTTGACTAGTTAATAGTTAACTTTTGCCGAGCTATTAATCTAAATGTGACCTTTCAAGTCAGTTATGGCCCCAAATATCATGACTCTGATCTACCTATGTATCCACTTCCTTCTATGTACGTCGTAGTTATCGCATTGCATATGCACACGAAGTACGACGTAGACGCTACAAGCAATGATCCGATCAGAAAGAATTGCGACCAACCATATATTTTATTCACTACAGTCCCAGTTGCCGCGGCGGAGTGGATTCCATATCTGGATCGATGGTGGCAAGGTCGTACGGGATAATCCCAAATCATTGGAAGCGATTATTTCCGAGGAATCCAAGTCAATACGATCAATGCCCAAGTGGCTTGCAAAATCCAAAAATCCAAGAAGACAAAGGAGATATACATGTGTTCAGTCTATACAACGAGATCAAGAGGCCATATTAAGCTTTAAGGATCCCGAGTATGGGACTATGAGTGATTGTACTTTTATAAGCTATCTTCGACGACACGTCAATATGTCCATTCTTTAATGGATCTAATTAGATCTAGTTAGTAGGAATGGCGAATTAGTTTTCTCCACTGTTGGTGCCTTTGATCAAATCCAGGTGTCATCATGCACGCTGATAAAGGTATAATACTCGGCTTCTATTGCGTAATATTAGCTACATTCAAGCCATCAGCAATGTTTTGCGGGGAAGACCGAAATGTAAATACAGACATAGCTCAGTTCTGTCTATGACTTCTTTGACTCTTGAAATTTGATAATTTAAGAGTGAGAAGATATAGGGATGGAATGGTCTTTGCATACTTTATCTGCGGTACGGGCTAAGCTTTGTTTAAGGCTAAGCATTGGAAGAATGCGAGAAAATCTGCAACCTTGGCAAGTTTCCTTTACGGAGTAAGACCGATAATTACCCTAGTTAAAAACATGACGTGATATCCCGCTGTGATGAGTCCACTACCTTGGAAAGTATTTATCTATCTAGGTAGTATCGCTGTAGTGTTTTGAATGTTGATAGAGCAATTCCGATCGCGATGACAAGGGACACTGAAGCCGGAGTTAGCTATCGTGAGGAGGACGAGCAGATTGTAAAGCCCCTCAAAACGTGGAAGGGCTATATCTGGGACACATGGGAGCTTCCCAAGGATCAGCGCTGGTTGCTGTTTAAGCTTGACGCTTTCGTCCTGACATTTGCATCTGTGAGTTAATACTGTTAGATTGAACCAGATAAATGGAAATTAATTTCTAACAATATTGGTGCAGATCGGCTACTTCCTCAAGAATATTGACTTGACTAATGTCCAAAATGCCTATCTTAGTGGCATGGAAGAGGACCTTGGCATGTATGGCAACCAGCTGGTGACCAGTACATCAATCTATACAGTCGGCTACGTGATCGGTCAAATACCTTCCAACTTGTTATTGACTCGCGTTTCGCCTCGATGGGTTATCCCAGCAGTAAGTACGATCTCATTTAGTTATTACCGTACTTGTACTAATATTGGATAAAAGCTCGAAGTTGGATGGGGCATTGCCACTATCTGTACATCATCCATCAAGTCATACCACAGTCTTTATGCTGTTCGATTCTTCGTCGGCCTCTTTGAGTAAGACATTACTCCCAACACACAAGCTCCTCTATCAGGCTAATACATTCTGCAGATCTGGCTTCTACCCTGGCATCCACTACATGCTTGGATCATGGTACACACCTCAAGAAATCGGAAAACGCGCTATGATTTTCTGGGTCGCCGGCTCCATAGGAACACTATTCAGTGGTTTCCTACAAGCAGCGGCCTATCAGAACCTGGACGGCGTCAACGGATTTGAAGGATGGAGATGGCTTTTCATCATTGACGGCATCATCACACTGCCACTTGCTATTGCAGGATTTGTCTTCTTCCCTAATCTGCCTGAAAGTGGAAACAAGACCTGGTGGATCACGGAAGAAGAACTGGATATCTCACAAAAGCGCATGAAGGCTATCGGCCGAGCTGGCAAGCAGCCTTGGACAATGGCCAAGGTGAAGAGGCTTATGTTGAGCTGGCATACCTATGCTTTGCCGTTGCTCTACATTGTCTGGAACAACGGATGGCCTCAAGCAGGCATGGGTTATTGGCTGAAGAGTTTCAACAAGACACCCGCACCTGTTCCCGGGGTCTCATTTACCGTGCCTCAGATTAATGATCTTCCTCTTGTTACTACGGGTATCTTCATTGTGGTTGCTCTCATCTGGGGATTCCTATCTGATGGTCCGTTGCGTGGATCACGATGGCCATTTATTTACATTGGCGCAGTCATCACTGTAAGTTTGATTCAACTTATTCTTCATTTATTTTAGACGTGGCTAACCTTTTTGCTCAGATTGTGTTCTGTGTGCTCTTGCGCCAGATGCCCCTGTACACCAACATCCACGGCCGCAAAGTAGTGTACTGGCTCAGCAATATTGGACTCGGAGCAGGACCTCTGATTCTCAGCTGGATCAATGAGATCTGTTCAGACGACACTGAAAAGCGAGCATTGCTCGTCGCCTTTGCAAATGACTTTGCTTATATTGTACAGGCAGTGGCCCCCAACTTCGTGTGGAAGACAACTGCATTCCCAGCTGCGAAAGAGGGATATCTTTGGAGTATCATCTTGCAAGCTCTATCAATTGTCCTGACTATTGGTATTCAGTTCGGGCTCTGGTGGGACAAGCGCAAAAAGAGATCTGATGAAGTATCCCAGATTTCCGCTCCTGACAGTGTCGAGAGCCTTGATCCTGATACAAAGGTTCCTCGGACACAAGCTACCGAGGCATCATCCAGATTGAGCTAGGGAGAGTAATGAACCTTTTTTCCCAAAGGATGCCTTTGATAATTATATTATCTTTATTTAGACTAACGACAATAAGTCGTTAGCAGTAAAATAATCACATGAATAGTTACAACTCCAGGTTGAACTCTAGATTTCAGAAGCCCTCTCAATCCTGTGATATCCCCACAGGTCATTGGGTGGATGGTTAGATCCATTGTAAGGTACCCAGGTACCTTACCTAGATAGGCTGGGCTTTCCTAAATCAACAGGCTCAGTGACTGCTCAGTGAGCGTGATTGGTTGCTCCCTGCTTACTCAGAAAGGTTGAGTTCTGATATACATAGATCTGTATACCAGGAGAGGAATTGTATAATAGGCTAGGCAGAGAAGATAAGGAAGTACGGTTGAATAGCTTATGACCAGAGTCCAGATCTTTGCCAAGACCTATATATCACATAAAGGCCTAAATCCAGGCACTAAGGCATTCAAAAGCCCAGGTGGGCCTGGTCAAAGTTTCGGCCCGGACCTCAGCCCCCCTAAATGTATGTCTATGTGGGCTTTATGCCCAACCCAAATGGGTTTCGGGTTAAGAAGTTTGATCCAAACCCAACACAAATGAACATGTCTAATTTATAAAATCAATTATTTAACGTATCATAAACTCTCACTAAGATGGAGTTTAGGAAGAAATTTTCAAACATGTTCATAGTACAATCATGCAAAATATCTATTGGTGAAAAGCATTTCTGACGAGTGGAATAAAGAGTTTGAAAGTCAGAGCGATCTTAGCACAATCGCTTGCTTCAAGGACTTTAATTTGCCCTTTTCCAGTAATCGCATCAGTAACGTAGCCCTTGCTCCCGGAGCTCATGTTGCCCCATTTTCAAAACTATAAGTCTCTTGATGGCCGTCACTGACTCGTAAGAGCGAGAAAGATGACGCCCGGAAATTCATCTTTGGAACCCGGGAAAGGAAAAAAAATATGCATGTCTTACGGGCCGGAGAAATGGTATTCTAGTCGTGGCCTAGAAAATGTAGCAAACAAACTTGCCTTGTTAGTCCCCAGAATCAGCGCTATTCATTCCCGGAAGCTGAGTTGTCTCCGGCCTCAGGAGCTAGGGTGGAGACCCCAGACACGACGTTGCTAGCTCCTGGAATTGACGGGCACAGTTTCTGTCTCTTCATCCTTGAACTTCTTCATCTCGCAGATGATCCGGCAAATATGCCCCAATCGCCAGATTTTGGCCAAAGAAGAAAAAGCAGAAGAATGATGAAGGCTGGGGAGAGAATTATACTTCTTGCGAGGTGGAAGAATATGTCCAACATGAGAGAAGCCAGATGGTGAATACTGCGTGGGCATGCTTAGCACTGACGCATGCATGTTATCCGTATAAAGAAACCATTGAGAAAGGGCTCAAAGTACGGCATCTCTCTGAGTGGAATGGCACATGAATTGAAAGCTTTACTATATTTGATTATGAGTCGGCAGCAGACCAATGGAGAGTGGTTCCAGGAAGGCGTGGAAGGCGTTTTTAATAACAAATGGCAAGTTTGGCATTATCATTCTGAATACTCAGGTATCACTGACTGAATTGATTCCTGCAATAAAGCATGATCGGATATCCAAATTACAAGCTATATTTCACTGCATAGGCCATGGGGAGGTATAGTACTGAGTAACTTCCTATGCTGAAGGAAATGTATGCTTGTAGTTAGGTGCACGCACTCTCTGCCTGGGAGAAGAGTTTAATTTTTCAATACATAACACTTAGTGGTAGCAAGCTTATCAACATGACACCACAAAGAGTAGGATCAGGGAGTGCTCAGTTCTACTCAGTGAGCAAAAAGTGGCAGGCACTGAGCACTAAAACGAAAGTAAAAAGCCAAGAAGTGGGGAAGAAATGTGGAAGAAATGAGGAAGAAATTTATTATATAGGTAGGTAATGATATTTGATGCCCTTTGGGATTGAAGGGCTTGCGTATCCATTAAGCCCGGGAGAACCCCACGGTTATTGCCCCCTGACAAGGTTTAGTTCCTGTTGAGCCTCATTTGGTAGGGCTTACCGCAGAACTTTTTCTTAATATTAATTGATTACTCTGTAAAATCTTGCAGTATTCAACTCGTTACTCACATGTCATTTATGGCTTTTTGAATGTTGATACCCACTGTTTGCGAATAATGCAAATCATGCAATCGGAGTTTTGACCCAATGTACTGTCATCTGTGGGATCATCAGAAAAATGGTCTGTCAGCTAAGATTCACCTGATAAACATCTGACGGTGTGAAATTGGTTGGGTATCAATGTACCCAACAACTTATATAGTGACGCGAAGTGGATCATGGAGATTCTTCCAGATGCGTTTGGGCTCCAGGACTATATGAAACACGATCTGCACCCCGACATCCACTCAGGGGTTGGGCATGACATAGGGTAGCAAATTAGGATGAGATGGTATACTACATAAAAGGCATATTTCAACAAAATTGAATGGCTTCAAAATGTTTCAAAGTGGCAATCCATCGAGTTTCAATATTCAAAGCGTTGGAATCAAGACTGGCGATGTCACAATGAGGCAAAATTGACAACGCATTTGTATTTGATTAACTTTGTGCTTTGATCTTTCGATATAACCACCTACCCACTTGCTCCACGAAGCTTCATTTCTCTCTAACACGGAAATTTGCCATTCAAACTGAGAAGGTAACACACTGTGCCCAGTCACATACAGCACGTGTCAGAATACAACATTTGAAGCCTTTCAGACCATCTTATATTCCACTCTTGGAAGTCCCTGTGAATGAATTTTCAAAATGAGCGATATTACGATGAGCTCTGGCCCGCTACCGAGTGATGATGAGTTTTGGCATCTTCTTCAAAAGAGCCTCACGACATGGTCTTCGTACGTTGGCGACGAAAGTGAAAATGCTCAACTACTGCCACGGCAGGCCATAGACCTAAAGCCTCTTGTTCGCAACACTCCTTCTTATCTCGGTCATGGTGTTGGCTCTTCCGGCGAAACAATATCTTTCAGCTGCGAGGAGAGGAATAATTCTCTACTGATTAAAGGAAGATCAACATGGAAGACTTCCAAAGGGCAATGTGACCTACAGCCGAAGGTCCTTCCCAAACAACTTCAATTAGCAGTGAGCCGCCAATTAAGCGTGAGACTGTCCAAGAACTCTCCTCTATCAAACTGGCCTGGAGTCCAGGGACTGTCGAAATACGACAAAGGAAATTACCTATCGGTTCTTTTCTTCGCTTGGTCATATATACTGTCTGCGCGATGGGTTGAGCTGCTTAATAGATCTACCGGCCACGAATGTCAATTGAAATACACTACGGCCGGAGTTAATGACATACTGCCACAGTTGGATGAACATCTCGCGGTTGATGTCGGTGATATCCCCGAAGAAGAATGTCTTTGGTGGCGCGCTATCCTATGTCCTGAGTATGGCTGGAATGCAACCACCAAGTATAACGACCACCTCTATGTCTCGCCATGGTCTGCGTCATCTAAGGATATTGGCTTTACTCTGTCTAAGAGACCCTCTTCTCCAGAAGCCAAGCTCAAGCCTCCATCGTCTACAACTGCTCTTAAGTACCTTTCAAGATTTTGTATACACCACTGCCTTTATGGCCAGTGCTCGGCTGCTCTAGCCGGAGTTCTATACATCCCTTTCCTGGGTGGTAGGGAGTTGTTCCTACCCTTTCCCAAGAAGTGTTCACAGCTGGAAAAGGCAAAAGTGGACTTAGCAGATAGAAATGGCAGCCCATCCGTGTCTATCCCCGAACTCCTGAAAGAGCATCGAGATCTCCTTCCCAAGTACATGACACTGAGCTCGAATGTTTGGGGCCTGCGTTCTCTGCTAGTCAGCACATTCTTCAACCCTGAAATTGAGTGCAATCTAGCCAGTGCCTGGTTAAACCCAGCATTTGCAGTGATCGACTCGATTCAATCAACCGGTGGCTCACTAGCCACATTCTTAGCTAAGCGACAGCCCCGACTAGGAATTCTCTGGCTGGGAGCCATAATCACTGATGTTGCAGATTCCGTTTTGAGCGCGACACGAAACGGAAGGACGGCTTTAGATATTTCAGCGTCTGTCTGGACAGGGACGACACAGACATTCTTGACAGCCTCCACAATCACCTCTGGCCGCAGCAACACGTCAATATCTCGGGACGATGAGTGTCGATTATCATTTATCACGAGCCTTCACGGCCAAGAAAACGGGCAGGATAGATTACCTGCCTGCTGTTGGAAGCCATTTGGTGAAACACAGCTCTGCGATACAGAGCCGCCTGTCCGACTCCATGCTCAATGCGGAGATCATTGCTTAGAATACGAATCTTGGGAGTGGTTGTTGGCCAATGACCGCTCCATTCAAGAGTCGGTCCAAGACTCAATTCAAGATATTGGAAAGGATGCCAGCGAGACTGGCCAAACAAAGCAATCCGCTAATACATCACTTGGGCTTGGCAATTATAACCATCAGCTATTCTCCCAAGAAATATCTGAAGGGGCCACTGTGGAAATCTTTAGTTGGTTGCGATCAACAGGCTATCCTGTCAATGAAAGACCCATCTACCAGTCTTCATGGTTTGCATATGATTGGGGTGAGTATGACGGCGAGGTGAATCAAGCTCCAGTGTCGGGTGTTGAAAAGGATTGTACTCCGAAGATAAAGAGAGTGGAGAATTGGCTTGAGAATGTTTGTTAATTTCAACGTTATTCTCAGGATTCTGTGAATATATCCATTGATTAATAATATCATATATAAATTCCAAAGTCATGTATTGAAATGGTTCAGTAATTGCTACCTAGGTATGTTCTATGTAGTAGATACAGTTTTGCATCAACTGCTCATTTTATTTTAACATCCTCAATTAGTTTTACTATTTCCTTCCCCTAGTGGTGCTTCCCAGAATCAGCGACTGCCGCTTTAATGAGGGCGCTTAGAGGCTCAGCGAGTAAATTTCAGTCCGGGTTCAGGCTCAGCAGTCGCACCACGTGACAGGCCAGGTCCAATGAGCAGTCACTGAGTGCTCAGTGAGCTAGTCCGCCTTGGAGAATTAATTGATAAATAATCATACTCTCTGTAAGCGGAATGAGCGGTAGAGCTAAGGCGGCTTTATGCCTCTTTGGCCCACATGGTTGGCGAGCCACTTTCGGCTCTGTTAGAAGATTCTTGACCCTGAGCGCGAGAGTTGGCGAATAATTATTGGCGAATAATCAGAAGTATGAGATAACTAAAGTTTTAGCCTTGAATCGCAAGTTTACAAGAATCATGCTTCTTTTTATTGGACAGTAAAAGAGGCAGTGCAGCTGACTATGATAACATGATAATGCAAGCACAATTCAGATTGGCAATACCTCGCCCTTCCTCCTTTCCACTTTTTCTAATCTACTTTGCCAATTTGTTTATGTGGTCCTAGAAAACGACCTTCAACTTCCCTTTTCGTTCACTAAAACCTTCAAGATACTGTTAGTTGGCTCAGGATGGCAGAGCTCGGGATCGCATCTGCTGCTGTTGGTATTGCATCTTTTGCAGTTCAAGTAATAAGCAGTACCAACGCGTTAAAAACTCAATATGAGTACAACAAAAAGAAAGCGCCGAGTGAGCTCAAATATTTGATAGGTCGATTCGAGGTTTTCAAGACGACTTTGGAAACTATTCAGGAATTTGAAGGACATCCTATTGTTGATATCGTCGTTTGTAACTGTCAGTCGACGTACCGTGAGATTGATCACACCCTGGAAAAGCTTTTAGAAAAGCTGGGCAAGAAACCGGGGACGAAAATGAAAGGCTGGAAGTCATTAAGGCAAAACCTTTCAGAGGATATTCGGGATCAAATCCAAGAAATTGGATCCAAACTTGATAGTTTGAACAACACCCTAAGCACGTTCGTAAGATATTAAAATGTCATGGATCTCCCCTAATATTGAATGCTTGTCTAGATCAATGATATTGCGTCTTTCACAGCACATGATACCGAATGTCGGCAATCAGACCGCACCAAGTACGCCTTTGCCAAGTGCTACTACAGAGAATGTGACCGATAGTAGTGGAGATGAAATTATTACCCTCAAAGATTTCAACATAGCAGATGAAGGCTTCGCTACTTGTATGACCCAAGGAAAAACTCGAGCTCAGCGGCTATCGTGCAGTATACGACATTGTCATTGCTCATGCCATGTCACAGAGAATTGGGTAGGATACTACTGGGGTCTGGAATACACGCCCCTAGCAGCGATTTTCAGACAGTGTGACAACAAGCTATGCAATTCGAGGGTAACTCGCTGGAAACTACGATATGCCTTCAACAAATGGGGTATACCCTGGGCTGCACTTCTCAGATTCGAATTGATCTCAAGCGCTGGCTCATATACATTGCGACCAGCGCTCATACTACAGCAAGTGGTAAAATATACATCTCCGGGATTTGAGATTTTGTACAAGTGCAGATCTCATCGCATCTCAATCTCCGAAGCTCGAGATCAATTTATAGCATTGAGCAGATCGGATTCAACTCTTAGGCACCATATCAATCCGAAGGGAGATAGCTATATCCGGGTGAATACTTATCGTTTAACTATCGAAATGAACCCAAGCTAAAAAATATCAAGGAGCTTGTCTGCTATGGTCCTTGGATGGCTCAACGTGACCAGTTTGCTCTGCTTATGCTATTTGTAGGCGAGCTTGGTATGAGTCTTGAAAACGAAGACCAAAGGTAGCCTTATATTCACAAGAAATGCGATGTATTAGTGAATTTACTGACTAATAACAGCTTCCTCATTGAATGCGCAAAGTGGATTGGAGAGGGTAGTCATCTTGGTTTGCTTGATGCCATTCTCCAAGCGGGGTTTGAGCCTAGTGGTACAGATTCCCCGCTGTTTCAGAAATGGCCAAAGTCATGTTCACCGGATTGGATCTCTGAAGAACTGACCCCTGATCCATTCTTCCTTGAATATCTTACAGCCTTAGTCAAAGCTTCTCCTGGTGAGTGTGAGAGAGATTCGGTATCAGGTGCATCTAATAATTGTTAGGGTTTGGTGGATCTACATATCTTCAAGACGCTATTTTGAGTAAGTCGGCCAAAAGAGTGCGTCAGCTGCTGCCAAATCTGCATGAATTACACAAACATCGCAATTTTCTTGGCCAGACGCCGTTACATCTTGCTCTTGTTGACCCAGAGGTATTCCTTCTCATCTTGGATACTGACCACCAATTGGACGTCATTGATAATTGGGGTATCACGCCTCTTATGTACGCCTCTGCAATGGGAGATACAAATGCGGTAGATTTGCTCATCAAAAAAGGCGCAAACATACTGACCTGTGATACACACTGGAATCGGGACTTTTTGAAATATGCTTTTTCACGTGGCCACTGGAATGTTGTCTGTCAAGCTCTGGACACAATTCAGAAATCCTATGGTCGACAGGTTTTTCAACACTATGTTTGCAACGCGCTTCTCAATACATTATACAACGATACCATATCGATGGTTTCAAGGAGCTCACACTTTGAATATCTTGTTGAACTCTGTGATGATGTGAATTTCGAATTTCGGGATGATCATGAAAGGACAGATTGCAACAACTTACTGCACTACGTAAGAGACCAGAAGGAATTTGAGGCGCTTACTCGTCGCGGCTTCCGGTATCTCAATAAGCCAAACAGTGAAGGCAAACTGGCAAATTTTTCCATCACGAGTCGTGTCTCAAATGCTGATCTCACTCGGTTGTGTCTCGAGAATGGAACAGATGTCAACCATATTGACCATGATGGACGCAGTATTTTTTTTCAGATTGTGCCGCAATTGACGCAATTGGCCTATACTACTTGGGATACTCATGACTCAATCAAGCTCTGTCTAGCTTGGAATCTTGATGTTTTCATCTCAGACTGTTGCAAATGTGCATGTAGCACCGATGGCTGCAATAGTACTGCGGCATTTGATATCCAGTTTAAGCCAAGTATCTTTACCAACCTGCCAAAATTTGTTTGGGCTTTTGAATGGCTCTCGCTTGTGGAAGAATATCGTGGCCATGATGCGGCGAAAGTGATACTTCTGTCATTCCTTCGCAGAACACTTTCAGACATGCTTGAGATAACTCACACCTGCTGCCACAGAGGAAAGGGTATAAAATCGAAATTTAGTATTATGTGTCAGTCAAAATTAACCCCAGAAGACGTTGAGGAAATATTGGACGAGGAGCAGGAATTTATCGACATACTAGAGAAGGAGATGCAAGGATACAACTCAAAAAGTTTGAGTGTACTAAGATCTGAGTGGATGGTCCTGCTCAAACAGAGTTATGACGAGAGTTTGAAGAAACTTGAAAAAGAGAGGAGAGGATATAAGAATCAAAGGGTGAGCCTACAGCATTTGACTTCTCAAATATTTCACCTAACAAAGCAAACAGTCCAGATTGGAGATTGATTATAAGAATGATAAATATTATGATGTTATTTACGTCGGACATGATTTTTCATTCAACCTTGCCCGTTCGATGGCGGAGTACGCCTTTTGGCTTCAGCATGAGTGTTCTCGGACTGCGATGCATCAGGGGAAACTTCCAGTGAGGGATGGCTGGTACGAAAAGCGAATCTCTTGGTTTGTCGAGATGATTGACATAATGAAAGTGCCAGCCCAAGAAATTGAAAAGGAAATCAAGAAAATCAATCTGGCGGAGAGCCGGTCGGAGATAATTGACCGAGAGGAGATCATTCAACGTTTTCGCACATTCATTGATCCTGACTCTATTGGTATACATTCTTAGGACACCAATAGATTTATCATTAATTGCATATATTGCTTTGCTCCAGGCCGAAACCTAAAACTGACTGCAGCTGCTAAGTCCATCGGTTTAATGATGACACGATAGGAAATAGGATGACGCTTAGAGAGTATTATTTCTCCTGTAAATCTGGCCATAAAGTAGTATAGACCTTGAAAATCAGCATGAATCACTATCTACAAAAAGCCAATGAGGAACAATGTCGAGATAGATATTGGGTAGGGCTGTCAAAGATACGATATTAGCAAGAATCAGCAAAATCGGTTATCGTATATTTCAAGAACTAACTATATCTATTAATTTCCGCCATAAGTCAATCAGAAACTTATGGCCTATCTCTTCTCGCCAGTATATTATAAAGTATTCATGTTTTACTAAGACAAAGTCACTAGTTACCTATTTATCCAGATGACAGACGAACATTCCAGTCAAATAAGGCTCTTATAGTTTAATTTTTGGATGGCATATTGGCAAAAGCTTCAAAGTAGAACCAGATTCTTGATTGAGTGTGACTGAAGATCGAGCGCAATTGATAACTTTACGATAAGCTGATTTCTTTTAAACTGATTTTTTCTCGCTAGGTGGAAAGACTATTTACAGTAATGCTATGCATAATCATGGCGATTTCACTGTCCCTCATAGTAACACCATATCGGATGTTGGATACTTAAATAGCTCCTTTTTGACTTGATATATGAGGAAGTAGTGACATGAGTCTCTATAGCTCCCTGTGCGTAGTTCTATGAAAGTCACCCATTTCCCTCTGAATTTCTTTTTGTTTATCACTCCTGATTTCCCTTTCACTCCCCATTTTGAAGGTTCTTTTTGAAGGGCCTGATAATGAGGTCAGGGACGGAGCGTCTTATACCAAGACTATCAGGCGGCGAAGCACTATGTCTGTAAGAAGGCATTTGGTCCTGAATGATGATGTAATATAGCCTGCAACTACTTTCTAGAGTAGAAATGGGTGGCCGAATCGACGGACAATTGGGATCTCAAGGGTTTTTGAGACTGGTTTCGAGCTATTTGAAGAGATAATGACATTCCGAAGATTATCATAATAAACTTCAAGTCGATCCATGTCTGCAAGACAGAGCAGGAAAGGCGTGTCTGCATGAACCACATGGAATTGGATTTCGCCAATCGGGGTATAAATAAAGACTGTGCCAATCGAAGAGATCGCTCCAATTCCAAATTGTACAGAAACTTGGCCAGCTGAGGACGTGTTAAGGTTGATATCGATGAGCTTCTGGAGGGCTTGAAGTTAGCCATATCTGACTGTAAACTTGCTTGATGCTCCAGTATCAATCATTATCCCAACAAATGTGTATGAATTATATCTCGTTGTGGCGATGGTGGTGTCTGTAAATGGATCATTTTCAGTGGTTTCTACAAGAGATTTGATAGCTAGAGACTGATTTTGAAATAATCGAGTGAAGATATGCCCTATCAGCTAGTTCAGATGTCATGGAGGACCGTAACGGTATTCCTGAAGTTACTTATCGTTTTTGGCTTGGGGATTAAACAGCTTATTAAGATGGGATTTGTGGTGTCGAGAGCATGAGGCGTTGTAGAAGGAGTTTATGGTGTTTGGAAATAGGCATATGTTGCCTGCTGTGGAGAATGTTGAGAAAGCCGAGATTTCTTCTTGAAATAAATTGATGAATATCCATTGTCACATACCTACAGGTTACTGGTCTAATCCTACAAGATATTGAACTCCAAGGTGTATCTCTTACAAAATACCAGTAGTGAAAATCATTGAAGTAGGCATAGAATTGGATATCTCAAGTTTATCGTGATCATCATCAAACGAAGTAGCCTAAAAGAGGCTAAAAGAACAGAACTGCCACCCAAACGAAGAGCGCAAATTCAAGTCCAAACAGGCAACGAATTTAAGCCTTGGAAATGTCAGCCTCAGCACCACGCTGGCGAACCTTGCCCTCGTCATGCTGGTCACGGAAATTCTCCTCCTCAGTACGGTCGCCAGCGATAGCGGCACCAACGGAGCCAACAGCACCAGTAACACGGTCCGAAATACCGGAGCCAAGATCCTTCAGCTGGCCCTTAGCTTCATCAGCCTTTCCAGCAGCGTTCTGCTCAGCACCAGAGCGGCGGAGATCGTCATTGCCGATCAGGTTGCCGATGGACTCCTTGGCAGAGCCGATGGTCTGGTCCCACGAGCCGGTGGTGCGGTTAGAGTCGTCCTTGGCGACGGCGCCGGTGTTGGGGTCAGCGGAGATGGGTCCCAGCTTAGCGGTAGTGTGGGAGGCATCGTGCTCGGCCTGAGCCTTCTCCTGGTTGATATCACCCTTGACCTGTGTTGTTGTTAGGGATGATTTGTTGATGAATTCCATCAAAGGAATGACTTACCTGGGCGGAGGAGTCGCCGGTGACGGCACCGACAGCTCGCTGGGCAATGCCAGTGGCAGCGTTCACGTAGGAACCAATGGTGGAAGAGTTGTCAGACATTTTGGTTTGAAAAGAAAAAATTGAGTGGAGTGATAGATGGTTGCGGAGAGAGAGTTGAAAGTTTAGAATTGATGGATTACTTGACTTTACTTGACGCGGCTTCTCCTCTCTTTAAATATTAAATTTGTAAACAATTATCAAACAACTTACGTCAATGCAGTGTATTCCCCCTTTCTTCTGTGCAGGTCGACCAGTAACTTGAGAACGCCATCTACATCTATTTACAGCCACATCCAGGATAAGTAGATAGATGATGTCATGATCTGATGTCATATCACGTGACTACCTCAGTTGTTTGAGTTACAGTCCAGTGCGTCATTGCGAGGAACTATTCTAATCTGGAAGATCCAACTTCAATGTGGAGTCACGAGAAGCAGTTAAACACAAATCGGGTCAGATCGGCCATTCGAAAAGCTTCAATTTTGCTGTAATAAGGTTTATTGAGCGCCGAAGAACAAGATCAAGATCAAGATCAAGTCAAGAACAAGGATGGAATCCTCTAGAGTTCCATAATGCAAATGCAGACGCTCGTAAGTCAAATCAGGGTATACATATTCATTTCATCACCAGTGGCAGATTCCACCTTCACTGTCGTCAGCAGTCCAGGTCCCACAAAGACCCACTACCTCCAGATGGCCATCCGGTTGCTCGCCAACCTTGCTCAGGGCAGCAGAGCCCACAACTGCAGAGCCATCAGTGAGCAGTCTTCGAGCCCATAAATTGATAGACGGTTCACCAGTCTCATCACGGGCCTGTTTCAGAAACGGGATGAGCGCTGTACCTCCCGTGCCTCGAATATTCTTATTATCAGTCGGAACAGCAGTTGCGAGGTTCAAACCAGCAGTCTGATCACTCTGTCCAGCAATCTGTGAGCGACGCACCGCACGAGACGGGATAATAATATACCGCGACACCATCTGGATATGCTTGTCGCGCAAACTGCGCAGCATAGACAAGCATGCATCATATGCAAGTCGCAAAGCAGGGTCCGAGCGATGAGAGCCAACAAATTCACGGATATTGGCAATCGAGTCAATCTTCTCTAGAAACCGTCGGTGCGGACCAGGCATGTACGCGCGCATCTCATGTATAAAGCTGTTTCGAGATTTGGCACTGTCCTCGGTGGCATCGTGCTCCTTGCGAGACACGCCGGTGGGTCTGTGCTCTACTCCGAGGACAATGTCGAAGAATTGAATGAGAGAACTTTGCGCATTGCTGCCACCGCCGTATTGGCGGTACTCGGTGGTTCCAGTGCCGTCGTCGTACAGCAGGCCGTTTGGGAGCCCTGCATCGCCCATGTTCTTGCTGCCAGCCAGGTAGGGTCGAACGCAGTTGTAGAAGACATACGGGTCGCAGTTTTCAAACATGCGCTGCATCAGGCTGCTAGTCTCGTCGATGATTTCAGCTAGGCGTTGCAGGCACTCTGTCACCACGCGGACCTTGCCCACACGTGCTGCTGTGATCGCCTCGAGCATGAGTGGGATAGAGGGTGCGCCGCGGGCCTCGATGGCTACTGAGAGGAGGTAAAACCACTGTTCGTCCAGCGAGCCGGTGAAGGTCTGTATACTAGCGAGGTTGTGCACATCATCAGCTGGCTCGTCGGGGAAGATGGGCTTGTAATTCCACAGACAGACGCCGGCATAAGTGGCTACCGGGGGAACCTCGAGTCGTTCACAGACTTCAAACAATGGAATCGTGAGCTGGGGAGGGATTTTCTTCCATCCGCGATCAGTATAAGTTCTCGATATTAATTCTAGTTCAGACCTACATCGACAGGACGATCACCGCCCCATACATAGCCGTGTAGCAAGAACACTAGCACAACGTATGCTCTGCGCCATTCGGCATCTGTGCGTAGATATGTGGTGGAGAGAACAGGCAGACGGTCAATTACCGATCGCAGGCGCTTGCTTAGCAAAAGTGGTTGAAGACTGGCCACGACGGCTTCCCACTTGGCGTAGTAAGTATTCGGCAGGATCTCGATTGGAGGCTCTGTCGGGAGAAATCCATTCTCTGGCGAGATGCCATAGTCCGCTGGTGATGGTACTGGTGGTAGCATTGTGATGGAGGCGAGATCAGGGGAAAAGATGGGCTGTCGCCACTGTTCTGTGGCAAATGGCAACACCCGGTTGACTGTTACTACTAAGATTGACCTCCAACAACCGTAACACTTGAATGTTGGATATGCGGAGTGAGGAGTCAAGACCAGAATCAAGTAATCGTATTCTCAGGTGGACCTAGGAATGACGCGATAATGAAATGCGGAAGACAAACAGGTTAACAAGTATTGAAACTCCGCATTGCGGGGGTAGAATAGTACGAGGTGTCGGAAGATAATGCCTGTCCTTCTCAACAGAATTTTATTGAGCGGGGATAACCGAGAAAGTAATCAATATTTCTAAGCATAAATCGGCAATTCTCTCCAAGCAGATCCTCCAAGGCGGCTCGGGGGTCCGATATAGGATGTAGAAGTAGACATTTTAGAGGCCTAAGCGGAACATTAGGAGAGGGACTAGTTCATAGCCTTTCAAAAAGAAAGGAAGAGGGAAAATCAAAATCAAAATATAAAAAAAACAATTATCACTTCTTAGTTAACTAGATCAATGAATTTATATTGGGGCTAAAGAACGGGCCTCCGTATAGATGTTGCATCTGCACCCTGGTGGGACACGGTGTTAGGCTGGGTGTTGGCGATATGGGTTCCCCTTTATTCTGCACTAGCGTGGGTGCTAGAGAATGAACCGGAGCCTTACATTGAGTGGGTTTAAGTGTGCTCACCCCGATTTCGGTGACTTAAGCGAGATCCCCAGCGCAATCGCCCGTACTCACGCTAAAGCCCTTTGGGTCAAACGAAGTGGAAGCGGCGGTTATCCCCGGATTATATAACAACGTCACTGCTTATTTAAGCACGGGTATGAACAGAACGTAAAGAGGTATAAACCATAAAATGGGCCAATATATCCATAAAGGGAACAATGGTCAGAGCAAAACCAAGAGAGACATTAGCATGCCCCCTGCACTAAGGACGACATGAATGTCTAAACCGACCACCCATTTTTCTTTTTTACTAAACGGTCCCAATTAGGGAATCATGAGGTTATTTCCGGTTTGATAATAGTACGACGTTGGGCGTTCGAGACCGAGTGCGCGCTTTATTTTTCTACTTCAACTTTTATTTCATAGTAACATGAAGGCGCGCTTCCACTTCATTTGCACTTTCAACTCAGTTTTGAATTCAGGCACTCTCGCTCTCACTTTCACTTTCACTTTCATGTTCGAATTCCTGCCCCAGTATCTATCAGCGATTGATACTTCACAGAAACTTTTCAGTCTACTGCCAGCGGCCAGTCAGTCTGTATAAGGCAGAATCTATAGCTATCAACATAGGAACTAGTCTTAAGGACATCTTGTTTCAGTGTTCTGTTTACAGTCAGCCAACCTTGGAATGGCACAACGTTACCTATACCAGGACCTGCGCATATTGCAATATTGCGCTGGCAATTAACCTACATTCAATTCTTACTTCCTGCAGTTCCGTGAAATGGTCTTCCTGGAACAGTGGCACAACATTGCCATAGGTATTTTTACTATAGCTTGCGCGTAACTACTCAGAGATGTTGACAAGGAGATCAATTTTCTTTCAGCACTCAAAAAAATCCAGAGTGTGTCCACACAGAATAATTTATAGCCAAATTCGGCCAGATCTAAGCTGGACTTGAACTTGTCGACAAAACATGGCCTAAATGACTACGGTGTTATGCTTCCGTTCCTGGACGAGATCAAATCAGGAAAATCATACCCTTAATGGGGAATACCATGAAAAATGAAGTTTCTCCAAGTGATACGCCACTTATGAACCCAGCAATTCCCACCCTCATCTGCTAGGTGAAAGCCTGGCCCATTTAGCAACAATTTTTGCTCGGGCACACTTGAGGGCTTCTTTGACCAGAAGCAATACCGGACATGTTACCTAAGTTAGAGTGAAATCAGATACTTAATATACCCGGTAGATAGCCCACCAGGCGATGAGTGTGATTTTACCACTTTCCCTTCACTTTCACTTTTATTCAGTCGATGCGCACGGTTAATTTGACCTCACTTGAGCTTTTCATCTCCCACTATCTACCTATGTAAGTCAGAAGTAACAGCCAATTTATTTCTGTCTTCAACCACCCACCAACTGTCACACAGCATAGAAACCGTCATCAAGACATGTTTTTTCAATATTATGCTCGCAGCCAACTAGCCAGCCTATAATAGACAGAAAAAGCGATTTTTTCAATGATACAACGTTGCCAGGACGTGCGCACTTTGTGAATATGGCAATATTGCAAGTCAGTATCCATTCCGAACGGGCAAACTGCGGGAGAAGTGCAGTTCCTTCAATTGAAACTTGGATCAACCACCCACACTTTTTTATGTTTCAGGCCAAGATCTGGACCGTGATCGGCACCTCCGACGATGTTTGGGGTTCACAGTACTCAATGCTGCTTGCGAATGAGATTTGTGGAAATTTATGCAATACAACCTGCACATCAACATTGGTGACCTATTGGTTCCAAGGGTCTGGGCCTGTCGATAATAGCGTTACCCCTCTAAATATACACGAAGTTGTCAAACTTGAAAGTGCTTCAGAACAGACAGAACATTAAAAGATTGCCAGTCAGATGGCAAATGGGAGTTTTATCACTTGAACTTGAACTTGGACTGAAACTTCGCTTGAACTCAGTCTGCATGTTTGGCTGCAATCTGCTGCTATCTCTTTTGGGGGGCCACAAAGGCGAAGACCATCAGCGTCTATCTTCCTGCGTACTACGCCGATTTAGTCTGTTAGTGTTGCGGGTACATATGGGGTTGCGCGGTGAGGTCGAGCATCTAATCAGCTTTCATCTAATTGAATGCTATCGCAAACACTCCTTCTAATCGCATTCATCTCACGATAGCAATTTTATTCATTCTCGGGAAAAAGGAGCCTACGAAAAGGACAATCCATGAAAATTCTCTATATAAAAACATGAGAAGCTACTCTCCGCAACGAGGAGTGGTTCATGGCTGTGCACCGCTGCCCCCACTGTCAACGCAAGTCTGATGATGCGTCCCGCCAACAACACATACTGAAAACTGGGGAAATTGAAGATCAGCGTTTCAAGTATTGTTACATTACGTGTTTTAGAGCTATGAATCATCTGTCAGAATTAGTATTGAAATTCTGTATTTGTCAGTATCTTATCTGTGCCAGCAGATGTTTTATGGATTTCTCAGATTCTTAATAGCTATTAACGGTTAATTGTATGACAGCGGGAAGAGAGGAGTTAGAACATCAGACTTAAAGGGGTACCTAGGTAGCTTTCCAAGGTCGTAGATGAAGTTCAATGTTTCTTAGCTGATAAAGCTTTGACTTGAGTTAACTCCATAAATAAGGAATAATAGCCACCAATGGAGTTATGTTTGTTCCGGAACCATGGAATCAGATTATGATAACGCAATGCACCCATATACCTCCCAACATAGAAAGAGCCAATACTCCCAGGTTCCAAGGTCTTAAATAGCGAAGCTGACGAGCTTATTTTCAAAGTAACGCAAGTCAAGTCATCTTCTTTTTTCTATTTTACCGTATCTTAATTTTCAATACCGACACAAATATAATTGCTTTTATCAGATGCTAAATCAAAAACACCAAGCTATGCGCTAAACCCAGCTTAGCTATTCGTTGGGTATAGCAAGTATTAAGAGGCAAATAGCACAAGGACAATGAGCCTCCCAAGATAGAACGTATGAATGCAAATGCAACATGGAAAGGAGAAAGAGAGAAAATGAGAGCACCAGAACACCAACGAATCCAAAATATATGATCTCCATTCATATTAATGTTTCGGCATGAGCGCATAAAGGAAAGCAGATTGTGCTTTTAAATGAAATTACCTTGACCCTCATACTGATTAGTCGAGCTAATCAAGTTAGGCGGCAAGGTAGAAGCCGACGCAGAAGACTTGCGGCCAAAGACAGAGAAGGGCCTTGTAAAGTGGCGACTAAAGTTCTTCTCAGGAGCAGGTGAAATGGAAGGAACAAAAGGAGGCTGGAAAGAAGCCATAGAAACGGGCCGAGGGCGATGGCCGGGACCACCAGTAGTCCGGGGACGAACAATAGGGACACTGTCATCAAAAAAGAGGGCAGAAGTGCGCTTGTTCCTGATGACAAGTGGATCGGCTGAGAAGTCATCTGTGGCATTCTCTAGAGCTCTTGAAAAGCGGCGGAAGACTTTTGGTCGTTCAGCGATTGAGGGTTCGCGCGACTCGTAGCCGTATATTTCGACTGGGGTGGATGATTTCGCAGCATTCTCAGCTTGAGTTTGGATCTCTGCCATGGGTGTGGCATAGAAGCGGTGGTATTTATGGCACAGTTTGCGGTGGCCTTGTTGGGAGGGTATATATTGA
Organism: Penicillium taxi; assembly: GCF_028828555.1. Lineage (NCBI taxonomy): Eukaryota > Fungi > Ascomycota > Eurotiomycetes > Eurotiales > Aspergillaceae > Penicillium > Penicillium taxi. The sequence goes on from NW_026643208.1 coordinate 411,996, forward strand.
CTTGATGATGGGATCGGATGGATGTATGGGTGGATGTAAGGGATGTTAGTGCGCGACGAGGCACTACTTGTGGAATAGTAGCTGCTTGCAGCGGATGTATTCGACATGGTGGGCAGACTGGTATAATTAAATTTTGTATTTTAAATTCCAAGGTTCGAGTTCGAAGCCTTTTTCAAAGTCCGGGCTAGGGCGAACAACAGATTTATATACTTCACTGCTCAAGAGATAAAAAAGAAAACAATAAGCCCCATTTCGCCATTTCTTTCCATTTCGCCATTTCACCATTTCGCCATTTTTCTCCATTACAAGCTCTTACAATTTCTGTATTCTAAACTAGACTAAAAAAACGCAAAAATTGAAAAAGTGGATCAAGGGAAGGCTTCGGACGGCCTCTGATGGATCTGTAGAGTAATTGGAGGCTACTTGAGCCTAAAGCTCGGATATTTTATGTTTCACCTCTTTATTGTATGGCTCCTTGCATAATGCTTGACGCAACCTTGGCAACCTACACAGTATTTACTATTCCATTGTACGACCTCTTGAACTAGCTTGAAATGGTTGTAAGCTCCGGATTTACTCCGTAATCAGATCCTCATATTTTCTATAGCTTCGGTACGTTCTCCATCTTCTCCCCTCTTACGTGAGACAAAACAACAAACGGAACTTACTTAGTTCAAAGTCTAGAGCTATCTAACTCTCAAGCCTTATATCCATTCTTTAGCTTGAAGGATGAGAAATGTCAAGAAATCTCCGGTGATTTAGGAAAAAGGGCAGTTTGCGAGTTTAATAAGTTCTCCACTTGTTCCCACCGGATCACCACCCACTGTTATGTGATTGGACCAATACACATCAAAACAGATCTGGGCTTTAAACACTGTAAAAAGAAGGATCAACGTGGATTATTAGGAGTGCTGCATACTACGATACAATAAATATCAAGAACTTTCTTTACTTTTTCATACAAAGTAAACCATGAGAGCTAGGGGAAGTGGGGATGAAGAGAGACCTAACAAACCATATTGATGTATTGGAGCACGACGGTGGGGTTAAAGCTCGGAGTAGTGAAAAAGGAGTCAAGCCTAACAACCCCTTGAATACATCATGGAATTTTCTGAAATTGATGAAATTGCTTAAATTACTGGTCCTTGAAGAGGTTCGATGACCGAGATCCACAAAAGCGGCTTAGTGAAAAACCTGATTGCTCCTTGAATGGGTCTGTAGGGCACAGGAATATGGGAATAAGGAAGATGCATGATATCGTGGCACATTTATAGGCAACTAAAAGATTTACATGACAAAGCGTATGTTGACATCTACCAAAGGAGTCAGTCTCAAAGTCAATCTCTAGTTCCAGATTCAGGGTTTGGGGGTTCCTGCGGTGTGACACAGCCCACTTACCAAGTGGATGGCTGCAGCTCAGCTGAGGTTTCTGTGTATACTTCCCCTCAAGCTCCGCCCGAATGCTATTCAACAACTGCAAGTAACTCTGTTGAGGCCACTGCCTCAATGATTTTATAAATGCCCAGCTCAATGCACCGCGTGCCTGTCCGTCTTGGAAAGTGTCTGCTCTAAAAGGGGGCCAAAAAATATCTTCGGTTAGTCCGGATGGCGTTTCAGATTAAGATTAGCTACCGCCCACTAAGATATCCACTTACGATGTTTGTGTATCCTTAGATCCCGAGAACATGACCACGTCGGCTGGTGAGGTTTTGGTGCGGAGTGTACGCTCGCGCGCCTGGCCTCCGTTGGTCGCTTTCTTGAAAAAGTTGATGGCAGTCGATGCGACACTGGAAAGGTCACCTTGGCCATAAGAGTTCAGGACGCTGAATAGATCCTGGGCTGCCTCCTTAGCTAGGTTAGGCTCCTTGAGTATACCCTGCGTGGAATAGATATAAGGCAGGTCCAATGCAGTACCGGAATGGCACGAGTCGAATATGGCGGTCAGTCGTACACCCGCTCGCAGCGGGCGCACCATAATGGCATGCATCTCGTCGTCCACAATATGGCCAACGCTACGGTAGTCGACCGGGTAGATGACATCGTCATATCCGTCATCCTCGTCGCCGTCAAGATCGGGAGTGCGACCTCCGTGACCCGAGAAATGAATAAAGAGAGAGTCATTCGGCTGGGCATCTTTCACCAGCCAATGCATGGCGCGGATGATATTAGCCTTGGTTGGGATACTCATATAATTGCGCTGGTCGTCAGTTAGAATGACCATATCCTCGCGACGATATCCGAACCGCTCATGCAAGAAGGTAGACATGTTAGTGACATCGTTAATGCACCCGTGCAAGGCATTGGGTTGACCAAAGTAGTTAATTCCAATCAGGAGGGCCTTACGGCGCCCTGTACATAAGGAATACTGAAAGCTGTAGTTTGATGGGGCACCTGGGCCAAAACGTTGAGCACCCTGCGGAGGTCGTGGGGGTAGCTTAGGAGAACTAGCCCGCTGAAGTCCTAGATAGATGGTGAGTCAGGGGATTGGCTTGGTGTATCTTCCTCACTTACTATCACGAGGGACACTTAAACTATGCCGATGCTGTGGTGGTGTTTGGGAGGGTCGACCCCCATATCCAGGCTGTGGTGAGGAGAAGAGTAGAGATCCATAGGGCTGTAATTGAGATTGCGGTCGTGGAGGCGGAGTTGGCCTTCCATATGGTTGCGGAGATGGAGGATAAGCGCCTGGAGGTCCCGAGTAAGACTGAGAATATCGATGTCCATAATTTGGTCGTGGCTGTTGGTAGGGCTGAGGCGGGAAGTGCGGGGGTTGATTCCATTGGGATTGATATCCATCCCATTGCGGAGGTGGCCCTGGAGGCCCTGGAGGTGGCCCTTCACGATAATAGGACATTGACACGATGCGACAAAAGGCTATTGAAGAGGGAAAATAAGAGTCGGAAAGTCGGGAGAAATGGGAGTCCTCTTTTCCCAGCCTTCTAGATAGTATCGGACTTGAGATGGCTGGCTAGTGGGGAATGTTTTATAAGAACGGGAAAAACTTAAACATAGTATGAGTACCAGAAATGAAAGAGTAACGAGTTTATCTACGGAAGCTACGTAGTCCAATAAGTTTTTGATCCTTGATCCATGGAAGCGAAGGACCGAAGAACCAAGAAAGTCGATCCTGTGTCTTCCCCACGCTCGGTAGGGCTGCAGGCACCAGCATTTGTCATATCACGTGCGGTCATGTGCAACATCAGCTGATCGGCTTCTTAAACCCTCTCTGTGTATGATGACAAGAGATGATGACAGCTGTGGATTTTCCTTGTTCCTTGCTTGGGTCAATGCCTCGATGGTATGAGCATTCTTACTGCCCGAGGCGGGGCAGTCCTGGCGGGCTTGCTGATGTAGAATTTCCCCTTAAGGACATGCTCATGCTCATGCTCATGAACTTGACGAAGATGTCAAATGATAGCTGGCAAAAATAGAGCTTCAATTGTCTGGAATAAGATGAGATAGGTGTATACTATGTACAACAAGAGTATAATGGATAAAGAAAGGGAGAAAGAGTGCCCCTCTAGTTCATCAGATGTAGAGGTCACGTGCAGCCGTGTAAGCTCTATAAAGTCTAGTTTCGATGGACTCGAAACTCATTCCTTTACGAGAATGTATAAAATAATAAGAGATTTTTGTATATTGCAATGATAATGCCTCGCAGTAACTATTGACGAAACCCGAGACATGAGGCTCGTAAAGTTTCAGCCAATCAGAATTGACTTACGTAAGCAAGGCGTACCGATCTTCTTAATGAGGCTCTGTTGGGAAAGGCAAGGGATAGACAGAAGTGGGGCAAAATGATCAACTAAATTCTAATCGCGTACTCACACTAAATTTGAGGCTCTAAACAGCACTCGCATCAGTCTTAGTAACTTAACACATTCTTTCCTTCTCAATTTCACTTTTCTCATTTCCAATCCCTCTTCTCAGCTCTGAATATTATGCTTGCATACCATCAATACTCAGATCCTGAATTCCATCATGTCTCCCATCAACCTCGATTCCCTTCCCTACGACTCTTTCTATGAAATATCCAAATATCTGGATGATAATGACCTGATTAGCTTAAGTCGTGTCAATAAAGCTCTCCGTCAGACACTGGAAAGTGAGCAGATTGCTCGTAAAGCGGTCAAGGTAGATCTTACGCCAAAAATGTCTTGGACCCACTGACACTCATCAGAATTTCCTACTCTTCAGCAAAGAAGGTCAGGCCGCCACAAATGGCGATTCCACTTATCGCCGTGCCATGGGGCATCGGGCAGATATTCACGAAGCGATCGCCACTGCATCGCCATTCTCAGTGGCGGTATTAGCACATGCAGATCAGTTTACGTACCACCAAGGAGTACTATGCTACCAAGTGGAAGATCAAATACGATTACTAGATGTGCATGGCAGTGCTCGAGAGGAGCGAGTGCTTAATTTGAAACAGCTCAAAGAAACCCTCGGTCAGATGGAACCACACATAACGACCGAAGACCGGATACGTATTGTCCATTACAGTGAGGATATTGTATCCGTCAAGATAAAGGGCTTGGCACACCAATACCTTATCGCCATTGATATGCAACCACTCACCGACTCTTTCAAGCCGGAATCCACGCTTCGCGATCGGATAGTTTACTTTTCACAACTTGATGTCGATGATTTCTTTATACGAAATAGTCGATCATTCATTTGGCTTGGCGTTTATCATGAAGTGCATTCAGTTGGTATGGCTTGGGATATAACTGCAACAAACCTCGACCCGACTCAGCCTCATGAGGACGTTTGCTTCGTGTTAGATGCTGAATGGGCTCCAGACTGGGAGACTGACATAGGATCATCAATTTGTTTTGAGATATTCGATGAGCACCTCTACGTAGTGTCAACGAGTTACTTTGGCCAGCATGATGAGGTGCATTCTTCATTTTACTACTGGCAGTGCCTTGGACCCAGTGATAGCGAAAAGAAAGCAGAGGGGCGCATCTGGCGCCGGAAGCACAATGAAGGGCCAGTGAATGAGCTCTGGACGATGTTCACACTCGAAAGGGATGAGACAACCAACCGACCAATGATAGTTGAATGTCGTCGGGAATGGCTTCACGGCAATAGCGAGAACCACCGCAGCTACTACGTTGAACCACTGCCAATCCCAGAGGAGGCCATACGAGCACCCGAAGAACCGGTTCCGCAAACATGGGCGCAGGACGAACAGGAGGATCCTGTAGCTGATGATGAATACGATGAACGCCCGGCTAAGAGGCAACGCCGCCATGAAGAGTACGAGCCTATTAGTGATAAATTTATCCTCGCACGTACTAGGCATCGCGGCTATCATCTAGCATCCTCGACATTTCTAGATGTTGTGAGCACGCACAACTCCAGCCGTCTTCTATTACGAACATGTCCCACCAGGAAGCGTCACTATTCAATTGCACAAGACCACTTCTACACGCGCGGCGTGCATTTCTGGCCGCCAGAAGACGCGCCCAGAGCATTGCTTGATATCGTATGTCCTGACGAAAACTCTTCCGAGGTGAGTGTCTACGACGATGAGAGATCGATTGTGTACTCGGTAGATTGCGACGGCCACTCCGCAATAGTCCTCATTAGCTTTGACCCGAAAATTCGATTTCCAACAATGGGCTCTCTTCATAAAGAGGAACCACCTGCCCCAAACAAAGTCTTTCCTGTCCAAGTGAGCTGGCCAGATGAATTTGAATCTGGTGTTATAACCTGTCCACCTCTTTATGAAGCTATTAACTGGGGATACTGGCTGCGTTGAAGGATCATGATAGAACATTCATGTCTTCCCGTTCCAGGACTCCAAGGTGGAATTACCTAGGAATAAAAGCCCAGTAAAACTATTGAATTAATGAACACAGCCAATTTTAGGCATACAATATCTCACTCAGCTGTTCCACTACTTCGGTTATACCTATACCTCGGTAAACACCACCGGTACATTTTCAAATAAAATTAGCCCGGCTCGGTAATTGTTTGATGACCGTAGAAGTGGCTGATCTGCTTCCAAGATTTGAATCGGTGTTAGTGCTCTACAGATTTAACAGAAGCAGAGATCAGCCTATCAGAGTAAAAAGAGATAGCCGAGGCTTGATATCCTGTTTGAGTTCGGACGGCTTTCCAGATCCGGTGACCAGGACAAAAGGGTTCCTACGTTTCTATAAAACCCTGCGACATCGATCTAGTAGAAACCCCTCTCTGTATCAAGTAGCAAGTTCTACCACCTAAGAATCCACAAAATCTCTAATGATCGTAATGTGTATTCAAGACAAAATTCCCCTTCAAGATTGATGCATTCTATGGTTCCGGCACTTGGCATAATCTAACTCAAAGATAATTTCAGAAATCATGAGACTTCCTTTTCTTGGGTGATATTCAGTTTTGTAGTTTTGTAGATATCGATGAATTTATTGGCCAGTTAAATGGTGCAGACCCTTCAGCGACACGTGCCCGTGAAACAGGGACGTGCCATGAAACAGGGTCCTCCGTTTCAACGGCTCTACAAGCACGGGTCAACGGCTATCATGCCCAGGCAGGTATAGGCAGCACATGTGTATGTATGGAGTAGATCATGAAGCGTCACAGCCCCCTTAGTTCTTGCATGATGTGCAGTACTACCTACCTAGGTAGGTACTAAGTTCCGACGTCTGTAACTAACAACTTGGACAAGTACCCTACATAGATAAGTATAAAGGTCCACGGGTAGACAGTTTCTGAAGACCTCTTCATCTCTGACCATCAATTCACTCGTTTATTTAAAACTACAGAGCTGGTCTCTTGTCCCGTCATTTGCATAAAAGATTTGATATCTTTATACACTGTGCTTTCTATCATGAAGTATTCTTTCACTTTTTTTCTCCTCGGAACTGCCCTGGCGGCACCCACCAAAACAATTGAGAATCTTCAACTCCGCTCTTTGGGCGGCTCTGGCGGCGGCATTGGTCTCGGTGCCCTTGCCTCTCTGATCCCCAGTCTAGCAGGGTCTAAGGGTTCGAACTCTAGTTCAGAATCTGAGATTCCTAGTCTAGGCTCTGGGATTCCCAGTCTGACAGGGTCCAAGGGCTCGAACTCTAGTTCAGAATCTGAGATTCCTAGTCTAAGCTCTGGGATTCCCAGTCTGACAGGGTCCAAGGGCTCGAACTCTAGTTCAGAATCTGAGATTTCTAGTCTAAGCTCTTTGATCCCCAGTCTAACAGGCTCTAAGGGTTCGAACTCTAGTTCAGAATCTGAGATTCCTAGTCTAGGCTCTGGGATTCCCAGTCTGACAGGGTCCAAGGGCTCGAACTCTAGTTCAGAATCTGAGATTTCTAGTCTAAGCTCTTTGATCCCCAGTCTAACAGGCTCTAAGGGTTCGAACTCTAGTTCAGAATCTGAGATTTCTAGTCTAAGCTCTGGGATTCCCAGTCTAGCAGGGTCTAAGGGTTCGAACTCTAGTTTGGAATCTGAGATTCCTAATCTAAGTTCTGGAACCCCCAGTCTGGGTTCAGGCTCAGGCTCAGGCTCTTCCATCGGTTCAGGATTCCATCTACCCAGCTTCAGCAACATCCCCAGCCTCGGCAGCTTGATCGGTGGCGGCAGTAAAACCGACGGCGAGAGCAAAAACAAGGATAGCGGGTTTCTCAAGAAAGCAAAACCAGAGCTTGGCTCCCTGATCCCAAGCCTGACATCGGGAGCAAGCGTCTCAGCCAGTACTTCAAGCTCAGAAACTGCCACAGAGACAGCTCTATCATCTGGAATTCCAACTTTCGGCTCCGGTATCAGCGGCTCCGGTACCAGCGGCTCTTCGACAGGCTCAAACTTCGGCATTCCCAGCTTTAGCGGAATTCCTAGCCTGACTAGCCTGACTGGCAGCAGTGACAGTAAAAGTGGTACGACCTTGCCCCTTGGCGTCACTAGTGGTCTCGCTAAACGAGAAACAGGTGTGGGCTCTAGCACGGAGAACGGCGTGACTGATAAGTCGGCCTGTCAGCCTCTTACCTTTATCTTTGCCCGTGGAAGTACGGAGACAGGTAATATGGGCACAGTTGTTGGACCACCTGTTGCAACGCAGCTGGCCTCGTTGACGAATAACAGGGTTGTTGTCCAGGGGGTCACTTATGACGCTTCTATCAGCGTAAGAAATCACCTCCCAACCGTCCCCAGCCAATTTGATTCAATTTAAGGTTGTCCCGCTGCTTGTGACTAATTTAATGCGAACAGGGCAACGCCCAAGCCGGCGCAAACGGCGGCCCGATCATGGCCAAGCTAGTCAAAGACGCCTTAGCTCAATGCCCCAGCACCAAGGTCGTCTTGGGCGGATACTCACAAGGTGCAATGGTCGTGCACAACGCGGCGAACAGCCTCTCTTCCGGCGAGGTAGCAGCTGCCGTCCTCTTCGGCGACCCTTTAAAGGCTGAATCTGTTGGCAAGCTGGCTAGTGCCAAGGTGAAGGAGTTCTGCGCTAGTGGTGACCCTGTCTGTGAGAATGGAGACAATGTCCTTGCGCATATCACTTATGGTAGTGATGCGAAGGAGGCGGCTCAATTCTTGATTGAGGCTGCTGGTGTTTCGATCAGCTCTTAGATGCAACGAGCTGAGGATTCCATCGTCGATGCTATAATTTAGATAGCAGAATGTTTGATAATGAAGATTGAAGCAAGTGCTTTGATGGCGATAAGGTTAAAACATGTCTCCTTTTAGAGAGCTTCCATTCTCCTCGGTGTTGTGCACCTGGCAGTGTAGAAAGGTACCCTGTCGCTCATTAGAAAGACACCTAGGAATATGAACGGCTTGTCAGTAGGTAAGAAGTTGTAATCGGGATAGATATAAGAACTAAAGGTTATGGATTGTTAAGGCTAACTGTATATTGGTATAAGATCCACGGAAAAAAAGTAAATCACAAACCAAACTCCAGACAAAACGCCAAGCAGAGGATAATCAGACGAACGGATGAGAAATTGCTCTCATCCCGGCGTAGTGTAATCCCAATTGGAGAGTTCCGTAAGCTACCCGAAAAATCAAAAGAAAATCCATTGAACACGGACCCAGCCATGTTAATTCGGGTAGACGCGAAAATATTAACTCGTCAGTCTTTTATAGGGACCTGCCCAGACTCAGTCGCCGCTACTGATGTCTCATTTAAAGGGTCACGCTTTCTAGGTCACGTATGACAATTGACAACTGAGCGCGCTTAGCTGCCTCGGCTACGAGACTGAAGTCCTGCAGAAAGGGCGTGGTAGCTGCAGGACCCCCAAGGCCACTGACCTGGTGGGGATAATTATTTGTTCCCGCTTGTTGGGCGGGTGCCGGTTCGGAGCGAGGGAAAACGTCGGAAATAATTCCCTGGGCGGCTTGTATTCCGGTAGTTTGAATCCCCGCAGTATGAGAAGATCCATTCAGCACCTGGGTAAAGGACTGACTTGGGGCCATGGTGTGTTGCGAGGGAAAAGTAGGATTAGGTTGCGAGGGCGCCGAAATTGCCTGAGTTGTTGGTACTGCTGGGTTGGTCTGTATACCAAATTGGTTTGAAGCTTGGGCTACGGTACTCGTGAAATTGTTGGAGTTGAGGGGACTTGTTACGGGGGCGAAGGAGTGCGGTTGAGTCGAGTGAGGAGGATGAACTGATTTGGTGGGATCCATTGCGGTAGATAGAGGAGCTACTTGGACGGAAAGGCTAGTGCTTTCGAGATGGTGCAAGTGATGACCCCTTGAAAGAGGGTATAAGACGGCGTCACTGATCTATGAATGACGGTCCGGGGAAGTGGAGAAAGTGAGGTAATTCGAAGGCACGTCCAATGTTCCGGAAAAGTGCGGAAGGAGGAATTCCCTGGAGTTGAGGTGAAGGCTGGATGTGGAGAAAGTCAAGAATGAAGGGACGAAAGAGACGAGAAGATCAAAAAGTAACTGGCGTGACCGTCGGAGACCAGTTCGTCTGGTTCCGATGATTACCCGTACTATTCGCCCACCAATCTCCACACACTGAACTCGATAATTACGGTACAGGATTACACGATACATGTCCTCGGCCTGTTCAGCGGGGCGTAGAGTAACAGAAATGTTTAAGTGGTGCCACTAGCGATATAGATTGTCGAAGGATGCGCTATGTGTGCATCACAGTGATGCAAGATAGACGTATGAAAACCCGAAGAAATCCCGGAGAAATTGATCGTAAACCCATTGGAAAGAATCATTGAAGATATTGAGTATAGGTATGGCAATATACTCCATCAAAAGGACTAAGGACCAAGGTCTAGACTTTTGAATCGTTGAATTATCACTATATGTGTAGATTGCCTTCAGGTCGATAGGCTTATTACCGGATGCAGATGAGTGCATTGTTAGGCAGAACCTCGGCATAGGTATGTGCAACGAAGATACCACGTGTCAAGCATCGACATAGGATGGCTCGAAGTACTCCGTAGAGTCCGTAGGATTTGAAGTCGCTCATTTATGCGAGCAGTAAATATCTACCTAGGTAGGTATTACCTATGTATCTCTGGATCTAGTATCGATTATGAGCTACTACCCAATGCTCATGATGTCCTTTCTTACTTAAAATCAGACCAATAAAACATCAGTCTTAGGTGTCACAGTATTTGAAACTTGCAAATAGAAATGAGTGTTCTGTCAGGTAACTTGCCAGTTCAAGCCGTGGCTCAAATTTCCGCCTCAGGCCTCACTACCCCACAGCGATAAGACGATAAACGATCTTTTTTTTCTCCATACAGTGAGGGCAATTGACAATTACGCTTATCCATTCACCACCATGGCTGACGACGATTTCGAGACGGGTGATCTCTTCCAAGATCCCGAGGGTTTCTACCCAGAGGAAGAAAAGCCCACTTTCGCCGAACACCAAATGCTCTCAGGCAAAACAGTGCGCGTGCGTCTGGTGGGCAGCCACCCTCTCTATGTACGCCCTAATCGCATAAGCTGAGAATAAATCAGGACTTACTCTTGGATAGGGAAATCTTCTTTGGAACGCCGGTCGAACCAGCTCACACTATATTGAAGAGCACAGCGACTCTCTCCTTCGCGACAGGGATGTCCTCGAAATCGGTGCCGCAGCCGGCGTCCCCAGTATTGTGAGCGCAATCTTAGGTGCTCGTACCGTTGTGATGACCGATTACCATGATCCTGATCTCGTGTCGAACATGCAATATAATGCCGATCTGGCGGCTGATATGATCCCTGCCAGTCCCGCACACCAGCGGCTTTCTGTCGAGGGTTATAAATGGGGAAACCCGGTGGAACCATTGTTGGCGCATATTCCCCCAGCTGAGGAGGGCAAGCCGTCCGGGTTTGACCTACTCATCATGGCGGATGTGGTATATAGCTGGCGTGAGCATGGCAATCTGGTCAAGACAATGCAGGAGACACTTAAGAAAGACCCGGCTTCTGTTGCGCTAGTCATCTTCACGCCATATCAGCCGTGGTTGCTGCCGCAGACTGAACGATTCTTCCCACTGGCTGAGGCGGGTGGGTTTACCGTGACCAAGATCTTTGAAAAGCTGATGGGCGAGGTTCTCTTCGAGAATGACCCAGGTGTAAGTCACTTCATAAAGTTTTTACTTGGTACTTGCTGACTCGAATGCAGGATGAGAGACTCCGGAGGACAGTGTTTGGATATGAGCTTCGATGGGCCCCGGAACAATTGGGTGAGAATGCTTCCAAATCGACTTAAATTAGACTTGATACCCTGGCATTTTTTTATAAAAGTATATAGAATTCAATGTCAACTGCAACTTGGAATGACGAATTGAAATTGCAAACTAAAGAATCAATAGAATACGCTTTGCATAAATTTAAAGTAATTTAAGCTCAAATGTATGAATACCAAGGCAATTGTACGACGTACGTAGATAATAATGTGTTTACTCCCCGCTCAGAGTCACATGCCCGAACCCCGCGGGAGAAAAAAAAGTTCGCCGCACCGAACAAATTCCCAAACCACACGATGCCAGTAAGTCAAGCTACAAATGCCATTTAAGACCTTTACTGAGTTACAATCAGCTCGTCATTCTCACAGGGTACCCTTGCTCGGGTCTTACGTACCGCGCAAACCAATTAGCCTCCCTCATTGAGAAGTCGCAGGACGGGCTCTTCGCAACCGCCGAAACTGGCAGCACAATACCTCTCAAATCCCGATTCAAAGTCCATGTTGTCACCTCACATGATAGCTCCCACCCGCGCATAGTATATGATCATGCGCGCACAGAGAAGGAGGCGCGAGGTGTGGCGTATGCCCGTGCCAAGCGCGTGTTGACCCGGGATAGCATTGTTATTCTCGATGGAATGAACTATATTAAAGGCTGGAGGTACCAGCTTTGGTGCGAAGCAAAAGCTGCAGGTACAACGTGCTGTGTGGTATGATTTCAACTGCAATATAAAGCGTAAGGCGCAATGGCTCACAACTCTTCAGGTGCATGTCGGCACACCCGTTGATCAGTGTGTAGCTAACAACGATGCCCGACTAAAGCGACAAGCTGCGCTTCAAGGAACATCTGAATCCCCCGAAACACAAGATATTTCAGCAGACAAGACCCCTGATTCAACTATATCTACCGACACAGAAGAGCCCTACCCATCTGACCTTCTAAACAATCTCATCTTTCGTTACGAAGAACCAAGCACCCATAGTCGCTGGGATAAGCCTCTATTCACAGTACCCTGGTCCGATACTGAGCCGCCAGTAGCAGACATTTTCCACGCACTAACAGGCGTCGATCTGCGCCCCGAAGAAACAGAAACCGAAACACCCATCTCCATGCTCACCTCCACCCTAGCCTCATCAACTATCTCCTCAGCAGCAAGCGTAGCAACATCAGCAAGAACATTCACTCGCGGTGGTGCCAGTGGCGGCTCAATCCGCCCAAGAATCGTCCCGCACCAAGCCACTGTACAATCTGCACCTACAGACCCGAGTGCGCTGTACGGCATGGAAAAGCGGACATCAGCCATTGTCTCTGCGATTCGGGCCTTCACACAAGCGAACCCATCAGCGGAAGTTGCCTTAGCCCAGAGCTCTGATCTCAATGGCATAGTCATCGCCGTCCCTGATGCATCAATTCCGATCTTTGTCCCAGTACATGTTGCTATGGCCGGAACTACGGATGAGCTGGCTGGTGCGGGTGGTGTTTTGGCACTTCCAAAGTTACAGCGATTACGGCGACAGTGGATTAGTTTGAATCGGACTTATATTGGACATGGCCATGGTGCTGGGAACGGTGGATTAGCAGCAGACCAGATTGGAGATGCGTTTGTGCGATTTCTGAATTCTGCATTGGATGATAAAGAGAATGTTTAGTTGTTACAATATGGGGAAAAAAACATATTCACAAGAAGCAACAAACTCTCATCCTCTCCCTAACGCTAATAGTTTTTCATATTGAGTTGCACCATACTGATACATAACAGACGTACTATACAGTTTTCTAAGAAAGATATCGGGAGGTGGAGCAAAAATCCTGGCCAAAGCCCTGACCCGCGAGACACTGGGAACATTGCCCTGTAATCGAAGGTGTAGCTTCTAGATCCGTGCAATAATAGACGGCATTTTCAACGCCGTTACCGGACAGCCGCTCAGTTCCATCGGTAGATCTATAGGAACAGAAGTATCCAATGTCGTTGCCATATTTACAAGGATTTTCATCTTAGACAAGTGCAAAGCCTAGGAAAGAGATTCCCAATATGATCAAATAGGAAGGACGTATGGCTGGACTCTGTACCGTCGTTCAAATATCAGTCTATGCCGATGTCCCTTCATAAAAATTAAGGAAGGGACTTACTGTTCTCAATTCCCAAGGCTAGGGATTCATGTGGGAAATTAGGACATTATGATAGAAGCCTTGTCTCCCGAGGCCTATTCGGACGCATTTTCTATTGGAATTTTTCTTGCTTCGATTGTCCATAGGTATCTACAGGTATTTGCTGACTTGGAATGAGAACCTCTTTAGTATTGCTCACTGGCAAGCAGTCTATGTTCTCAATTCCTCTTCGACATTCAAATTATTGATACAGATGAACGTCTTTACAGTCCATTGTTCAATCTCATGCCAATCTATTGAACATGGTTTCAAGTAATCCGGTCTGCAGATCGCGTCTATGATTAGTCAAAATCCAATGGATGTCAACCTCTTATGCTAATCCGATCATAACCCCATTCTCGTTTTCAAAAGTCATTGCGATTCTTTCGGTCCATGGCTTCACATTATGATCTGACACTGTTGAGAAAGTTTGAAATACTCGGGCAACGATGTAAGTCAGAACGATCATGGCGTAGTGCTCTGCAAACGATTAGCTAAATGAAGAATATCTATTGGACATAGAAAGATGAGCACCTACGGCCAGGACATATTCGAGGACCTTTGTTGAACGGAACGAAGCCGGGCATATCTACTGACAGGTGTTCCCATCGCTCTGGGTGAAAATCCTCTGGCGCAGCTCCAAATTCCTCTCCCAGGCGATGTCTAGCCCAGGTGGAAAACACCACTATCTCACCCGCTTGGATGAGAATAGGCGACGTTCCATGGATCCCACCACCACTAGGGAGGGTAGAATTTTTGTTCGCGACTCTTGCATTGAGTACAACAGCTGGGTAAAGTCTCAGGGCTTCCACAATATTAGTCAAATACATGCCCATGTGTTCTATATCTTGTGAAAAGGGGTCTCACCTTCAAATATGACCCAACGAACGTAATAGAGAGATCCTAGCTGATTCCATGTTGGAGGATCAAGGCCAACAGTATCAACAACACTTTCACGAAGCTTGCGCACGACGCGTGGGTTCTTGGAGAGACAGTAGAATATGCCTGATAATGCAGTACTCATACTGTCATTTGCAAGTAAGAAACTTAAAGCCTGATCTGAGAGCTTTGAGATCTCTTCACGTTCCATGTTTGTGTCTTCCTTCTCGTCTAGCCCTCTTCTCTTTCGAACCTCGCGAGTTGCGTGTGCCGATACAAACGATCGAACTCTCGTGCACGCGCGAAGGAATTGGCCCTTGAGAAATAAATGGCGCAGTGGTCCTCTAAAACCGTCGTCTACAATACGACTCTTCACGAGGAGCAAGTCATCAACAAATTGCTTCTTCTCTGGAGACTGTGTGAAGCTAAGAGCATTGACAGACTCACCCAGCGAGAAGAGAGTTTGGATATCCAAAGTCAAAGCAAATCCAGCGGCTTGAATGTCAAAAGCGGCTCCATATGTTGGCACATGCTTACGGAATGCTTGGAAATGTTCTTCACACTGGTCCAGGTTGATAGCTTTTCGGAGGTTTGCCAATTGCTCGCGTATTTTGTCTCGACTTTTTTTCCAACCTGCGCCATCGAGGGTAAAAATTCCATGTGGGGTGATCGGCTCGAACAACGGTTTCCTCAAAGGCGAGCTATCGAAGTCGGCAAATGCGGTAGATAGCAAATGCTTTGTATTCTCAGTATTACAGGTAAACACCATCTGTTGCCCTATTACATGCGAAGTGTAAGTTTCTCCATATCGGCGGAACAAGTTATTGGTGTAAGAAAGTGAACTTTTGCGATGAAAGTGGTAAGCCAACTCTAGGGCTTTGACAATACCAAAGATATCGTATCGAAATCTGTCACTTTCGTCTCGCGGCTTCTCGCAACCAAGAGATTGTTCCAATCTTCTCACCTTTCGCATGTGAGTGAACTGATGAACAACGATAACTATCACAACCCCCAAGGATATAGCAATTTGTAAGACCGAGAGAAGCGTCATTGTGAGAGTTTCAGCTGGCTGATATCCATATTCATCAAGGAAAGTCGCCAATTAATACAAATACAGAGTCAACATAAATAAATTGAGGTTTCAACCGGCTCCTGTAAATGACTCGCCCGATCAATCACATCAGTTCCGGACTGATAAATAATTTCTTCTTCATTAAAGTAATATTCGCGGCTGAAGCTATGAGATGACGCGGGCCTCCAATATTCGGCAAGGTACAGCCAAATACGACAACATTGCATCGATCTATCACACCGACTTGTATAAGAATGTCGTCCTACGCAAATTATGAAAAGTGTATCAGAGTTATCTAATCAGTATTATCTTCAAATGTCCAAGATGAACCTTGAAAATGAAGTTGTGAGAGATACAAACCATTTGGCTTCTCAGGTTGAACATGCTTTGAAGCTTTCCACAGATTATGCCAATGGCTCAATTCGCTCAGACGGGCACTGGTGCGGCGAACTTAGATCTAATGTTACAATAACTGCGGAATACATCTTTCTTCGACAGGTTTTGGGGCTCGAGATACAAACGGACAATGCAGCATACCGTCGACACATTTTATCTGAGCAAAATGAAGATGGTTCATGGGGACTGGCTCCTGAGTACCCCGGTGACGTTTCCACAACTACAGAGGCATACTTAACTCTCAAGATCCTTGGCCTCAATTCCAGCGATGGAGTGATGCAACGTGCTCGGCAATTTGTTCTCAAATATGGAGGTATTGCGAAAGTCCGTGTTTTCACACGTATCTTTCTAGCAACTTTTGGCTTGTTCCCGTGGGAAGCAGTGCCCCAGCTACCTGTGGAGCTTATTCTACTTCCATCAAGTTGTCCGATCAATATCTACACGTTTGCTTCTTGGGCTCGCGGAACCATCGCTCCTCTATTGCTCATTTGCCACCACCGACCTGTCTTCGCATTGCCGAATGGCAAGTCATCAACAAATGACTACCTAGATGAATTATGGCAGGATGCGGCAAACAAGAATGTTTCGTACGGTCTGCCCCTTTTAGATTTGCTGTTTCAAGGCGATCTTCCCGGTGTTGCATTCACATGTGTGGACAAACTGCTCTATCAACTAAATGGACTGCGTTCCATTCCGTTCATCCGGTCCTATGCTAGACGCAAATGTCTTGAGTGGATCCTTGATCGACAAGAAGCAACCGGGGACTGGGCAGGCATCTTCCCACCCATGCATGGCAGTGTTTTTGCCTTCTTCCTCGAAGGCTACAAAATCGACGATGACCCTATCCGGTTGGGCATCAAAGCCATAGAAGACTTTGCCTGGGAAGATGAGCGAGGAAAAAGAATTCAAGCCTGTGTTTCGCCCGTGTGGGATACCGCCCTCATGTCGATAGGGCTTGCGGATGCCATGACGCCCGATCGACACGTTCTTGACAAAGCCATTACATGGATCAGAAATCGACAATTGATTGTGCCTCACGGGGATTGGTGTGTTTACCGACCTACACTTCCACCCGGTGGCTTCAGCTTCGAATATCAGAATACTTGGTATCCCGATGTTGACGACACGGCTGCAATAATCCTGGCGCAAATCAAACATGATGTAGGATCCATTGGATCCAACTCCGTGATATCAGCAGCAACTTGGATTCGAGGGATGCAGAATTCCGATGGAGGCTGGGCTGCCTTTGACGTGGAGAACAACAAGCTGTTTCTCAATAAGATTCCCTTCAGTGACATGGATAGTCTATGCGATACATCGTGTGCGGACATCACCGGACGCATATTGGAAGCTTTCGGGTTGATGATGAAGGCTGCACCGGAGAAGACCCACGCAAGCCACTATTTTCCTGCACTGCGCACGGCCTGCACTAGTGGTATCCAATACTTGGCGTCCACACAGGAGTCTAGTGGGGCCTGGTTCGGACGATGGGGTTGTAATTATGTCTATGGCACAAGTCATGCACTGTGCGGTCTTGCATACTTTTCTGATGATATGCGAGTTTCCCAGATGGTTGAGCAGGGTTTACAGTGGCTGAGATCTGCACAGCAGGCTGATGGGGGTTGGGGCGAATCACTACTTTCATACAGGTCGCCAAGCCAAGCTCAGCAGCGCTCAACCCCGTCTCAAACAGCATGGGCTTTGATGGGATTACTGGCACATCTCCCTCCAACTGATCCTGCTATTGAGCGTGGAATTCAATGCCTTGTAAGAACTCTTCAACCAGAAAAGGGTATCGGATCTTCTTGGCCTGAGACTGTGTTTACTGGCACTGGATTCCCCAATCATTTTTTTCTTGGGTATGACTACTATCGTCACTATTTTCCTATGATGGCTCTTGGGCGCTATTTACAAGCGGTACGTACCTAGGTAGTTAGATGTGATAGTGATAAAGTAAATCCTATATGAGTGGTTCACACATATGAGTGGCGTGGCGCACGCAGAACACCATATTAAAATCGAAAAATTTTAATGTCATATCTCAACAACCACCAGTTAAATTAATTTCAAATCCTGAATTTGGATTATTTCTAGTTGATTCTTTATGAGGAGCCTTATCGTTATATCTGAATTTATATTTAAATCTTATCAGTGTCATTTTTGCTGAAATATGACATTAAATTTTTTTATTTTACTATGGTGTTCTGGGTGCGCCACTCATATAGGATTTACTTTAGCTGCAGGATTAGGTTTCAATTTCACTCAAACTGTCGCTCGCTTAGCGAGAGTAGCTAGCTAGTCGCTTATTACTGAGAACGGTGCTCGAGTTCTTACTACAGTAAAAGGGAATTGGAGTTTACTGTAGTAGAAAGGAGTTGGTGAGCTTCAACAAACCACTACTCAACACCGTAGACAAACCACCAAGTGTAGTGGTCTCTACAGTACTGAATATTGTGGTTGTTGTGAAGTCTGCTTTTTCATTGATGAAAGAACTAGCTACTTATAGTATATGGGCGCCCCTCTGCTCTGGACGAATGTCAACATTCGTCCGAGACAGAAGAGACGGTGAAGACGGGACATTACTGTCGCGAATGCGCATCGCTCAAGGGTGTCGTTTGCGATGAATGCATATCGTTCAAGGATGCCGTGATATACTAATCCAGTTCCGGAGTCGCTGTCTCGGCAGAAGCTTTTTCGGCCGAAATACTTTCCGTCTGTTGATGGCCTTGTTTCTCAGCTGTCGCAACACAAACCACCTTGATATCTCTTTTGTTTTGAATTTGTTCGAACTAGCAATCAAATATCAATAGTCTGAGTTTGACCAGAAATAATTGAGAGCGAGGTGGACCTATTCATGCGCGAAGAGGGTGTGATGTGAGAACTACTCCGGAAGTCGGTGTAGTAGGAACAGCACTGATTCGTTCCTGCAGGACAAAAACAAAAGGAAAGTCAAAAGCAAGGATAGAAAAGAGCATGGTTCTATTTTATAGGGTCCAATCCTATATTTTCAGAATCAATCAGAGAAATTATGCATAGGACTGCTCTTCCATAGAACGGTAAGAAGTGCGAGAAATCAAAATGGGCTTGTCCCCTCATAGTCAAAAGTGGGGACTAGAGTTTATGTGTTGATCCACTTAAATGGAGCTGGCCAATCATGACGATACTATAGACTGGAATCAATGCGAACAGATCAAACATTTGATACCCTGATATCGATTCTAGCCAAGGAAAAATGGTAGTTGGATTCTCAGGTAGTATGGGGGTCAAAGGAACAAATAGTTTATTAAATCAAGCTGGAGCATACTAAAATTACAAAGGATGCGATGGAAGTAACATCGCAGGAAAAGCAATAAGAAACCTGCGACTCTCCATCCATAGATCTTGCTTTAGAATTGAATATGCAGCGTAAAGATTAGCAAAATACTGAAACTTCTCTATAGAAGTCAAGTGTAAAAGGCAGGAGATATCTCAACTCGACTCAAGAATCAGTAAACAACGCCATTGGCAGGAGTGTCAATTAGTTGTTGTATTCTACTCTCAACTAGGCTTCCATCACATCAACAATCAACAATTGAAAGCCCACATTGTGATTTAAATCCAATCTTATTGATCAGGCATATTCTTTTCCTGATTCTACAGTCATTGCGTGGTACGTATGTCACATACTTGATCGACTACGCCACTGGTATGCGCCCATTGTCCACACCAGATCGATCAAAGCAGATTCAACGGGCTGGAGCAGTATCTTCGAAGTGACAAACTAAAGCATGTCTGTATCTGTTGAGAATATTCTGCTCCAGGATATCGAGCCGAGATCTAGATCCCACGTCAACGTGGAGGCTATAAGATCCCAGGTTCATATCGAGCCTAGCGAGGCCAATTTCTTGTCTCTATACCAATATGCAACGGTATCACAGTTATTCATACTTATTGTATCAACACTATGCTCAATGATAGCCGGTGCAGCAATGCCTTTGGTTACTGTAGTGTTTGGAGCACTGGCAGATGAATTCATCAACGGAGAAGGGAAATCTTCGCAGTATATCATTGACAGGACTCAGCATTTTACTGTCATGCTAGTGGCTATCGGTAAAGGTATCTCCCTCTAATAAGAGTCAAGCTAACAATGAGCCAGCTATTGGGTCCTTTGCGACTACTTTGATCAGCACATGGGGCTTCAATGCGACTGGAGAGCAACTCGCTCGTCAATTCCAACAAAAACTGATGTCTTCCGTTCTGCAGCAGAACATAGCATATTTTGACATCATTGGAGCAGGCGAATTGATAATGAACCTTAATCAAGACATTAACTTGATACAAGACGGTATTTCTCAGAAAGTAGGCGAAATTATCTCCGGGATATCTGGATTCGTGGTCGCCTTAATCTGTGCTTTCATCAGCAACCGGCAATTTGCATCTATTATGATCATTCAGCCAATATCTCTCATTCTACTGGTAGGAACAATGGGGTTCTGGTTAAGCAAAACGCAGCGAAAGGGGCTGATCCATAGTGTCAGGGCGAGCAACCTGGCTCAAGAGGTCCTTGGTGCTATGAGAAACGTAATAGCCTATCGCTGCCAAGAAAGATACGCTAAAAAGTATCATGAGACGCTACAGTATCCGTCTGTCTTGGAATTTCGGGAGCGCTTGATCTTTGGTGTGATAGTTGCAGGTTCATTTGCCATTCTGCATCTGGGCAACGGTCTCGGGGTATGTTCACTACACGCTAGGATGCGAATCAATGATCACTTCTGATAAAATTCACAGTTTTGGCAAGGGGAGCGGTTAATCCGCTTAGGCCAGTGTACCATCTCAGACGTGTTGACTATCCTGTATGCAACAGCCGTTGCTGGGGGTATGCTTTGTCAAGCCTTGCCGTTTGTTGTGAACATCATGGCGGCCAATGAAGCAGCATCTCGGGTCTTCTCAGTAATTGACCGAGTCTCTGCAATAAATCCCTTGGATGAGACAGGTGCAAAACCCCATATCATGACTGGAGTCATTCGCTTCGAGGCGATTAGCTTTGCTTATCCCTCACGTTTGGGGCAAACGGTCCTCGACAATGTCAGTTTTGAGATACTCGCAGGAGATACTGTGGCGTTAGTTGGGCCTTCTGGTTCTGGAAAAACAACGATTCTCACTCTATTGGAGCGAATGTATCACCCAATGAGTGGTCAAATAACGATTGATGACACGCCGATTACAGAGTTGAATATAAATTGGCTCAGATCTCGGATTGGTTACGTCAGTCAAGAAGTGACCTTATTCAATTCATCGATTCATAGCAATATTGCTCATGGACTTCCACGACATATTCAAGAGGTATGTTCCGAGAAACGCACCATTACATGCTTAATTTTTGGAAGTTATATTCACTCGTCTCCAATCACAGAATCTGGATGCAATAGGCATCCAAAAACTAGTGGTTCAAGCTGCTGAAACTGCTCGCATCCATTCATTCATCACTGACCTCCCTCACGGCTATAACACAGTTATTGGGACAAATGGATTACAATTATCGGGTGGTCAAAGACAGCGACTCGTGATTGCGCGCGCAATTATATCACAGCCAGCAATTTTATTGCTAGACGAGGCTACAGCCGCACTCGATAGCCAAATCGAGAATGAAGTACAGGAGGCTCTCAATGCAGCTGTTTTCAAGAGGACAACTATAATAGTAGCTCATCGTCTTTCCACAATTCGAAAGGCAGACAGGATCATTGTCATGGACCATGGTAAAATATTGAGTGAGGGAAGTCATACTGAATTGATGCAAAAATGCCCACTGTACGAAGAGCTGGTCCGTAAACAAGAGCTCAGCTCGGACAGTTGGCAAGAAGAATATTCTATCAGGCAGGAAGTCCGCACGAAGAAGCAGGAAGGCCGCGTATCTATCAGTATCGACGCTGTACTAGTTGAAGACAGCTCTTCATCTACAGCCCAACCAAAAAGCAGTATAAAGACAGTCTGGGCTTTGAATCGGCCAGAAGCGCTGTACATATCCGCAGGCGTCTTCTTCAGCGTGCTAGCTGGGGCAACGTATCCCATTCAAGCAATTTTCTTTGGGAATGGAATAATATCGATTTTGGATTCCTCCTTGAGTACAGGCGGGCATCATACCCATTTCTGGGCAAGGATGTACTTGATTCACGCTTGCATTGTGCTTCTGATATATTGTTGCCGAGGATATTTCTTCGCTGTGTCAGCATCCCGCCTGAACATTCGAGTTCGATCAGAGCTTTTCAAGGCATTCCTGCTAAAACCTCTTTCATTCTTTGAAGAAAAAGACCATTCAACAGGAGCGCTGGTTAGTATTCTCTCTTCTGATGCTACCAAATTGGTAGGTCTATCAGGTACATCTCTCGGTCTCGTGGCGGAAAGCACAATGATGATGGTAACTGGAATTGCCATTGGATGCATCTTTGGCTGGAAGATCGGACTTGCTGCAAGCGCAACTGTTCCTGCTGTGGCAGCCTCTGGATTTCTACAGTACTACATTGTCACTCAAGTTGAGAAATTCCTCAGACGTGATACCAGTGCCGTAGCTGTTGCACATGAAGCATTCACCACAATTCGAACTGTGACGGTGCTCGGCCTGCAGGAATCGTTCATGAATTTATTCCAAGAGGCAGGTGAGCGGGACAGGAGAGCTAAATATTGGGTATTCTCGGCCATCATGTATGCATGCACGACATCTTTGCGCATCTTAGGCATAGCATTTGTGTTCTGGTACGGAGGTACTCACCTCATCGCAACGGGCGAATATAATGTTAAGCAGTTTTTCATTTGCTTTGCTGCGACAGTATGGGGAACGCTGTCAGCAGCGACACTCTTCTCGTACGCTCCAGATATTGCGGGTGCTCACGCTGCTGCTCGGAGAGTAAGGGACCTGATTGAAATTCAACCTATACAAAGTTTTGGTTCTCAACCTGTACCAAGTACACAAGAAGAGCTGTCCATAAACCAAGTGAGCTTCAAATATCCAACTCGTCCAACTCAGCTCGTCTTGGATGAAGTCAGCTTCGAAGTCCCTGCTGGGTCTTTTGTCGCACTTGTGGGAAGTACTGGTAGTGGTAAGAGCTCTGTAATAAACTTGATAGAGCAGTTCTATACTGCCGACAGTGGTGCGATAAAACTTGCCCATACATCTATTGAGCAATACTTTCCCGATAGCTATCGTGGGTATCTCGCACTTGTTGATCAGAACCCCTGCTTGGTTGGAGATGACTTGCGAGAATGTCTGCAAAGTGGCGAGCGAGATTTCTCTGATGAAGAGATACAGGCAATATTGGAGTCTGTTGGATTAGAAGACTTTGTGGTAAGTGATTGCCTACTTGCTGTGGATTGAGATTGATTAAGCCTCGAGGATCTCACCATAAATCTCTTTCCTTCTAGTCATCTCTTCCACAAGGATTAAACACCTCCGTCTTAGGTAACGGCTCCACGCTTTCCGGTGGGCAGCGCCAGCGCATGGCGATCGCGAAGGCCCTTCTACTACGGCCGAACATCCTGTAGGTCATTGGCTTTGAATCTCCATATACTCCGAGTGCAACTTTCTGACACATAATTGCTAGTCTGATGGATGAGGCGACATCTGCCCTCGACACTTCAACAGAGCAGCTGGTTCAACAGGCAGTGAGAGATATTATGAGGGGCCGCACCACAATTTCAATCGCTCATCGGTTAAAGACAATTATGGACGCTGATGAAATTCTTGTCTTTGACCATGGTAGGATCATTGAAAGAGGATCCCATGATGAGCTGATAAGGATGGAAGGAAAGTACTGGCAGATGGCCAGCTTGCAGACGTGTTTGTAATCATAAAGCCGTAAGAAGGCATCTCTGTGGACATACGGTCGATGAGCAGCCCTACCAATGTACCCTTCCGTATTAGTGCTCACCCTCTCGCTGCTTTTACTCACTGAGAACTGAACACACCTCTGAGCTTTATATAAACTCAGTATCAGGTGATAGTTAGGGAGCATTGTAATTCACTCATAACTCGGTTATTATTCAGTGAGCGCCCTGATTCGCTTTGATTTTATCCAAGATACTACCAACAATTCTCAATACCGTCAAAAGCTAGTTGGACAGGAGGATAAATTCCTACTTACTGTAAAAGGTATCAACAGTAGTGAACCTCTATTAGCGAAGCTACGCGTGTGTAGTGTTCCACTCCTATCCTTTTTAGAATAACATTCAAAATACATGAGCCACAGCACTTGGGAAAACATCTTAGGAGGTTCAATGAAATGAGACCATTCTTTTTTTAAATTTTACCATGGATGAGTTTCCTTTCAAAGTTGGTTTTGTCTTTGGGGTTTAATGCTCCAATACACTACGTAATCTATAGAAGTCTCACTCACATTCCAGGTAAACATACATTCACCCCCATTGAGCATCACCAAGGTTATCTATGGCGTGCTACACAAGATGAGTCCAAGAAGGATTCTTGTTTAATAGACAAGATACAGAGAAGCGAAAATATGGTGTAATTCGTTTGAGAGTTAATTCTCATTTTCCCCTTCCAAATGTTGTGACTTAAGGCGCCCATTTTTGGTCCCCTATCTCTTTCAATGCGATATCTTTCTTCAATGCTAGAGATAAGGTACTTGGACTGCAGTACACGTTTAATGAAATAATCTCATACACTTGAGTGGCTTAAATTCCTGGAGTAAACCCATCCATTCAAACGGTTCCAGCGGCTAGCACATACCCCCCATCAACAACAATAGTCTGTCCATTCAAATACTGATTGACCGCGGCAAAAAGTACAGTACTTGCCATGTCCTCCTCCTTGCCCGGTCTTGCTGCTGGAATTTTCTCTTCATATTTTTCCTTTGCAATAGCACTCTTCTGCTTCTCGTCGCTCTCAGAAGTAGTCATTTCAGAGGAAAAACACCCGGCGCGATACTATTGACCCGAATCTTCAAATTTGATGACATGACCTCATGCGCCAACATCTTCATCAAATGAATTGCCGCTGCCTTGGATGCATTGTACGCAAAATGGTGCTGTGAGACCTTGACGATACCCGAAATAGACGTGATGTTGATAACGGTACTAGACCAACCATGTTCCTGCTCTGAGCCCTGCGAGAGTAGGGGGAGGAAAGCGGTTGTCATGAAGAACAGCTGGGAAGCATTTGTTCGGAACACGTTATCCCATTCTTCCATATCCGCGCCTGCGCCTTCGAAGAGGGATTTGCGGAGCTCCTTGGGGTCATATTGTTCTGTTTTTTGGGCTGTACTAGAGATTCCAGCATTGTTGATCAATATTGAGAGAAATTTCTCACGTTCAGAGATTGTTTGGACTAGGTTGTCGATTGATTCTTTTGAAGTGACATCCCCTGTTATGGGGATTATTTCCCCGGGAATGTCGGCGCTGTATAACTGAGCGACTCGCTCGAGCTTTTCCTTGGTGCGGCCTGTAATATACACTTTTGCTCCATTGACGGCGAGGGCTTGGGCGGCCATTAGGCCAATTCCAGAACCGCCGCCCGTGACTAGGGCCACTATGTTCTGTTAGTATTTTGTTTCATGGAGGGGTGATGATCTAGGCGTTAATACCTTTGCCCTTTACGTTGAAAAGAGAATCCAACTTGAAGTGCTGGTTGCTTTCATTTGCATCCATGATGATATTATCGGATGCAAGTGTTCTTTCAGTAGGCAGTAGTACAAAGTTTGTATGCGCGTATTGATCGTTTTGAAGGTCTGTAATGTAAAGGCAGGTGATTTAAAAAATAAAGAATAGCAAGATTGCCAGTGAAGGCCATTCAGTCTTATAAGGGCAAATCAGTGTATTGTGCAACCTTAAGCTTAGAAATTGACGTAAAACCTCGAATTTGAATCAAGGCCATTGTTGTAGGAATTTTGATAAAGATAACCGGTTTTATTTCGAAATCCAGTTTTTGATCCTTTGCATCACAGATTTCTATGAGACAGCAGTACACTTGTTATTTCAGATTACATAATGATAGATGTAATAACTAGTCTAATCTACGTCAGGTAAAGTGTAAGGGTTTGTTGCCTGGATTTCATTACATAGAGCGCAGTATGTTAACCTGGAGATACGTCACTGGTTCAGTAACTGTCTAGGAGCTACGCTGCTGACAAAAAGATAACAAAATTCTATCATTTTAGTTTAACCTCGACGTTCAGCATAGAGCTAAGCTTTGACCTTTTGCTTCAACAGTTCCTTCAGAGAGTCGGCATCAGCCGCAAATTTGGAAATACTTTCACGCAGTTTTTCAACACTCATGGCATCCTCATTCAAGTCGAAACGAAAGCTTGATTCGTCGTTGAGATAGCTCCGCTTAGGTATATCAAGACTAGCTGCGGCCTGAGAGTCAAGTTTCTTGGGTACCGGATCGGTGGAGTTGTATAACTCTTCCAGTAGACTGGGCGAGATTGTCAGGTAGTCGCATCCAGCTAGCTCGGTAATCTCGCCGGTAGTGCGGAAGGAAGCGCCCATGACGATTGTCTTGTAGTTATGTTTTTTGTAATAATTGAAGATTCCCTGGACCGACTTGACACCGGGGTCTTCTGCGGCAGTATAGTCTCGCTTATGAGCAGCTTTGTACCAATCCAAGATACGGCCCACAAAAGGTGAAACTAAATAAGAACCAGCTTCAGCGGCAGCAATAGCTTGGACCAATGAAAACATGAGGGTCAGATTGCAATTGACCCCATGCTTCGACTGAAGGATGCGAGCGGCCTGTATGCCTTCCCAGGTGGAGGCGATCTTGATCAGGATACGATCTTTGTGGATTCCAATATCCTCATAAAGCTGTAATTTTGAGTAAGCTGCTGCGGAGTAACAACTCTGTGGTCCTAGAGACAAACCTTCAAAATATGCAGGGCCTTGTTGACTGAGGCTTCCGTATCAAATGAAAAGCGCGCATCGACCTCCGTAGAAACTTTACCAGGTATGATTTTTAAAATTTCTTTACCAAACTCAACTAAAAGGCGATCAAGAGCTGAATCAACCTGCTCGTCGAGTGATTTTCCGTGGGTTTTGCCGTATTCAACGGCAGACTCAATAAGCTTAGCATATTCGGCTTTCTTAGAAGCAGCAAGGATCAAAGAGGGATTTGTTGTAGCATCCTGCGGCTTATATCTGTCGATAGCTATTGAATCACATATTAGCACCAGAAAGTGCATTTAATGAGTGAAGAAAGAACTGGTATGAGCACATACTAGCAAAGTCGCCTAATATAGGTTAGCAGTTAACGAACTGATCTCCAAAATTGTAGATATCGAAACCATAAGCTTACCAGAATCGCAGACCACGATGGAGCCAGTTGCCTTGAGCTGTTCAAGGGAGGATGACATGATAAAGTAGGGATTTGTTAACCTTGAAATGGATATAGTGCAGAAATTTAGAATCGCAATGGTTTTATAAGCTAGAAGTCTCCGAATAGGAAACAAGTCACCTGTTTAAACAGGTTTCAGAATCAAGATTTTACATGATGATATGCAATTCGTCACTCAGTACTAAATTATGTCAAGATTCACGTAATGGCCATTGACGGTAGTATGTAGCTCTTATCAGTCCATATAGCAATATGATCTTGACTACGTCATAGATTGAAAGAAATTGCCACACTGACATTTTACCCAGTGAAACTGAGGATGTCTTTTCACGTAGTGTCTGTTCAAAGATCCCGTGTAATTCTTTTCTTTCTCGCTGAATTGCGCAAATGTATTCATATAATTAATCAGTGTAATAGTCAAAACATTTGCAATCTTCAGCTTTTGACTATTACGACCTTGAGAAAAAGCATAATATCTCCGTCGGCTCACGATTGCATTTCGCGGCACTCCAATTCAAAAATTGCACCTGAGATTTGAGAAATTCAACCTAATCTCTGCTAGCTAATAAACCCCTCAAGTACTATCGCAATGTTGAGCAAACGATGGATCTTGAAAAAAAAAAAAAATTGTCGCTTCAGAATGATAAGTGATCGAAAGCTAATAGAGTGACTTTTAATAGTAAAATGGTAAAATCCCTGAAAAGCCCAATGGTGAGCTTATCTTTATTTTGCAACAAGGCTTTCCTCGGCTCTCCCGCGACAAATACAAGTCTGAACGAGATCCATCTACGGATAACTTGACCGGGCGCACTCAACAGAACCTACTAAACTTCAATTTTTCGCCTTCGTGGATGAACTCTCAATCAATGGCTACGACATAATCTACAGGACAGAACGCTAGATTCTACACCTCGTGCCAGTGGGTTTAGCGCAATCATGCACAATCAAACAGACGACCTATATACCTACCTACGGCTACTCCCTATTAAATCCAGAACTCTGGCATTCCCACGGCACACACCCTTTGCGATTGGAAATTTCAATTAGCAGTATCTTATATAAATGATATACCAATTACAGAACCACAAGATCAGCAGATGATACTCACACCGGGTGCGTTTGTTATTTGTGATTTAAGTCTTACAGATATGGATGAATCCAGAAATCCTTCGTTTGAGCTTACTGAACCTTCATTGTCTATGGTATGACGACTTCTACAATCCCCCCCCCCCTTTAAGCGCAAGGGATATAGATGATGCAAAGAGTGAAAGAGTGAGAAGTGAGTGAAAATTGACTTGACAGATTCATTTCATCATGCTAGATACTTACTCAGTCTTATCTCTAGATTCAGGTACCAAACATTCGTGCACATTTCATTCGATAAGGAAGCGTAACAAATTAGACCTAAGCACCCCTAGAGATTATGGAAGAAGAGCGCGGCTCTAGTGAAGCATACCAGCGCGATGATAAGCTTCTGGCTATAGAGCTGGTGAATTTAGCCAGACTAGGTGCCAAAGTCTATGAAATCAGCAATACCCAAGTCGAACATTCGTTTTTCGATGGATTCCGCGTATCATGGTCCACAAATCCGACTTATAAATGCCATATATCTATGAGGTTTAACTTCCTGTCGACAAATTTTACTTGAAGGGTGTGAAAGGCATTCCATTCCATCTGTGCACGAAACCACAACTTCTGTCATCTAGAATAATATTCTTACATCATACTTTAATTGTATTATCAATTTTAATTTATTTTGGTTCTTAACTACATAAAAATGGATCTATCGAATTGCTAATGCTTGTCATACTATATGTAGTCACTTTAGAACTAGAACAGTGATAAGAGGAATGTGGTCCAAAGAGTGGCGTAAGATGAACTGGGAAGCCTTGATATCAGAATTAAGTCATAAGGGGCGAAATTCAAAAACCGGATGTACTATACTACTAGCTTGGAACGAGATCCGCTATATAAGCCATTAGGCACCTTGATAGATGGTAGCTGGTCACTGATCGCAAGCCTTCAATTCATTCGATTTTAATAACAGACTACATTTGCTGCATAGCCTCCCAGCTTTGCAAAATGTCATTTCAGAATCGAAAAACGTTCAAGCTCAATAATGGCGCCCATATTCCTGCTATCGGCCTAGGAACGTGGCAGGATGAAGAAGCACAAGAGGCTGCTGTATTTGCAGCCCTAAAGGCTGGCTATCGCCACATAGATACCGCGAGATGGTAACTTTGAGATTCTCCTATGAAATCGTTTTAAACATTGATCTAACTCAATATATAGCTATGGAACTGAGGAGGCCGTTGGAGAGGCCATTAGGAAGAGTGGTGTGCCGAGGAGCGAAATCTTTGTTACCAGCAAGCTATGGAACAACAGGCACCATCCCGATGATGTTCGTTTAGCATTGGAGGAAACATTGAGCAACCTCGGCCTCGAGTATCTTGATCTTTTCCTAATGCACTGGCCTGTCGCCTTTAAACGTGGGGATGATCTATTTCCTTCGGATAAGGACGGTAACTTGATCACCGAGGAAATTGATTATGTTGACGTGAGTTTTCTTTTACCCTCTGAGATCTTGGACGGAGTAAAATGATTTTCTGACCGAAATAGACTTACAAAGCGATGGAAGCCCTTCAAAAGTCCGGAAAAACCAAGGGTATTGGGATATGCAACTTTTCTCAAAAGGAAGTTGAGCGTCTTCTCGAGAAATCCTCGGTTGTTCCAACCGTTCACCAGATGGAGTTACATCCTTGGTTGCAACAGCGGGACTTTGTGAAGTTTCACAAGGAGAGGGGTATTCACGTCACTCAGTACTCGCCCTTCGGTAACCAAAATGAGATTTATGGTTCCAGTGAAGGCCATGGAAAGCTATTGGATGATGCAACCCTGGTGGAAATCGGAAAGAAGCAAGGCAAAACTCCAAACCAGGTCGCTTTGGGTAAGGTGGCCTTTCTCGAAAGATTCTATACAGCAATTACTGACATACTTCAGCCTGGGGAATCTACCATGGACGCTCAGTCATTCCCAAATCGAAGAATCCACAGAGAATCACTCAAAACTTTGACATTGAATTCGAGCTTGACGAGAGTGATGTCAGAGCGATTGACAAGATTGATAAGAGTCTTCGTTTCAACGATTCGAGCAAGGACTTTGGATATGAGCTCTTCGCAGACCTTGAGGGTAAGAAAAAATAATAGTGCACCAGCAGACGTTTCAAAGCGGTTCGTAGGAGAAAGATACGATAATTGATTACCAATAAGATTCTACCTTATTGGTGATTAGTTCTACCATACAATATCGGAATCTACAGAGTTAACATTCGGAAAAATTGCTACTTTAGTACTGAGTGATCAAACTTGTAAATTCAATGCAAAGCTACCTCCAGTGCGGTTATCTTGGACAATATTCTATTCACACTTTTGTTCCAATATTAAACGGGAAGTAGAAAATTAATATCAACCATATCAAGATGGGCCCCCGAGTTTATTACAAGCCCCCGGGTCCAAGAAAGACATAAGTCTGATTGGGTGTGAGTCAACACACGTACCTCATATCTAATACTTGATCTGGCTGTTGTTACATACATTAGATACGATGGTTGTTTTGATGTCATTATTTGGAACGTAACATTCAAGCTACAGATTTTGTCAGCAATGGCTACCATCTCCAACATGCATGGAGGCCACCCGCTACGTGGCCAACTTCCAACAGATACTCTTGGTCAGCTCAGGAATATCAACGCTGATTCAGATTCTAAAGGAATATGAGTCGGACAGAGAGGACTACGACAACGACTAGCTACAAGATAGCAACGGCGCAGCGTAGTGAAGACGATGGGTAATAGGAATCACAAAACCACGGCTTACCGAGAAGGCGCGGATTAATAGGACTGAAACGAGAGGAGGATTCTACGAAGGGGGCAAGGGGAGCAAAGGAAGTGGGAAATAAAGATGGGACATATTTTCTAAGGAAAATTCATCTAAGCCAATAAACTGCAACTAGCCTTCTGCAATTATTCAGCCATGACAGACCTGTCTTACCAAGACACTACCCTATACTGAAATCTTATTAGCGCCAAAATATATTCAATCACAAGTTGCAGACATCTGCCAGATGGTGCGGGGTACCTTAGGAGCGCCTAACGCCATTTCCTTGGATTCCTGCTCCTCTTAACTTTTTGTAGAGCAAGTTCTTCCCAAAATCAGACGATTCTTCCATAAAGAGAAGCCATCACCACAGAGAATATCCAGTCTAGGCAAATTGATCAATCTGTGAATGATTTGTCTCGCCATGCATCCACGTCTCCCAAAAAGCCAGATCTGAGGCAACGTACTTTTGATAGCCTTGCGCCCAAACAGAAACTGCTTATCAAGTCTATACTAATATTAAGGTCTGAACCCCCATCGACTTGAATATAAACACCGATCCCGGTGTTGTGGACATAAGTGGCTTTTCGGGCTAAGAGTAATGAGAGTGTCAATGAAAAATGTACATCGTATTTAGCCTATGATAATATTAGTCCACTTTGGGGAACTCTCTAGCCATTTCTCATATGATTGAGGCTACTTATCCGTATCCAGGGTATTTTGTCTCCTACTCTTCCCCTCTTTCTGTCCCCGAGTACCTCGGTGCTCTAATTTTTTCGCCTATCCGTTTACCTTTCCTTTGGCTCACATTTTATTGTATGCACATTCAATCTTTACAAATTTGGTTTCATAATGATTATATTGGGCCTTTTTTCGTCATTGAAAGGGCTTCCTGAGCATCATGCTACAACTCTTCGAGGTCCCGTAAGAGCCTAGCGTAGAAATGAACATATTTTCGAACTTCTCCGGGCCTAGCAATAAAAATATCGGCATCAAGTCCGAGACAGGTTACTCCTGGAGATTTTCTGATGTGAATATTTACCCGGGCCAAGTCTTTAAGCCGTAGTACAGCCGGTACAGAATAAATAGAACTTCAAATACCCCGACAGTAATTCACGATATTACAAACAAAAAATTACTAGGTAGTCTCACTGCCATGCTGCTGTACCTACTAAGCCTCCTCGCCCTAGGGGCGACGGTACAAGCCATTCCAACGGCATCATCTCCGACAGTGACTATCCGCAACGGAACCTATGTCGGTGTGTATAGCACGACATATGACCAGGATTTCTTCCTAGGTATGCCATATGCGCAGCAGCCGGTTGGGAACCTCAGATTCACAGTGCCGCAGTCTTTGAATAAGACTTGGAATGGGGCGCGCGATGCGAAGGCGTACTCGGATATTTGTGTTGGATATGGAGTGAGTATTCTCGTTCATACTTCGGAATACGACCTGATTTTGATGTCATAGACGGATCAAATATGGTACCCACAATCGGAAGCATGTCTGACCTTGAATGTTATCCGAGGCTCGTCTGTTAAGAAGGGCGACAAGCTTCCTGTCGGCGTGTGGATTAATCCAGGTGGGTTCTACGAGGGGTCTGGCGCAGACAAGCGCTATAACATGTCTGCGATAGTGGAAAACTCGTACAGAATCGGTTAGTTCATTGATCAAGTCCGAAGGTACCAATCTGACATCCATGAATCAACCAGGCAAGCCATTCATTGCTGTCACTCTCAATTATAGACTCTCAGCCTGGGGATTCATAAGCTCAAATGAAGTGTCCGGGAGTGGAAACACAAACCTAGGCTTAAGAGACCAGCGACTAGCACTGCAATGGATTCAAGAGAATATTGCCTTCTTCGGCGGCGATCCTGAAAAAGTTACCATCTGGGGCGAGTCGGCGGGTGCAATATCAGTCGGCTATCACTTGACAGCATACGGAGGTCGCGACGATAAGCTATTCCGAGCTGCTATCATGCAATCAGGGAGCTCTACCTATGAATCCACATCTAACTATATCACTTTCCAGTCGATGTATGATGAGCTCGTGTCAAACGTTGGCTGTACAAATGTCATCGACACTCTACAGTGTTTACGTGAGGTGCCGTTTCAAACTCTCAATTCTGTTCTGAATGGAACCGATGGTTCGCCCGACTATAAATTTTTGCCTGTTGTGGACGGTGACTTGGTGCAGAAATATGGGAGCATACAGCTTAACAACCATGAGTTTGTCAAGGTTCCCATCATCGCTGGTAGCAACACGGATGAGGGGACATCTTTTGGTCCGGTAGGGATTAATACCACTGAGCAGTGGTACAAATGGCTCACTGGTATGGTAGCCTCCTCACAATCTTCTCTTCTGGTACTGACTTGACTAGGTGGAGGATTTAACTTCCTAATGCCGCCATTTGTGGCGGAGAAGATCCTCCAGCTATACCCCGATGACCCATCCCAAGGAATTCCAAAATTCCTAGGGTCCGCACGAGTGCCCTCCAAAGGCTACCAATGGCGGCGCACATCTGCCTTTGCAGGCGACTTCTATATGCATGCAAATCGACGACGCCAATGCGAAGTATGGTCAGAAACATCCACGCCAGCCTACTGTTACCGGTTCAACGTGCACTCAGCTGACACGCCGATTATTAATGGGGCGACACATTTTGAAGATGTGGCCTTTGTATTTCACAACATTGACGGTCTGGGATATCACTACGGGAAGCCGTTTGATGGCGTACCGCAGTCGTATATCGACCTTAGTGAGATGATGACTAGTATGTGGGCATCTTTTATCCATGATTTGGACCCTAATTCTGCGGCAAATCACTCAGTGATATGGGAGGCTTATGAGAAAGAGAAGCCTCGTGATCTTTTATTTGATGCTAATACTACGAGTCGTATGGAGGCTGATACGTGGCGGAAGGAGGGGATTGATTATATCAATTCTGCTGCGTTGGCATTTTGGCAATAGCTGGATTTCTCTCTGTGTATAGAGAATTAATCCATTACCTAGGTATCTGTGTACTGTGATCTGGTTCAACAGCAGCAATGCCCCAAACGAGTGAGAGGAAATTAGGAGAGGAAATGAGGACTATTATAGAACCATGCACGGGGAGCTACAAAGATACATGACGCTAAACTGGAATAGCTAGTGCTAAACTTGAAATGACCTAAATGTATCGGTTCAATATAGACCAAGCCATAGTCTCACCCATTACGGGCGATGTGACTAGCAGACTTTGAGGGGAGGCGCCCTCTGGGGACATAAGTAGTATGACCATGTGTTACAGTCAACTCTCGTGGGCTGCACACCCTCTGAGGCTTGGATTTTTTCTTGCACACACCCAATGTGTGCAGCTCGTGAGATGATTATATAATATATACATGAAGCTTTTCCTATTTGGGTTTAAATCCCATCTCCATCAATGTCTTCTGTCTCTTCCCATCTACCTCAAGCTTCTTGAAAGCTTTGGTTAAAGCCTCAATTGATGACATATTCTCCTCTGTGCATCCCTCTCTATGAGCAGCCCATAGTGATAGATCTGATAGATGTCGTAGAATTACCGCATCAGAAGGAATCTCTGGTCTTGGCCCAAATATATATTCCTCGTCAGGATCAGGTAGATCATCGTCGATATCCTCACCACTGAAGTCAAACATAATATCTTCTAATTCTGGCTCTGCGGTATCAATATTTTCATCTGATAGGCTGAGAAACTCATTAAATGGTAATATTTCATCCGCATCTGGTTGAAATGCAAGCTTTTCAACAACCTGATTATAAAGAGGCTTTAATTCAAGATCCAGTGGGTTACTTTCTATCTGATCGTGATCAGTCAGATCTTGATTAGATGGTCGGCACCCGGGAACAACAGTACTCTTGATATAGTAGTTCTGAATAGTCTCATTACTGACCTTTGTTCGCCACGCTTGTGTTAACCACCGTACTGTGTAGTTTAGACTCATGCGTTCACGTGGATCGATACCACGGTCTAGCATACCTATCATCTAATATATCCAGCTCTTGCGATAATAATGCTTGAGGTTTTGGATAATACCCTGATCAAGGGGCTGGTAGATAGATGTAGCGTTCGCTGGGAAGAAGACTATCCTTATATTAGACGGCGGTGGCGCCTTTTCAAGAGCTACAAGATGTGCACTGAAATTATCTATTAACAGAAGTACACGTCTTTGCCTACCGATCCGTAGGTAAAAAGTATGTAACCATTGTTCCATAATTTCGTGTCGCATCCAAGCCTTCTTATTGTGACGCCACTTACATCCAATAGAAGCCATATTAACACCCCTTAATGCATGAGGTGTCTTTGCAGTTCCAATAATCCAGAGAGGTAATCGATCCGAACCAGTCGCATTCGATGCTACGACAATAGTTATCCTAGTCTTGTCTCTTTTCTGGCCAGGTCGACCTTCAGATGCAAGCCCACCATTAGGCATACGACGCCAGTAAAGACCAGTCTCATCCATATTATAGATATCTTCAGGTGCATATTCATCACAGATAATCTGGATCGCTTTCATCTCATGATGTATCGAGTCTGGGACCGAGGCAGCTTCACCATGGAAGGTATGCCATCTGATTGAATATCGACGTTTAAAGCCAGTCAACCAGCCATCACTAAATGCAGGCATAGTCTGATCTTTGTACATCGGCATCTTCTTCCAATATTCTGCAGCTTTAAGCCGAATCAGAGGTCCAGTCATAGGAAACCCCTTCTCTGTATGACGTCGTTGCCACTGAAATAAAGCCTCATCTAACAGCGGCCAGTGTGCGGTAGACTTTCTTGATTTAGTCCCAGCTTCGCTATTATCTAGGTAGTTATATTGAGATGAAAGGGTTCGAGAAACTGTCGTACGATCGACTATTCGGCCGAATTTCTCTTGAAACCATGCAGCACAAGCTTTCTGGGTAGGCTTAGGACGTGTATCAAATGCAAAGATACGTAAGGCTTTTCTCTGAGCATCAGATATAGTCGCATTTGATCGTTTTGGATAGGGTAATTTCGCTGAAAGGGCGACCGAAGATCGGATCGAAGGGGTGGAGGGGAGCGACGGCGACGGCGAGGTAGAATCCTGCATTGTGATTGGACAGATATGCTGAGTAAGCGAACAGAAGGGGAAAAAAAAGTGTGCAGACCATAGATGGTGCAGCCCACGAGAGTTTTATATGTAAGAGTGGGGCAAAACTAGTCTAGACAGGAAAAAAGTGTGTCGCTGACAAATGTGTGCAACTCACGGGTGTGCAGGCCATGAGAGTTGACTGTATCAATCTCTATCTAGATATTTGTCGGTACACCGGTGGGTATAGCAACTCGATAAAGTTGATAAGAGGCTAACTCCCACTTCTGACACCTATCACAGGAAACGCTTTACGCCCCTATGATATCTATGTGTCCTTTGAAGTAGTTGTAAAGTCTGAGTTTCATTCTTAGTTTGCTATCTATTATAAAGTATCAATTTGATCACATGACTGCTTTGTTCCATATTCTAACAGTTCCACGAGCAAAAGCAGCCAGGGGGTGAGCACTAATACAGAAGAGGAATGCCATAAATTAGCATGGGGAATCCGGTACATAGGTAATTAGTCCTACTGAGAAATAGGTTTTTCAAGAAATTTCTGTTCAAATCATAATTCAAAACTAAACAAGAACGACTATTTAAAACAAAAAGCATAAGATAAATTCTACTGTCGTTGTGATTCCAAAAATTTCCCTTG
The DNA here is from genome assembly GCF_028828555.1 of Penicillium taxi. Lineage (NCBI taxonomy): Eukaryota > Fungi > Ascomycota > Eurotiomycetes > Eurotiales > Aspergillaceae > Penicillium > Penicillium taxi. The sequence goes on from NW_026643208.1 coordinate 449,057, forward strand.
AGATTCTTGGCTCAATGCCATATCTCATATTCCTCCTTCCTCCACATTCCCATGAGGGAGTGTGGAGGGTCAAGCGATATCCATGGACTGATTGCCCGGGGATTCAGTTCCGTGCGGTAGCACTTGAATTTTCCAAGGGATTTGTGATTCCGATTGCAGCTAGAGTGCCCGGCTCCAGTGCGTGGGATATCCATATGGGCTCCTTCTGGGTTGTGTCCATGGGTAAGATGCCAGGTGGCAGTAGCTTGATTTGGGTTGAAAGACTGATCTCCTTGGCTATGAAAGAGATGCGATGTTTTGCACTCGCTACCGTCGAGTCAATTCTAAAATGTGCCATAAATGGCGGCGCGGGGTTGCGGTGAGCACAAGAGCTCAAGTATCCAGGGCGTTTGACGAGCGAAAGCATCGCCGGGGCAAAAGAGAGAAAAAGAAAATCCAGAACTGTAATCCATTTACGATGGAACGGAATGACAGATCTTCGGCAAAAGATCATTTACGCAGGAAGTCCATTGGGCATGTGGGAAATAGCCTGGCCGGCCTCGAGATGACGGTATGTCAAGCCGAGGGTGTAGAGCTCTTGAAGACTGGCATTGACTTTCTCGTGCATGGTGATGTCCTGGGGGCTGATGCGGGCAAGATCTTCAAGCAGGCGCGAGCGGCACTTGTAGTAGTTCTGCTCGGCATTCTGCAGACGCTGGCCGTGCTGGGCGATGGGCGACTTGACGGATGATCCGGACCGGGAATGGACGGAGCCAGTGCGCTTCATGACTGGAGCCGGGGTAGGGCCGGTGACTCCTCCCTTTCTACGGCGACCGGACTCCTTTCTCTTTGGAGCAACGCTGGTCGGCGAGGCCTCCGGTGAGCTGTGGCGCTCGGATGAGGCATAATCGTGCACGCGACGCATGTGGTCGTACAGGTTCCATCTACGCGGGAATCCATATCCAGGGACAGATCGTTCACATCCCTCCCAGAGGCAGAGGTGAGGGTTGTCGCCGTGACCATGCAAACCATGGGCTTCACGCTCGTGACGGAAGAGACATGCGTTAGATGAGAAACGTAGCTGGGCATCCATGCAGACTGGAACCTTGCAGCGGTAGGGCTTCAGGTGGGAATCCAGATATTTGCTACCGAGTGGGTTAGATTTCTTCTATTTTGCTGATTTGTTGATATGTGCAGGAACTTACTGGTAAGCGCATTTTTGCGTAGTGGGTGGGTGACTGCATGGCTTCTCTCCATTGGCATAAGGACAGTAGTATTTACCATCGCTGTGCGTTGACAGGGAGTAGTAGTGGTGCTCTCGCGGGTTGCGAGCCTCCGCCCCGTCTTTGGATTTCTGGCGAGAGTTATCCCGGACTGGAAGAGGGGGAAAAACTCCTCTGCCTTGACATGGGACACATTCTGCACAGCTGCTCGACGAGATGGCTTAGAGGGTCTAATAGTTCTGTTGACATCCTTCTCGCTCAAAGGTGTGCTAGGGAACATAGGTTCCGCTGGGTTAAGTCCGATTGGCGAGGTGAGGTAAGAGTCATCGGATGCCATGAACGAAGGGAAACCTGCGTGAGAGCAAGAAGAAGTAACGGACATGTCATTGCTGGCTTCAGTCAGAGGTGGTGAGACCGGAACGGTCTGGAAAATGCTTGATGAGAGTTGATCCAAAGTAGTTCCGGGGTAGTGGCCATCAGGCATCATGGTATTCCAGGGCTCGTGGGAAGCCATCAACTGACCATCTTCAGTATGTGAACTGTGTGCGACAGAAAGACAATCATCGGGTGTTGTTGCTTGCACTCCACACACATCATTATCCATGGAGGATAGATCCACAAAAGAATAAAAGTCCCGGGGCAATTCATTATGATCATGCATGTCAGGGACTGCTGGGAAGTCCACACCTGTGTACATAACATCATTTGGTCCGACCGTGGAGGCCATCATTGGTTGAGACATTGAGAAAGAGAGCATGTGCACCTGGGGAGAATCCTTGGAAATGGCCTGCTCAAGTGAATCTGTTGTGTTCATGTTCCAGTCTTTAATATCCTGTGGAGTTCCATGGGAAAGGGTTGAGCATAAAGATAAAGCGTCATGGTTTGACAATTCATCATCCTGGAGAGATCTTGAAGCCATATTTGACATTCCTTGCATCATGGAAATATGTCTAGGCTGAGAATAAGAAAGAGCTATCCGCTCGGGCTCATTGCTGATCCTGGGAGACATTGTGTGTTGGTGTGAAGAGTCTGTAAAGCATTGTCAGGTTAGTTAATCTACATCTTGCAAATGATAATTGAAAAAGCAAATAAATCAAGCTCCAAGATCCATAAGTTCCAGACCTGTGTCATGTTAGCCCGTCAACCATATGTATTTGTGGGATCTGCTGAACGAACCGAAAAGCTTTCTAGAGTTATAATAATCCAAGGTCGACGAGAAAGGAGTCCCGGGGTCAAAGAGTTGTGAGTTGTATTTCCTGGGGTGCAGTGATAATCCTATTGCGGGTGTAGTTCGTGTCGAAAGGGAGCCAGGTGAGTACGACGGAAGAAAGATCAGAAAGCTACAAGACGACCATAGGTCATCCATCGAGGGTCCAGGTGAGGGGAAAGCAGACAGTCCTTAGGATCGAGACAGATGTAAAATTCAAGGCCATTGTGTATACGCAGATCCTATATGGCAGTTTCGAGTAAAAGTGGTTCCAGCAGGATTGCTTCGGATTCCAGGCCGGTAAATGAGCAGCATAAACTCAAAATTGTTCCTTGTTCCTGGGAATGTGTTCCTCATAATGAATCCACGTAACGGAAAAAGTAAAAGAAATGGCCACAAGTTGTATATTCCAGGAAGACTTCATCATTTGTCCAAGGTTTGCATAAGGCCGAGTTAATTAAGGTACCATGAAGGGGTTCCAGGGAATGAATCCATCCGCGACTCCCAGGTTTGAAGAGTGGGAATCCAGGGACAGTAAAGCAAATCCAGGAAAAGTCATCCAGCGGCATTATTCAGAGTGTGCAACATAAACAGCACTCCGAAGAGTCCATTTACTTAGTGACCGGCACTGAGTAAGTTTCCAGGCAGTAAGAAAAGCAAGCATCAATCAATTCTTACTGTCGTGACAAGGTTGCCATTACGGTGAGGTGTGCTCCAGGCGTCCATTAGGCCTGGGATAGGCTTGTTGATATGTCGAAAGATCCAGGGAAAGATTCAAAGTACAGGTCCGGTAGGGCAAGAGAAGAACGCATAGGAGACAACAAAAAGAAAAAATGGGAAGGGCTACCTGGTGAGTGCCGAAGTATAAGCAGACTAAAGAAAAGCCTGGAAAACAACAAAGCAAATCCTGTCCCGGGAATGGGGAATAAAGTATATGGCAGAAATCCTTGGGAAATAAGATAACCAGGGAAGTAATATCTTGCTGAGACAAAACGTTGTCTTGAAATCCTGTCGTTTGGGTATGAAGAGCAATTTGTATATGATAAGAGGAGAAAGGAGTAAGAAGTGGCTGTGGTTTAGATGGTGTAGAAGAGGAAAGAAAGTAATCGGAAGGAGGGGGGGGGGATCAGCGGCCTTTTTAGGGGGAAAAGGAAGAGTGCGCTCAGGGAAGAGGGGCATGCTCTAAACTAAAACAATGGTGTGTGGCATATTCAAATAGTGCAGGAATAAGTTGCCCTGTTGGCACCATCGATGGCCAGTGCTTGAGACTGGAGGTGATATCGTATTCGGACACGGTCTGAGAGTGGACACTCCTGAGTGGTCAAATTAGTATAGATTAGTAGCGGTGAGACGGGTCAGCGTCTGTTGACCTTGGCACGGCATATTAATCATTATAATTGGTGGACTAATCAAGGCTGATCCTGTAGAATGATGTCGATTTCGGACGATCGGCATTCATCTTCGTGTGCTGACGACCATTGAATGGTGGATATGAGCCCACGTCGGAGAGCTGCGGAACATGACCATATGCACCTGAGAGAAGAGGGGACAGGACAACACAGAGCAACAGCAGATAATGTACAAGGAGTTGAGGTCCAGCTCAGTCGAGACGAGTCTACGAACTAGAAAACTACAAGGGTTTGGAATTCAAAACAAAATAAGAGAAGCATTTCATTTTCATTTTCTATTTGACGAGGGTACGGGCCGGAGCAAGACCCACGTTGGGCAGCCGTTGGGCATACATTCCTAGAACTGAGGTCAGCCCATAATCCTTGTCTCAAAATTGGATCAAAGTAAATCAAAATTGGAAAAATTCAGAAAAGAGTAAGATGGTAAATTTTGTCGTTCAGCAATCCGAAGATCTTCAGTTGAACTATGCTTTTGGTAGGTTTATTCATCAGGGAAGATGACTTGATGAGAAGTCGAGGGCAAAAAGGATATTTGGAACGGGGCTGCTTACCTGCTGGATATGGTTAGTTGAGTTGATAATCGTGGTAAAAATAAGTAAGAAAATGGTAAATTGGAAGTGGTTGGTGAGTTGTAAAATGAACAAGGGAGAAGAGTTGGAAAAGAAAATTAAATTAAGAGGTGGATTTTGTGTGGAAGGTCATGTGATTTATTTGCCCTGTTTGTTCTATCCGCCGTCTCCACCTTATCTATTTACGATGATGATCAACAGGAATACTTCGTACTGAGGACAGCAAAACAAGACACCATGAACTGGACTGGAGGGCAATTACGTCGTCACTCCGGCCCACAAGATACATTGTCCAAATATCAACGTCAGAACTTTGCGAAATCTCGGAGGTCGGTCTATGAGAGACTATCCACTCCGTTTCACAGGCCATCCCAACTTCCTGAAATTTCCTTGGAACAAGAACAAGATCATGGCGATATGGTTGTTTTGAAGCGCCGACTTCTCCAAACCCCTGATTGGGCATCTGTCTCCGCTGCTCATCCACTAGATATTTCGTTCGCCCAGGAAGAGGAATTAGAGCAATTTGGGAAGCGAAGAAGATTGAATGCCATTGATCGAAAACGCCTGGCAGTGACACATGATAATCAGCCCATATCAGGTCTCTTCCAGTCTCGACAGAGAACGAATTTCTCCGAGGAGAGGATCGCTAATACCAACCACATCAAAATACGTATCAACGGACATCTTACCAAGCCACACTCGGAGGACAGTCCAGAAATAACTACCCATCCATCTTCCCAGACAATGCTTCTTGATCATGAGGAATCTTCCATGCCTTGTACACCGCGTCGGGGTAGTGACAAAAGCAAAACGCAAGATCCATGGACACAGCGCACTAACCGCCTTTCACTCCAACTAAATTACAGTCATGCACCACTTAGCTTGCAAAACCTACTAAGAATCCAAGCCCAACCATCTGCAGCAGAAAAACCCGATGCAGTCGCTCAGTACCTTTCTCAAACCGACTGTTCAACAAGATTAATGTCAAACAGCCCTTCCCATAACCACCAAATGAAATCAGGCCAGTTTGTGTCTTCAGCCCTTGACTCTTCATCCATGGCCGATGCATCACAGCCAAACTCCTGGTACTTTCAAATTGACGAACAGAATCCTGAAGAGCAAACAGAACCCGACACTCTGAAATCTGTGTCACCTGACCGAGAAACACTGCTACTTGAATCACCCACAACACTCAATTTCGAGACGATGTCTTACTTAGAACCTACTAGCTGGCTTCCACAACCACAGCAGCGCCAACCTTTGAGCAGTCTTCATACCTGTGTTCAAGATGGGCCTCGGGGCCTCTCGTCTGACGAGCCCATTTATCCGAGTCCATTCAGCTCACTTTTGAACAAGACAGCAATTGCACGCCCACCCAGTCATGCAGCTGTCAAAATCTTTAGTCAGATTCTCAGTTGAGATCCCTGGATGATATTCAATAGTGATAGATTGGTTTGCATTATGGCCCATACACTAAGCTATGATATTGATTGATGGGCCTCTGAATACAAATTAATAATGTATAATCATCATACGATTTTCAGTGCTTCCAATTATATCAGTGATTGCGCTTTCTTTGGCGTCATTCATGGAATCCGCTATAACTTTGCACAGCTCATTCTGCTCTACCAGATTTTTCATAAAAGCCTCCACTGTAGCTCCAGTGATCGGCTGTTTGACTTCTTCTCGCAGCATGGTGTCTAAACCTGACCACATCGTTGATACCGGCTGCGCGACAGTCTAGTAGCAGTGTCTGTGCCAAATTAATGACCGACTTCCGGACAAATAGATCTGCCTAACCGAAGGTCGCCTCGCCCACGAACAGCCGGCTCTATGCTTGAGTTCTGACTGTTTCTCGAGCTTGTGAAACCGTCCCTCCTCAAGTCTCTGTTCGTTAAGCGCCAGGCGTTCATCTTCGGATAACTCACTATTGTATAGATGAGAAGCTCAGTCTCCTAAGGTGTAAAGAGATGATCACTCGACTACGTCTTTAGTCAGCGGTACCATTTCCCGTAGTTAGTTGATGAAGGTGTAGACATGATTTAGAATATTTCGGCATTGTTGTACATTTTGAAAATATCTGACTTCAACACATGTCCAGCCAATGTGGACCGTCCTTCCGTGTCTCCCCGACACTATCATGGTAGCTTGGAATACGGCCATCCTTTCTCTCTTGTTGCTTGGAATGCGGTCAGCTCTTCTCTCATGGTTGTTAGATGATTTGCTTCTAGAACCTGTTCAAATCCAGTCATTTCATAGGTAAGAGGTGTACATAATAATTTGTCAAAGGCCCGATTCCATTTATAGTTAGTCTATTTTAGTCAGCATTGGAATCCCACAATGGGATTCCTCCATTCTACAATCTATACACATACACTCTTTGGTACGCATACTGCGTTCTCATTTGCCCACTAGAATCCACTATTCCTTGGTAGTCGACCTCCATTTGACATAATTAAAGCATCACGTGAAGATAGCGATTATCCGAGATCCATTCGATCGTCATTTCATGACAGCCAACTTCAGATTCACGTTCTAACCTCACAAAAATGCTGTGTTTCATCCCGATATTGGCATGCATTACCGCGACTGCCGTTTCCGCATCCATTCCCACCCACAACAATGCAGATCAAATACAGCTCCCACTCGTGATCTGGCACGGCCTCGGTGACGACTTCCAGCGCGATGGCCTACAAGAGCTAGTCGAGCTAGTAGAAACCACCAATCCAGGCACATACGTGCATCTCATCCACCTCGCCGACACAGGCAGTTCTGATCGCCAACAGACTTTCTTCGGTAATGTAACCGAGCAAATGGAAAATGTCTGTGGCCAGCTAGCCGCAGACCCGATCCTCAGCACTGCACCAGCCGTCAACGCGCTAGGATTCTCACAAGGCGGCCAGTTTCTCCGCGGCTATATCGAGCGTTGCAATAACCCACCAGTTTACAACCTCGTCACGTACGGTAGCCAGCATAACGGTATCTCCGAGTTCCAATCCTGCAAACTTGGCGACTGGTTCTGCAACTCCGCTGAGGCCCTGCTGCGGTCAGGCACGTGGGCCGATTTTGTGCAGTCGCACATTGTGCCTGCGCAGTACTTCCGTGACCCGGAGGAGCTGGACCAATATTTGGAGCATAGCAATTTCCTAGCTGACATCAACAATGAGCGAGCGATCAAGAATGAAGCGTATAAGAAGCGGCTAGCGTCGCTGAACAAGTTTGTCATGTACATGTTTGAGAATGACACCGTCGCTGTGCCGAAGGAGAGTGCTCACTTTGCCGAGATCAATGCCACCGAGGGATCCGTTACGCCATTGAAGGACAGGCTAATCTACAAGGAGGATTGGCTAGGACTGAAGAGCCTCGATGAGCGGGGCAAGCTTGATTTCCGCACTGTCCCTGGTGAGCATATGCGATTGGAAGACGATCAGTTGAAGAGCACCTTCAAAGAGTTCTTTTCTCCTGTTGATAGTGTGATTGTTTCTCATTCTCCGGGCCTGTTGATGCAAGAACCCGTTGTTTAAGATGTACTTCATGTATGTTATTTCATTATATAACGGCTGTATCTATATTCGAATAGCTTGTCTTTCGGCTGACTTGTCATGCTTATATCACTTTCAATATACATCCAAGACTCTAGTGTGCACACCTAGATATTTTCAAGCTTTGGAGTCACGCATTTCCTATAACCTTGAAACATTGAAATCTTAGAACATGGAAAGAGGTCAACTGCTTATTAGCCTCAGGCTTTCTGAGTTCAAGCAACTTGCATTACTTCCTCTATGCTCTAAATAATGCACTGTCCTCGCAACATATATGTAAATACAACCATGGATATAGGTTTCCAAAGTTCCAATGTTGTTCCAAGGATTTGAACCTAATCTACCTACCTCGTGGATATTGATCCTTGGTGAGCTCTCTATGGGTTCAGTATATCGCCGCAAGAACTGAATCACTCTCTAAATTTGTGTGCTACTGACCGGGTTGATGATACGCATAGCTGACTTGACAAGAAGTGGACTAGCTGTTTCAATTTCGTAAGCAGAACAAACATACGGTCCTTGTGGTGCTGTTAAGCTACCTAGGTAATTATATTCATAGATCGGTGATAGAGATGTTAAAATGCAAATGACCGCAAATTTTAGGACTTGCGGTTGCGGTTGTGGTTGCGGTCACTGACTAATTTGCGGACGGATCGCAAATTTAAAGACTTGCGGTTGCGATCATTTGCGATTTTGCGATTTTTTGCGATCAATGGACCGCAGATCGCTTAACATCTCTAAGATTCTGATTCTAATTTTGATTCTGATTCAGTGATTAATATCGAAGCCTTCCGACTCATCCTCTCTCGCTTGACTTTTCTCTTCAATACGACTACTTAAGGATCTATATTCAAAGAGATGTTAAGCGATCTGCGGTCATTGACTGCAGATCGCAAAAAATCGCAAAAAATCGCAAAATCGCAAAATCGCAAAATCGCAAATGACCGCGCGACCGCAAGTCCTGAGATTTGCGATCCGTCCGCAAATTAGCCAGTGACCGCGACCACAACCACAAGTCCTAAAATTGCGATCTGACCGCAAATTAGTCAGTGACCGCAACCGCAACCGCAACCGCAAGTCCTAAAATTTGCGGTCATTTGCAGTTTAACATCTCTATTCAAATAATTAAATAATATGGGATTTGCTACTATCACTGAGCCCTAACTTTCCACTCCCATATCTCCTCACCTTTTCTCTCTCTTCCTGAGTAGGTGAGCCACACCGTAACTTCCAATTCCCCATATTATATACTGTCAAAGGCCCGATTCCATTTACAATTAGTCTATTTTTAGTCAGCATTGGAATCCCACCATGGGATTCCTACCATAGCTACACACACACATACACTTTTCATACGCATACTGCACTCTCATTTGCCCACTAGAATCCACTATTCCTTGGTAGTCGGACCTCCATTTGACATATACTTTGACGCCGCATTTGTTCAGAATAGAGCATATCTCTCTATCACCGCAACCAAGTCAGATTCTCTTGAGTCCCCCTCTTTTTCCTCCCCTTTTTCATCCTCCATATCTATCTCAATTTCCTATGGCGGCGGCTGAGGCTTAATACCATATCTTTTTTTATGTTCTTTTGCCAACTTCTCTCTTTTATAGCAGCTTCCTCAGCTTTCCTGGTTGTAATTACATGGTGGGTGGAGGATATTGCTTTGAATAGGCTGGTGTTCAGAATTGGTAGTTACGGTGGCGCAAAGGCACTGATATAAGAGGAAAGTAGGAACAAGGTAGGAACGAAATTACCTATGTATCAACTCGACGGCTCAAGTGTGAGAAAAAGTCCGTAAGGGCAAAAACCTTGGAACTAGAATCTAAGTACAGGCAATGTACAAAAAGTCCATACAGAAAGAGATGCAAGAAAAGAACAAAAAAAAAAACTAGAATGTACAACGGAGACCGTGTAATGACGAGGGTAAATGAGAAAAGAAAAACGAAATAGTATATCCGGGAGAATATGTTCGCTGGAAGGGCGACTCGGGTGCACAAAAAAAAGATGCCAAAAATAATGAGGGGGTGAAAGAAAAATAGAAAGATAGACTTATTAGTATGGAGGACGACCGATTCCACTCGCACGTCGGCCGGAAGGAAATCCGGATTTCGAGGAGGCTGATGTGGTGGGACGGCTTACGTAGGCCAGGGGACTGCTGCTGCTTCGGTATCCATTCAGGAACTTCTTCAGTTCATCGCGCTGGCTGGATTCGAAGGAGTCTCCGTTAGCCTCTCCGATTTGATGAGCATCGGCAGCGAGGGTGTTGCTGCTGCGGCTCTTTGTACGGTTAAGAGACTTCTTTCGAGAGTGTTGTGAGAGATCCGACGGTGTAGTTTGGAAGGAATTATCAGGAGCGGTAGATGGTCGGTCGATGAGCAAAGACCGCTGGGAATCGACCGGGAAGCTACCGGGAATGGCCAAACCAGCAGGGATAGGCGGTACGGGAGGGATTTCCTCTGTTAGGTACAGCGAGTTCCTCTCGCCGGAGAGAGCAACATCTGAGGCACGCACATTCTCGCCATTAATCGACTGTTCATTTTCCTGGGGTCTGATCGAGGCGGCGTCTGGGTCCATTTCAGAGGCAGAATAACCGCTGACCATGCTATCACTACCAGAAGAAATAATGCTCATGTTTGATGCGTCAACGCGACCTCTCAGTGGGCTTAGTCGTCGGTTTGGGTTCTCGGTGTTCACAGAGAGCACCCGTCGGAGCTCGGTGACACGCACTGGAGATCCTCTAGTGCTATTGTTCTCTGAGGTCTGCGAAGCCTCGGGAACACTCATACGGCGGTTCTTGTCGGAGCTAGTAGGGGAAACGGTCGGAGCACCGTTGGTATTACTGTTGCGAGCCACAGTGCCGGCACGGGAGCCATTGATAGAAAGAGCTTTGAAGCTTTCCTTCTCGACAGCGGCAATGCAGGCCTCTCGAGACCAAGAAGACAGCATCTGTTCCTTGACGGTTGATGGGAGACCGCTCTCAGCTTGTGGTTGGAACTCCGCCATAGAGTTTATCAGAACTGGGAAACTGAAGCCTTGCGCCAGCGCAGTTGTGGGGCTTTGTGGTGGCGATGTGACGGTCTGGCTATAGGACTCGTCGATTCCATTCACCAAGCCCTCCGCATTCTGGAAGGGTGTCAATATCGACTGATTTGAATTATAGCGGGAAGAGTTGTTATCATCTATGGCGATGCCATCAACCGGGGTTGGGGGCGAATGAATCTTGGTTAACCACTGGCCATTGCTCTGACGCTTCTCAATTTCTTTTTGAATTTCAATGCCAGCGTTGGTGGACACAAGATGGAAAATTTCTGAAACTGCCAGAAGATATCCATGGACCAGGCTTCCCACGTTCACGCGAGCTGTATATCCCAAGTCGAACGAAGTAGAGAGATCTTCCTGCAGCTTCAAGACCATGGGAAGGCCAAATTGAAGTGCGTTGACGCCAAGGTTGTCGACCAGGCTTGTCAACAGGAGATGAAACAAGAGTACATCAGATTCACTGGCAGCTGTCTCAAGAACAGAGTCGTAAATAGCTAGATGCAAGAGACGAAGGAATCTAGATTGTGCAACCATAATAACCTTCTCTTGCTGGTTTCCTGGGGCCGAGATGGTTCGTCGGCCCTGTCGCTCCTGCTGCTCCGAGTCACGCTTCGATGACGGCTTGATGTACTTTGGAGCTCCCACTTGGACCTTGAGGTCACGTTTGTGTGTCTCTAGTTGCAGCCATACCAGGAATGCGTCAACGTAAGCGAAGCGGACCTCTCGGTCAGCGTCTCGGACAAGATCCTGTGTGCCTTCCCACACTTGAATGCCCACTGGATTCTTAGTTTCGGGGTCCTCCGATGTGGCAGACTTTTTCGAATTCGCCACGATGAGAATTGCTTTCACAGCCCGGAGAAAAGTCAGTTTAGCAGTCGTTGAGGAAAAGGCCTCCACGTGGAATTTACCCCATGGACTGTCTGCATTGGATTGGACCGGGGTGACAGGGACAGCCTTGGTTTCATGGACGGTGGCCAAAGTAGAGGGCGCAGCGCTATCAAGATTGACCGCTGGCTTGAAATGTCGCAAAATGGCTCGCATCATGTCAAAGACTTGGTCTCCATAATATGTATGGGTTGCTAGGTTCCCAATACACTGTTCTAGAAGACTCAGTAACATCTTCCGTTTAACAGAGGCCCCACTACCAGACTGCTTTTCAGAGTCGGGGGACAATATATTCGCAACGTAGTTCATCAGACCAAGCAGAATGTCCATAACACTCAATCCAATCATATTAACAGAAGACTTCAGGAGCCAGTCCGCCACCGTGAGAATGGTAAAGGCCGGATCCAAAGCATCTTCCTTGGGACTTGTTTCGAGCAAGATATCGATTGCCGTCACCAAGATGATGAAACGGACCTGAACTGGGCACCAGTTCGCAATGAGTCCAATCAATGAGGTAGCCCAGTTCTCACCGTTCTCGCGACTCGTTGTTGGAAGACGCTTGCTGGAGACGAACCGCACGATAGTCGATGCCGCAATTCGAATCTGGCCACGGTTACTCCCGGAAATGATAATATGCTCGAGACAGCGAAGAGCCAGTAACCGCGCATCAATCTCTGCTTGATGATCCACAGCGGCTGTCGGCTGAGCCGCCAAAGTAGGATCACCCTCTGGAATATCAACCGTCACAATGCTCGTTCGCCGGTTAACATTGACAGGTGCTACCTCTCGCTCTTCTTTTTCAATCTCAGCAAGCCGTTCCGTCAAGGGAATAATCACATCTTCATCTGGAGAGTACAAATTTTCCAGAATGACGGGCAAAATGATCTTTAAGCAGTTTCCACCATCAATGGCTAGACTTTCAGAGCCAATCACGCTTTTAATCGCACGAAGTCCAGCATTTCTCCACCGTATCGCAACTGGGGGGCTGAGCTTGACAGGCGAGTAGTTTTCAGAGGAAGGATCGGCGAAACTAGCATATGTCTGTACGACATCTCGGTATTTATTAATGATTCCTTGTTCGGCAGCGATAGTTGCAATGTCCTGGTGCCGGCAGAAAGTCTCAAAAGTCTCAATGGACTCCTCTACCATGGAAATTTCATTCGATCCAAGAACGGTTTCGATGATGGTTAAGACGGATTGCGCATAGATGGGTAGATCGCGAGGGACTTTCTCGATGAGCGCAGTCAGGATGTGAAGCGCAACCTGGACATTTCTAAGCAAATGTTATTATCAGTACTTTTTTCTCTCCTTTTTATGTAATGCCATAGTGTAGGCAGTTATGTTGGATTCTGTTACACTCACCCCAACCTGCGCCTCCAGACATCTTTGGCAACTCTTTTTTCCAAGAAAGCGCCGACCTTGGTCAGCTTACTGCGACGTGTACTGGCATAGTACAGCAGATAGGAAAGTTCACTGGGGTTCGGCTTCACTTCCGAAACACCTTTCTGGTATTTGGGATAGCACTTGAGCGTCAAGACCTGATGCTTGGGCCGACACGATTGGCGAACTGATTCCATTGGAGGTAATGCGTACCCCCGCCGGAGATGTGCGGTGAGTTCAGAGGAACTTCAGGGGAGAAGGAGAGATTTCCGGGATGATTGGTTCGAAAGCGTAGTTTAGCGCATAGGGGAACTATTGAGGGGTGACGTTCGAAGCCACGTTAAGACGGAAACGGCTGAGAGTGATGAGGTAGTTTTAGGCCGATCACCAGGGGGAAGTGGGGCTGATTCAACCACCACCTTTTTGCAATAATCACGATAAATGCGATGCCAGGATAAGAAGCAAATCCAGGGTGAATTATGAAGTGTGAAGAAGGATGATAGAGAAGGAAGAAATATGGGCAAATGTGTAAGTTCTCCAAGAAACTGGGGTATGACGCCAAGACTCCTATTTTTTTTTTTTTTTTTTTTTTTTTCTAGAAATTCTACGGCCTAGATCTACTTGGACGATTGAGATCGAGAGACTTTATATTGTCACTGAAACTGCTTAGTTACTCCGGACATAATAGCAGCCAGAAGAGGAAATGTATTAGTATCTACCAAGGTAGAAGACACAAGACACTATGTGATTGTGTCCTTTGAAGCCTTTTCTGAAGATATCATAGGAAGACACTCCGTATATTGATAGTAGCCCATTTTATTTGTTCTGGAGTTGTCCCCTGAACTTATTCCATGGTCGTTCAAGAATACGGCTGGAGTCCGGGGCCAGCCTTGTACCTGGAATTGTTGATGTGCTCCGCGATGATCACTTCAGGTGAAATAGCGGATACAGTATATCCATTCTCTGGGCCATTTGATACGCATTTGATAGAGAGAGTTCTTTGACAATGTCCCCAGTGACGGTTTGGGAAATTCCACGGTTCGCTCAATGAATTCCTGTGTGATTTCAAGTTTTAGACCCGTTCTGCTGGTCCTTCTCTGCAGGACCTTCCGCTTTCGCTTCAGCATCAGAAGGCTTTACCGGCCCGCTAAACCCAGCAAGTCCATCAATAACCTGTGGCTGAATGATAGCATGTCGAAAGGTTTTTTCTTGAAGAAGTCGTAGGGCGCGCAGAGTTGGACCGGGGTGGGTCAGGAATTGCGAGTACTCGGGCGTCTTCCAGTAGGAGTAAAGGTAGGCTAGGTATGCAACGAATGCTTGGGCATCGGGAGAAGAATCGGATTCATTGTCATTGTCATCGGCGCGAATACCCAGCAGATTTTGGTAGTTCACAGCCAGGTGAGACAAGTAGTAAGGGTTTGCCAGGGACGAGACAAATTCAAGCTCGAGGGTGAAGCGAGGATTGGTTAGAGTAGGAGCCGGAGGCTGCGCTGAGTTGTCCATAGCTGGGAAAGAGTTGAGGGAGTTGAGATTCGGAGATTTGGAAATGGAAGAAGCTGAAGCTTGGGTTCACCGCCTGGAACTACTTTAATTTCCATTCGCAGTAAACATTACGGCTCATCAGCTAATCTTGAAGAAGTGAAAATTAAATTGATCTAGTATTGAGTACTTTACAATTGACCATATGATGGAGCTTGGAGGGAAAATGATGTCAGAAGAGGAAATTAATGAGAGCGAAGTATGTACTCACTTCGCTGTCTCTTATTACCTGCTAATCTCAACTTTGGAAGATGACTTAGGTAGGCCTTCATTCAATTCTCATTAAGCCAATGAGCCTATGAAGTAGTACATTGGCATAGGCTTAGAGATGTGGGGACATAAAGCAGCTAGTCGACGTATATATATATATATGTTGATTGACAAGAATCGAGCTCAGGGTAGCTACAATTGGGTCATGTCATTCCTGACATTCCAGTAGGTGACTCTCAGCAAGCATTAATTATGAAGTATAGATCCTACAAGATACTTCAAGCCCAGCTATGGAGACTTGAATGGCCTGGGTTGACCCAACGCTATGGAGAAGACATATCGGATTACGTATCCGTCCGAGCTAACATGAAAGTTGACGCCGGTGGGAAAGAAGGAAGTTCACATAAGAATTGGAGCTGATAACACGGATCGTAATTTGGTCAACAGTGCTGTATCAAGGTCCTTCCTCGACCAGAGAATAACACGGCTATACTCCGTATGTGCCTTACACATCGGGATCTCAACGGCTATCGACAACAAAGCTCGACTGTGGCTAGATACAGGTCGGTTCGGCCCAGGGCCAGCCAAGTCTAACCAGATCTACAGGATATCGACCTGATTCGTTGAAAGTTGATAGGATGATGAAATGTGATAATTTTGAAACGAACGAGTCATCACATAAATGAAGTATATCACATCCCGTCAGTATTGAATCAGGGTAGGCACTGCTAGTAGGTAGTAGATATGATGTATGATGTGTGGATTTGGCCCAGAAAGAACATGAGTCGTCGTTAGCCTTCGACATGATGGATCGTAAAGTTTCCCATCAAGGAGCATCGTGGGTGAAAAGCCGCATATGCATCTTTCCTTATCTTTTGCAGCCACAAATCCACATTCAAGGATGACATCAACCGAGTCTGGAATGCTAACGTCATTCCTGGGGCTATTTTAATACTGGAAGTCTCAGGGAATCCTTGAAGTTGGAAGTTCCAACATATTGTGTTAAAGTTGAATCTTCCTCATTACACAGTATGTTCAGGGGAAACGGAAGTGCGAGTGGGAAGTCCAAGAAGTGGAGTATACCTATAGGTTGATCGTCGTCGGTCTTTCCCCCCTGGGATGGGAATAAGTGAAGGAAGCCCATAGTCTAGGGCGTTTGCTTTAAAGATGCAAGGTTAAAATTAAAAAAAAAGAGTATCCGCTTTGAAGACTTTTCACATCATGCTACTAGAAAATAAAGGGGATATTAATAGTATTATTAATTAGAAAAGTCAAGTTGCCTCCTTGTGGTCGATCTCGTTCTTTACTTTCCCCGTTGATCCCGTCCTCCCTTTCGGCTTTCTTCTTCTCCATCTCTCTCTCTTCCTTCCAGTCACACCTTTTCTGTGTTTCATCACTATCACACCTTCCTCCTTTCTTATTCGTGTCACAGCACATCTAATTTCTTATCCTATTGACTTCTCATCTTTCTCCCCCACTCAATCCGTTTCATCTTACCATGACTGCCCCTCCAGCGTTCGGGCAAGCGCCCGGCGTTTCGCTTTCGCCAGCAGGTATGTTGCTTATCTCTGCCCCCCGGTGATCTCTTTGGATCCAAATTTGAGAGGAAATAAGAGCAATTGCCTTATATATGCAAATAAGCGCCTTCTTCATGCACCTTGCTAACACTGACTCAAATAGACCCATTCTCTCCAACTGGAGGTAGCTTTGGCTCCAACAACCCTTTTAGAAACCGTGCTTTGTCTCCTGCAGCTCCCTCTACTGGTACGGAACGTCCTCGATCGACAAATCCCTTTTTAGACGACGTAGACGTTATTTCTCCGCAATCAGCTCCAGGAATGTCTACGGGCGGCAGCCTTTTCTCACCTGTCGACCAGCAAGACATGACTAGCAACACTCGTGATTTATTTGTATGTCTCTTTCTTTGGATAATAGAATGGATTGTTACTGATTTTCTGATGACAGGAGAATCTTTCTCTTCAAGGTGCACCCACATCTGCTGCACCGGCACCTCGATCAAGTGCATCTCGCCCCCCTCCCAGTAATAATAATCCCCCTCGAGGACCGCCTAGTCTCTCCCGTCCACCGCGAGAGAGAAGGGATCAAGAGGGTGGAGACCGTGAGCGTGGTGACCGGGAACGTGGAGATCGAAGAGAGCGCCCGTCTGGACGACCAAAGGATCCAAAGGATCCCTTCGACATTTTTGCCGACCCCCCTAGAAAGCCATCGAGTGGCGTGAGACCTCGTGATAAGTCTTCTTCTCGCCGACCCCGCCGCAATTCCGAGTCATCGGTGATGGATCGCTCATCTAGAATTTTCGATGATGATGATGAGCAACGACGACGAGAGCGCCGACGCCGTGAGCGCGAAGCCCGCCATCGTGAGCGGGATGGTAAACCTCGCTCTTCTCGCAAGAACCGTCAACTCGACATTATTGATAAACTTGATGTGACAAGCATCTATGGCACTGGCAGTACGTCTTCCACCCTGTTTGAATATTGTATGTACTGATCTATCAATTCAGTGTTCCATCATGACGGCCCCTTTGACGCATGTAACCCTCATCGCAACCGCAAGGGCTTGCGTGCTGCACCAATGCAAGCGTTCCCCAAAGGATCTGCCAACATGGCTCTGGGTGGTTCCGGTCCACTCAACTCGAACATCGACCTTAACCTCTTTCACGGCCGAACTGAAGAAGGCTATAATGACTTCTCTGGAGGAGCCATTCAGCGCCAACCCGACACAGTCACATTCGATGCCACCGCTCGTATCGACCCTATCCACGGTGGTGAGACAGTTGGTTTAGGTACCAGCACTTTTCTCGACGGTGCTCCCGCCAGTCGCTCGGCCGCACGTCGCCAGAGTGAGAATGAGGCGTCGAACGCTCAGAACGGAGGTCTTGCTCGCAAGAAGAGTCTGGCACAGCGACTGCGTGGACGAGCTGGTACCGGCCGTATGCACTCCCCGACTGAAGGGAACTTTGTTGCACACCATGCCCCTATGGGCTCAAGCCACTCAGCATCTTCTCGTGGTAATGAGGGCAATCCGTTCTTCCAGGACTACGACGAGGAGTGGGACAAGAAAGGATCCCGGATTGAGGAGTCACGTTTCGAGGGAGGTGGTCGAATGCGCTCATCCAGCAGCCCCAAGCAGGCAACAGGGCTGGAGCGCAAGCCTACCAATGACCCGATTTTTGAAGAGCCAAAGCTCAACTCAGGTGGCGGTGGATTTTTGAACCGTATGAAGAGCTTACGCAAGCCGCGCCCGGAGCGCCCGCGCCGCACCAGCAGTGATCAATAAGCTGGTCATTGATCGAAGGAAATGACTGCAAGGCTGAGGACCGGTCAGATTTATGATCTTAGAATGATGCAGGCACTATCCTATCGTTACCTGTCGACCCGGTTCCTCAAAAGTTTAGGGTTGATGAATTCTTTATGTAATACCCCCAACATTGCGCGCCACCAGCCATTGGGGCCGAAGGCGTTAACCTGGGAATTTGTTGATATGGCTTCCTTGGCTTTTTCGTATTTGAATCAGTTGCTTTCCTTTTTCGTATTACTTAGCTCGTCTTTCAATCCATATCATTCAGATTAGATCAATCTTTAGAAGGCTATACCTGGAGTAATCACTGTAACTCAGCTGTTGAATCACGCCCCTGCAAGAGAAAAAAAATTAGACGTCAACATGAATAGTGTTTAGCCTACTATGGTAAGCAAATCAGCGTACATCCATTGATTCGGACGATTCGTAGACAACGGGCATGAATCCTTACCTTGAACCAAGCAGATTATAGGTTGCTACGTAGCTTTTGATAGATATTCATATTAAATTGATATTGATCACGATAGCTTCGTCAGATGATATTGCGCCTTAGTCATTCTCTGACTGAAATCCATTCCCATCCATGATAGTTAGCCCTAACCACAATCCCAATCTCAATCCCAATCCAGTCCCAATCTCAGTCCCAATCCCTGTCCTAGTCCCAAGTCATAGAAAGTCAAAATCCAAGTAAGAGACGGATACTACCACCAAGACAGTATGAAAACACCATGTCGAAATGATAGATCCCATCAGTATCCTGGTGAAGAAGGTTAGCAAACAGCCAGTCAGTGACAAGTCCACTAACTAAACTAACCACTCTGTTCACGTCGAACATCACCACCAGTCCCAGCCTGACCGGCAGCATCTCGAATCCCTTGCTCATCACCGCGCAACTTCTCAAAATAAGCCTTAACGTCCTCAGCGCTAACAGCCTGCCCACTCTCGGCATAAGGCTTCAAGAACGTCTTCACCTTATCTCGGAGATGGGTGTAAACCATAGCGCCTTCAATGGCGCGGACTCGATCGACAGTGCTGAGTGCTGCCTCGCCGCGTTCGAGGAGACTACCTGTACCTGAGATGCTTGCGTCGCCGTTTTCGGAGAGAGGGGGCTCGTAAGTGTCTTCTTCTTCGCGCAGCTGTGGGTGAGAAAGGAGGTTGGGGAAGCATTCTGTGCAGTGGCAGAGTTTGTCATAGAAGTTCTCTTTTAAGAAGAGGGAGAATGATTCGGTTGGGCCTTTGCTGGGGAGAGAGGCGTGTTTTGGTTCGGTGTTTTCGGGAGTTGCTTGATTCTCTGAAGCGACCTTATCTTCGGTGACCTTTTCTGAGGCGACCGGCTCTGAGCTGACCATCTCTGAGGTGGCAGTTGTGGATGACTGTTCTGCAATGGTGGCAAGGATCGACTTCTTGGGCTCTTCCTCGATGGTGGCAAGGGTCGATGCCTCGCATGCTTCCTTGGTACGCTTTGTGGGGGCCTCTTCCTGGTCAGATTCTTTGTCTTCTGCTTTGCGTTTCTTCGGGTTATCTGTCTCTTCCTTTGAGCTCTCAGGGGCTCGTGTGTGCGTTTGAGTTTCGCAAGGTAACTCCTCTTTCATGCCACCATTCTGATAAACGGGGGAAAAAATCCAGGTGTTCCTGCATATCGCTTAATCCACGGGTTAGATTCGACACATTTGTAGCAGATAAGGACTGCCCAATCATCCTGTTCGGGGAAACCAGGGGGCATAGGCGGATCCTCGTCCAATTCCTCGACAGCTTCATCAACAAGACTCGGTTTCTTCAGACTCTCCTCGTACCAGTCTTTTGAAATGCCGATAAGACATTCTGGGTGCCACCAGTCTTCCCCACAGCCGCCAGTCGCGACAGAACCAAGACCCAAGCATTGAAACATAGTTCCTTTCTCCGAGTTTGGATCATACGATTCGCCACAGCCACAAAACTTGTTGCGAAAGTTATCGTTGTATGTGTTGGTAGATGCTGCTTCCTGGGAGTGGACGCCTTTGCGACCAGTTTTGGGGTCGACGCGCAGACTGCATGGGGAGGTGGAAGGCAGACGAGAAGTTCCACAATCACAGACAAAGTTGCGCTTTTGGAAAAGCTCAACTAGGGTGTGTTCGCCATGGCAGACAATGGAGCAAGAGTAGCAGACCGCGGCAGCAGAGTATGGATCATCGGCGTTGGCAGGAGGAGGGTTGCAAGTCAGACATGAGAAGAGGCTCTGACGCAGCGGACCGAGATCATGGGTACAGGAATCGAACGACTGAGTCCTGTCAGTAATGCGCTTAGGGAATAAATCAGCCATGGCCTACATATGGCAGAATCTCACGGGCATCAGCCTCCAGACGGGTCTGATCGTCGATGAATCTGGCAGCCGGTTAATTGAAAACGTTCAGATAGCGTAGGATTTCATCTGATGATGCGCACTCTTTGGCAGTCTGAGAGTCCTGTGACGCAAAGCTATCGCGCCGAGAACCGAGCTGATGTGCAGCAGTACTAGGAGGGTCCATTTTAGCAATTGTTTGTGCTGTCAAGGACGGATGTTAGATGTAATAGGGTTCGAGCTGGAGTGTGACGATGGTTTAGCCACCCTTGGGTACGCTCCGATAGTAAGAAGGCGTTCTCACACGAAGGCTTTGGAGGCTAATGTAGTCCCGTATACTGAGAATGATTCGCTCCGTGGGAAAGTAAGAAGATGTAGGGTTCGAGTTGGGACGTGACACGATAATATACCCTTGGGATTTTGAAGCCCGCGTTGCGATTACACGATGTTTGTTTAGTTTGCAGATTAATTCCAAAACGGAAACATCAGTTCTCACGTGACTAACCACTTTTACCTCACTTCAACTTCACTTCCATGAACTAGACATTTTACTTTGGCCTCACTTACTTTTCAATTGATGGCTCGATATTTATTTGAACCTCAGTCCCCTGTCACTTGAACCTGACTTTAGATTTTACTCTAAATTTCTCTTTCACGCTATCATCACGTGTCATCCTAATTAGGTTAAATTGAACTTCCCTCTTAAGAGCGATTGCTTTTTCTTGCTATATTTAATAGAACATATTCATTAATATGTCGGTATCATGACATCAATAAGAGATCACTGGGACGATATTTCATGATTATGTTCCAAATATTCAATGTCATAATGGAAATGTATACTACCGGTGCAAAGTGACGCGTTACGCGTTCCGTGTTTCGCGTGTTTTCTCGAGTTTAATTTCCACCTCCCGCCTTTATTTCTCCCTTCCCTAACAACCTCCTATCAACCACACCTTCGACGCCTCCGGCAAAATTATACCCTTTTGTGTCTCCATTAATTTGGGTCTCCCTTTTCATAGCATAATTAAGCCATATTGAAATCTTGACATAATAAAGGCACACAACATGGAGTAAGTTATTCTTTTTTGCCCTCTTTTAAACACCGACAAGCTAATGTTGCTCTCTACAGTCCCCTCCGGCCTAGCGAATCGGCCGCAAACCGTGGTCCGAGATCAAATACTCGCAAGCGTTCCAGAGAGCCAGATGATATGTCCTCTCCGGCTCCATTGCCCCCCTCTAGTCGTATGTAACAGAGATGTAAAAGTCTGCGGGGTCAAGTTCCTTACTGACAATATTTGCAGCTACTGCACTCGGCTCATCTCCTCCCCCGATGCCATTTGATGACGATGAGGAGGAAGAAGAAGATCCTGAGCTAGTGCCTGATATTGATGATATGGATGAGCTGGCCGAAGATGAGGATGGCATTGACCTGTTCGGCGACAGTTTTGAGCGGGATTATCGCGATGGCCAGGAAGATCGGTACGAGAACGAGGCATACATTGATGACGATGGAGATCACCAAGAGCTGGATGCCGCCGCTCGCCGACAATTGGATGCTCGGTTAAATATCAGAGATCGTGAATTTGCCCGTCGACGTCGCATGCCGGCCGCTTTCTTGCAGGATGATGATGAAATGTCGCTTGATCTCTCGCGTCAGCCGCGTCGTCGGCGTCACCACTACGATGAGGATAATGATGATATGGATATGGCCGATGAGGGCATGGAAGAGCTGTCGCTGGAAGAGTTGGCCGATGTAAAGGCAGCCAATATCACAGACTGGGTCACTCAGCCCCAGGTCCTTCGCTCAATCTACCGCGAGTTCAAAGCCTTCTTGACTGAGTTTATCGACCCTAGCGGCCACTCTGTCTACGGTAACCGAATCAAGACTCTTGGCGAGGTTAATTCGGCTTCCCTGGAGGTGTCTTACGCCCATTTGAGCGAGACTAAGGCTGCTCTGTCCTACTTTTTGGCCAATGAACCCACCGAGATCTTGAAGGTTTTTGATCAGGTTGCTCTTGACGTAACACTCTTCCACTACCCTCAATACCACGACATTCACAACGAAATCCACGTCCGCATTACCGATGTGCCCATCATCTACACTCTCCGTCAGCTTCGCCAGTCTCACCTCAACTGTCTTGTCCGCGTTGGTGGAGTAGTTACCCGCCGCACAGGCGTGTTCCCCCAGCTGAAGTACGTGATGTTCAAGTGCCAGAAGTGTGGTATCACCCTTGGTCCGTTCCAGCAAGAAGCTAGCGCCGAGGTGAAGATCTCTTTCTGCCAAAACTGCCAGAGTCGTGGTCCCTTCACCGTGAACACTGAGAAGACCGTCTACCGCAACTACCAGAAGTTGACTCTGCAGGAGTCTCCCGGCTCTGTCCCCGCTGGTCGTCTTCCCCGTCAGCGTGAAATCATTCTGCTGGCTGATCTGATCGACTCGGCTAAGCCCGGTGACGAGATCGAAATCACTGGTATCTACCGCAACAGCTATGATGCGCAGTTGAACAACAAAAATGGCTTCCCTGTGTTTGCCACCATTATTGAGGCGAATCACGTAGTCAAATCACACGACCAGCTGGCTGGATTTAACTTGACTGAGGAGGATGAGCGTGAGATTCGAGCTCTCTCCCGCGACCCTGAGATTGTGGACAAGATTGTTCGCTCTATGGCTCCCAGTATCTACGGTCACCTGGATGTGAAGACCGCTGTCGCACTCTCACTCTTTGGCGGTGTGAGCAAACAGGCCCAGGGTAAGATGAACATTCGTGGTGACATCAACGTTCTGCTGCTTGGTGACCCCGGTACTGCCAAGTCACAGGTGCTCAAGTTCGTGGAGAAAACAGCCCACCGAGCCGTCTTTGCAACGGGTCAGGGTGCTAGTGCCGTCGGTTTGACAGCTAGTGTTCGCCGCGACCCTCTGACCAGCGAGTGGACTCTGGAGGGTGGTGCGCTGGTGTTGGCCGATCGCGGTACATGTTTGATTGACGAGTTTGACAAGATGAATGACCAAGATCGAACTTCTATCCATGAAGCTATGGAACAACAGACCATTTCCATCTCCAAGGCTGGTATTGTCACCACCCTTCAGGCTCGCTGCTCAGTCGTCGCCGCTGCCAATCCCACAGGTGGTCGATACAACGCCACCAAGCCCTTCTCACAAAACGTGGAATTGACCGAGCCTATCCTTTCCCGTTTCGACATTCTGTGCGTGGTGCGCGACTTGGTTGATCCGACCGAAGACGAGCGCTTGGCCAATTTCGTGATTGAGTCTCATCACCGTTCTAACCCACTCCGACCTCTGCGCAATGACTTGGGTGATCTGGTTAACACTGAGGGTCACCTCGTCGATGAAGAGGGCTATCGCATCGACCAGAACGGCCGCTTGCCTCTTTCGCAAGATGAGCTGGCCCATCGTGCCGCTGAGAAGAAGAAGGCTGAAGATGAGAGGGAAGGCGAGATTCCGCAAGAGTTGCTGCGCAAGTACATCCTGTACGCCCGCGAACGATGCCACCCAAAGCTGTACCAGATCGACCAGGACAAGATCGCCCGTCTATTCGCGGATATGCGTCGCGAGTCTCTCGCTACTGGAGCCTACCCCATCACTGTAAGTCCAACTCTGATCTCTCCGTCAAGTATACCCATACTAATTTCCTATTAGGTCCGTCATCTCGAAGCCATCATGCGTATTTCTGAGTCCTTCTGCAAGATGCGTCTATCAGAGTATGTTTCCTCGCAGGATATCGACCGTGCCATCGCCGTGACTGTGGAATCTTTCATCGGTAGCCAGAAGATCAGCTGCAAGAAGGCGTTGTCTCGTGCATTTGCTAAGTACACCCTCGCCCGACCCAAGGCGCAATCCAAGCGTCGAGCTGGTGTCGCCAGGCCAGACGGCAATGTGCCGCGTACTGTGTCCACGGCGCATTAAGCATTTCGCCATGGTTTAAGTCTTTTGGTTTGTTTCATGTTAAAATACCATCTTGTCTTGTGGTGTGTGGCGTTTACTGAGTATATTTTTTGTTTTCTCGGGCTGCCTCTCGTTGGGCCATGATTTAATGAAATGAACAATAATTTCTACAATTTTGCTGCATCCAGACTCAGCGACTCGTAAATTCCAAGCCCTAGAACGATACAATTTTTGAATCATAGATATAGCTACTATCCTAGCAGCGGTAAATACATCTGGGGCTAATCGCTGACAATTGTAAAGTGCCCGCATATGTGGTCTTAACTATACGGAGGTACCTGGCTGGTTCAATCGCTTTCAAGGTTGCTGCGCTTGATCTGCTCCGGCTTGAATCGATCTTATCACAGGATGGGCTTGACTTATATATTCATTCTGGTTGTTGCTGCCGACCTAGCTCTTCCGTCTCCATAGTCAATTCCTTCACGAATAGAGAACTCAAAAATCCTAAAACTCAAAGCGCAGCCAGTTCATACCAGATAGTCTGCATGGCGTCCTTGTATGCCTCTCGAAGAAGGCCCCGCAGAGCAGGGGAGATGTCGAAACCTCACAGATTAGGAATAAATCCCACAGTCGCCCTAGGATTTTTCAACAATGCCACAGAAGCAAGCAAAGCGATTCCGTCAATGCTGTCGGTAAAAATACTGCTGAATGTAGTGGAACCAACGGCAAGACCAAAAGAGCCCTAAAAATCGAAAAGCCAACAGTCATAGCTAGGGAGGAGGATTGGTCCTATAGTGAGAGAATATCACAGCTGACGGCGAGAGATACTCATCCAATCCAGATTTCCCATTCATATCGCCGGAGGAAGTCAACGATAAAGACAGCAATTTCTGTGAAAACGAAGACCACATAGCAGAATAGTAGGTTATGGAATGAATTCAGGAATTTGCACGCTGTAAAGATCCGATTGTTAAACAAGAAGAATTAGCTAAGGAAGGGAAGGCCGAATGCTCTTATCCAGAGAGAGACTGGGCATATCATCGAGTATCGACCCGTTACATTACCCTAATCCTCTCCGGCGTCTCGTACGACGTGCCGTGGGCTGCCGTTGTTCTGCGTTACCGTCCCATAAGAGTAAGGCGTCCTCGGTGGCCGTAGTGGTTTATTGTTTCCTCTATCCGCTGTTGAGATAATACCATTAACGCTTAAGCCCACTCTCTGGATTATCTTAGCTGTTATACGACAGTATCTACCTATAAAATTAGAGAGTGGTGGCTTATGCTTTTTGTGAAGTCATGGTGGAGGTCTAGAAGTTGTGATAGAAAGAATAGGCTTACGCCTATCACGGTTGCGTCCCTACTATTAATAGTAATGTCGGCCGAGTGCAGTAATTCGTTCTAGTCGTCTTGTGCGTAGATTAACTGTAATGAGACCAACTATTACCCTTGTCCTATATGGTCCACCACTACAGCAAAATAGTGAGATAACTGCCCCCATCTTCAAGTCTATATGATGATGCAGACCTCGAGAGAGCTAAACGCTAGAAAGTTTTATAACGGGATTTTGGTATTACTGTTGCGATAGCCGCCTGAGAAACAATGCTAAACTGTTGGAACCAATGGAATCTGGTTTGCTGAAGTAAATGAACTCGGGAAGTGAATGAGCTCGGGAAGTGAATGAAACCAGTGGAATCGGGGCATATCCGATTCCATCGCGGGAACTTAGAATGAACACACATCTTATCGCATAACTTATTACACGTACAACGTAGTAGTAATAGTGCATCGAGATCCCTGTGAACCGACACTAACACAACTCGGAGGACTAGGCTAACTATCAGAGCAAACAGCACCCCGGTATAGACTGCATCGCGACATCCTTGTTCAATGTGCATCGCAAACAATACCTTTGAGCAGTCTGCATTTACAACAGTGATGTCCCGTCTCTTCTGTTTTATAAGTAGCTAGTCCTTGACATGAATGGAAAAACAGACTTTACAACTACCCCAATATTCACCTTGTAGGAATCTACATAGTAGCATTACCTCCTAGTGGTGAGTATGGGTTCGTAAGGTTACTGTTGCGACAGCCGAGAAACAAGGCCATCAACAGACGGAAAGTATTTCGGCCGAAAAAGCTTCTGCCGAGACAGCGACTCCGGAACTGGATTAGTATATCACGGCATCCTTGAACGATATGCATTCATCGCAAACGACACCCTTGAGCGATGCGCATTCGCGACAGTAATGTCCCGTCTTCACCGTCTCTTCTGTCTCGGACGAATGTTGACATTCGTCCAGAGCAGAGGGGCGCCCATATACTATAAGTAGCTAGTTCTTTCGTCAATGAAAAAGCAGACTTCACAACAACCACAATATTCAGTACTGTAGAGACCACTACACTTGGTGGTTTGTCTACGGTGTTGAGTAGTGGTTTGTTGAAGCTCACCAACTCCTTTCTACTGCAGTAAACTCCAATTCCCTTTTACTGCAGTAAGGACTCGAGCACCGTTCTCAGTTATCGGCGACTAGCTAGCTACGCTCGCTAAGCGAGCGACAGTTACAACAACCTCAGCACAACCTCAGCTAGCTTATAGCGACAATTACCGCAGTCTTACCCCTCCCACCTTGAGTCCAACAATAGCTACAATAGCTGTCAGAAAAATCCTAGCACTGAGCTCACCACCTATTCATCATACAGATAGAGTGATACGCCAAGGCTAGGCAACCAGCGACGTATAAAATGAACTCTTTTCGGTAGCATAAAAAGCCTAGGGAGAAAGGGAGGATAGAAAATCGTGAGAGATATGGAGCGAGACATGTTATACACGTGATACCTTTTGAGACAAAATCCATGTAAAGAAAGTTAATTTTAGGTCCGTGACGATAGAGGCCCCTAATCTTCAGGCTTAGGCCTGCATGATGATTTAGACCTCGGCATGTTTTGCTTTCTACTAAAGCCTTTTCTTAAAAGGGCATTGTCCTACCATTTTATTCTTCTAGTAAGAAAATAGGGGATATTTCAAGATGGCGCTACAAGATTATGTGGGCCGAATCCAGAAGGAACCCTTCCTTGTATGTATCCCCACCTACCTTTCCCGAAAAATAAATGGTATCCTAATGCGGCTCCTTAGATCTCAAACAGCTTTTTCTTAGGACTCGCTCTTATCGGAGTATTTGTCCGCTTTATAGTCCGGTTCCATGTGCAGAAGCGCCGGTTCCAGATCGAGGATACACTACTTATATTGGCCACTATTTTCCTACTAGCAGCTCTGACAATCATGTATAGTAAGGTGATTACCCCAATGTTCTTGAAGGCAAGTATTCAAAGTGGGGTAAAGGGCGTCGATCTGCCTGCAAATCTTGTGGAAATATCGCAGGTAGTACCCAAATGGACTCTGGCCTCTATAACGCTTAGTTGGTGCTCGATCTCTACCGTGAAATTCTTCTTCCTCGCACTTTTCTGGAGATTGATCGATCGCTTACATGGATGGCAAATCTACTGGTGGATTGCTTTCGTCATCAACGTCGTTGGTATAATATTTACTATAGCGATATTTTATTCTAGTTGTCTTTATTGGGAGAGCTCAGCATGTGAATAATCATTCCTATCCTTCTTTTTTCGGAATAGGTGATACTAATAGATATTTTAGCTCATTGTCCTATCGGACGGTCTATGGATAGGTCTTTGGATAAGGCTATTCGCAATATAATAGCTCAAATCTCTTTAGATATTACGGGAGATCTTTTAAGTATGTCCTTCAACCTCCTATAAAACACTGAACTTGTCAATATTCTAGTATAAGCTAATTTTTCTAATCTTTAGTCCTGGTGATTCCTATTGGAATTCTCTGGAATGTTCGCATGAAATGGACTCAAAAAATGGCTCTAGGGAGTTCCCTTTGTCTTACGATCCTTCTGGTTGCCCTTTCAATCGCTCGGTTTATTGCTAGTTCACACCCTAATGTAAAAAATAACACTTGGGGATTGTTCTGGTTCACTATGAGCGCAAATGTGGGCGTCTTCCTCGCGGCCGTGAGTGCCTTTCGATCCTTCTTCCGAAAGCAAAGCAAACCCTACATTCCTATCTATCGCAAAAAGCTCAAGAGCTTTTCCAAGAAGCTACCGATCCGGTCAGGCCGAGGTCATAACGTCTCAGGTACTTGGCCTAGACATACTTCTACCAACCCAGGCTTCGAGCATCTGCCCGAGAACGCAAACGATTTGGATCGCCGGCACGATGACCCAGAATGGCATGCTATGTCGTCCTTTACTATCTCTGCTGAATACGAGAGTAGCCACGATGCTGCTCAAAATTCTGCCTATCTGAAAAAAGTCGAACGCGTTGCAGTCCTGCCACGGTCGACCTAATATACCGAATTTACTGTTGGTTGCAAGGTCTGACCAATAAACTCCGATTAGTCTGAATAGAAAGTGGGGATTGGTTTACTCACTGAAACGTCTGATTATATTGAATATCTGAATAACATACGAATTTAGAACCTCCTAGTCTCTCAACTTTGTAAGGGCAATAATGGTTACTAAAATATAACTCAAAAGAAGAAGAATCGCGGGAGGAACTTATATCTGTCAAAAGTGGCCCAATAGAATCTAGGAAATAGAGCTGTCAATAATAAAAATGACTAAACAGTTCCGGATCTAGAAGAAAGCCGGTCTATGAGTGAGATTGTTATCATTTGAAGTTCAGCTAGTATATTTACCCTATGGCTCCTACAATATGTATCAAGTCAAACTCGATGCCTTAGGAAAGGGACTTGGAGTTACATCAGCTCCAGGGCGATACATTTTCAGGTCTTGTTTGTAGTCACGATTAGGACTAATAGTATCTGAGGATGAGAGATCAGTTTTAGTTCTTTTTCTCCTTTCCACACCACATTCTACACTCATCTGCTTACGTAGTCTTTCCAGCTAGCAGTGTCTGCTTTCGGTAATTACTTCACCCAATGGACTTGTACTCTTGCAGCGTGATCGTATGGAAAAAAGTGCAGTCTCCTTTCAAAAATTATTTAGTCTACCTAGGTACTTTTGCTAATCTATTCTTTTTTCCCGTAATAGAAAATTGAAGGTCAATTTCGTCTAGTAGTCTGCACCGACCTTCATTATATGGCTAGACTTAAAGGAAGTTTGTAACGAAAACAGGTTAGGCATTGTCTGCCCAAATTTGCCTACGTTCTTCCAAATCATGGAAAAGATCGCCTTGTGACTGGGCATAGCCACTTACCATCGACCACGCAAGCAGGGGTGAAACAAATCGACCAATAGGGATCTCTGGAAGTGACTATCTCAACAAGTTGTTATGTAAGAGGTACATGGAGCTGATAAGTTACTAGGCATCTTAGAATTGTTTGTCATAGATGCTTGGAATCTAAGATTTATTTATTATGGTGTACTGGGCTCTTGATTTTATGTTTCCGTTTTTTTTTCTTCTAGAATTTTGTAGGATTCAAACCATCGTCAGTTCAGAAATTTCCCATAATGGACTTAGTGCCACAGCCCAACCATTCAAAGCCAGACCCGGTGAACGTTCCTCTCCTAGTTGATATGCCGTACGAGATATCACAGCCCGGCAATCTTGAGAAACGTCTCTTAGAAGCCGAGAAGAAGCTTCCCACCTTTTCATCCGCGAAGGAAATTGCCTTTTATATTCAGTCGCGGTTTTTCTTCGGACTATTGGCCAATTACCTAGACGAGGAGATTCAAGTCAACAGTTTTGCAAAGGAAATCAAAGGCCACCAGTTCGTCTGTCTTGATATGGTCGCTAATAGCATTTATGGTGACTATGAACGGTACCATCTGCGCTGCTGTTTTCGCCGGAGTGAACAAGTCTTAGCACGCACAAGGTTACAAGTTTTGAAGCTGGAGGGTCTTCCCAATGGAAATTGCAGCCCTGTGCCAGAGGTCGCTTTGTCTACACTGGTTCTTTGCGATGCTTTACTTGCTCTGATTATTGATGATCAAGAAAGACAATGGTACCCCAGAAACACCGGAAGGGAATTGATTTACAACAATCCTTTACAGAAACCCTATCAACATAAGAAGTGGCCATGGGTTGCTTCATTGGAAAATGTGAGCAACAAGTCAAACATAAAGGATGGGGTACAGGGTTCACTACTCCTCATCATCGACCGTCTTGAAAAAAACGGGTGGTGTCCTTCGACTATCCAGGCCACTGCGAGAAGCGTTGGGTATTTGACCCTCTACTACATGTCCCAGATAAATCGTACTCGTGTTCCCAAGCTAGACCATGGATCCTGCACCGATTTAATATGTATGGCGGCAAAGAATTGTGTGGAGGGTCCACAAACCCCTCCGCAATGCAGCAATCCGGCAAAATGTTGTTCACTAAAGGAAGATGAAATTATATTTAATCCACAACACACATCACACAAGAACGAAAGTTGCTCCAAGGTGGCTCCTCCAATTCAAGATGTGATAGACATCCTTAAGGATGGGAAAATTCCGCTTGTCAAATTCGAGAAAAATGAACATGATGGCCATGCGAAATTGAAAATTGTTCCCGCAAGAGTGGATAGCAGATACGTTGCTGTCTCTCACGTCTGGTCCGACGGCCTAGGAAACTCTCACGACAATAGCATCTGGCAGTGCCAGCTAGATTCGATTATTGAAAGCATTTCCAATCTTCCGAATCATCGTGGGGAGACAATGTCACATTTGGCTTTTAATAGACGGGAAACCCTGTCACCATGGAGTATACCAGGTATTTACTCCAGGAATGAGCCTTATGATCTATTTTGGCTGGATATTCTCTGTATCCCAGCTAAGCATGCGCTATGTGGTCTTGTTGACATCCCTGAAGATCTTCGGTCTACCACAGTCAGCCAAATCTCGGCCGTCTTCGCAGGTGCGATGCAAGTCATGATACTAGATAGAGAAATGCAGCGTCTGAGGCGTGACACATGTCAGATGCCAGAGATTCTAGCTCTATTTCAAGGCTGCAACTGGGCAAGTAGGGCTTGGACCTACAAAGAGGGTCAGGGCTCACTATGCTACGTGAAACTTCAGAATGGATTCTTCAATCCTCGAGATATAGTCCTTGATTCGAGAGATTGGAGCCAATTTATCCGTCGAGATGGACGTACTCTGCAGAAAATAGTATCTGCCTCAGTAATTGATCCTTATTCAGAGACAACGTTTTCGGGGATGATTGAGCGATGGCTCTGCCACGACTTACAGCGCCTGATTCACCAATCCTGGTTCTTTCCGCTACACTGGGATGATTTGCCGGAAGCTTCTGTCGGGTCTTCAATTCAGAGAACTATAAATCAGCTATACGACAAGCCAGATCTCCATCCGCCAGCTTTCTTCGCAAGCTCTAAGCCTTTTATATCGGTCTGGAATGAGTTACTTCGGCGATCATGCTCAAATGACAAGGACCGGATGTATATACTTGCAATGTCTTTACAGATGTCGCCAGATGACGTCTTTAAGATTGATTCTGATGAGAGATTGAAGGCTATACTTTGGAGCTTTTCTGATGTTCCGTTATCGCTACTCTTCGATCCCTGCAAAAAGAATCTTTCCACTGGCTCTTTCATTCAAAATGGACCAGACAAGTGGATCCAAAGAAGTGCTAAAGACTTCGATTCTGGTCCTATCTATCCTCTGAAACCGGAATTTCGTGGTAAATTATCCCCCAGTAAAGATCAAATAACTTTTGAGCTCCCTGTGGGGCAGCAGAACCCAGCTGTGATGGTGATTCCACATATACAGGCACAAACCCAGTGGCTGAGAGTGGTTCATAATAAAGAGGTATGGATTATTCGCATCCATTCTGCCCCATCTCATAAAACGAGTGGACAAGCCATTTTAATTATTGATACTCATACTCTCACGTGGGAGAATGACAAGCCGGCACCAGGGAATCCAAAGTTGGATGGTAAATGGTTTGCAGGATGTTGCCTTGAAGTCAACCAAGCTCCCAACGAAGAGCCCAATCATAGGCGTTGGTTCTCTAGCAGGCAGCTCCCAAAGAAGATCCATGCGACATACTTATCTTCTATCTCAGTGTCGCAACCTGGAAAGGCCAATGATGAAAGAATAAGAGAGCTTTGCTCCCAGTTGCCAGTGATATCGGTGTCTACTATGGATATCAATAGCGACAGGGATTTGGATTGGTCAAAGATTATCTTACTTTGCGGTAGGAGATCACCCCCAGATACGTTTTGCTTTCGTTGTGTTAACAGTATCTTAGAGCCCCCGAATTCCAGTGTTACATATATCAATCGTCAATATTTACTGACGAAAGAAGAGTTATTGGGTTTTCGAGAAGCATTCACAGTTATCCCTTCTATTCTTCATCTCTTACTATGCCTCGCTAGGATAGGACTTTTCATGGCACTGGTTGGTGAGGATGTTTCTCATGTGTCACGTGTGGCAGCAGGGGTTTTGGCACCTTCCGACATTGTGACTTCCCT
The DNA here is from genome assembly GCF_028828555.1 of Penicillium taxi. Lineage (NCBI taxonomy): Eukaryota > Fungi > Ascomycota > Eurotiomycetes > Eurotiales > Aspergillaceae > Penicillium > Penicillium taxi. The sequence goes on from NW_026643208.1 coordinate 482,044, forward strand.
TCTCCTTATCGGTGTATGGTTTGGAGCCTTTCCTCTTGGTGACTGGGGTCTTCGTCTATGTGCAAGACTATTTCTCCAGAAGGAAAAGAACACCCAAAGCACGAAACCTAATTACATGCACGAGTCTAGTGGATTCTTGTCTACTTTCCTTGGGTTTGTTTGCAGTTGTTTTGTCTTTCCAATATGTGAAGTTCTTTTTCTCATCGGCTGGAAAGCAAAGTATACCGGTTGGGGAACAATCGATAGGGCTTTTATTGGTGTTGCAGCTTTTCAAATCCTGTTGTTTCCTTTGACCCTATGGGCTCACTTGCGCTGGGCTTATCTGACACGCAAAGTTTGGCTTATGAGTTATTCTTCAAAACTGGGCAAATTCCTGGCCAGCGATAATGATAAGAATGACGAAATACGCAAGATCTGGCAAGGAGCTTTGAGAGGAGAACGGATTGCTCTTTTAAAACTCATTTGGAAATTTGATCAGATAAATGAGGCGCTGAAGATGCCATTCCAATAGACGACATGAATTTCACAGCACTATCTGAAAATCACTTCTTCAATAGTTTTGTAGAATTTTAATTCTTTTTTTGAAAAAATTCTTCAGTATACTTGTATAGGTCTCGTTTTATTATGCTAATCATACATTGAGATATATGTATTGTTTCAGCCCTCACTTTTGATGATGCTAAAGAACACACTCCTATCCTGTAGTACAGGTCAAGCTTCAGGCTTTGGTTAAATACAACCTAAACTCGGCGCCTCTTTAGTTGATCTAATGAATTTCAGTACTGTGCTACTCTAGAAGGTATGGCTAGGATTGTTAATTAGGGGTCTAAAACTGTTGTTCCTAAGCGGCCAAGGCGTTCCTGCAAGGGACGGGTCTTAGTTATGCATAACAAACCTCTATTTCAGGCCTGCATGGCGAAAATACCCCTGAGCACTCTTCTTTTGTACCCACTGCATTGATACACTATTCGAGGAATATATCAAATCCCCGGTTGGGATCTCTTTCATGGTAACCCATGCTATTCTCACGAACATCTTTTTTTATTTTATATTTTATCTTCACCTAGAAACCAAAAGATTTCAGTAAAATCAACCTACAAATGTAATTTCAGCCTCTATTATCAACTAGCTTAGAACCTTTCCCTCTGAAGCTTTGGTCGTGTCATTTCTTACTCGCGTAAGATAAGCATTTTCCTCTTCGGCCCCACGAACTGCCTTAAGATAACTCTTGAAGTTGTGTGACATGGTGACCACTTGGCGAAGATGATCTTCCGTCAGCTCAGGAACGGAATTACCTTCATGTTTTGCCTGGAAGCACGCCAGCGCAACGGCTGTTTGGAAGGCTTTAGGCTGTATTAGCGTCAAGTTGACAACTAAATGGGTCGATAACTACTTACCGTTCCGTATCTCGCGACCATTCCATTTGAGGACTCGAAGATCCCTCTCTCGACGAACATACTCCTTGGCATCGTAATTGTAGCGAATGAGCTGGCCTCCATCTTCATGGTTTTTGCTTAGCTTTTTGAAATAACCTTCCCAGATCTTTCTCCTCGAGTCATCATCGAGAGGGTCGTATCCGATCTGCACATGGATTCGTGACATGAACGCTTCATCAAAGCTTCCGACGCGGTTAGTTGTGAGAAAAAGAAGGCCCTCAAAATAATCAAGAGCCCGGAGAAAAACTAATTAGAGGTAAGAATGATTTCTGTGCGTAATGTTATTGCAGCAGGGCTGGAATGACTTACTGGATACAATGCTGTTCCGCCGAAGGTCTTGAGAAGAGCGTGTCTCAAGATACACGTCAGCTTCGTCAAGAAGCACTATCGCGTTCCATTTCCTTGCGTTTCTGAAGAATCGAAGCAAGTTGCTCTCCAGTCGCTCTGGCTCATGGCCCAGATCAGCAGCAGTAATACTCAGCAGAGGGCGACCTGTATACTCTGCGACAGACTCTGCGAAAAGTTAGCTTAGACTTTTTATATCTTTGTTTCTTCAATATTTTCTATACCAGCCGTCAGAGTTTTCCCTGTCCCTGGGGGGCCATGAAGCAACAATATCTGTCCTTCTCCTTTTCCCCGAACAAAATCTGCAGAGAATGTTTGAGGGTATGTTCCCCCAAATATCTCACAGACTGCTTTGATCAAGTATTTGTTGCTGTCCGGCTTCAGTACTAGCGAATCGATAATGTCCTTGTCTATCTTCGGATCTCTCAAGCCAGAGACCTCCAGGACATCTAGCTCATAAATATCAGCTACTTGATATCATACCAAGTGGGAAGGTTGGCTCCACTTACCCCAGACACGGTCCTTTAACACAAACCCATAAACATGTGACCAGCAAAGGAGATATTGGTGATCATCTAAGGTTTCTCTTGAGCTAAGATCAATATCATCATAGTCGTCGAATACGCGACGCTCTACACCATTTTTGCGTGGGTTCTTGGTCTCGCATGATTGACATGGGCATCGTGCAGTTCTTGTTCGTTCACCCAGCTCATAACCGACGAAGTTTTCACATGGTGTGTGAGCATTTGGATCATCAATAGAGTTCCATGGCAGACTCTGATGGTCGATAACGACTCTCGCTTGATTAAACTATGCCGTTGTGAGACCCGGATGAAAATTCTTGAAAAGGGACGAAGTCATTCATGGAATTCAACTCACGGTGCGGATACCTTGCAGCTTACTTGGTCCATTGTACTCTTGAAATGAAGGCTTTCTCATCACTTCCACAAATCGTTTCCCTCTATCCACCAACTGCTGATATAGAGGGTTCTGAGGGTCTTCATCGACGTGGAACCGAACTGGGAATATAGGCAATGAGTTTATCTCACGATCGTTATCAAACACAGGAATAGTGATAGTCTTGACAGATCGGGTCAAATACTGCCCATCAAAGTTGAGATTCCAGACGTCGACAGTGTATGGGTCCGAACGCTCTGATGGAGAATCCCATTTGATTCCACCTTCAAATGATTCAATCACATATGCATTCAGCTTCCCCTTTTCACGAACGTAAACATCTGAACCAGGCTTGAGCAGGAGCCACAGAGTCGTAAAAGTTGTTTTTGGAACCGAGCCACTAGCAAGACGCTCGGCATCTTTCAAGCCAAGCTCTGTCAGTCCTTCTAGATATTCATTCAAGATATTAATATGCTCCACACAAACTACATGGTATTCGTCATCATGGCTTTCTTTTACCACCTTCCGGTATCCAAGAAGTTTCTCTTGATAGTGATGAAGGTCGACGAAAGGGTACACAAAACGCCCCAGGCCAAGATCGCTGATAGTAGATTTCGCTCGAAATTCCTTTGGCGTAAACTTATCCGGGATTGATTGGAAATCAATGATAGCTCGAAGAGCATCCAGAAGAATTGGCGAGTGAATGTAGAGAACAGGGATACCGATTGTATCTACCATTTCATCCAAGTTGATGGCATGTGGGTTGCTAAAGTACACCTCTCTGTACTCTTCAAGAACGGATTTGCGAATCTGAATTTCAGAACCTTCTGTAGGTTTAACCCTTTCTTCTTTGCGCCGAGTGCTGCTGCTTCTATAGTCACCGTCCTCGTCTGGGGTCAAATAATGTGCCACATAGACTATCTTGTTTATATCCTCGGCTGGTGCGACAGATTCCTTATCACTGTCTCTCTCCATATCCTCTTTTTCTTCGCGGATACAATCCAAAATGTCGACCCTAGTAAACTCAATCTTGAATTCCCAGCCTGGTAACACCAAACTTTCCCAGTGACTGCGCAAGACCTTGGAGGATCCAGGTTTGATTTGAATAATTGAGAAATTATCAGTGGGGCCCTTTGTCTCCATGTCAAGTAGATCTGAGACTCTATTGGGGACATATATATCGAGAAAAACGGATTTGATCAGTTTCTTGACACCCTGCCAATAGTTAATAATCAACGAGAAAATGAGTATTGCGTAAGACAAACACTCCAGGTCTTAGCCGCCTCGTATGGAAAAGTCCAGCGAGTACCGACTGGGTCGATGAATACAATTTGTGGTTGATCTTCCGTATACTGTGGTAGAGCTGCACTACCACATCCGCTAGACTGAGTTTCACTCTCATTATTACCTCCTTCAAGAGGCTGCTCCTTCATCTTATTGTCTCTATTAACGTCGGGAACGTCTAAATTACCAGAGTTCTCCCCATGATCCAGCTTCTCGCTTGAACTGACCATATCGGTAGAAGCCCAGTCGTCTTTTCTCGCAATCACTAAGTCGGCTGTTAGAAATTCTGCAGCATTCATATCTGTCTTTTCATGCTTACATTTCAGTGTGTTGTCACTCGTACTTCCAATTAAAGTATTGATCAATACAGTATCTTCCATCAGTACCGTCCCTTCAAAAATGAAGAAAAGTTTATTATGAGCTCTCCAGGGAACGGGCCTGTTCTTGGAACTGCAGCAGGTGGAATATCAGAAAGTATTTAACAGTGTTTCAAGGAAGTTGTTCTAAATATTTATAGCTTGATATTTCAAATTTCTGATAAGATTGAACTCAATGGGCTACATCTCAAAATCCCACCCTTCAATATCTGATGATAATTGGATGCATGATGCGGTCACATATCCCGAAGATAGTGTATAGTCCGAAAGAGGCTCAATACCACAATGTAGTTCGTATATGCTTTATTGTGAGCTATTTTGGCCTATGCATCTCAGCCCAATGCCACCTGGGTATTATGTGGGTAAGCCGCTTGATATTGTAACATTGGACTTCTTTCAGTAGTTCATGTGGCATTGGCTCAAAAGGGTAAAGAAGGCTGTCTATCATTTATTAGGTTCATTAGCATTTCTATTCCTCAGAAATCTAGAAACTGTATCCCATCAAGTGACTGGGTGACCTTTTCTTCCTTTGCGTTTCAGCTGACCCGGGGCGTTTACAGTGAAGCGGGGTTTGGTCTCGGTTCGCTGAAGTTGCATATTTTCTTTTGATATCGATAAGTAATTTCATCACAGAACTCGGGAGGGGCTTCAGTATCATTGTAACCGATCTGTAAAGGGGCAACTGTACCTAAGTCAATTTTTATGCAGACTCTTTTTGGTTTTGGTTTATGGACTTATGCCGAGGTAATGGACGATGCCTCTAGGGCTGGAGTACTATCGACATATTTCCAGTCTTAGAGTTATTGATTGCTGCCTAGGTGCTCTATCTTGTTTATCTTTATATATCCAGTAATTTTGACTCCGTAGAGTATACAGGGATGTCTCTGGGCGGATTCAGTACACGGATTCCCAAATACTTCTGTCCAATAAGCATATACACTACTATAAGTGCGATTTTAGTGCTGATTATCTGACAGCCACAGTTAGCCTAAAGTATTAGCGGAGGTTACAACGCACCAGATTATAAGCCCCCCTGTGACGCACCTGACCACCATTAGTCACGGTCAAGTAACAAATATAGCAATTTCAAATATCTAAAATCCAATTCATCGGTGTAGCCGAACTCAGTATCAGTGTGAGTGGGCCTGAATAGGTCTGTTGACGGCTCATATCTCTTAATAGAGCAGGCATCCAAGGTTACCTTATCAAGGGACTCGTCAATTTGATCAAGTCTTCGTCAGTCCTAGCATTTCTTTGACACTGCACTTGAGATTTCAGGAATAACTTGGCAAGAAAAGATCATGAGCACCGAACAGGACTCACCACGGCCCATAGTTGTGCGTCGGTTCACTTCCGAGCTTAAGCCGGATTCGGATCTAGCGGTCCAGACAAAGTCATACCAAGAAGACTTAGACATGGAGATGGAGATGCAAGGTAGGGTACGCATGTACCGCACTTACTATCAACAGCCAATCGAAAGGTACTGCCGACGGATAACCTTGGAAGAAGTATCATGGAAGAGACTGATAGCCTTCATCTAGCTTATTTACAGGAGTTGAGATTGCCCGTCAAACCCTTCAAGACAAATGCAACGAGTTTTTCAAGTCCGTCGAACAGAAAGAGGAGTCTGAGAAGAAGAAATTGAGGATTTGGGGAAGATTCAATCAAAATGATGCTGAGAAGCAACTAGTCCAGGAAATTGGCAATAGTCAGGGAATGACAGTGAATCAAGTCAGTTCAATCACAAATGATCTAGAGGAGAAATGGAAAAAATCAAATAGCAAGGTGAGCTATCCATATTTCCTATAGACAGCCTGGGAAGAGAAATATGAATTTAGAGTTGGCTATTGACAAAGAATATCCTAGGCAGCGACAAACTTTATCAAAATTTGTCAGAAACTCGACTTGCATAGACAAATCTTCCAATGTTTCTCCAATCAATCTGACTACATATCTACCCTTTGTGGTGCTGTCTCGATGATCATCCAGGTGAACTCCCACAAACCGTAAACCCACTAACCCATCTAACTTTCTATCTCAAGGCCTCGGTCAACTACTCAACCATCGCAGAACAGCTTTCATCATACATTGCGGACCTATCCGAGCGTATCGCTATCTGCACGAGCTGGCTTGATTTGTACACAAATATAGCTATGAAAGAGCGATTGTCTGAGATATATGAGCAATACTTCGATTTTTTTATCGAAGTGGCCTGCTGGTATCTGAAATCGAAAGGATCTAAGATACTAGACTCTTTCAATTCCAAATTCACATCAACTTTCCAAGGAACAATGAATAAAGTTCAACGTTCTATTCAACTCCTTGACAACCAGGCCTCAATTGAGAATGCACGGGAAACGAAAAGCCTACTACCAGCGATTACTGATTCGGCGGATTTGATTATAGCACAAGTGCTACAGAGTCGAAAGGAGAATAATGAGGTTGGAAGGAAGATGTACGAATTCCTCTTGCAGATGGGGGATCGTGGTATGGAATTCCTTTCCACAACACCAAGCCCACTCCGTTTTTAACATCTATGTGGTGACTAGTGGATCGAATCGAGCGTGCACAGCTCCAAGCAGCTTCAGGGACTATTGAAACTATATCTAGCGAGGTCCTGACGATAGAAGCAACGGAATTCACAGAGACTACTACTGTCCCCAAAGTGATAACTAGAGCCGAGGCCGAGCAACTATGTCAGCATCTCCAAATACTAATTGACCAAGTAGGAGGTAGTGACGGAATCCGACTGGCGCTTCAAGCAGGACGACTTGTCGCCGAGCCACTTATCATCCGCATACTTGGTAAATGGGCAACCGCAACATCTGGCAACGACCTCATACTCTGGGTTATCAGCCCGTATGAGCCTGGTCCACAAAACAGCGCAGACCTCGTGGCGTACGGGGTAATCTGGTCTGCTATACAAGCCAAGGCCCAATTCATCTCATACATCTGCCAAAGACCTTGTCCCAATAAAGTGCCCGGGTTCGAAGGCTTCGAGGACAAAGCTGCTGTTCTGGCGATGGCCTATAGTTTGATATGGCAGCTGCTACAATTTCAGCATCCGAACGATGAGTTAATTCTCCGCCGGGATATGCTTGATCGAATTACGAAGTCCGAGGAGCGCTGGAGCTCCAGTTTAGAACTTCTGAGTTATTTGTTAGAGGAAACATCTTCACTGGGATACTTTATTATCTCTGGGATCAACCTTCTTGAAGGTGGTGCGTGTGAAATGTGCAGAGAGTTTGTCGACGTGGTATTTTCTCGTGTGAAGAACTCCAAGTGGCCTTTGCGGGTACTTTTCACTACACCAGGGCAGTCGAGGCCGCTTTCGGAAACCGTTAGCATGGAAAGCAAGGTTCTTTCTAATAAGACTTTTCACCAGACGAAGGGGAGGATGCATAATCGCAATATTCAAATGTCCGGATAAAACGCTAAACTTTAATTCACACTCCACTCTTCTACGATACCAATGAAGAAAAGTATAGATATGTTCAAACGGCAATAATAGTTACTAAAATATAACTCAAAAGAAGAAGAATGTACTCGTCCCGTTTTTCCGAGTTTTCTGATTGGCCAACGAAGCCCTTTATATACGAATCAACAATAAGGGGTCCACGGGTCCATATGGGGCTGAAAACACCACCCAATCAGCAAATCCGCTGCCAAACAATAAAATCTTATCTTGACCCAAACATTCCCCTTTATAACCATGGACGCATACCTAGACATCTCCAAGCAAAAGACAGCTCAAAAATGGCCACCTCAACAGCTTTAACCGCAACATACAATCTAGGAACAAGCGCAACCTCCTCATCAGCCACTTCCACCAACTACCCTGTATTTCCCAATCCAGACTACGTGCAGAAATTCTTCGTCTCCCAAAATAGTGGCCTCACAAACCTCGACATAGACCTATACAACGAATGCTACCTACCTTATAGAAATCTCCCGCACCATAGTCAGAATGCACGCAGGGACACAGATCTTTCTATTGGTCAAAACCCTACAATCGCGCAACCAACGTACCAGATCGATCAGGCCCCGTGTAAACGGCAGGCGGCGATAAATGCGAACTGCTACTACCAGAACACGAACGGGAAGCTCTCAGGTCTACAGACTTATTCGGGCGACTGGGATGCTCAGCAAAAGTGCTTTTGTGAAATCTATCCTTTCTTTGATTCGGCGACTGGTTGTCAGGAGTGTTTCCGGGATCATGGTGGTATTGAAGGTAACTATCATTTCAATGTTTCTTAGACATTGAGTCATGGAACTAGATCTGTAAATTCAGTTTCTAATGCTAACACTTTCCATAGGCTATCATTGGTTTCCGGAGACTTATCTCTCCGCCGTCTCGAGCACTTACTGTAATGCCAATCCCCAAACGACGGGGTTTTATGCCGTTGCTCATGAGTACTCGGTTTCGAACAAGGCTAGTGTGCCCACCACTACTGCTAGCGATATCTTGGGTACGCAGACCGCTGCTAGTCTTTACTACACCTATGAAGCTGAACGCACGAAGAAGAGCGCTGCAGTCCACTCCCTGAGCTTGCGACAGTCCCTCGTTGTCGCGCTACCGTTGCTTTTAATGCTTCTTCATTAAGTGTGTATAATGGCTTTGATTTGTCTAATAATCTTGTAAGTATAAGCTGCTTAAAAGAGCGGCTACTGAACATATTGCGCTAGACTTGATACCGGGCACTGTACATAATACTTCTGTTACCTGTTTCCATATTACAGTTTATGATTAATGTATTTACTAAGTTCAAGTCCGCTTGGACAGTGCCATTTCCACTAAGTACAGGCTGATCTATTAAAGATGCTAGCTAAGAAATGAAGAAAAAGAAAGCCTCCCAGATTCTTTCCTCCTCGGTATATCAGACAAAACGCCTCAAACTCCATTGCTTGCCAATTGCAAGACCATACCTGCTAATTGCCTAGAACCATAGTCCATCTCAGTCGAAGAAAAAGGCAGGTTCGTCAGATCGTCATCAAATCAAAGCCAGCCTGTGGCCATACATATCCCGCCGTGGGTTTCAGGGGAGGAGAATATAGAGAAAAAAAATAAAAGAACAAGAAAGAGTTGGATAAAATGAAAAACTCGCTAGAGAAAAAAGAATTGAAACTCGGAATGATTGAATACGCGGAGCTTTGTCACTATCGTCTCTCGACTCGACTTAGTGCCCCTAGAATCAAGCCTATGTCTTCTCGAGGCCGCTCTTTTCGTATTGTCCTTACTTGCTGGTCACTGTCTTCGCTTTCCATCGACAGGAGCTGTAGTTGTCTTTGAGCGTCGCGCTCTTCAAGACGCTCGGCGCATATGCGTAGTATTCGTGATGACACGGCATCCGCGGTTGATCGATATAGCTCGATGTCGTGGATGCCGTCAGCGAATGTGTCTAGCGTTGGAGCAAGTTTAGACGTTGTTTTAGATAGACGTGCGGAAACTGTAGATGGGCTCATGGGTGGTCGTATTGAAGAGTCTCCTTCTGATATCGATGCTGAAGGTTGAAGGGATGCGAGAATATGATGTTGAGAAGGATCAAGGAGAGAGGGATTTATATGGTCGGGTGATGATTTGCGTGGTTGTTTTGATTTTGTTGAATCTTGGAGGTCCGGTTCGGTGATGGGAGGAATTGCTGGTTGTTTAAGAAGTGCGTTCAGAGACTGTTTCTCCTTTTGGAGTCTGTCCAAATCATGTTAGCTTCGAGTCCTTCAAGAAAGAACCATGTATTGACGCACTTTTGTATTTGCTCTTCCAGTTGTTTGATTTTATCAGTGTTCTGTACATTTCTTGGATTCGGTTTTTTCACGACCACTTTCGGGGGGTTGACATCTTCACGATTGAACCAGTTGGAAAGATCGGCATTGGACGAGAATTCATTTAGCAACTCCTCTTGAATGACACGAGCTATGACCTTGTCAGTACCAAACTAGTTCACAAAGCTGAATAGGGGAATTACCTGCTAGACGCGAGCTCTGATCTTCAGCATCAGCCACTGCCGGCTTGTTGCCCAATGCGCGTGTTGCGCACCATATAAGAAGCTGACGCATCCTTCGCGGTTCAGGGAGACCCTCATCGGCAATGTGTTTATAGAAATCAGCTGTGCCAACTTCTCGATGTGGTAAAGCTATCAAACCAAGTCCCAGTTAGCGTTTGTCGCGTCGAATGCTTTTGCGTAAATCCCTACCATTTGAAGTCCCCGAGTCAATCAGAGAACTAGCTCTCCGTCCTCGCATCGCTACACTGCTTCGCCGTCGTCCTTTTCCTTTAGCTCCTCTTAACTCTTTATTCCGCTCGATGACAGGGGTATCAGCTGGTGGTAAGGCAATCTTCGTCCCCTCAGGTCTTTGTGGAGTGACCCCGTTCGCGTCGCTCGGTCTCTTATGAGGTCGTCCTCTCTTGCTCTTATTTTTTGGAGGAGCATCTGGAGTCGTGTCGTGAGTTGGTAATGAGCGCGCCGTATTAGCTGATTTCGATACTGATTCGGCATTTCCCGTATTTCCAGCTCCCTTCGTCGATCTGGTCGGAAGTCCACGCACTGTCTCCGTCGAAGGTGTCGCAGAGTCTCCAACTTTCTGTTTCTTCGGCCGACCTCGCCGTGGTGTTGATTTTGGAGGTGCATTTTCCGATTCTGATTGTAGTTTTTCTAGCGCTGGATCCACTGACGGCTTCGACTTTTTTTGCGGTACTCGAGTGAATAGGAACCCATCGGAATCCTCATCGTAATCTGAAGGGAGGACTCATTAGTTTCTTTTCTTACGAAGTTATGCTCTCCCTAGCGAGGCCAATGATCTGTGCCACTCACCAGCTTTGCGTTTACTATCGTTACTTGTAATCTCTTCCAGCCCCTGCTGCGTCGCACTAAGTCGCGTCGTTCGTCCTTCCTTCTTACTTCCTCGCCCGGATGCGGGCAGAGGACGCGACTGTGAGTATGCCGGCATGCCAATTGTCACAAGCGATTCGCGGCGCTTTGTTTTGGTCACAGCCGTGACAGCGGTCATGTCAAGAGTACGTGACGGACAGATGGAGGATGCCTGCTCGAGCTGGTTGGAACTGGGCCCGGATCAGGCTGAATATTGGAGATTGATTTGCACATGCGCCTTAGTCAGTTTCGCCCGCGATGAGTTTCGAGCTGCGGGCGGCAAGGGAGCGCAGAAGGTGGGTTGGAGAGATTCGAGCACGCGGTTGTTTTGGTTGGCGGGCACTATCCGCTTTGGGTGTTTCAAGATTTGTGGTTGGTCAGATTTGCTTACTAAGAGGGAGAAAGTGGACTGCGATATTGTTATGCTCCTGGTTTCTTCTCGAACGCGACATTCTGGTAGATGATGCGAATCGAAGATGGATCAAGTAAAAGTTTCGCTACCCAAGGTTGAAAGATGGAATCTCTCCTGCATAGCTACCGCCAGTTCTCAACATACACATCTAGCTACTAGGTGAGCCTTCTTATTTACTAGTATGTTAGCCTATGAGGCTTTCAGATTGACTATTTCAAGGTGCACTGATATGCATGGTCCCAGGAGATAAATAATATTGAAACCACTGAAAATATTTTAATAATTAGAAAGCATTTTAGGTGTATAAAAGCCACCAGAGACAGATACTCTCCCCAGAGAGAGCACTTGGGCAGCAGATGCAGATGAAATTCGCTATGGGTGTGGCATGAAACGATTAAGGAGCCATACGGAGTGCGATCCGCTCAAAACAAGTTGTCTACATAGACAGCGAGAGGTGAGCGATGGACTCTAGATTGATGCTGATCATGGAGAAAGTAACGTTGGATCATGTGTTGTGGGTCCGCCTGTGCTACCTGCGATACGTCGGTTGGCATCTTGTATGTCTTCCGCTGTGATTTGGTCTGCTTCTTTGGACATGTCTGGTTCGAATTCAGGGATGTCAGGGTGGTGGCCCACGGACATGCCTACTCGGATCTATTATTCGGTTAGCCGTATATACTTACAATGCGTATCGAAGAAAGGTGCCTACCAAAGTTTCTAATGGGCCCTTGGAGTTGTCCACGAGATCCTTGTCGAACTTGCAAACACCCTCCTCAAATAGTACAAGGAGAGTGCTGCCACCGAACTTGAAGTAGCCTAGTTCCTCTGCTCGGCTGACCTTTTCGCCTGCTTTGCGGGTGATGACTGTACTGCCGACCATCATGGCTCCCACGCAGATGACCATGACGCGGCCATGCGCAACGGAGTCAATCGGAACGAGAACGCGCACGTTCTCACCGTAAACATCCAAGGCTGAGCGAATAGCCATCGGATTCACGGTGTAGTACTCGCCCTCTATGGTCTTAGGCTCTCCCATGATACCATCAACGGGAATGTGGAAACGGTGGTAATCCTGCGGTGCCAGGCGGAAGACTCCGACGGCACCGTTCTTATACCGCGAAACGTCATCTGGGTAGGCGTTGCCCAGTAACCTCGCGATCGAGAATTCTCGGCCCTTCACCCAGATGCTGGTCGCATCTTCGAGTTTATCAAAGACCACGGAGCGGCAGTCGGCCGGGGATACAACAATTCTAGGCTCTTCTGGAGCTGCACAAGGCCGGGCGCTGGGTTTAAGAGCACGGTAGAAGAATTCGTTGAATGTACGGAATTGCTCAATGGGAAGCAAAACCTCGTCCATATTCAGCTGATGGAAATTGATGAAATCTCGAATCTGAGTGGCCGACGCAGGGTCATCATACTTTCGGCCTTGTTTAATACTGAGAGAGCGCAATACACGACGAACTAAATACGACATTTGTTAGCATAACATCAACTTTCCCAATTTCAGAACCTACTTCTCTTCTTCTCCATATCCCGACTCTTGAGACCCTTATAGAGTAAGCGAATTCCGAGTCGAACATAGACGCTCATACGCTCTTCATTGATCTGGCCTGTGATCCGATCTTGGACGAGGATGTTTGCAGAGTTTGCTCCAAGTTTGTAGCCACCATATGAGATCTTGGTGATCACCTTAGAGTACCATTTACGCTGCGCCTGGCTCGAGGTCACAAAGCCACCCATCACCAGATTGTCGACCTGTCGCCAGTCACGGCTAGCACAGGTTGCAATATGAGTGATGATATCGGCATCTGACCGCTTTGAAAGCCGAGGCTGGTGGCAGAGAGGACATTCGCGGATTTCCACAACATGTTCCTCACCCCCTCCATCTCTGAGGTCGTCGGGCCGCAGTTCGTCGGAGTTCGAGTCACCACTAGATATAGTCGAGGTCGCTATCATGTTCGGGTCAGCATAAGACTGCTGAATGGTGCGGGGGTCTAAAGCGAGGTCATCGCTGCCTGATTGTTCCTCACTTTCTTGGCTTTCCTGGCTTTCTTGGCTTCCAACAGACGACGGTTCGAATGCCGATCTCTTGGGACGAGCATCGTTCTTCTTGTGTAGTGCGAGTAGAAGATCTTCCAGGCATATCAAAGCCTGGTCAAAGGTCAGGTCAGCAGTCTCGCTGGGTTGATTTTCAGCACTGAATCGCTTGAAGAAAGAGTCGATCGTTGACTCCTTCAGAGTGGAGCCAAGCGTATCGAGCATAGTGGTCATTTCCACCTTATCAATCCGGCCGCTTTCGTCCGCGTCATATTGCTTCAGCATCAATCTCCAGAACTGCTGGCGAAGGGCACGGTAAGGTAGGTATTTGGCTCTGACATAGAGTACGGGTGAGTGCTTGTCTTCCCAACGCTCCCGATTCTTCATTGTGAGAGGAATTGGATATTCTCGCAATCCTTCATCGTCCGCGGGTGGGAGCTGCTCATCATCATCGTACGACACAGCGGATATGGCTGGAATTGTTAGAGTAGAACCACTATCCAGTCCTAGGCCAGCTTCTTCTGGCGCAGAGGTAGGCGGAGGGTTGGTGGGGTGACTGGAGAGAGAAGCGGCAGAATTCTGCGAGTCTAACGTTGGCCGAGGGGGGATAGAAGCGTTTCGCGGATCCAGTGTTGATCGAGTGGTGATAGAAGCAGCAGAGTTATTTCGTGAATCTAGTGCTGGACGGGCCAACTTGGGGAGACTTGATGTCGACAGCGAGGGGCTGAGAGCAATGCGAGGACTGTACTTGGCACCGGGGCCCGGTTCGTCAGTCTCTATGAACTGGTACAAACCCGTCTCTGGATCTGTCTTTGGGGCAGATTGAATGAGAGTCTGTAGAGGAAAGTTGGCGGATGCGACAAAGTCATTACCCGAGAACTTGTCGCGGTCCATTACTGTGAAACCGATCGAGTAGAACTGCTCGTGCCGCATCACCTGGAACACCATCTTCTCGTTAAATACTGGGTTCAAGTTGTGACGGATAACTGGTGTTCTGAGTGTTTTCCTTCCGAGGGAAGTTACAACGAAAGGGTCCATATCAAATGATGTACGTGTCACTGTTGTAGGTTAGTGGGTCGAAGCTGGCTGATGATCCGAGAAGAACAATTCATCAGATTTTAAGAAACATACCATTTCGCTCAGGAGGAAGGTCAATCACTTTCACAACCTCCATGAACACAATACCCTGCACACTCGTGCCACCGGAAAACTGATACGCTCGAGCTGCTAGGGATTTGCGTCGCAGACGAGCTAGACGAAGCCGGCGACGACGTTTTTCAACAATCTCGGGCTTCGACAGGTCATCAGTCTCGTCCGATGTCTCTTCATCGACGAGATCATCCATGTCCATATTTCTGATTTGTTCCTCATCCTCCTCGCTCGCGCATACCAAGTTTTTGAATTTGAGGTAGGTGTCTGCTGGCGAAGCGGTAGGGTTTGAAGAGTCTGAGAGCGAGAATTGCAGTAAAATCTCGCCCGAGACATTGTTGTCTTTCTTCTTCTTGGTCCGATTTGAGGCACGTTTCGATTTCAGGGTATACCATTGTGGCTGTGTGATTATTCTCGAGTCAGCCATTCCATTCCCAGCCAGTCTTGCAGGAATAAAAGACTTACTTCTTGCTCCACCTTGCCATCCTCGAAGATATCTTCCAGTGGAATGTCGAACTCACCCATATAGTCCTTGCCAAACCGATCATGGTCCCAACAAATACATTCCAACAGAGGTACACCCCCGACGGGCATTTCGAACGACACCTTCCATTCCGGGTTTAAGGTTTTGGATATTGTCGGCGTCGACTGTCTCGAGTCCCCCAATGTGACCACCAAGTACTATAGTCCATTGTCTCAGCGAGCTTGGTTGGTTTTCGGGGAAGGTCCCTGTTCAGAGGATTGCTTACCGGATCACTGGTGCCACTCCTATCCTTTGCAGCAAGATTTCTTCCCTATTCAAAAGCACGCTCCAATTAGCTGATGGTTGTTGGGATGGATGGACGGAATTGATGGTTGCCTAGAAGTGGGGGGGGGGGGAGGTATTTTCCAACAGCATACCCGAATCACAGTGACCTTAAGCAGTAGAGGCTTAAAATTAGGATCCATGGATCTAATGGGACTGACACTTCTGCTCTGTCCTGGTGTTGATGACGCGCTTCTTGTAGACAGGCGCGAGTTGAGTCGCTGTGGTATGGGCAATCGGACCATGACGGAAGCTGGAGCCTAGTGAGGTTGAAAGTGGCGATAGAGAAGAGGGGGACAAGGACCTTGAGAGAGCAAAAAAAACAAGTCAGGAGATCGAGAGTGGCTTTACATGCCCTAGTCGTTGATCGACTGTGGCTTAAGGACCCCAGAGTTCGATCTGAGATCTTGGTGAATCTTCGGGACGATCCTCAAATTGATCCTCACAATGTACCAGGTACCGTGTATTTGGAGGAAGTTGCCACGGAATGAAGTCAGGGGATGAGCCTTGTTCTCTTCTTGGGTTTAAAGAGAGGAAGCTATAAGGGGGAAGTCAAAGGGAAGTAAAAGGGAAGTAAAAAGGAAAGTTGTCGTATTGGAGCTTCTTCTTCATAAGACGTCAGTTGCATTGAACTCCACACTTTCCACTTTTCCCTTTTCCCTTTTCCCTTTTCCATTTGCCCTGCCCTGCTTCCATGTCCACCCAATAAGACAGGTCTATTTTGACCAGAATAGCCTTGTCTACTCTATTACTCCTTTTCAAGAGACTCCACCAAAATACGCCCCGCATCCTAAAACAGCAAATTGACCCTCAACAGAATTAAATTGTGTAGCAGATAAAAAAGAAATGGCTACGCTATATCACTAATAAATTCTCAGTCTCGCCGGCGATCCACTCGACCCCAAACCTCGTCCGCATTGGCTTTTCCTTTGGTCTCGGGCACCCACCGGTAAATGAATGCGCCTAGGAGTCCCGCCATTGCTGCAAATACCCAATACACTTTCCCACGACCGAGAGCTTCATTGAGAATGGGGAAAAATTGAGCTACAAAAAATGTCGCGGTCCAGTTGGCTGCCAACGCGCAACTCTGGGCCGCACCAACTGCCTCAGGTCCCACCAATTCGGAAGCCAAAATAAAAGGAACTGGTCCTAATCCAATGGCAAAACTAGCCACAAATAGCAGTGCCCCAATGGCGGAGGCTATTTGTTGATTCAAGTAGATACTGACCGCCAGTAAAATCGAGCTACAGCCCATGCCGCCGATGCTCAGCAATAGACAGGTTTTGCGACCAATCCGGTCGGGTAAAGGCGTGCAAGCCAGGGTAATAACAAGATTGATGGCAGATATCAGTATAGTGAGTGATGCGGCACCGCTGGGAATGATGCTCTGTAGCAGAGATACACTGTACATCACGATACTGTTGACTCCGGTGAACTGCTGGGCAATCATCACTCCGACGACGGCTATGATCGCCGGTCGGTATTCTGGGTCCCGTATAGCTTGCCAGAGGGTGACAGATGGCTTATTCGGAGGCTGATCTCCCGTAGATGGGTTAAGGAGTGACTCTTCTTCACTTGGAGTAGATACAGTATCCGAATGCCCCCAACTTTTGATTTCCGCATCAATGTCAGCATCTCGGCCGCGAATGCGCTGTAATACACGCCGAGCTTGGCTTGTCCGACCGTGCTCTATCAGCCATGCAGGGCTCTCAGGCACCATCAACAAACCCAACAGCTCTAGGCCTCCAATCAAGCCAGCCACGGCGAGAATCAACCGCCACAGGCTATCACGGCTCCAGAAATACCCCAGGCTTTGCGTCAGCAAAATACCAACATTGGTCATGACCTGGGTAAAGGCACCAAAGAAGCCCCGAGACTGGGGAGGAGCAATCTCGGACACATAAATAGGACCAACTACGATCGCTGCGCCCGACGCAATACCAGAAAGAACCCGACCGAGGAGAAGGATCGGTATGGATGGTGCGAGAGTTTCAGCCACTGGTCCCAGGATGAAGAAGATGGTAGTCACTCTTAATGCGAATAGACGTCCATACTTGGTTGAAACGGGCCCTGCTAGTAGAGCTCCCAAAAGACCTCCAAGAGTATAAATTGACGAAACAAGGCCGAACTGGGAGGGATTCATGCGGATACATTGTGGGAGACCGTGAATGCTGGATGAATGAATACTTTTCTTGTCACAAGTTACAACTGCCTGGGGTGCATTGAGCTCGGACTATGGATGTCAGTCAGTCAGTCAGTCAAGTCAGGGAAACTACCATACCAAGTGATAACCAAACTGGAGTGGACCAAGTGTAGTGACAAAAACAAGGTAGATGAGATATGGCGTAACTCGAAATTGGGACGAGTCTGTAGCCATGATGCCTACCTAGGTACCTCAAGGTGAAGTGAGGAAGGGATGAAGAATGACGTTGGGGCGGGAAGCTCAGATGAGCGTAGTCAGCCATACTTAAGGCAAAGGACTATGCAGTTACAACTAAACGAGTTCTGATGTATCAACTCCGAAATACTGTACTGAGGAGGCATTCAACGACCTCCTTCCAACTTCATTCCTCGCTTTATATACTGCTCAAATTAAGGTACTTAGGTAGCTTTACGTACTGTTTTTCTTGTGACGGGTGAGGATTTCCTATTTCAGGTGCCGCCGCTTTTATGAAGGCGATCAGGGTCAGGCTGCTTATTATTATCACGTGATATGAGTGATATCCAATCAACACTCAGTGAGCACTTAGTAATTGTGATTTGCTGCTCACCGATTACTAAGGGCATCTATTGAGCACTCATCGGTAGTTACTCGGCCCCATAATGCGGTTATGACGGAGTACTTTTCTGAGGTTCCATCAACTCCACCCCTCTCTCCTCAAAAATTTAAGGGACAGTTTCTATAGATTAGACCATAGCCTACTAAAAAATGTCTTTCTGCTTATCTACGAAAAAACGAGATGCCTATAACTTTCCAGGCCCGGTACTCAAAGCATAGTATTATCTCTTCGTTGAAAGTGGTTGGAATAATTCGTTTTCTTTTCATAAGTAATCCAAATTTGTAGAAACTACTCCACATTTGATCAAATAATTATTTAATTATAAAAGGGGAATAATGCACCAAAGCAGAGATGCTCAACATAAAGCAAAGACGACCAACCCAAACCTTCGACGATCAATGTAGATTAGACCTTATTGGAAACCGGTTATGGTTTAGACCAATAGTAACGCTAGGCACACCAATCTTTGGAAAGTGAATAGGCATTACCTCGATGTTGTTCAAGAGCGCGTTTCGAAAGATTCTAGCATATACTTCGGCAAGAGTAAAGGGAGCTCCGTTGATTTTCTGGAGCTCATTAACGAGAGCCGAGGTAAAAGAAGTATTCAAGTTAGCAGCCGCTGCCTGGCCCCAGTTAAAGGCTGCAATGAGCTCTCCACCAATGTTCGCATTAGTATTATGGACTGCTCTTGCTCCCCTAGAGCAGCAGTCAAGAATATAGCAGACTTCTCCGGGGCACCGGTCAATATAACCACTGATCAAATACCAGTCGAAGGAAATTCCTGTGAGTTCACTAGTGTTTTGGTTTTCTGTCCCACTATTTGCTCTAATATATTAGTCAAAGTATCAGTATGAGGTTAAAATTTATAGTATACCTAAAATACCATTAACCCAGCACTTGTTCAGCATCATCGGCAAGTCCGGAGTAGATGATTATGCGGAGTGTGTTCTCTCCACCGTTCTTCTTGGACCAGTCCATAAGTTTCGTTAGGAGTTCATACTCCGGTGATTGCGCGAGGTGTGGGATTTCAAAGGCGGTGGTCTCGAACCCATACTTATTTTAAACTCTTGGAGTAGTTGTCTTTCTAGAGGTGCCACGCCCATATCATCGTTGGACCAATGCAGTGCAAAGACTGAAGTTTTGCGGTATGATGTGTATTTCATAGCCTGATGAAGCAATGCCTCAAGATCGGCCTTAAAACCGCTGAGATACTTTGTAGCCTTCTTAGACTGGAAGGCGGCTACTGGTTTAAGACTGGAAGTTGCCATAATTGATGACCGTTTGACTCGTTTGCGGAGGAATAGGTGCTATCTGGTAGGGTTGTAATCTTAAGCAGCCCTAAAGAAGAAGCTCAAGATCTCCTAATGGAGGAATAGAAAAGGAAATTCAAATGGTGGTGATTGAGGAAGGAAAAGAGAGAGAGAGAGAGAATCTAAGCTCTTATGGTCTATCTAATTTAAGTGAGACCTCATATTTACTTGTCACGCTAGCTCAAATTAGGTAATAAGCTAAACTATATTTGGTCTAGATTGCAATTTGGAATTGGCACCCCAGCTACAGAAATAAGTAGGAAATGGAAATGATAGTTGTACTCTCGGTAACAGTAGCCGGAGCTTCCAACTTCGAAACATTGTAAGATTACCCCATGAACAGGAGTGTGGCTCCGAGGATGAACGACCATTCTAGTGAAACCCGACATTTATTGATGGGATAATGTAAACAACCTATGGGAAGGGACGAGACTAGCGTGTTGTATTTTATTGAGGTACATGCTCATCTCGCTCATGGAGCTAATCAGGGCGCTCATAACTATTTCACTCAGTGAGCTTATATAATGCTCAAGAGGTGTGCTCAGTCCTACTCAGTGAGCAAAAGCAGCGAGGGGATGAGCAGTCATACGGAAGAAGAACGCCAAGAATTGGCATGGGAAATCTAGTGTGAAGGTACTTATTTACGAAACTATAAAAAGAAGCCAATGAAGTGTATAATCTATATCCTTTCGCTGTTCAAAAGAAGAAAAGGGACTGAAGCAAATCAAGCATTCAAAAGTAAACAGTAGCCCATTCATGCATAAAACCAACTTACGCCGAGAAAAACAAACAGCCAACAGACATGCAGCAAAAGACAAGACAGGTACCACTGCGCCAGCACATGAAGAGCTGTCAAGCCATATCAGAGAAGGAATTTCAAAATAAAGGACAATTTAATAAGCTCGCGCAAACCTAAAAAATAGGGCCTCGATGATTTTAGTCGTGACTCGTGAGAATCGTAGCGTCTATTTATGTCCAGACGAAGCCAGTCCGTAAGTCAAAGTCGGTATAGATTTGTCGACGATAAGCAAGAAAACAAGAATCCCATCCTAGATGGAAAACCGTGCCAAATCTCACAATTGTTGAAAAAGGGGAATGACAGACACGAATGCAAATTGATATTTAGAAGTCCATCGGAAAAAAACACAAGATCATATATGATATTTTGTTGAAAATACTAGAAGCTGAACAGTCCACTGCGCTTCTTACCCAATGGGTAAACCACCAAGGCCGCAAGGAAAAGACCAACAGTCGTACCAATAGCCACTTGAACCATTCCATAGCCAATATCAAAGACAACGCCATAGCTCTGATCATGGGTATTGGCCTCAGAAAGATTCTTCGCCGCATCGACAAAGCCCTGAGTCCCATTGCGCACAACAGCATAAGGCGAATGAGTCATTTCCTCAGCGGACGTGATCCCCGAAATGAGAGAGCCGCTAGCCGCAAGGCCGGAGGGCACAAGGACCCAGATTGCAGGTAACATTGCGGCGGCTGCAAGGCCGTGTCGTAGGCGGCTGTAAAAATTGCCCATGAGACCGATGACGAAGGCACCTAGTGCGTTCGAGACCTGGGTGTTTGAGGAGAATCGCTTGGAGCTGAAGTAGCTTACTGCGTACCCGGCTAGAGAGATGACCATCATGACTGGGATCTGCCTCCATTTTGCTTGGTTGACTATAGCCAGACAGGCTGTGAAGAGAAGGACGAAGGGGAACGTTTGGATGTATTCATTGGTTATCGGGCTGGCGGGACAGGTATATGCTGTTGAAGCTTGCGTGTCCAGTATTCCGTATACTGCAGTGCCGACTGTGATGCCGAAGCCGAGGAAAAGAGAGTATATAATCGCGTACACCATGCGTACTGACCCAGAGATGATGCTGCGGGATTGGAGTTCCAGACTGGCGCAAAGTACTGTATACCCCGGGAGAATAAGTGCGATGGCAGATTGTGCTAGAGCTGAGAAACAAAATAGTGGCTCGCCTTCATATCGAATGCTTCCAAAGGCACGTGCCAGGAAGGAAGTCAGCACGGCGGCCGAAATCTCGAAGACGTTTGAGTAGAGGCTTGATTTGGGTGAGAGGATGAGTTGCAGAATGCCGAGCAAACAACCTAGTAAGAAGGCAATCGGCATGTCGATTGGCCGGGCATTGAAGGCAAATGGGCCCACACATGCGCTTGCACAGCCATGGGCAAAGATCAGAAAGAGTATGTGGAATTTGCCGGGCCGCTTGGACGTCGAGTCGAGTCGCCGAATGGCTTCCTCAACTCCTATCACATCGTGGATCACTTCTTTGTAGATCTCGTGAACATCGGCCAGCTTGCCCAGGTCAATACCCTGGGCAGAGCGGACAACCTTTACCTCAGTCGTATGTGTAGATACGTCGTCAAAGGAAATGATCATGCAGCCGGGGATATACAAGAACTGGCTATCAATCTCTAGCACACGCGCAGTCATGCGCATGTATTCCTCGAGACGGTGAGTTGGAGCACCGTATCGCATCAGAGCCCGACAGAGCCGTATCAAATACTTCTGGCGGGATAGGAGAGCTGCAATGTTAATTGTGATTCGAATTTCGTCTTCCAGCTGTGGTTTTCCCCAGCGGTGAGGCCTCTCCCTCTCGACTGTACTACTGCTGTGGGACCGCTTGAGCATGTCAACCGGTCTTGTAGCCTTGGAGCCCGGTCCATTTAAGGCGAGGGTTGATTGACTGGATGGTTTGTGGTACCATTTCTTGGTCCGTTGTGGGCCGTGTGGTTTCCAAATCGGTTCTGCGGACCCAGTCTCACTGAACTCAGAGCTCTTTTCGCTGGATTGACCATATTGGTCATGGCTCTGGTATGGCTGCTGGTCATAGAGCTTGAGGATGGAGGATAGAACACCTCCACGGGCGTTATGTGGTCGCTCGACACATGTTTCGGAGGAGTCTCGCTCTTCACTGGACTGGTCAGAAATAGAGCCCGAATCCAGAGGCGCACGAAGGCGACTCAGAAGGTCGAGATTGCGGCGGGACATTGGACGTTTTGGTTGTGCTTTTGATTCTTTGGTTGATTGCCCGTCTGTGAAGCTCGTTTCATTCTCATCAGTTGAATTGTCGAAGAGTTGTTGTTTCTCATGGAAGCTGATCATAGAAATCTCATCGCCATCTTCCAAGGGAAATACCACCTCAGCCTCAGTGGGGGTGGAAGCGATAGAAGATGCTAGACTGGACCGTGGGCTTGGCTTCGGAGATTTAGAAGAACGACTGAGAAGGGATGCAAGTCGCTGGGCCCTCTCTTGAGCGCAGGATATAGCCCGCCCCTTGTCATTCACAGTCAGACTGATATCATAGTCCCTCTCAGTCCTTATAGAGGTGTTTTGGTGGTTGATCGTCAATCCTGCAACGCCTGCTGACGCGCTGGAGATTCCATCCTCCACTGAGGATCCAGGTAGAGGATCCACTGGCCCTCTTTCCTGCATGAATGGAATGTTGGCCGTGGGCAACGGTCTTTGAGGTAACGCCGTACCCCTTCGATCCAGTTGAGGTTTGAGGGTGGATCCAGTGGGATCATTTGGGTTGAGCTTGTCCACGGAGAATTCAACGGGATTTGTGATTTCCAGAATTCCTGCATTCCGATGCTTGCCCTGGGACCCAGCATCACATTTCCTCCCATTATGATACGTTTGTTGACCATTTGGATCATCAGTCGAAAGGGGTAATGGCGAAGAACGCGGCACGAGAGATATTTTGTTTGTTCCTCCAATATCAGAAACGCTTGATCGACCGGAGCCAGGGAGATCAAAGTAGCCCCCCGCCATTTTTTGGCAGAATGTAATTTTTTCTGGAGTATTTCTTCACTTGTACTATAAACAGCAATGTTCAAATGTTTCACAGGTTCAACACTGCCCAGGTGGTGGGCTAGGAGCTATCTAGTTGATAACTAGATATGTGAAGAGTATATAGTTCGTGATAAGACCTGTACCTGACAACATTCAGCTATTTGAAATTATATATCTTAATTACCTCCAGGGTTCAGATAAATTTTTCATCACTCATATATGTAGAATTTGAGAGAATGAATCAGCACTCACCTTGTTCCATGTACCGCCAAAATAGAAGACGCTGGCCCCAGGGCTGAATCCGTCCGTCCAGCGTCAGGAGCTTATGATGAAAGGGAGTGTAGATCGAAGGGAAGACCCGCTGTAAAGAATGTTATTATGTCACCTCATAATAAGTATGAAATTGACAAGGTAAATGAAGGAATTGGCAGAACGGGAAGCGAATTGAGGCGAATATAAAAGCTCATCAGCAGCTCCAGTGACGTTTTTCTTTTATTCTGCGGCTACAGACAGGCACAAAAGGCACGAAGATACACACGGACCACAGAAGGCAAGGCCTTTCCATTTATTTTTGTCTACGTAATCCATCATGGGGGAGGGGCGTGTAGCCGTTAGGGGGGGAAGGAAAGGGACTTCCGAAGCCGGGTTCCCATAGATTTGTGTTTTTGCCACTATGATAAATCACCGGGATGGAAAGACTTCGGTGCTTGACTTGGTAAAAAAGAAAGAAAAAACAGGTCACGAACCATTAGAAATTGGATGGATTGTCCTATGAGTCTGAAGTCTCTCTTTGAGTATGCTCCAAGATTCGATCTATCTACAGTGAAAACTCGGGTTGGATCGCCACATAGATCTACGGTCAGGATTGTGGCTTATCTAAGTTTCTATTTTGGATCAGCCCAGTCCATGGAGTAAAATGAAGATGAGCATGAAAAAAAAAAGAAAGTATAGAGACAAGACTCGCAAGAGGGCCGAGCTCATTACCAAAGGAACTAGAATGGTAGTTCCAGTTCCACGGAGACTATGAGGTAGGTATCACAGGTCACAAACTTCTTTTCCATAGATGTTTGTCATGAAAAGGAACTGCTAGATAGTTCATAATTGTCAAGAAAAGGTTCAAAGGATCGCGGGTTCTGGAAGCACAGGCTCAAGTGGACCCGGGCCGCCATCAAAAAGCCACTATAAAATCATATTATTGAGAATCATATTGTGGATAGACAAGTGAAACTATCAGATACCATCCCAAACAACCCCTTTTCGTGCTTGAGAAAGTATATACAAGATTGTCCCTGATCGACAGGAGGTACGTACCATCTCCTTGTATGTCGGTAGATCATATGGAAAGAATCTCGCCCTTGCTCTATAAGCAATCAAGATAACGTATGTACAAACCAGCATGGTGCTGCTATTCTTTGAGTTGAATTGGTATCTGCATGACAAGGATAATCTGGCCTTGGAGTCGGGATGTCAACCATATTCCCGTCAATTCTCCACCTTTCCATGTTCCTATCCTTCCCCGAAGTCTTTCCTTGATTAATGCCTACGACCTCATAGTCTCGTCGGCTGTATCTCATCACTTCCATATTTTGAACAGTATCTATGATTTATTCCCCTGGGTTGTCCATGATTTCAGTTAGTGTCTCAAAGACCTCGGAGGGGCTCTTGGTCTCATTACGCGTCATTGTATCACAGAGAACCCGCAGTAAGGGCTGGATCCCATATGTATGAGGCCCCGGGCTGTGATTAAGCTTCCCCGTTACTAACTTAGAGTACATGAATCCCCCCCCCCCCGACGATCAATGCCCCACAAACTTACGTGTCAGTATGCAATATCGGTCCCTTCATCGGCATGAACGGGAAGGGGGAGGCGTCTGTAGATCCCGATATTTTTGTAAGGTAAATTCGGGATGCCGACAATTCAAGGCATGAAATGTTATCTTCCAAGTATCCTCTACGTTGTAGGCTTTCCATATCCAAGTTTTCTTACACTGAGATTACTCCCCTTCTTCTGTTGCAGAGGTGTGACTGCGCCAGTGATCGTGTTACCCTCCCCTTTCTACCGTTACACAGCCCCTCTCAAGCTAGCCCTGCCGAGGATGGTCGTCCAACCTGTAAAGATGCAGGAACAAACCAACGCCTAATTTTCAATAGAGAAAAAAGCCCAACCAATTAGCTGTTCAAGCTGGATGGGCTTATCGTGGTTGGATTTGATACTTCTCTCACATAGTCACAGGGGCACAGAAGCGATTTTGAATCATAAGCATGTCAAGGATGATGTTGGGTGACAGTCTGAGATCTAACAATGATCATTCCGATCTACCGAAGTTTACTTATTGCCAGTTGCGGTAATAGGTTCTGAATGATGGGTCAGGGGTTCACAAACCGTTCCGAGAGGCTAATCTAACCTAAGCAGTACTTAGTCTGTTCACAATAGTTTGCTAAATCTTGGAAAAACTATCATATACTTTTGCCCATATACCCCTAAAGGCTTTGTATAATTTGAGTCGCTGCTCAGCTGACAGCAGAGTTAGATTGACTGCCGAATCCAGAAAACGTGATGTATCGTGTGAATTCTTATCAGACTTTAAGATTGAAGTCTCAAGGTAAACTTCTGACCTCAGTTTGATACCTAACGTTATTACTACTATGCAGTGATCATTGGAGCAGAAAATGTACACCGGGCAGTTATAATTTGGAATACACACATCTTTTACCATTTGCATAACACCACTATAGTCCTCCTCCCTTGAGTATCCTGGATCTATGGATAGTGGAAGTCTAAGGATATTTGAAACAGAAATTTCGGAAAGTTTTACAATTTAGATCGAAAATAATGAGCGTCTTATACCTAGGTATTTTCTTCCCTTTAGAGGTCCTTCTTGAAGTAGATTCTTGGGTCATCTGAGATATCGATATACAGGTATCCATACCAAGGTTCGCCCGATTGATCCATAGGTAAAATGTCTATAGATAAAGATTTAAAGTCGGATGATAGTGGGTACATATGGCGCCATGGAAGTAGAGGTGCCCAGGTGACTGAAGTTGTACCTCTTGCTAGGGCTAGACCTCAGGATTAGTATGAGAACCAAAAATGTCAACAGATATCAAATCCCGCCGTCAACCTTAGAAGGTTACATAGTTATCCTTAAAACTATAGAGCAACGTATATGTAGAAACGAGGTTCTTGTAAGACATGAGGCGCTTTCTATCAGATTCCAACATTGATGGAGATAGAGATTCCCAGGTACTCTCAGATCCATCACTTACAGATGCTTATTTCTCATAACTGTAATTCGTGTTCAGATTCTTTTTTATCTTGATGCAGTCCATAGGTGGATCCGGCCCAAGTGAAAATATTGTTGGAGCTCTGCCCCGAGCATGCAAGGAACCGATGTATGCATCCTATTCAAGTACAACTGGTGCAGATACCGAACGAAGAACATAACTAGATAGGTATAAATAGGCTCGTGCAGCTATTTGAATCCGGAGGTCATTTCATGAACAAGGTAGAGACTCCTACAAGTTGGAAAACAAATACACTACGAAGTGACATGCAAAGAATGAGCTGTAAAGCTATTGTACTTAAAAAGGGCTTAAAGCCGTAGGACCCAGATGGGGTACCTAGGTAGAACTGCATGTACATAACCGGATGTACGTCAGGAACCCGAAAGATGAGAAGAAAAAAAAAGGGACGATGGTCAAGCCCTCGTTTCTATTCCGATCTCAAGCAAACGATCCTCGCCTCGGGGATAGGTAAAAGGTGAAAAGCAACCGGTGCAAAGGGCGACGAGTTGGGCAAAAAACGGCACAGGGAAAGAAAATAAAATAAAACGACAGGTTAAAAGATGGACGTGAGAAGAGAAAAAGGAATTTGAATGAAGGCAATAACAAAGTCGTTGCAGACCAATTTGAGGTCTTTCATCACGCGCACAACAAAGAAGGGCAATCAAGAGTGATAATCCTGAAGATCTCACTGAGTAGAAGAGGTAGGGCATATTTAGAGCAAGCAGCAAATACCATTGACTCTGGAAAGAAGAAAGATATAAAAGTCATACGTCGCTGTCACATGATGTTCGGCATTACATGAGAGGGGTTTTGCGTTTCTCGGCGCTTGACAGCACAAGCATCGGCATCTTGCGACGATCTGGTGCTTGTGATGTTTGACCTTGGCCTGCAACAACTGATGCCACCGAGGGAGACGAGGCCTCACTCGAGGTTTGGCCAGCACGGACATCGGAGAAGTTGGATGAAAAGTACCCATCCTCGCTTGTCGGCGTAACACTAGTAAATGGACTGTCTGGGCTCTTGCGGCTAGACTTCTCTTTGCGCTCGGATCCGATAGCACCATTTGCAGCTGCGCGCAGACTACCCAAACTAGGCTTGCTAGAAAGACTGCCACTACGAACGGTCGCATCGTCGCCGTCGGAGAAGGCGAACTCATGTTCACTTGCTGGAGTGTTGGTACCACCACTGCTGTTGTAACCAAAGCTACGGGAGTCACCACGGCGCTCGATTCCAGCACGAA
This sequence comes from Penicillium taxi, assembly GCF_028828555.1. Taxonomy (NCBI): domain Eukaryota; kingdom Fungi; phylum Ascomycota; class Eurotiomycetes; order Eurotiales; family Aspergillaceae; genus Penicillium; species Penicillium taxi. The sequence continues at coordinate 510,084 of NW_026643208.1, forward strand.
CTAGATTGTGAACGGCGCGGCGCCTTTGACGGGTAGCAAAGTTCTTGCTTCCTTCGTGCTTTGATGTGGGCCTGGCAATGAGATCCTCCAAAGAAGGCGGGCCACGAGGCTGCCGGATCGGGTGCTCGCCAGCGCGAGCTTGACCAGGGCCAAAAGTTCCAGTAGAAGGTGTAGGAGGCAGGACAGCTGAGCGGGGACCAGCTCCAACATTTGCCTTGGCTGTATCAATGGTGTTTCGCAGAACGGGGTTGAACGAGGGGTTCTTGCGGTGATTGCGACGGAGAGTGCTTGCAGAGGACTCTAGGGGTGGAGAAGGAGAAGGGGTGCCATTGGAAGGGGTGCCAGGATGAGAGTAATGCATTGGCGATGGAACCGAGTCAGGAGGGGAGATCTCAGCACGGAACTGGGGCACCTGTGAGCTAGAGGAATGTTCATAGTACTGCTGAGGCGGCTCCTCTTGGTAGCTGTTGTCCATAACGTAACTTTGTTGGCCAGTCAAAGGGTTGTAAACGGAGAACAAGCCCGGTTGGCCAGGCACAGGCTGTACAATTGGCTGCACACCCTGCTGAAGTTGTTGCTGGTAGAAACCCATGTGCTGCTGGTTCTGGTGCTGGTGCTGTTGTTGCTGTTGCTGCTGAACGCCCAAGCTGAGGCCCTGGAACTGCTGGGCTGCAGCAGTAACGCTGATCAATTGCTGTTGCAGACGCTGCTGCTGAGCTGCCAGAAACAGATTTGTCGACATCAGCTCTGCGTACAGATTCTCGTCAATGACCTCGTGGCCGCCCATTTCAAGTGTCGGAGGTGCAAGCACTTGCTCCGGCAGGGTGTACATCGGACGGTTCTGATTGTGGTTCTGACTTTGGTGCTGATTATGCTGCTGACTCTGGTGGCGGTTGCCCATGCCCTGGTTCGAAGAGAACGTCTGCTGTGGGAATCCAGCCCCCGTGGCAGTTTGCGGAACCCGATCAGAGCCTCGATATGCGCCTGGGAATCGACCACCTTCCATACTATTGTGCTGTTGATGCTGAGAAGGGATAGTAGCTGACCTGGGAGCAGTGCGGAGCCCGGCCAAGAGATGCGAGCGACTAGTGCGAGGAGTGGAAATTGATGCGGACGACTGAGATTCATCAATGGTGGCCACCTGTGGAGTTACACTCAAGCGCTTGATGTGTGAACCCTTCCCCCGAGAAGCGAAGCCGGAGCCAGCCACACCGAGGGAACCATTATTGAAAGAGTTGTTGTAAGTCATTTGAGTAAGACCGCCAGCGTCCATACTCTAAATCAAGTCAAAAGGGCGAAGTTATGTGCAAGAAAGGCGAAGTGGAAGGATGCGTTTGCGTTCGGACCGGTACGGGTTGGCGAGCGTTTGGGATCAACCACAAAGCTTCGAGCGTTTCCCGAGAGATTAGATGATTATGAGGTGTATGAGCAGACTTTGAGAGATTTCGAAGTGAAATAATCGAAGAATGGCGAGGAAAGAGGGACTGTAATCGCGCGATTTCTAAAATGAGAGCAACCATCAGCGCAAGTTCGATTCAGATATGGAAATTCGTAAGTTTGGCGATCGCGTACCAGAAGCGAAGGAAGAGGATGGGAGTTAATGAATGGCTCAATGTTGATAGGAGGAAGATTATCGAGCTTAACAGAAACTGTTGGTTTTGTTCCTGATGAAGTGGAAGAAAAAACAAGTCGTAATCGAAGTGTAAGGTGAGAAATTATCGGGAATATCGAAAAGAAGATCTCTCAAGAAGAACAATAGAAGCAGGGGAGATGCTCTGCAAATCCCAAGAAAATAGAGTTGAAAAAGGCAGCAACGACACTCCGCAGAACCGGCAATACCGGGAAATGCAAGTTGATAAAGGCGAAACACAAAGAGCCCCAATGGAGATGGGGTAGTCAACGGAACAGTCGGTCAAAACACGAAGTCTTTCTCTTTTTTTTTTTTCTTCAGGGGGAGAAAGTATTTGCAGGAAGGGGAATTATTTTTTTTCTGGTTGATTATTAGTTGTTTTTTTTTTTTGCTTCTGGGATTCCAACCAACGCGTGCAGAGAGAAAGAAAAGAATGAGAGAAAGGAAGGTGAAAAGGGAGATTGAAAGAAGTCGTGCGGATGTGGGGAATTGATTTATTGGCCTTAGGCAGAAAGGTACACATTAGTCATCTGTATAGATTGCTGGTCTTTTCCTATCCATCTTATTTCATTCCACATTCGAGGATAGACTAGTTCACTATACTTTGAGTCTTTGACCGTTTATTCCCTACTTCTACCCTACTCCATGCTTCTAAACAAAATGCTTTGCGTGCTTCTACTTTGCTGTGTGCAGTATTCATCACATCAATCCATCTATTGATTGGTTGAGTATTATTACTAGCGCCCCCAGTGTGATTACCTCGTCTCACTTCGCCCCTGGAGCCGCTGGGCGTCTTCGCCAAGCCTACCATCCAACCATTTTTTACTTAGACTCGAACTTGGACTCGGACTTGGGCTCTGTGGCGATCCATGCTCAGAGTTAGATGTTGTCGACATATGTTACTAATTATCAACACAGTATAAACGGGTCCCAGAACTCGGATCAGGCGTTCGAGAACAAACTTTAGAAGCAGTGGCAAAAATAGATTGTAGATTATGATCTACGATGGTCTATGCTGATCTGGGCTATTTATACTACCAAGTATCTGATTGTTTGCCTCCATCATATTGAAGCTTTGAGCAACCATGGAGCTTGGTCTGTGCACATCATGTATCCATATATTAAATTATACAAGAAGTAGTAATTTATTTACCTTTATCCCTAATTTTCAAGTCGGGATTAGAGGTCCCGGGGACAACTCAAAACTCGTGCCTTAGTACCTACTCGTACTATTGCACTGTAGAGCCCCACTATAGGATTCTCCCTATGGAAGTTTCAAGTTCTAGTGGATTTTGATCACAGAGCTAGTCGATCCTTCCGTTACAGTTTCAATCCTACAAGGAAAACCTCCATAGATAGTACTTTCGAGTTTCATTTCTGAAATCAGCATTTAGTTGCCAGCTATACATAATACCTTCAAGTACCATGCCAGAAATCGGCAGTAAGTTGCCAGCTATGTATCGATGTCCAATCACTTAAATCTCGGAAATCGAAAACTTCGATCGGCGATAGTTGAGGTAAAAGCCACGAGAGAAAATATGATATGAGAAGGAGAAAATGTAGATAAAGCATAGACAAGAAGCTTGCAGGGGTAAAGAATGCACAGAGAGAATATAAAGAAGAATGTGAGGGTAAAGCGTTGGGGTATCTGTTGGCCAAAGGCCTGCCACAGAAAGAAAGATACAACAAAATAAATTTGCCAGCCATAAGAGAAGTTAAACGTCGACCGGACCACCAGGACGAGACTCCGGAATTGATGTGAGTTGATCAGGACGCGAGATGGATGGACGTCGTTCGGGAACAGGCGAAGAGTTCTCCCTATCGAATTCGAGAGTCTCAGCCAGCTCAGCAACCATCGGATCAAGATCCTCCTCTTTCAGTCCAGTAGCAAGAGCAACTAATTTGCGGTGTTCGAGTGTGGTGCTGCCACCAGCGTCTGCCGATTGTTGGGTGAGCTCTCTGACGGCGTCACGACGGCTTAACTGGGCATCGAATAATTCGCGTGCAAGTTGATAAATGTGCAAGAGATCATCTTGGCTATTTTTGGATAAGCCCGAGACCTCAGGAATCTCTTCCACGCTAGAAATTTCCGTAGCAAGACGGGTGGTATGCAGTTGTTCCACCAGTGACTGGTAATCACCATATAGACTCTCATACTCTGCTTGCTTTTCCTCAAGGAGTCCACATCCCGCTAACTTCGTTTTCAAGGCGATCGTCTCCGCTCGGATTTTCGCGCGATCTGCCTCGATGTGTTCGTACAGGGCTTCTGGGTTATCAACATCACTGTCATCGGGCTTTCGGTGACTAGGCTTCGATTTGTTGCTATACAGCACGGCAAGTTTCTTGTTAGCCTCCGTCATGACGGCGCCGACCCTGGCGAGCAGATCCGAGGTGGCTGTAGGGTCTACGGCAGCAACTACAGATTGGCAGTCTGCTGGGACAATCCCATTCGCTTCAACGTCGACATGATCATTGGTCATAGTGATGGACGACATTTGCATGTCGTTGTTGTACTGAGCCCGTTCAAGGATCATATTGGCTGTATCTCCTCGTTTATTTACGAGGTCCCCAGAGCGCGGACAGTGTGGGAGAAGCATGTTTACCAATCGGAAAGCTCCGTTGCGCGCAGCCACGAGAGCAGCCGTGTCGCCGTTGTCATCTTGGCATGCAAGAAGAATGTCAATCTCGACCGGTTGATAGGCCTGGCAAAGCTTTTGAAGAATAACCTCGCAGTAGTACAATGAGCTATTCCATTTTCCTTTGCTTCGGGCAGTTTCCGCGATATGATGAAACAGAGTGGCACCGAACCAGTCGCGGAACGAGACAGTATCCAACAGCAGCTCCAATAATGCAGGGAATGTTCGCTTTTCGTAGTTGTTGGTGAACAAGACGGCTCGGACTAGCGGCGTCTCTTCGTGAACAGACAATGTTTTCATATCGGCACCTCGGCGAAGCATGTCTTGCACGATTTCGAGGTCACCCATTGCGCAAGCCCAATGCAAAGCAGTGTTCCCAGAGTCATCAATAGGGCGGTCGATCTGGAATCGCGTCGGGGGTTGAGGAGGATTCACGCGTGTCGCCTGTGGATCATCACCGACGGTCATGAAGTAGTCGAGAAGCTGATCCCCATACATGGTGTGCTCCTGGTTAGAGGCGGAGATAAGTGAGGACTCTTCAGCTCCGCGCTTGCGCTTCATGCCTGAATTCTGGGACAGTTGCATCATATCTTCGTCTGCAATCATCGAAGATGATTCAATGGTAGCATGCTCAATTGACTCGCTATCATCAAATCCAGTACTCATTTCATATTGCTCCTGAGGAATGATAGGAGGTCCCATGCTTCGCTTTGTCTTGATAGCAGTGGGTGTTGATTTAGTCGTGGACTTTCGTGGCTGTCTCGGTTTGGAAGACGCCGAGGTGTGTTTTGGGGCGGGTGGAGGACTACGATCTCCGGCGACGTAGTCGAAGATTGGAAGAAGCTTAGTGAGAATGTTATTGCGTTCTGCGAGCATGCGGCCTTCTGGCAGAGGAATCCATGTTCCTGAAAAACAAGTTAGCAAACTTAGAGATGATCAGATCTTTAGATGCATGTCTACCCTGATATTTGCCATAACCACCCTGAACCTTTTCATGAACGCCCTTCTGCACTTCACGCTCAAGAATTCGAGTTCTGGCAGGCTTATCAAAGCCTGCAGCTTTCAGTATGTGTGTTGCATTGACCCAGTCATCATTTCTTCGCCTCATAACACTCTCATTCTCGATCTTAAACTCGTAAACCGGGACCTGGTGGTAATAGTGTCAGAATTGGGGATTTCCAAAAGCTATACAACGAATTGGAGTCTATGAATAGATGAGAGAGTTTCATACACTGCTATAAGTGGCAGAATAGATGGTATCCATATCTGCCTATGTGTTGCAGCAGCAACAAGTGCGCGATTCTGCAGGAAGAACGAGTATGGTGACCCACACGCAGGGCCTCGAAAGCCCTCAAGGAGGGGTGAGGTTAATGAGTGTGTTTAATGATACAGAATCTGATACATTGCATATATGCAAAATCAGGCCGTGAATATGGGGAGACAATCTGATTTGTAGAAAGAGTGTCTTTGTAGCTCTCGGTAACACGACCGACGCGAAACCGCGTAAAGTGCCAATCTAGACGCTAACCTACTTTGGAACAAGATAACGTAATCTATAGATCAAAGGTCACGTGGCATCACATGACCCTCGGAAGCAAATGAACATAGCGCAACCAGGCCAACCCGTACATTTCGTCGTCGTGTCTCGCCTTCTCCCCTCTATAATCTGCAATTGCACTCCCAACTTCTGCCAAAATGACTATCATTGAGTCAGTTAAGAATGCAGTAGGTCTCTCAGAGACCTCCGGTACGATATCTCGACACGCAACCTCCAAACATCTCAAATAGGAAGCTAACTAGACTGCTCCAGCTACCCGACAGGAGATGTCGGAAGCTCGACTTCCCATGCAATACAGAGACTCGTGTGCACACCTTTTGATCCCGCTGAACCGGTGTCGGCGGGAAGAGTACTACCTTCCCTGGAAGTGCGAGGTATGAATCTTCCCCGGCCCCGAAATTGCAAGACTCGACAATCAGACACATACTAAAAAAATTCAATGGGTTTCAGGATGAGCGACACTCCTACGAGAAGTGCCAATACGTGGAATTCAAGAAGCGCGTGGCCAAGATGGACGAGCTCCGAGCCGCAAAAGACGGAGCCCGCAGCAACTAAGCTCGTTCAGCTCATTGGGCATTTTGCGCGTTGAATGTTTGTGCGGTCAGGACTGCTGTCAAGCAGCAGGTTATGTACATATAAGATATACCGAGACTGCTCATGGACTGCCTTTTTGGCGTTGGGATCTTTTCTTTCCTCAATCATCCTCGACCACCCTAGTCCTATCTGGTCCTACTTCCTGGAACCTGCAATACTGAGTAAGTTGACTGTCGATCTTGATCTTGCAGCCAGATTCATGGGACCAAGCTTCCAAGGCTTCGGAGTACGACCTCGGAAGTACAAATGGGCGAATGCCTATGCTTTGGCGGCTTTGGCGGCTGCGATAATGTATTTGTCAGCAACGTCTTATTCTGCAGTGGAGATTCTTGAACTAGTAATCAAATGAGCCAATCAATTGGGATTTAAAATGCAAGCTGACCCTTATGAATCTGCAAATGCAGTAAGACCAGGATCGGCATACCATGCAGCCTGTCATAAAGATACTACTTAGTACGTAAGTCGTGAGACCAGGATATAAATTGCTAATATCTTTGACACCTTAATCTCAAAGGTCGACAAGAGGTCCATTGAATAAGGGATAGAATATATAAAAAATCATAAATATGAAGAGCAAACCTCACCGAACTTGACTAGTCAGGTTAGTTAACTACTCTATACTAACGATGACTGAGGCTGCTTAGAAATCTGGGCCCGTTATCGCTCATTCTGCCCCGCCGAGAATTGTTGCGGCGAAAATTCCCCTCAACTTAAAAGAACCGTGCAGGATCCTTAAAGGGGATATGCGTGGTCTTCTCTAGCATATTCTGGATCTGATCATCGATCGTACGATTCGTTCTCTCTTAACTGCGTGGTGTCTTAATTTATCTGTCTCTTTATCCGCCCGGTGTTTTTCTTGCGCATACTGAATCCCGAAGGAATCGCTACTATGGGTCTGCTGTAGGCAATCCCATTGAAAATCGTCGGAGATTAACGGACATTAATTTGATGTTATAGTGCGCTCGGAACTCCCCTCGATTGGCCCGAAGCAAAGAAGAAAGCCGACCAGGTGCGACAATGGGGAATTGAGGTATGCGACGAAATTATGACAGCCTGAATGAAATCTGATAAGAGATGCAGCAACTTTTGGCAAACTGGCAGCGATGCAAGGGTAAGGAGCGAGATGCCCTTCTATGGGGAGACGAGGTCAGATCATCTATCCAAGCTTTCTGACTATTGTCTGATCTTTTGTGGAATCTTTAGGTCGAATATCTGGTAGTCGCTCTCGATGACGCGGCTAAGAAGGCCCGGCTATCACTGGCGCAGGCCGATATCCTCGAGTCTCTTGCTCGGGATGAAGCTTTGTGGCAAGCCGGTTCGAGTGCGAACGATAAGGGAGAACAGTAAGTTCTGTCGCTAGGTCTGGAATTCAAGGTTCTGACCGATTAGTGCTGGCGAACAACCTCCTCATTTTCACCCCGAGTTCGGACGATTTATGCTCGAGGCCACACCAGGAAGTCCATGGGGTATCGGATTTAAGGATCTATTGAAGGTGGAGTCTAATATGAAGTGGCGGTATGTTCCTGTTCACGAATGTCATGGAACTTGACTCATTATATCATTAGACGAGAGGTTGCGAAAGCACACATGGCGCCCAACGAATCTCCTATCACTATGACGACTTATCCACGCCTGGGAACAAATGACTACACCCAGCCGTATTATCCTCCATCGGGAACGGCTTTTCGCTCGCAGTTCGTCCCCGATCAGATTGCCAACCCTCATATTAGATTCCCTACGCTGGCAGCCAACATTCGATCTCGGAGAGGGCGCAAGGTTGAATTGAATGTGCCTATCTTCAAGGATGTGAATACACCAGTTCCATTTAAGGATCCCACCGTCAATTACGACCTTCATCTATGGCCAGAGGACGACGACGTTCGTAATGGCGCCGCCAAGGACGACCATGTCTATATGGATGCCATGGCTTTTGGTATGGGCAGTTGTTGCTTGCAGATAACCTTCCAGGCTAAAAATATGACTGAGGGCCGAATGATGTACGATCAATTGAGCCCGCTCGGACCTATATTGCTGGCTCTCACGGCTGCAACGCCTATCTACAAGGGATTCCTCGTCGACACGGATGTTCGATGGAACCAGATTGGAAATTCGGTGGACGACAGGACCCGTGAAGAACTTGGCGAAGCTGTAAGTTTTTCAACTGATAATTAGCCTACCAGTCTACTAATAGTTAGATAGCCCCTCGCAAATGATCGGTGGAGTATTCCCAAGTCTCGATATGCATCGAACTCTACTTATATCTCGCAAGACCCTCGTCTACGGAAGGAATATCTAGATCCTGACCTGGTGATCGACGAGGACATCAAGAAACGACTAATGGATGGTGGTATGGATGACCTCCTCGCCACACATTTTGCGCATCTCTTCATTCGCGACCCCTTGGTCATCTTCTCCGAAGATCTTGAAAAGCTCGATCTGAACCAAGGAGACCACTTCGAGAATCTGCAGTCGACCAATTGGCAACACATGCGGTTCAAGCCCCCGCCGTCCGACAAAGATGACATTGGCTGGCGAGTTGAATTCCGGCCGATGGAAATTCAAATAACTGATTTTGAAAATGCCGCATTCTGCATTTTCCTTGTTCTTATCACCCGAGCGATCCTCAGCTTCGATCTCAATTTCTACATCCCCATTCAGCGAACCACAGAAAACATGGAGACCGCCCACAAGCGCAACGCCGTTCTTGACAGCAAGTTCTACTTCCGAAAGGACCCCTTTCCTCGTCGGGTCCACAGGTCCAACGGGAATGGCGCATCATCGGGCGCCAACACGCCTCCTCCATCCCCTCCCCTCAACCCAGTTGAAACGGAGTACGAGTTGATGACCATCTCAGATATCATGAATGGCTCCACCGACGGATCATTCCCCGGTCTGATACCACTGGTGGAATCCTACCTCAACAGTCTCAACGTAGACGTTGAGACGCGCTGCTCCTTAGCCAGCTACCTCGATCTCATCCGCAAGCGAGCAGACGGCACCCTTTGGACTGGCGCACGCTGGATCCGCGAGTTTGTAGCAAAACATCCAGCGTACAAGCAAGATAGCGTGGTCTCCGACGAAATAAACTACGACCTCGTCAAGGCAGTCGAGGAGATAACAGCCAAGGAAGGTCGGGATGGCAGTGTCGGATGGGAAATGCTCCGGGGAAAAAAGAACTAAGCTCTTCGGAAGCATTTCACGTGTTGTTGATAGATATTTCTTGAATCTGCCCATAATTTCTACCGAGAGAGTTGGATCTCCGGTCATAATTCGGGATTATATTGGTCCTCTTTCTCTTCTGCGCTTCGTAGATCTCGTTTATTGGTTGAAATGGTCGTTATTTAAATTTCTTACTGTAAGCTAATGTTCATGCCGTCTTTGTACCACGCAAATCGAGATGATGGATGGTACGTACTTGAGCCATATAGTGAAATAGAGCAGGATAAATGCAATATGATCGATCCATCATGTTTGAACTATCACGACGAATTATTTAGATACACTGGCCGAGGGCAGATTCCCTTTCTCTGATTGCCTGCTGAATATTCCTTATCCGCTTTTTCTTGAAATGCCCTGCACCCTTTTAACAATACCTAAGTACCTGTATGTAGCACATTGATGTGACTAGCTCCTCCACTTCCCTGCAGGTTCGAGGGACTAGAGCGTTTGAGAGAAGAATTAGATCCCACTTCGAAACCATATAACGTTGTATCCTGCTTGCCCCTGAACCATGCCCAACTTCCTAATTCCCACTCCTACCTCTTCCACGTCATCTCCTAAGGAAAAACCAGAAACCTTCATACCTAGAATGACTAGAAGATTTCTTCGAGCTACACACTTTTCACGCTTTTGCCGCCAATTCGTTCTTTCTGCTTGCCTGGGTGTTTTTTGCTTCCCTGCTCCTATCAACCACCCTTTACGTCTCACAAAGCCTGCGTATATACTACCACATTTCGATAATACTATCAAATCCTTCTCAATAATGGTCGTTCCCTCGAAGATCAAGTAAACAAAACATTAACAAGAAAGTGTGGCCAACTAACACATCTGGAAGGTCTCAAATCTGATAATGAAAGCATCAAAATTAAATACTCCTGGAGGATGTTGACAACGCAGGGATTGTTAACCTCTTCACCGTGAAGTCAGTAAAAGCCATGAAGTGATGGGCTTCTCAGAGAATCAACATGCCATCCATAGTGATACCTCTCTATTGGCCCTTTTGAATTGTCTAGATGGTGTCGGACCGAGAGTCGGCTTTTTACATGACAACTAATCACCTAGACGAGCTCAATACTGCTTTGACTCACCCTGGCCGGATGGATAAAACGTATCACTTTGGATATGCGGATAAAAATACTATCAAAAGTATTTTTTTTCGCTCGTCTATGAATTTTTCTTTGGAAGGGGGATCGCTGGCTTCACATCGTGCATTCTAGCCAAACGTCTAGCCCTAAAAGAAGCCGTGTTATTTAGCTCAGGCTTTCCCCATCCATAGTCTTACTCCGAAGTACATCGTAGTTCTAATTTCTAAGGAAAACCATACTTTTAAAGCCAGACTTTATACATCCTACATTCGTTGTCATTAGCATTAGAAGGAACCTTTTACCTCAGCTCTAAACTCCCCTCATATTTGACTTAGTTCGAAGGGCGTCATGCTTCTAAAACTGATTCATTGGTTTGTATCTGGGCATCACACTACCACACTATTCACTGATGTATGCATTGGCCAGACTTGAAATCTTTTGTATATGACCGCGTAGGGGTCTTTCATCTCTAGGACTGCTTTGTATCTTGGAGAAAAGCCTTTCGCCGCTAGAATCAATAATCATACGATACCGAATCGGCTTTTCTTTTGAGAATGTCTAGTAGAACACTCATTTCCATGGCAGAAACAATCCAGCATGCGTTATAGGATTTCGGAACATCGTAGGGAAATATAGCACTTTCATAATCTTCAAAGTCCGTCCACTTTTCGGCGAAAGCTTGTCCTTGAGCATCTTAGGTGAAAGTAGAGTCCTAGCAGGTCCCTTCCGCTCTCCTTCATTTCGGAGCTTTCGAATGTAATTGGGCGTATTCAGCGATTTCCGCTCAGTCAGCGAAGTTGTCAGAGCTGAATCGAGGAATTTTAGATGGCGACGAACAGGAAGTTCAGTTCGATCGCAGGAATTGGAAGAAGTGCTCATGTTCGAGCGCTGAATGCCATGGGCGAAACTTATTTCCATTAATTAATGTCTTTAGTTTGTAGAGTGTTTATCTATTCTGTGCAAGCGACATGTCCTTCTCTTCAGTTCGCTAGTCACTTTTGGTAAGCCGTGTCCGACTTAAACCCAGGAGAGCAATCCTTCCAGAGTAATGAAAGTGAATATCAAGGTGCAGATTAACAAACTTGGTATTGAATGGCAGATTCAGTTTCCAATGTCTCTATCGACGAGGTTCTTCGTTAAGCTAACGACCCAGCACTATCACAGCATTATTAACTACCATTCCAATGAGTATTTAGCATGTGTAGCACTAGTACCACTAATCCCAAAGAGGTTTCTTAGTTCCATAACATTCCATGCCGGGCTGAGATTAGGTCTTACAACGAGAATCGCCGATATACAGTTACACATGGATCAGTAGAACAATGACAAGTATGTAGGCTGGATTCTAATTCTGCTGCATACTGTAGGGCTTCACTAGAAGGAAGACCCATTTCCTCATACTTATACTATATAGTACAAAAAATGAAGCCATATGCGTGGAGGAAGCAACAAGTCGATTAAGTTAAAGCTGTTATGCAACTTTTAATAGAATAAAGAGGATTTTCTTCTCATCTGGCAATTTCCTCTGACGTACAGTACGCAGTAAGCTTTATCCCTAGCTACGGAAATTACAGCGGAGTAAGGAAGCTGGAATTTGTCATATTACTAATTTACTTATAAAGCTTTACTCCATATACGATCGGGCATAATCTGAAAAGCCCGAAGTCAGGTCGAAATACCCATAAAAGCTTGTCGGGTCCGAACGACCGAACAAACTCCACAACGGTCATAATGTGTCCGCAACGGGAAAGAAAGAAAAGGCGGCAAGGCTCGCAAAAATAAGAATGACACGGTTAGGTATCACGGGCAGTCTAATTTCGGGCAAATTTCAGTGGAAAACATTGAAAGTCCAAAATGCAGATCGATCGAGATCTTCATCTCAATCTTAATCTCAATCTCATCTTGAAAGTGGGGTATTTAATGACCTTAAAACATTGTGAAACTCTATAAAGCCGCGTTACAAATTCGATTTGGGAAAGAGTTTAACACATCTTTTACCCACTTGAACCTATTCGACGTAAAGAACAAAAAAGAAGTAAAATGCTCCGGAAGGCTTAACCTACGACCCGCAGATCTGAAACACTAAGTGGATCATTCGGGATGGATCTCGATTCTAGCACTAAGCATCGTATCGCTATATTAGCTTTGATGGAGGTTTAAGATAGGTGAATCAGCCCTGAATTAGTACTAGAGGCTCTGAGACTAGGGCTCGGTTCATTCGCAAAGCTAAAAAGTCACCAAGATGAGGCATACCAAGGTTATACTATATTGACTAACTATATAGGGAATTCATGTGATATTCACCACGCTAGTGACGCGGCCTGAAGCCACTATGTGAACAAAGAGCAAAGGATTATAGCAAATAACTACAATAACTCCGTACCTCACCACCAGACAGGTACCCGATCGAGCTGTGAGCATGTTAGGCATCACCCTCGATAAAGTAAAGATCACCTAGATGACCCAGTTAAGTGACATGTTGTAAATTCCATCGGGAAACAAGCAAGCTGGGCGAAGATCTGAAGATCCGAAGATCATGTATGGATTCATGCAAGATTCATTCAAGCCATGGGAGATCTCAGTGCACGAATCGCGATCCGTAAACAGATCCTCACTCAACCCATGGCAATCCGATATGCAAGTTGCTCGATTCCGGGGCTGAACCAGTTCATTTTGTGGAGATTGAAGTATGCATATGCATATATCAAACTTTGTTCAGCTTGGAATGAAACGATACGGTATGCAACGGGGCCGTACAGAAGCCGTACCGATCAAAGAAACTCCGTAACACGGTTGGCAAGACAACCTTCCCACTGGTTGCCTACTTTACTACGTTCCAACCCCATGGTAATCCATTGCCTAAGAAATTTGATTTTCAATTAATATCGCAGTCTAATGTATCAGATCCTTATCCGACCTTTCCGCTTCATGGACATTTTCTCAGAACATGATGAGTACCTTCGAAGATTATTTATCTTCCATGGAAATGTAGTGGAAGATGAATTTTCAATATTGAGCCATACTACTTTCGAAGGTTCTTTGTAATTTATGCCTGTTCAGTCAATTCCATCTCCATCACCTATAGCCAAGTCCCGAGGTCCAAAATCAAACGGGTAGATCCGGTAAATTGTGTTCGCCGATCCCACAGTTCATACGATTCCTGACGAATCACAGCATCACTGATACGCAGAGAAGGCCCTTAGAAGGTCAGCCAGAACCTTGAACTCCACATTTTACCCTAGAATAGTATAGTAAAGCCCAGGAACCTGGTAAATACTGAGCACTGATTCACTTCACGAGTAGATAGATCATAGTATCCAAGGTTCTAAGGTTCTAAGGTTCCTATTTAATCTATTACTGAACTTATACCTTTGATAGGCAAGAGTGACATATGTAGGTAGACGGGCAAATTCTATTTATCTACATTAGTTTGAATCGCAGCCATAAACCAATCCAGTCGTTTATGGATGGTACGAAAAGGCCTTTGTCTGTTTAAATGAGGATGTTCTTTTTGGTCCAGGTATGGAAGTCTATGACTGAAAATAAGATACTTAGATATGCATATATCAAAGTTGCTGAACTTTAACCTGGAGGTTTACAGCAACTAATAGAAAAGGCCTAGTAAGGTTTTCTAGGCCATAGACAACGCCCTTTTCCATGTAATTTTACATTACTATAGTATTACAGCCTTAATAAGCGTTTGATTTTTTTTAAAAAAAAATTAAGATTAGCTTAGGATCTCCCCAGCTATAACTGTAGATCAGGGACGTCAGACAAAACAGGGGTCAACCCCATTTGAATCATCTGATACAAGTACGATTTACTTAGATACCTTCTTAAGATAGTTTCAGATATACTTTTTTTTTCTTTTTGGTGCTTTGGTCTCTGCCGCACGGCACAGGCCCTAAACTGATCTATCCTTGAAGAAATTACTAGGTAAATCTTGGCGCATCTTTTCACATGCTTTCCCCGAGGTAGCATTTGTTCGGCAAATTTCACCCAAGTACGCCTTGGTTACTACAGTTCCAAAGTTAGTGATACCTATCATGGATGTCTGCGAACCCGAGTCCCTGGGTGAGACCTAACAGAGTCCACACCCAAGGTCGTGTTTGTGTTTTCACACTTTCTGAATCGAGTCAAGGAAACTTTGTTTAGCACGGGGTCGCGTGGCTGACGTTTCTAGTTTCGGCCGGCGGAGATGGCGGATTCGACGAATAGATTTTCGATCAAAGTGGCTTTGATCAAGCTACTTAGTAAACAGTAAGATGAGACACGATAAGTACTAGTAGTACTTGGAATGAATTGAGGGATAAAGAGCAGCATGGGAAGTCCTTTAATACCAAGACCATATTTATCGATTAGGTTGGTAAAATGAGATCTACCAGACTAATGTATTCCGCCTGTTTGCACTATGTATGGTCACTTTATTTCCAAATCCACATCTCTTAGGTATCATCAAGTCATCAGAATTCAGTGTCACATGTAAATGATGCATCTAAGCATATAATACATCTAGTTCTAAGATCGGAATGTGTAAGGGGGCAAGAGATCTGTCCATGTATCATACTATATTCCGAAACCGACAGACTTCATTTTTTCAATTTCACATTTCTTCTTACTTCATACATCTTACTCCATACAAAAAAGAGGAGCCCTGGAAAAAGAAAGGAAGACAAACGTTTCATAGCCGTACTAATGCACAAAAAAGTGTCCGAGCCACGGATCTAAAATAGGACGATCGCAGATCTCGATCGATTCAGCCATAGATCATCGCTAATCACTTAACTTAGCAACAAACACACCGTTCTTTTGCAGTGCACCATATCATATCATATACTACGTACATTCCTTGAACTTAGAAATTCCTTCTTACTTGCATCTTGCATGAGGATTCTAAAGAAATACTAAGACTTTGCCTTCCAGCAGTTCGGCCCACAGCGCCTCCGAACAGGGGTGCTCCTCCCAACAACGAACTAGCCAGTCATCAACATCAACAGCAAACCCACTGACAAATTCTAGATGGTTTGTTATTTACCAACGCCGTACTATTTAATCAAGCAGCTGACATTGCATGTATAAACAGTTTAATTACCCGCTCTGATGCATACGTAGAATTAATCGGATCGGACTGGATCTTAAAAGAGGTAATTTAGATGTTAGATGAGAGGGCCCGCTGGGGGAACATAACCCCATGTCAATCCCCGGGGCCATCTACGATTGAACCTGAGATCAAAGCCTTTTCCACGCGGGTTTTTACGGAGTTCTGCATCTCCTGCACTACTGAACTTTGATTAAATTTAGTTAGAACTAGTTGCGTACCCCGTACTATTTATTACCGACGACAGAGTTCTATACGTGGTAAATAACGGAATAGCCCTACATCGGGAATGAACAAAGTCAAACTCTGGAAGCCAAGAACACAAATCATATCCAGAATCTGTGGTAAACATCGCCATCAAGTTTACTGTTCACTTGGACACACTTGAATGTAACTATAGCTTCAAAACGCCACACCTAAGCCACCAGAGTGCCCTAAGCGAACATCGAGAAAGTTCCAAGTTCCGCGTTCTAAACCCACTCCATCCATGGATCAAAGAACTAGCCATAGATTAGAAGCTTCCAAAACTGTCAGAATTGCCAGAATCTAACTGACCGCCTGGATTGAACCCTGGAACGAGAGAATCAAATGCTTTACTTTTACCATCTGTGACTTCATCCGGCCGATAGAACCACGTTTTTTAAATGGTGGATCCCGTCAACCGAGATATGTCCTTGCTATTTACGGAGTACAGAATCACTTGTGGCGTCTACATTAGAACTCGCGGCGGACTCCGACTTTACTCTGTGACTTACTTAGGAAGTTGCTTGCAGGACTGTACTATACAGGACTGAAATTGGATTGCCACTGTGAAAAATCCCCAGACGCCTCTATTTATCTAGGTAGGTCAATAAATAGTGTTTAGGGCTACTGTAAGAAAAAAAAATGAAGATTGCAGTAACGAGGAAGGAAGGTACAGCAAATGTCCTCATCCAAAGGAATTTTAATATGTATAATCCATGCAAGAATAGATGCTTGGCTCGATCATACACATCAATTTGACAATACTCAAGACAAAAGTAAACGTATTGAAGGTCAAATGCAGTTGGTGTTGACGGAAAAGATATCCTTTCCACTGCTGTACTGCTGCACTGCACTGCATCCGAGATCAAATCATATCCTATTATAAACAGAAAGAGATGACATGTATAATGAATGGGTAATGGGTATTCTATGCTTTGAAACCGTCACAACCTTGAACGCTCCAAGGGTATTATATAAGATCACCAATTAAGAAGGTAGATGAACAGGACAGCCTCAAAAAAGAAAAGGAAAATTGGGGGAAAGGGGGGGGGGATAAGTTATGTTTCATAAGATCCAAATCCCCGAAAAATAAAAAAGAAAAGACCGGCAAAATAGAAACAGAAAAATGGCCATTGAACTCCAACTCCTTTTTGCCCCGTCCCTTTCTATTCCTGCCTTTGAATGAAACGCCACATGAGAAAAATAGTATAATGAATAATAGTAATGATGATAAAAAAACAAGCTTAATGACTTGGAGGAGATGCAGATCCTAGCGTCGTTTTGGGCTTTAGATTTGATCCCAGGGTTGCGGCTTTGTTGGCACCCATTTTGCGAGTCAGCTTGGCGTAGTGCAAGCCACACGCGTTACACAGCGTTCGGGCTCCATCTGGACCCCGACGCCATTCCGGTGTTTCGGCTCGGTTACAACTGTGGCAACGACCAGGAGGGGCTGCCTTCTGCAAATAACGGTGGTTAGCCAAACATAATTCAGAATTGATAGATAGAAATAGCATAATAGATTGCAAAGGGGTCCAACCGCACCAGTGACGGCATGGCGGAAAGCAATGAGCGAGTAGGGGAAAAAAAAACTTACTCCACGCCGTTTCTTTGAATCAGCACCAGCAAATCCACCGTTGCCCTTGTACTCTTCTTGGTACATGGCCATGTGCTCGTCTTCGCCAGGCTTGTAGGCCTTTCTTTGGGCAATCTGCTCGGCTAATGCCGCTTCTTGGTTCACCACTGCTGTCCTGATGCGTATCAGGGCATCTTGGTTCCGACGCTGCATATGGAGCATCTCCTCCACTTCACCCAGTGTAGGGAGAGATCCCATGATCGGCCCAGACCGCTGAGTCTGATGAGGCCCTCGCGGCATAGTGCCTAGAAAAGTCCAATGTTCGGTTGCTCATATCGGAGATCTATTCCGTGGGGCATGTTAGCGCAGTTCTGATTTGATAGTCACAGGCGGGCAATCGGCGGATCAGCGGGGAGATTTAATCTCCCATGTGTGCCCACCATAGCAGAATAAAAGGGAAAAATCCTCATACCTCATTGAGAGATGACTCCACATCGTAAATATCTAGATGTCGTTTCACTGCATCGCTATGCAGTTGGCCAGGCATTGGACGACCGAAGCCCTTAACTTCTTCCACGCGAGGCGCATTCATATACCGGCTATCGTAAGGTCCAGTAGGGTGGTATGACGGGCCACTCTGCTGAGGAGGAAAGGAGTAATTGGGAGGGAAATGGCTATAATTGGGAGAAGCAACACTGCCGGCGGAGGGCGGTGCGCTGTAGTCGTAAGCGGAGGAGTTTTGAGAACCGGAAACCGAAGTGATGCCAGTTTTGGCGCTTTGAGTCGGCGACTTGCCGGTACTGAGAGAATGGAGTGATGAACGCGACTCCTGTGTGCTGATGGAGGCGAGACTAGTGCGCGAGGCCTCTGCCTGGAGCTGGGGTTGATGGGGAAAGCCTGGTTCGCGCATCAGTGACCCTGAGGCCGGGCCGTTGGAGAAAGGATTTGGAGGACCGGGTGGTCCTTCTGCGCTGGAGCGTCCGATGAGATGTGATGGAGGCGCTGATCCAGGTTGTGTGGGAGGAGCAGAGGTCGGCGCAGGGTAAGGGAGGTGGTTGTCTTTGCCCAAAGCCTCGTGGATTGAAGGTAATGATTGGCGACCCTTTTCTTTATCATCATCCAGAGCGCGACGTGAATCTGGTGGTGAGATATAACCTGGTTGGGATGGGCCACTGGTGGTAGCTGGCGCGTAAGAGTAGGGTAACGGTTGACCGGAGTACATGTTGTTAGGACTGAGAATGGGGGTATGCGCAGAGTGGGAGGAATATCCTAAGCCGTCCTTGCCCAAGAAACCGATGGCAGGCAAAGGGTCTCTGCATTGAGAAGATCTAGTCAGCGATTGAGTTCCTGAATGTCAAGGAGGCCAAACTAACCTGTGCCTAGATGCGGCTTCCAAAGACCCCATCATGAATGATAGTAAGATTAAAGAGGGGGAAAAAGTAAGAAGTTGCAGTAGTCTGGATGGTAGAATGGGCAGTATTTCACTGTTATCCTAACCTCATCAACAAGACTGGGGTATGGGACTGGAGTATGGGGGAGATGTGTTTTGGTCGTAGATTCAACGCGGAAGTCCGATCGCGTTTCAAGATGATCCGGGGTACACGAAGTATTTGTTGAAAAGAAGAAATTGATATGGCCCAAATAACGGTTCTGAATCTTTGGAAGCTCGTGTGACAGTACAGGGAATTCCACCGGTTCGTGTCCACTTATTTCGAAAGGGTTCGGGTGACGGCAATATCGAACGTATTCCCAAGGAACCAAGAATAGCCAAGATTCGCAGATAGATCCCAGATGGGAAAGTGTACCAGGCAATGAAGCCCGATTAGATCGGGGAATAGAACTTTGGTAGGAGGGAAAGAAATCCTGGAGCCTGCCAGGAATGATCTTGAGTATATGTGATGGTGATAGATGTAGAGAGGTAACAGGGTGGGGGGGAGAAGAAGTAAAAGCAAAACAATAAAACAGTAAAACAGTGAAGTAAAGTAAACCAGAACAGTACAGTAATAAATTAAGATCGATCGCAAGGGATGAAAACAAGAAGTCGCGTGGTTTAGGAAGGGAGAATGTCAATCCAAGTATTCTTGCACGAGGTGGAATGGAAGCGAGTTAAAGTAAGATTTCGATCCGATCGATAGAAGAGGGGAGGAAAAAGCCAAAATAATCAGGGGATCGAGGCTACTTCATTTCGGGTCTTAGATTAGTATGAACGGGGGAGGAAAGGAGTACTCAAAAATAATTATATAATTAGATAATTATAAAATTTATATAAAATTAAATAAAAATGTAGAATTATAGAATTATAGAAAATAAAAGAAAAGCGTTATTTCTCCATCGGAGGAATCAATGTGGAGTAGCAAATAATAATAATAATAAAATAATAATTATTATAATAATAATAATAAAGTAATATATAACGATAAAATACAGCAGCATTGAAATAACCGTAGATTACACGAACTGCGGATCTGGTATTTTATTCATATCTTCTTACTAATTTTACCTATTATTTTACCTTTTTTCACCTTTTTTACCTTTTTTTACCTTTTGATATACTCTTGTATACTACCTCGTATTTTTATTTACCTCTCAACTTTTCTACTGTGTACTCACTTCAGATAAGACGTCACACAGTTCCCTTAATCCCTTTAAATCGCAACTGGATCGATTCTAACAACCAATCACTCTTTTCTTTCCGGTAGTACAATTCTAGCAAAAATACTAAGTCCCGTATTCTTTATTCCTTATTCTTTCGATCTCGGGTCTTTCCGCTGATAGAACTCAGATCCTATTGTTTGATCCCTCGGTCTCATTGCCTCCTTCAGTATTCCCTCCGAGCCGTTTCACTTTTCAACGTTGCTCAATAAGCTTTGAGATCGAGATCGGACCACAGGAGCGCGATTGGTGAGATCGTATTTCCCTTTTTATCGTACTGTTTTTCATTTCCACTGATCATGTGATGTTTGCTTTGTAGAGGGGTATGCTTATTTCAGTCCTCATCTTATTTAGTTGACCATCGGGGCCATGATCCATATAGAAGTATTCCGTACACGACACATCCATCTCTATTACCTAGGTATGTACTGCTTTGACCCCGACCCCGCTTCGGCCGTTGCCCAGTGCTCTCTGTTTCTCGCCCCATATTGAACTTACCTGGAGATCATCCTATGACAAGGGCATCTCTACAGCCTCAGAGCCCTAAACATACATAGTACAGGTACCTGGTCTTCGGTAATAAGCATGTATCTTGTTTTTGGATGGAATGCATGGCGCAACGGTCAAGGGCCCAAACGTCGACTCATCCAAATATACTCCCGTTGTATACATCCGATTTTCTTTTTTTTTTTTTTTTTCGTCTTTTCTTTTTTTACTTCTATTAAAACATAGATGCGGTCGGCATGTAAACGTGAAATGGATCAATAGAAATGGAATCCATAGTCCGCTATGACTTCTTCAGGTCAAAGTTTTGAAGGATGAAACGTCGTTTTTTTTTTCAAGATCAGATGCGACACATCTATCGATCTAACAACATCCTTTCTTGGACCACACCCGGATTGCACCATCTCAGCCACACGGGTGTCCCGTGCACTTGAGATTTAGTATAGTGCGGTAGGTCACTTTTCAGACCTCAGAACTCAGATGCAGGCTTGACTGTCTCTCCTCGTGAGAGAACTTGGAAGCATAGAAGACTATTGTTTCAGACACGACCGGGACAATCAATCCATCAATGAATGGTATGGTATTACATCGATTCCAAGAATATCATGATTTCAAGGTTCAATAGTAGCTGTAAGATCAGATTAATCAACGTTCATTGGATACTGATACTGGAGGTTCGATCCGGGAATGCATGAAAAATAAAAGAGCCGCTTGTACATAAGCAAAACAGATCGGCTGTGTATGACCGTGCACTAAAGACTCCGTAATGTGATACAGATTCCAATATTTACGTCACAGTTGATTTTCAGTTTCAAGTATAAAAGTACCAAGTACTTCCGTACTTCATCAAACAAAAATGGAGAGGAAGCAGGAAGTGTGGCCGTATATCGAATATTAGGATATCAAATCTCAATTGCAGGATATTGAACAGTGATGTGCCAATAGGAGTAATACGGAGTCTACTGGTCCACAATGGACTCAGAAAGAACAAATAAAATGGAGACTCAGATCCTTTCAGAAAACGACTCAGGGCAAATTTGCTCAATCTTCGATGATCGACCGAGGAGAACCGTTAAGACTTGTTTTCCTGTCCCCGCTCTTAATAGTAAGATAAGACTGATGATGATGAGCTAAAAGCATATACGCTAAGGACGATCAGATAATCCCGAACCAGAATAAGGGAAAAAAAGACAGGTTGGAGATGAAGATCCGATCCCACTTTTTCCCTATTTTCCCTATTTTCCTTTTTCTCTCCCTTTTTATTTCTATACTCCGTACTCCGTACTCCTCTCTGCTCCGTCCTCCATCCTCCCCTTCTGTCCTTTCACTAGTTCATCCCCTAGGACCAGAGTACCCAAATCCTCGGATCCTGTCAACCTTTCTACTAATCTAAGTAGAATTAAATTAGGATCGAATAAAATAGAAGTGGGTAACGCTATGACTGGAAATCTAAATCTTAATCTAAATCCCAAATCCTACACGGCTTAAAACAAAAAGGAATAATAAATTCAGAAAGCATGGGTCTCCACAAGGTAACAAAACGACAGCACGGTTCACGACCCTACGTAGTCAAACCTCCGTGTGAGGATCGTTTCCGTGACGCCACCAAATGCCAGTGATCTAACCTTCCCCTCAAAGGTTAAGGATTGGCGCTTTAGAATTCCCCGATCAGTACTTTTAGACCTTAGACCTTGGACCACCGTGGCACTAGGAAAAATAGGGGGAAGATAAACTCTCCGAGCTGTGGAGATTTCAAGCGGTAATTAGCCCGATCTCTAGCCTCAAATAGGTTAAGTAGTTTAATTGACAGATGGAGAGTTCGGTCCTGTCTTTTATTACCTAGATGCCTTGGACCTTTTGAAATTGGGGGTTATGTTTAATCCTCAAAAGTACTACTTCGTAGTCAACTTTCTATATGTACCTAGGACACTATAATCTGCAGGCTATCTCTGACAGGTCTGACAGCGTTAGTGACAAATGAAATTGAACTAGCAAGGGGCGGAAATCTGCATTGTGCCATAAAGGGATTGATGACAGATTCCCACAGAGTTGGTACATCATGTGGATCTCGCTATCAGGTTTTTCATCTTGTACTGTCAACACGGACAAGTATCTACAGCGTACTCCCCGCTACGGAGTTCACCTACAAGCACATCCTTGTATCTGTGTCTGCCCAGTGCCACGCTAAAGATAGTATAGAATAATAATTGATGGAATATGGATGAAAATGAGTGAAACTGTCTTGAATTACGCCTCGATAAAAGCCCCTCTTTCTTCGAACTTTCCATCGGAGTGTCAGATCTTGTGATAATGAGCCATTCCTTATTACTAGCTCCGACAGGGGTGAGCGGTGTTACTAGTTCGGACAAGTATTGACAACGGTTCGGCTTTGGCCATGATATCACAGAGTTTACCGACAAAACTACTCCATAGTCATGAAGAGGCAGTATAATGCACTCCTTACAATGTGATGAAATAGTTATGTCATGGCAGTCATGAAGTCCCAATCTTGTTGGGTATAGAACGTAATGTATCAAGGGCCGTTTATGGTAATTCCGTACTTTTTTTTTTGCTTTCAACTCTATCTTCTCTTCCTACGACACTAAACCCAGAAAGGAAAACATCAAAGTTTACACGTGGGCATTGTGTTCTGCCTGCATTGTGATTCAACGGCTTTTCAGGCTTCAGCTCTTCTGCACGTCCCATCAACACGGCTGAGAAAGTTTCACCCGTCTTGGATTCTTGCCTCCAAATACAGACACTGACTTGGAAGATCGTCAAAGACGTACGACATCTATTCCGAGTATGAGCTAGTTGTATGGATCAGTGGAAACCGTTCTGGAATCCCATAGTACATATTCTCGACAGGGGGTAGACTAATAGACTAGGGTCCCAAAATTAAACCACGCCCAGCCCGTTCTCAGACCCGCCTTGATCGGCAGGCGCTAACGAAAAAAGAAACGAAGAAAAACGGTTAGTAGTCATTGACGCCCAAAGCAGAAGAGGTGGAGGTCATTGTTGATAGCTTATGGAGTAGAAAGCACGGAGTAAAATTGAAGAGTGGAAGACTCCAGTGGGCCACTAGGCATGGGCTGTCCGGTTAAACTCAGCAAAGGAGATAGAGGACACTAACTCCACAAGAAATCAGTCGATCCCATGCCTGGAGCGAGATCCCGCAAGATTGGAATGGAAAAAAAAATAAATAACCTAAGTGGGCTGACCGTTATTACCCTGATGGTTCTAACGCTAACTTATCTGGAATGGATCCGAAGAAGTCTCCCGCTTTGAAGATCCACTTAGAGCCAACTACAAGTTGAACCGCTCTTTTTCCGGTAATTTATTTCTTTAATTCACAGGGCGTCCCGGAGAATTCTCCCTTTTGGTGACCTTTCTCCACCATCAAAAGTCAAGAATGCCACGATCCTGACAAACTATCGATTATAATAATCATGGTACCCAAGGCGCTGGAATTAACCATCCTTCCTAGTTTGGAATGGATCGTACAGATGTACTATCATACATGGTACAAAATACAAAGCACGGAGCACTTCACAAACCTTCCAAGGTGGAAATGAGGTGATTCATAGATTTGTGCCTTATGGTTTGACGATACACGGGCATATCAATATAAACGTGAACCCTTGAACGAAGACTTCAGGTACCCGAAACACAGATCCACACCCAATCTCAACATGGAGAAACTAAAAGCGCTACAGGGCTTCGGCACAAGGATCCTAGATCGACACAGGAACTTTGAGACAATTGGACTGACAGAGATACGACAGCGTATATCGAACCAGCCGAGTTCGATTTCGAGCCAGCCACGACGATGGGCCAATATTCTTCCTTGTTAAGATCAGCCTCAGTGGAGTCTGATTTCTGTAGTGGATGCACTATTTGCTCCAGGTTTTCCTATGGACCGGGTTTCCACAAGATCAGAATCGATTACAAAATCAAGAACTGAAAAAAGGAGGGAATTCTATGACAAAATGGGGAGAGCTTGTCGATCATGTCGACCGGTCAGTGAGGACACTTGAACACTGCCGAAGTTTACCCTATTCATATGAAATATACGTACAGTAATGAGCCCGTACGGAATCAGGTACTTTGCTTTGTTTAGGATGACCCACTCTCTAGATGGTAGTGAGTTATTCCAAATATTCTTGTTGCCGTATCTAGATGGAGCTGTGGGTTCATCCTGAATCAAGGGTGATCATGGATCTAAGTACGGAGTACGCTGGAGCTGCGTCATCTAGCCTTAGTCTGGGTCAGGTACCCGTATGGAATCTTCCTTTCCACAGGTCAAGTCCAAGCTTCGTCTACCGTCTCCTGAACACGAATCAAGACTTGACCGCTGCTTTGAACTGGTTTATCGGTCAGTGGCAAGGGACGTGTCATGGAGTCCTTTTGCTCGGTCTAGCGGAAATCACTGGAGATCAAGGCAAACATCTAAATAGAGAGCAAGTACTTTTCAGTATGGAGGAATGTACCCCAGGTCGTTGCAATCGATCGCCCGCACAGGCCTCATAACGGGATTTGGAAATCGAGTCCGCGGGATTTGAGCATCTCGATATGAGATTCTGGGGTCTGGAGAGCTTCGGGAATAATAAACATAAAGCAAATTAAAAAAAAATCAATCAATTTAGAGGCTGACCCAAGCTGATCCAAGCTGATTAACCAAGGTTCAGGCCCAAGCGAGTCATATGTCTATCAATATTGGACAGAGTTTTTGGTAGAATTTGTCTTGGTCTAGCCCACGGGGATGTTGCTTTTACCGGGCTATGCCAGATGCTTCGGCCGAATCTGATCGACTCGCGTCTCAGATTCCGTGTGCTAGTTTCGAGCCACTCCATACCTAGTCAAAACTAATGCAGCGGAAGCCTTCCGATACCGTTACTAGCCTTGGGATCTTATGCAAGTTCATGCATCATAAACATGGATTTTGGCGTCGATGGCTCCAATTTGGGGGCGGATCGGGTCGTTCGGTGTGTCGATGTTAGTGCACATTAGTACAGCGCTATCGCTGGAAAAGTCCTGAATGTGTGCTCTGTGGTTGATGGAAGAAAGCCGTGTCTCGCTCAGTTTTTTTGGTTTCGGTTTGGAAGCTATGTATTCCATACCGAACAAGATAGACATTAGACAGATTTAAGCTTGCGCTCACTGACGGTTTTCTGCAACTTAGTGGATGAGCTTGCGGGGAATTATGAAACCACTATGCCAATGGATTTACCAAGAGATACGGTGAAGCGAGCTACATGCCGTCCGGATCCTTCGCTTTGGCACCAGGAACGCTTTTTGAAATCTGGAGATTTCTTGTGTACTGTGTAGGTGTACACGTCGAGTAGAGCATATCTGACAAATATATGACCAATACCTGACAAAATTCAGTCAACCGCTCCAAGGTTGGAAGTACCGTCATCATGAAGATTTGATATATGCAAGCTGCAGGTGCAATCTATTTAGGTATATGACAGCTGCTAGCGGCATGGGGTCTGCATTAGCAACCAATCTAGATCCGGGAGGACGTAGATATTTTCTGTGGCAGTGGATAAACTAGTGCCACTTCCAAGATTGTAGCGGTGCTCCGTAATTGAGACACTTGGAATTTTTCAGTCCCCTACCAACCTGTAGGGTCACACAAGAAATAAGATATTCGGAATGGGACCGAAAACAGGAACATGTTCGTTCGAGTGACCAGATTCCAAATACCATTCGAAGCTAACTCAATAAAATCTTGGTATTTCTCGTAGTGCGTAATCTTGGAACAGACATCGACCAATAAACATAGCGGTGTGAAATCTCTTGCTCCAACAGGAGGGTGACGGGCTGAGATAGTGGAGGTTTACGCTTGGTGAAATAGATCCGTGTGATTAAAGGTGACAGCATAGCCATTTAGAGGATCTGCAATCGAAATCAGCCAGTGAGAAGTGAGGGTCTCACTCTGAATTTCGATGGGTCCTCGGGAGTGTCACTCTGACAGGAAAACGGCCGCCATCCTCGTTGCTTTTGTTTTCTTACTCCACCGAGGGAAAAAAAAGGAAAAAAGAGCCAGATATGATTCTGTCGTTGGCTCCACCGTGAGGGGATTACTTTGAAATTGCCATGTTTGCTTCTACCTAGGTTTGTGAGTCTGGCTACTGTTGCCTCGGACGAAAGACTCAGCATTCAGGTATTACAAGTTTGTTTGCAGGATTTTATGGGGAAGTAGGTCCGAAATTACATTTTCATTTTCATTTTTATTTCCTATTTTATTTTCACGGCATCTCCATTTCAAGTTTTTCCAAGTGGCGGAAACCTGTGTGGATGCTGATCGAATGATCTAGTACAAAAGAAGGAGAGAGAGGGCAAAATCAACCTTCTCTCAATTGGGAGAAGTGGGAATCCTCAATACGATTCTGGATCTGCCTGCATTCAGGCTTACTCCTACTTTAGCGCTACTCGATAAAGTCCATCTTCGTGACTTGTACCTTTCTCGAAGTACCATCTCATTCCCCCGAAGATGGTGGCGATGCATCTCATTCCCCCGAATCCCTTATTCATCTAGACCAGAACAACAGGACCAACGAGAAAATTGGTGCAGCCGCCACGCAAGGTTTGCACTCTACTCAGCGCCCAAGCCGCTACCCATTCCCAACTGGACCTTGAGAGGAAGGGGGGCAACACAGTGAATCCAGCAAATCCCGATCCTGACTGTAAAAATGATTGGGGCTGGACTCCTACGGTGGGCAAGCCTCGTACTTTTGGCTTGGACCGGTCACCAAGGGGGTAGGAGGAAGTCACTGACCACTCGTCAAAGTGTGTCGCATTAGATGCTGTGCAGATTTCATATGTAGTGTGGGTTTCCATATCAAGTGCCGTGCGCGATCGATCCCGCAGTATGATTATTGTAACCTGCCTGTGTACTATGCCTTATGCTTATCGTGGAGAAGGACCAGGCTATCCTTGAATTTGACCCTGTACGCATCGTATGATTTTTCCCTCCCCTCTTTGATCTCATGTCCTATGCCACTATTTTGACTTCATCTTGTGACATCTTGCCTTTATTAAGGGGTACATAGAGCTGGAATCTTTGATCATAAGATATGACTCGTAGGTGAGAGATGTTTTGCAGGAAAGCAGGAAATTGATTCAAGTCTATTCAATACTGAGAAGGCTGGTCTAGATTTGATTATTGGCAGACAGAATGATTATCTCCAAAGTTGACTTCGCAAATAGAATTGTTGGCTCTTAGTGCCTCATTTGGATGACCTTAAATTAACTGTATATTGTCAGTCATAGTCGCTGCTGGAGTTGTACTTTCCGAGTTTGTTGGAGATACTCGTATACTTCTTGCCCTAATTTCAGGGTTTCAAAAAAACCAACAAGACCACCAAGAATTCCAAAAAAATCATGGAAGAAAAAAAGCCACAAATTGGCTCGAGTTAATTCTAGACCCGACCACTCATGTAAAAATCCCCATCACCACTACATTCGCCTTCAGCCGCTTCCCACAGTTTGCTTTTTTCTTAACCACTGATCACGTGACTACGCGTTCTTCATCAAGCGCGGGGGATCTTCAAACTTCCCCCGCGTTAAGACTTAGACCCGAACGATCTCTTTCACTTCACCGTGTGTGCGTGTTTGCCCATCTTCTCTATCAAGATGGCATCCCTCAGGAGACTCACAGATATCCCAACTTTATCTGACCTCTACCGAGATGGCATAATGCAAGAGTCTTTTTCCTCCAACGAATCGCCGTCGCAAGTACTAAATGACATCGTCTCTCCATTTCGCTATGACATTACTCAACTTGAAGTGGACGCCATCGTGAATGCTGCTAATCGCTCCCTTCTCGGCGGTGGAGGTGTTGATGGTGCTATTCACCGCGCAGCTGGCCCACAGCTATTGCAAGAATGTTCCCGTCTGGATGGCTGTGAACCTGGTGATGCGAAAATTACTCCAGCTTATTACCTCCCCTGCGAACGAGTGATTCACACTGTTGGACCTGTCTTCCGACTTGAATACAACCGAGATCCCAGTCGTCCCTTTGTTCTGTTGCGATCATGCTACCGTCGCTCTCTCGAAGTTGCTGTGGAAAAAGGTATTCGTAGCATTGCTTTTTCTTGTATCAGCACTGGTATCTATGGATTTCCCCACGACAAGGCTGCCTTTATTGCTGCGGATGAAGTCCGAAAATTCCTCGAGGAGCCCGAAAATATCGGCAAAATAACCCGCGTTATCTTTTGCCTATTTCAGCCAGAGGATGTGGCCGCTTACGACGAGGCGCTCCCGTAAGTGATCCTTTCCCAGTTCCAGTTTTTTCATTTTTCCATTTTTCCATTTTCCCCCATTTTATCCTGTTTTCAGCTTTTTTCTTTCTCATTTTTCCATTTTTATCCAGCTTTATATCTTTCTTGTTCCTGCTTGATCTTCGCAATTCGGCTACAGAAAGCTAACAACTATCAGAAAAATATTTCCTCCCGCATAGGCGAAAGATCCTAAGGGTAGCCTAGCTGCATGAGGCCGGATTCCCTTCGGTGGCTGTAATTGAAAGTCCAGACTGGACCTTTCTTCACCATCTAATCGCATAACGATTTTCACGACTTTACGTGACCCATGTACTCTAAAGAAAAATTTCCCCAAGCGTTCTGACCCGAGAGGGTACAACATATGATTCAGCTCTCTCTACATCTCTGTCTCTTTTCTCTTTCATAAATTGTGAATTGATTTTGTAACCCCGCACTTCATCGATACTTGGCGTTTGATCCCCTCTCTGACAAATCTACATCGGCCTGTATCTAAATGTCCTATTCCATTCTGGTTCTAGGCCACTATGTTACACACTTGAAGTTGAGATCTGACAACCTGCAGAGATGATATGATGATTACTACAGGTAGATTTCGATTCTGAGAGACGAAACGAGTGCAGGTAGTACCAAACTGCTTTTACCTCCGTCTCGATACTCAAATTGGGCGATATGCTTCATCTCGGATCCGAGATATCTGGATGGCGTTTTCAGGGATCCACATCAACCTTGGAAGGGTTCAGGATTGGAACCTTCAAACGAGATAGTCTTTCATCCCGCTCGATAAGATTTGACCGGGAGATGTGGGGATATACCTAGGTATAAGTGACCTCAGGCCTAATATGAATGTGAGACGTGTTCCTTGTTGAACCATATAGTGCGTGATAAGGCAGATGGAGACCGTCTAAATCCCAAGGCCTCCAGGGACTCAAAGGAGAGCGGCGAAACCCTCATTGTCATATTTACCATGCTGCTGAATTTAATTCAGATCCATTCTAGGAGATTTCAAGTACTCCGGGGCATCCAAGATTCTCACATCCAATTGAGCTTCTATCCTGAACTCGAGAGGTCTAAGACTTATCCATCTATCTTTAAAAAGAGGACACTTGCACGCTCTTCGCTCTTCGACAAAGTCTTTGGATATCAAGATTTTGATACCCTTACAGTGTACAGTATCCGTGGACACACTCTCTTCTCCAACTAAATGTGTCGTGAAATCGAAACTGATTCACTTTGGTCTTAAAGATCAGAATCAAATACCCATTGATAGCTTTTTAGAAAATGATTATGATTCGAAGTAACTCACGATCGAATGCCTAGGTACGACTGAAGATCGAGCCCATTTTTAAATATTTATATGGTGAGAGGGTGAAATTCAGAAGCCTAAACCGTATGGAGTCAAGGAACAGGAAGTCGGGACTCGACGACTCATAGCACTGGTTCTCTACCGATGTAAACATTGTTCTTTCATAGAGAAGATCGGTTGTTGCCGTTGAGAAATGTTTACACTGTTTGCATTGAGACTCGGCCGATCATGTCCCTATCATCCACAACTTAAACAATCGAAGCTATCAAATTCACTCTCCACTCTTTAACCATGCACAATTAATTACCCTACTTCAACTGTTCAAGAGACGACGCTGTACAGATACAGTTAACATCCAATCAAAATGCCACCCCAAACTTCCGAATCACGATCTCCGAAATCAGCGCAAGAAAAATCCACTGCACACTTCCTCAATCCCAAATCAGCTAAAAAGCTCGCGCAAAAGCTCGCCCCCAAAGCTCCAGCTCAACCACAACAAAAATACGCCTCCCTGGAATACCAAGCCAAGATCCTCGCCCAAAAACCCAAAGTCAAACTCCTAGATCCCAAATCACTATCTAAAAGACTCTTCGACTCTTCCATCTTCTCTCGGCTACGGCTTAGCTATACCCGCCTGCCTCGCTTTGTCAAAATCCTCGTTCCGCTCATACCAATCTCTGGCTTCTTCACTCAAAATGTCGCGCAGCTAATGTGGATACGCGGTCCCTCGATGACTCCCTATCTGAACGAAAACTATGATCAGGACCATACTAAATCCGACTTTGTGCTTGTCAACCAGTGGTCATGGGGACTTTGGTCCCAGAGAGTGTTAGAACGGGGCATGGTCGTAACATTCCGGTATGGAGAAAATCCAGACATCCTCGGTCTGATATCTCGTTTCTACAGAGATGCTTTAATACTACGCTGCTCTATCATTTTGTACTAATTCTGTCTCTTTGTCTAGTTCACCGTCTGACCCTACTAAGATTGCTGTGAAGCGCGTTGTCGGACTTCCGGGAGACCGCATTCACACTCGTGAACCGTGCCTTAAGCCTTCGCAGATCGTGCCATTCAATCATGTTTGGCTGGAGGGTGATGCCGAGGATCCGAAAACGACGATAGATAGCAATACATACGGACCTGTCAGTATTTCTCTGATTTCGGGGCGAGTGCTTGCGGTTCTGGGGCCTCGCTGGCGGTGGTTGAATTGGAGGGACTGGGACGAAGATAAGCCTGAGTATACTTATCGGAAGAGTGTTCGGGATCGGGTTGTCAAGAATGCTGTGGTTCTGGGGGAACCTGAGCTGGGTAGAAAATTCTAACTAAAGATTTGAACATCTTGTCAAGATTCCCGCGGCGGGAATTTGTTAAGACTAGGATTAGGGTCCCTTGGGGCCTTGTACCATTATATCATTGTATTATTAAGACTATGAGGTGCCCTTGTTTAAAAGAGCCAATATTAAGTATTATCCGAGCCCCGAGAAAGAAATCAAAATCCAAGGCGCTCGTATGGAACCCGAGTTACTGAGAAACAATGCGAATGTCTTCATGATTCTCCTCCTGGAGACGATCGATCTCAGAAGAGATACTCAACACCCATCTGTCCTTCTCAACACGACTACGGGCCTTGAACACAATAGTGCGGCCATATTTTCCCAACGTTGAGACATGTCTTAGGGACCGTTTAGCTTCCCCTTGTGCATCCTGCTCTTGGGCACGGAAGTAGCTTTTCTTGAGAGGTTGCCAAATAACGAATGTGATAGCTGCGTCTTCGTCACGGCTAGTGAAACCGTCGGAAGCTAAATATATTCGAGGTAAGGCGTGAACACCTGGGTTATTACTGTCAAAAGTCTGGTTGGCATATAGCAAATCGCTCTCAGTGACAAGTCCGGAGTAGATGTAGCAATCGCTGAGGTCAATGGTTGTTTCGAGATCTTGGTGAATGTGTGGGATTTGAACACCGTTCTGCTTGCGGAGGGTGCTGCGGAAGATAAGTAATTTCCCATCTGTAAGAAGAACGTGGCATCTGGCAAAGGTGCCACGGCGACGGGGTTTCCGGTAGAGCTGACCGGACATCTAATCCTTTTCAGTAATTAAAGCTGTTTTCGAGTCTAAATCACAACTTACCCTGATGATCCGACAACCTGAGAGAGAACACATGTTATGCAAGTGAGGCGAAGCCTCAGCTTTTTTAACCTCCCACTTATCAGCAAACTGTCCCATGATTGATTCCGTCTCCTCGTCGATATCCAAAAGCTTAAGGTTACGTTGGCGTACAGCCTGGAACTCTGCGGTATCATCTGCGGTGCGCGCTCTCCAATACTTCACCAAGGCGTCCAGTCTATTGACCCATTCATTACAAGTGTCAACGTCATATGCCTGAAGACGGACAATCAGATCATTCTCCAAAACCATTTCAAAAATTCGATCGTCCTCAAATTGTTTGGTTGCACCGTCCTCTTGCCGAGAGTCCGCGGCTTCGGGATTGAAGTCCACAGCAGGCCCATCTTGTATGTTCGCATCGGCTGGAGAACTTCCACGGTGGATATGACGCACCTCACGAACCTTGCAAAGATCGATATATCCATCTGAATTGATCATGTTGTGTGCGTTCCTCTTCATCTGAGCGTAGGCTTCCTCGTCATGCCGTTGAACATATTCAGGGTTTCCACTGGTGAGCCATGCAACATCCCCATCTTGTACTGGGTACGGATCGATGTCCCAAGAGATAGGTGCCTCATTCAGGATTTCACGAGGGGAGGGTATGGTCGTTTCGTCAGTTGGTGATAGTTTTGGTGGTGCAGGAGGGTATGCCTTGGCTGGCCTGCAGAATAACAAGTGGTGGTCTTCTGTGAAAAAGTACAGTCTTTTGAAAAAAATCTTGTTCCTCCACTGATGCACACCTTTTTGAGATGTCAGCCGAATCAAGAATCCCTCGACTGGCGGCGGCTCCTCTTCTTTCTTGTCTTCAGTGTTGACTGTTGTGGAGTAGTGGTGCCGCGGCCGAAGTTCAAGCTCATGTGATGACTGCATCGCTATCGTGCCATACATGTTCTCTTCGTTGACGCCAAACACCCATTCGAGACGGTCATACCGTTTCCAGGCAAGACCCATCTTCTCTGTTTTGGACCAAGTCTTCAAGACCTCAGCCCACTCAGGCTGGCCCTCGAGCATCTTGATGCAGGTTCTAATGATGGACTCGGCAGCTAAATTACCAGCGGCGGATCGACTTAGAATGGTGGTATGCTGAGCATCATTTGGCGAGATTCCTAATTCAGCCTCCAACTTCTGAAATGGATTCTTGAAGATCAACGACACTCCAAGGTCAGGCACATTGATGGGCAGTTTGTTTGGGCGGCGCCAGCCTAAAAGCTGGCGGATGAAAGTATACCATTCAGCCGCATGCGCTGACGACTTGGGACGGAGAATGTATATCTTTGTGCCGTGTTTGCTAGGACGCCAAAGCACAAGAGTCTTATCAAGTGTCGAGTAGAAGTTGACCCCAGTGGTCTTATGGTTGAGCCCTATTTCGTGATAAGGCGGGGTTTTGTTATTCTTACTTTGCATGTCTGGTATCACGCGCGTGCGGTACATTTGCAGGGAAAACGGCACATGCTCTGCAGAGCTTTTCCGACAAACAACCAGGAACTCCCGCCATTTATCCGCAGTCCGAGTCTCCATGCGAAGGCTATCATTCTCGGTGTAGTTGTCAGGCAGAGTGTCTTGCATCGTCTCTTCAACGAGAACTAGCATTTTCTCAGCCTTGACAATCTCCCCATTTTGTACTTTTCGCCTCCGGGGTCGATTCGCAGAAATTGTATCCTGAGTCTTAGCAATGCGGTTACGCAACCTCTGTTGCCTGTGCATTACCTTATCATCAATGTTGAATCTAGCCATTTTCTTCGTAATTCGTCCCTCATGATCTGATTTGTCTTCCTGGCTATCTCCTTCGTCCTGCGGTTCCTGGTGCTCCAGTGTCATCCGAGAAATTCCCGAAGTTTTAGATTTCAACTTCTGCTCTTTTTGTTTTCCTTTCAGCAATTGGGTAGTGGAATCGGCTTCGCTCACTCCTGCAGAAGCAACAGAACTCAACGGACTTGTGGCGCGAGGATCTGCGATTCTTATGCTCCGCTCTGCTTTCGATTTTGGTTGAGCTCCGGGGACGGAAAGTGTTTGGTTAGCACGTATTGTTGACACCGATATCTGATCTGTATCTGGTGGACTGAATGCGTTCTCCCTTGCTGTAACGAACGAAGACGAAGCGGCGCCGTTATCGTACACATCATTTTGTTCTCTTTCGCCTGCTCGACTCGGCCGGGGTGTACTATCAGAGTCTGAGGGCAAGCTGTCAATTGAAGCGGCACTTTCAGCTCCGATGTCAATCCCAAGCCCATTTTCATTCCCATTTGCCTCTTCCTCCTCCCCAAGTGCAGAAAAGAAGACTGTACGGAGATCCCCGGTGCTTCCTTCGACTATTTCTTGTTCAGATAAACCAGATTCATCTTCCAACTCAGAGTCGTTGTTTGTGCGCGTGAATGTGAGAGTGATATTCTCATTCAAGGGTTGAGCCGTTGGTTCGCTGTTGCCCTGGCTCTGGCTAATATCTAGTTGGGTGTAGTGACGAGTCACGGGGTCAACTGAGAACGAAACCTTCTTCGAGGTATAATTCTTGAACCGAAGCCTTGATTTGTACCACGACTTTCGATGGTCATGAAGCCAACCCTCTGGAATTGGCCCTATGAAGAAGCGACGATTTGTCATATGCAAGTGATGGGCGGAGGCATGTCGCTATTAATTGGGAATATGTGAGCTAGGGGCGGGTACGAACGTGTGGGGATAATGGATCAGAGATCTGGGGTTAACATACTAGTTTTTGATCGGTGAAAGAGCCGACGGGTAAACCATGATAATGCTCATGGTGTGCCGGGTTAGTAGTTTCAGACTGTGCTGAGGTGCTGGCCTGATTCGGATCACTCATGATACCGATGATGCATTTACCCTTAAGGGGGTGAGATGGAGAAGAATGAGCTGCATGTCAAGAAAATGAGACCCATGAAATCAGGAAGCGATCGACCAGGAACGCGAGGAGCCAATTACAAGATGGATCGATTGAATCTCGATGCACTACCAGTGATGACGTCGGTACTCCGTACAGCGAAATTATGTAATAGGGATACAAAGTTCATTATATAAGCAGTATGCCTTCCGTGTTTGCAATGTTTACACAGTGGCGGTGTAGGGAGTAGACAGGTGTCTGGATATTGCTTCTCCCCAGCTCTTTCATCTCTTCCTTCAATTGATTAATCTACTTTACTAAATCACAGTTATGGCTGCTACTTTCCCTCCTGGTGGTACTTGGTTCGATACCTTGACCAAGTCCTTCGCCGATGTTCCCATTGACGCTGCCAACGACGATGCTATCTCCACAGACGATTTCCTCCAAGCTGCCGAAGCTCTAGTCTCTCTCTTCGGTAGATACGCCAGTCTCACTGCTATCAGATCTCAAACTCATAAGAATAATTTGTCTAGATGTCCTCGGCTCTGTCGCTTTCAATCCCGTCAAGAGTGATTTGCTGGGCAACATCAAGGTCCGTTTACTCCCTCTCCCTGCATAAGCTATAGACCCTATACTAATATACTGTATAGAAAATTCGGGACCGCAGACTCGAAGCCCCTGCCGAGTCTGAGACTCTACAGGCACTTGTTCTGAATGAATTGAAGACTAAGAAGCACACCGCTACCGAGGGTTTGCTCTGGCTGGTCCGGTGAGTACTAATACCAAGTAGCTTTGTGACGATCACTCTGCCTTTAGTGGAATGTACTGACTTTTGTCTCATTAGTGGTCTTGATTTCACTGCCCAGGCTCTCCGCCACAACCTTGACAACCCCTCCAGTGAGCTTTCAGACTCCTTCCGCAATGCCTACGGTGGCACCCTCAAGCCTCACCACAGCTTCATCGTTAAGCCCCTCTTCAGCGCTGCCATGTCCGCAACCCCATACCGGAAGGATTTTATTGCCAAATTAGGTGACAGCCAGGTTAACGTCGACACTGCCATGTCGAAGGAGGTTGCGGCCTTGGAGAAGTTGTTGGATATTCTGAAGAAATTCCAGGCCCGCAAGGAAGCTCAGTGGAAGTAATCTTTTCCCCTCATGGAACACCTGGCTAAATGTCAGCTATACTCTTGGTGTGAATTTAATATGTACATGTTGGATTCCGTGGCTCTGCGAGCACGTTAGCTTCATTCATATAGCGAATCTGCGATTGGCATTGAATATACTGTTTATAAATTAAGTACATGAGTACGCTGTGTTGTTAAATTACACTATTTTAGCGAACATACAAGTAGGAATATGCACCTATCTAGGTAGCTGTTAACCTGAACAACTCGTATAGCTATTTACTACCTACTGCGTACAGTTCAAAATATGATGCCCAGCCATAGCAGTGAACTATTCTAATGCGGCTTGAACGATATAGTTTAGGAATCCTTCAATAAATTTCGGGATATCTTTTGTAATGGCTCATAATCTCAAGAATCCTCCGAATACAAACTATTTGCATTATCACACCTGCATATATATCTCCGTCGAATATTGCAGAGTCGATGAAACAGTGCCATGAGGAGCTGCTGCCTGGACCACGGCTATGGAACAACCTCGATGATAAGTATGAAAGAAAGAAAAAAACATAATGGGTTCCGACAGATGACTCTTCTATCCCGACTTAATGAAGCCAGCAATGTATGTCAAGCCATGATTTTCCAAGATCCACCTTTAAAACCCTAGACTATTTAAATTAGGGGCCTATAATTCCACCCAAACAAATTGGTATTAGGTGACAAATGAAGCTGGAATCATCCGTATTCTGAAGCTGATCTGGCTAAGAGCCCTCAGCCTGACATGTTAAGTTAGAGCAAACAGGCTATCGACTACAAGGTGAACCAAGGCTGCGAATTGGGGGCTATGATAAACTACGACAAAATAGCCTTAATTCAACAGAGCCAACAAAGATAATACTTAAGTTCTCCCCGTCATCAACAGATCAGTTCGTTGCATCGGCTAGCTGCACAGCAGTACACTGGGTTCTAAAATGAAGAGCCATGCAATCCATGGCGGATGGTCTTGCCCGTAAATTAGAGACAGAATTCAAGATGTAAGAAGGATGTTGTCCAATGCACACCCTCACATCCACCCCAAAAAAGAAGTTTACCAAATAAATATTTTTGTAGGGTCCTCATTGTGGTTAGAATAGATAGCTAGTTAAGAAACCAGTGCGAGTGTAGTTAACTGACTATACCAGCTACCTCAGTACTGATAGCAATTTAATATGAGCAAGGCTGGAGATCCACAAGCCATATAACCTTGGAACCTTGGAAGTTTTCCAGTCTCAGGTTAATAATAGATCTAGCTTCATTTTCCCCAAATTCGAGTCAATCGATTGATTCAACAACAATGTATTATTATTTCGCTATCAGATAGATAGCCGTCCACGGGTAATGTACCAGACAAAGATAGACCTATTAATTAATAGGTATGCAAGTCATAAAATGCAAAGATACTAGTAGACTCTTTTTTCTGCATGGTTTGATAGTCCACGATCTCAGCCGTTTTTATGATCCACTGTGGAGCCGATTTGTAGATGCTAATTTCCCCAACTCTCGCTAAGCTGACTATTATCTTACCTATTCCTCATAGTGAAGCATTTCTCTCGACGCTCATTTTAGCACAATACGCGCCTAGATATCAGATGTACTCTTTGAAGTGTAAATTAATTATTGAAATATAGGGGAAACGTAGACCACGTGCCGAACTATTAGGAAACCTAGTAGTTCTTTAGTCCGACTAGAATCGAGAATTCAAGTATAGAATGTCTCAAATCGAGATCTTTGATCCGATATGACTATGACAGTTATGGCGAATTCTTCCGAAATATCATGGAGTCAGAGCAAGTTAGTTTTACATTGTTTCCCTTTTTATTTCTCCAAAATAGCTTAATTGAGACATAGCGGCATTGGTTTCTGCAGCGGATAAAGGAACTTGTCCACTCAAAACATCGTTGGCTGATATGCATTCCGACAGACTCCGCCAAAGATCTTTGGATCCCTTTATTTTTGGACCAGTTTGGAGTGGCAAGCTTAATGTTATCTAGTTTGAGGATTGTTTTGGTATAAGGTAAAAACGTGAAACGTAAAGTTAAATTATTTCCGCGCCTTAA
The DNA here is from genome assembly GCF_028828555.1 of Penicillium taxi. Classification (NCBI taxonomy): domain Eukaryota; kingdom Fungi; phylum Ascomycota; class Eurotiomycetes; order Eurotiales; family Aspergillaceae; genus Penicillium; species Penicillium taxi. The sequence continues at coordinate 548,682 of NW_026643208.1, forward strand.
CACTCCTAAATTGAAAATTAAAACTGTCTTTCTTATTCCTTAGGAAAGCTTGAAGTAAATTGATTTGTGGAGATTCTCGTGGTCCGGACTTTTGTCTGCATTTGCTGCGAAACAGATTATAGACTTTCAAGGTTCTGCAAAACTCGTCTCCCCATACTTTGTTCTCCCTACTAATCTCTATTTTCAATGTTTCAAATCAATCAGACTACCTCGTGAAAGCGGGTCTTGAATTTTCCTATATTCATGATCAGCTCTAGCGTGTCTTCTCCATTATTTAGAGCTTTGGAACCCTGAGGCGTTTTTGGTCTGGTTGTTTCGAGTTTAAACACGGAGTAACGCTCGGGGCACTTTCCTATTACCGTTACGCTATTTACATATACCTGGGATCACGCCTAGGCCGTGAAAACTGTTTGTTTCTCAATTGCTCTCAAGGCTCTTTCTTTTCTTTCTCTAGAAGTTCCTGTGGACAAGCCTCTGGTTAGGAAGTCCCGAGGAAGTACAGTCCGCGACTTTTTACTATTCTTTCTTTTCCCCAATAATCATGCTCCATACATGACAAAATTCTATTCTTTTGTGATCTGTCATAATGCTTGAGTTGGAAGGCCGTAGTTTGATAATCTTCATCGTGACAGCTGTTTTCCTGGGTATATCCTTCGTTGTCGTCTGTCTGCGATGTTTGGTCAGAATCCGAATTGTTAGGGCGTTCGGATGGGATGATTTGTTTATGATATTTGCAATGGTCAGTATCTTTACATCTCCATATAACTAAGAACTCAACTCATATACCAACCTCTAGCTCGTGAATATATTATTTGGTATATGCGGTATAATTGGCCCTCTATATGGAATGGGCCAGAAAACCGAAGTACTCATAGAGCGAGGCACGATGGAAACTGCCATGTTTGTTCGTTTTCACCCGATCCTTTGAATTATAACTGTAGCTAACATTTCTTAGTGGTGGTGGCTGGGCCAGGCTGCTTATGTCTGGGCCTGTGCATTAGCAAAGATCTCGATTGCACTCACCTTATTACGTCTGACCGTCTTTCAGACTCATAAAGTCATTTTATACAGCGTCATTGCGGTGAATTCTGCTGTCGGTCTGGTGTTCTGGGCTATGATAACCTTCCAATGTCAACCGGTTTTTTATTTTTGGCAGCGAGCTCTCCTCATTTCACATCCTACCGCTGATATTCATGGAACCTGCATGAACCTCGATCGTCTTATCATCATTGCCTATGTTTATAGTGGAGCCGCTACGTGCTGCGATATGACTCTAGGAATCTTACCCTTTTTCCTTGTGTGGAAGCTGAAGATGGGGTTCACAACCAAAGCATCCTTAGCCGCTATCTTAGGTATGGGAGGCATGTAAGTAAAACACATTCTCTGGACATGGTGCCTTGAGCTAACATCTTCTTCCAATTCAGAGCCAGCGCAGCAGTTATCGTTCGTATTCCATTCTTGCATTACTATAAGAGCACAGATTTCCTATGTGAGTACAGGTTATTTTCATACGAAAGTTATACAAATTCTGAAATTTATAGATGCAACAACCCAAATCTCCATCTGGTCCAACGTCGAAGCAAGCCTAGGAATCGCTGCCGGCAGCCTAGTCACCCTTCGCCCTCTCTTCCGCTGGATGTTCGACCCTAACTACTCGGGACCGGAAAGCAGATCCTCCTTGATGGGCGGCAGCTTACCGCTATCTCACTTGAATGTTGTTGAATGCAATACAAAGGGACAGCAACACCCACAATACTGGCGGCCGGATATTGGACCTGAGGAAACACACGCCATTATTACGACCATCCATACTGTGAATCACGGCAGTCGTGTTAATAGCCAGGGTAATATGGAGTCAAGATGTGGCTCCCTTCAGATCAATAGAGATGTCAGCATTCAGAGGAACTTCTCTATTTCGGAGCTACCTTCCCGGGCTGAGGCATCTAGGTATACCTAATTAAATGAATTTATATTTTGATCTATCTCGATAAAGTTCCAAGGTCCGTGAAAAGGTCATGAGATGCGGGATTGGTTGTCGCTTAGAGGATCCTCGCCCGGGGGAGCAAGGCACGGTGATAACGATCCGGTGCTAGATGCAGAAAGGAGGAGCTTGCGCAAGTCCGCGATGAACAAGAGCTTTTATCAATTCAAATGCCTCCGAAGACGTGGATCCTATGCTTCATGCCGTTGCAAAAGAAAACCTGTAAAGCCTACAGGGCCACCGATATGAAAAGATTAACATTGGAGATAAAAGCAAAGGTGAAAACGGCAATTATGTCGGAAGCGATTGGAAGGTAGATTTGTTGAGAGGAGCTTCTCATCAGTATGATGGAATCATTGTTGGGAGAGAATCGAAGGTTCGTAATGGATATAGGTTTGGAGGAAAGGATTTCATGGACGATTGAGAGATTTTCGGAATTTGTAACAGTGTATGGGCGGGCTTACGGAGTCACATACGGAGTCGCCTAAAAGCGTCATCACTCACTTCCTTGAATCCAGTATTGTTTCTAGCAACTCGCGTTAGTTTCTCTAAGATACAAGAAGGTATTTTCAGCTCTATTTTCTCCCTCTTCCATCCCACTTCGAAAAAAAGATAATATTCTAAAAATTATATTGTCGAATTACTATTTTGTCATTTAATTGGCCCAATCGTTTGTAGATTACCTTGAAATATCTTGCTGTTTATCAATCACAACTGAAGATCGGCAGAGCTATACGTCACGATGGCACATGCTTGAACCTCACGATGAACTCTTCATATGGAAGCCCTCCGTGCAATAAAGCTCCTCGCCCCTCACGCACTGGCCACCTGGCCAACATCTCTGGCTTGATACCTACGATCAACATTTCGACTATATGACCCTGAATTCTCGTCGGTATCACCATGAGAATACTGGTCCAAATGGTGTCCATAAGCACCAGGATGTGGACTATAGTGATGATGGAACTACTCATACTCGTAAAGAATATGAAAATCCTAATAACGGCATCATCTATCTCCAGGAGTATAATCGGTGAAGGGGACATTCATGGTGAAAGTAAAGGTCATCCAAATTTGTCTAATTTTGCTAAATCCCATAATTAATATGATTTCTTTCCAATTTTTTTTTTCTTTTTGGATCATTAACTTCAACTTTGGAACTGTGACGATTCACATCTTCACTAAAATATCTCATAATAAGCCACGTCTTGTAAAGTATTGACAAGTGGAAAAAGAGACTAGCTGAACTGCCTGAACAATTATCAATACTGCTTACCTATGTATACTCTACTTTATAAAATGTTACAAATAAATGATACTGCAATATATACGGGATTATTATAGAAAGTTTGATTGGATTGGGTTGAATGTTATCGGGTGGTTGCTGCCTTAGGCGGTTCATGCAAGGCTCCACCTCATCGTCACTAGCCCCCATCCTCACACCAACTGCTGCTACGCACGGGCTAATCTTTTAACAACTCGATGTTGGGTTAAAGAAGATACCTCTTCTCATGTCCCTGTAATCATGTCCAGGAGGACACTGGGTGGAGGTCGTGTTCTAGGCACTCCAACTGCACTTTCATCTATCCCGTCTCCCTCCCCGCAAAGGAGAGTGCTCTCACCGACCGCGAGCAGCTTGTCCCTCAGTTCACAGACTTCAGCTTCTCAGTTTTCATCAACAACTCAAGACCTCACCTCACGGATATCCCTGGAAAATGGGGACACTTCTATATCTGCAGCTCCAGCTGCCCCGGGAGCTCAGCTGTCATGTCCAATATGCAGTGAGGAGATGGTATGTTTGGCCCCAATGCGTGAAGGGCAAAAGCTGATCTATAAATCTTACTAGTTAACTCTTTTACAACTTAATAGGTACTAATGTCCCTTTGAATCAACGCCGGAACCTTGAATACAACAGTGGTTAACATTTCCCGACAGACACCTTGACGACATTCACCAGAACTTAGAAGACGACCGGCAGGATGAGGTTAAGGACTGGTTCAAGTTGCAAATGGAAAAAGCAAAGCGATTCCAACCACTCGCCGTGCTGAATCAAAAGCTAAAGGGACTGGATGTATTTGAATCAAATGAAACCACGTCCATCCCTGTCCGCCCTGCAACCCATACCGGAACACCCGACCCACCTAGGCTAGTAGATCCCGAGGACCTCATTACCAAAGAACACTGGCAAACCACATCTCTCTACGATAACTGTCTGGAACCTTCTTGCGGGAAACGACTAAATTCTACCAACGGATGCGTGAACTGCCGAAAATGCGGGAACCTCTTTTGCGAAGAACATACAATGTATCAGATGAAGTTATCTCGATCAGCGCAGCATGAACCAGTGAGAGGAATTTGGGCCCGAGTATGTGAGACTTGCTACAAATCAAGAGATGGCTACAACGATCACAATGGTACGCATATCAAATACCCTTGGGTTATGCCCATGCTTATAAAGAATAGGGGTAACGAGAGACCAATTGAGTGTATTCAAAAGTATCCGGAAACCGACTGTTGATAAGGACGTTCTTGAAATTTCTCGACTTGAAAAACGATTAACACGTCTCACACAGCTTTTGGCCAATCTACCGCCTGACCAGATTCAGCCCAGTGCTACTAAGCTATTTTCTCTTACATGGCAAAATGATCAGCGAAAGGCCTTGGAGCAAACTATTGTTACTTGGCAGGATGATGCTAGCGTCTCGCGGTGTCCTTTTTGTCAACAGGATTTCTCTGGGTATTCTTTTCGAAGACATCATTGCAGGACTTGCGGGCGGGTCGTATGTGGTGATCCTAACACGGGATGTTCCAGTGAAGTAGGACTTAGTATTGCTCCTCGTGAGTATCACTGCATTTCATGTTGAATCGCCCCATCTCTAATTTCAGTCAACAGTGTCGAAGACTGAGAAAGCCATGACCCGTCAGATGATCAATATAGACGTGAGACTATGCAAGGAATGCAAGCATACCTTGTTTGACCGACGAGACTTCGAAGCAGACATCACACGAAAGCCGGCCGATGTCAGGGCTTACGAAAATCTAGTCCAATTCGAGAAAGGCATTCGTCTACATCTACCGAAGTTTCAGAAGCTTCTTGCCGCATTACAGTATGCATATTGATTTTTCTTGTTTAATTGAAATCCATCTAATGACATCGCAGAGATCCAAGGCGACCTCCAACTTCGGCGCAAATTTCAGATGCATCCAAGGTCCGCAAACGACTCATTGATTCTTTTGCCAAGTATGATGTTGCAGCTCGACGAGTCCGTGACTTCCCCACCGACTCTCCCACTCAAAAGCGATTGCAAAAAGCTATATATCAACAAGCCAGCAATTTCCTCCATCTCCACATGCTGCCCCTGAAATCTCTCCCTCAAATTCTCAAACATACATCTCCCACAGGAGGTCTTCAACCCAGTCGCACCTCTACTCCAATCACATCCCTTAGCGGGTCTATACCTGGCGACCGGCCACAAAATTCTGCACTCACCACCATAAAATCTAATAACCGCATTTCTACTTATGACAGTACCAGCAGTCTGGTCAGCGACGCGAGTAGTGCCGTTTCGGCGCTAGAAGCCGAAGAAAAGTCACTCCGTGAGCGACTGATGGTGTTAGAAGAGCAGAAATTTTTTGTATCCGAGATGATCGCGGATGCCAACCGCCGACGCAAGTTTGACGAAGTGAGCAGTCTTGCAATGAACGTTGAAGATTTAAGTCGCGAGATCGACCGAGTCAACGGCATGCTGTCTAATTTGGACTTTGAGGGCGTCTATACCGGCAATTTGCATATTAACAGTTAAATTTTTCAGATGAGCGAGTTTATATTGATTGAAATACATTGTGCACAAATGCATGGCGCCCTTGTTTATTTCTTTTGTCGTTTTGTGGGCTGAGAGGCGTTTTTGGGCATCTTATGATAGTACGTGCATAGCACCGGGTGTTAAGTAACTATTTAGTGAGTGGTTATTGTCCCTTAAGTAATTGATTTCCTTGTTGCTATCCATTGTCTTCATTTCGTAATTGAGGATATAAGGTGCAGCTCTCAAAGAAAGAGCTGTGCCTATGCTTGTACAAAGCTATGAAGCTTGAGCTTAGTCATCAAGTGAAGAACCCCGGTAACTATTCTCGTATGAACGATAAATTTCAACCCAAGTATTCCAAGTGGAATCGTTCCGGGTCCAGCCAAATTTCCTCGTCTTATAAAAGACCAGATACTCATCCAATATTTGCCAGCGACCCAATTGAAAAAGCCCAGGTGGCAAAATCGAAGAACTCTGCCTTACCACCACCACCATACTTTCTCACAAGCTTTTCCCAAGCCTCACCCTTATCATTAGCCCATTTCACCATGTCAATCTCGTTATCTGACATGTTTGACTGTCCAGCAGGCTTATAGGAAGTAGTTTATGGAACCTAAAGCTTGCATATAGCATCATGAATAACCACTATTAGGAATGGCTTCGCACCTCCAGACCGAAGTACGCGGCGAAATTCTGCCAAATGTGCTTCCACGCAAACACATCTCCGTTCAAGTGGAGGAGATCTTCATTTTTTGCAGTTGTTGTTAGACATAGCCCACAATGTGAAGTGTGTAAGACTTTGTGCATACGAGTTGTCGTCTATGCTGTTCTATAGATATTCATTTCCAGGAACTGTGCTGGCTCGTTGATCTCATGATTCAGTCTGGTTAATCTTGACTGGTTGGAATCTGACTCACCTTGCCGCCTGTCTGGAGAAACACGCACTGCAACTTGGGACACGCTGCATTGAAAGCATCTAGGAAGTTCCTAAACAAAGGAAAGGTCTTTTCTTTCAGGACCTTGAAGTTGTCGTTGTGGATGTAACATGTGAAGAAAACGCATATGTTACATCGGAACAGTACTCCTTCGGCATGGCAGTGATGCTCTCGACTGGGTCCAGGAAGCCAATGGCTAAAACCTTGACTCTTGGTTTAATCCAGGCATTGGGAAAAGGGTTTCTAGAAATCACAACAATCTCGGTCCCGTTCTTGACCAGTCGTTTACGCGAACCTGAAGAGGCATCGGGAGATACTATTATTTTTTGGCTGGCGGACAAGATGCTCAATGACTGAGAATCCAGTGATTCCGTTGGCATAAGAAAGAGTATGCATATCCATGGATATCCATAGATGAAGCACACGGAGGCTGGATTGGCATAGAGCTTTCGGATGTTCAACGTTCTGCATGACGGAGATCATTCCAGTAGTCCCAGCATTGGAAGGCTAAGCCCAGATCTAGATTATCGAGAGGGGGAGAAAGGAGGGGAAAACAGATAGAAAAACATTTAATTTCATGCATCAGTCCTTGAATATGATGTGAAAATTGGACACTTCAGTAACTGCAAAGTAGTAGATATCGTCGATAACTATTCCATCGAAAGCTTATAAATTGGACATGATATTGAATTCCATGATTACCTTTTTCTGGCTTATATGATCATATACGGACCGGCTATCATACAAGCCCTGCCGGGCTAGCTCAATCGGTAGAGCGTGTGACTCTTAATCACAAGGTTGGGGGTTCGACCCCCCGTTCGGCTATTCCTACTACGAACCTTCGAGTCCTTCTTTTTTAATTTTTGCTTCAGATCTGTTTGGTCGGATTTAAAAACAATGCCTTTATTTTTAAGCTGAAAAATCATCCTTTTTGGCTGCATAAAAGTCTAATAAAACCGAGACCTGTATTTTATTGTACAATTCTGTAATATTACCGTAATGTATACTATTTAGACAAATATCTGCAGGAATAGCCGCGTTTGCCTTGAGTCCTGGTGTATCATGAGGTACAGGTTACACTGCACTGCATGAATCTGCTTCATGCAATTCAAGGTTACTTACTAACTTGCATCAGTCTTGCATTAGTCTGGCGTCAGGGGTATTCCAGAGTACACCAAAAGCTCTAAGTTATCGTATCATACTTGTCAGCAGTTTGTCACTCTCGAGGTCCAATAGTATGTACAGCCTTGGAAGTTACAAGTATTATTATTTTTAGTCGAGTATTTTATACTGAGCAGGAGGTTAGTGAACACAGGCACAGCCAATGGCCTTGCAGCCACCTGGCAGGTCGAGGTGCCGATCACAGATACTACATACTTTGACGGCTCTATCAGTGTCTGCCATGATCTCTTCGGTGGTATTCTTGTTGAACTTTTTTGCATATCAGAACCCAATCCGTAAATTTGCTTGAAAAGGCAGATTCAACCTTGGAAGGTTTGTGGAGACTCGAATTCCACCTGGAAATTTACGGGTTAACGAATCACTTATGATCATAACTAATCGTAACTTGAGATCACCTTTGAAAGTTATTTATTCAGATAAACGTACCAGGCTCCCTTAGAATAGAATCCCCTGCTGGGTTGCCATCGAAGTACGTATTTTCACCCTGTTCTTCATACCATCAATGGAACTCCTTATTTCTCACCTAAGCTCATACTCCATCCCTGCTATCCGAAATACAAAAAACACCCAAAAGAAGAAAACATACATCAGTCAGGATTCGCATGTGGTCACCCACCATACTACTAACTCACACGTGATATCTTCTATGCGAGTTGTTGATAATCATACTCCGTACTTCATACTCTATAAGCTGATCTGGTCTCGCCCAGTCGGCTTGAAAGTACGTAGTACAGCTAAGAGTTTAATATGAATAATCTAATTAGTGAAAATAGAACTAGATATAGGGATAAAAATGGTTAAAATTCGGATTATTTGAGTTTCGAAAAAAGTGTTAAAGCATTCTGCCCGAATTCTATCTAATTACTAATATGAGTATCTGAAATTTTGATTTCCTCTGGAAGGATACAAAACCTTGAGAGGTAACATTGAGATTTTAGGAGCTCCCAAGTGTTTGGCACTTATACATGCTTGATGACTCTGACAAGCAAGCCTTATGGAGCCAAGGTCTTGAGGTATTATCCCATTCACCTTTTTGTACGGGTTGGTGATTGATAGACAGCTGTCTACCGGATCAATCATTTTTATGTCAAAAAATGACTCCGGTAGCTTATTTGATCTCAAATTTCCAATTTTGAGCTCTAAATACTGCCTATAATTTACTGAATCAAACATAAATACCACTATGGTCAACTTAGCGTGTCACTAGCGTCGACACCAGACTAATTCAGTAACACCAGCGCGAACGTCAGGAAAATGCGATTGGTCGTGGCATCTCGATATATTACCTGTAGAGTCGTGGCAGCGCTTATATTATACAAAGAAATATAATACAAAAGGCCAAGTATATCTGGTCTAGTTTTTAATCTTGATCATTCTTGGTTTTTGTGCCATCCAGGACATACTTACCTTTGCATTCTACGATGACACCTTTGACAGTCCATATATCAAATCTCCTAGGGATCTCTGGCGTTTCACGGATGTTCCAGAGCATCGCCTTAGCACTCCGATCCATTTTAAAAAAAAAGCCTCGGGGAAGTCTGTATCCTGAGACGAACAATACGAGACAATGAACACGGAATTGTTATGGATCCCGTGCTATCTATGAAGTACAAACAGGCGGAAAAGCTAGAGAAATCCGCGAGCGGTTTAGCTGGCTTTGAAAATGACGACACATTCTATAAATACCGCAAAGGAGCGATGGTGAATTGGGTCAAATACTGGCTGGGCGTGCTACCATGCTACATAGAAAAATAAATTTCTTCGGCGTTCAAGGGTTCTTTTCGGCTTCTATAATAGTTATAATAATACGCTTGAAGTATGCAAGATTTGAATTATTATGTTTTACAGTCATGTATCAAGCTTTGCGTCATCACCGCTCTCATTTGTCTTCTCGCCAAGAAAGCTGTTATTTAGCCTTCACGACCCAACGGGTTCAACGAATCCGACAAGAATTCACTGGCATTCATTAAGTCCGTACTTCCATAAACCACTCTGCGTCGAAGTCCAGGTGAACGATTGGCTGACTGTGAACCATCAGCGCCGGGTTGGCCACTGGTTCGGTTGACCCAATCCTGCAAGTTACCATACTCGTCCATACTGCCACCACCGACTGTGAAGACAATGGCCTCATTGAAGGCCTGGCGGCGTTGGCCAAAGGTTGCTTGTGTGCCAGGACCCACAACACCCATTGCGCCAGGCACCTGTTGGTTTCGCGACGCGGAGGCTGGAGGCATAGCACCTCGTGCATTAGCACTACGGGGGTCAAAGTAAAGATAGTTTTCTGTCTTGGCGATTGCTGAGCTGGAAGCAGAGGCCGGGTCCATGATCGACTCAGTGATCTTGGTCACGGTAAGATCCTTGTTGGCGGGAAGGAAATTCTTGACACCGGAGATTAGTGAATCGAAGTTCGCACCCAGGGCACCAGAGGTGATACGATCTGTGAGACGGTTGGAGAGTGAGGAGAATCCACGGAACAAGTCGGAGGATTGCTGCTCTGGGGCCGCCGTGGCCATCATAGTCATCCGGGTAATTTCACGAACTTGGCGGACATAAGAGAGAGATGTAACATCTGACACGCCGGAATTTGTGAGAGCCTCTTCAAACTGCGTCATTTCCGAGCGGTTGAGTTCCGTCTCGGTGCTAAGGAACCAGATGATGAAAATACGAAGCTTGTCCTGCGGGTTGCTACCTTTCACCGGATCATTAATCAGCTCCAAGATTTGTGTCTTCGACTGTTTGGTAACATTCTCCTCCATTTCAAAGAAGTTGTCCAGTTGACGATCTTTAATACCCTTGAGCAGGGCAGTAGCAATGTTCATGTGCATATCAAGAACAGCTTTGCGCTCCCGCAACTCAGGGAGTAGGGTGATGGCAGCCTTGAGGTGTTGCGCCGATGCGCTAGTATCGTTCTGAAGATCCTCGATTGAAGAAGCTCCGGTCTTTTTGGTGATATCATTGGCATCCTCCTTGTATCGTGTTAACTCGGCATCGATATCCTCGGCAACCTGGGGAAATGGTGCTCCGGCGTTTCGTTGCCAGAAAAAGTCGGTGCTGTTCAGATCGTAGGCCTTTTTACCGCCCCCCTCTACATCGAGAGTAATCCGATTCAAGCGCATTTGCAGCACATCTTGCACTAGGGATTGATATGTCCAGGAGTGTGAAAGCATAGGCACCAAGTCGACATTACGGTCCATGATAATTAATACGGGTCGACTGGAGGGTACGCCGGGAAGAGCTCGCTGGCCACCTGAAAACAGGTTATCCTTAGAGTTGAGGATGTGATCTCGAAGTTTGCGGTCCAGCTTTGTTGCGATCAATTCGGCAGCGCCGCCCTTGGGGCATCTAATGATAGGGATTGAGCCTAATCCGTCAGTCAAAACCAAATTGACAAGTCACAACAGGAACTTACCCATTGTCACACTCACACTGAAGAGACCGCTGACCACCTTATCGACAATGGCATCGAGATCTTCATCACTAGTTTTGGCGCTGTTGATTTTGTAGTATGCATCGTTTCCCAGACCCAAACTGAAGAGGTCTGGCTCGGCGACAATGAAGTTCAAGTACTGATCGAAGACCTGTGCGATATTCTCCGAGGCACCAGATGAGACTATTTGGGAGGCGAAATCCTCAAGTAGTGGCCGAGGGACAGAGGATAGGAAGTTAACGTAGGCGGGGGAGTAGAGCCCATGGGAGAGATCATGGGTGATCGCCTCGATGTTTGCAGCATTTGGTTCCACTAGATAGACGACAGGGACGTCGGGAATAGGATATCTCTGGGAATTGATACCTCTAGAAGTTGATCATTATTAGCTATCAGCGTTTCTTGAGTGCCAAGGGGCTCCAGGGTTAGAGAGTCATACAGATGGATGGTGACACCCCAAGCTCGAAGATCGTTCACCCTCAGAACACTGCTAATGACATCACGTCCCATGGTGTCAAAGACCAGGACTTTCCAGATTGGGTCGCCATCTTCATTTAATATCGGGGTAGAGTGGGAGACGAGGCCTCCATGACCAGCTTGATCAAGAGTGTTATCATCTGTAGGTTGTGTGTCATGGTTCAAGTTGAGAAGCTTTTGTATCGATGCTAGATTAAGTGGTCAATGGCCCTGTAATTGTTGATCTTAATGATTTCTTGCATTGACCTACCGACCTGTCGGTCTCGGAGGGACAGTGGATGCGCCATGACAAAATAGGCACCACGGGCTTAGTCAAGGACAAAGTCAGAGATAGGAGCAGCTCCACTGTCTGAAAATTGAGCAGATAAGGCGATTCTAACAAGAGAAGGCGAAACGAAGTCTTCGATCGCTATTATGTTTGTTGTATTACAACGGAGGTGGCCGAACTGCGGGGCTGAGGTAAGCCATACAAACAGCTACAAACCAAACAAACAACGCCGGGCGTCATCACATGAATGATGGAGATGATCAATTAGAAATATAAATACTGTAATTTACCACAAATTGAGCCAATGGAAGGTTAATGTACCCGAAACATTGGTAAATGACAATACCAATCAAACCGCGTAAGTTGTTCCGTTCCCCTTCCCACCTCACCTTCTTCTCCATCAACTATCCTATCGCCCACAATTTCCCCTTCCCCTTTCCTCATTCCCCCTTCCCTCCCTTTTTTGTAAAGTGAATGGCATCTTAGAGTGGCTCCTTGTATAAGAACCCATTCTCTTCTCTTGTCCTTGTGTTTGGAGGCAAGCTTTTTTTTTTTTTAGCAGAGAGGCGCAAAGCTCTCTAGGAAGCTGCAGGGTTCATTCAAGATACAAGCTTCAGGAAGAGAGAAAACTGGATACTGGAAAGGATCTGGACCAGTGTATTCATCAACAATTCGTCGCGTGATCGCCCATTTTAAAAGTGCTAAGAAAGAGGTTTACAACAGCGTTGAATCAACGTTGAGTTTCCAAGTGAAGAAACGGGCGCCTGAGGATCCAAATTTCTAAACGGAAAAACGGTCTTTCCTATTTACCTTTTCTTCACTTTCAACTTTCTCTCAACTTTCTTTCTCTTTCACTTACAACTTTAAACCAAAAGGTACGGCTCGTACTCAGTACCTCAGCTTCAGTTCCAAAGCCTAGATGTACCATTTGAAACCCTGAATTTTTGAAACTCATTCTTATCAGGTCTTCTGCAGTTTCGAAGCTCTTCCAACCAATCAGAAGATCCAATAACGCGCATTCCCCACTGATCCCCAATTTCAACCTTACAAAATACCAATTAGGAAGGCGGTGTGATATAAGCTTGGTCACACGTCACGTGACGGACAGTAGCTTAACTTCTTCTCTTTTCGAGTTGGAGAAATCATGGAGCAGTCCACGCCAAACTCCATGGCTGGTCTACCTCATTCTACTCATGGTCCTCAAACCCCTGAGTATTGGGGTAACCTAGACTATGCTCAGCTTCAACAACCCCAGCAGTCCCTCGTCCAATCCCAAACTCAACTCCAGCAACAACAACAAGGCCAGTCCTCACAGCAGGCACCGCAAGGAATTACCTGGAACCACCCCATTTTCCAACAGCAACAGACCCAGCAGCAACAACAACAACAACAGGGAATTGCAACGGAACAACCCCATATAATTTATTCTTCTATGAATGATTCCTGGCATGCAAACCCGCTGCACCAGCCTCAGCCAGCCCACCAGCCAGCTCACCATGTTGCTGGTCGTAACTATGCCGTGACCCCATCATATCCACCCCATCAACAATACGAACAGGAACAAATGCCTTTCGATTCACGCGTGCTAGCACCTTCAGAGAGCTCTGCGTTCCCACAATACCCCTTCCAACAACAGCAATACTTCCCGCAGCAACTCGCGCCACAGAGTTCATTCACAGGTCAATTGACACCACAACAGGCAATCCAGTTACAGACTGCTCGTTTTGACAGCTCTTCTGGATTTCCTCCCGGAATGTTGAGTACTACAATTGACCTCACCGAGGATTTCCCAGCGCCTGGATCAAGTCATACCATCGATCCCCACTTCATCAATCCCAACCCATTGTATGGATCGACGGAATACGAAAGGCAGCCAAACGGAAGGATGTTTGACTATTTTCAAAATAATATCTCTCTTCAGCCTCGGCTAGACGGTGCGCAGGACCTCATGATTAGAAAGCCACTTCCAGTACCCCATGTGGTTATCAGATCAACTCCAGCTACCAAGAAGAAGCCCGCAGCAAAAAAGATTGACCCCAAGAAGGCAATGAACCCCAAAATAGAAGTTGAGAGTGACGATTCTGATTACTCCGACTCGGATATCGAAGCCCCCGATGAACTACCTCCTATCCCAGTAGGCACTCCTCGTCCAACCGAGCCTGTGGCAGCAGCCGAAAACGACACATTTCACATCGTATGGTCTCCACGAAATAAACGCGTTCCGGCAGATAAATTCAAAAGTGCACTTGTTGCCTTCAAGGATATCATCAAAACTCTACGTGATAACTGGAAGGATCAAGTTCAATTGATGAAGACAGCAGAGAACCAAGGAGATAATGATAAGGCAGCTACACTTAAGCAAACTGTATCTCTTCAGCGCTCCATCATGAATAAAATCATGACCACCACTTTGGAAATGGGCCACCCTATCATTGTTGAGAAGTAAGTCCTTCCCAGTCTCAATTTCTTTTCCCCCTTCCCCTTTATCTGCCTCCATTTTCCTCTTTGCATGACGGCGGTCATGGCTATAGAATTCCAAAGCGAATTGAGAGCATTACACCGTGTAAACCCATTACTTTGGACATGAATTGAGTTGCCATTAAGTCCACTATAGAGGGAAGAAGCTTCCTTTCAAATATTGGTGCGATGACATTAGAAACATGTCATTTTCCAAATTGAAGTGCCCAGAAGCAATACGTGATACCCAAATTTGGGATACCCTTCGGTGGTCCCTTTTCCAAATATTCCAACCCAGATCATTTTGACATTCCATGTTGCTGCTTGTATCAGATTACTGATTTTCAATTCCTATGTAGGCTGGGCGAACATCCTATGGCCCTTGCAGCAGTCTATTCGTTTCTGGCAGATCGATTCCAGGCTGCCGATTACGACGGTTCTTTGTCATTGAACATTCTCAAGGTACGATTAATGTTTTATTCTAATTTCAATTATGAAGGCGCTGACCTCTAGCCAGCTTCTCGCGCGATTCGTCTCTGTGGATCAGGAACTACTTCAGAAAACCAACCTTTCCAAGTTATTACCTCGTTTTGCTAAGAAAGGCGGATTGGTCAGCAAGGATCTCGCCCAGAAAATCATTGACAATGCTGAGGCATCAACTAAGCGTAAGCTATCTGGCGTCAAATCTGGTAATGATGATTCGCCGACAGTTGGATCATCGGGAGACTCAGTCAAGGCCGACACTGTTGGTCTTAAGCGTCCACGCGATGGAGAGAGCATTACTCAACCTGCCACGAAGCGAGCTGTTCTTAATTCAAACCCGAAAGATGCAAGCAAGACATCTTTAGTGAATGGCTTGGCCAAGCGCACCATTCATGGCACCCAGAACGGCAAGCCTGCCGCCGCAGCCATCCCTCGCCCTAGACCCCAGATTGTTGCTCCCAAGCCTTTGAGTGCTTTCGGTGTTTTGGCTGTTAACAAGAAACCGGGTACAAGTAATGCTGAGCGGGCAGCGGCCGCAGCAGCTGCCGCTGCAGTTGCAGCAACTTCAAAATCTGCGTATGTCATCCATAATATTTTCTCTACGCAAATAATAAAGACTAACTCTTGACCAGACCCGCAGCCGTAAAGAAAGAGAAATCCGCGGTGCCTCAGCCTCAGCCTCAAACACAGTCTTCGTTTTCGTTCGGGGATCTCCTAGCAGATCTTGACAAGCCCAAAGAAAAAGTCATCGCCAAGGTAGCCGAGGATAAGCCGCCAGAAACCGAAGAAGAGCGAAAGAAGCGGCTACGTAAGGAGGAGCGGCGGAAACTACGTGTCACTTGGAGACCAGATGACTGCCTTGAGGAAGTTAGACTTTTCACCCATGACCCTGATGAAGAACTGGGCCCCACAGATGGGCGCGGCGCAGGAGATGTCAAGGGAGAAGGCAGTGTTCTTAAGCTTCATAAAGATATGGAAGAGCTGGAAGAAGATGACAGAGAGACAATCTTTGAAGATTATCGCCCGCTTTCAGGTAAGCCAGACATTCTAAGCACCAAACATTAGCTAACCCCGTGATAGACATAATCTTAGACGAAGTTATGGAAGGCAACTTCATTAAGCGTGGTGGCACTCATATGCCCACAAGCCCAGAGAAAGAAGCCCAGGAGCATCGAGAGTTGAATAGCCTCATGGTCTTTTACGCTTCTCCAGCGGATGTTCCCTCAACACCCAAGGAACCTACTGCTCCTGCTATTGAGGAAATTGTTTTGGACGAGCTTCCATTCGGAGAATTACCAGATACCATCAAGGTATGTGCCACAGTCTGGAACTTAAGCAACTTCAAATGAGAGTACAGGCATTAACTGGAAATACTACAGGCTCGACAGGAACGCTACTTTGCTTACATGAGCTCAAAGACCACGATAGTTCAACCTCCAGCCCAATCCCAAGCTACTCCAGCGGCAGGTGGCTTCGATCTCTCAAATTTCCTAAAAATCATGCAAACTGGACAGCAATCGGCACCCCCTCCACAACCCGTATCAACACTAGAACAGACAGTCAACATGCTCCGACAAAATCAATTCACCCAGGCTCCGCAGATTCCAGCTCAGCCTGCAGCCGCGCCTGCTATGGACTTCCAGGGAATTTTGAATATTATGAAACAATTTCAACAGCCAGGTGCTGCATTCCCCCAGCAACCGATCCAGTCTGGCGTGACACCAAATCTTGGGGCTATATTTTCTCAGTTTGCTGGCCAGCCTCAGCAAAACGGGGCTTCTCAGTCAATGCATCATAATTCATCCTATGATGACACGTCTCGCAAGCGGGTGCGCGAGAATACCTATTACGATAACGAATACGAAAAGGAGAGCCACTGGTCCCGCCAGACACGCACCAGATTAAATGACCCATCGGCTCCTCAACCTGTAAGACTTATATCAATACTGTTTTGTTGAAAATCAATACTGACTTCGAGTTTAGTACCGAACTAAGCGTCTTCCTTGCATGTTCTACAACGAGGGCAGGTGCAAAAAGGGAGAGAACTGTACTTACCGCCACGACGTGTAAAATCTCTACCCCTTCACTTTTCAAAAACCTCCACTTCGCCAGCTGTTCATTCGGATTGATACCCCTGGCAATCTTGCGTTGCCATCGACAGCCAGCTGACTCTTTTCATTCTTATCCCCCTCATTTGTTCTTGTATGCTTTTTTCCAATTACCCCGTGATGCCTTTGCACTAGAGCTTCAGTCGAGGATTTCCAAGGCGTTAAAAGTGATGGCAGTTTGAGTTCCATTCGCATCGGTCCCTGCAAGCTCAGTGAGCTAGTTTTCTTCTTTCATTATTTCTCGATTTCCTGCATTGAAGCCCCAGCGGCAGAAGGCGTTCACGTCCTTTCTACTTTTCGTGCTACCCGGTTTTACTCTCTTGTGCTGGGAGCATCATCTTACGGCGCATATCTGTTCGCATAAATGTACATTATTGATTGACGTATCCATAGCAATGCTGCAGGAGCAAAATTAACAATAAATTAATTTCTCCAATAATCTGTTCACTTTCATTTTCATTTTCATTTTCACTTTCTAGAAGTGGCCTGGATAGGTGGAAGCATGATTAAAATCATATTCGAAAGAACACTCAAGCATTTATTAGATGAATTGCGTCTATTATTGCCAAGCCTCCATTCTAAGACTAAGTTGTCCTAATACCAGCTAATTGACAAGTGCCATTATACAGTCTCTCCAGAGTCGATGCCATAATTGTGACATCAGCCGTATTAGTCGACCAGAGCTTCAGTGTCCGAATAGAAACTCGTACGAGTGCTGGCCAGTTCAACGGCGGATAAAGCATCAGTCCACTATGTCCCCGGACACAATGCACGTTGCTCAAAACAGCACCCAATATTTGAATAGCTGCAGCGAAGGTGCACCGCAGAACGTTCCAGATCCACTCGTGCCGAAATTGGTAGAATAGCCTCGGGATAAGTTGGGCACAGTTATTGATGGCTTTCTGGCCTTGATCGAATATTTCGCGGGAGAGTTCCATGTTGTTATGCACATAGCTTGGTAGTGAGGTATAGTGCAGGGCAAGATAGAGAGCGGGGCGGTAAATCTTTTCTAGAGAGATGTGGTATCGACCTCGGAGGAAGTGTTCAATGTCTGGATCAACTGTGCCTGCGGAGGACACTCCAGCAAGGCAAGTTTGTAGCCTAGTTTCGTTCTGGTTAGATTATATTACATATATAATGCAAAACTGCATATATATATATGGGGCAAAGAAATGGGTACGTACCATGAGGCTACGACTTTCACTGCGCCAGAGGTTCTTTCCAAGGTACCGCCGATGTTGGATACCCAGCCTCGTTCGCCTTCTCGCCATATATCAATGAGCATCTCGTTCACTGTTCGACGATTGCAGATAGAGCCTATGTAGAATCTCCAGCTTTTTTCTTCATTGGAGCCAGTAATTTGATTAAGGAAAGATTCATTGAACCCATCCATATTATCTGGAGTAGTAGGTGAACTCTTTGAAAAGGTTGGAAATGGATCTGAATACCCTAGGCTCTCGAGACCGCTGCTCCACAGAGGAAGCTCGCTTTGCATTTCGCTTTTGCTAAGTCAATAACAAGGTCTATACCTCAAGCATCATGTGACTTACTGCTCTGCTTGAATACATGACCAGTATAATCTCGACTCAAGATTGTGATAGTTCACATCTGCAGTCCATTGATCTCTGCATGATGACCGCAGACGAACCTCTAGTCTACAGGAGGCTTGTTGGAAACAGAACCAAGCCTGTAAGGGTCGAAGGGCGTGTCTATGGTAGGCGCCAGCAAGGAGAAAGCATTGGATATCCGTCGGGGAGGTATGCAAGAACCCGAAGCGTTGTTTAGCAGCATGAAAGTAAGCCTCGGCCCTCTCGAGACTAGCGTCAAATATTGGAGGCGGATTCATGCGATCCAGATCTTCTGGAACTTCATGTGGAGGGAATGATGACGCGCAAGCGGCCAGGGCACATGCAAGAAGCTACACACGGAGTTAGTGATATCTATAGAGCTTTTTCTGGAATAATAGTTCACGACGCACCACTTGGCACGATGGTCCGTCCCACCCCAGTCCCCGTATCGTCACTTCGCGGGCGTACCGCGTCAATTTCTCCGTATCAACTATAGGGTTTCTCATATGTACCAATAGGAAATACTTCTGACACAAATCCTGTATATTATCGAGAAGTGGGGTTTGTCGGGGAGATGGCATGTACTGTTCATCTTGGGCATCCAGAGAGTCAAGGAGGTAGGAACGGGCTATTCTCTCCGCATTCGTAATAACCTGATTATAAATTGGCCAGCGGAGCATGCACTCCGGAGAATTGGCTGTGTATAAAGTTAGGGGGTCATGCTCCGAAGGACCGTTTTCAATACTGATATTACTGCCGGGGAGAGTGCTCCCGGAAAGCGTATCTCCCTGTGGGCTGGTGGAGTTCACAGCAAGCTCAAAGAAAGAGGTTTTGAGAGAGCGGGTGGAAGAAACAGTTGATGCCCCATTGTCTTGTTTGATGTCTTCCAACAGAGAAGCGATATGACCCAGACGTTGTATAATCTCCTGATTAGCAAAGTCATAGCTAGGCCTACACGGTCTATTTTAGTCCACCTTCCAAACTGAGACAGAAAGCTTAAAGATTTTGCCGAAACAAGACAAGCCACAACTTACTGACTAGATCGAGGTGATGATTCAGGATAGGAGCAATCGACCCCTTGATGCGCACAGTAGCTACATATGGGCCTGACATTATCACACCGGGTTTTTCGCAGACGGCACGTTTGACAAGCTGTAGGTGCTCGCGTCCGACTATCACGCTTCCTAGATAGTCTCTGTTCGGCAAAGTCCATGGTTCTTGGTGTACAGCAATTACCCTGAGGAGACAAGGTCTTGATTCGGGGAGCATCGGGGAGAATTCCTGGAAGTTTGAAGAGTAAAGTGCGGCGGCCCATGGACGGTAAGGCACGTACTTAGAGGCGAAATGAAATCAGTACCCATGTAATAGGCACAGACTAGTCTAATATCGGAAACAAAGAAAGTTGGTTGATGATTCTGGTTCATCGAGTCAAGCCGAGTGGAGAATCGCCGGATTAAGCAAGAATGGTTCTTCTGAACAAAGAACTTGAAAGTCAAAGTCCAAGGCTCTGATCCCACTTCTGAAATGCCTCCATGACTAAAGTGGGGATATTTAGCTTCCTGATTGGAGTAGATCGTCAACTTGATAGTTCTGGTAAAGAGCTTTGACATCCACTTCGAACCGCGGGGATGGATGGGGACTCCAAGTTTGTCACTCTTGATTAACAGAGACATAACCAATGAATCGGGGACCTCCATCACCCCACTTTTAGGCTTCTTGCAGCACCTTGAGTGGCACCGCGAGCGAATGAGAGCCACAATATGATGTATGTCCAGGGATAAGTTGAGAATCCGAAGTAATCAGCGGTCAGGGGTATCCCGGGGAAGAGGCTGTAATAGGTGGGAATCTGACTAGATCGGAATACCGAGGTAAAAGGAGTCCTAGACAAGTAATCCTTAGAGAGATTGCAAGTTGCCTAGTTTGTGCCGGTGCCCAGGTGATAAGCCAGCCCTAAAAAGATGCCACCCACCTCTAGGCATTCGAGCACAGTGTTCCCTTTTAAGGTAACTGGATGTATTCGTCCACCTCATATCATCACTTGTATAGACAGTTACCAATCGGCTTCTAGGGGGATAAATAGATATATGTACAGGATTGTGCCCAAGAAACAGAAAACCAGGAAATGACGTCCGATGCCGAGAAAAATGCGACTAAAAGAGAAAGAAATGCATCTACAATGCAGTCAATCTGTATACAGTGGAAGAAGCAGAGACAAAGGTAATAGTTTGTCCCAATTCTTTAGTTGCTAAGAGGTTCTAAGAGTTATGAGCCCTTCCTGGGACAAACCTTGCCACTAACGGACTGTTTTCTTAACCTTCTTAACCTTCTTCACCACTTTGGGTTCAGTCTCATCCCAATTGTCTTCAAAGTCATTCTCAAGGGTGTCAAGCTCTTTGTCGTAGAAGTCGAGCTTGCGCACCATTTCCATGGCACCGGTACCCAACCCCATCGTTTTGCCCATGATAATGCACTCAGAAACACCCTCGATCAGATCTGTGCGTCCAGCACCACCGGCATCGAACAGATGGTCCGCAGTCTTTTCGAAGGAAGCAAGCTGAAGAACCGAGTCACGCATTTTGGCCAGACCAAATCGAGTGATACCTAGCACCTCTCCCTTGTAGGTCATCACATCTGCGAGAAGCTGCATGTGACGAGGATCAATGTCCATGTCCTTCATGACTTCACTGATTTCAGTGACAATCGTGCTGCGAGCAGCTTCGATTCCAAGAACTTCGCGAGCTTCCATGATATTGTTGCTCTTGGTGCGCAGACCGTCCACACCGGCGGTGGTCATACAATCTCGCAGGCCGTAGCCTTCTACCAGCAAGGTATTGAAAGTCGAAGTCTCGTCAGTTCGGAGGATGGCACGGGCAGCACCAGCGTGGCCGGTGATTTGGATGTCGGGTAGCATGCGTTTCAAATGCTTGATACGCAAGAATGGATCAATACTCGTGTGGGTGATCTCAGTCTTCGACAGACCCGACTTGGTGGCTGGGTCCATATCCATGTAGAGTCGAATGGAGCTACGGCCAGCGCGCCACCTGAGATCACCACCCTTGAAACGTTTGTTGGTCTTGATTGCTTCCATGATATTGGGGATGGTAAGTTCAAGTTGCAACTGGGATATCGTCTGGAGATTGATCTTAATTGTCACATAAGCCTCATGTTGGGTCCAGTTTTCAGTAAGGGAGCGAAGAACATCCCGAAGGAAGGTCTTCTCGATACGACCTTTGACGATGCGAGCCGAATAAATGCTTTCCTTGTTGACCAACTCGCAGGTGATAACTGGTGTACTGATATTCTTCGATGCATTGATAATTTCCTTAATACGAGGGACACCCTGCGTGATACTCATACCGGCGACACCAGCGAAATGGAAAGTCTTCAGTGTCATCTGAGTACCTGGCTCACCGATAGACTGAGCACCGACTGCTCCCACTGCGTGACCAGGTTCAACTTGTGCTCTCTTGTATTTCAACAGACAGGTGGTAATGAAGACACGCAGTGTTGTCTCTGTCAACTTTCCGGTATGCTCCAAGGCTTGTCGGTTGCTTTCCTCAGAGTCACCTCTGCGCGGGGTCAACTTATCAGCTCGGACTTGGATATAACTCTCAATGGAGTCGAGGAAATCACGGGCACTCTCAAACTGATCAATGCCGGTGTCAGAGCGATCCATGTAGCCCATCCTATTGCCCAGAAGATCCTCCCGACTGAGTTTCGCACGTTCTTTGTCCAGCATATCATTGCAAACCCGCATAAGCTCTGTCGACGACAAGCTCTTTTCATTATTATTGTAGGTAGTAGCCTCGCAGTGGTTGAAGGTTCGGTCGAAATGAACAGGCTTCGCTTTGCCCTCCATATCCACGGGATCCAGCTTGTCGTCACCATACTGGAATTGCACAATAGCAGCGGAAGAGTTACGTACGGTGTCGTCATACATTGTTGATAGATCTTCAAGCGATTTCATCAGACGGCGAGACATGTAACCGGTTTCTGCAGTTTTAACAGCAGTATCAACTAGACCTTCACGACCAGACATGGCGTGGAAAATGAACTCGGTAGGAAGAAGACCCGAGAAGAAACTGTTCCGCACGAAACCCTTTGATGGAGGCTGTCGTGCGTTCTTCGGAAAATGAGGCAGAGTACGATCTTGGAAGCCATTCAGAACACGCTCACCACCAATAATCTGCTGTCCGACAAGTGCAACCATCTGAGACACGTTGATGCTGGAACCCTTGGATCCAGATGTGGCCATGATCAGGGGCGAGTTGTATTTGCTGAGCTGCTGAATACACTCGTCACCAGCTTGCTGACGAACCTTACTGAGAATACCGGAGATTTGGTTCTCCATTGTCTGCAGCTCGTCACATCCAGGGTATTTCTCAAGTGTTCCAGCTTTGAATTGAGCAATGACCTCGTCACACTTTGCGTAGGCTGTTTCGACCAAGTAGTTCTTCGACTGGACAAGCCCTTCACTGGGGTAAACGTCACCGATACCAATGGAGAAACCCATGTTGGTGAACCACCGTGCTGACAGTTTTGATAGACGGTTCATGCCCTCGGCGGCTGCAGGAGGTCCAAAATCACGTAGCATAACGTAAAACACATTCTCCTTTTTTCCAGAACCAATTGTTGACTTGTCCATCACACCACACATGATTTCCGAGTTACGGATTATAAGCCAGCCATCATTTGGATCCAAGTCTTTGGCTCGGCCATCCTTGGGGGCTTTGAACTCACGGCATGCAGCGTCGATATTAACCAGGACAGGGTCGTCCTTGTTAGGGTGCATCATAATATTGAATACTTGTTTACCAGTCCACAACATCTGCGGCTTGACAATTGAGGGCGGTGGGAGATCGAAACGGGTCTCTGGGCCAAGCATATACAGACAGATTTGACAGAAGCTGGCGCGATCAAAGAAATTGTCTTTGCTGCTCAGCACGTAGGCGGCACTGATGAAATCCTGAATGGCTGAAATAATGGGTTCACCGTTCTTGGGAGTAACCAAGTTGTTCTTCACACCCATCAATTCCATAGCTTCTGCTCTTGCCTCTTCTGTTTGTGGGACATGCAAGTTCATCTCATCGCCATCGAAATCTGCGTTGTAGGGATTGCAGACACACTCGTTCAGACGGAAGGTTCGATGCGGTCGGACTTTGGCAAAATGAGAAAGAATACTGAGTTTGTGAAGGGACGGCTGTCGGTTGAACAAAACGATGTCGCCGTCTTCAATGTGACGTTCAACCATATCACCCTCTTGAAGATTGTTGGCCATCTGCCTTGGGTTACCGAATTTCAGAGACATTTTCATAGTAGAGCCTTTCTTTAGCAAGAAATTCGCTCCTGGCCATTTCTTCGTGCTGTTCAAAATTCGACCCTGTAGTTTCTCTTTGTTGTATCGGGTTACAACCTCTGGATAGGTCATGTTCATAGCCACCAGTTCGGGGACTGCAACCTCATCCACGCGAAGATTAGGATCTGGGGAAATAACTGTTCGACCGGAGAAATCAACACGTTTTCCCGAAAGGTTACCACGGAATCGACCTTGCTTTCCCTTGAGTCGCTGAACAAAACCTCGGATAGGTTTTCCCAAATCCGCTTTGTTCAGACCCGGTACATCGCTATTGATATAGACAGCAATTTGAAGTTGCATGTAGTCCCAGCATTCCATGATAGTCATCACTGGAGCACCCTTCAGTAATGCATTCTTGAGGTTGATGTTGCTTTGAACAATATCACCCAGTTTTGCAGTCAAATCATCTTCTGTCGATGCGCCATCCTGTCCAACAGAAGGTCGGATACAGACGGGAGGGGCCGGGATGAATTGCCAGAGAAACATCTCGGGGCGTGCCTCCAGAGGGTCCAAGCCCAGGAGCTCACAGTCAGTATCGGAGATTTTCTTAAACAGCTTGAGCACACGTAGGGGATTCATATCGTCCTGCGCCTTCTTGAAATGTTTTTCGACATCGGCATTCGATTTTCGTGATTCGGTAAAAGAGTCGTCAAAGACGGCCTTGCTGATCGGGGGCTGCTTCTTAGCAGAAGTCGAAATGTTGAACGCACGGAACTTGTCATGGGTGATCTTCAGAGCACTGGTACCGGCCTTTTTCACCACTCCGTTGACAGCTTGGCAGTGATCGCATACTCGAGTCTTCCGGCAACGCTGATTGACGCGCTTCCCGATTTGCAGTCGGCGCAGATTGTCGAGACCAGGGCGGCGCATCTCGCGCAAAAAGGAACGACGTTCTGCTTCGGGGAGGAGGATCCGAGAGCACTCTTTGCAAATTTCCTGGAGAATACCGATGACTCGCTTGAAATAACCGACATGGAAGGCAGGTAGAACCAATCGCACATAACCAAAGTGACCGTTACATTCTAGCAAACGAAGTCCACAAGTCCCGCAAGTTGATGATTTGTTTGAAATACCCATGCGCGAATCGAGGGGACCATGGGGAACAACTGTACGGCCATGCTCAAGATCAAAAAACTTTCGGTCAGAAACTTCCACTACAGCTTGGCCAACAATGTCATCATTTGTTCTGAGAAGAAAAGTATCTGTTAGTGGATACACTTGGAAGAGATGACTTTCAAGTCATTAAATTTGTTACGTACAGAACACCGAATTTCAATTCCTTAATGACTTTTGGGCGGCGGTCAATGACCTGGGCCTTGCCCAGGTCGATCTGAATACCCTCTGGAGGCTGCATGACGCAGGAGTCAAAGACCCATGGCAGATGACTCAATACCAATTAACTTTGTTGAAGTGAAGTAGAAGGGGGTATCGAAGTTGAGGTGGCAAGGTGAACGTATTTCAGCCCTAAGTGCCTAGCAGAACCAGAAAGATCAAGAATAAAAGAGAATTGGAAGAAAAAAAAGAGAAGAGTAAGAAAGATTGTGATTGGGAGTCAGAGTGAAGGGAAATGGACGGCGGGGTCGGTCATAATTTTTTTTTTTTCTGCCGGTGAAGCTTTCACCGCTCAGAGTATATACCAGTTAACTAAATAAAGCTCTAAATAAATATTTATTTATTTTAAATAGCTAGATAAATACAAAATATTGGACTAACTAGATAGTTGGTTTAATAACCTTGGGACTAGATAAAATCGCTTATATAATGATACTATCTATATTTTCTAAAGCTGTACGGAGTACGGAGTACAGAGCATCATATTTGCTGTTCTTTTTGATGTTTTGGAATTCTATTATACAATTGTTTTATAGTACATTTATTTGGCTAAGAATGCTTGGAATGCCTTATGTTCGATAATCACATTTCCAACAGCCCGGAGCCTCTTGCGACCTTCTTTCTGCTTCTCCAGCAGCTTTCGTCGTCGACTCACATCACTAGCATGCAACTTGGCCAACACATCTTTCCGATAGGGTTTGATGGTTTCACGAGCAATAATCTTCTTGCCCACTGCAGCCTGGATAATGATCTCGAAGAGCTGTCGATCAACATGCTCTTTAAACTTAGTCACCCATATTCTGCCCTGTCGGCTCACTTGACTCATGTGCATGAGTCGCGACACGGCATCTACAGGAACCTTGTTGACAAGAAGCTGAAGCTTGACAATGTTGCCTGCTCGCCAGGCAGATTCTTCGTAGTCAAGACTGGCGTAGCCCTTGGTGCCACCTTTCAATTTGCCAAAGAAGTCGTCAACCAGATGTGCCAGTGGCAGCTGGTACTTCATGATGACCTGGCTCGTTGTAAAATACTCGATACTCTCCTGTTCACCTCGGTTGGCTTCGCAGAGCTCAATAACCTTTCCTAGATACTCATCCGGGAAGGTCAAGGTGGCCAATACATACGGCTCCTGGACCTCAGCAACCTTCAGGCGCAGGGTGTCGTCCTCGGGAAACTTGGCTGGATTTGTGATTATATCTTCAGTTCCGTCTTTCCATATGACCTTCACCGGAACGGAGGGCGGGGTAATAATAATGCTTGCACCGTGCTCCTGCCGCAGACGATCTTCAAACACCGAGCAGTGAAGTGTACCCAAGAAACCCATCCGGAAACCTGCTCCAAGAGCCTCAGAGGACTCTTTTTGAAGAGTGATACTTCGATCGTTTAAGACAAGTTGATTGATGCTGTCCTCTAGATGCTCGAAAAGGTCCTGGTTCACGGGATAAACAGCCACAAAGACCATTGACTTGGGTTCTTCAAATCCTGGCAAGGGTTCGACAAGTTTTTCGAAGCCTACTCTGGTGAATGTGTCGCCAATTTTGGCTTCTTTACTTCGCTTCATGCCTGGGTTAAAGTAAATGTATCCGACTTGGCCGGCGCGAAGAACTGTTTGTGGGGTTTCAAGGGGATACATGATGCCCACTTCGCCAACATAGTATTTGAGACCTGTTGCAAACGACACAAGTTGTTGACCTGCACGTACTTCGCCGTCGAAAACGCGCACCAGAAGAATGACACCTTTGTAGGAGTCGTACCAAGAGTCGACCAGCAGTATGCGAAGTGGGTTTTGGGTACTACCGACAGGTCTGTTTGCAATTATTAGTCCAGATTGCTTCAAAATATATAGGAGCAGCACATTACATACGCAGGGATCTTCTCAACAACTGCCGGAAGAATGGCCTCCACATTCAAACCAGTCTTGGCCGAAACCATTACTGTATTTTCAGTGTCTAACTCGAATGTATTTCTCAGTTGCTCCAGAGCCCGCTCTGGATCTGCCGATGGCAAATCTACCTTGTTGAGGATAGGAATCAATTCAAGGTTTTGAGCAAAAGCCAAGTAAAAGTTGGCCACAGTTTGTGCTTGAACTCCCTGGCTGGCATCAACCAGAAGTAAAGCACCTCCACAGCTGGCATAACTGCGTGATACCTCTGCGCGAAAATCCACATGTCCGGGTGTATCCACCAAATGCAGTAGATAGTCTTCGCCTTGGTGGTTGTATAGCATTGTACATGTTTGTGCCTTGACTGTGATTCCACGTTCTCGCTCAACATCAAGCTTGTCCAGCACCTGTTTATTAGATCCGGCCTTAATCGTGCCCGTAAGCTCAAGTAACCGATCAGAGAGCGTACTCTTGCCATGATCGACGTGTGCGACTATGCAGAAATTGCGGTATCGGTCGATTGGAATCGCGGCGATTCTCCGTTCAAGTTCCGTATCAGGCGAGCCAGGAGGTGATCGTGATCGGGCCGCATTCCATACTGCGGATGTTGTAAATGGTCTTAGGGAGCTACGGCTGTATAGAAAGCCCGCAAGCGACTTGAGGCTCGCCGGAGGTTTCGGCGCTGCGCTCAGCCTTCCGACGAACTGCAGACATCCTCGCATCAGGGTTTCTGCAATGACATGGAAGAGCACAAATGCTTTTCTCTGATTGCAGTCAATTGAACCCAATGGGAATATAGTCTCGAGACTTGAAGCTCACTCGGACCGGCATAATTTGTGGAGAAAAAATGGACTCGGCAGGCGGTGACAACGATTGATCACTGCGCCAACTATCGCCATATAAACAAGGCATGCGCCATCTTCTACAATTATTTTCCACACGAGTCTACAGCACACACCATGTCTGAAACGAAGGATAAATCCAAGGTGCACAAGCTGTCCCTGAAAGGTACATTAAATCGTGACTGGCACTAAGTCCTTCCTCATTATGTATCATTGCGCATGAAGCTTACAAGACAACAGGGTCGGCTAAGCTTGTGGCTGAATTTGTGAGTAGGTGCTCAGCTTGCAATGTCAGTCAATACTAACTCAGGTCTAGTTTGAATACTCGATCAACACTGTGCTGTGAGTTCTGAGTAGCCGTCAATTGATGCCAGAGTCTAATTCTCATTTACAGCTTTCAACGTGGTGTCTACCCTCCCGAAGATTTCATAACGTGAGTGCAGTATTTAAGATCAATGGAAACAGTCGCTGACTTGAAGCAGTGTCAAGAAATATGGCCTTAACATGCTAGGTTCGTTTATCTACGCCGTGATCACTTACCTACATATCGCTGGTGTCGTTCCAATCTAATGTCTTGGATAGTGTCCGCCGACGACCAGGTCAAAGCCTATATCAAAAAGATCATGTCGCAATTGAACAAGTGGATGTTGGGTGGAAAGATCTCGAAGCTGGTGGTCGTTATTACCGACAGAGAGACAGGTGAACATGTGGAAAGATGGCAGTTTGACGTATGTTTACTGGACTGTTCATTCCCTTAGTCCCCGTCTAATCATATGACTACTACAGGTTGATATCTTCTCAAAAACCTCGAAGAGCAAGAGTTCATCTGAAAAATCAGGCGACAAAGAGAATGCAGCCGCAGAGTGAGCTACCCTGTTCTTTCAGCAAACATATATCATGTTCAATTTACTGACTATCTTGCAACGTAGGGAAGCCAACTCTGCTCAGCCCGCCGAAAGAACGCAAAAGGAAATCCAAGACGAGATTCAGGCTATCTTCCGGCAAATTACTGCCTCGGTCACATTCCTTCCTGTCTTGGATGGTGATTGTACATTCAATGTACTCGTCTATGCCGATGCTGACTCTGATGTCCCTGTGGAATGGGGTGACAGTGATGCCAAGGAGATCAAGAACGCCGAGAAGGTCCAGCTCCGAAGCTTCAGCACGAACAATCACCGTGTGGGCACTGTTGTCAGCTACCGAATGGACGATTAAGAAAATGGACGATTAAGCAAATGAACGATTAAGCGAATGGGCGACTAAGCGCATGGCCAACTAAGCACAACGCTGTATTTTACGACTGAATATGAGGAGTTCCTTGGCGTTTGAAAATGGTTTAATCGCGTTAATGGTGTTTGTTTTAATTCAAGACGTGTCTTGTTTGATAAATGTGCAATTTGATCGCGTGCATGATCCCTTGAAATAGACAACCTTGAAATTAATTCTATGCTGTGTCTTCACAGAACCAGGGCAATTCCTTCATCCTCGGGAACCATTCATCGCCTTTATCACTATGCCAGCACACTAACTGCTCCACAACCTCTTCAAGTCCATTGTTGACAAAGATACCAAGCTCCATCCCTGACTTCCAGCCCCGTTGGGACCTTTTTGCAGCCAGTTTCCGACCAACTCCATATAAATCATGTCTCCAGAGTCCAATACCTTTTGATGTCTCACCTTGGATCAACGTCTCCTGAGGAGTTACCTCCTCAGGAGGGTTGATACCGATCACAGAAATATTCCGATTATCTGTAGACTGTTCATCATGAGGGAGAAGTCCTACAGCGGGGAAATGACATTCCATAAATCGAGCCCTCTTGAACTCATGTGTCACTACAGTGACACTTCGAGGGTAGACACCTGTATGGAGTCGGAAGCAAAGTAATGAAAATAGGACATTCTGATAAGAATCTGTTGCATGTTCCTCTGTGAGGACTTTTGACGAGTCAATCTTCAAGTCTAGCGAATTCTGGAAATAACCATTGTCTTTGCAGAGATTCTGTAGAATGTTGGTTTCTATGTATGTATGCTGGGTATAACAGGCTTATACCAAATATGATTGTCCTTCACTAAGTTCTGTTCTTGGTCTTTTTGTTGGTGCTCTTGGATGAAGATTAGCGAAGTTCATAGATAGTAAGACTTGGAGTGCATGGGGCTTGTTAGGTAGTGGCCTACCCAGAGAATATGAGCAGTGCGTGAGGATCTGCAGCTAGCACTTTCAATCCAGCCTTGACGTGCTTCACGAAGGTTGATGTCTCCCCCCTTTTGAAAAGATTCAATCATCCTATACAACAGTTGTTAGTAGCTAGAAGTCATCAGTTGAGGATGTCTGACCATTCCCCCTCATCATCACCATTCTGTGGTCCTCCAAGATAAATTGCATGACAACAGACAATAATAAGATGATACATTGGGTCATTTACTGCCATTTCTGATGAGTAGTTGAATGGATGTATCGAATGGATGACGGTCAGTGATTGGATCCATGGATGTAAGCAAAGACCAGATATGCAGACTGGTCCGTGCATTAGTATAGTGAGTGACATGGAGGATCTCAGCTATTTCTCGACCTTTTCGACCTTATAAAGTCTTATATTGACAGATAAGCCTTGGAAATGATTAAATAATGAAACTGAAGTTCATGGCCAAGGAACATGATGCTTCTGAATGAGATATATAAAGAATAAAAAGCTACATGCATTGCATTGGAAATAGATAGATTTGTTGACATGAGTCCTCAATCTCGGCGCAAAGTAGACCAAGAATTCCAGTCATCTCCACACTGTAGTCTAGTGATCGCAAGAGAAGATATAGAATGATTTGAGTATCTTAGGTAGACAAATGAAATAAAAAAACATAGTTCAGTGTAAACGCCAAAATACTTGATGAAATATTCTTCTTTGCACCTTTACACACATACCAACTCACTTGGGCACCAAATTCTCAGATTTTCAGAAGCTCAGCAGCTCAATTTGACCGGAGATTTCCATTATTCCGATTCACCCTGCTTCGGACGTTCACTCATTATAGCCGAGAGAAGAAAGCGAAGGAGAAAGTGAATGAAGCACGAGAGCTTGACAAGAAAACACGGTTCAGATCAACGTTCATTCAATCAGATTTCCCTGAGTAAGCTAAGCAATGATTCAAGTAAAGTCAGCATCGAACATGGGAGTACAGCTACACTGTCGTGACAGAATAGTTGAAAGGAAAGACTCTGGGATTCGGGATTGAAGGATAAACGGGTTCAAAAGTTATTTCAAGAGCTCCAATTCCTCGAGATAGTAAAAATATCGAGCTTTGTTTGTTTGTGAGAAGGAGCTGAGAGTGATTAGTTAATTTGACGGGCTTTCTCCGGACATCCTATAAGTTGAGTAGCAAATTTCATGTGCACACTTTCCCACCACCCCAATCCTACTTTTCGTTCAAAATTAATCATAACCATCTTGTCCTCTTAGTTTGAATCATCCTACACGTCCCTCGCATCCCATTACCTTTCCACTTTTCTCACTCCCCATTCCCCATTTCCCATTTCCGCTTTGTCAAGTTTGGCAACCTCAGACATCATCATCAGAATGGAGGAAACATTCAACTCTTCTGACTATCCCCTCTCTGCACTACGTGAAACACTTAACAACTGTCCGCGAGCTGAAGACACACGGGATGAACTGGAGCGACTGGATAGTATACACAAATGTCGATTGAGAAAGGAGTATCGCGAGAGGAACTATGACCATGTTTATCATGGGGATATTCCAGACCTTGATCTTTCCTACTCTTACAATCATGAAGCCAGCCAAGGTGAACTTACAGGGTGGCTAATACCGAGATCGATCTATCTAATAGTGATATCTATAGATGACTTTCATGCCGAGGAAGATCCTCGAGTCTACTCCGGCGAGCTTCACGAAGAAGACGACAGCATGATTAAATGCGAGTTTTCGAATCCCTGTGCAATGGGACCTTCCCCAGACGGCATGCACTTCCGGAAGGTTGTATCCCATGTCTTTGGACGCAACAAGTCCTCTACAAAGCTGTTTCCCATGCATATCTGGGTTCACTACTGCCGAAAGCACTACCAGCGAGCCCGATACCGTGCCGACAAATGGCCATTCACCCAGTGTGAGCTTCTTCTCGAATCTCTGCAACGTATTGAAGATTGGGGAGGTGTTGAAGGCTTTGAGCTTAGTCTTCGCCGCCGTGAGAGACTTCGCCAGGGTGACAAGGATTGTCTCGATGGTAACAACACTGCTGCTTCTTCGCAGAAGAGGAACCGGGGACGCAAGAACCCCAAGCCTGTCAACGCCCCTGTTCCCGAGTGGCTGAAGCAGGAGGTTGGATGCGACAAAACCTTTGATCAGATCCGTAGCATCATTCGCAGAATCAACTCTCATATGACCAACCTACTTGAGGCTGAGAAGGAGGGTCATAAGGCTGCCAAAGAAACTGCTCAGATGTCATTCACCCCCTGCCGAGCAAACCAGAAACGCGATGCAAAGCAGTTTCGACAAGAAGTTAGCCTGATTAGGTTCCCGGATATTGAGATCTTGCCCATTTTCAAGTCGTGGGTGAAGGAGGATGCGACGCAGCAAAAGGATAAGGGAAAGGATAAGGGAAAGATCACACCTGTCAGTGCTTGCAATAGCTCACGTGGACGTTTCCACCATAGCTCCAACTATTTCGGTTACGACGAAGACTACGAATCGGACAACAATGTTAGAGGTGCTCGGGGAACCGAGACGAAGCGATGCTCACCTTTGGGTCGACAGAAGAAGAAGTCGATTCCACGAGTCTCCTCCCGTGGCGCAGTTCAAAAGCCAAAGGCGAAGAAGAATTAGTTGTCGAAAGATCGAGTCAGATCCCTGGTGGCTGTATGAGAGGGCTGAAAGACTAGATATGAAGAGTCGCTGAGAAAACTAAGAATCATAAAATGTAGACATTTTTGCAAGGTTCTGTTCTGTTGTTCTGTTGCGAGATTATTCAGTTGCTTGGAAGTTGCTGTCAGGGTGAAGGCTGAGCAAGAATGGTGCGACAAGAGCTCAGAGAATGAGAAAAGTTCAAATTGCGAACGGTCGTCTTCAAGTATCCAGGTATCTGACTTTACTCAATCATAGTTTCCAAATATTCACTCATGCTTTAAATTGTGAGAAGGTTGAAAGTGATACCCGTTCCGTTACTGCGCATAGAACAAGTGCAGACCACTTCGCTCGCAACAATACTCCAGCGCAACACATCACTGACAGGTGAACTTTGTTCAACTTACTAATGGCGATAAATATTATTTCATCATGGAGGGTCCGTCACAGAGGTGTGATTATGAGGTTCAAGATTCCAATATCAAATAGCATTGATGCTGACTAGCTCAGAGATCTTTAATCTACTCCTGATACCCTTCTTCCTTTCTATTTCCCAGCCAGAAAGGCTCAAGGCTAATGGCTCACCATTGCTAGATCAATTGGAAGTTGATTGAAACCGAAAGTGATATCAATTGAAATCAAGCCAATCCATCAAAATCGAACGAAGTCTATACAAAATCAGGGCCACCCTCTATCGCAAAAAGTCCACCGAGGAACAATTACTTAGTAGTTGGTACGAATGGCTACTCCAAAAATGCATAGCACATCGAGAGTAGGCCCGAATCTCCAGCGGACATGGAATGTTCTACAAGTGTCGAAGAGATTGAAATGCCACTGAGTGTCCCACTAATCCAATTGATGACTCCAATTGAGCTTCCTAGTTAGGGATAGTGAACTAGTTCTTCTCCATCTCAAGTCAGGCTTGTATGCGATTGTGGACATGATACTTGTATATTTTCGTCACCTCTTCGCGCGGGGGCAGAAAGGAATGGTGGTGTAGCACCTATCAATTTGGCTTAGTTGATCTCCACGGCTTCGTGACATAGTCTTTACTTTTCAGGAAAGCCTACATTCTCCTTTAATTCTAAGGTTTTGTCGTTTTGTATGGGTTTTTTTCTCTCTTGTCTTCTGGTGACTGGCATTTCTTTTCGTTATTTTCAAGTTTCTAACCTGTATAGTAATCGATAATCTTCATGCATTTACGAAATTCCCCTGGTACCTAGATATCTAGATACCTAGGTAACATTTTAAAGGAGTCAGTACAGTATGGATTCTAATAATATATTTTATTCATGCAGTAAAAGAAACAAAAATCTAACTCCGTACAGACAAACACGCTCGGTAAACCGCCATACCAATGCTCTCAAATAAAAGTCTCCGTACAACGACGACCCACAACAAGCGGGGAGAACAGTTCAAGGAAATAATCATGAATTAGAAAGATAAGATCGAAAGAATGGTGCATACGAGACACCCGGGCAAGATAATGAAATTCGCACCTAGCTGGCAACAGCCAACTGAGCAACAAGGTCGGATGCCACGTCGAGGAACGGGTACGGGCTGTTTACTTCTTTCTCCTTGTTCTTGAAGCGTTTGCTTATGGGGTGCCATTCATTGCTTCCGTCGCCTCCGGCGCGGATGACGTTCTGGTAGCCGTCGCATTTGAAGTCGACCATGTAGCTGCTCTCATCGAGTTGGTAGAGCTGAATGTCGATAAATACCCACACGCCGTGCAAGATCTTAAGGGTGCCGCTGTCCTTTGTTGCCGATGCAGGAGTAGACTGATCTCCGTCTTTCTCCTTATCTTCGACTGGGGTATTGATACCCGAAATGTGGAAGCGACGACGCAGCTCCTCGAGATCGCTTCGGCTGTTGTAACCGCTGGTCGAGGTCCCCGGTGCTTTGACACCTTCTTTCAAGATTCGCGCACGGATGAACCACGGCTCCTTGGGAATGTAGTAGTCCGACGGGAGATCCGGGTACTTATTCTGTAGAGGCTTGGGTTTGTCAGGCGACTGTGTCGGTTGTGGGCCAATGTTTGTTCCTAGTAAACATCAGTATGTATTACTCAGATCGATGGAATTAAAGAATAAATACCTGATTCAATGGGTTGGATATCCCATTCTCCGTCTAGAGCCGCAATTGCCCGATACAGGTACAGCATAGCTTCGTAAGGCTGGTTCCTGGAGCGGATACCGAATTGCCACTTTCGAGATCTTTTGGGCTGTTGTGTCAGGGGTTGACCGGTTGGTGGTTCAAATCGCAGGCTATGGAGATCCACAATACTTCGCGAATGAGGTTTGAGAGCCTGAGCCGTGAGAGCCTGTTCTTCAGGGTCCAATCCACTGGATTCATCTCCTTGTCCTGCCTGAGCAGCTTCTTTCTGCCGGCGCGCCTCAACTCGAGCTTTGTGCTCTCGCTCACGTTGCTCCATGAGCTGGTCATGGACGTAGGGAAGACTAGTCGGTAAGATTCGGACCTGACTGACGCGGTCCTGCTCCAAATCCTCATCCACGGTGTCATAACGAACAGGGGTCTGAGTAGGAGGGGCCTGGCTACGCGACTTGGGCAGAGTGGGAGCTCGGTCAGTCGATGGAGAAGAAGGTCCCTTTGTCTGAGAGGGAACAGTTTGAGCCAACAAATTGTCTTCCGTGGGGGCTTTTGTCAAATTAGTAGAGCTCGGAAAATACCAGTAAAGAGATCTAAGACTCACAGTTGGTCTGCATCATCTCGTTCTCAACGACAATGGAAAATGCATCCTTAATTGCGCTAGGCTCTTTTTGTCGCAAGGCATCTTCAATATCATCGCGATCATATCCCATGCTTCGTTCGAGCTTCGATACGGCAATCTCGTGGATCTTGTGCTGAACAGGAAGCGGCTTGCCTGGGGCAATCTTATCAGGATCAATCGCCTTGTTTGGGTCGATACCAGGAGCGTAGACTTCCTCTGCTGGAGGAAGTAGATACTCGGGAGTATTCTTGTTGAACCATGGGTCCTGTCGAATCTCGGGGATTGTGATTCTGTGAACTGGATGAACCTGGAGCATGGCGCGAATCAATCGTGCAGCGCCGGAGGAGATGTATGAGGGCATGTGGAAATTGCCTGCAGCGATCTTCTTGAAGAGAGCAGGAATGTAGTCATCGTCAAAGGGCAGTCTGCCCACAAGCAGGACGTAAAGAATCACACCGCAACTCCAAACATCGACCTCCGGACCAGCGTAAAGCTTTCCAGAAATAACCTCCGGGGCAGCGTAATTCGGACTACCACAGCTGGTCTTCAAGAAGTTGCCATCTGTCATGATGTTGCTCAGTCCGAAATCAGCGATCTTGACGTTCTTGTTGCTGTCGATGAGCAGGTTCTCCGGTTTCAAGTCACGGTGGACAATCTTGTGTCGATGGCAATATTCAACAGCGCAGATGATCTGCTGGAAGAACTTGCGGGCCTCGTCATCTTGGCACTTTCCCTTTCGAACGAGGTAATCGAACAATTCTCGCTCGGCGTATTCGAGGACCATCACAATGTCGGACTTAGTGGCAATAACGGTGTACCTATCAGAACAGGGGCACTAGGTCAATCAATCATTCATCTGCGCATACACACACAATTTCTACGACCTACAGCTTGATAATATGAGGATGTCGCAGCAATTGAAGGTACTGAATCTCTCGCTCAACACGACCAACCATGTCACGGGAGAGTAACTTGCGGCGAGAAATGATCTTGAGAGCGACCTGACGACCACTCGGCTGGTGGATAGCAAGCTTCACCTTTCCAAAAGACCCCTCACCAAGAATCTTGATTGTCTTGTACTGGTCCAGGCGTTGCATATCTCGCGTGGTCGCGGGGGACTGAGTGGAACTCTCTGTCTTCCCGGTCGTGCGTGCTGATGGCACAGCCATGGCGGATGAACTGGAGATGACGGGATGGCTAGCTCGTTCACGGGGACGGTCGGAATGGGGTAGGGGAATTGAAAGCTCTTCCTCGTCAAAGGCGGCGGCCATGATGGGAAGGAAACGTGACGTGATTGATTTTCTGGGTCGGCCCAGTGGTTCAGCTTGCTGACTGAGCCGGGGTTTCTTCTATTTTTTTCCCTGGTCAGAGCATCGCCAATCATGCGTTATTGATCTCCCCACAGAGCCGACCTCGGGGAGGTGGAGCTCAACTTCGAGTAAGGAGGGGCGGGGTGAGATGGATCGGGAGGCTCCAGGGGTAGTGGGGAATTGTTATACTGAGCAGGGTTAAGGGATAACACGTCCTAGTGTTGATTTCCAAGAATGAATGAATGAAGACACAGTGATGATGTCGAAGGAATCAGATCCTGTGGAGAGGGGAAAATCAATCTTGGCCTAGAAACAAAAAGGGGGGGTTCAAGAGCCTCGAAGAGTCCAATTTCCAATTTATTTATTTATTTTTATTTTATTTTTCTTAGCTCTCTCACTCTCTCTACTCTTTACCTTAAATACTCAGTCTGCTATACTTCACTTCGTTCACCATTTATCTGATCAACCAATTAATAGGGAAATGCTTCGATTTTTATTTTCTATGCAACTCTGTACAAATGAATCCCCCTCCATAAATAAATCCCAGACACCTTTCCAAACGCCAGCCAGATGATATTTGAAGCAGGATGTTAGTTCACCTTCAACATATCCAACATTCCCTTGGTCTGGTAGGCATGCTGGGCCATCTCAACTTCGTCGCGCACCCGACGGTGCAGTCGCTCCACCATCTTATCAATCTGGGCAGACTGACCCATATTGCTAGAGTATACATCAAGTAAGTTCATGGCAACCTCCACGCTGAGATCAACCAGACGGGGTTCACGAATATGCTTGTCAATCCAGGTCAAGATCGGTTGAAGAGTGAGCTCGTCGCGATCTTTGAGCGAATCGCGCAGAGCCGAGCGGTGGCGGAGGGCTGTCAGGAGAGTGAGTTGGGCGGTTTTATCGCTTGTTGCGAGGACCTGGTCCAAAGCAACTGAGTATCGGCCTTTATGAAGATCATTCTCCCATGGTGCTTGCTTCTTTCTTCGCTTGGGGTCTTGGCCTTCAATCACTATGTCCACATCTTCACCGATGAAGTCACGTCCACGGAATCGCTTCTCCCATCCAGCTCCTCGCTTTTGCTTCGCCACCTTTTTGTCGTACTCCTCGAGTTTTCCCTCGAGGAGAGCCTCCATCTCCTTCCGGCGCTCACGCTCCTTGACTTTTTGTTGTCCAGACAGACGGGTCTTCACTGACAAAAGACCCGACTGCATACCAACAGCGATGTGCTTGTCCTCGTAGGCAATACCAGAAGTGATGACATTGAGTGACAGAATTGGTGACGGGTACTTGGACCCAGAGACCGCGTTCCACCCTGTAGTCTCAAAGACCTTCATGTGTCCATCCAACGCACCACTGAGTAATCGCTCTCCGTTAGATGCCAATGCAAGCGATGTCACAGTCTTCTGGTGGTTTTGAATAATGTGTAGAGGTTTGCCAGCCACAATATCCAGAACTGCGATCTTGTTGTCGGCGGCAGCCAGAACTGTAGTTCCTGCGGGCATGGGCAGAACGCATTCAATCGGGGCAGCCATCTTGAAAGTCATAGCGGCACGACCTTCCACTCGGGGGTCCCAAATGCGAACAGTGCGATCGTAGGAACCGGAAACTAACAAGCCAGATGAGGCCATGGATCCGGGCATGAACGAACCACTACGAGCGTAGTCAGTATGGCCGACAAATGTGCGCAAGCTAGTCTCCGCAGGCAGATCCCACAGACGAACGGTCCGGTCATCACTGGCCGTGAAGACTGAAGTGGGATCGCTGGGAGAGAACTTGCTGACCCATACGGGCTGCTTATGGTCCTTCCATGTCTTGAGAATGGCGCGCGACTTGACGTCGAATACTTGCACGGCACCCGTATCATCACCCGTTACTACCACACGTCCATCCGGTCGGACGTCTGTGCCGCGCACTGTATCATCGAAGCGGGTGATGGTGCGCAGGAGCTTCCGTGTGCGAATTGAGTAGATCTGGATTCTGGCGCCAGTTGTCACAGTGAAGATATCCGGTGGCTGTGTCAAGGAAGGAAAGGCCGCGGCAGAAGATGGAACAGCGGGCTGTGTGATGAGGTTGACAGGACCATTGGCCGGGGAGGGAATCAGGAGGGGATTCTTGAAGGTGCGCCAGTATTGCTGCTCTGGTGTGAGGCGGGTTGAAGGAAGCGAGGCAAGCTTCACCTGCTGCATAGGCAGGACGGGAGCCGCCATGGTGAGGAATTAAAAGGATATCAGTTGCCGGATTGAAAGTGCAGGATTGAAGATTGAAGGCTTCGAGAACTTTGCTAGAATTTAGTGTGTAGCGTTTGATCTTGAAAGTTGAGGATCTTTTTTTCTGCCGATCAAAAAAGTTCGCGCTGCCTGAATAGGAATGGCGGCGAAGGGCTTTACACCTGAGGCAACAACATAATCAAGTTTCTTATCGCTTATCGGTTGAAAAGCGGTATCAGGGGGCAGAATAAGCACAAGATGATTACCTCACCAATTTAGAGGAAGTTCTGCCATAAGCGGCAAGTCATGGGTTCTCGGGTTTTCGCTATCGTCATCAACCTTTGAAAGTTTTAAAGTACATGAACTACGGAGCATATGTACGCTCAATTACTGCTGAGGCGCCAGAGTTAACAAACCGCTACGACCGATACCTAGGTAGCAGCTTAAGGCCGTTTAAGTGGGTGAGATGACATCGCGATAGTGGATCAAGAAGCGGCCTCGGGGCGACTATTGACTAGCTGTGGATCATTGAAGAGACGTCACCTACGAGGCTATGACATGGTGGGTATCTACGTATGCGATTTTTTTCACCATTGACGTGGGCAATTTCAATTGAAAATCCTTGTCGCCTGTTGAGCCATCCGAATCTGAGAACTTGGAACTAGGCAAACTTCTATGTTGGGATAAGTGATCTAAATACGGAGTAGCAACCGAGACATCGAATACGTTGCAAGTTCATGAAGAATATACGTGTCATGTAGATTACCTAGGTACAGCCTACTAGCCACTAGCTACAGATGCTAGTTACATGGATACACGAGAGCGATGCGTATTTATTCTCCAAGTAGGCTCACTCATAATAATAGAACTTCAAGTGGGACTATACCAAGGCTAATTATTCAGGCAGTGCCTAGGCAACATGATTGTCTAATAATTGCAGCAAGGATTAAGGTTATACGAGATGTAATATATCGTGGGCATAATAACCATATTTCAAGTCTATCTTTTGCACTGAAACACCGTTAGCTGATATTTTGGCCGTCTATAGCATTTGGCCAACCCTACAAAGTGGGGGCCTCCTGCAAAAGCTCTGGATACTAGAAGTAGAAAGAAGTGCTAGGTTGAAACAGGATTCGGAAACCCAAGCTAGTAAGATGATCATCTAGACCAATCGCCAATCATTGTTTTTTCATTAGTCCAATCGGCAGCCTTGTTCGCTAGTAATGTCCGGAATGTATCGATTAATCGGGTGTAGCGGTGGCTGGGGAGATCGTCCCAGTAATTCCTAGTCCATCCTGAGTGTGTCAAGATCAAGTTGGCGCTCCTGATCCACTTGGGTATCAAAATTTGTTTCGGGCTGGAAGAATAAGTCTGGAAATGACATATGATAAAGGAGAAAGGCAGAAAAGTAGCAAAGTACAAAAGATGGATGTTGTCTGTTGTTAGAAAGAAGGTCGTTTTTTATCTGGATAACGTATTATTACCGTCACGTATTGTCACATCGGTGGGATCGACGCCAGTAGAAACTGCTGAATCAGGGGTTCTAGCCAATCAATACGTATGATTAACTTTCCCCAGCCACCTTCAATACCGCATCTAACATTCCATAGTAGGTGCTTTTATTCTTGCACTCCCCTCATTCGGGCTAACCTTTTAATTTTCTCCCAACTGATGATTCATCGCCTTTCTGGAGGGAAAGCAGATTCTAGACATTCTAGATTGAACTGCTGTCATGTCAAAACTCTCTAAGATGAACATCAACCATGCTGCCGGCATTTACGCCGATATGTCGGTCGATGGCCCTGCTATCGGAACTCTCGTCATCATTGTTGACAGGGCGAAGAACCTCCCCAATCGCAAGACTATGAGCAAGCAGAATCCCTATTGTGCTGCCAGATTAGGAAAGGAAGCTAAGAAGACCCAAACTGATATGCGAGGCGGTCAAACCCCCCGATGGTAAGCTTACGATATACTGTGTTGATGCCGGTGACCGAAACTGATGCAAATTGTCTTAGGGATCACGAACTTCGATTTACAGTCCATGAATCTCCAGATTACTTCAAGCTGAAAGTGTCGGTGTTCAACGACGACAAAAAGACCGATTTGATTGGAGAGACCTGGATTGATCTACAGAACCTGATTATCCCTGGCGGAAGTCAAAATGATCATTGGCACCCGCTGCAGTCGCGAGGAAAGTACGCTGGCGATATTCGACTCGAAATGACTTATTATGATACCCGAGAACAGGATGAAGCGTTGATCGGTCGACGAAAGGAAGCTGCAGAGAGGGTTCAAGGAAAGACTCATGCATCGTCCAACTCGAGCCCGTCAGTATTGTCTAGTCTTTCTGGTCCGAGGCAATTAAATGCAGTCAAGAGACGACCACTACCCACTGACCCTTCAGGGGCTACCCCTCCACAACCTTCTCCATTGCATCACCCCATGTCTGCGCGACCACCGACGCGTGATCATGCCAACACCGTGCCTCCTGTTCAAGTGTCAACCACTGGGCAAGACTTTGACTCGCGTCCGCTACAACCACGCGCCCACTCTGACTCTGACCGCCCTCCACAGCGTGACTACCATCCTGCATCTCAGTATCAGACTGACGGACAAAGGGAGAGCCCAATACGACGCGCTCCCTCAGCCACATGACATTTATAGCCCACTGTCACCGCAGTATAATACAAATCCTATGACATTTGGGCATGTCTCTGCGTTCACACCACGATCTCACCACCCAGAGGAACCCCTATCCTTGGAATACCCTCCATCTGGACATGGTGATGATGATCGGTACGAGCCTCACCATGTAAGACCACTGCAAACTTCCCGACGTGACAACTATCATCCGGAATATGCATCAATGCAGGCACGTGTCGAGGATGAAGATGAAGATGGGCCTCCTCCTCCGCCGCCGGTTCATCGATCTTGGACACAGCCGGTTCAGGCCGCTCAATCACCGGTGGCACAGCCACCCTCCCCATACCAACCATATATTCCTGGATATCACAACAACAAGCCTTCTGTGCCTGCAAGTCTTGTTGCGGGCTACGAAAACGATCAAGATATGAACGACCGTTCTGTGCTTGAGAGTCGGCGACCACGCAGTGCCAGCAGTCATTACGAGGATGAAATGATGATTCCTCCATCGCCCCGTATAGCACCATCTTATCCCCAAGAGTCATCGGCCCCTTCGCCCTATGAGTCTGCGATCTATCCATTAAGAATATCCCCACAGTCAATGGATGATCGACCGCGCGGAGGATCAGTCAGTTTCGATAACCGGGTCGTGACCCGCAAGTCGGTCAGTCCACGACCCTCAATTTCGAGTGAACATGGAAGCTCTGCGACTCCGTTTTCTCCTGACTCTTATAACTCACTGAATCCTAACGCCTCGCGATCGGCCATAAACAGGGACCCTACACCAATGTACGATTCACCAGGCCAGGCGAGGGATGCAGCGATACGTGCAGAAATCGAGCCAGTTCGAAACCTAGACCAACCCATCATTGGCGATGATGGCCGCGAAATTGATCCTTCAGATCATCTCCCTACAGATACATGGGCACCAGAGCCGGAGAGAAAAAACCGTAAGCCAGAGGTGATCATTCGCTTCAAGCACTCAACCAGGCCTACTTCACGCGGTAGTGATAGCAGACCTACTTCTCGGGGCAATGATGCAACGCCCCGCAACCTGCCTCGCGTTGGATTTCGATCGGAAACAGTCCCTTACGGTTCGGATCGCGTGCGATACGCTGCCAGTTATGCTGGAGACCCCGTAGAGCGAACACCACGTGGACAAGACATCTATACGCGGGGCTACGGCACTCCAATTTCAACCGACCGACCACGCTCATCCCGCGGCTCAGTATCTCCCTCTCCAAGCGCTCGCTCACCTCTGTATGAATACAGCAATGGCCCACCAGTCCCTTCCAAAGTCCCAATCAACCAAGGACCAAGCTACCCCGTCGCACACGCGGAGAATCCAGGCATGGACGCATTAAGCCGAG
Source organism: Penicillium taxi (assembly GCF_028828555.1). Taxonomy (NCBI): domain Eukaryota; kingdom Fungi; phylum Ascomycota; class Eurotiomycetes; order Eurotiales; family Aspergillaceae; genus Penicillium; species Penicillium taxi. Next base: position 591,900 of record NW_026643208.1, read on the forward strand.
AACTCAAGACCATCGACCTTGGTTCTGTAGGTTGCAGCCCAAGCCGGGCAGTTCGGAAATTTGCACCAGCCAGAGCTTCGGCAACAATGGGATACGCCAGCTAAAAAAAAAAAAAAAAAGAGATGCATTCGCATATAATCAGTGGCGTACATAATTTGGTTTCATACTTCTCATATTTCATGGTCTTAAGAATATCCAGCACTAGTGGCGTTATTTGCTTTTGGGATGTGTCGCATGGGTGTACGCATAGACGAAGAATGATTTAAATTGATATTGAATGAATACGGCATTACATCCATCGATATGAATATATATCTTGACTACTAAATCTCTGCTTAAACCTATCACATCTCCCAAACACGTCACATCTAGGCGTAACGAGAGTGTGGCTGTTTTCCATCTATTTTCATCCAGACCGGAGTGGTATCTTATATAATGGACCTGGTATTCACTTAGCGAGGAGGAGATATTATGAGATCGATCGGTTCAATGTCAAGGTGCGCTTGGCTGGGCGCCTCCTCTCGCCCAATGGCTCCCCTAGGTTTGAACTCTCGGAGTTGGCGTCACTCAAAATCAAGTTGAAGAGTATTATCTAGTGGAAGATCTCGCACTTGAGATTCCTCGATGTCTGAGAGTAGCGGCAATGACTACTCTCCACCAGTCTTCAGGTAATTTGACTAAACAAGCTTCCCCTTCAACGCTCGATAATGGGAATGGACCAGTTGTATACTAGCGACAACACAGAAAATGGCTGACTCCTGACTCTTGGGAGGGTTGGTGATCGAGTTAGGGCGAGCTCCTTTCCCTGGTCATTATAAGCCGAAATTACCAGTCTCTACTTTTCAAAGGCCTTCTCAGTGCCTTTGTTTTGGTCTCATTAACAAGTCGAGAATTAAAGGCTGAAAGGCATATCGTCAGTATGCAGGAACCTGAACACCCCTTTCTCAGGACAATCGTCCAGCTCCTGTCTGTACACAATAGAGCTAGCTCTAGATGGAAATTTCGAAGGCTGTCTTAGATTGGCGCAATCGAACTAACTTAAGAGATTATATTCCGACTGTCTCGAGTAGTGGAGCGGTAATTATAGCCCCTGGGCTCATTTGAACACATATGTGTGAGAGAACTATTAACATATTTGCGCTGGCGAAGGATGACTTCCTGGTCATAGTTTGTCATAGAACCAATTCACAGCTTAGGTCCGTAACGTAGCCAACATCCTGCTTATCCCACTTTGAGATATCATGGTTCCAGCTACCTTATTTGCAACATACAGAATTGGTGTAACAAATCAATAATCTGGATATTGAAATCCTTCAAATGAAAATCAGAATATCCAATTCCAACATGGTAATCTCCACGGGCGACTTCCACCATCAACTCGGTTTAAGTAGCTCTTAAAGTATGACAGATCTTCTTTTCACAGAAGAGCAAATTGGAACAATCTAGTAGATAATTCTCGACCGCGATGCAATCAACACTAGTCTAAAAGGTTCTATAGAGAGTCAAGTGGAGAGACCTATGGCTGACCGGCTGAGTTATGGTGTTAAGCAGGTTCATGTGATCCGCAGGTAAGTAACATAATATAAACACTTTTTGCAATATTCAATACCGAGCAAACACCCTGTCACTTGTATATGGGAATGGCAGAGGGAGATGACACCTCACCAGATTCTCGAGGCACCCTAGCTCCAGTTCTGGTATCTGTCTTGCTTGCATTGAAAATTCCAGTTTCCTTAGATCGCCAATACAATTCCGAGACAGAGCAGTGTATCTTATTTGACTTAAGCCAATATATTGAGACCGATACAGGAGTACTGATACTCCAGAACTAAGCCTGGCAATCCCGATAAACTAATTTTGGCATTGAGGTAAATATATCAATTTAAAAAGTGTAGCACCAGTTCGGGACGTACTGTGATGAAATCCATTCAGAAAGGAAATTCGACACCTTTCAAACTGCTTCACTGTTTAGACTTATAGTCTAGAAATGTACTATTTCTTATCCGTATACAGAGTAGAGTAGGTAGAGGAGCATGGGGCCATGGTCTGACTTGATAACAGCTTATCTCGTATCTCTTATCTTATTTCCCCGCCTTCAAAATCAGCGCGCAAAACACTTTCAACACCTCAAACATTCAACCAAGATGTCCCTCACAGATGCTCAACTAGCATCTTTCCAGGAAAATGGATACCTTGTGATCCCCGACTACCTTACTCCAGAAGAAATAACCTCCGTCCTCACCGAAACCAACACCCTCCTGAACGACTTCCCGCTCGAAACCCACCCACTGACTCAATTCACGACCGGCGATGACAAGAAAGCCGAACACGTAGGAGACGAATACTTCCTCAATTCCGGCGACAAAATTCGCTTCTTCTTCGAGCCCGATGCTTTCAGCTCCGAGCCCGACCCACTGACTGGCGGCCCCGCATTGATCAAACCCAAGAATCTGGCCGTGAATAAGATCGGCCACTCGCTACACACTCTCTCTTCACCCTTCAAAGCCATTTCTCTGACTGCACGCAATGCAGCTATCGCGCGCTCTATTGGCTTTGTTGACCCTCGCGTCTTACAGAGCATGGTTATATGCAAACAGCCCTCTATCGGCGGCGCGGTCCCCTCGCATCGCGACTCGGAGTTCTTGTATACAGACCCTCCATCAGCGGTTGGATGGTGGTATGCGCTCCAGGATGCAGGACCTGGAAACGGGACCTTGGGAATGTGGAAGGGATCGCATCGCGGAAAGAAGGGAGGCCATATTGCTCGTCGTTTTGTGAGGAAGAGCGTTGGGTCTGGCACGGAGTTTATTGAGAATCCTGGGCCTCGATTGCCTAAGGGTATGGATGAGGAGAAGGTGAGTGAGCCGAGTGATGAGGATTTGGAGATCTTGCAGGTTAAGGCTGGCTCATTGGTGCTTATTCATGGCAATGTGCTGCACAAGAGCGAGAAGAATACTAGCTCGAGAAGTCGGTATGCGTATACCTTCCATGTTATTGAAGGAGGTGAGGGGTGGGAATATGATGAGCGGAATTGGTTGCAGCCGCCTGAAGGTGGATTCTCGAAGTTACAATGATATTCATGGATATACTCGGGGATTTAGATGTCAATATAGTGCACCGCATGATAAGAATTACCGCTCTTATCAGGGCTTGAAAGTGAGGCTACTAAATATTTGTTTATTAGTCGTAGTCCGACCGTTGCGGGTCCGATGATCTTCCCCGCAACCAACGTTGAACCAACCTTGGAAACCCAAGCTCTTCTCATATTGACGATGACGGCTCAGTCCCTGCGAGAGATCAACGCTCATAACCTAAACACCTTCAAAAACCACTATGTATCCGAGATATCAGGGTCGCTGGGCGACCTCGGCACATTCTTGCCCATCGCCATTGCACTGGCCGTAAATGGAACTGTGTCGCTGGCAAGCACTCTGATTTTCTCAGGAGTATACAATATCCTAACCGGTCTATATTTCGGTATTCCACTCCCAGTACAGCCCATGAAAGCTATCGCCGCCGTTGCTATCGCCCGGAACTTTTCCAACGGTTCAATCGCCGCAGCAGGCATCTTCGTAGGTGCCTGCGTCCTCGTTTTCAGCATAACGGGACTACTGAACTGGTTTACAAAAGTCATCCCAGTCCCTGTCATCAAGGGCATCCAAGTCGGCGCAGGTCTGTCACTAGTCATTTCAGCCGGCGGCAGCGTGCTCGGCTCCTTAGGCTGGATCAGCCCGTCCTGGGCAGACAATCGGATCTGGGCACTGGCAGCCTTTATTGCTCTGGTAATAAACAATGTTTACCGCCGAGTTCCCTATGCATTGGCACTATTTGCACTAGGCCTTGTATTCGCCATCATCTGTACCGCGCTGGCGGGCCATCTGCCACGTTTTGCGGTTTGGCATCCATACATTGTTCTCCCGACGCCGCATCAATGGCGTGTTGGTGCTGTTGATGCTGGTATCGGTCAGATCCCTCTCACGACACTTAACTCTATTGTTGCTGTTGTTCACTTGTCCCAGGACCTACTGCCGAGCGTGCATACCCCGTCTATCACGCACATCGGTCTCAGTGTTGCTGGTATGAACATTCTGGGCTGCTGGTTTGGTGCCATGCCTGTATGCCATGGCTCTGGCGGTCTGGCAGCGCAGTACCGTTTCGGTGCACGATCAGGTGCTAGTGTCATATTTTTAGGAGTGTTGAAGCTCATCATCGGCTTCTTGTTTGGGGAGACTCTGGTTGATCTGCTGAAACGCTTCCCTGCCGCATTCTTGGGTGTCCTGGTCATCGCGGCTGGACTTGAACTAGTTAGCGTGGGAGAAAGTCTTAACACTTCTGGTGCTCGTGATCTAGCTCATTCTGGAGAAGGTATCTTGGGGCGTGCGGAAGAGCGTATCGGTCTTCTGCTCACGGAAGAAGAACGGAAGCGTCGCTGGACAGTTATGATGGTTACCGTTGGCCTATTGGTTGGGTTCAAAAATGACGCAGTTGGCTTCATTGCTGGTATGCTATGTCACTATGCCTACGAGCTTCCCGGGTGGTTGGATAAGGCACATAGGCGGTGGTTCCCTAGTCGCCTTCGTTTGCCTTGATCAATCTCCCTTGAATGCGATAACTTGAAATATCAGTCTGTTATTTAGCTCTTAATCCATACAGATTTATCCATTCTGGTTTACCAGATGGGAACTTTGATATAAACAGCTTTATTAGATTACTATATACGCTACGACACAATTTTTGACGGGATCGCAATGCCCGCTGTGTTTACTCATATTTTGCCCTTCGAGAGGCTACTCCACCGATATTCTCACCAAAAATCCCAATAGAAGGGTCATATGAGTTAGGCTGAAAAGCCTTCCTGTTCAGCTCAAAAGTGGCGCCAGTACGAATCGGCGCCGGAGTCGGTGTTCTATAAGGGCTATCAAGGTCGACGATTCGACAAATCTCGCTGGCAGAATGGCCCGGTGGACCTAGTATACCTAGCCGTTGATGGCCTGAGCTGTCGTAGCGATGCTGTTCGATGACTGGGGGCTGGCCGAGGCCTTGACTGGCTGTGCGCACGATGCTATTACCCTCCGTGTCGGTGTGTGAGGTTGCTGAGTAGCGGTACCCGCTGCAGGTTTTGCCGTTGGGTGATTTGGAAGAGTTGAAATAGTATGAAGAGCTGTTGTATGAGTCGAGAATTTTGGTATTTTTTGATGATGACCTTGGGATGGTTCATTCTGAAGTATCTGATGATTAACTATTGTCAATTACCTGTTACCTAAGTCTTCGACTATCAAGTTTTAATTTTTTAATTTTTTTTATAGATATTATCCTTGTGTGATTACATTGACATTATCCAAGGTTGTCTGTATTTTGTCTCTTCGGCGCCGATGAAGTTATACCAGGAGTGAGTTTGATCCAGTTGACTGGGTATCCATATCTATTTTTTGCTTCAAAACCTTAACAAATCTCGAATGTATCGATCAGCCAAAAACTAATTATAGAATTATCCTCGATCTTGATCAAAGACTTCATTCATCACTCTGAGTCCTGATCGTCCGAGTCGCTAGTCAGTGCACCGTCATCAACATCCATCTTTTGCACCAATTTATCGCCATTGCGCCCCTTCTTCTCTGCAGCAAACCAGGCTTCTCGTTTCTTGGTTTCACGTTCTTCTTTCCTCGCCTGCCGCAAGACCTTGTCACGCTGAGCTGCCTCCTGTTTCTCATGTAGCTCGTTGATGTAATCCTGTAGACGAGCAACATCTGAACGAAGCTGCACCACCTCATCAGTAGTGACATGCCGAGCTGTATCGTTTAATGCCGATTTCTTCTTCAGCAGGTCAATCTCTGCCTCCAAGTCGGCAACCTGACTGTCGTGAGTAGTTGTGTCCATTGAGATGTCGGTAGTGTGAGCGACTCGAGAGATATCAGCCACCCCAGTCTGGCCAAAGGTGGCGAGTTCAGCAAGACCTTCTTCAATCATAGAATCGGGAAAGTATGCATGGGTGAGGGCTTGAGAGAACTGAGTTGGTTGGCGAGAGCTGACATCTAAAGGGGCAATGATGTGCGCGTGGAATGAATACGCTGCTGGAACAGCACCAGGCGCATGCAAAGGATCCGCAAATGAGTTATCATGACGTGGTTTCACGATAGCATGGCTAGTACGTTTCAGTTCCTGAGAGCGGTGGGGTAGACCATTGGGAGGCAGCACCACCAGGTTGGTCGCCGGATGAGTAGTGTCCGCGATTGAAGACGCAAACTTTCGGCGTGCAATGTTCCATGATAGGACCTTGCCGCCTTCGTGTGCGGAAAATAATATTGTGCCGTCATACGACAGAGCAAGGGCATTGGCAGCACCCGAGTCGGCAGAGGGGGGAGCCATCGATCTTCGGCAGATACCTGAGCTGGCGTTGATTGCAAGGAGGAGTTGTGGAGAGGATGTTGAGGGGATTGGCTACGGTAAAACTCTACCGATTGCACGCTACCGTCTTCATAACCAACGTAGCAAGCCCGGTCGACTGGATCCAAGGCGACACAGGTCGCAGAGGAAGGAAGCAAGAAGGTTCGCAAAATATTTCCAGTGTGATAATCCCATGCAATTGCAGTGTTATCTTTCGCAGTGGATACAACGATGTTGTGGCGACCATGGCTATGCCCCAGAGCCAAGGATGTGATGGCAGCACGGTGGTTGGAGAAGGTTCGGATAGGTGAATTTGGTGGTTGTCTATCACGGCTGAGTGCAGGTTTTGAAAAAGATAGAATTCCGGGTAAGGACCAGACGTGTATACTAGCATCAGAGGAGCCCGATAGAATAAAGTTGGAAGTGGGGTCGACGACGAGGGATGTGACCGGCTGAAGGTGAGAAGCTGTGGTAGCTACTTGACGTCCCGTACATGTCTGGAATATAAGACGCGGAAGTTAGTTTGTCGCACTAGAACATATCCAAGTAGGCAGAATTGATAGATCATACCTCCCACAAAATTAAACGACCGCCCTCGGTTCCCAAAATTAGTACATCGCCGTACTTGGCTCCAGCGACTGCGATGCTACGGATGCGTTCCGGAAAAGGCACCAAAGCCTCTTGGTTCCCTTTTTCTCGACTGTAAACATGAACCACAGCCTTGTCAGCCTGGGCGGAGAAAATATGTGACGGGCTCACAGCCAAGCAATTGGGTGTAGTTGAGCTCTTCTTGAAGGTAGATCGCAGCTGAGGCGATGGCTGGAATTCATGCACGCTAATACCGACATCCCGAAGTGTGGAGTTCGGAGTCTTAGCGGATGACAGCGTCGAAACGACAAATGATTCGGAGAGCATGGAGAATGGTGCAATCTTGCATGAAATATGGGGGAGCAACTCAAGAAACTGCATTCGCGTCGCCGCATTTTTTTTCTCTTTGCGATAAGACTGATTGATAAGGGGTGTTTGCACTGTTTGACTAAGAAATGTCCGATTTCCCTTCCCACGAGTTAAGTGATTAATCCCAAACTCTACTTCAGCTCCAATCTAACACGCTTCTGCTGCATCTACTTTAATTTTTAGATTTCGTTATCTCTACAGGCTAGTGGACGTCGCATAAGATCTTACGCAGTTCGTGTTTGAACCAAGTGGACCATATGCTCGGAATTGATCTATCAATTTATACCGAAACAGCGGCGTGAACCAGCAAAATGAGAACGGATATCAATATCCATACGATAGATCATAATGATTCAATCCAACTTACCTTTTGAGCATCATCTCTAATGCACGATACACCAGATACCAGGCAATGGGAAGAATTGTCAGCCGTGGCGAAGCATTTTATGTTCAAGTTTTAGACACGGCCAGGCAGGAGCCACCCCGACGCAAGGGATGCTAACAAGTCCAAGAAGGGGCATCTCATTGCTATTGCAACGAGACATTACATCCAATGGCGGCCCGCTTCTATGCAGCTGTGGATGATCATGTTGCCCTTCCCAAGGGCTATGATTCGTCCTCCCCCTGTATCATTCAATTTGTTTCATTCCTTGTACCCACCTTGCCGTCGAAGTATGACGCTTCAAGGCGACAAAAGAAGGCCTATCCACGTTTAGGCAGTCATTCAGTGCGACTGATCAATAACAAATCACCAATCATGGCCCGCTATCTACTTAGATTCTACTTTCCTCGGGAATGTAAGGACAGCACAAACTAATTCTGAAATATTATATTGTTGGCCCGTGCCGGTTGATAGCTGAGATGAGTTCGTGCCAGAAACCCCAAAACCTTGAAAGGGGAATTCAGTTGAACATTCCTGGACTTTCGTCATAGAGTCATTCTAAATTCCGTCAAGGGATACTCAGTTCTCGTGTCCCTGGTGACCCTATATCCACCTTGAATTACCCGACTAGCGCCATTATGAATGTATAAGGACGTTTTGAGCCCCTGCATAGCTGGCAAATTCCCTATTCTGTTCTATTTTCCCTCTTATTGTATTGCATTCTCATCTGGGTAACTCTTGTGCAACTATATTGCTTCTTCTTCCATCAAATTGGAACTAGGGCGGCTTCGCGAAAAGGACACACCATGTCCGCCATGGACTGCGGTGTTGCCAAAATGCCTCACAATGCATGTTTTCCAGCCCGGATTCAAACACATTTTAAGAACCAAGGATCCAATTCGTCGCTGAGCCACGATGTTATGCCAAATAGCGAACCGCTCCCATCGCCACGCCGATGGTCGCCTACATATCAACCCCGGCGAAGGAGCAGGCAATTTCCGACGTCTTTGTCATTCGTTCCGTCTACAGTAATAACCAGTCCTGACGGCCATGACTCGACATCATCACTACCTAGACGGCCCGCTGATCGAGCACAAGTCCCAATTTCGCCCTTTCGATCAGTCAGAAGAATGAAAGAACCATTCCAACTAGTCCTACCATCTTCGCCAGTATCATGCGACGGTGGCCAGGTATTCCCTTCAACCAAGCCAATGCGGCTCTCAAAGCCACCGGGTGGTCATACCCTACGGACTTGGCGCTCAGATCAGAACTTAAAGTGTGGTGGTCTTATGCCCAGTCCACCCATCTCAGAATCAAGACCTGCGAGTGTAGGCGGATCATATTTTGAGCATAGAAATGACTTGAGAAAGGAAAAGCAGGCCGCCACACTCTCACCAACAAAGGAACATGCTGAACATGTTGCAAACGTGATGATTCACTATGGAGGCCATTGTCAGACAGAGTGGGAACATCAATCTCCAAAAGCAGATTTTATCAATATGCCGGAACCTCACTCAAATCTGTTCCGGCATTACGAAGGCAAAATGCCCTCTTCTCCGCACACCACTCATGCCAGGCAACCAGCTTCCATGTCATCTCCCGTCTCTGCTTCCAATACCAAGCCTAGGTTATCAGCCAACTCCCCGACAATTCAACGGCCGAGAACAGCTACTGTCTCAAGCGAAGCCAGCTGGATACCCAGCAACCTAGCGTACTGTGAAACATGGCTGCAGAACGTTCCCTATGATCCACTGGATGATAAAGAACAACAGCCCAAAGAATTCACAAACCGTCGAAAAGTTCAGATTGTCGAACAAGGTCCCCCAATGCCAGTGCTGAGCGATCTACCCACCCCGAAGGCTCTTGAGGCACCTGTGGTAAGTTTAACATCACATTAGTCGACTAGTACAACTTCACTCACTCTTCTTAGGTATTACAGAGGTTTGCTGTTGCAAGCAGGCCAAAACTGGTCAATATTGCTAAACAATCTTCCCCTAATTTGCCGCATCCAGTACCTCCTAGGCTACAACCTTCACTTCCTATGACACCAGCCCAGCGGCAAGAAGAAGTATCCGCTTTCAGCCCGGATACACCAATGGAAATCCCAAACAACGACTATGAACCTTTGCAATCTGCGTTCTCTTTCAGCAGCTACGAAGATAGCAAGGATGATGATACATACACTGACCCTGGGTCATTGACTTCGGACAGCGTCACTTCAACAGTGGTATATGAAAGGCCGGAGTCTGCGCAGGGAAAGCGCGCCACCTCACCACAGCCCGAAATTCGATCTGGCAGTGTCAGTCCGAAAGCGTCATCCCCCAAAACACTCTCTTCGGGGCATAGATCAAACTCACCTCAAAAGCATGAAGAAGACAAACAGCGAACGTGGGACAGGGAGTGGACTTTGGACGAGCTCGCCCACTCTGTCAATGATTTCCCTCGTCACATGCTTCGCCTCACATCACCAGTTATTGTATTTATTCGCGGCAGCGATGAACAAGTTCTTCTCCGCCATTTTAGGACCATCTTCCCTGAAGTTGCCGACAACCTCCTTGACTGCCTTTGTGCGGCTTTAGTGGCCCGCAACTACCTTATTTCCTTATCCAATCTTCATCGCCACAAACCTTCTTTACCACCTCGCAGCGATATTTACGCTGTTGATTCCGTTCCAACAAAAGCCTACAGCACCCTGGGCATCCAACTTCCTACAGGTGCCCCGGGGCGCATTAAAGACCGCCTTTTCACCTCACGTAGCACAGATCTTCGTCGAGATATTGAAAGAATTGTCGACAACCTGATGTTTGCCATCTGCGGTCGATCTGACGACACTATCAAAGCCGCCGTTGAGGTTCTAGTTCAAGTGCTAGAAACCAATGCAGTGAAGTCTTGATACACTCGTTCTACTCATCTATGTCTTCCGCATCTTTCATTACCACCCTCCACTCCTGGATCATTTCTTTACCTGTATTCGAACTCACCACCATTTCCTCCTCTTCACCCTATGCAACGATTTCTTTGACTCGATTAATTCTATTTAATCATGTCCCCATTCTCTTGATTTTTCCTATTCATACCCTTCCACCGTATTCACTCCTTGAACATGTCTCTATTTTACCACCCTTTATTGGTCATGTATAATTAGATTAGATAGTGTGCCCGTACCACAAGAAAACTTAATCATAATTATTGTTATCTCAATTGAAGTCCATGGCAGTCCATAGCAAGTTAATTTTATAGGACTGTCATCGTAATATTGTTTTGTCACCTGGGAACTCTGGCTGTCCATTATAGGAAGTTTACTATTTTAATTCATTTACAAGTCGAACTTGGGAATCTTCAATAGCCGGGATGAATCAACAAAGAAACTTTATTCCGCATATCAGTCAATTGGGTCTTTGAGAACCTTAGATCTACGGAAGATTGATAGGTAAGGAGGAAAGGAAATGAACATTGAGACATGGTCGCAGTAGTAGTTCTACTCTATACATAATGTGGGGGTTAAGCTAAGTGGAGTCGGATCATTACTGATCCGCTATTAATCCGCCCCAGGGTTAACCTTAAATCTCAGTATCACATGACTACAAAAGTAGGTGTATCATCGGCTTAGTCATATTCTTTCCCGCGGGATTCGCGCCGGGCGATATCTTTCCCTGCGGACATGGAACGTTGACTTTCATCCATACACATACACAATGGCAGCACCTACACGAAGTCTACGACACCTGTCGTCTCTAAGAGCGACTATCTCTCCAGCAGCATCAGCCCTCACACCCCTCGGCTACCGCACCTACGCCACAACTGATGCTTCCTCAGCCACCTCTAACAATACAACGGGCGTTACCCGGCGGCGCAAAACAGTTTTCCAAGATAAGCTAAACGCCGGCCCTTCGTTCTCGGACTTTGTATCAGGGGGCAATGAAGATGCCATTGTCGACCCCGCAGAAGCCTACGCCCTCAAAACAGCTCTTGTCGGCCCCGCCGGCCGCAAGAAGGAAATGACTCGATTGCCCTCATGGCTCAAGACGCCAATCCCAGACTCCAAGAACTACCAGCGTTTGAAAAAAGATTTGCGCGGATTGAAGCTCAATACTGTCTGCGAAGAGGCTCGCTGTCCCAACATCTCCGACTGCTGGGGTGGTAGCGACAAATCCGCCGCCACCGCAACTATCATGCTCATGGGCGACACCTGCACGCGCGGATGCCGTTTCTGCAGTGTAAAGACATCTCGCAACCCGGGTCCACTCGATCCCCACGAGCCGGAGAATACCGCGGAGGCTATCTCCCGCTGGGGACTTGGATATGTAGTAATGACTTCCGTGGATCGGGATGACCTCGCAGACGGAGGAGCACGACACTTTGCCGAGACGGTGATTAAAATCAAACAGAAAGCACCGAGTATATTGGTCGAGTGCTTGACGGGTGACTTCCGTGGCGACCTGGAGATGGCGGCTTTGGTCGCGCGATCCGGGCTGGACGTCTACGCGCACAACGTCGAGACAGTCGAGGCTCTGACGCCATTTGTTCGTGACCGCCGCGCCACTTTCCAGCAGTCAATCCGAGTCCTTGAGGCTGCTAAGGCTGCTGTGCCCGACCTTATCACCAAGACATCTCTCATGCTCGGTCTGGGCGAAACAGATGAGCAACTCTGGGATGCCCTCCGCCAACTCCGTGCCGTCAACGTTGACGTCGTGACATTTGGTCAGTACATGCGTCCTACCAAGCGCCACATGGCTGTTCACGAATACGTGACTCCAGATCGGTTCGAGGCGTGGCGTCAGCGCGCCCTTGATATGGGCTTCTTGTACTGTGCCTCGGGTCCTTTGGTGCGCAGCAGTTACAAGGCTGGAGAGGCGTTCATCGAGAATGTTTTGAAGAAGCGCCGTGCTGGTTCTGGATCCGCCGAAAGCACAGTCGCACAGACTGTTACTTCGGCCGAGGCAACCCGCTAATGTTTCCTGTCTCTATTTAGAAAGTATATGCATGGCAAATGGACTGATCTTGGTACAAAATGGGGGTTTTATGCACCCTTGGCGCTGAGAGTTCGCATTGTTTCTGGGCTTAATGGGAGTTAGGGTCTTTCAATTCTAGTCGTTTTGTATCATCCTTTTTTCATGCTGTACATTATTATTTTCGAATTGATCTACATTCACACACAGGTATGTACCCTTCTGGTATACCAAATCGTGTTTAAACTCGCGCAATTTCGCCCACATTGCCCGAAACCGAAGAGTACCTATACCCTGTTAACCCAGATACTCTTGCTAGATAAACGTGGAGCCTTGGCTATTTCGCCATACCATTCAACCTGAATTTACGCTATTATTTCCAAGGTTATCTGGGTTATTTGTGTGGTTACACGTTGATAGGAATGTTCTATTCTAAGCAGCAAGCTTTAAAAGAACCTTGAAGGAATAAATTGACGCCAAAAGGGGGGGAAAGAGCAAGACACTTCCAATCTCCATGGATGCTGTGTCGCACCACAGGTATTATACCGTATTTAGTGTACCCTGTCGTTGAAAAGAAAGTAGTCGGCATATATCGTAAGGAAAGAACCGAAAAAAGCCTGAAATTGCAAGTGGTTTAATACTGTCTCAGGACTCCGGCAAAATGGGTATTATAATGCATATACACTGGTGAGGTACAGCTATATTGACTCTTTCCCGCGAGTCTGGGTCAAATGTATATTTAATTATTCTCGCTCGTCAACTCGGCAATATCTTCCTTGTCTAGACTGAGCAGGTGGAGGATATCGGTCAAACTCTGACCGTTAATTCGAGTCGGTGCCTCAAGCTGGACCTTAGACTTAGCGCGCCAGGCGACGCCGAGGCCAGCCGCGTGAAGCATAAGGAGGTCATTGGCCCCGTCGCCGACAGCCAGTGTCTGAGCGATAGGGATACCGTTGTCTGCAGCAATTTTTTTCAATAGCGTGCGTTTCTGGGCGGCGTCGATGATGGGGAATGTTGGAACCAGCTCACCAGTCAGCGTTTGAGTTTCAGGGTCGATTGCGAGCTAAGAATGATTTTTAGTATGCTACGATTCCTGTGCTTCGTTGACTGATACTACTCGTGGGATACGGGTGTTCTTACGTGGTTCGCGAACGCGTAGTCCAGTCCAAGTTGACCTGCAAGCCACTCTGCAAGAGGCTGGAATCCACCGCTCAGAACGGCCATCTTATATCCTAGCGCCTTCAGCGCACGGCAAAGCTCCCGAGCGCCCTGTGCAATGGTAATGACGGACTTGAGCTTGTCGAAAACGTCTGCGGGGACGCCCTTGAGAAGAGCGACGCGCTCTTTCAGGGATGCGGAGAAGTCCAGCTCGCCGTTCATCGCGCGCTCGGTTATTTCCTACATAAGGTCAGAACCTAGCAGCTAAATAGTGAGGGAATAAAAAAACCTACAGAAACCTGCTTCTCCACCCCGATGAACTTGGCAATCTCGTCGATCACTTCATTTTCGATAAGGGTGCTATCCATGTCGAACACGGCCAATCGCTTATGCCGGCGGAACACGGTCTCCTCTTGAAGAACGACCTCGACGTTCCACTCGCGCTCAAACCGCCAGATACTCTCGTGCTTGCGCAGATCCGCGAAGGGGAGATACTCCGGGTCTGGGGGTGGGGAGAAAGTGACCTCTACAATGCGGGGCTGAGAGTCGCGGTCCAGACAGCGGTGCGAGGTAATCATGCGCTGATACGGAGTTGGAAGAGATTCAAGTGTCTGGAGGAAGTTTGTTAAGCACAGCTGCGACACAAATGGGCCGTACAGGTGGTCCAGAGGTTCAGGCTCTGGGGCCGGCGGTTCGCGAGGGATCTTTTCCATGTCGTCGGTCGGAGCAGACCCCTCGGGTACATGGGGGGAAGGCAGCTTGCTGCCAGTGGACTGGGCGACATCGGGGTGGAAGTTGGGGTGAACAGGGTTGGATGATTTGTAGAATATGGTCGCGACGATGCGGGGGGTGCCGGTGGGAAGGGGGTTATGGTGGTGATTGAAGATGCTGTGGATGACACCGCTGTCTGTGACTCTCTCTGGGTCTGGACTGATCGGGTTGACTAATGAGGACCTTTCATCATGGGCATCCAGGACCTCACCGATGGTCTGACTGATGGGAACTGGGGGCTTATATTGTTGGTGATCTTGCAGGAAGGAACTGCTGCGCATTTGGCCAAGCGAGGGACGCTGGCGAGAGGCGTTGGCATCGGCCATTGTGACTCAAAAAAAGGGTTGATATTCTCTGATGTTCTCTAAGGGTATCAAGCAGAAGTGGCAGTTGTTGAAGTCTCACTAGGAAAAAAAGCCGTCGATTGGGCCCCACTTTCCTGGTACAACGGGATGACCTAACTAGGACTTAATTGTACTTGTAGATGTGGCTGTTAGAGGTAGCTCTATTGGGTATAGTCTGGTTAGATAGCTAGAGCGTAATAACAGAAATCCAACAACCTCTTAGCTAGAGGACTTCCTTTCCTATATGCATCTACCTCTTGGCAACAATTTTACTTAAGCTGTTTAATGTGAACCTTTTTTCGCGAGTACTACGTCAAATCATGATTGGAAGATCTTGAAAAAAGTAAACATTTGAAGCAGGAAATAACGAAAAATTGATATTCAGGTATCTAGCTTATTTAGGCATCCAGATGTGAGTCTTTCGTTTCCCACTCAAGCAGTGTTTGAGAATTAGACAGAGTCTCTGGATGGCTCAGTCCGAGTACTTGTTTCTGCTTGACTAAGCAGTTTTTTAGCAAATTAATGGCTTTGGCATCATGACCTGAAGTTTCCCAGGTAAAAGCGAGATTGGCCATACTGGTCAGCGTGGAGGGATGGTCCTCGCCGAGCTTCGTCTTGCTCGTGTCCATCACCTGCACATCGAGCCGCTCGGCCTCCTCCCATCGGCCCTGATTCCTGTATGTTGACGCCAGGTTGGCCATACTGGTCAGCGTGTCGGGATGGTCCTCGCCGAGCTTCGTCTTGCGAGTCTCCATCACCTGCACAAAGAGCCGCTCGGCCTCCTCCCATCGGCCCTGATTCCTGTATGTTGACGCCAGGTTGGCCATACTGGTCAGCGTGTCGGGATGGTCCTCGCCGAGCTTCGTCTTGCTTGTCTCCATCACCTGCACCTCGAGCCGCTCGGCCTCCTCCCATCGGCCCTGATTCCAAAATGTTGACGCCAGGTTGGCCATACTGGTCAGCGTGTCGGGATGGTCCTCGCCGAGCTTCGTCTTGCTTGTCTCCATCACCTGCACCTCGAGCCGCTCGGCCTCCTCCCATCGGCCCTGATTCCTGTATGTTGACGCCAGGTTGGCCATACTGGTCAGCGTGTCGGGATGGTCCTCGCCGAGCTTCGTCTTGCTTGTCTCCATCACCTGCACCTCGAGCCGCTCGGCCTCCTCCCATCGGCCCTGATTCCAAAATGTTGACGCCAGGTTGGCCATACTGGTCAGCGTGTCGGGATGGTCCTCGCCGAGCTTCGTCTTGCTTGTCTCCATCACCTGCACCTCGAGCCGCTCGGCCTCCTCCCATCGGCCCTGATTCCTGTATGTTGACGCCAGGTTGGCCATACTGGTCAGCGTGTCGGGATGGTCCTCGCCGAGCTTCGTCTTGCTTGTCTCCATCACCTGCACAAAGAGCCGCTCGGCCTCCTCCCATCGGCCCTGATTCCTGTATGTTGACGCCAGGTTGGCCATACTGGTCAGCGTGTCGGGATGGTCCTCGCCGAGCTTCGTCTTGCTCGTCTCCATCACCTGCACAAAGAGCCGCTCGGCCTCCTCCCATCGGCCCTGATTCCTGTATGTTGACGCCAGGTTGGCCATACTGGTCAGCGTGTCGGGATGGTCCTCGCCGAGCTTCGTCTTGCTTGTCTCCATCACCTGCACATCGAGCCGCTCGGCCTCCTCCCATCGGCCCTGATTCCAAAATGTTGACGCCAGGTTGGCCATACTGGTCAGCGTGGAGGGATGGTCCTCGCCGAGCTTCGTCTTGCTTGTCTCCATCACCTGCACCTCGAGCCGCTCGGCCTCCTCCCATCGGCCCTGATTCCAAAATGTTGACGCCAGGTTGGCCATACTGGTCAGCGTGTCGGGATGGTCCTCGCCGAGCTTCGTCTTGCGAGTCTCCATCACCTGCACCTCGAGCCGCTCGGCCTCCTCCCATCGGCCCTGATTCCTGTATGTTGACGCCAGGTTGGCCATACTGGTCAGCGTGGAGGGATGGTCCTCGCCGAGCTTCGTCTTGCGAGTCTCCATCACCTGCACAAAGAGCCGCTCGGCCTCCTCCCATCGGCCCTGATTCCTGTATGTTGACGCCAGGTTGGCCATACTGGTCAGCGTGTCGGGATGGTCCTCGCCGAGCTTCGTCTTGCGAGTCTCCATCACCTGCACCTCGAGCCGCTCAGCCTCCTCCCACCGGCCTTCAAGACAAAATACTGTTGCCAGCATACTTATACTATCAAGGACATCTTCATTTTCATCATCGAATAACCTCACTCTTTGATCTCTTGATTTCAATGCCATTTCTCTTGCATCTATGATATTACCGATTTCAGATGCATACCATGCACCTCTATAAAGTAATGTAGCCCATCTTTGTGGATACTTGGTTGATTCTGGCTGTTGCGATATTGCGTATCTGATATGAGGGAAAAATTCCCTACATCTATCCCAGTTCTTGTATTCACCAGTCGGACACTCTTTATAAAGGATAGTAATAAATTTGTCTCTCCACTGGTCTCTTTGTCTATGAGATTTTAGCCACTCGTGTGTAGTTAGTTGCACTATCCGATGCATTGTAAAGAACCTATTATTTTTGCTAGAGGATATAAATGAATAATCCTGTAGTGTCGTGATATCGTCCTCAAAGTCAGGCTCTATATCAGAATCAGAAGTCTCTCCATTACTAGAGTTATCTGAAAGGTCTGAGTAGCCTGAGCTTGATATATAGTCGGCCTGAGATTGATGCCGAATAAGATCTTCTGGTATCCCTTGCCGATCGAAAAAACTCATAAGAGAAAGTAGCTCTGCTGCAGATGGCTTTGTTTGGCGGATATAATCGAAAGATAGTTGCCATGTCACCAGAATTGAATTCTTTGCCGTCCAGTCCCGGTGGAGGTAACCGGCTTCTTTCTCGAGAAGTTTGATTGCTTTATGGTCGCTCTCTTGGAAATCTCTTAGGTATTGTGACACTGAATAGCGAGACCCTCGATTCCGAATCAGGCAAGCTGCCTGGACGATCGCTAGAGGCATATGCTCTAGTGTATCCACTAGCTGTTGATTCTCTAAGGTTTGGCTGTTTTGGCTTTCTCCTGGGTCATCAAGCTTTCTCTGGAGAAGATCTAGCGCTTCAGACCTTTCCATGGGCTCAACCTTTATTAGGTCTTTGTGATCGACCATCTTCAACGCTATTTCTTTCGCCCGGCTTGTGATGAGAATAGACCCATTTCGAGTTCTTGGAACATATTCCAGTAGTGGCTTTGTCGAGGACTTCGTAAGTGGAATCGAGCAAAGGAACTTGTCATCGTCGACGTTATCAAGGATGCAAACCCATTTCCCTCTCTTCTCATCTCGGAGCCAGTTCTCAACCAGTTTGAAGATGTTATTTTTGGGATCCTGGCGACCTGGGATTTTGACCTGGTCCGCAATATCGCGGAAACTTTGCTCGAACCGGGCTTCGTTGCTCGCATGCACCCAGAAGACCCATGTTGCCGGCGAATCAGATCGGACTTGATGGGAGTATTCGATTGCGAGTTTCGATTTTCTTTTGATTTATGAGTAAGAGATCACAGAAGAGCTGATCAGCACTTACCCAGCACCGCCGAGCCCAACCAGCGCTATTCTCGACCCCGGAACTGAGTTTTTCTCACGAATCTGATCAAGGAGAGCATCACGACCAACAAAATCTGGATCGCGTGGGAATGGGACTGTCGATAACGGGCTTGGTGGAGTTTCCGGTCGCTCTAGACAGTCATTAGTCAAGTCACCTTAACCTTGTTCGATTCCCTCTAATTTACCTGGAAGCATATGGATTTCGGCGTTGATCGGGCCATGGCTTACTCCAATCTGGAGCCCATGATTATCATTACCCTGGAACGATATTGATGCCATTATCAAATTAACGTGTGTCGCTTGTAGCTCTCATGAGAAGGCCTATTGTCTGTCAGCTGAAAGAGGGGTCAGGCTGACCATCAGGTGACTGGCACTAATCCATAGCATTTACCTCTACTGTCTTAGACTATCTCTCTTAGCAAATGGTCTTGTTTGCGCGGACGTTCTAAGCAAAATTTCTGAATGATCATGATACCCATCAGATCTACTCAGCATTAAACTCTGACTTTCAGCCAGGCCTTAGAGCTTCAATCTCCGAGTATCGATGATAGCTGCCACTATAGACCCAAAGTTGCAGAATCTTCTGCCCTCCATCCTTCCAAAATCCAAGCCATATCGTAGCAAAGCCAAGTAATGTTAGACCATTCAAACCTGCCATAGATATCTTAAAGCCCACTATCATTCTCGGAATCGGCTCAACTAATCCACACAGAGTGACTCTCTTTAGCCCCCGCCAAGTCCTTAGCGCCGATCAATAGTTGAGCCGATCTTACTACGTAATTTAACACGATTTGAACAAGAATTCAGTGGATATGCCTAGAAACCTTTGGTGGATTGCTGCCAATTATTAAGGGAGACCTGTCTGACGCCTTGAAGCTCGATTCTCTTTCAAAACTTCGATTCTCGTTCTCATCCTATGTCATACGCCGGTTATCAGACCATGGATAGGAGTCATTGCCTCAATCTCCCCTGTAAAAAGCCACGCCGATAAAAGCAGACTTGCGAAGAGAGTCCACAAGATTTCGTTAAAAATATAGACATTGGATTCACGCCGTAAGAAAATCCAAGTGGTCTTTCTGGTCTCCCTGCATAGTGATGAGGAAAAGAGAAAAGAGAAAATTACGGTAAGAGAGTAGTAGTGGTGAAAATAGAAGTGGAAATACCTGTGGACTAGTAGGAGCTCTGATGCATAGGATGGTGCGCCGCTCTATATACGGTAGTATATTTATGTCAGAGCTCATGGAACTATACCTCCCCTCGTCATTCTTGTAAATTGCCTAGACTGTATCTATAGAGCTGATCGTTTATGGGTTGAGCGGGATATTGAGAGCAAAAAATCAAGAAGTCTCTTCACGATCTCTGAATAGCCATCCTTTCTACAAAAAATTAATGTCCTCTTGGTCGCCCTGTGCAATAGCTATAAGAGAGACCTTAAGCTCGGAAGATTTCCGAACAGCCTCTTCGAAAAGCTCCTTGCTGACCCAAGCGTCCTCACTTACTCCAATCTGCTCTCGCCAGTGATTCACCATTTTATTCAAGCTAATCCATAATTGCTCTTGTTCAGAAAACTCATACGACTCCTCATCAGTGAAATGCACTGGACAAGTGGTCCAGTACTTAACCATACGCAGTAGTCTCGGGCGAGTTAGTAGAATTCTAATTCCAGTTGTGCCCTAATCATATTTCACGGATAGATTACTACGAAAAAGACTCCTTCAAGAAAAATCCGAACCTGAGACATATCCAACAGCGACGATCCCCCGGTACGCCTATGATGGCGCCGCCCAGCTGAACTCGAGAAATTTCGTTCTGAAAAATCCTACTAGACATAGATGAAAAGTCCAGAAATCAAGGTAATACTTAGCGAATCGCCGAGTAATCTCATCACGGGATATATTTTTGTCTCATGGGTGAGGGACAACTACGACGAAATAGCCCCAATCATCATTATCCTAAGAGCGCCTCTAGCACGACAATTTATGTTCGAGCATCCACGATCACTAGTGGTAATCAGTTTGGCGGTCCAGCCTCAGGTGATGTATTGTGATATTCTAAGTAGATACACTGCTCCTCTCTTCTTCATTCATAAAAGGAAGAACCACGCATATAACGTTTGACGCTACTTTGACAGTGGCACAGCTATCTCTGCCTGTCAAAAGTCTGCTCGAATTGTCCTACGTTGAATGAAGTCACGACAAGACGATTAGTACACCGCCCTTATATTCCGGACGCGATATTTGAGCTCAAAGCTCAGGTCACACATCGGATAATCACATTCGTCAACTTTCACCCCCGTGTCCGCACACATCTGCAAGATCCGTTCTGAATGATGAAACGATGCATTATCCATGACCACTACGGACTTAAGCTCGGGCCATCGTCCACAGTGATGAAGAAGCTGAGATAAAAAGTCTTCAAAAGCAGTGTTATCGGTCACGCCACAGAATACACGCGAAAGGATGATCCCGTCCTGGGCATAGGTAGTATCTGATATCGCTGCTCCCGATGGAACTGTGATATCTGCAAGGGGGCCACACCGAGTGGTGACCAGCCTGTGCGCCTGAATCCAGCCCTCTTGTCACATCCAGATTCATCAACGTAAATTAAATGATACGATTGAAAATCCGACAAATTATGGAGATAAAGCTCTCGCAAATGGGCATTTTGCTCCTTAGCATGTTGACGGGCCGTCTTCTTAGACCAACATTTGGCGAAAGGGCTCTTCTGATGCTGGAAGTTGTAATCATAGTGCATATACGCTTCCGAACTGCCGCAAGTTCCTGCGAATATTAGTGATTGTAACCTTGCTGCATTCGGCTTCTTCAGCTATTTGAGTTGTCGTTAGTGATCGGCTCTCTATCATGTCTCGGATGAAATACAGCTTTTTGAGGGAAAGTCTTGGGCCCATAGTGCAAGCCTAGTAGAGGATATGGCTTAAAGTTTATTGACAAGTCTGTTGCGTAAGGGAGAGAGAGAAAGGGTAGTGGTATCGTATGTAAAGCAATCTCCTGTAATTTACAAAGGGTCATGTAAAATAGGTTCTATTCTAAAAACCTGGAGATCGACAGAAATACCATATTTTGACTAGCGTAAAGAAGGACGGCCAGCTCACTTCTATTTGCCTTGTTTGCAGAATCAGCATTCAAAATGGCTTCAAAACAATACAAGTCCAATATAAAAGAGATTTTTATTGTGTAATTTACAATCGTACTGGAATACATCCACGAACAGGGACCAGGGCAGAGTAGCTGTAATAGGGATAGTGTTTCAAAAGAGGGTTCGGGAAAGAGTCTCGGGCTTCTTGAATTCAAGTCCTCTGTGATTTCCATGTTTTCAGATTTCCCTTCCAATTGAACTTGATTGAACATTGGAAACATTTTCTTGGTCAGAATACGAGTAACCTTGGGATATATCCATCACGAGGGACAGTGATGAGCACTCTGAGTTCATTGAAATGCTGGCTTCTGATGTTATCTCTCTCTAAGGTCGATATCTGTATTGATTCTTTTTAGTGTTGAATCTCTCTATTCTGAGGTCCGGGAGCTCGTCGTTATGTCTGATCACGTGACATACTGACTCGCCGCCCGGCAAATTTCATAATGTCGTGATCCCAGTAGCATCATACTAACAACGGCAACAGAGAGTTTTAATGTTGGTATGGTCTGCTTCACTAGATGCAGATCATTAAGAGATAAGGTCAAATCCAGATTCCCATCTAAATTATGATATAACTCTAACATCATGATTAGACATGACCAGGACTCTTGATCACTTGTCGTCACTCGTGAATTGGTCAGCACGCAGCGTCAAATCAAGTTGGGAATGAGCTCGTTCCACCATTTTCCAGGTGGGAACCAGAGTCAAAAGATGATTTATCAGCGTGCTCAGGCCAATAAATCCGTTGATGCCTGGTGAATCCACGCCAAAATGCCTTTATCCGGTTACCCATACGGACCATTGACGCAGGTATTGCGTGATTCCCCCGGATCATGAAGCCATCAAATTTTTCAGCAACCGTCCAAATATGGAAGGCGGTAACTTGCAATGATGTGATTGCAAATACGGCAAAATGGACCCTCATGGAAGACCGGAAGCGCTGCCAGGGCACCGAACCCCGAATAGATGTCGTGATTTCCTGTTCTTCCTTATATTCCTACCATTGACACCTAAAAGTCCATCTTCAAACCCTTACAGGCTTCCCCATATTATCCTTTGAAGTGTTATATCTACTTTAGCTTACCAGGCATTCATCCTTTCTTATATCTGCCTTTTTGAACAATACTTCACCACACAAAATTCACAATGCCTGCCAAAACATCTCAGTACCCCTCTGAGAACGAGGGTATTGACTCTATGACTGAATCTGGCTACGCCAGCAGTGGCTCCAGTGTCGACTATACTCCTGAGATTGTCTTCACCAAGCCCCATCTTAAGTTCCTTAACCGCCAGTTGCAATTCCTTGAGCCTCAGGGTATGTTGCATTCCCTATATACCCCGCTTGTGCCAAAAGTCCCAGGACTGACTTCAATATTAGATATCTTGAGATGGTGCATCACATCTCTTCCCAATCTCTTCCAGACAACTGCCTTCGGCCTGACTGGCCTGGTGACTCTGGACATGCTCTCTAAGTTGGAAGTGCCCCGACCCCAGATGGTCGATCTCATCTTCCTCGACACATTGTACCATTTCGACGAGACCCTGGCTCTGGTTGACCGTATCCGGGAACGCTACCCTCACAACAATATTAACGTATATAAGCCTGCTGGCGCCGAGACTGCCGCTGAATTCGAATCCAAGTATGGTGCTAAACTTTGGGAAACTGATGACCAACTCTACGACTGGGTTGCCAAGGTTGAGCCCGCCCAGCGTGCTTACCGTGAACTCAATGTCCACGCCGTGCTTACTGGTCGCCGCCGTAGCCAGGGCAACAAGCGTGGTGACCTCGACATCATCGAAGTCGATGAGGCGGGTCTAATCAAGATCAACCCCCTGGCCAACTGGTCTTTCGATCAGGTCAAGCAATACACCAAGGAACACAACGTCCCCTACAACGAGCTTCTCGACCGTGGCTACAAGAGCGTTGGTGACTGGCACTCCACTCAGCCCGTTGCTGAAAACGAAGATGAGCGATCTGGCCGCTGGAAGGGACAACAAAAGACTGAGTGTGGAATCCACAACCCCCGATCCAAGTACGCCCAGTACCTGATGGAGATGGAACGCAAGCGTCAGGAAGAAGCCGTTACACAGGTATTGAACTCGCAACTGTCTACCGCTGCGCAGTAATACTTATGTCATGTGCTTTCCTTTCCTACTCTATTGCATCACTCCTGGCGTTCTTTGATGATACCTTCTGGGCTATGTTCCTTCAGCGATCCAGTTCCTCTGTTTAGACGGCGCATATCTTTGATTTTCTCGGGATAATTTCCCAAAAAGACAACTTGTGGTACAAAGTTTATCCCGTACCACTGTCAAATCTACCCTTTTCTGTACTTATGGAGATGGATTTATTCTTTCTGTGGACCCTCAAGTGGAGTCGGCGAAGATACGATAATGATAGCCTTATGATATTAGAGTCAAAGGCATAAAATACAATTTACTATATACATAATTCTTCACCCCTTTAAATAAGAACCTACCTATATCTCGATGTAAACTCATGAGGTTGCGGAGCCTACTTCGACCATTTTGTTGAATACCATCACGTGATCAATAAACCCTAACTGAAGGCTTTCGTTCCGGGTGTATTAGCATTCACCAGTATAGGCTTGGCATGAGGGTTAAAAAAAAAATTGTCTGCGTAAAAAAAGGCAGCCATGTTTGAATCTTACTGTACCTAGACGATATGTGTAGAGATTAGAATCGAGTTGATCTCCCAAGTGAGGTGATGCCGGTAGTACGAGCAGTAAATATTATATTCGCCTTTTCTGCTGAATGTCACGCTTTCGAGACTTAAATCTAGCCAATTAGTTAACGAATTTCTTGAAAAGTCTAGATCTGAGGCTGAATTTTGAGCGCACAGGCCTAACTTGGTGCCTTTTTCGCACAGGACTCCCTGGCATCAGGCCCATTATTAGTACTGCATCTGCTCCCTAAGCTTTCCATTTTGGCTATCTGCATTTTCAATACCCGTTATCCCGCGCTAAGACACTGATAGCACCAAACATGGCATACTAACTCTAGCAGCTTCTGCTGTTTTATAGTAAACCTTGGCCAAATATTGGCCTTACTAGTAGTTTACATCAAGACTTGCGCATACCACTAACGAATCATAGCAAGTCTAGCGCCGAGGCTTACTTTCATTCGTATAGAGTCACAGACCATTTTCTCTCCACCGGTCATTCTAGATCGAATATCAATTTCCCGCCACCCATCCCGACCGCAATGGTATCTTCCACTGATAAAGAGTGGCTAGAGGAATGTAAACCCGAGGCTCTGTCTATTCCACCATTTGACCGATATATCTATATGCTCGAAGGCTTTGTTATGAAGAAAACTCTCAATCCTGGTGAGCTTGGCTATGGGATAAAGTCTCCCCGCGCCAACAGGAAGGAATCAAGCTCCAAGTCCAGAAATACATTAATGAGCTTGCGAGAGTTCCTAATGACACTGGGGGTGTTCGATCTTTACTTGCTTCCGGAGAATTGTTTCACGATCAACTTCCTCATCGTGGACCTTTCGCGTCCACAAGGGATTTTCTCCAATCATACGAACATGATGACGTACCTCTTATCCAACAAATCGATCCTTCCAGTCTACCAGTACTTTCGCACATGGATTGGGATCTTTCAAATATTGTATTGCATCCAAATATGGATGCAGTTTCAGGGGTGGTTGATTGGGAAAGAGCAGCTTTCTTTCCAGAGGGCGGGCGGAGTATTCATCGCATGTGCCATCAGTGGCTTGGATGGGAGAGTTTGTTTGGTGATCTTCAATTTCTAATATCAGAAAAGCATCAAGTTGAATGGCTTGTTTGAGCCTGGTAGTGAATTCGGCGGCTGAGAAGGCAGAAAAGGCAGTAAGTGAATGTTGCGGACAGCTAAAATGGGAAAAATGCAGAATCTACAGTTACGGAAATGCAGAAAGCTCAAATGTCCTAACGGTAGCTCTATCCGCTGATTGCCTCGGAAACCCTTAAGTAGTACCTAGATATTTCATTCCCAATCCAGAACGCTTCACTATGAAATACCAGTCAGATAGGATAAACTTGATAGGTAGGAAGAGATATACCTGGAGCCCGAGTCAATGCCCCGAAAATCAGTAGAATAATATCAAGGTGTTGAAGGAAGCACACGGTCTTTCCTATTTTTGTTGCTTCTTGAGGATGGAGGGCGAGGAAAATAGATAATTGAAGCTTGATCCCCAGCATCTTTCAGAGCCATCAGAGAATTGGGCTTTAAAGAATGCCAGGGAAGGTTACCAGAAGGAAAACTAGTTTTGCTGTGTTTATCATGCTTTAATGGCTTAAATAGATCCAGTGGAAAAGTAGGTAAGGCACTTGAAGGATCCGAAACCATTGAATGGAGATGAGAAAAATCACGAAGAATGATATCCTTGCTGTATTTTCCATACTGCCTCTGTTCAAAATGCACATAAGGAGGGATCAGGTACTGGGGGGGGGGGGGGGGGGGGGGGGGGTGCTAGTAGTGCTGTTTCCGATGGCAATCAGAGGAAAGATTCTGCCTAGAAACTCACAATTTCAAACTATCTGGGAAGATTCCAACATACGGCTATTGACTTTTATAGGCTCTCTCGGCTTCACTATCATCGGTTCTGTAGAAATTTGATATTTTCCCTTCAACTACTTACTTTGACCACCGGAAAGCTTATTGAATGAAAAGGATCGCCCCAGATCTGTGAAGGAATTGATCTTAGGATCGTTCAGCATTCATGGGAGGATTTACTACCTAGGTAGATACCTAGCTACAGAGTATCTGAAAATTCGAAATTGAAGTTTTCACTCAACAGATGAGAGTTAAAGTAGCCGACCGTTCATGTATTTTGGCTGGTATATTTATCGATAACTGGCTTGCCATAGGTAGTACCTAGGTGTCCCTATCTTAAACCAGGTGTACGTAACTAGTACACACATGATATGGATTCAGCATTAAAGTTTGATCAATTTCAAATGTTGAATTTCAAGGATTTTCATTTTCCAGCGGCCATCTTCACCCTGTGTAGAAACAGAATACCATCTATTTGAAGCTGTTGATATACAGTATTTGTATCGATAAGACACTTTGGCCGAGTGGTTAAGGCGCGCCCCTGCTAAGGGTGTTCATTCGTGAGCGCAGGTTCGAATCCTGCAGGTGTCGTTTTTTTCTTTTTTGGTTAACAACCCCTAATTCAAGTCAAAGGGGAAATTCATATCAAGAGAATTATGACTACTAGTTTTACAATTTAACTTGAATTTCTCTCTCGACCATAAACGGTTTCAAAAGTCTTTGCAGTTTTGCTTTTTGGTATTATTGAACATTACTAGTGCTGTTTTAGTATACACACTCTTCCACCCCTCAGTTTACTCTACATCTATGCATCAGCCTTTAACCTTTATCAAAATGGTTCAATACGATATCAGTATGTGTGCAGCTGTTATTCATTCGAAATTGCTTGGATGAAGCCGCTTATAATCTCTGCGACGACTGATATACGTACCTGAACGATTAATTCGATATGGGATGGAGCTATTGAGCAGGGCTTAACCCTTTACAATAACGAGCAGCAATTAGATAAAAGATCGAAAGTGAAACATAGAATAAGGTTGAAGCCTTGGACGTGAAAGTGAGAGTAGAACTAAAAGTAACATCGGGAATAGAAGGCCCGGGTCACTGGACCACTACTACCTATGGAACCTTAGGATATAAAGCAGCATGATAGGACTGTTGATTTTTTCTTCTTATACCATCCAGTCGTACACAACACCTTCGTACAATCTGATTTTTTCGGGTATCGAATCGCGCCTACGCAGATCCAAGGTGCTAAAGTCCAGGAGGCGAAAGCCCCAGTGAATGAGGTAGGTTCCTTTAGTTGTTAAATTTGTGTAATTTATGCTAGTATATTATTTGCTTTAGACAGCTAAATACCTAGCTACGGCGTATCTAAAAATTCGAATGAAGTTTTCACTTAACATATGAAGGTTAAAGTAGCCGACCGTATGAACAAAATACCTAGATATCTCAAGGTATGGCTTAATCCGATGATACATAGCTACTATTAGATTCTGCTCACTGCTTGATTCTGACTATCTGGATAAATAAAAGGTTTGCCCATAGATTAGTGTCTCATATAAGAGTTGAGAAAAGGGTAGGTAATGTATACAAATTGAAGTACTTCGACTCTACCGCCCTGCATAATGTCCCTTAAGACGATGCAGGGAGCACCCAGGTAACAACTGACTTGGTGGGAATATTTCCACTCCACTCCTCTCCGCTCTGAGTGGAAACGGTCACATAGACGTCGTTGCTGAAAGTGTTCTCAATAACGACAGAGCGCGTTCCATCCGGGTTCAACGAGGCCACAGACTGAATACCGCCAGAGTCAGTGTAAGTGTAGCTACCAGAGCCATCCAGAATGATAGCGCCAGTAGGAATGAACTTGCTGAACTGCGCTATCATGTAATAGGCAGTGTTCAGAGTATAGCTATCATCGCCGATAGTGACCAGGCCGGTACAAGTTTCACATCCACCACTGCTAAGATACGGACCGTCGTCAGAATTGGTGCCCAAGGTCCATGCAGTAACTCCGGCGGCCCAGTTTTGAAGGGGACCCATTGTAAAGTCTACTGCCTGGTTCCAATCTCCTGTTGATGGTGTCCAGCATTCAGTCATGTATTGTGCTATTGATGGGTTGGATTCATGGAATGTTGTTAGAACAGTCCAATCGACTGAGCTTGCGTAACAGTGCCAGGCTACCGAGTCCACATATGAACCAGCATTATCAACAACAACCTGCGGGTAGTCGACGTTATCTGAAAGCCGAAGTTAGCTTCTAGTTGGAAAAGCCAAGAAGTAAAAAAGATTGAGAGACATACCGGTGTTGTGGTCATATGCCCAAATGGCAGTATCAAGGCCAGCAGCTGCAAGAGCAGGACCAACGTAGTCCTGAATCAACTGCGCCGATTCATAGTCATAAACGTACATCGTCGGATAGCCAGAAGCACTGTACAAAGGCTCATTTTGAATAGTGATGGCGTGGATTGTAGCACCAAGGTTCTTGAATGCTTCAATATAACTCACAAAGTACTGAGCAAATGCACTAGCATAGCCGGTACTCCCAGTGCCCCCGCTAGTCAAATATCCATCATTGAGATTGTTGTCGTCTGTGTTTCCATCGATGACACCATTCAGCTTCATCCATCCGGGAGCACTCCAAGGAGAACCGAAGATCTTCAGGCTAGACTTTAGAGACGTCATCGATGCCAGCAGCTCGGCCATAGCAGTTCCACGATCACCGAGGTTAAAAGCTGACAGTGTAGAGTCAACATTGTTTGAATTGTCATCGTAGGTATATGCGGGATCGCCGGAGAGATCTGAGGCACCAATAGTGTGTCGCATCAAAGAAAAATCCGCCCCAGAGCTGGTCATGAGAGTTTCCAACAGTGTTTCGAGGTTCGAACTGGACAAAGTGTTGAAAGATGTGACGGTGGCATCTGTCACGGCGGCACCGAAACCAACAATAGTCTGTTTATATCCAGAGCTTGTATCGTCGACAGTCAACTGCCAGGTCGACTCGGAGCCCGGAGAGCCTGTACCTTGAACAGGGGCATCAATTGACGAGAGCTTGTATGTGCCATCTGAGTTAGAGCAGTATGCTGACGGTGTTGCAGAGCTTAGAGCAGCTAAGCCCACGAGAACGAAAAGAGATCGCATCACGTCGCTATAAAGTGAGCGAAGGATTCAATACTTCAAAGATTGGAATAAGTAAACATGGTGCGATGTTTCTTCTTATATCTGACCAGTACGGGCTTATCCGGACATGAGACATTTGTCAAAGTGATGGATACAATATGAGGTCTCATCTGACAAAAAACGCCTTGTGCCTGGCATAATTTCCACCTATAATCTTACGACTGTCCATTGCATATCAACCGGCACGTCCGGTATAAGGCCGGGGGAAGGCCAATGGACCGAGTCTCATCACAATTTAACGCCCACATAAATACTGAAGATCTTTTCCTAGATCGGATATTGTACCTACTCCGTAGAAGGTTGCATTGCCAAGTTTCAAAGTCAAATCAAGGATGAGCTTTCTCCGTACATCCATGATATGAGAGGTAAGTACTAAATTTTCGAGGGATAACAAGAGTGGGACATGAAAAAATGCTTTGAAATTGCCAGCTGCAGGATTTAAAGATCTAGATTAGTAGTTAAGGGTCAATTTAATCCCGAGCTGAGCTAGACCTAAACTAACTAGTGATGGGCTCATATCATTTGGGCCCTGAAGAAAACTATAACGCTTTATGCAAGATAGAAATGGGTGAAATACGGCAAGGCTTTCACGCTATTCCGACTACGTCCTTTTGAAACGAGATGGATCCTAATCCCTGTCTTCCCCTCATCCGAAAGCCGACCTGCTCTACATTTGCTGACGCATTATCTTCCAGAGCGTGAAAATTTATTAAAATAGCTTGCAGATTTACTTCTGCATTCCGCATTTCCGAGTAATTATAATGGGCCACATTTCATCCACATAGTCAGAGTACATACTTCCGCTGGAACTTCCATTCCGTCAATCAATTGATTCCAAGTTAGGTTCCCGGACTTTACAAACCGTTGACAATCACGGACCTGTCCAGGAATTTGGCTCCCTGAAAAGCTGTCACTTGGATGACTGAGGCTGACTGAGTCAAGTTGAAAGAAGTCTCAAATCCCTGCTTCGGAATTCTTCCCACGCTCTGAAGGCTCTGGCGCGATTTACCAGCGAAGACTTCCCAGTGGGAAACTTCTGTCGCACCATTCCAGCTCATATAGACAACATTATCCTTGACAGTGGCCTTGGGCTTGTGACGGGGAATTGCATGCCACTCTTGGCGGTAGGATCTATAAGACTGTACGAGACCCAGCTCTCCAAATTGAATTCTCATTCTGGTGTTCCCATCTATTCCAAATTCCTTGATCACCGGATTGGAACCATATCCGAGAAGAGTGTTACCATTGTCCAGAGACCAGAATGTGCCCTGGGAATCAGTATAGAGCTTGTCATTCGGATCTTCGAGATTTTGAAGAATAGTGACGATCTTGGAGTGGAGATCAATTTGTAGATTAAGACCCGCTGATGGCTGGTTTGTGTCATTGTCCCAGCCACAGTTATCATTGTTGAAGTAGCTGATCTGGAGGGAGCTCTCGGTGACATGATGGACGCGCGCATGGTGTTGCCATTTCTATGGTTTTTCCGAGTCAGTATATACTGCTTCAATTGCAGAATAAGAAGAGTTACAAAAAGATCC
Source organism: Penicillium taxi (assembly GCF_028828555.1). NCBI lineage: Eukaryota > Fungi > Ascomycota > Eurotiomycetes > Eurotiales > Aspergillaceae > Penicillium > Penicillium taxi. Next base: position 622,877 of record NW_026643208.1, read on the forward strand.
GAGTAAGGCAATTTGAAATCTCCTCCGTTGCTTCCATCGAGCTGCCACTTAACTTTCCCATTATTATCAATCAAAAATGTAGTCCAGCAGTGTCTACTGTTGACGAGATATTTATCGCCAATCCGCTGGACGGCGTTCAAATGGAACCAATCCCATGGGTTTGTTTGAAAAGTTCCATTTCCAGCATTGTCAGAGGCGAGGTCGACCTTTGACAGACCCAGAGAGACACCTGCCTCTAGAGCACTCCAGCGAAACAGAACCTCATTTGTCTTGATATCAATCTCATAGAACCAGTCATCATAGATCCATCCATCGACCGGTCCTCCGACAGAAGAGAGGTCAACCTGGGTAGTATTCACTGCAGAGACTATGATGGTGCCTTCCTCCGTGATGAGGGACTCGTGAAGGTCAGCATAGCAGGGGAACTTGATTCCATTGGGAGTAGTGAAACCAAGTTCGGGGCAAACTTCGTAGATTGTGCTGTAGCTCTCATCAACGATTGTCACTTTTCCGTAGCCATGTCCAGTGTTGGAGCCGACACCGTTCCAATGAGACAAGACAGATCGACCATCAAGCTCCTGAACGAACAAGTTTGTTTGGGGCTCAGCGACTGGACCGTTCCACACCAACTCGCCTTCATCAGTCATAATCATACCACTAGCAAGCTCCTTTGCGTTGAGGTTGGAGGTGTCCTCATTTGCAGGAGTGAAGAAGATCAGTCCATCGGCAAGTGGCTGTCCAGACTTCTGGATGTCTAGCACTGGAGGGTGGAAAGTCGGCTCCGTCACGAAGGTTTGATATGGCCAATATTCAGCAAGAGTATTAGCTGGGGCCAAAGCCAACAAAGCAAGACCAATCATGTGGAAAAATCAAATGAAGAATATCGGGAACACTGGTTCTGTGAATCTATACTGTCGAGTTGGAAAAGAAAACCTTCGGAATGGGAAAAACATCTTGAAATAGGTTTGGCCTTCCACAAGTCGCACTATACTTCATGAAGAAAGCCATTCGTGTAACCAATAAAACATCTGAGCTGGAGGACCTCAATTTCCTTCCCAACGGTATCAGTGTGTTTTGAGAGAGGTTCAGTCAAACGCACGAGCCAAGTACATGATGATTCCTTTTCCTGGAAAAGCCTAGATTTTGTATGAAATGCTTAAAGTATTCACCTGGGCGCCTTAACTACAAGACATGTCGACTAATTTAAAAAGCGGCTGAGATCAGATTCAGACTTCCTATTTTGGAAGGGAGATCGTTATCGCTATTATTGGTACAAGATAAGCTGTACGGAGGTCGATTTCAAAAGTCATGCGTTGACCCACTTAATTTATTTTACTAGCGAGTATTCTAATACCACTAGGATTACACACAGTAGCCCTTTACCCCTCTCTCTCTCTCTTATTACCTACGCATATATGCCTTACGATATTGCTACACGGGCCTCAGTCCTAATTTTACGTGCTGTTTCTAAACTGACATCTGCTGAGATATCTGCTATTCTCGGTATATCTCAATCGCAGGTAAATCGTATCTACGCGAGTGCAATCAAACGCGGATTTAATGAAAATCAACGCCCTCTCCATATTGAAGACGCATACGTTGAAGACGCGCCACGATCCGGACGACCAAAGAAGCAGACTACTGAGAATAATGATATCATTATCTCTAAGGTTCGCCTTAATCGATATGACTGAGAAAAGTCATGTGCTGATCTTGCGGGCAAATTAAGCGAACTAGGTATCAATATATCGGCGACAACAATATGGTGGATGCTAAAAGAGGCGGGCTTTCGAAAGGCGAAGCTGACTCGGAAGCCTGGACTGACGAAGAAGATGAGAGTTGATCGCCTTAATTGGTGCCTTGCTTACCGTCACTGAACTCTTGAGGATTGGGAAAATCTTATATTCTTGGATGAGACTTCTGTCATCCTTCTTCATCATAGGGGGGATGCCGGATTTAGCGTAAGCCTGATAAGGCTTTTGTCCGATCATATATACGTGAACGATAGAAGGGATCATCCGAGTTTGTGTTTTAGGGCTGTTTTTTGTACGATAAAAAGGGGTCTTGTCATAATACTATTGCCGAGAAACGAGTATTTGCTTCTAAAGTTGATGAATCAAACACTGAGCTTGAGCCTATAGCTAAAGAAGAATGGGTGCTAGTAACCTTGATTCGTCATATAAACCTTCGAAGGAAACCTGGTGGTAAAAAGCCTTCTTGGAAATAGAATTCTGCACCAGGGAAGCTCTCGCGAAGTGCTCGTGGTAGAATTGATTAGTATCGTTATCAGAAGATTATTCTTTTACCAAAGCTTCTTTTTATTCGCTTAGGAGTATGCAATTTTACGGCTAGATACTGTTGTCCAAGAAGATAAAGCGCCTGCGCATAACCATCATATCCAAGATCGAGACCTTAATATAGCGAATGTGAAACGTCTTTATAGTATGGAAATTCACCTGATTTGAATGCTATTGAGCCGGTGTGGCCTTGGATGAAGAGAAGGACTACTAAGAAAGGTGCACCTAAATCGAGACAGGAGGCGTTTTCTGCATGTAATAAGGCCTAGATTGAGCTACCCCAGGAGGAGATTCAGACATGGATTAAACGTATCCCTAGGCATATTGAGCAAATCATTGCATTAGAAGGTAGTAATGAATATAAGGAGGGAAATGGTCGAATACAGAGTTGATACAAGCTTTTAAATACTACTAGCTAATTGGGATTAGTTTCGACGCATGACTTTTTGAACTCGACCTCCGTACAGGAGTAGACATAAAGCCTGGAGGGATCCGGCCCGTAACGGGTACCAATTAGACCCACTTAGGTGTCAGGACTCTGTCAGAGCGCGAGACTTCAATGCCTCAATAAGGTACAGAGGATGGAGTGTTCTCGATCATAGATAACATTCCAGGAGCTATCCGACAACTTTTGGAAGAACTTCTTGATATTTCCTGACGAGGGATGAAGAAACAGCTTTGTTCCTCATTTTTAGTAAGACTATCTGTTTTGACATGATGGTGGTCTCTAAAGCCCACTGGCCATTAGGGTCTTGGAATCTTTGGATACGATGAATGGAGTTGGCTTTTAACGAATGGTAACTCCTCCATCAACTCGAATATCTGCACCGTTGACCATACCGCTGGAATCCTGTTTGGTCTCATCAGCAAGGAATCTTGCCCAATGCCCGTTTCAATCAAGCTTACCTGACAAAGAAACAGCACAGCCTCTGCCACCTCCTCAGGCAATGCAAATCTTCCAGTGGGGATAGTCTTCAAAAATTCCTCCCTGGTCGATTTTTCCCCCCACGCTTTCTGTCCAAGCGTCGTCCAAGCCACAGTAGGGGATACAGTATTCGCGGTGATACCCTGAGATCCCCACTCAGAAGCCATACTACGTGTCAAGCCTAAAAGTCCAGCTTTGGAAGCACAGTAAGCACCATGTCGGTGTAAAGCTACATGCGCCGCCTGAGATGCCAAGCTGACAATCCTACCGGGTGGAGAACTAGTAGGTGTCTGCGCTTTTGACGCAAAATAAAATCGGGCAAAGGTCTGTGAGCAAAGCATTGGCCCGAAGAGGTTGGTGGTTAGATGCCTCATAGTCTCTTCGGGAGGAGTAAGGGCCATGTCACTAAGAGAAACATAGCCAGCGGTATTTATCAGAATGCTAGGGAAGGCCCCCTTGACCAGCTCGGAGGATTCTGGCGATACCATTTCCTTTCCTAGAGTATCAAATGCCGACTGCACAGACTGGGGAGACGTGATATCGCATTCATAGGTGCGGATATTCTTCAAGTCTGAACTATGACTACTACCGTACCCTAATTCAAGCAATTCCTCCCGACGAGCAGCTTCAAATGGAGCATAAAGAATGGCAAGATGAGCTCCCTGCTCTCTCAGCTTCTGGCCTATGCTCGATCCAAGACCGCCTGAATCAAAACAGAATCTTAGTTAACCCTGTCTTCACCGTCAAGGATATGGGATTGTCACATTATCCCTACCTAGACCTCCAGGAAGAATGGCTAAACGACGAGCGAATGCCATCGCTTCTATCAATAGATAATCTGTTGTTGGAAATAGTTGTAATGTAATCTTAGAAGATTTGGAGTCTAGTGGGGTCTACTAGACTATAACAATTTCATAGCATTGCGCTTTGACCCAAATGCGGGGGTTATCACTTCGGAATCCTTCCGAAGGACGGACACCCGACTTTGAATATAGATATTGCATGTAAATTATTGGAAGATTGCCGTACAGGGAACTCTAGAGACATTACTTATAACTTTGAGACTGCAACATGCCCTAATGCTCAATTATGCCAGGGCATCGTTTACCTCCACCATCGGGGAGCTTAATGATTCTACTTTATAGCGTCAGTTCTACAGGGTTCACTACGAGACTACAATGGCGGTTTGCTGTAAACTGTTGGAGGACAGTCAGCCAACAGAGTAACAGAAAGAAAAACGGAACATCCGGTCTCTCCGATGGGCCTCACACGCGCCAACATAAATGGGAGCATGCCAGAATGATCTGACCGCGCTGATCCGACTGACTCTGATGGTGGTGACCGGTCCCTGTTATCACCCATAGACCCCGACGGTCATGAATATATAACTTGAGACATTCCTTGAAAGGATTTAGCCTCCTGCCAGCAAACCGCATCTACATGAAAGTTAATAGTAGCGTCTACTACCAGATCGAGACTGGGCAGTAAGACTCCATAAAGGAGGAAAATAAAGCAAGCATGTCCTTTCGCTGGTATTGTCCAGATCAAGTTCTAACGGTAATTTCTCAGAACGAGGTTCACTTTTTCAAGTGAAGCCTCGAACACCCGTCATGCGTGCTGCAGAGCATACGTACCTTTTCCCCCTCATGAACCAGACACATCGTCCGTTCTATCTCATCTCCCCCGTCATATATCCACGTCCTATAATTAGCAAGCTTGCCCAATTTTTTCCCCAAGAGAATGTGTCGGGATTTACAAGGCTGTCGGACCAGAGTAAATTTCTCTCTCGGTTTGTGCAGTCGAAGATTCAGTCACAGACTTAGTGCCGAATTTGTTGGATTCTAGGTGTTGGAACCAGTTGCTGTTCGATTTGCGCCAATACTCTTCAACGGCAATTATTGTGACACCACCAACAATGACAATTGCATAATTGAACAGACTTGCATCTTTGTCGATCTCGCTATCAGAGTACTCAGGAGCGCAGAGCACAGAAAACGCAAAGCCATTCCACACAAATGTGATGACAGCTGCCACAACACCAAACCGTCCTATGTCCCAGAAACCGGGGCGGAAGGTCTTGCGTGTGATAAATGCGCGGCCAAAACCAACAAGGCCATATGCAGCAATGGAACCAGCTGCCGAGGTAGAGATCAGACTGGAAAATGCTACCTGAGACGGCAGCTGGGTGCATAACAGAAGCGCAGAGATCGTTGAGATGAAGATGATCGCATTATGAGGCTGCTTTGATTTTGAGACCTGAGAGAGCCAATTGCTAAACGGGAATACACCGTCACGTGCCACAGCAAAGACAAGTCGCGACACAGCGACCAGAGATATGGAGGTATTCACTATGCTGCCAATCATACAGATGATTGTCATGACAACATGAGCATGTGGTCCCAACGCTATGGCGTACATGTTAACGAATGGCTGGGGTACGGTGGTGTCGTAGAATGTCTCAATAGGTGGCATGCAGAACAGAAAAAGAATGATGATTGGGAAGCCACACACTGCTGAGGCAACGGTTGCCCAGAATATTCCCCTTGAAGCAACCTTTTTGGCCGATATGGTCTCTTCGGCAACATGACCTGACGCATCTTGACCGACGAGAGTGCTAGCAGGCAAGAACCAGGACAGCACCCAGTTTAGGCTAGGGGTGGTATCGCCGCCATTATACGTCGAGGTGAAAACATACTCAGCGGATTGAAATCCGTACGTTTTCGATACACCGATGGGGAGCCAGATGAAGTTGAGCAGCATATCAAGGATGATGACGGCGACTCCCACACGAAACACCCACGAATACATGCGTGAGGGAAGGAAGTTCAATGAGGTAGCTATAGCCAAGAAAAGTAATGAGAAGGCCCAGGAAATGGCGCGTGCGCGCACCTCAGAAGTCTCGTAGGGAAAGCTTGTCTGCGGATTGAACAGAACAATCTCTGACACGAGATAGTTGGCAACTCCGAACGCATCACTGGCCAGAAAAGAAGTCCACGCAACAAGGGTCCATGCAGCTACCATGAATGAGACGAAACGACCTATGCGCCCACCACCGAATGATCGGAATGCCCAGTAGTAGATTGACCCCGCTGCGGGATAGCTGGAGCAGGCTTCAGCAAGACAAGCCGCAGTTATGATCGATAGAATGCTACCTGAGACGTAAGAGCTCCACCTTTTGAATTGTTAGCAAACTTCAACGGAGGTATAGATATCGTGTATACATACATCGCCGCCGGGCCGCCGCCACTCAATGCGATGTAGAACAGCACCCGAATTCCTCCAACCACATATAGAGCGGAGAAAGAGCAGGCAAAATTGTCAAACATGCCCCATCCACGCTCTAGGACAGAACGATAGCCCAGCTCTAGCAGCTCACGATCGTCCTCATTGAGAGTGTCTTGGCTATTCTTGCCTGCTTCAATGGCAGGAGATATTTCGAACCCCATTTTGAAATGAATTGACTCAGTAAGGCTCAGTGAATCTCTTTTTGACTGTAATGGTGGACTTGAATAAGAAAAGTACAAAAAGGTAATTCGTAAAAATCAAAAACTTTGTTGAGTAGATCACGTGCGTAGATCAGATGGTGAACGGAGTTCCTTACTCCGTACGACTACCTAGACCTGCATTTATCAAGTATTAGTTGATGATTCTTACATCATTTCATGGATAAGACACTTTGGCCGAGTGGTTAAGGCGCGCCCCTGCTAAGGGTGTTCATTCGTGAGCGCAGGTTCGAATCCTGCAGGTGTCGTTTTTTGATGCTTCTATTTTTTTTATTTCTGCCGTTTCCAACATCACCACCACCTGGATAAACACTGGCTTGATTGAAATTAAAGAGAGGTTAATGAGATTTCAAAGTTACCTAGTATTTACGTTCTCAAATCAAGAGAGAATCTCTTGATGGTCATATATATGTCCATCAGCGCGCATCGCTTCCATCACAAGTTCTCTTTCTTCCTGTCCACTTTTATCTCCAAAGACTTCATCCAATTCCTCCAAGGTTTTGCCACTTGTCTCTGGAACCAACAGGAACGCCCATATTCCTGCGAAGAAACACATCACTGCAAAGAAAATGTACGCGCCGTAGCCGATATTGTCCATCATACTAGGGACAGAAATGCCCACAATAAAGTCGCAAAGCCAAATTGTACAGGCGGATAATGCGACACCCTTGGATCGATCAGCTGTCGAGAAGACCTCTGAAGGGAGAGCCCATCCGAGTGGAGAGTAAGAGACACCGTAGGTCAGAATGAAAAGGAACGCCATTGCTACACAGGCCCAACCGGCAGCTGTGTGGTCTTGCCAGTCCTTTGAGTAGAGACCAGATAGTATGGCAATGATAGCGTAAGTTGCAGCAGTGCCAAAACCGCCCCAGATTGCTAACTGGCGTCGACCCACCCTGTCAACAATAAAAAAGCATCCAAGGGCTGCGACGAGTTGTAGGACGTTGAAGACACCCGAAAGTATCAGAGATTTTTCTGAGGTTTGTCCGAGCTATTGTGATAGTGAGAAAAATGTAAACTGTAGAAGGTATATATAGAGAATGAGGAGTATGTGAGCAATAATGGATTTTCAACCATTTCAGAACACCCGCTCCATATTCTTCTTTTCTCATAGCGGTTTCAAAAGAGGACTCACCGAAGCAAATAGCTTAGGCGCATAATATATGAAGGCGTTTATTCCTATAAACTGTTGAAAGAAAGCAACCCCCACGCCCACAGCAGTTCGTCTCCAGCACTTTGCCCGGAAGAGGTCAGTCCACAGTAATATTTCGAGCTTGATTGCAGTTGAGTTAGGGTGTCTTTTTTGCTGAGCAAGCTTTTGAATTTTGACCTCAGCAATTATTCCTTGATACTCGGCCTGTAATCTCGGATCTGTAGCAGGAAGACGTCGGAGTTTTGTCAAACTGTGCATACAATCCTCATTGCGATGGACCAAGGCCAACCATCGAGGTGAATAGGGGAAGAAGTGTATTCCGATGCCTAGAGCAGTAGCAGTGACCATCTGTAAGCCAAAGGGCAGCCGAAAAGATGTGTCGCCGGCTAAATTCCTGGTGCCATAAGAGATCCAGAAGGCAATGGCAACACCACTGGTGATGGAAATCGATTCAAGCACCAGCAGAGTTCCACGCAGATTTGGCGGAGATATCTCAGAAATGTAAAGCGGCGCACCCTAAGAAGGTAAGTGAGCGTCCTGAAAATTGAAAGAAGCCTTGGAAGATTGACCATACCATCGCAAGAGTACCAACACCAATCCCACCAATAAATCTTCCAACGACGAGAGCGGCGTAATTTGGAGACGCAGTCTGGATTATAGCCCCAATATCAAAGATAACAACCACAACAGTCAAGGCCCATTTTCGTGAATATCGATCCGCCATGTATGGCATGAAAAGGCAACCAAAAAAGGCGCCCAACAATAGCATAGCCGTCATAAACTCTGTTCCGAATGAAGTCTTTGCAAAAGGATATTTGGCATGGAATTGATCCATATCATTAATGACAGAAATCACACCCATGTCGTAACCCATAGAGAATCCACCCAAAGACGCGAGGACCGCTGCACCAAAAACAAATGGAGAGTACAGGATACCTTGAATTCCATTGCTGCCATAGGATTCTACCACAACAGCAGGCTGAAAAATGTGTTCGTCGTGTTCGGTTGAGCCAAACTTGGCCTCTGGTTCAATTTTGTCATCAGCCATGATGGTAAGACGAAGATCTGCATAGAAGAAGAAATGATCGATATCAAATTTCGCATTGTTGTGGCGGCCTTTATAGTATATCGTATACTAAGCAACGTCTTTCTTACATAAAGCCATGAGCTTGAATCCACATCTCCGATATACAATACTTTTGCGGGGTAATACGAATCCGGGGCGCCGGAACCTACTTCATAGAGCATTATATTTCTCATTTAGAAACGGGGCAACTGCCCCCGAAGAAGATTAGCATCATTATCAGTAAACAAAAATTGGATCTGAAGCTTCATAATCACTGCATTCAAATCAATTTCTGGAGCATCAGACATTCGGTTTCTTCGTCTTTTCATTCCTCTCTCCTTGAGCCAGATCAGCTGAGATTTGATATAAAGACGAAATGATGTCACTGCTAATGTAAGGACTCACGTGCTTTAGGCCGGGGTCTGGGGTATTAGCTGCAGGCGTTGATTGGACAAACTCCTACTTTACTTCTGTCCTCTCTTTTCTTTTCCTGTTGAATTTTCCCTCGACCGGCATTGATGGAATTTTTTAGTCATTTACCGGGATGATCGGATTTCATGACCATTAGAATCACAGTAATAAAGCCGTTGATCGAGTTAGTCAGATTTGAGCCAAAACTTGAAACTGAGTGACTGGCTGAGCCACAGTGGTCACACCACTCGTTGGGCTTTGAACTGGATTTCAAGTTCGACGTCGGGATATTTCAGGATATTCGTATATACGCCTTCAATGGCATCCCATACTGATAGGAAAAAAGGCTCAATAATCGCATCTGAATCCCAACAGTCCGGCGAACGTTGAGCGGGCTGATCCCTTAAGGCAGGAGGGTCCGCAAATCCAAATATCTTCATAGGCTGAAGTTCTTGAAGCGGAAGAAAGAATCGTAAGTTGAGATGACGCGGTGAGTTATTAAAGGGAAATTCACGTCAATTTCTCCATTCGAGTACACGCACGCGTCCATGTTCAGCTCTTCTCAACCTTGGAATTATCACCAGATCTTTGGCTTGCCGATTTTCACCGAAGTCTTCAACATGAGAGAAGTCACGAATGAGAGCTCAGATACTTTATATACTGTCAGCATTGAACCTTGCTCGGGTATAGGAATACCCATATATTGCCTCAGACAAAGATTAATTGATGCAAACTTCGAGAAAATATGCCGTATTCTGCAGGTCCCTAAATTGAACATAGATTACTATGATAGGGGTTAAAGGTTTTTCCGGTGTGAGTACAGGGGGCATACTTTGACAGCGTTAAAAAGTTTGGCATCCATGGAGAATCAATGAATGAAGACGAGAAAGATTTAAAATTCCAGGTTTGCATATCTATGCATATTTTATCAGTACCAAAGGAAGGTAGATTTGAATTTTAAAAGGACTGCAAGAAATGGTAGAGTAATACTCCTGCTCAAGTTTCAGTTCTGATAACTGTGGTAAGGCATGGAAAAGTGAATGCAGGCTTCAACCGCAGAGAAGAAGTTGTGATGCCCATAATGGCCACAAAACAGGTGCGCCACAGGTTCCATGTTCATAGAAGGAGCTCTTTTTCAATCTATTCTTGTGGCTTTTCAAAAATAATTATCAAGGTCATCGAAAGCACAAAAAAGATCAAATATTATGGCAATCGTAACGTGTACAAGGTTCAACTTCCTTTATGGTCTTATCTTGCCTGTCGGATAAGTTGCCTCTTCCAGAGCCGTCATTGCACTTCATACCTGCATATGCAGATAGCTAATTAGTCTACTTACATGGCATTTTTACCCGAACCCGAGCGTACACATGCGCAATTACTTATATATTCTAGATATTCTCAAGGCTTTTTCTCGTGCGACCAATTTTATTTACTTTCATGATAGTAATAAGTTTCAATTAAGGCTTCTCGTAGTACTTGATAAAATGTTTAAATTATACACAAAAAGAAGCTTCCATCATCACTAATAGACGTTATGCAACCTTAGAGGGAAGCTTACGCGATTCCCTTCTTGTTGGATCACGGAATATGCATGTGAGATGAAATTTGAGTAGCGATCAACATCGTATTTGACGTTTTTATATCCTTGGGAGTTTTTCAGCCGAAGAACCAATATACGTCGAGCCTCGGGCAGTAACTATGCAGCTAACAATATTGTGATTCAATATCAAGTCACCGGGTTAAAGTATGCGCCAATTAAAGTAAGTCTAGCCCCCGAGTTCGTCCTAATTTGGCGTCTAAATACGCATGAACTCTTCACACCAGATGATCATCGGCAGGAGCGGCGAGAGAATAAAAGGCTTGTTTTGGGCAGCTTTATTGAGGATGGCCAATTATTTTTGTTATTTTAGTTCTGAAGACTCAACTTTTGTCGGCTATTAAGATACCCATTTTGCCACGATATTTTCTTTTCACCCACAGAATCTAGCACAAAATCAGCCAACAATGTCGAACCTCATTTTCATAACAATTTTGAGCACGTTGGCTGGCTCCTTGCTTTTCTACTACCTACACTTGACAATCTCAGAGCGAATTATGAACAATTTTCAGGCCCAGAAGGTATGGAACTTGGAAAATGAAGTGATCATAGTCACTGGTGGGAGTAGAGGCATCGGAAAACAAATAGTGGAAGATCTGGCTCTCCTCAAAGCGCGAGTTCTGATCCTAGACATCAAAAGTCCTACATTTGAACTCCCAAAAAATGCAGTGTTCTACCAAGCAGATATCACATCAGCCAAGTCGATTGCCGAAGTAGCATTGCTGATCCGAGAATCATACGGAAATCCAGCTGTTCTTGTGAACAACGCCGGTGTCTTTCAGCATGGCACTATTCTCGAGAAGTCAGAACAAGAGATACGACAAACATTTGAAGTGAACACCATTGCTCACTTCCTCTTACTGAAAGAATTCCTTCCGTCTATGATTCAGAAGAACAGGGGACATATTGTCACAGTGGCAAGCGTTGCAAGCTTCGTTGCTGTTGGCGAGATGGTGGATTATTGCTGTTCCAAAGCCAGTGCTCTTACATTTCACGAAGGTCTGAAGCAAGAACTCAAATATTGGTACAATGCTCCCAATGTGCGAACTAGGTTAGTACACTGTAGATTTAGAAATTTTCCAAAATACCTTACTGATAGTCCTCAGCATCATTCACCCTCTTTGGGTCGATACCCCGATGATAAAAGGCTTCACTGATTATCAATCTGTGTTTGGTCAGCCGGTCATGAGCCCAGATTTAGTCTCGCAGAAGGTGGTTGAGCAGATTATCTCAGGGAAGAGCGGTAACATCATCTTACCCAAAATGATATCGGTGTCAAGCTCGCTGAAGGCCTTGCCGCTCTGGATGCAGGAGGTAGTACGGTCTTTCGTTTCCAGTATTGTATATCAAGTAGCAAAGGTGCGGTCTGTTGATTCTAAGGCCTTTGTTACATGATGCTGCACCATGCTACGGGATGTTTCTTCTATCATATTTGATGAGAAGGTGCCACCCATGCTGCTTAGCTGTTGATACATCCAGGTGTTTAAATTGGGAAGTTTCTACAAATTTGAAGAGTTTGATGAAAAGTTGTTCGAAAGAACAAGATAAGATACAAATCAGCAAAGAACTTTGCCTGTCCTGAAGGGCGAAAAAAGAGATTTTAGAAAATCCTTGCAGTTAACCACGAATTGTGAACTAAATCCGAAGAAATAGTAAGTTCTGAAATCATGAGACTTCAACTGTGTTCAAAAAGCCATGTTGAATCAGAGATCCCAATGTAACAACGTTCAACCAACAGCCTGTCAAGTCTTGAAGCCCAACCGTCAAAAAGAATAGGGGTGACGATGGATTTGCATCTTCAACCCTGATCAATCAACCACGAGATAATTTTGGGATTTTTTTGAAATGAAAGATTCAAGATGTCACGCAATGCTCAGTGCATAGGAATTGTTAAAAGAAAGGTGATGTCAGGCCATGAAGGTCTGATCGCGTCATCAACAGAAAGCGAGTGAAGAGCCAGGCGAAGAGTTAAGATCGAAAAGTAAAGATTGTTTTTGATTCATATGCTGTGATTCTTCAAAATCACAAATAGGCGATGCTAAACCATGGCCGAGCGCGTTCAAAAAGGCAATATTTTTGATTTTTGTCGAACATGAGTAATGATGAGCTCGCAATCCATCAATGGCCAACCACGTTAAATGAGCAAACAACAGGGTTTCTGGGTTTTCTTCAAAGGGTGTAAAACTGATCAGTCGAATGGCAAAAAACATATGACGCAGGAACGTGACCAAACATGTTTAAAAGAGCAATTTTTTTTTGAGTTTTTGATTTTAGAGTAATAATGAGCTTGCCATGAATCAAAGGAAGAAAATCGAAACCCGAACCAGGGACAGCCGAGCGAAGGGAGAGAGATTCAATAGTCCGGATCGTTCCATCGGCGAAATCGCTCATTGGAGTCCGCATCGCCGAATACAGACCAGCTTTTATCAGGACAAAGGGCAGCGTGATCGTACATAATCAGGGCTGATCCAAGGCAGTTGTCAAGGTGCTCAATAAACTCATCCCAGGTGTAGGCCATGTATGAACGGGCCGTGATAATTGGACGGTAGGCGCGTGGGTGCAAATCTTCAAGTCTCAAGTGCTCTAGGTGCATGGTCTGCATTCGAAACGGGAACACACTCATATAGTGGCAGCCTCTGCAGTACCAACAGTCCTTCGATGGAGTCTTTACCTTCCACGGCAAGTATGGGAAGTTTGCGATGCCGATGCCTTTGTTCGGGTTATTGATTAGTGTCTTATCCAGGTTTTCTGGATCGGCGAGGAAATCATCTGAGGCCGTGTCAGTCTCATAGAGTGCCATGCACATCCTGTCGTATTGTCTATGGACTTGGTCGTTGTCATTGTAATTGTGGTGAACTAGTGCATCCAACGCCAACATCTCACACTCAAGCATTGAGCCGTGCTTTTCAAGACCTGCCTGTCTTGCGCACTTAACGGTGATCATGGCCTTAATAGGTTTCTCGTCTTCGGCACACAACACGATACCCTGCGGCTTAACAAAGTTACTAAACTTTTCAATGTCCTTTTGAGTCAGGTAAAAGGCGTCCAACGCCAGCTGGAGATCGATAGCCCAGTGGGAGCGGTCGAGGTAATAGCACCTCCAGCAAAGACGATCGCAGGTAGGCAGATGAATGAGGGGACCCAACTCCCCACATTCGCGGCAGTTTGGAAAAGCCATCTCCTCTCTAATCCGGATGATGGGGTAAACGTTGGTGAGTTTCATCTTGTTGATCTCACGAGCGTAGCCTGGAACCAGGCGCTTGATGACTTGATAAGTCGGGTTTTGTTCACCAACCGAGCGAGCCCGGCGGCAGGTCCGGCGGATCTCATGGTAAGAAACGGGATCAAGCTCGTCGAAAATCCGGAATAGCACATCGTTGCACAAAGGCGAGAGATTGCCAAATAGCATTCCATCATTCTCAGGCGGAACGTACTCACCAGGGGTCTCAAAGCCTCGACCCCGATTGATTGGCAGGGTAATGCAATCAAAATGGGGAGCAGAATCCATTCCTACAAGAAATTGGAGCAGATCTTGATGCCAGATGTATGGATCCGTGAGGTAACTCCAGTTGTCAGATGTCATAAATTCGTTTATTTCAGCTGTTTCCAACTCCAGCATTTCGGGGGGCGTATTGGGACGGGCCATAGTCGCAGATTGACGTGTTTGAAATAGAACTTGTAGGAACTGATAAGATTATCAAGATGAGATGTCAAAGTGGTGTTGTCGGTGAGATTTTGTGAGTGATGAGAGGGACGGAGAAGAGAAGAGTACTGGGACCAAGAGGGGTGAATTTAAAAGGTGATCCAAAGTAACGCGTTAGAAGATTTTGCGTGGGCGTTTGGACGTCGATCAATAAGCAACAATATCACAACACTAGGTAAGTGAAACACGCCCAAACCGTTGTTGCTACCTGGGCTTTCAGCGTAAACAGGAATCTTAGTCAACGAACAAGTAAAGATTCATGCTAGCATAATATCATAAGCATATGGTTGTGTACATTGCATATCGATCCCTTGAAAGGTGTTGCGCCCTATTATTCCGTGAGTTATTCCACCTCTTCCATGGGATTCATGAGATGATCAATATGTGCAATGTTGTCACCTTCATCCACTGCACCATTCACATTACCCTCATCACTGCCACCTTCGAGCGAATCGTCTGCATCAATCCTACCTTTTCCCTTACCACTTGAGGCTGATTGACCACTTGCGCTGCGAGCACCTCCAGACCATTTCTTCAAGCCTTTGAGACGGCCATGGATACTCCCACCGATGGAATAGTCGCCATTGCTGGTTATCTCCGGGGTTTGGGCGCCTCCCAGGTTGAAAGCCTCCATGGCCTCTGCGATAGTCTGTGGAGCAGCGGCAGGATCCTGCTTTTGCTTGTCAACAGATTCAAACGTCTGCCGGATCCTCTCAAAGTGTTCCAGTTCCTTTGCACTGCGTAATTGTGAGTATCTAAACCTGTTCTTTGGAGTTAGGAGGCAACTTACCTGACGCTAGGAACAAGTTCCTTTTGAGCCGAAACGAAGTCATCTTCCGTGACCATGACATTCACATCCTCTGGTGTCGCAAGGTGATCGAAGAAGTACGCCGTAGTAACCGGAGCACCCGGAAGCTGTTTGATCTTCTCGTCCACGGCCGTGGACTTGCGCGTGATAGCTTTGAGCATGGCATCAGAGCAAAGGGCATACAAATCGGCACCGGTATAGGTCAGCGGAAGCTGTTCCGCCACCTGATCAAGCGACACATCCGGGCTTAGGGCGAATTTCCTGGTAAGAGCCTCCAGAATAGTCGCCTGCTTTCTATGCGTATCTGACACGCCTAGGTAAAGCATCTTGTCAAATCGTCCAGGCCGGAGAAGAGCAGTGTCCAGCAAGTCTGGACGATTGGTAGCTCCAATCACGAAGACGCCACCACTGTTCTCCTCTCCGCCATTCATACCATCCAGCTCCGCAAGCAACTGACTCACGATACGATCCATAACACCGCCACTGTCTCCTTGATTACCTCGCTTGGGTGCTACCGAGTCTAGCTCGTCGAAGAACACAACACACGGACGAGCATCCCGTGCACGCTGGAACACACGCCGCACGTTTGCTTCAGATTCACCAATGTACATATTCAGCAGCTCGGGACCTTTGACGGAGAAGAAATTTAGGGAGAACTCGGTAGCAATAGCCTTGGCAAGCAGAGTTTTACCAGTACCTGGTGGTCCATAGAACAGGATACCGCTACGTTTCTTCATTCCCTTTGCGAACAATTCAGGCCGTTCGAGTGGCAGCTGAATAGTCTCAACCAATGCATCCTTGACATTACTCAGACCACCAACGTCATCCCAGCTGACATTAGGAATCTTAGGTGCGCCGATAGAGTCGGCAAAGTTCTTACGGGCAGCCTCAACCGCAGCATCGAAATCAGCCTTCGTGACGCCTCGTGCGCTCTCTCCCCCAGCGAGTAGAACATCCCTCACACACACTTCCGAGTCAATGAGTCGCTTGCTTGCGACCTCCGCCAGGTCCTCGAGGCGAGAAGTTCTGGCGCTGGCAGCTCGCTCCACAACGTCAACCAAATCGCCAGCAACCAGCGCTGCTGTCTTTAGCGCAACAGTACCAAGATCGACGTCGGAAGAAAGCTTGATACCACGATCTACCACGGCATTGCGCAAAATGCCTTCACGCTCCTTTTCTTCGGGTGTACCCATCTCGAATTCGTGTGTGAACATGCTGCGGATACCCTCAGGGATCTGCTCTACGTCGCTGGTAGTCGCGATGATGACCCGGGCCTCACTCACAACATCGGCCATCGCGGTGACCATACGGTCTGCCGTCAAGACCTCAATATGTCGAATAAGCAAAGCTGTGCAATTAGGTCCGCATTGGAAGGCCCGATCAGCCCTCGCTTTGAGATACGCTTCGGTTTTGACATCGCCACCATTGGCGCCACCTTCTGTCAGAATATCGTAAGCATCAATTGGGAACGTGTGGAGGCCGATATCTGCGCATGCCCGAGTCGCAAGAGTTGCTTTGCCGATATGTCGTTGCTGGGATTGCAGGAGGATCACAACGGGCTTCATGCCCAACTGGATTGCGCGCGGACTCGTTGCCGCAGATATCAAATCGCGTAGCCTATGTTGCAAGGGCGCTATAAAGGGCTGCTGAGGGTCTGCACCGATGCCATGGGGTGTCGATACATCGCCAACGGCCTTGGGAACGGCCTTTATACCTAGCCAATACTCCCAACCGTTTCCAATGACACCAGGAACTCGGCTGACGTCGCTGCCAGCCTGTACCATACGGGTACTTGTCGGGTCAATGACTGCAACACCACCCCATTGATCGTCGCCCGTCTCCTCCAGCTCTTCGACCTTTATCGGAACCACATGACCAACTCTGAACCATGCCACGACGACCTTGCGAGCCTGAGAACTTGAATGTTTCGGAGCGTGTCCGAGCTTGGCAGTAAGATCGTCCTCTAGGTTGGCACCTTCGGCACTGGCGGTTCCTGAGAAAATAGCTCGGCCAAGTCCTTCGTCCACGCTGATACCAACCAGATCACCACTTTTCAAGATACGCCGATGAGACTCAAAATACTGCTTGAGACCAGCAAAGAGTGCAGGCTGAAGTACTCTTTCCATTGAAAGAGGAGTAGAGACCTTGAGAAGGGTGACCTCCTTCGCCAAAGGTGGGTTTCTTCCAGCAGCGTTTTTCATGTGGTGCAAAAGACCAGGCTTCGATACCCCGTTAGGACTGGCAAATGTTAAAGGTGAGATGCGCAAGTACTTTGGATTTTCAATATTGTTCAATAGTAGGGGCGGGACGAATATTGAAGGTGTCAGGCGTGTGGGTGCCCGCTGCGAGAAGCTTAAGCGACGGTCTCCAGATGAGTTGATGGCATATCGGGGCTTTGGTGATGGAAGTCCTGGCAGACCGAAAATTTTCACAGGTCTCCAGTCTCCAGCATCTTCTGGAGAGTCGGTGAAACTTCCAAGCTTGAGGGAGGCGAACATATTCAACTGAGGTTCCTCGGCTGCTTCGATACGCACCCAGTCGCCCGAGAAGCAACCAATCTTGGCAAGGGTACTGATATCGACAAAAACAAAGGAATCGACATCCTCATCATCTCGTGGCTGGGGATGTAACACTTCATTGGGGACTTTCTGCAAAAGTCCTTCCACTTTGAAGACCTTGCCTCCGCCGCGACCAGGACGCAATGTTGCTGCTGTGAAGTTCGAAGCAACAGAGCCAGGGGTGTGAATACCATCCGCTCGGCGTCCACCAGCACGAGGGGTTGCAGAAGTGATGGAAGACATGATTCCAGAAGGAGTTTGTGGCAGTTCAGGGGCTGAGAGAGAGATCATATCTTCTAGAGAGTCATCAGATGAGTCACTAGCAGAACCAACTGAACCTTCAGTTCCTGATTCATCAGCAGCTGAGGTTGATTCCATATCTGTGCCAACTTCACTGGGTTTGTCCTCGGCAGCAGAAAAGAACTGTTCATTTGAGGTATCATCAGCCTCATCTTCGGCGACTTGATGGAGAAGTGCAGCTCGGGTAGAAATTGACTGTTGTGGCCGGTGGGCCTGAGAACGAGCTTGAACAAGAACAATCTTGGTTGTGGGCATCAAAAGACCCTGAGATACTGGTTCGCAGAAGGAGATATGTGCTGGTGAAGGTGGTGCATACGTTATGGGATGAGGGGGAAGTGGAAGAGGTAACACATCGCCGGCGTGAATAATACGCTGAGTGGTCAAAGCCTCACGAACTGCGGCTGTTAGGCGCTGCTCAAATTCAGCCGCATCTTTCTTTGAGTAGCGTTTGCTTTCCGGCGCCTTTCCGTTCTTTGGCCATGTTCCATTGGTGTTGTTCGATGTGAAGCCACCACCAAACTTGTTCTGTACATCATCATGGTTACGGAGTAGATGCCGCTCTACTGTAACAAATATGGTATCCAGATGGAGTGGAGCAACATCAAGGATATGAATTTCTATACTCCGGATATTTTGCAGCGATTGACGTGAGGAGTCAAGTTTTCCGAGAGTTTGAAAAAGGGTTTGGAAAGAGTCGGCAGACTCAGGGAAGCGAACAGTCGAATGAGGTATCGGGGCCTGAGACCGTACTGTGGGTTGAATCCGAACTGGGAGAATTGTCCAAGCCCGGTCTTCTATTAACGATAAAGAAGGCGTATGCGGCGAGACTGCAACGTAAAGAGCGCCGTCACCAGCTACAGCATCTGATTTCAATCCAATTTAGCCCATATCAATCAATTACTCAAGCACAAGGCAAATTTACTCTGTAGTGTCTGCGGAGCAAAAAGGCGATGTGCTAGATCCTCCGATATCACTCCGACGTTTCCACGCAATTGAGGGTCTGAGGACAACAATGCTGTGACTGGAGGTTTATAACGTGGTCGACGTTTGCCTACTCGTTTCTGTCGTTGTTTGGGCTGCTGGGAGCTTTGCCCGGAGCTTTGGCCATAAGGCTCGAGATCCATTGCGGACGGTCAATTGCCGAAAATAGAGCGGGTTTGGGATTAGCTAAAGAGGTGGGATATTAGGTGATAAGGGCAATTTTCCAAATATTCCGGCGGTCTAAATTCCACACACCAGACAGACCCAGAATCTTTCTTAATAAAGATTCAACTGGAAGCGGAGAAGCCACAAGAACAGTCAACATGCGGGCAACATTTCACCGCCTTATTCTGCCACAATGAAAGCCGAGGTTCAACAGCTATAAATCTCCGGAGCAAGGGCATGGAGGCTGAAATGAAGCCCGAAGCACATGTTCAAATTGGCGGGATCAGATAATTACTGGTGCAGATATCCAGGTTTGGAGTTTGGAGGTAACACCGGGTGTTATTTAGCCAACATATATATGTCAATATGAGCTCTAGTCTACGGGGTACCTAAAGACTCCCGTATGTGTGGGGGGGGTCTTGCGGGGTTAGAAGCTCTGGATGTTTCTATTGTGAAAGGACTCAATTCTGGAGCCTCAGGTCTAGACCGGGGATTAAATTATTGCTTCAGCCTTGGGACTGTAAGTGCTCAAGCTTGAGGACAGACTATGGTCTTATCTTACCTATTTAGGGCTTTAGAGATGTCACCACAACAAACTCAAAGCACTAATAGTGTATTGAAGCTGCCTAAACGATCCATGGATGTGAGATTTGGCTGTATCCCATGTTTGGCGTTATTATGCAGTAATCGACTACGTGTCGCAATGATGCGTCTCGAGATCATAGATTGGCCAACAGGCAGCCTCCAATTCGTCAGGTAGTTTTAATGACTGATAGGCCTTGCTGACAGCAGTCTCTGAGAAGCATAGAAGTGTAAACTTCCATATTTTCAGTGTCTGTCACTAGTCTCAGTGTCAAATAGAATTCATTAAAGTCATCCAGTGTCTGCCCTGGTGAGATGTAAGGCAAAGAACTCAAAGACTCAAGGACTCAAGACTTGGACCCTGGCATGTACTGCGCCACAGTGGAAAGTGGGAAATCAGGCAGACATTGAAAAACGCCGTCAAAAACGCCGAGCCATCCGGAGGCTCAAATTCCAAGCCCCACTGATATGAAAGGATTTAGGTAGATCGTACGTTCCTTCCCAATGTACTCAGTAGTTAGGGGAAGGTCTACTGTATTAAATCCAATGTCAAAGTTTCCTGTCAATACAGAAGGGTCTGTCATTAATTTAAGTCTCCCATTTAAACATGATAACAATGCCCCCCTTTAAATTTCCATCCCTGTAATTACAATACAAAGAGGTCAAGTACAAAAGTAAGATGAGGTCCATAGTAGTAAAATTCAACCAATCAAAAGGTGACAAAATGCTCAGCCACTGTGCCTCATACCTGTTCGGGTATAGTGGCTTCGTTAAATCAGGCAGACGTCGCAACGCAACTTCTCTCCGTCATCCGGCATTGATTATTATTCTCCCCCTTATCCATTATCCTCTCATTGCTGCCTTGTCTCCTTTGTTAATTTTTGATTTCTGATTTCCAGATTTTTTCTGCGCCAAATCCACTACAACCCAGTTTGCTCTGAAATCTTTTATTCATCTGCGAGTCTACTTAGAGAATCCCGACATTATAAACAACTCATCGGAACTTCCATTTACTCTCCTCTGGGGCACCTGCCTTTTGGGTGCAAGAATTTTGGTCTCCACTGGTGTTGAAAGACACTAGTACTTATATTTATTTTCAAATCACTGACTGTTATACGACCCCAAAGTGAGTCAGACTTGTCCAAGGCAACACTTGCTGCCTGGAATATACTAATACTAAGCCTTTCCCCGAGCAGATTCCTGATGACTGCTTCTCCGGTTCAGCCTAGTCGGATAAATCTGCGACGACGACCCGCAGTAAAGTCCGCTTCGGTAGACTCAGATGAATCCATAATGCAGCTGAAAAAAGGCGAAACATTTCATACACCCACCTCCGCGCCTACAAATGATCACCCCGTCCTAAACATACGCTCTCTACCACAACGATGCCCCACAACTCTAGATTCTATCTTTGAGCGATTGACTTTGGATCCTTCAGAGGAACAGGAACCATCAACATCTGAGAAGGAGCCTCCCAAATGCAACATTCCCTCAGCTGGTACTGAGCCAGAATGCTCTACACGCTCACGAAGTTCATCCTATGGTAATCTTGATAAACCCCAAATTGACCATAGCCATGAGTCTGATAGTGGCTTGGGATCATCAGTCAGTAGTGGAGATGCCACTTCAATAATTAATGAAAGCCCCGGTAAGTTTGTACTACTTGCATTTTTGAAAATATTCCACAGTCAAGTCTTCTCTTGTCGTCCAAGTACCTTTTTTTTCCATCATTTCGGGTTACCAGCATTCTATTTATCGTTCTTATAAAAGTGGAAGTCATAAAACCACTCGGAGTTGCTCACTAATCAACAATGCTGCTTGATATCTGAGTCTATTGACTTCCAAGTTCCATCTCTTTTCCATTCATATTGTCAAATTTTGATTTTACAATCACTAACAATAAAGCAGATAAGGACAATGTAGATCATCAATCTGCCATCACTGGTTATATCTCAGCCTTTGAGACTGGATCTACTCCAAGACGCCAGCTAGGACTGCCTACATGCAAACAAATTGAACGATATGTCCTTGTACCACTGCTTAAGGAAACCAAGCTGCAACCTTATCATACTCTGGTGCAAGGTATTCCATCTCGTATTGTCAAAAAGCAGATTGTCTGCCTTCGAGATCTGGAGAAGATCTTATTAGGGCTATCACCGGTACGTTAACTATCTATCCCCCTCCTTCCAAGTTTCGCCCATTTTTGGTTAAGCGTCCCCCATTCATTTTATTTCTATTTTCGACGATGCATCCAGGCATCAGAGTTACTTCCACTTCCAATTTTGAGAAATTTTGAGAATTATCACTAATGAATATCTTCAGAAATATGCTCCCTCTCCTTCTTCATATCTCAACTTCTGTGAATTTACCATTCAGACAATTCATACGGCAACATCCCACCTCAATGATCGTGATCAGCGACTACCAGCTGATCGTCCCTACACCAACGGCTATTTCCTCGATCTTGTTTCTCAAGTTCGACGATACGCATCCATGATTCGTTCCGTTCGTGAACGAGTTGTGGAGACTCCCGAGGTAAAAGACCAAGTCAAGGGTCGAGAGATTGAAGTCAAAGACGTCGAGATGACTACCACAATGTAAGCTATTATAGGTGTAGATCAAAACTTGGTCATGCACCCGCATCCATTGCAAACATACTAATAATAAAAAGGGCTCCTCCCATTGCCACCCTCGAAGGTGGCCTGTCCAAGGATGGCCGCCCTGCTGAGCTTGTGGTGGTTCACGAGGGCAAGTCTATCTCGATGGCCACTGGAGATTTGTATGATCCGATTTCTCCCCCGCTGGCTTTCAAGCGCGGTGTCAGCTTTTCCAGCGTCGACTTTGTGGAGGAAGAGGGTGTCGAACGTTCCATGGCCCGTCGTAAGAAGAATGCGCCGCCTATGGACATCAATCAAAAATGTGACCACTGCGACAAGGTGTTCAAGCGTCCTTGCGATCTCACCAAGCATGAGAAGACTCATTCCCGCCCCTGGAAGTGCCCGGTCTCTACTTGCAAGTATTTTGAGATTGGCTGGCCCACTGAAAAGGAATGTGACCGCCACTTGAACGACAAGCACTCCAATGCTCCGCCCTTGTTCAAGTGCGAGTTTCCCCCTTGCCCCTACGCCTCGAAACGCCAAAGCAACTGCAAGCAGCACATGGAGAAGGCCCATGGCTGGTGCTACGTTCGCTCGAAGAGCAATGCTCGCACTGGTAGCAAGGCCGGTTCTCTCCCACGCACCCCGGGCACCCCTGCTACTCCCAGCGTCGTTGATAGTATGTCGACGCCGTCTTCCAAGCCCGTGGACTTCGCTACTCCCGGCAGCGTGTCGACCATGGCTTCCAAGCCCTTGGAGTTCTCGCCTCTTAGTGGAGATTCAGATACAAGCCCCCTCGGAGAGCTTCCCATGTCGGACTATGGATTCAACTTCAATGCTCCTGTCATGGCCCACGGCACTGGCGTCAGCTTTGACTTTGACTGGAGCCACCTGGACCAGAACCTCGAGCCACCTGTGGATTCTAGCACTTACAGCAGCACAGGTGCACCCTACATGGACGGTTACGCCATGCCAGCTATGCCTGCTATGCCCCCAATGGACACCCAAATGACCGGCGCAGAATTTTTCGACGCCCCGTCAAAACTCTCCACAGGCCTCTCGCCCGGCGCTCAGGGCGATGCCACCCTATTCACTCCCAATCTAATGAGTGAGCAGCAACTGTTGGAGAACTATGAGTATGAGATGCAGTGCCGTGATTTCACTCTATATGGTGGCGGCCCTCAGCTCGGTATGGCAACTGGCATGGACTATGCCATGCAGCAACCTGCTGGTCCTCAGTTTGCTCAGTCCGGTCAGGCCATGTTTCCTCAGTTGAACTCTGCTAATCCCTTCCTCGCACCCGACGTCCTTGCCCGCTTTTTCGACCAGGACGAGTAGATTTCTGTTTACTCCCATGTGGCATGATGAATTTTTCGACTTTCTTGCAACGGAATAATCTTTTTGTGGTATTACTTAGTCGGCTTTACTTTAGGATATTAAATTCACGTTCCAGGTTTTTCATTCTCTATTTTCCTTTCGTCTTTACATAATGTAGAAAACCAGAATACCTTGGCACTGCGCTAAAGTCAGCCGCCTTCCATCTTTGCATATAGAGACTATCGAGACTCCAAAACTAGTTAGCTCCAGATCTGCACCTCTTTACAATATTAAATACCTACTTTGTAAGTACAAAGGGTTAAATGCCCCCAAAGTATAAATAGTGACTTGTAGTTTCCGCCTCCAAGACGTCATATCATTCATTATCTACACATTGGTACGTAATGTGGCTATAATATCTCTCTCGGACCCCGTGGTTTCTCACTTCTACATGGACGTAGTAAATCACACCTGACATACCAATTACCTCTGATTTGACATGGATGCCTTATAACGACCTATTAACCTTCTTGATGCCCCACGAGGATGACTGGTCCACGGGACTGCAGCCGTACAGGCCGCGTCTGATCCACTGGGCACCAGTTTTCAAGGTTCTTGTATTTCGTTTCAAATGTTCGTAATTTGTGGCGACAATATTTGACAGGCGACATGCATTATAGATTCCTATAGGGGCCAGAGAGAGCAATCCTTGAAGGATCTACAATCTGCGTTCTGTAGCAGCCAATTCAATTCAGCTCCTATAGTCCCAAATAAGTAGACATCATCTGTAGCCTAGATCTGTAATCAATATAAATTTAGACACGTGTTTGCGGGCTGAACAAACCTTGACAACTTTTTTTGACTTTAGCTTAAACGGGTGACGACATCACTCTTGCTCTCGCCAGCTCCTATTTTTATCTCGTCCCTTCCTTTTTTGGGATTTGATTTCAATTTGATCGCAGATTCTACGCAAGGTACTCTCATGATTTATCTCATTTGAGGATACACCCGCTGTATCACCCTTAGTCAGTCCGATCACAGTTCCACGGCTTGAACCTCGGCGATCAGAGGCCAAGGCAGACAGATTTCGCCCCACAACATACTTAAGAAGGGTCAGGGTGTGAGATTCCGCTTCATCGACTGCTAGCTGCTTGACGGAAAAAGCAACAAGCCTCTTGCGACCATACACACCACTTTTTTAACGGCGGTCAAGGCGGAGACATGCCTGACCCGTCTGCGACCCCGCCGACAGGCGAAATCTTGACGGGAAAGCAGGAACATTGTACGTCACCTAGGCCTACAATTGGGACTACTGGGCCACCTTCTAACGGTCTTCCGTCTAGATCTCAAGCGCGAGCTCGTTGCCCGCCAGGTTCGCCATGAAATCTCCGAGTTGAATTCCCCCACCGCGCTGAAGCGATTTGGCGCCCCCTTCCGATCCGAGTTTGGAGAAGTCGCCCCGGTCGATTCAGATCTTCCGATTCTTCGTTACATTTTCGTGCATCATGTTCGCAACTTCCCCTTTCTAGACAAGGCTCGGGAGAAGGAGTTCTGGCAGGATAAGCTACAAGTGGTATGTTGGCGCGTTTACGCTTCGGAGGCATTAGATACTGATAAGTCGAGATAGTTTCTAGAGTCATTCGCCAATAAACATGTTTCGTCCTCGGAAGATCGCCTGGAGGAGACAAAGCGACGGAAATTGGCCCGAAAAAGTGAAAAGCTCGTGGAGCTTATGATGGTTTCCGGCGTACCGACAGCGTCTGGATATGAGGAACGTATTCAATTCTCGGAAATGGAGGTTGTTGATCGTGGGGCCAACGATAATGGACTTTTGGTCAATATGCCAGAAGGCCACGCTATCAACAGCTGGGATGTGAACGTTGCGGCGGTTCGAGTGACCTCTATAAAGCGGACTGTTCGATACCATCCCCATGCGGTATGTCACTTCCCTCCTGCTTGATTGAACAGCTACTGACAATATCCTGTATAGGAATTCCTCATCCGGGTCAGTAAAGATGGCAATAAGGACATTTATGTTGGCAGGAGATATGGAGAGTTCGCCAAGCTTCATCGGAGACTACGTACTGAGTTTCCGGGCAAGCATCTTCCCCCCTTCCGCGCAAGAACAAGTCGTCCATGTCGAGCTGGTTTGGCTCTGCAGACGACGACAATTCCTCCATCTCTTCAAATTCAACACAAGATCCTATCTCTCGTGATGAAGCATTCACTGGTCGAACATTGGCCCCAGGGAGCCATCAGCGCACCATCTCGCGCGATTCCAGGTCACCGCGCGCATCATCTGACAATACCCGAGAAGCTGTACTTTATCGTGAGGAGCAGCGAGTCTCATTGCGGGCATTCCTCCGCACTATTTTGCAAAACCCACGCATCGCTGAATCCAAGTCGGTAGATGAATTTCTGACCGCACAACCGATAACCTTGAACGAGGAGGAGTTGCTGGATGTGGAGAGGCGGAAGGACATGGACGCGATCCGAATTGAGGAGCAACAACGATTCTATGAGATTGCAAGAGAGCGCGCTGCAGAGCTGGATGTTTACATGGAGAATTTCCGAAAGGATATCGTTGAAAGCAGTAAGTCTTGCAACATAGTGGAATTCTTCGTTATTTATGATGCTGACTCTTTTAGATGGATTGACCAAGCTTTTCTCTGAGATCCGCGAGAAACCAACCATTGAAGAGCTCAGTCCGCAATACCAGAAGTTTGCCGAATGGCTCCGTATTGAGTATGTCAGATCGGATATCCATTGTTGATACCAACTAACCATTTCCAGGGTTGCTGCAACGATATACCATATTTTCCTGGCCGAGGACAACTCACCTGAGATGTTTGCCCAAGCCAAGCGTATACATTCCCTTGTTCCTTACACACTACTCAAGAACGTCATTCGCATTGCCAATCCCGCTGCAGTTATGACCGGTGTTCTAGACTTGTTCCTAGCCCAGCCATTTGGATCCCGATCTCTCCTTCAGCGCATTTTCTCCATGACCCTCAATGATGGAATTAAAAATTACCAGAAGTCGATCACTGCGCTCAGCGCCAAGATTGAAGACCCGATACTCGCGCAGAAACTCAAGTACTTTGTGGAGGCCGATGAATCAATCAAAAATGAGATTCGGTTAGAGGCCGAGAATGAAGACATTGACATTATCGTGGCCATCCTCCGCTCAGAACTCTTGTCACCAGAGCTTACGCCCGAGCAGATCGGCAAGGTATTTAACGCCTGGGTAGCTTGGAACCATGCTGTAGATAATGTGGATCTAGAGATGCAGCAAGGAGCAAAATGGTTTGCGAATATGAAGCAGCTCCTCAAGCTCTACACTCGACAGCGCGACAAGGCAATGATGCTCAGCATTGTCGAAGAACCAGTCACCCTACAACTGTTCCGTGACCTCTTCACGATCTTCTACGAACCG
Organism: Penicillium taxi; assembly: GCF_028828555.1. Taxonomy (NCBI): domain Eukaryota; kingdom Fungi; phylum Ascomycota; class Eurotiomycetes; order Eurotiales; family Aspergillaceae; genus Penicillium; species Penicillium taxi. The sequence goes on from NW_026643208.1 coordinate 650,276, forward strand.
TTAGTTCGAGTATACAAGTCCGCCAACGTGTACAGCAGTATCACAGATTTCGCGCAATTCGCCGACGATGCAATTGCCGTGATTGAAAGTGCCCAGCGTCAAGACGCATCTGCAGACCCAAACCAAACAGTACAATCCTTCATAGATCTGTGCGCTCGCCATCAACATAATTTCTACAAGTTTATTCACGAGGTGCACCTGCACGATAATGGCCTGTTCCAGTCTCTCATGACATGGATTGAAGAGATCCTCGAATTCCTGCGCAAGGGCCCTAAGGGCGGGAAGCTAGACATTAACGCGTTATTCCAGGGTGCCGTGGGAGTCAATCAAATAAACAGAGAAGTAGCTCTGGCCGAAATCAACGGGTTGATCAAGTGGCATGAGGACCGTAAGCGCTGGCACTTGAACAAGACCCGTCAAAAGATGGCTGCCGAAGGCACAACAAATGAAGTTATGCCGGGAACTGCCAACTTCCGGAGTAGCGACTTCGGTCTCGATGAGGTATATGTTCAGTACCCCTTTCCTAATACAATTGACTAACATTTTCTCTTTCCAGGCCGATCTGGAAGACCTTACCATATCCGACGAAGCATCCGACTCAGAAGATGAAGCCGAAGAGGTTGACGCACTAGATGATCCGACCGAGTCTGAGCGACGTCGTCGGATTAAGAAGCAAGATCAGCTGCGCCGTACATCTGGAGAACCTGTTAAGCCCGAGGTTGTTGAGATCCTTAAACTTGGCGAGCCATTCGTGATTATGTTACGCCATGTTTTGGCTGACTGAAGATTTATGGATGCTAACTTAGCCACATTCACTTCACGTCATTGTTTTGAGAATAAAATTCCCTCTATATGTCTTAATTGCTTACTGTTCAAGATTAATGGGAAATTGGGGTAATGAAAACACTCGGGCACCTGGGATGTCATTTGAAAAAAAAAAAATTATACCTTGAAATTTCCACCTGGCAGGACTGCCCATTACATCAAATTTCCCAGATGAGTGCCCAGATAGAAAAACAATACCTAGGTAATTACCTAGAGTCGCCTGCACTTGTATTTGGTAGTGTAGATCAAGGGTTACCCAGCTACATTGTCATATATATATTCATCCATGGATGGATGTTCACATGACATCTGAAATACCTACCTAGTTACTTGGATATTCTTTTGGTTAACAAGAAGAACCTTGGAAGTAATGATACTGAAGTTCAGCGGCTGGACCACCGACACATTCTTGGAAGTATGGCGTGGAAAGAGGTTGAAGATAATTCAGTCGTCACGTTAAGGCTATAAGTTTGAAAACGGGTGGATCAAACATCAAATAGCAAGGATGGCCGAGTGGTTAAGGCGCTTGACTCAAGTAATCATACTTCTTCTGGATAACCCGAAGAGTATTCAAGTATCGAAAGGTGCGGGGGTTCGAATCCCCCTCCTTGCAATATTTTTTGGTTTCTTATTTTTAGTATGTGGATCAGAATGAACTTTCGCGGACTTAGCGCTTGTACAAGTCACCGCCTACCTTTTTTGTAATAACACGTGACTAAATTTGAGTTAAAGGATCGCCCTCAGTCTTAATACGGCTAGTGTGAAGAGCTAAGGGTTCAAATCCGTTTAAGTTTAGCTGTACGAAAAACATTTCACATACCTTACCTTCTCCTATTTTCCTCTGTGTATTATGGCTCACAATGGATGAAATTGTTTTGGAAGTTAGCGATTTATGTATCATTGATTAATCAATATAGAGCGTCTGGGACTAAATAACGATGCTAGCAATGATAGTGGTGACCTTCCCTCAATAATTATTCATATCTCGAGTCTCAAGCCACTGGGGGAGTCGGGACGCCCTGACACTACGAATTACGATCTATTCGCAAATATGTATATTAGCGAACAACTTACGATGAACTCCCTACTTGAGTTGATAAGTATTGAGTAGATAAGCTGCCATTAAATTTTGTTCAAAGGTACATAGATACTGTTGGAATATGGAACAAAGTAGTCATGTGATCAAATTGTTACTTTATAATAGATAGCAAACTAAGAATGAAAACCAGACTTTACAACCACTTCAAGAGGACACAAAGATATCATAGGGGCGTAAAGCGTTACCTGTGATAGGTGTCAGAAGTGGGCGTTAGCCTCATCACCTTTATCGAATAGCTATTCCACACTTGGTACAGGTGTACCGACAGATACTATTAGATAGTGGTTCAAAAGTCTAGTCTCCTTAATAAAACCTGTCTAACATCTCCTGTGTTAATAGTTCATGATATCGATCTTATGATACGCACGGACCATATACCTAACTGATGAGCTAGGCTCAAAAGGATTATATCATACGGTATACATAGTCGACGTGGAAAAGTGCCGTAGAGAATAACTCCATGTGGCAAGGCAAGATCAAGAAACCGAGAACCCAACCTAAATAATGAGCAGTGTCTTCCTTCTTCTGAAAAGAATATTCCCTGATCAAGAGCTCGGAGGGTTTATTGACATCCCCTTGGTCTCTCAAGGACTGTGAAGTGCTTTATAACGGTTGTATTCAGCATCAACTTTATCAAGAAGCCCGGGTGGTCTAGTGGTATGATTCGCGCTTAGGGCAGCAACTCCTAAGCACTCCTGCGCGAGGTCCCGCGTTCGATCCGCGGCTCGGGCCTTCTGAAATTTTTTATATATACATAATTTATCTCAACCAACCATCATCATTCATTTCGTTTTTTTTGGATCAATATTATCAATCAGTACGAGAGCAAAGCTCCAATATATTATTGGCCGAATGGAACATTAGACCGATGAATTCACAAATTATAACCACTATGGATTTGGTCCGTGGTACTTGATAAATGGAAAAACAAGGTCGATTTACGCGCGAATAATGTAGACAAGTCACTGCATATGTATGATACGAAAACATGAAATTGCCTATTCAAAGGCGTAAAACCTCATCTCTAGACCAATCGGAGCTTGTAAAGATTCTCTGAATGTTCTGTAGTATGATATAGAAAGCTAGTAGTATATTGTTATAATTCGATCGGTCAATGTTCAGCTTTACGACGTAGAGAATATTTACCACTCCGAGGTCACTTGTATGTCTATGCACGGTAAGTCAATCACGATACTTCCAAGTGAGATATGGTGCTGATGAGATGAGTGTGTAGAACCGACCCACCGTCATCCACGAGAAGAGGCTCAGAAGTAGACGTGTTCATCTGGGTTGGGTTTACCCAACCCAACTCAACCCAACTCATTTGAAATGGTTTGGGTTTGGGTCAAGCTTCTCAACCCAAAACCATATGGGTTGGGCATCGGTTCGGAGGGTACGGAGTAAACCCAAACCCAACCCAAAAACCCATTTTTTATCGTAATGTACTCCGTATATTACCTAGTGAAGTTTAGCATGAGGCAAAAATCAGGCACCAAGGCATCACAAAACCCAACCCATGAACATGTTTACTCAGAAGGAGCCTCCACAGCAGGGTAAAAGTCCAACTTCAATTCCGAGGAAGCTAAAAAGTAATGCACTTGATTAAGGTCCCTAGTGTTTATTTAGGACGACCTGTTGACAAAACATCTTGGCAAACTTTGAAGCGAAACTGCCGCACACAAACTGGACGACCGAAGTCTGCGGCCCATACTCGGAGTTTGCTTCTTGAGTCTTGAGAATGGGGAGTTTCATACCTCATGTTTTATACCAGTGGGGAAAAAGTCCCTCCCGATTGCCAACATCAATGCCGCCAATTGAGGAATAGCTAGCAGTAGTATGGATCATATCGACTAGCGAAAAACCAAATTGATTTTCAACGCGCTCGCCATATCATTATGGAGAAGCTATTGCTATATTGTTTATCGGGAGAGCCGCAGAAGAGACGGGTTGGCGCACGTGGTGAACCATCAAGTTTCAATGACTAACCGGCCAACAATCCTCCGTGAAGATTTGAGTGACGCTACCGAAAGTTCCGAAGTATGTTGTAGTCCTTGAATCGGGAATAATGATTCATTCTCCGAGTGTGGAGTGTAATAACATCACTAGACCTAATTAAGAAGTGATGAGTAATGAGGTTGATCAACCCCACAAATTCCCCCGAGATCCTGAATTCAGGCTATCTTGATTTGCTGAACTCTCACCACCCTTATCTATGTCATTTGATTGGTTCCAACTTAGAGTATTCTTTAACATCAACCTCACTAGTGAATGTTTTATATTCAAGTATTCAAGTATTCCATGTATTCCATTTATTTAAATGTGCTCTGTAGTAGGAGGTAAATCAGACAATCACAATGAGACTCTATTTTAGCTAACAGTTTCCATTAATAAGAGGCAGGAATAACGCGGGAAGAATCAATTACAGTACGTAATATAATGGAGGCTCACTGGTTCCTCCAATCAGGGTAACGTGGCTTATCAAGTTTGACAATTTGCAAATCATAATTGTGCTTCCTTTGAGGAATTCTGTTACGAGACGAAAACCATTGATCGTCTTGGAACTATGTCTTTATACTCGATGTCATTACCCTTCTTTAATTCTTCACTTACTCAATGACGGAGAGATCTATTCGGTATCTCATCTTGCTTCAGTCTTTAGCAGGAGCCTAATTTATCTTCATTTCTCATTTCATTTTTCATTTTTCATTCCGTTCCGTTTACTTTTCTTATATCTTATACTTCATACTTGCTAGTCTCGGAGATAATCCTCAGATACCCTGATAAGCATATCTCGTGCGTTCCTCTTCCTATCTATTCCTTGCCAGATCCGCCCTTTGAACGAATGACCGCTAACTATGGCTGCCACTTACAGTAGGAGCGTGGAGGTGTCAAATCGTAGACGCCCCTTGACCCAACTAGTCGGCGATATTTACGAATTGCAATCCATTATTATTTTTACACTATCTCCCTCTCTCTCGATTGCCTATCTCTGTCATGGCTACCGTTATCACGATCCAGCCCTCCGGTCCCGTTACCTCACCGGCCTATACTCAATCCCATTCCCCATCAGACCAACTCCTGGCCCAGTCGACATCCACTCCTAATCTCTCTCCATCCCCTATCTCCGTCAATTCCACTCTTCCCCACGTTTTGCATCGGAATGAACCCAGCTGCGACGCCTGTCTACGTAGAAAGAGCCGTTGCGCTATGAAGGAATCTGTCAATAAATGTTACTCGTGTGACTTCCACCGCCAGGATTGCACATTTACAGGCTACGAGGTAGCGGAAAAGAAGAGGAAACTGGAAGATTCACAGGATGTGGATTCTGTAAAACGGTTAGTTTAGACTTTTAGCATTGGTACGTTGGCATACTGACCCTTGCCCTAGTCCCTACATTGCACCCTCCTATCCCATTCCTGAAAACCATATCACTCGACCAAAACAGACCAGTGCTATGATCCGTCCAGGTTTCTTTAATCAAACCACCCAGAATATTGGTCTGACCACCGAACTGGAACCAAAACTACTAGAATATCTGCCATTGGACGAATACGACGAATGTACAGTATCGAACTCCCGCATCCGAAAGTGCGCAGACGACGATTTCAGTTTTATGCGTGTTATGGATACCGTATCGATCGGAGACTCGCACGCAATGTCACTGGATGCTATCGAGAGCCTGGTTGCTCCATATGGCTCCACTTTGATCGAGAAGTTCTTTGAGCACGTGCACCCTTCCTTTCCTATATTGATGGAAGATGCTTTCCGTCAGTCATATCGCGAACGTCGTCAACTATTACCTATGCTTTTGGCTGCTGTGTATCTGTTGACCTTGAAGTTTGTGGATTTTAGCACCACTTCGCAGACCGCTAGACGACCAGATGCTGCCCGCTTGGAGAGTTTGGCGCTGAAATTGCTCATTGAATCTCTTCCCTTCCCCAGCATCTCCACCATTCAAGCCGGTTTGTTGTTGACGCAAAAGTCGACACTGGCAACCGCATCGCTGAATGGTCAATTAGTCACGGCTGGCTTTGAACTTGGTCTACATCAGGATTGTACCAACTGGCGGATGAAGACTTGGGAAAAGGGTCTGCGGAAACGTCTGGCCTGGGCTTTGTATCTACAGGACAAGTGGTCTTCGCTTGTTCATGGTCGCCCTTCACATATATTTGCATTTAATTGGACCGTAAAGGACCTCGTGGAACAGGACTTCTCGAACGCCTTCGCGTCTGGCACCGACTCTTCTCATGACGATGAAACTGTTGGTCATGGCCCCCTTCTCTTCTGCCACATGGTGGCTCTAACGACCATTCTGTCGGATATTCTGGACCGCTTTTACACATTACGAGCCATTGAAGACTTTGCCGCTGCTGGAAACCAGCGAACACGCTTGATACTGGAAAAGGCCAAACCAGCACAGATCTGCCTGAAGGAGTGGTTCTCATCCCTGCCAGCATCGCTCAAAATGGAGTCCTCAAACGACGATCTGATCGAGACCATCACCGACGAAAATGCCCGCAACGGTGCCCTCCACCTCGCTTATTTCGCCACCGAGATCACCCTGCACCGATGCATCGTCCGCTCTCTCGCTACAGACGGAACAGACTCGTACCTCGGTCACATCTGTCGATCAGCAGCGAAGACCCGCCTAATCTCCGCTATGGATTTTGTCAACAGACTCCGACCTGTACATTTACGATCCTTTTGGCCCGCGTCCGCCCGCACCAACTTCTCACTGATCGGCTCATTTGGCATGCTGCTGCGCATCTCTGCACCAACAAACGAAGAAGCTGAGTTCTACCGTATCCGACTCTGCGAATACCGCTGGACTCTAGGTGTTAGCCACAAGAATGCTGAGTTCATGGGCTTTGCCTTGGAAAGTCTGGACAACGCCACAACCCTCAACCAACACGTTCCCCAGAAACCAGGTATCGAGGAGTTAATGGCAACAGCAGCCAAACAGCCCGTCTCCCGTCTCCCAACCACAACTGCAGCCTCCTACGAGGAGGTCATGGGTGATGTAGTTGGCGTCATTGCCGGAATATCCGCTTCGTCTTCTGTCATCTCTGGCCTAGCTTCTCCAGCCACGTCGATGAGTGAAATGGACGAGAATGATACACCAGCCCTTATCTAATACATCTCTTTCCCCATTCCTCCCATCATATCTATCCTCCCTTCAGCCCCTTTGATTCCCCCCTTATTCTTCCTCATTTTTATCTTCTGATGTGCTGCATGACACTTCTGCATGGCGTTTTCATGGAGTGGAATAGCTCCCAAAATTTGTTTGAAGCGCATGATTCTGTTGGTGTTTTTTTCTATTTTATTATTTTTATGTACAGGACCGGTCTGGAGACCGCGTATGAATGATGAATATCTAAGTTACCTTTTTCAATCAAGCACATCTTGAACCTTCGAATGTCGTTCGTTCGTTTCAATGATCATTCTCTGAATCTTTCTTTTACGTATCCTGCCGTTGGTCTATAATGGCACGTGTACCTGGCTCTTGATAGGGATTGAGATGGACGACTGAAAACAACTGGTACCATTCAAAGGTATTTAACAGTGTAATAGGGTGCGGTCAGGTTATCAATAAGGACAATCATGAGAATGCTAACCTGAATACGGTTAGCGTGGGCTTTGTAAATCTCATGATCTAGGTGGATATTGGGAGATGATATCTTAAAGTATTCCTATTCAGCAGTATCTAGGTAGGCATGGATTACAAGTTAAATCATCTGTAATCGGATTCAATAAGTGAAAAGCTCTAAAACTAACTCCTGCAGTGATTCAGTGGGCGGGCTTCAAGGTCTATGCCATTGAAGTAGAGGAAGCCCATCATTGGAGAAGATGATGATTCCTTAACACGACTGCACAATGACCTCTATGATGCTGGCGTTTCCCAGTACACGTTGCCCACTATTCTTCATAGGCTCGTGAATTTGGAGTAATGGTGTTTCTCTCATTCAGCTCTTTCAAAAAAAATAGATATGCTTTGCCCTGGCAACATAAAGTCGCCATTTGATTGGTTTCTTACCTACACAACTTATCTCCGTATCGCGTGCTGATGATTTCCCCTCACGATAACTGTAACATTCGAATGTTGCTGATCTCCTTTTGATTCCACCGCTATCACGAATTCAATTACCCCAAGAACTATTTTTGTTACTAATATTGAGCCTGTAATCGATTCGAGAGCCTCGAAGTGGTTGCCAACGGAATTGTACTGGCGAAATCGAGTTAAGCCGATTGAATTTCATGATCGCTTCGCTCTTTTTTGTAAAGATCTAGAAAAAGTCGCTGCGGCCACCATCACCCACCCCAATGCTGAAATTTATTCTAATCCTTCTCGTGGGTACAACCCATGTTGCCAGAGCGGCTGACGCGCAAGTGGTTTTCGCTCCTGCGTCCAAGACTCCGAGTGCGCACGAGCACAAAGTTGACGAGGCCATTACTGCAGCTTTGAAAGCGCATTCGGATCCAGTCGCGGCACTTGTCTCTTTGAAACCTGAAACCGAATTGCTCCTTACTCAACCGCGTCTCTTGCATGTCCTGGGCGATGACTCCAAGGCACAATGGATGACAGAAGGAGACAAGCTGCGCCTCCGTAGACACGGAAAGAAGTTCTTAGACATTACCGATCATGAAGAGTTCTATGCTGAGCAGGTACATGACTTGACGGCTGGCAAGCCTCGTGGGTTTCCTCTATCTGTGTGATCCTCGATCAACTTATGTTTGACTGACCATGAGTACTAGACCTCCCCGACCTGGTCCATGAAAGCCTTATCCGGCCTCTCTTCCCAAAGATTGACCAACAGCGTATGGCTGATGTTCTCTACCACATGACTGGGTACTACAACCGGTACTATGGAGATATCCATGGCGAATTGAGCTCCGAATGGCTTCATGAGCACATTGCTGAGGTATCTCACCTCAACACCTGCCTGAATACAGGATGAACTGACGCGGATTGAAAACCAAGATTATCGCCAAATCTCCATTCCGTACCCATATCTCGCTCGAGTATTTCACCCATCCCTTCCCTCAGTCATCGATCATTGCTCGGTTCGAACCCAAGGTCCGCAATGCTTCTGCCCCATTGACCATCATCGGTGCACACCAGGACTCAGCCAACTATCTCTTCCCCCTCCTGCCAGCCCCTGGTGCGGATGACGACTGCTCGGGTACGGTGAGTATCCTGGAGGCCTTCCATCTTTTGGCCGAGAGTGGATACACGCCTAAGAATGGCCCTGTCGAGTTCCACTGGTATGCAGCCGAAGAGGGTGGTTTATTGGGCAGCCAGCGTATTGCCCGCTACAAGAAGGAGCAAGGCACGCGAATCGGTGCGATGATGGAATTTGTAAGTTGTGCTGTGGAACTCGCTCACCAGCCTGCAAGTAGTATTTGTTAATGCGAATATTTCTTCACGTACAGGACATGACAGCCTTTGTTGCCCGCAACGCGACCGAGACTATCGGATTTATATCGACCCAGGCTGACGCGGCTCTTACCAACTGGACCGTGAGTTTGAGCGAGAAGTACATCTCAATTCCCGCGGAGATATATGATCTCGGACCGTAGGTTGACCTTTCTTCTTTTTTGGCTTGGGGGTTCCGAATATTGACAGAATAAGGTCCGCTGGCTCCGATTACATGTCATATACCCTACTCAACTACCCGGCTGCTATTGCCTCGGAAGGAAATCCCTTAGCGGGGGGCAATTTCCCTGGTGAGTATGATCCCTATATTCACGGGAGTCGCGACACCATGTGGGTGAATGATGAAACGGGCTATTTCTCTATTGATGTAAGTCATCTTCCACTTGTGGATTGGGAATAAACTATTGACGTTCAGCGACAGCACATGGCACGATTCACCGAACTAGCGATTGCATTTGTGGTGGAACAGGCTGGTTGGAACAATGGATGGCGGTAAATCAAATCAGGGCCCAAGATATGTACAGCATAGAGGTCAAGCCCCAATGGGTTGTCGCTTGGAATAAATTTGGAGCCCCCACTATCTAAAGACCATAGATTCTGCTATATGGGGGTCCCGCTATGGATAGTGTGAATAGTGTATTCTACTTGGAAGGGAAGTGTTGAATATCAAGAAATTTCAGTATTTGTGTTTTGACAGAGATTCAATCTTAGGCGACTGGCCCCTAAGAAGCTTATAACTGTAAAAAACTGAAGACTATAAGTTTTGCCTCTATACTGGAGGAGACTGGCTTTTCTTGGGATCTGCATTTCGGTGTATAAAGCAATGAGTACTAAAAATCTCAGCGGGCTCACCCGTCCTTATTCAACCCCATCTGTTTCACCATATTCTCAATACTGCTCACCTGAATCCTTACCATAAGGTTTTGTTGCTGCTTTTGGGCGAAGTGAGTGCTAAGAACTTCCCTGGTTTTGGCCGCGTTATATACCAAGTGGGCTTAAGTACGACTGAACGGACGAGAAACCCTGTTGCCACACCCTTTGTTCGAATGTATTGGGATACTTCAGGAGAGAAATTGTATAGATCAAAATGTGGGCAGGTATACTAATTATTACTACTGCTAGTTAAATATATACATACCTAAGATATTAGAAAACGTTAAATCATCTTAATATTAGACTAAAGCTGGTACTAACAACACACTAGAAGAACTGTCGTATGATGCAGGCACAACATTGATCACGACCGTGCGCACATGAAACTAATATCTCTCCAATTCCTCCTTAGTCCAATTCCACAGCCTCTCAGAAAGTACATCATTCTTCTTGTTGCCACCTAGCTTATGATCAGCCAACTTACCCACAGGTTCATACCAGTGGCCATTCTCTATATCTTCCCGAGGAACCGTAGCTGCCCAAATTTGGGTATATGCACCATGCTCTGGCGCAAGAAGCTTCCCACCCGCCAGCATATAGAGAAAGACCCTGTTGAAAACGCCACAATTGCCAACTAGATCTGTACCCACGATGCCGGGGTGGATAGACACCGACAGAATGCTAGGGTATCGACGGGCTAGCTCGCGTGCATAGAGAGCAACAGCCAGCTTACTCTGTCCATACCTCTGCCAAGAACCTCCAACAGCAAAAGATTGGACTGTTTTAAGGTCGCTAAAGATGATACCACCCCGTGGGTGCATCTTCAGCGCTTCGGAGGTAAGGAGCAAAATGCGAACATCGCCAACTTCCTTTGCTGTTTTCTGTAGCAATGGAAGGAACTTTTTGATCAGGAGTGCGTGGCCCACGTAGTTTGTGCCAAACTGCACTTCGTAACCGTCGGATGTAAGACCGGGTGGCGTGGCCATGATGCCGGCATTACACATGAGAATGTCGAGTCGTGGGACTTGAGAAATGAATCGCTCGGCTGCTTCTTTGACGGATGAAAGGGATGCCAGATCACATTTAATGAATGAAACCTCTGTTTTGGTCCCGGTTTCCTTGATCTGTTCGATGACTTTCTCTGCGCCTTTCTCATTACGTCCACTGATGTAGATATGGGCGGCATCGTGTCTTGCCAGCTGTAAAGCTGATTGTGCTCCCAGGCCATTTGTTCCTATTCATGCTGTTAGTTCTCTATGTTGGCGGTATTCATGGATGATTAGTTTAAATTACCTCCGGTGATAAAGATAACCTTTCCAGCAAGATTTGGGATCTGGTTAGGGCTGAAGTTACGATTACACATCATGCCGGTGCACTGAATCAATGACTGAGTTTTCATCTGCATAAAAGAATGATTCCAAGAATTCCAAATATGGGAATAGGATTATTTATGCTATGAGCGAATATTATCATATGATAATACTCGCTGTATTTCGGATGAACTTCAACGTTCCCTGCGGTGGAGGTGTTGCGACGGCGGGACGGGCCGACGGCTTATTACCAGCGGAGAGGAACCTTTTCATCCAAATCAAACATGCTAATGAATTGCAAAAGTTTGTTACCTCGTGTAGTAGGGAGCCCTATGCAGCAATACGTAGTATTCAGGAAAGCGTTCTGCGTTGCAAAGGCGAGTTATACCATTTATCTAGAAGTTGTGATACTTACAGAATGGACACCTTTACACACCTCTTCACTTTTTGACTCCCTACTTTCATTGAGCTTTCTTTTGTGGTTTTGGTTGGTTTTCTTGGCTGAATCGACCTGCACGTCCCTTGCTGCCTAGAGCGTTCCCCGTTTCACTCGATAGCTCGGCGAATGTTGCTTTTGTAGTGGATATTTTATTTTTGCCAGAATCCAGTCAGATTAAGCTTCCTTCTACTGGTGGTATGCGGTAGAAGCCCTGCCGTATCTGATAGGAAAAGGCGCCAACCTCGAGCTTCGGGAGAACCATGGAAGACCCCGTTGCAAGTTGCATTAGACTCGTCAGGTTTTAGAGAATTCTGGAGAGAAGTTGTCGACCTCTTGATTGACAGAGGAGCTGATGTGAATTCTGCGGATGATGGGGGTAAGACTTGTTTATCGAGGTTGTCAATCAAACAACTCATAGCTTATAGCGCTGTCAGCGCAGCGGCTGTCTTTCGTGTTATTGCGCCGATGCAACCTGAAACCTTAGAAGTTCTTCTGTCTCATGATGATACTTCTAATATGCGCAAACCAAGGCCTCCAACAAGTTGAAAAGGCAGCCAATCGAGGACTCCGAGATGTCTACATTGCTATATGTCAGGATAGTGACCCTAATACAAGCCTGAATTTCAAGGCCATGAAATGCGCGTGATGGAGCGACTTCTTAGCCATGGTGCAAACCTGTATTCCACTTTTTCCAAGCACATTCAAGTTTCAGGAGACATGCTAAATGATGAAGAAGCGGAGGAAAGATGGATAACACGAAGCACCACTGGTTCCCATGAGATTATGTCTAGGTCGCTCTGTGCCAAACCGATATTCGGCCTTCCATCGTTGGATTTGGAGGCCCGTGACGCAGATTATTGCACCTTACTTTTAGCTGCATCTAAAAGCTACTCGATCAATCAGACCACAGTTGAAAGCCGGCAATATCAAAAAGCTATAAAGAATGCATTACATGACCTTATCGATAGTGGGACCAATGTGACGGCAAAAGGAAGAACAATTCCTCATCATCTCAAAAGCCCATACACTGAAGCTATTCAAGATATCTTTGTAAGAACCCTGACATTGCTCCTCAGTGAGAAAGCTGTTGAAGCACCCCTACACTACGTGGTTTGTTCGCATACGTCGAAATTCTTCTAGTAAATGGGTCTAATTTTCTCAAGCGGGATTCAAACGGGGACACAAATCTTCATTCACTGGCTGGCATCAATGTGAATCTGTTGATTGGTGGTGAGGGGGCTAGAGGGCTTTGACAGATTGTTTTATATTCTTGGTGTAGCTGGGTCTCAATCCAATGGCTGAGGATGCGCAGCTGCACATAATTTTGGATGCTGCAGCTGCTTGTTGCAAGGAGCATATCTTGCAGGTCTTTGAACGCAAGCCAATGGAGTAGTTCAGAATGCTTTTTGAGCTAACTATAGCTCCTCTATGTACCTGATTTGTTCTTTCTAATATAAACTCCAGTGGCGAAGGCTACGCAATTGACATTATGGCTATTATATTCCACTTCCTATTAAACATGTAACGAAATAATGTCAATGAGACAGCTGGAAAAGCCCACTCTTTGTTTAAATCACTATTGCAAAAGGTATAATAACACCATGCCCAATAACATATTCATCAGTTCCATGCATATTTCTTGCCAAATATCGAGGACTCTGAGACGGAGATTGTATATTCAGCTTAACAGTTCCATACCGAGAGTCTGAATGCAATCATTCTGTCACATTCAAATAACGCGGAAAATGCCCTTTTTGCCCTGTCGAGTCTTCTTAGTAGTGTATCTGATTTGAGAAACCCAATGGGAATGGATGGATTCGAGGTAGTAAGATTTGAGGAGTGCCTGGAAAATGTAAATATTCACGTATATTTTCACATGGTAGATTTCTTTGGTGTGATTTGAGCCAGTTGCATGCTAGTAGTGCCTGCCTTATCTACTTAAGTCTGTTTATTCCCTTCTACCTCCCTCTCCTCTTCAACCATCTATTCCATCCCCCATTTTCTACTCTTGAACTTTTCATCTCTACAAGGCTATCGAATGGTAAGTCCAGGTGTTGCCTTCTAATATAATCTACCAATCTTCCTGTCAAATTTGATTGACTGCCACAAGACTTGTCAATTTCGACTGACTGAAGAAATAGGTATTCTGTTTACAATGCCGCCTCCATGGGCACGCTGTGGAGCAGTGCCCCCAGGCCAATCTCAATCTGTTCTATCTTAGGAACGTCTTGATTCAACCTGGTACCCAGGACTCTTCTCTTGGACAGCTGACTGCTTTCTATATCCGAAATGTGATGATCCAGCCCGGTGGGCGACACCCTCCGCGCCCCAGACGACGTCGCGTTGATCGTGCTCGACAGACCGCAGCTACAGAATTTGGTACCACCACTGTTACTCCTGCTCCTGTTTCTCAGAATTCTCCAGGTTCTTATAACATCTCAATCGATGCTACTCCTGCCAGTTTCTCCCGGACTTCTGCTGCTCTTGGTGGTGGTGGAAGCTTTGGAGCTATCCAAGCTGGCGGTTCAGTTGGACGTAGAAGCCGGGAAGCTCCCTACCGTCCCCGCCGTCCTACTCACCGTCGTCGTCGCCGTAGTGATCGTGAACTCCGTGGACGCCTTGATTATCGTCGTGACCTTGGACGTCGTGGAGGCCTTGGAGCTCCCTACAGTGGCCGTGGAGGCCTTGGTGATCGCAGCGGTGCTCCAGTCGCTGGCACTGGTGCTGGCGCTGGCCAGAGTGGTGAGCTATCCTGATTATTCTTTTGCCAAAATAGTACTAATGTAATATATAAATAGGACCCTCTTCCCCAGCGGCCGCAACCCCCCATAACGAGGCGAACCTGAATTAGGGTGGCAAGAGCCATTTGTGTATTTTTATCAGATGCCAAGTTGTGAGGGTGGCCAGAAGAGCTGTTTCTTCATTGTTCCCTTACAGTTATCGCCAGATGGGTTGACATTCAATATTCAATGTCATAGAATAGCAGAATATGACCTTTCGTGGTACTCATGTACACCACGTCTTTCAACCGAATAGACTTGAGTCTTCCGATATATATGGCCTGGCAATTGCAGGTAGCTCTGAAGAAAAGGCGTGATGTCTGGTCTATATCTTTTGGGAAGCCTGTGAGTATACTCTGAATATCCTTGCCATGAACCATGGACTTGTACAGCGTTTGCATGATTTCCATTCTCTGGGTTAAAAGCTTCGACTTTAATAGCCTTGATGACTTCACTTATGGCTGTATTGAGCCATCGGCCTGATCTTCTGATGATCAGTCAGTTGGAATTAGTTGTGCTTGTCTACCTACTTTGCGATCTCTCTTTTGGTGGCTACACTACAAATAGAGGAATAACTCAAGAGCCAGTGTTTCCTCGATTATTCCTATAATGAGTCGTTTTCTCATATATTCAAATATTGAATGGAGATGAGAAGACAATTGGACCCGAAGATGGTTTTGTTCAAGATCAGATGAAAGGACCTTTTTCCGAGGCGCGAGGAGACTTTCAACTTCAAAATAGCAATTTATCAATAGAACAGGAGACGAGGACTTCCATTCCTGAAATATTTCAAAAAAGTGACTCCGAGAGATATACTCCACGACCTAAGTCACTTGCTTAAACAAAAGTCCTAATACTGGCGATTGGCGAAAATTTGATATCCCAGCTTCTGACTTCCAAATAACATATTAATGACTGGATCAACTGTCCATTAATATCATGATACAACTCCGGCGTAAAATTCCATTTTCCATAAATGATTTTGAAAAGTAAATATAGAATACAATGCACACAAAGGATTATCGAAAGTCCATTTAGTATCTGTACATGATATGCTGCCTCGGCAAGACAGTTCACAGCCCTCGGCTTGATATATGGGAGGCGCTTTTTGACTATTCGTCACTCTCATTATGACCGAGCCTCAACTTGAGGGGTGTCCTCTGCATCCTCAGTCACTACCGCGCCCTCCTCCAACAACTCCTCGGGAGACTTCACCCGCACTTCCATTACCCGCATGATTGTATAACGGTGTTTGCTCCGGGCCTGTTTTGTGTGTCTCTGTCTCCGCTTGGTCTTCTCCTTGATGCGCAGGGGCTCTGATTCGGTACCGATCACTCGGACCCGGCACTCGAATAGGCGCTCATCAATGTGAGATGCGCCCTTGAGAGTAAAATCACGGGATCCGAGAGCGGTAGCCCGATTGAGCCGCAAGATATCTCCGGTCTTAACCTTGGGCATAAGGAATGGCAAGCGAAGATGATCACCTTCCGTCAAAAGGTAAGGCCGGGCGTGCAGCTCAGCGACAACATAATGTGGTGTCTGGCCGACGAGGTGGGGAAGTTGCGACATGAGAGACTTAGTCACTTGAATGGGAGAGTCAAATGTAGGCGCAACGGGTTGCTTGGAAATTGGGATGTCGTCTGTTTGAGTAATGTTGTTAAAGATGGTTGAGTCGTATGAGAGCGCCTTGGCCGCGTCAGAGGTTTGTGCTTGCGATGTAGCATTCAATGGTGTCTCTGAGATTGGTAAAGGTGATTGAGTCTGAGATTCTTGGAGCGGTGTCCGAAGGAAAGCAGTTTGGTGCAGGCAGGCTCGTTGCGGAAGGGGAGCTGCAGACGAAATTGACGGAGCAGTCCATCGGAGGTCGGAGACGAGACTCCGCAATACGGAGCGTGAGAACATGGTGGATTAATCCTCCTTGTTGACCGAGAGCAATTGGAGGAATGAAAGGGTGCCTTGATGCTTGAGATGCAGAAGCGGTTCTATGTTTCTTCGAGAAAATCCGCTTGTGGCCGCTTTGTCACCCGTAGGTTCACGTGACCAAAAACGCATTAGAGCGTTCGAGGATTGCAAGCCAAGAATTTGGGCATTAGGAAAAAAAGAATCATTCAAAGCATAGAGATTTTCAGATTTGAACAAAGAGGAGAATCTTTATCAAAATTACACCCTATTCTGTAGGAATTTCAACCTATCACTTCTCTAGAATCGCCCGACTCGATCTAGTTGATAAGAGGGTCACGTGAATCGCTATCTTTGCCGCAGAAACAACTTTTTTCACTGCGATTAGATCTGCAGACAAACCCCGTCTCTATCATCTCACCCTCTACACTCTTTGTGTAGTTAATAATCATGGTAAGTCTTCAAATTCCAAATTGAAAATCCCAGTTGCTGCAATATATCAGACTTACTAACAGATTTCTCCGCCTACAGCCTCAGAACGAGTATGCTTCTCCCCGCCAACCACTCTGGTGAAATCTTCGATCCACGAAAAACTGACATTCACCCCAACCAGGTACATCGAGCGCTGGCAGAAGCAGCACGGTAAGCGGCTGGACCACGATGAGCGAGTCCGCAAGCGCCAGGCCCGTGAGGGACACAAGGCATCCTACGATGCTCAGAACCTGCGCGGTCTGAGGGCCAAGCTGTACCAGCAGAAGCGACACAAGGAGAAGATCCAGATGAAGAAGCGTATCAAGGAGCAGGAAGAGAAGAACGTCAAGTCTGCCGCTCCCGACGAGCCATCCAAGACCCCTCTGCCCCAGTACTTGCTCGACCGATCCCAGGCCACCAACGCCAAGGCCTTGTCAAGTGCTATTAAGGATAAGCGTAAAGAGAAGGCGGCCAAATTCGCCGTTCCCTTGCCTAAAGTTAAGGGTATTAGTGAAGAGGAGATGTTCAAGGTGGTCAACACCGGAAAGAAGACTCACCAGAAGTCCTGGAAGCGAATGATCACCAAGCCTACTTTCGTCGGTGGTGATTTCACTCGTCGCCCCGTCAAATACGAGCGATTTATTCGTCCCATGGGTTTACGTTACAAGAAGGCCAATGTCACCCAGTATGCTTACCTCTACCTTTTTTCTGCGTCAAGTGAACGGGAAACTAACATACATACCTTTTCTAGCCCTGAACTTGGTGTCACTGTCCAACTGCCCATCCTTTCCGTCAAGAAGAACCCCCAGAACCCCCTATATACTCAGCTGGGTGTTTTGACCAAGGGTACCATCATGGAAGTGAACGTATCCGAGTTGGGTCTTGTCACCACAACCGGTAAGGTTGTTTGGGGTAAATGGGCCCAGATTACAAATGTGTAAGTTGTCCCTCAAATTCTTCAATAAACCATTCGAGGTTCTGACAACTTTCAAAGTCCCGAGAATGACGGATGTGTCAATGCCGTTCTGCTCGTTTAGAATCATTACACGCCATTCCTCTGTTCATCGCCCCTCTGTCAGACAACATGTCTGTCTTCGATACCACCGTGTCCCGGACACAACTGTGAATGTCTTTCTCGGGGTTCTTTTGGTCAATTTAGACCTAGTTATTCCTTCGGTGTTCCTGGCGCATTTTCATGTTCAAGTGTTTGGTTTTCAGGTGAAAAAGTATCCCAAGTTTAGGCCCCTTGAAGGGCATAGTTAAAAGATATTACATAAATGCATATCAACCATGACTCAAAGAAAAAGATCTTCTTGTTTTTGAAAATGTACAAGGCTGTAAAATCTGAGATATAACAAGGAGTCCTTGTGTGTTATGAGACGAATTGATCATTCAAAAATTGATATTTAACCAAACTAAACCTAAAGCCAAGTCCAAGAAGCTTTAAGAGTCCTCTTTTAATTCATTGCGATGAAATATCAATATCATCATGTTCAAGTCATATACAGAATAAAAATCCACCTCCTGGTAAGCAGAAGTGGCCAATTGCCCATTTGGAGCAAGGATAAGAATGAAAGAGTAAAGAAAAGTGATTAGATCAGACAGATCAACCACCAGTGCGTCCAAAAAAGAATAAAGAAAAGATATAAAAAGAAAGAAAGTCCATCCAACACCAACCAACCAGTCATCAATTCATTCTTACAGGAAATAAAGGGTTCAAACAAAATGGAAACTAAAGTAGTAAAGACCGGACAGGAATGTTAGGAATTTTCTTCTTCCAATGCGGCTTTGATTTTGGCAAAGAATCCAGCAGGCCAAGCCGTCAGCTCTTCTTCCTTTGGAATACCGCGGACCTTGCAGTGGTGGATAACGTTGGCAAGGATGCGACCGAGCATATCTTGTGTGACAGGAACGGCGCCCTCGAGCTGGGCATCAGGGTGCAGGAAGGGATCTCTTGGGCCGAGCATTTCTTCAATGGTTGGACGAAGAGTCTGGTCACGCTGAAGGCAACGTTTCAAGGTCCGGATCAACCCAGGAGGGACAGGGAATCCGCCGACACCAAAGGCTGGGAAGTCGATCTGCACGCGGGGGTTGGGGATTGCCATAATTCGTTCGTAATATTTGGCGATTTTTGCAAATGGAGGTTGGCCATACACCATTTTATACAATATGCAGCCCAAACTCCACACATCGCTGGGCTTACCCAGCTTCATAACTTTACCAACACTGGACGGCAGGCCAAGTGAGGCATTCGAGTCGACCAGAGCTTCAGGAGACATGTAGTTGGGGGTTCCAACTTGTTGTTCTCGATGAACATTGACAGTATTATCTTGGATCGCATTCGCGATTCCAAAGTCGATCAGCTTCAGCCGCCCTTGAACCATGAGGAAGTTGGCAGGTTTCAAATCAGAGTGTACAATATTGAAGTTGTGTACAGCTTGAACACACTCAAGCATCTCCTTCCAATAAAAGCGAGTGAAGTTGATATCAAAGATAGCGTCTTCGGCGTTGAGACGGTATGTGAGTATTTTCTCCAGATCAGACTCGCCAATCTCCATGAGAACACTCAGGCAGTGTTTTTCCATGTTGAGCTCCCAATCAAACAGTCGCACCACGCGGTCGACATTTTCAAGCTTTTTCAAAAGATCAATTTCACCTTTATAGCCAGCCAATGTTACTGGGTCCACGTCTTCCAAATTCACTCGCTTGAGGGCAAAGATCTTGTAGTTTTCTGCCATGACGCGATAAACACGGGAGCTGCCACCACGGCCGATGCAATCAAGGCGGGTAAAATGTTTGTGATTGATGGTGACTTGTGTTCGCTTCTTGCGGGACTGCGAGGTTGATGCGCCAGCAGTTGCAGTGGCAGTTTCAAGAACGGACATTTTCGGTGGTGGAGGAGCTGGCCTATGAGGCGTGTTATTACTTCGAGCCGCAAGAGCCTTTCGTGAAGTCCCTGACGGAGTCTCTACGGGTTCATTTTTGTGAGTATCGTACATGGATGACATCTTCTCGGGCTTATCCAAGAAATTCAACGCTTGTGGCTTAGTTCGCCTGGATGTTGATGGCAGGTCATTTTCTTGGTCTTTGGCTGACGGTAGCGATGGTATAGATGGCACCTTGAATAGCGGTTGTTCTCTTGCACTTGATGGCCGTGGAGAATGTTCTGAGGAGGCGGGTGTTGATTTGGATTGGGATCCGTATGATTTTGGAGATGAAGAGCGTGAAAACAGACCTTCGCCCCTAGAACTTCTTGCGGCTTGATCGTACCGGCGGGATTCTTTCTCCTGCACCGGACTGGGGTCTGCCCACGATACCTTATATGTAGAAGGTTTTGACAATCCATGAGGTTGATAGTCAATGTTTCCATCTTCACCTTCCCCATCCACGTTGTCTCTACCCTCGTGGAGAAAGTCCTCTTCGTTATTTTCCTCACTCTGTCTGCGCAGGACCCCCCTCCGAGCAGGTCCATTCAAAAATGTGCCAGTGAGTCGTCCAACGCGCTTGATTCGCAGCGAGCTTTGGGGGCCAAAGTCATCCCCGTTTCGACCTCGTAAAACGGAGGATGTGCCAATTCGAGACGCTGGGTCGTCTTCGTAATGCAATTTGTGATCACTACCAGATCGGTCGCCGCTCCCGTACTCATCTCCAGAGTTCCGCTCAGACGACCGCTTTGCAGAGGGCGAGACTGAAGCTGGTGGCGATCGTGAATGGCTATGCGACGTGCTGATCCGAACACTTCGGGGCCGGGGGGCAGGGGTAATAAAGTCATTAGGGCGATCCTGGGGCTCGTATTCGGCACTCTGGCTGTTGGAGAGTGGGGAAGACTCGCGCGAGGACCTTGAGTTGGATGATAGCGCTCCAATTCGGACGACTCGTGGCGCAGGGCTGCCACTAGAGCTGTCATGTGGCGACGAATTGCGCGGCGATTGGCTCTGTCTTCTGAATCCGGCCGCAGCTCGTCTCTCATATGCGGCATGTCCCCTCTGAAGATGAGACGAAGAACCCAGACCGTCGCCATCCAAAAGCGCTTTTACTGATGCACTAAACTTGGGCTCTGGTACTTCATCATCAGAGCTGTCACCAGGAGAATAGTGTCGGGAGGTTGATATTTTGGAATCTGCTTGTTGGAAGATTGGGGAAGCCCGTCTGGAACCCGAACGTGAAACCGCAGATCGGGACATTGGTCGCGAATGCTGGTTAAGATGACTGTGGTAGGCTGGATAAATCGTATTCGGGGATGCCATGTCGATTGGTGCACTACATTGAAGCTGAGGATCAATGAGGCCCTTGGCAACTCGATGTTGTCGAACTTTGTTGTTTTTAATGTGGGAAGGTCCATTGATCTGGAAGTTCCAGAGCGCGCTATATTGATCACGTGTTTTTGTCGGTTGCCACAGCAATGGCCACAACAAAGAATACCTGACCCCTTCATTAACATTTCAGTCATTCCAAGATATTATTGATGGCTCATATTTGCAATCAATAATAAACATGTATCAATCTTGGCAGATAGTTACCTTCTTGAGAGAGCTGACTACCTTCATCATTGCCTCTAGGGTTAGATCTTAGCAATACCCTTCACATATCCCTGCCTCCATAGCTCCGCATACCTAAGTATCTAAGTAGCGATTTCATTGAATTATTAGAACCAAAATGAGCGGCCGTTAAGAGACTCGACAATACCTAGGTAGTGCAGCCCTGGAGGTGCCACCTAGGCAGGGTTGGAATATTCAACAGATGGTAATTTTTGATCGCTCCGGCTATATATAATGTTTGGTATCTGCCCAGGTGGAACGAACAACCTTCGAAACCCACAATCCATCCACCTGGGCATCATGAACAGTAAAAAACCCACATGCCCAGGCGTATGAGCTCTAGTACTCTGGTAGTGCACATGGTTTACTCGGGAAGGGTTGCCCTTACTTAGGTATTATATACCCAGGTGCCCGGCATTCATCCCAACTGCAGCCATAGAAATTTATTACATCACCCGAGTAGTACCTATCTACCTACTGTAGTGGGGAGGCAGACAAGTGGCAGTGTGGCCTGACTAAGCAGGATGTGTATATAAGTAATAGTTATGTTTTAGAGATCAGACCATCAGACTTCTTCTCCTCTGAGCTCCCAAGTCTCCTTCTTCGTCTCCCACTACCCCTCCGATCCCTGCGCCCATCTGGGGAGTATCTGGTTTCGCAGACCAATGCAATACGGTGGCCCCGTTCCCCATTTCACTACATAGGTAAATGAATAAATACTTATTTAGTAGTCATTTGAAACTTGGAACCTCTTAGGGTTCATTTGTAAGTATTTTGAATGGGCATTGGCCGGGCTTTATCCATAGAGTCTACGGATAGGACGGCATCGGGAGATACTACGTAAGAGATGCATGCACAGTCTTGAAACTAATCAACTTCGATAATTTGGAACCTTGGAAGTGGTACATGGGTTCGTTTAAATGCTAGTGCCTGACACTACGTAGCCGGACCGCTACCGCCTTCGAGGTAGCTGCCCTTCACATTTACGGCAGACTACATCTTGGACTTCTATTCAATTCAACTTTTTAAACCAAATGATGTTTGAAATTATATGGGAACCAATCGATTAATGGATTAGTTTAATATGAGCTGTCAAAGTTGATTAAGACTAGATAGAGCATACCGCCAGGGCTAGGTACGAAAACTTTCTACCGACCTCGGGGTCTAAGGTTATCCAAGCCGTGTAGTATACAAGTTTCCGGAAGTTAAACAGAAAAACATTCGGAGAACCCCGGAGCTAACTAAGTCCTTACCTATGGAACCTCGACCTGGAAAGAAACATTTCAAGGTGACTCTAGGGCTTATTACAAATATGTATGAAGTAGCCCTGACATTAGGCTCACTGGTGCTGAAGATCTGGACAGATGGTCTGATTCCAGCACATCTGACCACTTTTATTTATAATCATTTGGGTACCTGAGAGAATTTCCGAGTGCTATGACGGCCTTCAAAGGTTCTAGACCTAAATATTCAAACTTTTAAACTGTCCACACTGGTTCATTGTTAGCTTCTTCGTACCTTTATCGTATAGGTACCAATAGTACCTCGGAGTACACCCACGGAGTTAAATTCTTCGAACCTTGAACGGCTCTAAGCGAACCTTAGAAGTCACGAGATCTCTAGATTGACTTTAATGATCTATTAAAAGCTACCCCCCATCATGGAGGCAGCCGCATACTCTTCCACAGCCTTGTCCGCCCAGATACCCGATTTTTCAACATTCAAGTACTATGTAAATTAGGGTTTTGAGGCTGATTCCAAGGGCCTTCAAGGTTTCTTTCTCGGTCTTCACCTACGTCGTAACTGGGCATTAGTGAACTCAAAATACAGGGCTGAATTAATACCCATGGATGGCTTTCGCTTAGCGTACTGGTATTAACGTTTTCTTCTAGACCGCCTGGAGAACTATACTGATATCGGTGAAAAAGACGGCAGGATATGAGCTCGAATTCTACTAGGTACGAATACGTCAAGGAAAGATAGTCGACAGTCATGTGGCTTCTTTGTGTCAAGCTCGGGCTAACATTCATGCATTATCTAGATGTACCAGGGTTCTGACTACTATTAGTCGTTTCAAGTTCCTTCGCAATACTGGAATAGACTTATAAGCTATTCTACTAATAACCATAAGCTATTTATGGTTGAAATGTAAAACCGGCTCTCCAATCTTTGGTCGTTTTTAATCTATTTTCTCCTACGTCGTTGCCAGATCCCAATAAATGGGAAGCTGCAGGTACAAAAACAAGGCCGGGAGTAGTAATTGGTGCGACCCACTTTAAGAGGCCCCGCATCAGCCCATTCCATTCTAGTCTTCCTGTGTGTAATCAGGGGCAACAAACAAGGCTGGAAGGTGTGCCCCCTGCGTTTATACATAAAGGCTGAAAATTTGAGTTGTATTCAATGCAGGCTAGCAGTATGTAATGGAGAGAGCACATTATGAGACCCGTATAGTGATAGGACTGGAAATAATAGACGAGCTGATAAAGTGTTCTCCGTATTTTGAAAACTCAAATGATCGACAAGAAAATCGCCGATGTGATCGAATTTTCGGATGTATAACCTAAACAAGTAGTTCCACTGAGCTTTGAGCTTTGAGCTTTGAATCTTTCAAGTTTGAGAATCAAGAATTAATGTGTATAACCAAAGATCTAAAATCCTCTGACGTGACTACAAGTGAAACAGATTCATACACTTGACAAGAAGCTCCGTTTCTTTAAATAGCCAAGTTGTTTGAATGCATTGTTGACGGGTTAGAGATTAGTACGGAGTATGATCAGTGCAGACGGGATCTTCCGTCGGATGCTGTAGAAGGATATGGAGAGAAAAAGAAAAAAACATCAAACATGGACTAAAGGAGCTGGGGTTATCCACTTGGGTTCGTACAGAATTGCAAATCAGACTCCTCGCAATTTTGACTCGAGAGGATCAAAGTTCGGAAGTCTCGGCAAAAGGCTGGTGTTTTCTATATTTTTTGAGGGGAACTGACGAAACTTCAGTGGCTGAGACATATTCAACAATGTTATGGATTGTTCATTACCCTGAGAAGCTTAGCAAAGATCCTGAAACGTGAAATGCTTTAATAGCACGTTGAAATGGCCGAGCCCTGAAACTTAGATCACCCAAAACAGGTATCACCGATTTAGGGCGAACCACTGAGAAAAGGGTCAAAGTTACTTCCAGGTTCTCCATAATTTGCGGAGAGACTATACTTGTTTCAGGTAACTAGTCCGTAATAGCACACAGTAAACAAAGAGGGGGCCACTAGAACTGTTAGAAGAGAACGGTATATTCAATCCTTTACTCCGAGTCACACTGTGCCGGAATCTGTAAAACAATAGATGTTAGATTTCGGGAAACCTGCCCCTGAGGCCAAGGAAAATACTAAGTAGACATTGGAACACGCTAATGATTAGTGTCAGGGACGGATTTCAAGCACCTCGTACGTTCGGATAGAATACCCCAAGTGGAGATCGCAGTCTGAGCTGCATGAGGGACGTCAAATATTGTTCCAAAGTTGAATAACTCTGAGTCTGTGCCTCCATGTTGATCCAAGTACGTAGTAGCATCTAGACTATTCTAAAACTAACGAATCTGAGTCTTTCGAGACTTATCTGTGGAATGTAGTTACGAAGTAAAATGCTGTAAAACAGTACTTAGTATCTCCATCGTGGAGAATAGAAGGTCCATGGAATCTCTCAACTGCAGTCTGCAGCTTTCCGTTTTATTAGTTCTTCATTTGATTTATCGCATGGTAGGGATTGCACACGAGGGGAAATATCGAGAATGACAGAACACATAAGTTACTTAGCTAATATCAGAACATCATCAATTAATGGTAATATCAAAGGCTACAGTAATGATTTATGGGTTCTATTCTTATTATAGTCCGTAAGTACTTACTGAATCTCCATATTAATTCGTACCGTAACTAGTTAACAGTTTGCGTGTTTTGATATTTTGATATTTTGATATGTCTATTTTCCCAATTGGGATCTAAACTAGAAGAAGAACAGGTCTCCACTAAAGACCCTAATTCTTTAGTTTTCAAGGATTTCAAGGATTTCAACGTTAGTTAACTGCTTTGTAAATCGGAAAAAGGGATAAACAAGTTATTTCGGGAGCCCGTCAAAGCCGTTGGTGGGTCTTGACCTACATTACCCCTGGCTATCTATCTCATGTTTGAATTGATTGTTTGTTATGTTCGTAAATGCGTACCTGCAGTGCGTGGAGTTCGTTGAATCGATTGTGTCGGTTTGCCTTCACTCCCCCCTTTTTTTTTTATATCCCCTGAACCTGTGTGTATCCGATTACCATCCAATAGTACCTATTACGCTGGGCAGTATTCAAACCAGATCTCTTAACCTAAACCTTCTCTAACAGTTTTGCCACAGATACACGGCACGATGTGGATGACGGGTGTTTCGTCTCAAATACATCGTGAGATATCACTGGTCAAGAGATCCATTTTGACTCGGCTGAAATTATGGACATGGGCTTCGGCTTCGAGACCGGGGTAGCATCTCTCCGATTAAATTAGTGCCAGTTTAGAGTGGAGAACTATTCGAATCATCAGACTGGGCCTGTAACTTTGGCCTGCACTCCCGTGGCCGATCATCAGGGGTATATAAACGTCAACATCATGGCCTCATCTAACTGTTTATCATCTTTCGTTTTCTTTTCATATTTTCACTATCTTTTGACATCAGCGGCATCTGGTCCGTTGATTGCCTTCTTTTTTATTACATTTATTATCCTTCTATATCCTTTTTCAGTATACTATCCTCTTAGCCAACGCGCTACACTCTCGTTACAAGAACGTTATTCAATATGCGTTCTACTATCGCCATTCTCGCCGGCCTGGCGGGTACTACTCTCGCTTATCCCGCCGCCGATGTTACTGTCGACCGCCGTACCAACATCTTCGGCTTGGGTGCTGAAGTCCTCCAGGGTGCTTCCGTTGATGTCGGTACCATCCTGAAGGGCGTTCTCAGCGGTGGCTCTTCTGCCTCTGTCTCGGCTTCTGCTTCCATCTTCGTTGGTCTGAGCGCTCGTGGTGCTGCTGCCTTTAACGGTGGTGCCCTTGGATGCAGTGCTGGCACTATCAGCATCAGCGATCGTCTTGTCTTGAAGTCCTGGTTGTCTAGCCAGACCCACATCACCGGAAGCCTGAAGACCTCTTTGATCGGATGGTGTGAGGGTTCCGGCTCTCTGACTCTTGAGGCCGACATTCTCGCCGCCCTCAAGGTCTATATCCCCGCCTGTGCCAGCATTGCTGCTAAGGAGTCTCTCTACGTCACCGTTGATGGTATCTTCGGTGCTAGTGCCATTGCCGGCGACTTGGTCCTCAGCGCCTCTGCCCAGGCTTCCCTTGGTGCCTGGATCGATGCTTCCGTCGGTCTTAATGCCCACGTTAAGGCTGGTCTTAGCGCCTGTGCTGCCGGCAGTGTCATTGGCAGCTTGTCTGCCGATGTTAAAGCTTCCCTTTTGGCTTGGTTGAACGGTGGTCACTGCACCCTTTCTTCTTCCCTTAAGATCTCCGTCCTTGCTTGGGTTGAGGGTCGTGCTGGCCTTAACCTCGTTTCCGTTGGCACCCTTGGTGAGAGTGCTCTCGCCGGTGTCTCCGTCGGTGCTTCCGTCGGTGCTTCCGTTGGAGAGAGCGGTGTCCTCACCGCCAGCGGCCAGGCCGCTATTACTGCTTTCCTTGATATCGATGTCTCCGCTGACATTGATGTTAACGTCCGCACTGCTCTCAAGGCTTGTGGTTCCGGTGCTCTTGCCTCCAGCCTCGATGTCGATGTCCGCACTTCCCTTGCTGTTTGGTTGTCTGGATCCAGCTGCACTCTGGGAGTCGAGCTCAAGGCTGTTGTCCTCCTCTGGTTGTCTGTCTCTGTTTCCTCCGATGTCTCCGTCGGCCTCGTCAGCGGTCTCGGCTCTCACGTTCACGGCTGGTTGACTGAGGAGATCATCGGCGAGCTTAGCATCAACCTCCGTGGTGCTCTTGGCCTCATCATCGGTGGCGAGTCCCTTTCCGTCTCCTCCTGGAGTTCTCGCTGCGAGCTTGCTGCCTTCCTTGGTGGCTCCACTAGTATCGAGATTGATGTTAGCATTCAGCTGATCATCTTTGAGTGGTTCACCGGCTGCAGCATTCCCGGTGCTCCCGCTGCCTCTGCATCCGCCACTGCCTCTCTGCCCAGCGCTACTGGCTCAATCTCTCTTCCCAGTGGCTCTGCTTCCGTTCCCAGCGGCACTTCTCCTACTGGCTCCACCCCCGGTGGCTCTGGCTCTGGCTCCGTTCCCAGCGGCTCTGGCTCTGTTCCCAGCGGCTCCTCCCCTACTGGCTCCACCCCCGGTGGCTCCGGCTCTGGCTCCGTTCCCAGCGGCTCTGCTTCCGTTCCTAGCGGCGCTTCTCCTACTGGCTCCACCCCTGGTGGCTCTGGCTCTGGCTCCGTTCCCAGCGGCTCTGCTTCCGTTCCTAGCGGCGCTTCTCCTACTGGCTCCACCCCTGGTGGCTCCGGCTCTGGCTCCGTTCCCAGCGGCTCTGCTTCCGTTCCTAGCGGCGCTTCTCCTACTGGCTCAACCCCTAGTGGCTCCGGCTCCGGCTCTGTTCCCAGCGGCGCTTCCCCTACTGGCTCCCTTCCCAGCGGCTCTGGCTCTGTTCCTAGCGGCGCCACCCCTACTGGCTCTGGCTCTGGCTCTGGCTCTGGCTCTGGCTCCGGCTCCGGCTCTGGCTCCGGCTCCGGCTCTGGCTCTGGCTCTGGCTCTGGCTCCGGCTCTGGCTCTGGCTCCGGCTCCGGCTCCGGCTCCGGCTCCGTTCCCAGTGGCTCCGGCTCCGTTCCTAGCGGCGCCTCCCCCACTGGCTCGGCCACTATTACCTACGGCAGTGCCCCTGCTCCCACTTCATCCTCCACTGTCATCGTCGGCAGCGGCAGCGTCACCACCGAGATCGTCTGGGTCACCACCACCGTCTGTGGCTGCGACTTCTAGATTCATTCTGAACCGCGTGCAATCGTTTGAAGCGACTCTCAAGTCCTTCCATCTTGTTTTTCTTTGCTCATGATCTGATACTGAACGAATCCCCGACCTGTTGTCCACAGCGGGGGTTTCAAAAACCCTCTCCCAAGTTAGCCAACGGTATCTTCGTTGGCTTTGTCCTGTTTGTAGATATTTTTTAATTGTAATTTAAATCTGCTCCAGGGAAATCGGGTCTTGCTGGGACTCCTTTGGTATTCCAGGCTTCTTGGCGAGTTTATGCTTTTTATTTTACTAGCTGCCCTTCATTCCCTTATTGGCATACATTCCTTCTTGTGCATAGTGCTGGTCATCAATTTAAGAATAAGAATTGTTTTTCAGTCTGATTTATCTCAGAAAAATTTTAACTTGTTCTCTTAGTTCTAGTCCATCTTGACTGCTGATTTTATAGTTGGCTATTTCTACTCTATTGACCTCCACAATATCCCATAGTATCCCACCAAATACATTCATTCAATCCAGAAATCCCTTTTAAGCTTTATATCGAGATTCGAGCTTCCATCTTTGATTGGACACCACAATGACACATGAGTCCCAAGCAAATGCCAAACAATATACTGCAATTGGTTCGGTGTTAATCAGCATTCCACTTTGTAGAAGTACTCACGCACACATGTAGTTAATTCATTCATTGATTTCTAATTTTCTATGAGATCTAAAATTTGACAGCAAATGTCAATCTGGAAAAGAGGGGCGTTGTGTGTACTGTTTGCAATGAGCGTGTATCTAGATACGTCAACATCTGACTGGGCAGTTCAATTTGGAGATGTCAGACTAATTCATTGGTCATTCATATTTGTTTAGTTTGTATTAACTAGTTTAACTTTCTCTTTCCTTTATGAATTCCCACCAATCAATCAGTTGAGTCAATTTATTTCGTCGGCTTATTCAGCATTTAGTTCAACAGGAGATATTGAATCACGTGAGGAGATCGCCGATCGATTTGACCCCGCGCTTCCTTGACAAACTGTAAAGGAGCTAACTTACAATCTAGTGATATACAATCTTAATCTTTCAAGAAGCTTGAAGTTAATCCAAACGTCATAATGGGTCTATTTGGGCCCCACAATCTCGAGCCTGTCGTTCAGCCTATTGCTGTATTCGACCAATTTGTCTCAACGGACCCACAGACATTAGTCCTGAGAGAAAAGGTGCTCTCAGTCACTGGAGACAGCTTCGAAGTCAAGAACGCTAGTGGTACAACGGTGCTGAAAGTGCATGGAGCTTGGATATCACTTTCTGGCCGCAAGAAGGTCGATGATGCTAATGGCAAGCACCTCTTTGATATTGTCAAGGAGCATCTGCATCTTCATGCGACTTATGCTATCGAAGATCCTCATCGCAACAAGGTTTGTGAAGTTAAGAGTAATCTTTCATGTAGGTAATCACTCCTGTCTTCATTCCAGCCCATTCTGACAGAGCAAACACTCCGTATCATACACATTACTCACTGAACTTATAGTGCTCGGCTCCAAAGCCACAGCCACTTTCACTGATCGTAACGACCATGCGTACACCTTACATATGAAAGGAGGCTGGTTCGATCATACTGCTGATATTGTCAACCAAAAAACCGGCCAGACAGTGGCTCGCATTGACCGGAAGCTACTTAGTGGTCGTGACCTTATTTTTGGCCAGCAGACATACGCTGTTGTTGTGGCACCTGGTGTGGACGCAGCGCTGATTGCCGCCTTATGTATTTGTTTTGACGAGAAGAACAACGAGGAACGCGGCGAGTAGAAAGCTTTCGCTTAGCATTCTGGTAATATATTAAAGACAAAAGAAAAGTCGCTGTGATCCAGCAGTCTTATACCAAGGTAGTGCATAATCTCTCGAAATCCCCGCACCAAGCACAATTAGATATTAAAAACATAAATGGCATCCCAAAACTTTTCACCCAAGCCAATCAAAACATCTATAGATTAGAATTAAACCACGAACCCGATACGGCCCAAATCAAACAGTAACACGGAGTACTTCCTGCAGACACAGCTGCTCAGTCGAAATCTTAGAATCATCGTCATGAATCTCAGATTTAGGATAGAAATCAATCTCACCCCCAGCCTTGATAATGCCAGTTCGATCCAGAATCGTACGAGACCGTACATAAGGGTCAAGTCTCCAATAATTCTCACGTAGTTGTCTGATAACTTTATTTCGTTGTTCATGCACAGCGTAAGTTTCCTCGCCCAAGATGGCTTCATTTGTCAAACTGAACAATTCATTTCCAAGCTCTTTTCTCTCGGCCAAGATGGTGATTCGTTCGGCTGTATTATGAAGTTTGTCGTTTTCATGCGGTAGAGGGTCTATGTATTCCCAGTCCCAGTCTTCATCGCCGCCTAGTTCTCGGAGAATATGTTCTCGGGGTATCATTGTTTCGAGTTCTTTGACGCCGCTTAAGAAGTGGATTTCGGTGACGGATGGGTTGAGGAGACCATTTATCATTTTGCCAATTCCTGTATTGAGAGAGTTGTTTAATCTTTGAATTGGGAAATTGATAGATTGGTAGAAGAGTAAGCCTACCACTGAAGAACCAGGGTGCATTGTAGAAGATCATTGCGCCCAAGCTTTCGGGATAATTCTTTTTGCAAGTTTCGATGAGAAATTTAGCGGTATTGGGATCCTTCATTGTATGATTTAGCTTAGTTATCCAGTGGACAGACGTAATATTTAGCTTACCCAATTTGAAAGACTAAATAAGGTCAAGTCGAAGATGACAGTCTAGACTCAAGTTAGATTGGAAACAAAAGTACCGATAAACATGATACGTACCATTGTCTCCACAGGTTCAACCATAAGAATATGCACCGTCTCCATGCACTGAATACAATAGTCACGCAAAGCTTTTTGATTCGACATATCTGAATTATGATTCTCGGCCCAAATTATGAAGATAGGACGACCGCGTCTATCAACACCGTGGAGAGAACCTCTATTCACTTTGAGATGATGCATAAATTCCTCGCTATGCTTCTGTTCCTTGGAGTCAATCTGTTGAGCCTTTCCAAGGCGATATTCTTCACCCTTGAGTAGAATTTCATTATCTACATTATATTCATAGGTGCGCCAGTTCAGAGCCGCGATAAGCTTGATCAGAGTCTTAGGAACATCCCATTTTTCTGAACGGAGAAACCGCAAAAGAAGAGCGTCAGGGTGATCTTGTTTGAGAAGAGACAAAAACGCCGTGCGGAGCTTATCGCCTCGTATCTTGAAGAGCTGCGTGCGAACGGCTTTAATTTCATAAGTACCGGCGCCTAAGTTTTTTAATGCAAGGCATAGGTTGTCCGAGATATTGTATCTTGTTTTCTTAACGGGTGGTTCCTCGGATGGCGGTCGAGAGAATGAAAATAACCTTCGGCGTGCCTTTGTAGGTGAAAAACAATCTGTCTCCAAGAAAGAATCATCGATACTATCGGCCTTTGGAATTTCCGGATCTGGCTCCCAGGCCAGCATGACCACATTCCATAATTCTCGTAAACTTTGTTCTTGCCTCATGTTGAGGTTTCCAATGTGACCCGAAGGCGTGGCTGTTGTGGCTGCCATTATCGAGTAGGAGTAATCATTAATATTCCAGATTCCAGTTTTCGAGCTAGAGATATGGAAGAATATGAAGAGAAGAAGACTAAATCCTCGCCCGAAAGTCTTTTCTTTTTTGGTCGAAATAGCGAGCGTGGTGGGTATTTATTTCGAGATTCAAGTCAGCTCATAATAGATCCAATCAATTGGAACCTGTTTTCAGGATAAATGGCATTAGCCCCACAACGAGAAAATAGGAAGCCGATATGGAACACTAGGTCGCTTTTTGACTTTCGATAAAGTTCGAGAACCTTGGCTGAGCGGTTTATCGGTTCTGTTTGAATGGAGAGTTGATCTCACAAGACATCGGAATAAACATTAAGCTCAAGATTTAGATCGACATTCGGGAGTTTGCTGGGATCTAAATCGGAATCGATGGCAATATCACGGAGCGAGCCGTTCCAATTTCACGTGGAAAGATGAAACAACATGGAAGTACAATAGGGGGATAATCAGAATTTCAAACCGCGAGACAACAGTGGACCCTGTGGAGAATTTTAGAGCATCACATGATACGGAACTGATTAAACACAGTCAGAAACACCTCGGGAGGATTATGCAGTTATCGCGACATCTCTATTAGAGAATACGACGGTCCGCACCGGTCGTGATGAAAACCACCGCCCTGATATTGAGACTTGTGCAATGATCTCATATTATTCCCAGTGTTTCCAGCTTTTGCTCAATGTGAATCATCTACTAATGAAGTGGCAGTGCGACGGGGTTAGAGGTGAGTCTATTCCTTAGCAATCGGTGTCTTGTCAGTCCACGGTACAAAGGTGGAATTCGTCATAGGATGCCGCTTTCACGGTTTCTCTGGCCTTGAACATCGACATACGCATGAACAGTCATTCTACTTGAAGCGATATTGAACCAGTGACTTCGTTATCAAAGAGACATGAGTTATATCTTGTTGAGTTTTCGTGTTCTTGGTGATATAAAGCGGGGCTATCCCTATTTATTGCTATTTTCTCCGTGGACTGAATATACCGGAGACTTTGAAGCTCATGATCAAGGCTAGGACCCGTCAGCATGACACCCTGGTAGAGGTGTCAAAGGTCTTCTGATGGGAGAAAGCACTAAATTCAGTGTGACAAGATGTCGCAGAATTGGCTGCATTGTTAAAGAGCAACCAAGGCATTCAGTAACACTCAATTTGCCCAAGGGAATAGAATAGTTTCATCCCAACGGACACGACACCCCGCAGCGGTCAGATGTATTTCATTGCTAGTAACCTTGGAACCCTTTTAGCTATGAAAGCGTGTGGCGTTCGAGTGCTGCAGCAATCGCAGTTGGAGCTAGAAACTGCCTGACTTTGAAAAGACACATGATGGAAACTTTGGAAAGATAGTCTAAAAGACAACCGCATAGCTTGAATCCGTATGCGATAATGTATTTCGCTGCGACTGCTCAATAGACACTGTACGGTTAAACAGAGATTATTACGTACCAAAATTGGATATAGCAATTGGCTGTACACGGGGAGATAGAGAATCGTTACATAAAATATTAATTGTGATGCTATTCGTGCGGACTGGTCAACTTTGAGTCAATAATTTTGAGAGCATTGGGCATTTGAGTCATATCAGATAAAAGATAAAAGAGTAAGGTGCTGATGTGGGAGAAGATAAAAGAGGAAGTTTGGAGGTTGGAGGAGGAGCCGTAGTGGGAGAAGAAGTAGTGTTGGGAGGAGGAGAACCTGTGCTATTGTAAATCCAAACTGGGCAGCCATCAAATGCTTTATGGGGATGACCTTTGCAAGTTTGGCGAGCCAATGGAAATTTACGGTGATTGGTCGCGCTGGGGAGAGCGGGTACGACTTGATCTGAACGGCTCTTTTCTGTTTGAATTGTCCCCACGACCGCTGTTGCTGGGTACGTAGGAATCGCGTTCAGTGCGACGAGAACGGTAGCGATCCCGGCTTCGGTCTCGTCGGTCTCGTCGGTCTCGTCGAGGGGAACGGGATCGGCGACGATAGCTGTCTGAGCGGTTTGCCTTCTCCCCTTCAATGCGTGATGCTTCAATTCTTGCTGCCTCGACTCGCGATGCTTCGAGCTGTGATCAAAAATAGTTAGAAATACTTGTATTTGTGGTATATAAGTAGGGTCAAAGCTACCTTCTCTTGAAGAAGCTCAAGCTTCTTTGCCTCTAGGAGCTTTTTAGGAACACCGGTAGGCGTTTCTTGCGCATCCAGACAAAGCTGCCAAAGTTCTTGGCAAAATTTCGGAGTATCTTTATCGAGGAAACCAGTGAGCTGGATTTGCAGAGCTTTGATGTCGGGCTATTTGCAAGTCAAGAGGTTAGGACAGTGCGGGCAGTGGATGCAAAGAGTTCCTACAAAACGCGAGCCCTCCAAAAGTCCAAAGCACAATTCAGTAACGACGTCATCTTCCGAGCGAAGAATCTCAAAGATTTGACCTGCGATCCATCTGTAGGGAAATCATGTTAGTTCCAGCTCCACAGTTGGAATTGGGAACGGACCTACTTCTTGATGACTTCGATGCTGACTTTCTTCATGTCAACCTTTTTATTGAATTCAGGGGGGAACTTGGTCCGCATCTTCGCTTTAGCATCATATGAAGTCATTTTGTGCGGTTTGAAATGGGATCTGTTTTGAAGAAACAAAGACGCGCATGGAGGAGCTTCAATGGTGTCAATGCGGGATAAGACTTGGAAACATTTGATTGACCGCCTTATAATGCCATATGAGACCGCTCTTTACTGCCGCAATATGGGAGGCACTCTATACCGCCTAGTGTATTGATAGGATAGGCACATGTTTGTCCCAGGCTCATCATGAACCTGTAGAAAATGAAAGTTACGTTTACTTGTGAACTTCGATACTCCCGAGGCAATTGGCCTTGCCCACCCGGACAGGTAGTTTCGCTAACCTCGCCTTGGAGCCTTAGCCATTGGACTAGTATGTCCTACAATGAGTTAGCGCTGTGACAAAGCCTTTTATTCCATAGTTAATCTGAAAGTAGTATTTACTAATCCAAATTGATAATTGTTCACACTGAGTGACTGCACTATTGTTGCTCCATTTTCAACCTGTTGTGGTAACATTTCAGCTCCAAGGTGATACCTTTGCGCGATGAATGGCAACTTTAGTGGCTTCATCAATGTCTTCCTCTGGTAATCCGAGTAACTTGTTGAGAGGCCCCTTTCTCTCAATATTACCACATCCGTCTGGGTAGAAAACACGTGTGTATAGCATCTTTGCAAATCCAAAGCGATTACCTTCCTTTGCATCCTGGACGCCACCCATGAAGCGTTCTTGAGATGGCTCTGTGGTAATAGTCCAGTCCTCTTCGTTGGTGTCTGTCATACGAAGAGCAGAAGCCCACATATCCTTCTGGCTTACAGTGAAAGACTTGATATAAATCACCTGGTCCTTAAAGTTCTCAAGACAAGCTTGATCTTCAGACTTGATGGGTAAGCTGAGAAGACTGGCAACAGCTCGACCAACCTAGTATAGTTAGTGGCTAGAAAGAAATTGAGAGCAGCTTTGTTTTTTTTACAGGAAACATACCTGAGGCCATGTGGAAGTTGAGATCTTGATCTCACCATCGTCGAAAAAGGTAGCTTTGTGGTTGAGAAGATCGATTCCGAATGCTGGTTCAATGGCAAGACTCCACTCGTACCAAAAGCCAGTTGATACCCCAATGTAATGACTCTTGCCAATATCGGTGATTGCCTTTCTAATAGCAGCTGGAAATCCGATGATCTGAATTTATCAAACTTTGTAGTGGCTGTGGACGTAATAAAGCTCACATTTGGGAGGGAAAACAAATACATCCTTCAACAACCCTTCGTTGGTGGAGTCAGGAGACCAGTCATTGGGTAGGATCCATTTCACTCCAGCCTCGCCGGCCGCGTTGACCAATTTTAATTCTGTTCCATCGGGAGCATGGCTACTGAGTATTATTACCAAGGCATCTTGACCCTTGAGGGCTTCTACCAGGGTCTCTGGACTGTCGTAATCAATTTTCTTTGTGATGACACCATCGGGTAGCTTGTTCGAGCTATTGCCTCTTGTTAATGCTGTGATAGTATGTTTGCCAGTTTTCAGCAAGAAATCGACCATGAAACTGCCACTGTGCCCTGTAGCCTATTGTCTGATCAGCATAAAGAAAAGAAACAGAAGCTAGATGCGAGCACTTGGGTGGATATAGCTTACTCCCACGATTGCAACTGAAGAAATGTAGTTTGTTGAGCCCATTGCGAATTGGAGGATGGTCTAATGCTCAACTTTATAGGTTTTCCGGTGAGTTGCAACTTCCAAGGCTGGTCACAAAGTAGATATTCTCCTACCTGTATCAATACGTAGGTATTAATGATTATTATACCAACATTATTTATACCTAAGTTATCGGGTTTTATACCGGATATATGGTCTAGGGCACTGGAGGCATACGGAGTTAATCACCATAAAACCCGACAAATGACGATTCCTAGACTAGATACCGGGTTTTCTATGGGTCCATAAGATTACTGTTGAATATTTATCAGAGAAAATGAGGGGCTTAAATTTGAAGGGATATGGATATATTGAGGAAAGGAATCATCCCTCCATTCCATAATGGATAGGATGTCCTTTGGAGTCTTAAACCGCTCATCCGCTTCCATATATAACAGCACGGCATTAATTGGATCCACGGAAAAACGCGAAATTTATCTATAAATAATTGCGCCCGGTTAACTTGATCTGCAACGCTATTATTCTCAAACCCAGCCCATAAAGCCAGTCCGGTCGCAAAAGTACGATCATCAATGATCAACACTGGAAGATAGTCTTCGGAGAACAAAGTCCCATCTTGTGCCATGTGCATAATAAGAAAGGTAGGCTGGGCAACATTTGCGAGGAATGAGAAGTTATCAAAGAGTTCCGATTTGGACGGGCTATCATCAATAAGCATGAGGACTGATAAAGCTCCAGTGAGTTATTCAGGCGAATCAATCCAGCAAAATAGGCAAAGCCATTTAGCAAGGAGAGCTTCATCCATTGGAGTTCATTCTGAAATATAAATGCAGACATCGCCAATCCAGCCAGGATACATAGCGCCAGGGCTCTATAAAAATAATGGTAGTATATTTAGTTAATCTTTTATAGAGAATATGATACAATAGTGTTGAAACGCGGCTCATTCTCTGGCCTCGGATTTGATAGCTATCGTCTAAGTCTGGCAGTTGCCCATTTTAAATAGAAATTTGTTGTTGTTTGATCTTCATCATCGCCGGCTGTCCATTGTGCATGTGAAAAGTGTCACCAGCCGCGAGTGGCGAGTTCGAAGTCATCCACTGGCTTATCGCTATTATAGCGGAGGTAGGATGGAATGCTGCCTGACCAATGATAGTAGAAAAACGGCCAACTAATGGAATTGACTGGTGAAAATTTCCTTAATTTTTTTTATAGATGGAAAACGCTGGAAGTGTGGGAAGGGAGGGGCTAAAAAAGAAGAGCACCTGGAATTCGTGCTTTCTACAAAACAGCAAGGCGCGTATTTCTGATCAATTAGATGCGAAAGAACATCCTTATATCGGATTTTAAGCAGAGTTGGTGTGACTGACTTACGCATCACCCCGGAAGCAGCTAATATTCGGCGCTAAGGTTGACAAGGCCATTGGCTTAAATTGGCTTGTGTGAGTCGATTAGGTCAGAGGCAAGCGGTTAATGACCCCACCGTAACCCCTCGTTTCTTGCAAGGCATGCTCTATCACATTGCTTAAAAGAAGGAAATACCCACTATCTATGGTATTGATTGCGTTCTTCTCCTTACACTCTCTTGCTTATCGATCTCTAAGTTCCTAGCAATGTTAGTATAGCACTGATCAACTTATAATGGTAGAACCTATTGGTCTGGCCTCTGGCGTCGTGGCGTTGACAACGTTTGCGTTCCAGTCCAGCATTGCGCTCTACAAAACCATCAAAAGTTACCAATCAGTTCCAAAACGTGTTCGCGACCTGGTTGAAGAGTTAGAGACTCTCAAGGAGGTCCTTGGCGGCCTAGGAGAGACGATTCGAATTAGCTCCGCTGCCACGTTCGCTGGTCTTGAACATCCACTTCTTAGGTGTGGAAATGCCTGTCGTGACTTTGAAAATGAGATTCAAAAGCTATCCTTTCGATCCAGCGCTGGAAAATCAAGCTTTCGAGATTGGGCTAAATTGAAGTACATGGATGAAGACCTAGATGGTTTCAGGCGCATGTTAGCTGGCTACAAATCCACAATTGTGGTCGCACTTACAGATGCGAATCTGTCAGTTAATCTTGATGAATCTTGTTAAAACTTGACCTAATAATTTCTATATAGACGTCAATCTTCCATCGCAGTTGATAGCATCGAGAGCTACAAGGAAATGATTGAGACAACCACTGATGATCTTCAGGCTCATTTAGAGAGTATTGATGAAAAGCTTGAACGAGTCATAGCCAGAAGCACCGATGCCTCAACTCCAGACGCTGATAACATTAAGCTAATGGAGGAGGAGCGCATAAGCACCCGCAAATGCCTAGAAATATGTGCTCAATTATCCCGTCACATTGAGCAGATTCAAGAATTTCAAGTATCTTGTGACGACCCCAGTGCCTCCGTGAGCTCAAATAATCTGCCCGAAAAACTCATGAACGATGGCTTGCAGGAATGCAGAGAGAGCCTCTTCAATGCTGCCACCAAGCTAGAGATTCATCTCAAGACTTTGATGGATCGAATTGTGGCAAAGTCAAAGTCCAGCATAACCTCTCAAGAGGACGTTGCAGATCTGATCAGATTACAAGAAGAATGGGAGACAACTCGTCAATCTATGCATATATGCTCTAAGGCTGGAACCCGCCTGGGTGCAAATGTGAGTAGTGTCGATAACTACGCTACTGGGGACGCTGTTCAGTTTCTGGTCTCTACAAGTGAGAAAACCATACATGGCAGAAATCGTGGTTTAGGATGGAGAACGAGGCAGGTTGGTGGTCACTTGAGTGATGCTTCCGTTCAACAGTTGTCAAAGGATATGGTACAAATGAATGTCACAGACCTCGATTACAGGACTTCCCCTTCAGACGGCAATAACACCCCTGTACAGGATGAGGAGATTGAAAGTCAATCTTTGTCGGGATTCAAAGAGCGTTATGGTGAAGGATTTAAGCTGAAAGCTGCACATTCTGCGTCCCGCTTCTCTCCCACGACTCCTCTTAAGTGAGAACATTAGCTGTTCCAAGGGATTTTTGAGGGTTTCTTTCTGGATACCCCTTGTGAAGTCTACGTATCGGTCTGTGTCTAAGATAAAGTTCCCTAATATTAAACGCCAAGTAAATAGTTGAAGATGATAAATAATGATATCTTGAAAACATCGGAAGGATAAGGAAGATCGAAATCTTAAGGAATTGGAACTTTGGATGCAACGTGATTAGATTGATACCTGGTGAGTGAGATAGAATAATACTAGGATTTTTATATCAATGATCGTTGATTCGGAAGAAAGGTCTTAAGACCAAGGCCATATGAAAGTAAACACTCATTGTTAAGTGAGGTTGAATATTTTGTAGTTTTGGCAATCGGCGGACCACGTGATTCTAACCAATGCGCGTCGGGTTGACGCGACTCCATGCGCCCCTCTTGTGTCTCTCGACAGTCAACGCGATTAATCTTTTCACCTCAGCCCACACACAGTCTATAACTTGAGTATTTTGAGCGTGGCTTCCTCAGGAAGCAGCTTCGTCGCATCATGGGGAAACTCATTCGGCTGGAGCTTTTCAGTAAGAACAATGTCTAAAAATGCGCCGCTCCAATGTGCTAATCTGCCCATAGATTTCAAGTCTTACAAAGCACACCATGTCCTCCTATTCGGAGATGCGTATTTTACGTCAATAATCGGACCCAACGGGTCTGGAAAATCCAATTCGTACGTTAAGTCGCGCTTGCTTTGTTACCTTCTGTTTCTGACATATCCCAGGATGGATGCTATATCCTTCGTGCTAGGAATTAAATCGTCACACCTACGATCAACCAACCTCCGCGATCTTGTTTACCGTGGCCGTGTGCTGCGAACATCCAAGGTGGATGGAGAACCTGCTATTAACGGAGAGAGTGGCCAAGAAGAGGATGAGGATGATAATATGGATACACAGGATGCGACTCAGAACGATCCCAAGACCGCCTGGGTCATGGCTGTCTACGAAGATGATGCTGGCGAGGAGCAGCAATGGCGTCGCTCCATCACCAGCGCGGGTGTCAGCGAGTACCGTATTAATAACCAGATCGTAACCGCCCAGCAGTATAACGAGGCATTGGAAGAAGAGAACATCTTGATCCGCGCACGCAATTTCCTCGTGTTCCAGGGAGACGTCGAGGCGATTGCGTCACAGTCCCCGAAAGATCTCACTCGATTGATTGAACAGATCTCGGGCAGCTTGGAATACAAGGCAGACTACGAAAAGCTGAAAGCAGAGGCGGAGGAGGCTGCAGATCAGCAGACTGTCCAGCTCAATCGTCGACGTGGAATAAATTCTGAGGTGAAGCAATACCAGGAGCAAAAGCGGGAAGCCGAACACTACACGAAAAAGGCCGAAGAACGCGACCAAGCCATTATTACTCATATCTTATGGAAACTTTTCCACTTCCAGCGTTTGATTGATGCATCTAGTGCGGACATCCAAAAGTATCAGGATGAGCTCAAGGAGTATCGCCGTGGCGTGGAGGAGTTTGAGCAGAATACTGAAGATGCAAAGAAGGAGTACGCCCGTGTTGGCCGCGATGTTAGCAAGGCAGAAAAGAACATTGTGAAAATGGAGAAGGAAATCGAAGAGCTCGAAACTTCCCTGGTACCCATCGACGAAAAGGTCGCCATCACCCAGAAAAAAGTTGAGCGCTATTCTTCGAAGATCGCTGAGATCGACAAAGAGCGTTCTTCGCAGTCAAGCAACGCCAAGCAGCTCGAGAAAAACCTGAAACTTGTGGAGAAGGCACAGACTCAATGGGAAACAGAATGGCAAAAGACCATGAACAAGAAGGGTGGGCAGCTCGGCGAAGCTGATCAGCAGGAATACCACA
This sequence comes from Penicillium taxi, assembly GCF_028828555.1. Classification (NCBI taxonomy): domain Eukaryota; kingdom Fungi; phylum Ascomycota; class Eurotiomycetes; order Eurotiales; family Aspergillaceae; genus Penicillium; species Penicillium taxi. The sequence continues at coordinate 691,592 of NW_026643208.1, forward strand.
AGCTCAGAGAAGAGGTCAGCAAGCGTTCATCGGCGGATCAGCTCAATCTCGACAATCTTCGGCGACAAAGGAAGACTGAAGCCGAAGCTGTGAATAGCCTAAAGGGCAAATTTGAAACTACCGAATGGCAGCTCAAAACTCTCGAGACTGACGCCCAAAACATGAAAGAGCGAAAGGTATCTCTCAACGACACTATCAAGACCACCTCGAAGGAAATTGATAGCAAGAAGAAGGAACTGAATGCTCTGACTTCGGAGCGTTTGAAGGTCTCGCAGATGAGAACGGAGTTCGAAGAGAAGCTCCAGGTTGTGTTACGGAAACTACTCGAAGCAGATGACGGCAAGAAGCAAAACGAGCGGCAAATTCGCGCCAAGGAGCTGATCTCTACCCTGAAGCGGATCTTCCCTGGTGTTAAAGGCCGTGTCAGTGATCTCTGCAAGCCTAAACAGCGCAAATACGCCGAGGCAGTTAGCACCGTTTTGGGCCGCCACTTTGATGCAATCGTCGTCGACAATGAAAAAACCGCCAAGGAATGCATTCAGCATCTTCGTGACCAGCGTGCAGGCCAAGCCACTTTCATTCCCCTCGAAACAATTCAGGTCAAAGCCTTCAACTCAAACCTGAAGGGTATGCACCGCGGTATGCGTCCTGCGATCGAGACAATAGACTACGATGACTCTGTTGCACGAGCCATCAGTTATGCCTGTGGAAACTCCATTGTCTGTGACGATTTAGCCACAGCCAGGTATCTCTGCTACGAGAGAAATGTGGATGCAAAGGCAGTCACATTGGACGGTACTGTTATTCATAAGGGTGGTCTGATGACTGGTGGACGAGGCGCTCAGAACAACTCCAAGCGCTGGGAAGACTCCGAAGTCGAGAATCTTTATAAGCTTAAGGATAAGCTGATGTCCGATTTGTCCAAACTCCCGAAGAGTCATCATCGGGGCTCCGAGGAGGAGACTCTACAGGGCGAGTTGGTCGGTCTCGAGCAAAGACTCAACTACTCTCGAGAGGAGCTGAAGGCGCTTGAAAGAAACCTCCAGAGCAAGCGTAGCGAGCTGGACTTTGTCAAGAACCAGATGGAAGACCTGCGCCCCAAATACACTGAGCGGAAAGAGAACCTCGATGAGCTAGACGAGACCATCGAAAATACTCAGATCTCAGTCAGTACCGTAGAAGATGATATTTATCGCAAGTTCTGCGAGCGACTCGGATATGAAAACATTCGTGAATACGAAGCCCAGCAAGGTTCATTGCAGGAAGAAGCTGCGCAGAAGAAACTCGAGTTCACAACCCAGAAGAGTCGTATCGAGAACCAGCTGAGCTTTGAAAAGCAGCGAATCCAGGCAACGGATGACCGAATCCAAAGTCTCAAGGCTCAATACGAGCGTGACATGAGCTTGGTCGAAGAGCTGAAGGGCGAACAGCAGGAGATCAGGGAGAAGTTGGACCACTGCAGTGCCAAGCTTGAACTTTTGCACGAAAAGCTTGCGGAACAGAAGGAACTCTATGCACAGTCTGCTGATAATTTGGCTGAGCAACGAAGAGAGCTTCAGAAGCGCAGCAGACAGGTTGAAACCGACTTGAAAAATATTAATGCTCTTGAAGCCGAAATTCAGCGGAATTCGTCAAGTCGGTATGCGCTCCTGCGGCGTTGCAAGCTTGAGGACGTTGATCTTCCGTTGACTGAAGCTTCTAACTCCCTCGATAAACTTCCGATCGATGATTTGATGCAGGCCGATCCGGATGCGATGGATGTAGATGAAGCTGATGAAATGGATCAAAGTCCTATGGTGCAGGACTATGGAATTGAGGTCGATTTCGATTCTCTCGGTGAAACTCTTAAAGAGGTATGTTGAATGCAACTTTTTTCGAGAATTCATATCTAACCACTTACCTACAGGAGGCTGATGACAAGCTCGAAGAAGAATTGTTGGAGAAGGTTCGTATTCTTAACAACGAGCTTGACAAGATGGCACCAAATACTCGGGCACTGGAGCGTCTGGAAACTGTCGAGAACAAGCTTCGCAGTACTGAAAAGGACTTCGAAGATGCACGTAAGCATTCTCGGAAGGCCAAGGAAGGCTTTGAGGCTGTGATGAAACGGCGCTCCGATATTTTCAATAAGGCTTTCTCGCACATTTCCGAGCAAATTGGCCCGATCTACCGTGAACTCACACGTAGTGCCAATTATCCCCTGGGTGGACAAGCGTAAGTTTCTACCTGCCCCCTGAAGACTACATGAACTAAAAAAAGTATGAAGATATCTGGATATTGAAGATTCAGATGAGCCCTACCTTGACGGCATTAAGTATCACGCTATGCCGCCGCTGAAACGATTCCGTGACATGGAGCACTTGTCAGGTGGTGAAAAGACCATGGCAGCCCTCGCTCTGCTGTTTGCAATCCACTCATACCAGCCGTCTCCCTTCTTCGTGCTAGATGAGGTCGATGCTGCTCTTGATAACACCAATGTGGCCCGAATTGCAAACTACATCCAGGACCACGCCGCACCTGGAATGCAGTTCATTGTCATCAGTTTGAAGGCCGGACTCTTCCAGAACAGTGAGGCATTGGTTGGAATCTACCGAGACCAGGTGGAGAACAGCAGCAAATCTTTGACGCTTGATGTGAGTATTTCCAACAGACATCTTCTACGAACCCTGCTGACTTTTTCTCCTAGCTCCGCAAATACACCTGATGCCCTCTGAAATGGAAGTCATGATGACACTTTTCTTACTCCTTTCAATTGTGTAAATTATTCGTTTGGCGGCTTACTTTTGTAGTATCATTCGCTTCAGAGATGTTGCCGGTTGAATGCCGTTGACCTGTTATCAACGTATGTCTATTACCAATTTTGTTAATCGATACCTTTAGCGCGAGTCACACACTTTCATGCCTTCCACTGTAGCTGTCAGAACTTTCATTAACCTATTTCAACGTTCTCAGATTCGTCAGTGCATACATCGCCGAATCTAAAGAACTAGCATGGAGGTGAACCGAACTCTCATATCGACAACGAGATGAGCTATACTAAATATAAATTTCGGGAAATTTCGTTCCTATGAAAAGCCCAGATGCCACTTTCCAAGACATTTGCAGCTTCTCGGTAGGACGTTGCAGGCAGGTTCCGATGAGATATGCGGCCCAAAGCTCAATCAACATTGAACCTTGGAAAGGTAATCTCGAAATGATGTCGTCACTTGCATATAAAGTAAGCATTCATGGGTCGCACAAATGAAGGCGGTAAAATATATAGACCTTCTTTTCAAAAGGAGCATACCAAGTTCAAATTCAGGGCTGCAGTTGCTCATTTCAAGTTGGTTTTTGATGCTATGGTAGCTGCAAATTTGCCAGCCGTTCAATGAACCTCCAGGTCGTTTATAGTAGCGGCAGTGGTGGATCAGAATGGATTTAGCGAGGCGGCATAATACCACGCCTGTTCCTTTTCTTGACTCATTCTTTGCTATTTCAAGATACAGGGTAATCTTCGAGTTTTTTCAAGATCTGAGCTACCTGCTGTGAATCCAATCAAGTTCCGAGGTTTCTTCCGTCCTCTATCCATTTACCCCGCAACTATATGAAAGTTCTATGTGATTGAGCTCTGTTTAAAATCACGATGCCTGATGGGCGGAATCCGAATTAAAGACGATCCCGGGAAGGGCTATAAGTACGGAGAATATCGAGTCGGCAAATATCGGATATCAAGACTTAAAGTCATGCAAAAAAAACGGCGATCGTACGAGGTCTGGAGCAGGCCAATTCTAGCAGGACTCCGTACGTGCAGATTAACCAGGGGTAGAGAAGTACCTGGGTAGAAGTCGGGAACCTGACGAAAATCTCACGCTCAGGACATGAAATTTGTACTGCGGCATACTATGTACGTAGTACTCCGTCATCTGTGTACAGCGTGTGAATCCACTCGTGGGTTTGGGCTCCGGCTCGAGGAGTCGCTATGCGCATCTCCCATCCCTTACATCCTTAGGAAACAGGCTCTGTTCCAGAAAAATCGGGTCTATCGAATGAATTTGATACCTTTTTACGCCGAGGCGTATGCATTTATATTCCAGAAGCGCTTAGGATAACTGGTTTAGACAACAAGCCAGGATTTTGAGGTCCTAGGGTGTGATTGTGGCGGTGATGCTGCGTAGTGGAGACTAGAAAGTCCAGATCAAGCTGAGAAGTGTGAGATGGCGAGAGTGAAAGCGAGGATACCAATGATTAAGCCTGACTTTTGACGCCGGGCAAGACCGGCATCTATTTGCGTTGGTATACGGAGTGACTCCAAAGCCTGGACAGGTCACTTGGTACGGAGTTCGGATAGCCTTAGAGCCGTAATAGACTTGGGAATATGCAGGAGTTTGGTTATCCAGGCGCCTTGGTCCTGCTGCTTGACGGTGAAGTAATTCTTCCACTTATTTATCTCTTGGTGACGGAAAAAGCCCCTATCTATGCAGCTCACCTCCTTCCGGCCAATAGGAGGGGATAATATACTGGTTACCCATGGGTTGTGTTTGATTTGTGCTGAATGGGGTGTCGGTTTGTGGGATGAGATTGCCATGGTGGGGAGTCATTCTCTGTTGTATTTTGCAACGAATTTTGGATGGGTCGGCTCTGCGAGGCAACTCAGTGTTTGCTCAGGTTAAGAGATGGTTTCATCGAGGGTTGAGAACTGGTTACCAGTCATAAAGTATGTCCAGATCTGTCTTCAGAGCCGGAAACGGAGTTATATCCCAATCCGAGCACGGAGTTCTTACTACTTATCTCCGCACTTCAACCAAGCAAACATGCAAGAAAACTACCCCTCTTGTGTCTTTAGTAAAGAGGATGCATCGAAAGCATCTACTCCTAATTTCAAATTCAGTTCTCTGCTGTATGCATCATCGGAAGCCTGTATCTAGAGCCGTACATAGTGTGCAACTTGTACAGACCTGACTCGAGTTGAACTACTGAGGCTTATGCATTGATTGCCCTAGGACTACAATCTGCACAACTGTAATGGTGTGGATCTTGTATTTCCAACTTGACCAAATGGAAGTAGGTAGCCGAAGAGAAGAAAGTGGAAAGTAGAAGTGCGTGAGAACAAACTAGGCTAGAAACCACGCAAGGGGCGGGGTGTTACGCCTCCACGCCACTTTGGAAATCGAACTCTGGGGAGCTTCCGAGTCATGGTCAATGCGGCTGAAGAGTAAGAATAACACTTTAGCCTTTCGCCAAGTTCGTAAGTAGAGAGGGTAATTAGTATAGACTTTGGTAGAAAGGGCTGCACTATCTTGATTAGGAAATAGGGTGGCTCTTCTCAACTACTTATTTTCTTCCAAGGTTCTTGTCCTCTTTTGCATTTCTGTTTTTGATTATTATTATAATCGGAGCTTCTCTATAGATTATATTGCCCAACCAGGCTCTTCTGGTTATATTTTCCGGTGCGTGGAGCCAGTCCGACTGGGAATAGTTTCAGGTTAAGCACTCTCTTGAAGCCTGGACGTTATAGGTAATCCTGGGATCCGCAGGTCCCCGCTTAAGTCGATCCGGAAAGAAGGAGTCGATCCTAGTGGATGTCAGCTTAGCCCCTATTAACTACTATAGTTAGCTATACGAACTATACGGACTACTCCGTAGCTTTTAACTCCCGCTGTCCACGTATGCAGGAAGATGGATAACCGGGATTTGGAATGAGAAACTTTATTAACTAGAGTCAATAGTTCGATAATAAAAAAAGAAAAGAAAAAAGGAGAAACATGAAGGCAGCAGTTACAGCATTCGATCGTCCAAGCCTCAAGGTTGTTGATCCTTCCAAGGTTGTGGAACCAAGCTTGGACCCTCAATAGTTCAGTTAACCGAACGCCCGTTTGAGATTAGATCTGTGCTAGACTTCCATCCGGAGGGAACACGGCATTCTGCACCCCGCTAAAAAGGGTACTCCTTCGATCCTGGTAGAACCTTTGTCCTACATCTTCTTACTTAAGACTTGTAACTACTGCAGGACTATGATATAAGAGGCGTATTAGGTATATGGAGCGTGACTAGTATGTCACTGACGCTACTTGGTGGGAGAGTTTGTTTGTTCTGTCCAGGTGTTAGAATGTGTTTCCCCTGACCTAGACCTAGGTAGTAGTAGACTTAGACCTCGAGCCCTTGAGATGTTTGCACAAATCAATCCGGGTTAATAAGCTCTACTCGGGTCAGTGCGTTTGGCCTGGATCCCACTCGACTCATCCCAAGTGAAAAAAGGGAAAAAAAAAAGAAAAAGGGAAAAAAAGGAATGAAATATGCATCCGATCCTAAATGTGAATGCACAAGATCGGAAAGTCTTCCTATTGCCACTTCAGCTCAGCCAGATTTCCTTTTTTCCTTGCATGAGAATCAGGTGGTTTGACCTCGGTTTGAAGCCCTGATCTTCATGTATAATTACTTCGAGTTTCCAATCTTGTCTCGTTAGTCTCGAATTTCATATCCGGGGAATTTTTATTCTACGAGAAACATTCGTATCTTCAGCGTGACAAACTCTTGTTTTCTACTCTTTCGGCCTTTTAGCCCTTCGGTGCTCATTATCAATTGCGTTACAAGCCCCATTACCCCCATACGCAACCTATAAAACCATCATCCATTAAATCTCATGGATATAAGTCGATCTCATCTAGATGTTGAGACAGGAGATGTCTTGGAAAGAAGGCATTCGGATACCTCAATGCTCCAGCCTCAACATCATATGGTAACTTGGCTCCAAGATCTCGAGACGACCATTTCATTAACCGGTAAATGTCGAGCTAGATCCCTCATCCTGGTTATCAACATCCACATTTTGCTATCATCTTTCTTGATCATGATGGCCGCATTAAGGTGGAGTCCTCGCCATCAATTGCTGGATGTGGCGGTGCCATATTCACACCGGACGTGACAGACCGGTTCATGGAAGTGGCTATTACCGATAACGAAGCTATGAGGTTCAACAGTAAGTGGGGAAATATTTCCGAAAATACGACAAAGTTCGAGCCTGACGTCCCCTACTTGTAGACTCGATCCAGGCACCCCCTTCACCATGGGACATGCAACCACAACCACCACAAGCTGAATGGATTTCCACAGCACCAGCTGATATGATACCCTGCGAGTGGCAGTCACTTCAAGGCCGACGGAAAAGACGTGACGGAAAGCGAAGAAAGACCTCCACTCGCGATACTAAGCGCAAATTAAACCCTAAGTCAAGATCCAACTCTAAATCACCAGCACCTAGCCCAAGCATCGGGCACACCATCCTTCGTGTTGGAGACCGCGACCTTCTACGAAGGTACTATGAGAAAGCATTCGAAGATTTCCAGCAATTGAACTGTCGCGTGATTGCCAAGTCATACATCAAACTAGTGGAACCGAGAAAGCAGGTTCATTTCCCTTATAACGGACGCAAGGTCGTCTCCGGTGAATCGAAACGCGTTGACCCTGAATTGACTAAGCCTGCATGGTGGCCAGCTGGTGTCTTGCACAAGGAACCTGACCACCTCCTCATGCGTGGTAAGAGATATTTTCGTGAAGTGACCTCGGATATGATACTAATGAGGGGTTAGATCGCCTCCGGCTCCTAGTTCATATCCTTTGCGAGCTGAAGGATAGCCATGGAATTACTTCAGAAAGACTTCGCGAGGCGAGTCAGGATGTACGACGCCAGATCAACCCACAGCACAGACTTCAAGTGCTGGATGAAATTTATTTTGTGCGACACATGGAGGAGAGATACCTAAACGGAGAACTTGGTAAGAACGTAACTGTCAAGCAGAGGATGAGGATAGTTCGTTAACATGGCCTAGATGGAAACACGAGACTGCAGGTGTCCAAAACACACCTCCCCGAAGCCATCTTCATGGAAGATGAGATATCATCGAGGTTCCCTGAGGCTCCCCTCACCATCTCGGATATGGAATTTGACAATTACGATCATGGTTACCAAAGCCCTCGCTCAGAAGATGGAGATCGTGCACCGCATTTCCACCACAATGCTTTGCCTCCTTCTCCCACCAGTGACTCGAGTGAACCACATACTCCGACGATCGGGTTTGGAACGCATCCATCTGGTATGACACAGTCCTTTGTTCCAAATGGGTCACCAAAACCAGTGCTCACGGACCCGAGCCTCCTGCCTAGCTATTTCCCTCAGCCATATCCCCCTGCTGCAAGAGATATGGGATACTGGCCTGGCATGGCCTATATGCCGCAGGCCCATCACTACGGATACTGAAAATTTTGTTTATCTATTTCTGGGCTTTTCATTTTCTTTGGGCTGAACATATCTTTATTGGGGCATTGCGACGGGAAAACATGTATTGAAAATAAGGATTCAAGGACACATTGACACATTTTGGATTTCAGGCACATACCTAGGTATCTAATTACATATCAAGCACTCAGTTTCATCACCCTGGCTGGGTATGTTGAGGGTTGCTTTTTCTTTTCCTGAGCTATATTACATGTACGACAAGTTCAGATCATTATGACTAATAGTATTCTCTAAATACTTGAAGATTTTTCTCGAACTAGAATCTCGAATGTGAAGCATGCCCATGTGGCTGTTTATGAAACTCCTGAGGTCTCTTTATGAGAACCTTGGAACCCCGGAATAGTATCGTTCTTGCCCATATGTGCAGGCAGATGTGCATAAACATGGATTCTCGCTCATCTATTGATATACGCTGGGCATGAAGGTACAAAACCTCTTCCATTTGAACATTGAAGAAGAACTCCGAGATAAAAAATAATACTTAAGGAATAAAAAGAGCCGACTCACTAAAGTAGCGCTCACCTTTTCTGACTAGAGAGAGAGAGAGAGAGAGAGAGAGAGAGAGAGAGAGAGAGAGATACCTTACCACAGAGCCTGTCATAGACAGGTTTCCAAGTTTTTTTTTTAATCTCCACTAAAGACATCTGCCGGCTTGCCCAAGCCCAATATAATGTGTATCCCTGATCAGCTATATTAAATAGATGATGACCCTGGAGAATTGGTTTATTAGGAATCTTAAATATATGTTGAGAACGCCCAAAACCAAGAATCATAGATTCGTCGACGGCAAATGTATTTGATGGCTCCCAATATTTTACAAACGTGCCTCTCAAATCCTAAGCAAAGTATATTACTATGTCTTATTTGGCGTTAAATATAGCCGTAAAGCCTTTTGAGTAGTAGCCTCAGGATTAGGGTCAGAAACATGGAAAATAGTTTGTTGAAAACGACCTAAGCTGATATATTTTTGAGGTGATCAGAATGGCGATGAGGTAGTTGACCAATAACATCTCTTCTTGTGAACCTTGATAGATGATCATATATCCAAATCGCAATAAATAGCTTAAACTCAAGGTGTAGTGTCAGACCAAAGCCTGTCAAAATACTCAGCACCCTTTAGATTCATATATTTATTAGTATTTAGAGATAATAAGTTAAATAAAGCATCGGTAAAAGACAAAAAGGAAAAAAAGGGGTAGTAATTTGGTAACCATTTATATGAATACCAGGTGAAGAGGGTTCTGAAGGCATTTCAAGAACCTCAAACACGTTTTCAGGAAGCAAATTAGCCAGTGATTTAGTTAGCTCTAGCTCTGGTTCTGCTTTCGGTGATTGAATAGGCAATTCAGCTATAAAGGAGCTAAAGATGAAAAATGTGCCAAAAAAACACGTAAATAGAGTGAAAGTAGAGAAGAGAGTGTAAATAATCGTCATATGCGTGTTCTTTATTATGGAGAGCGTAGTCATCTGTTATAACCAATCATAAACTTATATCCTACCAAGGCGCTAATTTGGTCAAATTCGACAGCCTAATAATGGGTATGACGTATTTTATTTACAGTTTAGGTTTAGCTCTCTCCACTCCGAGATGTCCTCCATAAGGTCAAAAGTACATTAATCAGCAATCAGATCGAGCACAGCTTAATGGCAGACGTGACGGAAAGCATATTTGAGCGCGTTAAAATTGTGACCAATGGCAATGAATGACATCGGCAACCCGCGTGGATTTCACTATTTTGGCGCTTAGCCGCGCTAAAAGCCCAGCCGCACAAGACACCCGCACATCGGCTTTAGGGCTTGAAAGGAAGCATATGCGAACTGCTAATTTTGCCATTCGCGATAGTGTTCCACACATGGATGGGGGTGGATTTGGAGCCCTCACTCAATAAATTCCGAAGCGACGTGGCACACGATGGAGAGATATAGGTTGACCTCCAGTTCCTCAAGTATGGGGAACTGGAAGTCGAGTTCCGCGACGGGTGTATGTTTCAATTCCAGGAGCACTATGGTCTTGCAGGTGACAGTAATACGTGGCTTCAGCACATAGCTGTTGAGCGACCAGACACCTTACCCGCTCTCATTGCTATAACGCTACTCAAGTTCATTCAGAGTAAAGGGTTCTGATCATCTTGATACCTATGCAGTTTCTAGTGGGTTTGAATTGGAGTTTAACCAAGAGCAACTGGAAGATAGCCCAGAAGATCTACTAATGTACATACTTGGTACCCAGGTATACTCTTTGCAAGGATTCACAAGATCTTTTGCAGCGTTTACGACATTGCCATCTCCATCTTGAGGAGCCCGATTCATAAGAGCAAAGAACGAAATGACAAGCGAATTCCCCACACATCCAGATCGGCTAACAAAGACATGCTGAGAGCAGTAAGACTGGTAACTGATCAAATTTTGTTCATGCGTAGTTTTGTCCGGAACAAGCTCCCAGTTCTCAAAATAGACTTCTTCCGCCTTCGTATAGATCACAAGCGCGGTCTTTCTATCGCCAAGACTATTTTTAACCCACTAGTCCTTATGATGGCGAAAGTTCTCCAGAGAGTCCGAACCTTCGGTTTTGATAGCAAGGCTTGGCCATTGCTGGCTCCCGATTTACTACTGCATGTGACGGGCTAGAGGCTTGAATGCTTCATCTAGTTACTTGCACTTAGCTTGTGTTTTGTGGGCAGTTAGTTTTTTCTTTCTTGGCCTGGGACGCCGGTCAGGGATTTTATAGTCAATTTGGCTATAGTTCGTTTAATGATCGCATGCGTCTCAGGGATGAGCTTTATCAGCCGTATCCCGCTCCCATTGCAGTATTATATCCCCAGGTGATTTTCGTCTCTAGGATTATTGGCGGCATGAACTGGTAAATGGTATGCCATAATCAATTGATATTTTGCATCACTCGGGCGATATTTCAGAGTCTAGCCGTGATGGTACTAGTGATGAAAGCTCTGATGCTAGAGATTCTAGCAAGGAGTATGGTTTATCGATCGTCTTCTGGACTAGGTTTTAAGCTATCTAAAGCCAAAGAACCCCTTCTCTTCTACATGACAGGAGACCTTCCAAATGAGTTTTTTGGAGAATATACTATATCTGAAAAACAAATATGATATGACGGGAGGCTTGAAGATATGGTAATTGAAGATATCCATTGTTAGCTGTCACTGGAAAGAAGCTGCCCAGGTGGAGTTTTGGTAGCCGAAGGCAAGATAGCGAAATTGATATATTGTGTGCTCATACAGATGGCAGTTTCCTTTTGACGCTAACCTACACTTAATTGACTACTATACTTGGGATTTACGGAGATATTGAGTGGCTACTATACTTATTTGGATATTGAATACTTGCTTAGGTATGACATGGTCATATAGTGGTAATGTTCAATACAAAAACCCCTCTCACTTTGAGATTTGTTCAGTATGGAGGCGATTGGATTACGGAGGTAAAAATTATGCCGAAAGAGAAAAGGAGAGAAGCTAAGATCTCCATCGCTTCAAATATCTAGACCGCTTAACGTGAACGAAGGATGAAGATATGACATCGAGACCTTTGCTAGTTTCAAGGTGGAGAGTAGCGAGAAGTAGTTGCAAGTTTTGGATGAGAGAACCTATTTCAATATCACAATCATTAGCGCCAGTGATCTGGTGATTATATGAGATAGATCATGAACACAGGCCTAACTCTTCTTCTGACATCACTCACTATTCCAGGCAATTCATCCATCAGAAACATATCATCAAGCACACTTGCAATCAAACAAACATCCTCATACTTAATCTCCGAACAGACACGTCAATTGCAGCGTTGGTTTGATTGCCACGCGCGTAAGAATCCTTCACACATAAAAGACCTTCTATTGGACCGGCTCGCCAACCGGGCCCTCGTGGCGCTAAACAGCTCGAAACAGACCAGGATGAGAAAGGTACAGCTATTCGATAGGACAGGAGCACGTGTAAAGGAGCTACATTTATATTAGGACTGGCTACTGCAGGTCGGGGTTCTAGTCCGTAGAAGATCAAGGTCCAGGTCAAAGCCAAGGTAAAGAGCAAGGTCAAAACCAAACATACATACGTCGTATGCATGAAATAGACACCGCTACTTTCCATTTATAGACAATGGGCCACGTCCGCCGTTGACTTGTTTTTGCCACTTAGGCCTACTCGCAGGAAGGGTTTTTGGTGGCTGGGTTTATTAGTGATTATTGGTTCGGAGGTAAAGTCGGAGTTTTGATGCATGAGGCTGGTAGACAACCTTGGAAGACTGTCCGAGCGTGTAATTAAGGTGTTTTGTAGATTAGTATAATGGTCTAGTTGCAGTCAAATAAGTAGATACCTACCTTATTCTATCAGCATTAGAAGCAGTACTCAGAGGAAGTGTGGTACGTAAAAGTCAAGACTGGATTAAATAACAAATAGTACTCTAAAATAAGGACCTATAAATATAATAACGCCTGCGGGTCCCTATGCAAGTAATCAAAGAGTCCGATCCAAAAGTGGGGGCGCAATGCTAAAAGGATTCGCTAAGGAAAAGTAGGGAGTGTTTCCAATTCTGAACATGAGGGAGAAAAAAAAAAAAAAACACATGCGGTCATGAAGTCATCGACAAATAGTAAGGAAAATAGTAAAGATTGATCTCATTTAAAGCCATGGGTCTGATTGAGTATAGGTGTGTGGGTTGACAGGGCCAACAAGTTTGATTTGAGATTTCAAATGTTCACGCCGGCGATCTTGTTTCGATTCAGTCATCTTTTTTTTGCCCCCTGGAAAGCACGAACTGCCTCCCGAGTGTTTTGCTGGAATTGAAACTTCAGCGGTGGGGAGGAGATGGGGGCTGTTGGGTTTACTGTGAACTCTGGAGCCGAGGAGCTGGTTACCAGGGAGTCTTTGCGGTAACTGGGGAAACGGATGCTGCGCTTTTTGGGTTTAGGGGTTTCCCAGATTGAAGGACCGTATTTTTGATATGGGGACATGGGGACTGCTAGTTGTTTTGGTCGGGTTGTTGGTGATGGGCAAACGTTGACTTCACTTACGACAGAGATGACGGAGTCTCTTCGTAGTTGACTGATGTCGGTCGACGAGTGTTGGAATGTGGTTTGTTGTAAAGTGAGTGTATCTGCATCCCCTGGGGCTGTTGAGGGTCGTTGTAGTGGAGTGCTCGTATCGTTTGAATCTCGGGATAGTGTGCGATGAACATATGTCTTGATGGAGTCGCGTACATTGGAGGCCAAACCAAGGCCCAAGCTCCGATCGAGCGAGTGCCATTTGTAGCGGGTCCGTGGCACATTCAGTCTACCATCTTTTTGTTTCTTCTGTAGACTGGCGCTATCCCGGCCACTGGCCTGCAGGGCGGAGGGAGTGGCGAGCTCAGGGAAGAAATCCCACTTCTTCTCCCGGAAGTAGTGGTTTGTGGCGGAGCGGTTCCAGTGGGGAGGACGGCCGTGTATGGGGTCTGATTGCGCACTGAGCGTTGAAGCGGCTGACTTGGGAGGATCTATCAAGTCCGTGCACTCGAGCGCATCCACATTTGAAAAATGTTGTGGAGAAGTATGGATCGGACCCAAACTGAGATCGGGGGCTGAATGATCCATGAAGTCGTCGGAGTCGGAGCTTACGAAGATAGGATAGCTCTCGGTTGAGTCCCGGGGTTCACTTGGGCTGGCAAAGCTGTCGACGGTGCTATGGCTTTCGCTTTCGCTGTCACTGTCGGAATCACTCCACATTACCGAGTATTCGGTCGAGTTGTCGGGTATTGGTTTGGCTGGTAGTGGCTTATTCAAGAAAAGCATTGATCGAGGTGAGTAGAGAGCTTTTGGAGGGACGACTTGCTCCAGTCCTTCAAGAGAACGAGAAGGTCGGACTGGGGGAGCCCTTGAATAAGAAGTGTGGGAAAACATCTTCGGAATTATCCCCAGGATAAAAAAAGATGAAAGATGAAACAAAGGGAAGCATTCAATATATAAGCGAGTTCAAAGGGAAGGTTGGGATCGAAAGAACAAAGAGAGGATTCAGTGTTGATTATCTACTCCGAGTAATCAGAGGCGATCTGCATTGTAACGCACAGACCAAACGCGAGGGGCTGCAAGGGGAGGATGTGAAGTGTCTAGAAACGAAATAGGAAAACGCGATGTAAATAGAAACTAAAAATTAAAATTAAGATTAAAATAAAATAGCACGTAAAATATCAAGATTCAAAACACAGCCGAATCCTGCCCCCAAGCAGAATCGGCTCATTTGTACTAGTATGTATTCGGCTCAGCTCATCCGTACCTGGTACTTGGTCTATCTAGGTATCTCATATTCCGCATCATATGCACGTTGAACTGCATGCTGTCATAAGCTAGAGACAGTACGACGTAGGTACTTATGTACATAGTAAGTCTGACAGTTCCTACTAGTTCGCCCATAAGGCAAGATATCAAACATACCTATATCCACAGTGGAGCAAATATTAAAGTGGAAATGGGGCTGTCAAACCTTCCATGTGGATGCCTGTATATTTTAGTATATTTTAGTATATTTTAGTTCGTTTAGTGAATAAGAATAGTAGTTTATTGCCAAAATAGGGGGGCTTGTCTCGCTCAATTTAAACACGGACCTACTGCAGCTGAAGGGTTATGCAGTGGGAAACGGCGTAAAAGTAAATCCTAAATTTTAGAGAATATTAGAGAAGAAATACTGACCAACTGTACCTTCCGAATTGGACGAATAAAGGAGAACCACGCAGGGTCGGACTAGACAACTGTTGACAACATTTGCCGGTAACTCGCAGATATTCGTTCGATACTCTGGAATGTCGGAGTTGCCTCCAAATCTTGGGATTCTCAGGCTCGGAACAGCTCTAGATAGTCATTTCATTATTTCGTATCCCTTCTCTAATCTGCCCCTCCATTGCGCAATTACCACACACATGAAGGCACCTGCATCTGAAATGCATCTCGCCCGAACTGGTTACAAGGGGAGTCAGCGCATGTCATGCAGTAGCTAAAAACAGGGCTGGTTTAGATATAAATGTGAGGGAAAAGAGAAAAATGGAAGGAAAAAGCAATACTGCCTTGGGCCGGATCGTAATAGTAGCTCTACTCTCTAATCTCCAGGTGTTTTGATCGACGTTCTAAGGTTAGGTCCGATGATAAGCGAGACATTCATCTAGTAAGAAGGCAACGCATTAATAGGTACTATGTCGAAGTACATCTCGAATACGGAGATACGGCGTAAGTACGGAGATTCGGAGTAGGTACGGAGTAGATACTCCACATTCCATCAATGTTCCAAGCTGTTCCTTAGTTCCTCATGCCACGTGAGGGCATGATGGGTCTTAGTCTCAGTCTAGTCTCAGTGCCATCCATGGCCAGGGATGGAAACACCCACGGGATAATAATCAAGTCTCAAGTAGTCCCAATCTCTCAATATCCGTATACTCTGTAGAGCATTCTGCATTTTACATTTTGTATGCATTATCACGCAAAAGCAATTTTGAATAATTATACTTTGCTGCATAGTACCCCATATGGAGCACTTTTTGTTTCCCCCACGAAAGTACAGATAATGTGGCTGACTACAAAGTGGAGTGGACTGGTTTGGGCCTGCACACGCGAACGGGTACAGACATAGGAGCACATTGGAGACAGGGGGTGTGGTTTTTGCTGGAATGGGCTCGGTCCAAATTCCGCGAGGAGAATTGATGATACGTAGATACGGAGTATATGAGTAGTGATGATTAGTCGTCGTTCTATCGGGTCGGCTATTGAAGTTTAATATTCGATTTGGTGACTAATGCGAGAATACCCCCACGATATACGGAGTACGGATCACGGAGTACTTAATACTATGCAGTATTATGCGGAAAAAGAAAATCCAACAATTATCTCATCGATTTGATCTATCAGTACATGGCGTTTTTTGCCGTTAAAAATCCAATCACTGGTCCCACATGTCCCCCTTGTTTCGGTCTTGCCCGTGTGCACGGAAATTGCAAGCCAGGGACGAGTAAAGTAAAATGGAAGGGATGTTCAGGATTCTATCAACATAGAACTCCATAGTGAAAAGTGGAAAGTAACACAGGGTAAGAAAGGAAAGGGGAGAGAAGGAATCTATCAACCGACCAGGGACACCATAAAAGCACAAAGGGAAAGGGTGAAGGGGGAAATAGTAAGAATGCCATTTAGTGGACGATCTACGAGCTGTTGTTCTTCTTGTCAGCCTGGGCTGAATCCTCCACAGCCTCGGCGGCTTCCGAAGACTGCTTGTCGCTAGAGGCGGCCTCAGCCTTGGCTTCCTCTTTCTCATCAATGTCATCGATGTCTTTGGGTGCAGGAGTATCGCTGTTCTGCTTGGTCTCCTCATGAATGAGATCTTCCTGCTCCTTGATCACCTCGAGACGCTGCTTGTTAGTAGCTGCGCCCTCGGCATTGTGGACCTCGAGCTCGATCTCATGGAACAGCTCCTCGGGGATGCTGGACAGCACAGACTTGAGGGCATCAATCTGCGACTCCATCTCAGACTCCTTGCCACCCTGAGTATAGCTGTAGGCATTGCTCAGGACCAGCAGGGTGGAAGGCACACCCTTCTGGAGACGGAGGTCAAGCCACATGGTGAGGTCCTCGCGCAGACGAGCGGGGGACACACCGTGGGTACGAATACCGCGAGATGCACTAGCCATCTGCAACTCGGGCACGGACAGTGAGTCAACACCTTCGTAGAAAATAGCCCGGTCGTCACGCTTGATCTGGCGCATGCGATGGCGAATGTTGTAACGGAGCATGGCATCGGTACCGAACGAGTTGAGATTCATGTAGCGGCAGATGGCCACAAGCTGGGGCCGTGACAGATTGTCCAGGGTCAAGTCATCCTTGAATATCTTGCAGACCTTGATAATGTCGTCGGTGGAGGGCGATTCACCGGTGGTCCGGATCTTGCGGAAGAATTCAGCAAACTCCTCGTTCTTGACTGTGGCCGCATTGAATCGCAGACCAGTCTCACGCAAAGTGTTGCGCAAAAAGCCGGAGACCTCCTTGCGGGTAGAGCTCAGATTCGAAGCCTTCTTCTCGCGGGAGCTCTTGCCTTCGTAGGTGCTGGGCAAAAGATTGGGGAAAAGCTTCAGGGCGATGGGAAGCAGCAGTTCGGCAAATGGAACGATGACGAACATCGAGAAGGGAACCAAGCGGCCCAGATCCTTGACGGTACGTTGAAGCTGCGATTACGAATTTCGAGTTAGCCTAGACCCCTAAAAAGAGAGTCTTCAAAGACAAACCTGGCGGTACTCTCTCCGAGTGAGCTCATATCCAGCTGCCATCTTCACTGCTAGTCGGGTACTGATCTTGACCTCTGTCGCCAGCAGCTTAGTACCATCCCAATAATGCTGGACCTCCTTCTTGATCTTCTGGCCGATCGTCAATTTTTTAGCATCCTTCTCCTCAGAGGTGGGCTTTTGCACCTCGGTAGACAGATCCTTTGTAGCTGTTGCCTTGGTGACATTGGTACTGGCAGACTCAGCCTTTGCGGACTGAGCAACGTCTTGTGACGATGGCGCTTCTTGCTCTACGGGGAGTGGCTTCTTTGCTTGCTCGGCGTTGAAACCGGGAGGAGGGTATGACTGATGAGAGGAAGTGTTGGATGTGGATTGTTCAGTGGCATAGCTCCGGTAAGAAGGGTTGAGGATTGCGAGAGCCGATACTTGTGATGGAAGACCGCGTCCATTTCGGAGAATGTTGGCCACAGACAATGGGGATGTACCGACACGAGTGCGAGCTGTTTATCCGGAAGATGAGAGGAAAAAGTCAGAGAATCTTGTCGCAAGCTGCTCCTTTATTGAGAGCGATCTTACCGGCCAGAGAAGGTCGCAAAGCAGATGTGTTGCGCACTAGTTGAGCCGATCTCATTGTGGTGGACATTTGCGAAAAGCTTAGGAGAAAAAGGGAGTAAGCCCGATAGGTCGAGCAGGGAATGGGAAGTACAACAATCTATGGTAAATTGTTGACAATATAAATATCGAGATGAATTAACTTATTCAGCGGTATTAATGAATGGTGTTAATGCAAGTTTGATGAGCCTGAAAAGTTGTTGTTACAATGCTCATCACGTTACACCACGTGACCGTATCCGGCGTTGGGAATTCGGTCCGCGGCCGCGGAGTTAAGGCGGTCGGGGCGGAACGGCAGAATTCCCACTAGGCAATTTCCATGCTTTGATTGTTTGAAACCTACAATTACTATTTGTCGTTGAATAGATCTAATATTATCCATTACACATAATGAGCCGGTGAAGTACAGTGGTTCTGGACTTCATATTTCTGAGTCTGAATAGGGAATGATTAGGATCTAAACGTTCTAGAATTTAAGTAATCTAATGTTTCCCCACTTTGCGTAATCTATAGAACTGAAAAGAATTCATACAGTGACAACTCAGAATTGTTTGTGACGTGTCATAATTTCGTGACGTGTTGTCGAAACATTTATTATTTCTAAATTCTGTACGGAGAACTCCGTATTCGAATATTGACTTGATCGACCTGCTAATGCTTCAGGCCGAAGACAACCCCGGAACATCTCGGCCTATATTTAGGCGTCTAGTTTCGACCCTTTCAAAGGTTACTAATCAT
Source organism: Penicillium taxi (assembly GCF_028828555.1). NCBI lineage: Eukaryota > Fungi > Ascomycota > Eurotiomycetes > Eurotiales > Aspergillaceae > Penicillium > Penicillium taxi. The sequence goes on from NW_026643208.1 coordinate 710,457, forward strand.
GTGGATTTGATGAAATCTTGTTTCGTACTATTAATGCATCGATGATAAATGACTTCAAAAATATCAGTCCAATGGGTAGATAGTAGCTAGGTATTTCGACAATCATTAAACTTCTAAGGATCTTAGGGAGAATCGAGCCTTCGGAAGAGGTCTAGTGCCTAATTTCTTTTCAGCTTAGAATCAGGTTTGAAGAGCCTCACGTTAGCCTATCGGCCAAAGTCGCCAGCAAGAAACAAGAGAATGATTTAATTACATAGCTCCCCTTCATTTGAATTGTATTAACATCCCGTTAAACTGCGCAATCAAGTGATGCACTTGTCCCATATCAGTCTGATCATACTTGTCCAGCATACGCATAGCCCCGCTACCTTCCGTAGAAGGACTTGATCGTATCTTCTCCAAGATGACACGACCCAGCAACCAATATTCAGGTGCACATTTCATGAATCCATCCCGTCTCCACATTCCATCAAGGATCGATTTCTCGCCCGGTTGCTCAACGGGACCACGGAGGGCTTGCATTGTGTCCCATGCCACTTTCCAACGATCCATCCCACGTTCAATATTTAGAAACGCGGCGGGAGGAACCAGGGAGTTTTGAAGTTGGTATATTGACATGCACATTGCTAAATACTATAAGCTGGGAATCAATCTGGGATTTAAGTGGCTTCGCCTTACCGGAAACTATCACGAATAAGTTCAGCATTCCTAGGTGAGGGTATGCCTCTTGCATCCTAAGGGTCATATCTGTTTGACAGATTCCCTCGATGGACAATTTTAGTGTGCGAGGGTGGTCATGATTGGCCGTTGTCCATCTCTTCAACTCGCTGAAACAGCCACTTGCCGACTCTACCTGAAAACATACTTCAGGACAGTTGACACCCATATCCAGTTCTGCGACAAACATTCGAGGGGGTGCATTGTTAAAAATCACAAATGCTGTATCCAGCAAGAAAACGTAGCTCAATGTTCTGGCATGCTCTCAGTATGTTTTCTAGTCACTATAAACTCTTGTCAGACTCACCGAATCCTTTCCTCAATCTTGATATAGTGCTTCCAGTCGAATTGAGATTCCTTAATTTGGAAGTCTTGGTGTACTGATTGAGCTATCGCTAGATCTCTTGATACCTGGAATTTTTTCGGTGTCAACGGATGATGCCTCGTCATATGGAGCTCAAACTCACTGCAACGACCGTGCTGAATCTATGGCGTCTGATCCGTCGTTTAGCATTGCCTGAGCCCTCCCAATTTTGGAATAGACAGACGAAGTATGCTGCTTTTAACATTTCAAAGCTCATTTGATCACATGTATCCCCACCTGCTATTATATTCAAGTGCTCCTCTTGCATTGATTCATCGTCAAAGACCATTTCTTCAACACAATCAAACCACAGCTTCGCGCTCTGGCTGTCCGTGGAGGAAGAAAAGCATGAACCGAGGATTGCCATTGAGGCCAGCAAAACAGGTGACGCATTTATGGCATCAAACGAGGGCCTGTGAATGATAGGGCAGTTCGGATACCAATAGGTCCAGAAATCACCCAGATATCTGGAAAGATTCTCTGGAGAGAAAAAATCGAAGCACATTGTTTCAATTCGTGGTGACCAGGTGAAAGCAATCAGACTCCGCCTTGGCTTGTTGTCAACTGTCTCTTTCAATCTAGTCACTATCTCGAGCGTCTTCAATACCAAAGGGTGAGTTTCCCATTGATGTCCTAAAGGTGAAATAAATTCACTCTGACATGTCGGAGCCAGATTAATATCTCCAAAAACATCAAACCAGGAAATTTCTTCGTTAAGAGAGCTTCTAGACTGTGAATGTGAATCAAATCTTCTAGGAAGCTTCACCACCGTTCCAGAGTTGAATGATTTGTCCAGCCCGGATGCACTTGTGAATCTCGTCAAGAAATCAAACCTGCTGCATGAGACTTTCATATCCTGATACAGTGGCCCTGAGAAGTTCTCCGGTGGCAGATCGAGAAGAGAATGGTATAAAGAGAATTCCGCCCAATCTTCGATAATCTCCCCATCAAGCAAGACAGGAGGATGACAGTTTCCCTCAATTCGAACATCAGGTAACATGTCAAATTCAGCTGGGCCTTGAGACCCGGCAGTTGGCATTGCTCTATCTCCCATGACAGTATTTGAGATAGACTTGCTGTTTTGGAATTCCACATATGAACAGTCCTGCTCCTTTGAAACACAGGTACCACATGGATGCTGAGCATTACATGCCCGCTTCAATCTAGAGCATCGGTCACAAGCTTTCTTCTTCTTTCCCCTAGCTCGAACTGGGAGAGAAGGAATACTTGCTCCATTGGAGATTCTTATATTGCATGTCCTCCAATGACGGCTCAGGCTATCCCTGCGTCATAGTCAGCTTACGTATCTTGCATAATAAGCTAAAATATACCTCCGAGTAAATGCCGCGCTACAGAAAAGACAAAAATATGGGCGCCCGCCTTCATCTAAAAAATCGCATCTCAGACTAGCTCGCAGACCTCCCATGTAATTTTCAGACTTACGAGATGACAGATGTCTGTCCAGATGCTCAGCACGTCGGAACCTCGCAGAACATAGCGAGCACTGTAAACGGTATTTCGAGTCATTCATTCCAATTGATCAGGGTTCCTCGGACCGAGTTCTGAATTATTATTGTAACCTGAAGGATGGAAATGCGGGGAAACTCCACAGGATGGAGACTACGCCAGTCTTAAGAAAGTATGTAAGCGAGATTCATACCGCTTTGAGAGGTCAATATCAGCGGGATTTCCACCGCCTCCTCTTTTCCTCTTTCTTTGTAGATCGTGTACAGCACATACCTGCTTTTCACAGCTCTATGTATAAATACAAGGGTATTAGACAGACCAAAAGTACCATTCTATTCTGATACCAATTTAAATCTATCAAATACTAGCCTCATTCAATCTTCAAGTATGGTTGTCCCTCTAGCCCTCCCTCCAAATACTACTCAGGATGCATTCTCTCGTTTCTTGACCGAAGTATCAACGACCGTTGGTCCTGAGAATATCAAAGTAGTTCAATCGGCCGACGAGCTACAGGATGGATCCTACCTCGAACAACCACGAACCCACGATCCCCATCATATCCTGGACCAAGACTACTTTGTAGCATCTGCTGTTGTCTGTCCACGTAATGTACCAGAGATCCAGTCTTTGGTGAGAGCAGCCAACGATTATCAAATTCCCCTCTGGCCAACTTCCATCGGTCGTAACTCTGGATATGGAGGAGCCGCTCCTCGTCTTCGTGGAAGTATTGTGTTGGATCTGGGAAAGCATATGAACCGAGTCTTGGAGGTCAATATCAACGGTGCTTATGCCGTTGTGGAGCCCGGAGTGACATTCTCTGACCTTTATCAATACTTGGTTGATAATAAGTTGGATGACAAGCTTTGGATCGATGTAATTTTGCGTCTGAAGCAATTGATAGAATTGAATGAGTACTAACAGTTGCAGGTTCCTGATCTAGGAGGTGGCTCTGTGATTGGTAATACTGTCGAGCGGGGGGTCGGTTATACTCCTTATGGCGGTGAGTTAAGTCCACTATTCTTGGGATTTCAGATGTTGATCACTTCTTAGATCATTGGATGATGCATTGCGGTATGGAGGTGATACTTCCCACTGGAGAGATAATGCGTACTGGTATGGGAGCTTTACCGGAGCCAAAGAAGCCAGGTGCACCAGAAGTTCCTCTACACGAAGAACCTGGTAACAAGTGCTGGCAACTGTTCCAGTATGGATTTGGACCATACAATGATGGTCTCTTCTCTCAAAGCAACCTAGGGATAGTCACCAAAATGGGAGTCTGGGTAAGATCTGGGTATATCACAAAAAGGTAATGACCTTGACTGACACCTCGCAGCTCATGCCAAACCCTGGAGGGTATCAGTCTTATCTCATTACCTTCCCAAAAGATGAGGACCTTCACAAGGCTGTTGATATTATTCGGCCCCTCAGATTGGTAAGTCTGATATCATTTATAGATCTTGAGCTCTGTAATAACACTGATTGCAGCAAATGGTTCTTCAGAATGTCCCAACAATCCGCCACATTCTGATGGATGCAGGTAGGTTGTAAAGGTTTATTTCAAGTGTCAATTTCTAATAGCTATAGGTGTTATGGGGACGAAGGCTTCATATACAAAAACCACCGGCCCTCTTGGAGATGTAGAGCTGGATCAAATTGCCAAGAAGCTCAACCTTGGAAGATGGAACTTCTACGGTGCACTCTACGTAAGTTTAAATATACCTCCCGAGGTTTATTAGACTTGCTCTAAGAATTATTTACAGGGCCCCAAGGCCACTCGTGACGCTCTGTGGGGTATCATCAAGAAGGAATTCTCCGCGATTGAAGGGGCAAATTTCTTCTTCCCGGAGGACATCAAAGAAAACTGCGTGCTACACACCAGAGACAAGACTCTACGCGGAATCCCAACTTTCGATGAGCTGAAATGGATTGACTGGGTTCCAAATGGTGCACACCTGTTCTTCTCACCCATCAGCAAAGTCTCAGGCGATGATGCCATGCTTCAGACTAACATCACCAAGAAGAGAGTGATCGAGGCAGGATTTGACTACATTGGTGACTTCTGTATTGGCATGAGAGAAATGCGTACGTATTGAGCTCATCCCTGCATACACTTCGCTCTTCCAGCTGATATTTTTTCTTCGATCCAGATCACATTGTGTGCCTCGTCTTTGACCGCACGAACGCCGAGGAGAAAAAGCGACTCCATCAGCTTATCAAAACCCTCATTGATGACTGCGCGGCCCATGGTTGGGGTGAATACCGGACTCATTTGGCTATCATGGATCAGATTGCGGGAACTTATAATTGGAATGATAATATCCTGATGAGGTTCAATGAGACTGTGAAAAATGCCCTTGATCCTAATGGAATCATGGCACCCGGAAAGAATGGTATCTGGCCTAAGAACTTTAAGAGAAGTTTGTACAAATTATAAGTGTCGGAGAAGAAAGGGAATAGCCTGTATTGGAACATCAGGAGGTCTTCTAAATTGGAAAATTTTCAAGCTTTCTTCTGCAACCATTCAAATACTCACTATCAAAGATCTATTTAACTCCATTTTCATTGTTCATCAGAACCTCCCTAGTGTATCACAACATCATGGGAGAACTGCCGCCGGCTTCGTTGATAGCTCTGAACCACATCCTTGGCTGGTATGAAACATTCAGAAGGCATGTAAAGCATCAGCACTATCCCTTCAGTTATTATTGCGCCGAACCATCTTGTACGAGCCAGTTCTACAGACTTGACTGGGCAAAAGCTCATTGCTTACAGAGAACGGATGGGACCTCAGCCCGTGGGAATTCCCAATTTCATCAACCTCAAAACCCTTCAAATTGTCCCATTTGCCAAAGGCATACCGAATTATGGAGTGAGTTTTTGGAAAGTCTGAAAAACCATACCAAGGATTTCTTCTCGTCTGGGAACACGGGCCTAGATGTGTTCCAGCAGTAATTTGCTGCAGCCCTTTGAGTGCAATCTACACTCTTATGGCTAATATAATCGCTCTATAGTTCCTAAAGTCTATTACTTAGCCACATTTCCTTGGACCTTCAACATATACTAAGGCATCAAGAAGGAACAATCATATGCCTAGGTACGGTTAGCCAAGGTACTAGGTATAGGCCGAAGCAGGGCATCAATCGTTAAAGGATAAAATGTTTTCGGGATATTTCTAGGTACTTAAATGCCTAGTTAGAAGATAACTTATATATGGGCTACTCAGTAACCTTGGAACATCGATAAATATCCTATGCTTCATTACTAAGTACCAAGACAGCTGATAAAAGGTAATTTCAAGCCTTTATTTACTCGATTACATTTCATTGGCCTCTCACAAGCTCTTTTGAAGCCCTGTATATACCAGCCGTATCAGGATTTTTCTGGTTTTTTAAGTCTTCAAAGGTGTGCTAGTTATCTTGCTGTACTCGGTACCCTAAGCTGTCCCCACTGATCGCCAAGTGCTCCGCATTCCGTCACTCCGCAGCCTCCGCTTTCAGCTGTGTCATCGTCTCATACTTTCCCCCGCTTTCGAGGTTGACACAAACACCTCATACCATTTCAATTCATTACCTCTATTGCTTCAAAATCAAGCCTGAAGTCAAATTACCGATTCACAATGGGTGGAGATTCTCCGGCTGTCACACGGCTCACACCTATCCCAGCTTCGAAGACGTTGCCTGTCCTTGCTGAGCGCCCAGTCGGTCAACGAATCACCAAGATCTACACCGATCGATTGAAGCAGTTCACAGATGCCGGTCAATATAAGGAGCAAAACCTGATCTCAAAGTTGCAAGAAGCAGTCAATTCCGATGAAGACCATGTGAAGCTGTCAGTATACTCGGTTCCCGATCTGCAGCGGCCCACCTTCCAGGAAGCGACATCACACGAATTCAAAACTACCCATATCGGCGAATCGTTTGGCCCAAGCTGGTCGACCCACTGGTTCCGAATCCTTCTTACCATCCCAAAGCACATGCTTCACAAGGAACGACTGGAATTCCACTGGGACGCCAACAATGAGGGTCTGATTTGGTCAGAAGACGGTCGGCCTCTACAGGGATTGACTGGTGGTGGTGAACGAATAGAATGGATTATCCCTGATAAGTGGCGCGATGGAAAGGAACATCTATTCTACATTGAGATGGCATGCAATGGGATGTTTGGAAACGCTCCTGGAGGCGACTCGATTCAACCCCCTCGCCCGGACAAATTCTATACACTAAGCAAGGCACAGATTACTGCGGTGAACTTAGAAGCACGTGCTCTCTTCTATGATTTCTGGATCATTGGAGACGCTGCTCGGGAGTTCCCTGGAGACTCATGGGAGGCCCATGAAGCAAATGTGACAGGAAATGCCATAATTGATGCCTTCATTGCTGGCAATGGGAGCAACGATGCTATACGAAAAGGACGTGACATTGCACGGAAGTATTTAGGAGACAAGGTAGACTCGTCGGATGTCTATGCTTCTGATACAAACCCGTTCGTTTACGCCATTGGCCATTGTCACATTGACACCTGCTGGCTCTGGCCCTGGGCAGAGACGAAGCGTAAGGTAGCTCGCTCCTGGTCAAACCAGTGCGACTTGATGGAGCGGTATCCTGAACATCGATTTGCCTGCTCTCAGGCACAGCAGTTCAAGTGGCTCCAACAATATTACCCTGACGTTTTTGATCGCGTCAAGCGCTGGGTGAAGAAAGGCACCTTCCAACCGATAGGTGGCAGCTGGGTCGAGCACGATACAAACATGCCTAGCGGAGAATCTCTTGTGAGACAATTCCTTTATGGCCAGAGATTTTTCGAGAGTCACTTTGGAAAGCGATGCACCACTTTCTGGCTACCAGATACATTCGGCTATTCTACTCAAATCCCACAGATCTGCCGCCTTGCAGGCATGAGTAGATTCTTCACCCAGAAGTTGAGCTGGAACAACATCAACAATTTTCCTCATACAACATTCCAGTGGGTTGCGCTCGATGGCAGCCAAGTCTTGTGCCATATGGCTCCTGCGGAGACCTATACAGCTGAAGCCCATTTTGGCGACGTCAAGCGCAGCGTAACACAGCACAAATCAATGGATAAGGACAAGTCGTCCCTGCTAGTCTTCGGTAAAGGAGACGGTGGTGGTGGCCCGACCTTCGGACACTTGGAGAAGCTACGTCGCTGCCGCGGTCTTAGTGATAAGATTGGAACACTTCCGCGTGTCAAGATGGGCGACTCAGTCGAGGACTTCTTTGACAAGCTCGAGGCGAATGCTACCAGTGGCACTGACTTTGCGACATGGTATGGTGAGCTCTATTTCGAACTACACCGGGGTACTTATACCACTCAAGCAAATAATAAACGTAACAACCGCAAGTCTGAGGTCCTTCTACGGGAAATTGAATTCCTTGCTACATTGGCTACTATCCGTGGTTCGGAGAAAGAGTACAAGTACCCAAAGGCTGAGATTGATCAGATGTGGGAGAGCGTACTTCTTTGCCAATTCCACGACTGCTTGCCCGGCAGCTCCATCGAAATGTGCTATGACGACTCTGACAAACTTTATGCTAAAGTGTTTGAAATTGGCGCCAAACTGCGCAAAGACGCCCTTGTCGCTCTAGGAATCACTAGAAAGACTGCCTTCACGGAACTCGTGGCTCTCAATACCTTGCCTTGGCCTCGTTCGGAAGTTGCAAGAGTTCCAGAAACTCTTCCCTTTACGTCAAACAGGCAGAGTAAGTACGCCCTTATCAATGGGCCTACTGGAGTAATCTCGTGCCAGGAGGTGGACTTCAAAACTACGGCTGCAGTTACCGTGGCTGAAACTGCACCGGGTGTTTTCCGTCTTCAGAATGGCAAGCTCCGGGTAGATGTCAAAGATGGCACTATAACCTCCTTGTTCGATCTCGAGGCGCGGAGAGAAGTCATTGCAAAGGGCGGAAAGGCTGGACAGCTAGTCATCTTTGATGATAAGCCTCTATACTGGCAGGCGTGGGATGTAGAAGTCTTCCACTTAGAATCTCGAAAAGAGCTTCAGAGTGGCAAGACCATCATCGCAGAAAGGGATCCGCACCGAGCCAGTCTTGTGACTAAGACCCAGATTAGTGACAAGAGTTGGATCAAGACTACCATTAGTCTCTCTGCATCTGTCTCCTCTGAGCCTTCCTACGTGGAGTTTGAAAGCGAGGTCGAATGGAAGGAGACAATGAAGTTCCTGAAGGTTGAGTTCCCTGTAGATGTCAGCAATACCGAGGCATCCTACGAGACTCAGTATGGCATTGTCCGACGCCCAACTCACTACAACACAAGGTAAGTTAAAGAGCTCTTCCATATGGACCTGATCTTTCAAACTAACCTCTTCTTAGCTGGGACATGGCTAAATTCGAAGTCTGCTGCCACAAGTGGGCTGACCTGTCAGAGAACGGATACGGAGTCTCCATCCTCAATGACTCAAAGTACGGCTTTGCCACCTGCGGAAACCTGATGCGCTTGTCCCTTCTGCGGGCCCCTAAGGCCCCAGATGCCCACGCCGACATGGGCCGTCATCGCATTCGGTACGCCATCCTTCCTCACTCCGGTGCGCTCAATGACCGAACAATTCGTGCTGGGTACAATTTCAACCACCCACTGGTCATAGAGAATGCCAGTCCAACTACTACAGACTGCAATGCCGCGTTCAAGGCAGTGTCGATCAAGGGTGCGCCATCTGTTATCCTCGACACTATCAAACGCGGCGAGGATGACGAAGATGTCTCCGTTGATGGAATTGCCGTTCGTAAGGGTAAGAGCGTAATTTTGCGTGCTTATGAGTCCCTCGGCGGTAAGGCTCGAGGATATATCGAAAGTACCTTGCCTGTCAAGCGGGTTTGGAAGTGTAACGTTCTTGAGGATGATGAAAATGAGTTGGAGATTGTCAAGACTAATGGGACTTCGTCCGTCAGTATTGAACTTCGGGCATTTGAGGTTGTTACTTTCAGACTACAGCTGTGAGATTGGTATGGTCTTTCGGTATATGATTAAATTCAATATGTATCTCAAGAGAATGAACATTCATTTTACTGTCCTGAATTCTGTAGATAAAATGCGCAGTATTCCCTATGCGCCTATGATTTCGTCTTCACCAACTCCAATAAAATATTCAGTAGCCCTTGAAACTCCAGCCAAACGAAAATGCAATGAAACTTCCGTAGGACCAACTCAGTCCCTCCCATAGCTAATTTTCAAGCGCTTCGCAGGTTTATCCTCATCGGAAAGATCTTCAACCTTGGTATTCTTCGAACCACCAGACTTCTTTTTATTCTTCAATGCAGCCGTAGCCTTAGCTGCTGCTGCAATATCAGCAGCACTTTTCATCGAGGAGATATTGCCACCGGAAACAGACGTAGGAGTCGCAGCGTGAGAGGGAGTTGTCATCGCAGACGAAGGAGCTGGTGAATCCTAAAGAAACAAGTGAAAAAGTCAGTATCAACTGATAAATACTATCCTACTCGGCTTTCTTCATGCACTTCTGCTCACGCATACCATCATGTAACTTGCTGAGCTGTGCGAGAAAACTCGATCTGAATCTGTGACCTGAGCCTTGCGACGCCCGCCAACTCCTGAACCAAGACTCAGACCGGAAGCGCCGAGACTTGAGCCATTTGCTGAGCCTTTGATGTAGTTGTCGAAGCCTCTTATGATGTTTCCAGCCGTTGTCTCTTCGAGGTAGGATTGTTCAAAACGGGAAATTTGGTCTTCGAGTTGGGCCTGTGGAGAGAGGTTCAATGAGTTAGCCAACAGCCATTATAATACGGATATTGTATAGAGATCTAAGCAGCAGAAGATGGAGCAGAAAATGTATTCTCGTGATCTGCGTTTTGAGGCGTTTTTGACCGAGAGATGAGAAGGTGCAACTCACCATGCTCTTATCCATCAATCGCTTTCGCGTGATCGTATCCCTCAATTCTCTCCGCAACCTCTCATAGTATGGTAGTCCTCTGTTCGCAGCATTCTGCTCAGTCGGCGCATTCGGTGCCCCTGCGGCTGCGTTGGCTGGCGCAGCAGGCACAGTAGCGGGTGTTGCCGCGGGCGCGGGAGCTGTTTCGGCCATCACGGATGAAAATAGCGGATGAATATTTGGGTATCAAAAGTGTGTTATTCCGAAGCGCAATAGAGTTGATTGTAGATTTTGTGTGGCGAGTATGTGCCAATGTGAGGCTGTTCTGAGTGTAATTCCTTATCGAGCGATATCAATGCGGGTGTTTGCGCGAGTTTGCGCAGTTTGCAATTGGTCATGTCACCTCGACTCATGTTTACTTCCCCAACTGTCCATTATTGCTGATTTCCTCCGTTTGATTCAATATTATCTTTCTTGATATCTAGTGCTTCCTACTCGTCAACATGGACCACTCGATGCACATGCAACATACGGATCATGAGCATATGGGCCATGGCGATATGGGACATGGCGATATGGATATGGGAGCCAAGTGCAGTATGAACGTATGGCCATTATACGAATGTTTTTCGGTATCCATGTTCTAACTATATTTAGATGATATTTACATGGTCTTCCGATAACCTCTGCATTATCTTCCGCCAGTGGCACATCACTGGCCCCCTCTCTTTCATCCTCTCACTCATCCTCATCGTCCTCCTCACTGCAGGCTACGAAGGTGTCAGACAAGTAACTCGAAAGTACGAGGCAGCCCATGCCCAACGTCTGAGTGCGTTCGCAACAACTTCATCTACAGGAGGTAGGTCACTTTTTTTCTTGTCACCTTTGACTACTGGGATGGCGTTGGCATGAAGGAACTGGATCTATTGGTGTAACGGGAAGGCCCTTGTTTTCCCACTGCTTGAGCGAGCTCTCATTGATGTCTTGCTCTGCAGATAACCCAAACCTAATTCTGACCAACGCCGCCGAAGATGGACTTCTTCCTGGAAGTAGCGAGCGCTCACCACTGGTTGTAGGAAGGGATAACAGGGCCGCTGTTGCTCGCAAGGGCAAATTCACTCTTGCAGCGTTGTATGCGATTCAAGTCTTCTATAGCTTCTTCATCATGTGAGTTTTCTTGGGCATATCTCTACCCACTTGAATGGATTCCTGACTTCAATATACAGGCTTCTGTTCATGACCTACAATGGTGCGGTCATGATCGCAGTGGCAGTGGGCGCTTTCGTTGGCTATATTGCGTTCGCCGATGACGCGCCTGCTTCGAAGACGATCGCTTGCCATTAACAGTCGTCCTGTCTGAGCGACGCCTTACTCTAGCGTTCACATTTTATGCGATATCAAGCCATAGTGCATAGGAACTTCGTAGATTTCATTTCGCGTATCATGCTGAGCTGTGAATAAATCCAATTTGCGGATTTCCATATACTTTCAGATATATGTATGCATATTTTTACGGGACTTCAGCATCACTGTCGTCTCCGAATCCAAAGCTGAATCCACCTGCAGCTTCTGAGTCTCCCTCTGACTTGCCATGAACAATATCATCCCATTTTCGTTTCTTTCCCTCTGCTTTCTTCTGCAACTCTAGCTGTGCTTCGGCTAAAAGCTCCGGGTAGGCTTTGTGCATCCCGTTGATAAATTTCTCATATGGATTCGCGATTTCTTTCCTGAAACCAGAGACCTGGTCAGCTTTATTGGAGAGGAAGTCCAGGGCAGCTCCCAGTTGAGCACGAGGAACAAAGTTCTGAGTAATGGCAATAGACGGCTCCAGGTTAACGACAACATGCCACCACCCTGATGGAACATGCAAGATTTCTCCCTCACTACAGATGCCTTCTAAACAGCCAGGCGCCCGTCGAGCCTCAGCATGGAAGGTGAGGAGCCATTCGGCTATACTGAGAGGTGATGTCACCTCGCTCTGGTCTTCAGAAACAAAGACACCAGGTGGAGGGTTTTCACCTGGAGACATGATCCAGTACTTAGCACCACGAACGACTGCGTTCCAAGCGCTAGTCGCATTAGGGTCAGTATGAGGTCGGCTTCTGCACAACAGTTGTTAATATATAATGAGACACAATTTTGAGCAAATATCTTACCCAGAATTCTTCGGTCCAACAATCAACCACTGATGATCCGGCCGATCATTACCCAACACCGAGAATAGATCTTCCGAAAAACATTCTGGTGGCCAGTAAGATGCGTCTGGGGTCTCATTGGGTGGACCCACTGTCAAGCCCATCTTGGAGACAAAGGAACGATCGAACAGGTACAACGGACTTTCATCTGAATTATCGGCCATATACTCACCGTAAGTTCGTAGAGGCCAATCCACTGCTTCGGCGCGGAATTTACCTTGTCCATACTGGGATAGCAAGGTTCCAAACGACCACTTCTTGTAGACTGGCCATGTCTTGACTGGTTCGGTCAATATGAATGGTTGGTCAGCCCATTTTGAGTGGAATTCATCTAATGTGAGGTCTGGGAAGCGAGGAATCTGGTTTCGAGGAGGGATCTTGGCGACGTATGGGTCTAGCTTGATATGAGCACAGTTGAAAGGTCGGTATAGAACATCTGAGTAGAGATGTGAGCAGTCTATTGACGGGACTTTGGAAGCTGGCAGATTCAGATATGTTGATCGCCAAGTACCACGCCATGTAAAACCATCCAAGGGAGATCTATAAGAAGTTGATTAGTCAAAGACTTCCCTTCCCGCTTCTCGAGCCATGTTCGCCATGTTCCATGTTCCAACCCCCGTAAAAACCTTTAAACTTACCGAACGAAGAGAGTCTTCCATAATTCTTCTGCTTTTGTGAATGCATAGAATGCCTTAGATGTGCGCCCAATCTGAAGGAGGCTAGACCCATCTAGTTGTTCCAAGACAAGTAGAATTAATTCATCCGGTAGTCGTTGGAAAAGACCGATTGCATCCCGCAGACTCCATGCGGCTAGAAGAGAATTTCCACTAGGTTTCACTCCCAGTGGATGGCTGGGAATGGCTTCAACTTCTTCTCCATCTTGTGTTGGTGTATAACCGGGTAGCGTTGTAATGTCAGGCATTGTTCCGTGATAAGTAGGCTTAGGGCTTCACTATTTTTTTTCTGCCGGTCCGATCAACTTCTAACAACCAGCGAGACTGAATGGAAAATCAATCGAACTAAGTTTGAAGAAAGAAAAAAAGGCACAGGCCCAATTCCACAATCAAATGGGAACAATCCTAAGATTAAAAAAAAACAAGACTGATTACTTTTCATCGCATACTCGCTTGGGCCGGGCGGGGTCACGGGACCTTCCCATTTAGGTAAGCGGTAAGAACCTAACCCACCCTGGAAAAAAAAAAAAGCGTGTGCAGCAAATGGCGTCCGTCGTTGATTTTTTCTCTCTTTTCTCTCTTCCCACCACTTTTGTGACCTCACATCAACCCACTTTCTTCAACTCCATCAGTATCAATACGCTCTTCTATTGAAGAGCCTTGATACTACCTTCAACTTCTTTACGAACTACCTCCACAGGGCAAGTTCGTTTCATTTCACCCCACCCGATCACAGCGACCGTCGCCTGTGATCACCACTTTACGACCGCCAATATGTCGAACGACAAGGGCCTCGAGGATCTTCCCGAGGGTATGTGATATCTCCTTTTATTCCTGGTCGCATTTCATTCTTATTGCTCGATGAGTTTTTGGAATGCGACTGGCGGTCGCCGGATAAAACGGCAGGGAAAAAAAAACAAACTTATTGGAACTGACATCTTCTGCGCACTTTTCAGGAGCTATCGAGTCTAACTATGACGAGATCACCGATTCTTTCGACTCCATGGATCTGAAGCCTGAGCTTCTCCGCGGTATGTTATTCAGAACCCACCCCTCCCCCTTTGTGGTGGGGTATGCAGAAAATTCATTTCCTAACTTGGTAAATAGGTGTCTACGCCTACGGTTTCGAGCGCCCCTCTGCTATCCAGCAGCGCGCTATCATGCCCATCATCAAGGGTAAGTTCCTTCGAAATCAAATCTCCTTTTTAAATCATATGCTGAACTGTTGGGATTAAGGTAGCGATGTTATCGCCCAGGCCCAGTCCGGTACTGGAAAGACTGCCACTTTCTCCATTTCCGCTCTCCAGAAGATCGACTCCAACCTCAAGTCCTGCCAGGCCTTGATCCTCGCTCCCACCCGTGAGTTGGCTCAGCAGATCCAGAAGGTCGTTGTTGCCATCGGTGACTTCATGAGCATTGAGTGCCACGCCTGTATCGGTGGTACCAACGTTCGTGAGGACATGAACGCCCTCCGTGACGGCCCCCAGGTCGTTGTCGGTACCCCCGGTCGTGTCCACGACATGATCCAGCGTCGTGTCCTCCGTACCGACCACATGAAGCTGTTCATCCTCGACGAGGCCGATGAGATGCTGTCCCGTGGTTTCACCGAGCAGATCTACGACATCTTCCAGCTTTTGCCCCAGTCCACCCAGGTTACTCTCCTGTCCGCCACCATGCCCCAGGATGTCCTCGAGGTGACCACCAAGTTCATGCGCGACCCCGTCCGTATCCTGGTCAAGAAGCAGGAACTCACCCTTGAGGGTATCAAGCAGTTCTACATCGCCGTTGAGAAGGAGGACTGGAAGCTTGACACCCTGTCCGATCTCTACGAGACCGTCACTATTACCCAGGCTGTCATCTTCTGCAACACCCGCCGAAAGGTCGACTGGCTCACCGACAAGCTGACTGCTCGTGACTTCACTGTCTCCGCCATGCACGGTGACATGGAGCAGGGCCAGCGTGATGTTATCATGAAGGAGTTCCGTTCCGGATCTTCCCGTGTTCTGATCGCCACTGACCTTTTGGCCCGTGGTATCGATGTTCAGCAGGTCTCCCTGGTCATCAACTACGATCTCCCCGCCAACCGTGAGAACTACATCCACCGTATCGGTCGTGGTGGTCGTTTCGGTCGTAAGGGTGTTGCCATCAACTTCGTCACCGCCGACGATGTTCGCATGCTCCGCGAGATCGAGCAGTTCTACAGCACCCAGATTGAGGAGATGCCCATGAACGTTGCCGACCTCATCTAAACTCCTTACTCCTCTTTTTATGTCTTGATGGCGGATTATGATCGCAGAACCTGCGTCAAAAGTGGCTTTCTGTGTTTTCAACCCATATCCGCTACGCAGTTGGCTCCTTTGATTCTGGTCTGAGCCCATTCTTTACGAGTTTAGTTGAGGGCTGAGCCCCCAGATCTTTGGAGCAACGGCTATGGTTTCCTATGTTCTGCACTTACGGAGATGTGACACGTTTCCTTGCGTTTTGTTGCTGTCATGTCTTTCCTTTTCCCCGCATTTACCGTTTATTTTCCCTCCGTATCTAGCTCGCTCCGGTTTGGTTAAGGATTTCATCACGCTGTCGTCGTACTTAATCAAATAGATCGGGCCAAAATGTGACTTCGTCCTTACAGGATTTCTCTATTTCCATTGTATTTCATTAATCCATGTCAAATTAATGCTAAAGGTAAAGGAAGGTAAGACAACCAGCATGTTCTAACATTACTTTTCATTGGTTCTGATATTCGAAATGACTTCAACTTCTTGAAGCAGCGCTCTCATCTTACCTTACTTTATCGAAGTGATCTTTCTCGGTTTCACTTCGACTTACAAGAGACTCATTGATGCTAAAGGTGAAAATAATACGTAAATAATCGTTCTAAAATTACCTTGCTTTTGTTTTTAGTTCGAAGTGACTTCGACTTTTTAGGGCTCACTTTGACTTCGATTCAGCTACTTACAGCCACGTCCACCACTCCGACTCAAATATCCTGCCACTTCGACTTCGACTTCTAATTATTATTCGAGTTTTCTGTTGGAAATCGGCATTTATAATGCCCTTTTCACGCTCTTTCATTTCTTCTTCCTTGGATATTCTTCCCCGCCACTGATTTCCCGGAAACCAGTCCTTTCGCGCCTGCGCCTTTTTCCTGTCTTGTCCCGCATAGGAAATGCGGTACGCCCCATACACCTGGGGTAACACCCTGCGAGAGTTGCAAGTGCAACGCCGCAGGGCTTGTCCAGCGACTGGGCAAGCTCTTCACCACAACTATCATTGTTGGCAATGCTCTGGTCCAACATGCCAACCCGTTCCACCAAGACATCTTAATACCGACCTTCTCCACAACCAGCTGGGGGAAATTCTGGCCTATTCTACCCTCCCCACCCTGGCCATGAGTGCTGTAAAGCTCGTTTACGTTAGCGTCCAGCACTACAACTTTCTGGGGAAGGTCAGAATCCTCCACTGGGACCTGGGTCGTATCATGAACCTATACAACTACGACGGACCTATGGAAGTCGGTAGCACGTCCACAAACCCGATCCTGATCGTGGATTCGGAGGATGAGGAGACCGATGAAGAAAGTTCGGAGTCTGACGACGACTCCCAAAATGCCAAGATGCCGGCCTTTGTTCTCCGGTCTAACATCTTCACCGGCGTGAGGCTGCCCTTGGCGAAGTGGAACTGTGGAGTCTTCTGAAGCAGAGGAAGACTACCCACATCAACAGACACTTCCAAACCGCCAGGGTGATTCTCTTCTGGCAGCAGTACCGCCGTAGATTCGATGAGGCCGCGTTCTTTCGGGCTTTCCTGGGGGCCTCATTCTACCGAATGAACGCTGCCAGGTGCGCTGGAGGGGTAAGGATGGGGAGTGGATGTGTCTCTTCGAACAGAGAATGATGCAAAATATCATCGCAAACAAAGACGGCCTCGACATTACGCGTCAATTAACAGACCGGGATGAAGAGATCAAGCAGCTTGAGGAGCAGGTCACCAGCAAGGGTGGCAAAAACAGCAACCTCCATGCACGAATAGATCTTATAGAGCAGCAGATGCAAGACATGTTGACCTCGCAGGAAGGTTTTTTGGTCTCGCAGAAAGGTCTTTTGGCTATGCAACACAGCTACTACAATGTTAGACAGCGCACGATCTCATCTTGGATCCAGTACGCCTTTTCCAAAGACAGCGCTGCTCACATCGCAGCAATCCGCGAAACCAATAAGCTTATGCATGGGGGCGATATTACGATCGACTCCCGGATGGTGCTAGAGGTTTTCTCCAAGCAGCTCGAAACAAAGCACTTTCCTCTGCTATACGGCCTGTCAGCAACGGAGACTCAAGAATTTTGTATTTCCTATGATTTCCTAAATTGTCTTCTTATTGCTTATAACTCTTAGATCCCAAGAAATGTGTGGAGTCAACTAAAGCGCTTGATCGAATGGCGTCCGCTCTTCTAAACAAAAACTCCCAGCAACTTTCCGCGGGCCCTCATGAAAAGCGAGATGCCCTTGTGACGTGACGTGCCTTTGGGCTAATAACTACGATGGGGCGGAGGATATTGCAGCAAAATATCTTCTCTCTATTCAGGCTACTGAAGCCGCTGTTGAAGCCTCTATATAGAGGGAGACAGGGGTAGGGTGGTAATAGCTATGGTGGATACAGACATCCCTTGACTAGTTTAAATCCATATGAATATATGATTTCCTTTTTCTTCGTCTACCGTGTGCAAGACAGATTTTCCGTCCAAATAGACGACGTCCACAATAATGCAGTAGTTAAACTCTGCGTCGTCTTGGATTTTGAATTAGAATCGGCCAAGGTATTTGTGGATCTAGCAATAATGGCAGAACCTTGTTAAGTGTACTCTAAAGCTATCGACGATTAATTGAGATCTTTCTTTCGGTTTCTATATGAATAAGAGCGTATTTGAGGTTATCTAAATAGACGCCTAGCCGGTCCATATTTGCTATAGAGAGCAAGAATACCCTTGGCACGAACACTTACGTCTCCAGTGTAATGGGTTGATGCAGTAATAATGCATTAGCTAGATTTACTATATGGCTTTGTGCAAATGCGAAGGCAGCACTGTTTCAGGAGGGATTACCCTATCCAATATTAGTTTTTAAATATTCAAGGATCAGTACGGTATTCATGCATTAGCTTAGTCTCACCCTGATGCTCACCCAACTGCTGGCCGCGTTTAAGCCACACGCCGGTCAGTTAGAATAATCGTCCGGCGAGAAGTATCAACGGAACAAGTCAGATCTACTTCATAAATTGGCCAAGAAGGCTGAAATTAATCGCTGGCGAGTTCAGCTAGATATCGCTGTTCACTACAAGGTTGAAGAGAAATAAGGACAAATATAAGGGCCCGTAGCCTGGTTTGCTATTTAAATATACAGTCATTCTCGAAATCGGCTTGACCAATACACACAAAGTAACTCTGTTCAGACCCGACTACCTGCACAATAACTAAACGGACCTGCTGCCTCACAACCCTGTCAGCAAGTAGGAGATGGCCTGCTTTCAGGATGGTCGCGTCTAAGCACCTTCTCTCGTGCTTCTAACGTCCGTCGATACATCGCTTCCGCCTCTTCATATTTTCCTTGGCTATCAAGCACTGAGCCAAGGTTATTGACACTGGTGAGCGTGTCAGGATGCTCGCGTCCAAGCACCTTCTCTAGTGTTTCCAACACCTGTCGATGCATCACTTCTGCCTCTTCATATTTCCCTTGGCTATCAAGCACTGAGCCAAGGTTATTAATACTGGTAAGCGTGTCAGGATGCTCGCGTCCAAGCACTTTCTCACTTCCTTCCAGATCTCGTCGATACATCGCTTCCGCCTCTTCATATTTCCCTTGGCTATAAAACACTGAGCCAAGGTTATTGACACTAGTAAGCGTGTGAGGATGCTCGCGTCCAAGCAACTTCTCTCTTGCTTCTAATGCCCGTCGATGCATCACTTCTGCCTCTTCATATTTCCCTTGGCTATTAAGCACTAAGCCAAGGTTGTTAATACTGGTGAGTGTGTTAGGATGCTCGCGTCCAAGCACCTTCTCACTTCCTTCCAGGTCTCGTCGATACATCGCTTCTGCCTCTTCATATTTTCCTTGACTATTAAGCACTAAGCCAAGATTATTGACACTGGTGAGCGTGTCAGGATGGTCGCGTCCAAGCACCTTCTCTCTTGCTTCTAATGCCCGTCGATGCATCAATTCCGCCTCTTCATATTTCCCTTGGCTATCAAGCACTAAGCCAAGGTTATTGACACTGGTGAGCGTGTGAGGATGCTCGCGTCCAAGCACCTTCTCTCTTGCTTCTAACGCCCGTCGATGCATCACTTCCGCCTCTTCATATTTCCCTTGGTTATCAAGCACTGAGCCAAGGTTATTAATACTGGTAAGCGTGTCAGGATGCTCGCGTCCAAGCAACTTCTCTCTTGCTTCTAATGCCCGTCGATGCATCAATTCCGCCTCTTCATATTTCCCTTGACTATTAAGCACTAAGCTAAGATTATTGACACTGGTGGGCGTGTCAGGATGGTCGCGTCCAAGCACCTTCTCTCTTGCTTCTAACGCCCGTCGATGCATCACTTCTGCCTCTTCATATTTCCCTTGGCTATCAAGCACTGAGCCAAGGTTGTTAATACTGGTGAGTGTGTTAGGATGCTCGCGTCCAAGCACCTTCTCACTTCCTTCCAGGTCTCGTCGATACATCGCTTCCGCCTCTTCATATTTTCCTTGACTATCAAGCACTAAACCAAGGTTATTGACACTGGTGAGCGTGTGAGGATGCTCGCGTCCAAGCACCTTCTCTCTTGCTTCTAACGCCCGTCGATGCATCGCTTCTGCTTCTTTATAAGCTCCTTGAAGATATAGAAACCAACCACATTTAGATAAGAGAGTGGCGACATTTACTCTATCTTCATCATCTTCGTCATATATAGACTTCAGCACACTTTTGGCGTGCGCAAGGAGCGATCGACATTTTGTCCAGCTTTCGAATTGGCCATCCGGAAACACCCTTGCCATAATCCCTCGGGATTTGGCCTGCCATCTATAGAGCTGCTGGTGCATGTTGAGCCACGCCCGGACTGATAGTTGTACTAGGCGGTGCATGTTAAACAACTTTTCGTTAATTTCTAGTCGGACCAGAGAATAACTGAGTAGCGGCGCTAATGCATCGTGGAATTCTAGGATATCTTGCTCGTAGTCGCGCACCAGATCTTCCGGGATCCCCTGCCGATCGAACATACTCATCAACGCCAGGAGATTTATCGCTGCGGGCCGCTCCTGGCGGATCTGCTCGAACGATAGCTGCCACGTTGTGATCACCGCATATCGAATGGTGGGATCGCGCCGGAGATCCGCAGAATCCTCATTCTGGAGAAGCCGCATCTGCTTCGACTCGCTTTCATTGAAAAGTTGAAGATATATAGAGACAGTAATAAAGGGCAACCGATTGGCAATATACGCCGCAGCCTGCGTGATAGCGAGTGGGATATACTCTAGTGCCTGGACCAATGCCTTCTCGTCATCTTCAGACTCTCTAGAGTAAGGGGCCAGAGCCCTTCCTCTTAATAGGACGAGGGAATCTTCCTCATTCATTGGCTGAACATCAATCACATGGCCGTCGCTCCCTACCAGATTCTGTGCTGCGAGACGATTTCGCGATGTGATCAGCATTGATCCATGGGCAGCCTGGGGCAGGAAGTTCACCAATGGCACTTGTTCATTAGATAGATCACCCCTAAAAAAGATACCATCGTCATCTGCGTTATCTAGCACCATCAGCCAGCGCCCATTTTGCGGATCACATAACCACTGATACACGAGCTGGAGGATGTTCGTCTTTGGATTGTCCCGTCCCGGAATCTCCGCTACTATAGCAATCTGCTGGTAGCTCTGTTCTAACCGCGCCGTATTACTAGCGTGGATCCAAAAAACCCATATGTACGGTGTGAATTCTCGCACGCGATAAGAGTACTCAATAGCTGTCTGAGTTTTTCTGAATAGTAGTTTTGTTAGTTATAATCTAATAAGTTTTCTTATAGGATAGCTCACCCAACGCCGGCTAACCCTACTAATACAACCCGCGCGTGACGCTGACCGATCACCCCATGTTTTCCCTTAATCATACTGATCACACTCTCACGGCCTATAAACATCGGGTCCTTCTTAAAAGGCACTGTGGAGCACGGCTGGGGCTTCGGGCGCGTCTGCGCTAAAACAGTCGTCGTTAGCTTATCTTATAGAAAGACACTAAAGTAAGTCACCTACCAAACCGACCCGCAACTACTGATGGCGCGTCTTTGGCGAACTGCCGCAGTTTATCGAGCGCCGTTCGATACCCGGTCGCGTTGCGCGTGTCGAATTTAACCGTCATTGAGTGGTCTGCATATAGCGGCACCTTATCTTCTATATGGTCGGGAAGTTGGAGAAGAGCCGAGTCTGCGCCAACCGTCGTCATAAACTCCCCGGTGCGTTTCCATCGTCCACTTTCCGAGTCCTATTACAATCGTCAACATATGTTATAGCCTGTTTTAGATAAAGACCAACACAGACCAGTACCAGCCGCCTAGTCTGCTCCATCTCATAGAAGCTGACCACCTTCCGGTCCCGGATCAGATTTTTGAAATCGGCTAGTTGATGGATCAGGACATCCGAGTTTCTGGAGATCTGTTGTAGTAATTGCTCTCGCGGATAGTTGCTCCGATCCCCTACTAGCATCTGCTG
The DNA here is from genome assembly GCF_028828555.1 of Penicillium taxi. Taxonomy (NCBI): domain Eukaryota; kingdom Fungi; phylum Ascomycota; class Eurotiomycetes; order Eurotiales; family Aspergillaceae; genus Penicillium; species Penicillium taxi. The sequence continues at coordinate 732,461 of NW_026643208.1, forward strand.
GATATCATCCATCACTAATCCTTTATGTGGGATGGCAAAGAGGATCATGCCGTATGTGGCTCGATGTAGCGACTTGATCGCCGGATGGTCATCCTCCATTGTCTGAATAGCCCTTACTAGACACTATAAGTTAATATTAGTATATTATATATTATATCTTAAATTGGGTGGCGGTCTTACGTGAGCCACGATAATGCCTCCAAAGCTATGCGCGATGAAAATCAAAGGTCTCTGATAGAGCTAGTCAAAGAATCAGCCCACACTTGCGAAGTTGCGATCAATAACCAAGTCAGATCGCGTCTCATACCTCTGTCGTGTTCCGAATTTTCTTGATTTCCTCCATCAGCCCCCGCCCGTAGTCAAGAATCGTATCGATACCGGGGCTCGACAGCTTAGAGTTATATCCGTAGATCATGGTGCGGCACTGCGGAAGATCCTTCGACAGGAAGTCACGGAGCCACATCCGACCGAGATTTCCTCTGCCCTGCCACGACCCATACGCATGTCCATCTAGTCCGGTGATGGCGATGATGCTATATTGCGGTATTAGTTAATTAAAATCTGCTAGACATAGATAAAGGCGTAGTTCTTACTCTATAGCCACTGGCTTATTTTCGTCCGACGCGTAGAGCTGGGTAAATCCAAAGAAGTTGCAGTCAAAGTTGATATCATCATCTTCCATCTCGATCTGCCAGTCTCCGAGTGGATCAACTCTCAGCTCATGAAGGAACTGAGGCACCCCGCCGCGGAACTGCACCAGCGCCACCCTCTGTGTGTCATTTTCGTAGCATGAAGGGACTATTATGATCTCAGCCTTGATATGTGATCTCTCGTCGTCGGTGAAGTTGTCGTTAAGTGTCTCTTGTAATACGGTTTTAAGATCCCCATCGGGCAGTGCCCTCGACAGGCCTGTCACCCGGAAGACGTGCGACTTTTTCTGGCTAGTCATCGGGACTGTCTTCGTTACAGTGGTATATCAGATGAGGGTGGACTTTATGTCGTTTACTGATGGATACCTCAGCCTTCCAGTGAAGCTGAATCCATTGACAGGTGCGGGGTATCGAGCATGCACCTCCAGTCATTACTATTATCACTTCGTATATACGACTATACACTACAATAAATGTAAGTCACTCCTAAATCATTTATTTATGGAGAAAATGCTTCAGCGACATATACTATATCAATGTTTCGTTACCTTCTACAGTAAAGGCTAGTTTCTTACAAACTCTGATTATCACTGTTATCTAGCACCCTTAATAAAAACATTCTAATTCCACAGTATCCTGGTGATGTCTTTGGCAACCTTTCTAGGAAACCCAGGGCTTTAAGTGGGGATTAATCATGGCCTAATTTATTATTCCGCGGGGAGGTTCCACAAGATCCACTAGGTTAACTCAACTAACTATTATAACCTCCTTATACCAGCCTTGCCTGATGAATTTTATAGGTTAAGGTGACTAATTAGAAACGTGAATGAATAATTGATCACTTCAGCCGAAAATAATGTAAGGTAAAAGACAGAAACTGAACTACTAACTAATAGAAAACTTCTTGTTAGCTAAGCAGCTTGTTGGAGAGATGTAATCGTCGGGAGTGTTACAGCTGATTCTGGAGCGACCACGAACCACTATGGAAGAGATCCAGGAAGATGATTCTGACTACAACAAGGATGAATCACCGGCACAAGTGGCCATGGTCATGGTACAGGACTCTACCCCAGCTCCTCCAGTGGTAGTTACGCCGCTCGCACGGCGCGCAGAAGTAGCCTAGAGATGGAAAGGAACCTTGGCGGAAATTGATAGAATTCAAAGGTGGAGAAAGAAGAGTGAGTAATACCCTTGAACATTTCTTTCCACTATGACATATTAAGAGAATCTGAAGCTAGTTAAGATCATAAATTACAAGATTCGAGAGCTGAGGTCTGGAGAGACCACTAGGCCTAGAGAGACTAGGTCTGGAAAGAACACTAAGGCCTGAGGAGACCCAGTCTGGGTTTCAACGATTATTAAACAATCATAGTATATATTAAATTCCACATTGGTACACACTATAATGACGTTCTTGGAGATAATAATAAATTCCTACTCATGTATGTTTATTCCCAATCTGATAAATCACATTAATTCACCTTTGCTGACGTCTTTACGCCTAGCCCTATAGTCGTAAGCCCGATGGATCTTTCCCACTGGATGGAAAGGATCTTGATTTATTCACAGGTGAGGTCCTGGTAACTCTTCTGAAATCTGCTCCTATTCGCTATAAGGTTGCTAGGATGATAGTTGTGCGGCTTTCAAAAACCTTGGTTATAAAGGGTGGTGAGGGTAACGAATTGACGGATTTGAGATCCGTTACCATACCTATGAAGAACTAATGTTAATAGATGATATCGATGCTAAAATGGTAAATAAGGTCAATATTTATGGATATCATTCGAAAAGATATGTTCTATGAGAGCCCCACCGATGGAAGTAGATAATTATACGCTATTCCCAATTAGGAAAGATTAATCATTCTGCGATCTATACAGAGTATCATCTTGACTGCGTGAAAATACTGTCGCTCGCTTAGCGAGCGTAGCTAGCTAATCGCTCGTTACTGAGAACGGTGAGCTCCAACGAACCACTACTCAACACCGTAGACAAACCACCAAGTGTAGTGGTCTCTACAGTACTGAATATTGTGGTTGTTGTGAAGTCTGCTTTTTCATTGATGAAAGAACTAGCTACTTATAGTACATGGGCGCCCCTCTGCTCTGGACGAATGTCAACATTCGTCCGAGACAGAAGAGACGGTGAAGACGGGACATTACTGTCGCGAATGCGCATCGCTCAAGGGTGTCGTTTGCGATGAATGCATATCGTTCAAGGATGCCGTGATATACTAATCCAGTTCCGGAGTCGCTGTCTCGGCAGAAGCTTTTTCGGCCGAAATACTTTCCGTCTGTTGATGGCCTTGTTTCTCGGCTGTCGCAACAAATACCACGATACTCTACAAAAATGCCACACATAATCATAGCGATTCCACAGTGTCTCTGAGTTACACCATATAGAATAGATATTATGAAAAACGAAATTAGTTTAGGGTTATCAGTTCCGGTTTAGCGCCATGATAGCGATGCCACTATACCTAATTAGAGTTTAGCGTCATAAGTCTGTAGTTCCCCCCAGTCTTAGTTTTTCTGCTCCGCTAACTCTCTCCACTACAACTCTAGGCTTTATCAATTTCGTTCAGCCTTCCTATTCAGAAATACAAAAACAATCTCTCATACACATTCACGAGAATGTCTCACGCCTCTCCTACCAAGACTCAGGGCTGTACTAGCAGCGATAAGAGCAGAAACGATAATAACAGCAGCGATAATAACAGCAGCGATAATAACAGCAGCGATAATAACAGCAGCGATAATAACAGCAGCGATAATAACAGCAGCGATAATAACAGCAGCGATAATAACAGCAGCGATAATAACAGCAGCGATAATAACAGCAGCGATAATAACAGCAGCGATAATAACAGCAGCGACAATGACAGCAGCGTCGTTAAGGACGTTGATTATTATCAAAGCCTTTTTGACGCCCGGCTCGCCCTTCTGAATAAGATGCCACCTGAGGAGTACAGGAAAAAAATACCCACGTATGTCTACTCAAGGAGCCTCTCATCTAAACCAATCAACTAAATTTTCTCATAGAACGCTCCGTCGGCTGTTCTCCTGTAGAGGCTCAACGAACTACCGATGAGATTATGTTTAGCCCTGAAGATGATGAAGATGATGAAGATGATGAAGATGATGATGATGAAGATGATGAAGATGATGAAGATGATGAAGATGATGATGATGAAGATGATGAATAGTTTAGAATTTGCTTTTTAGATAAGCAATATGAAATGCTTCTCTGATTCGAACCAGTGATTGATATCTTTTGTCAACTACAAATTCATTTTATTCCTATGCTATTCGGTTGGCTTTACATAATATACAACTGGAGAATTCCAGATCCACGCTAGGCTGAAGTATTCCATCTTCTTTTATAGTTAGAGTCCAGTTCTTCGCTGGTAAACTTAGATGCCTATCCTTTTAATTGAAGAGAATGTACTTAATTGATGGACCTAGACTGATGGAAATACCCTGAAAACACCCTGAACATTAAGAAGTGTTCTCGGCCTCCAGAAAAGTCACTGGCCTTAGAAACCGACAAGTAGGCATAAGAGAATAAAGTCGTAATGAGCACGGGATCGATAAGAATGATAAAGACCTATTTGATCGGATAGTGGGTACACATGGTTTAACTCGGGGGAAGACAACGGAATCTCTAAAATGGTGGTGTTTTCGTATAGTCAATAATTAATAGAAAACAATACTTCAGACGGACAGCGCCCAATCCCAGGATGAATAATCGTCCCGACTTAAGACATAGATGCGCTTGGTGAACTTGCCTGTGAACAGTGCAAAGGCATTCATCTTTGTCTTCTTAGAAAGGGGTAGGCCTGAGACGAAGTCAATTGCCAATGTGTGAAATGATATCGGCGGAAGTATCGGTGAGGGAATCAGTCCGTAACGAGCACGGAATAAAAGCCGATTCGGATAGGTATACCAAAAATCACAAGAAGCTAAAAAGATAAAAGAATGACTTGTCTTAGCTAGGCTTAAACCTAGGCATCATGTGTGGTGTATCTTCTCACGCTCGCGAGGGTTCGTCCTCAGGATATGAGAGTTGAGGCATTCCATAAAGCTGTGTAGCAGACCATACAAGTTAATATTTTCAACCCCACTGTCGATAAATTGACGACTTCCATGAGGCCCACTAAAAGTTGCAATGAATGATTGGAGGTAATCAATAAATTCATTTTCAATTTATTTGTTTCCTGGTTTCTTTTGAGACCATGTAATCAAAGCCTTTTGTTGCTTTAATTCCGTGATGTCGGGCGTTAAACTCCAAGCGCTTTTTCGAAAAGTTCCATGCAATCATGCCGAAGTACTTGCTTCTGGCGTGAACAATCGCCCTGATATAGTTAGTAAAAGATGATCAAAAAAAATATAAGAATAAAAAACTGACCGAAATAAACAGAGGCAGGTATTTCTGGCCGCAACTTCGCTCAAACATTGGATTATCGCGCTTTTCCGGCTGATCAAATCGGTTGAGACTTTGACTCGGTCATCAGTCTCGAACTTAGACTTGGAATTCTTCCATGTCTACTCTTGGGAAAACTTTGACCTCTTCCTCTCCGCCCCAGCCATGAGCGCCGCAGAGCTCGTTGATGCTGGGTCATTTCTAGCTATTTTCAGAAGTAGAGATAGAAACTTCTTTTCAGCTATAAGCCTAGACAACCTGGGTGACAGCTTGGAACGCACTGTGATAAGTGATCGTTGCTCAATGTGAAATTCAATTGTTTATGCTACAATTCAGTACGAAAAACAGCCATGAATTCTCCAAGAACGCGAGATGGAGATTGACATGGAACAAGATATAAAAAAATAGCTCCAAAGACAAAAAATTATATGACCGTATGATAATTTCACAGCACCAATCGCGCAGGCTCAACTTGGAGGAGAGTCTTAATGCGCTCCAGAAACTCCTGCGCGCGCACTTCCTCGCCAACGGGGACAGTCAGACTAAAGGTGTTCAAGGCAACACCGACATCCTCGGCAACAGGTGCCGGGGCAGTAGCGCGCTTGCCAGGCTTGGCGCTAAGGAAGTCAATGAGATCTTCCTTCACAGGGGCCGGCTGGCGGGCACTCTGGACAGTATCGAAAACATTCAATTCGGGGATAAAGTCGCCACGGGAAGATTGGATGGGCTCTGCGCCGAGTAGCTCATCGAAGAGCTCGTCAGCAGATGGCTTATCATTCTTGGAACGCGGGAGGTCGTCATTAGCCAGGTCCGTTGCCACAGCAAGGAAGCGGGACAATGGCACTGTCACGTTCAGGCTATCCTGGAGCTTCTTCTGTGCAGACAATACGGCAGCCAATGAGACTGAGATAGCAACGGATACTAGAGGAGTCGGCTTAGCGATGACCTCCTCTACGACCGGCGCAGCGGGCTTGGGTGCAGGGGGAGCTGCGATCTTGATGTTGCTCAAGTCTAGGTGTGCGAGCTTGGCGAGGGTTGCGGCCTGGGTGGCCGGGTAATCTGAGCTAATTTGGCCCAGATATGCGAGCACATCTCCCTTCAGTAAACGGCCCTTGGGGCCGGAGGCAGGGATCTTGGACACTTCTGATTCAGGGACATGCTTCTCGTGCAGGAGCTGTTGAACCGAAGGGTAGAGCGGATAGGCGGGGTTCTGGAATTGAGGAGCGGAGGAGGATTGGAGACCTATAAGAGTTTAAAAGTTAGTATGAGAGGAGAGAGGTTCATTTGATGTTGGATGGTCCGCTGGAATCGATGGCGTTTATTCGCTGCGCTTGCACGTATTGGAGACTCATGGGAGACTCACGCCTGGCGATTTGGTGCACTCGGGGCTGTCGGCGAGCGAACATGGCCGGGACCTGGCTCATGGGGATGCGGGCTGCCATTTTGAATATGCGATGCGACGGAGTACGTGAAATGCTGAGATACTGCCAGAGATGCTCAATAGTGCAAGGCGGCTTGCGGGCTGAATTGGCGAAGGCGAAGGAATCGACAAAGTGCCCACCACCGCGTCTAACCGCGCTGCGTTGTATAAATTTTGATCCGAAAGATTGGCGTAATTGCGAAACTGGGGAGAAGCTAATGTTGAGGGCATCGGAGAGCTTCACCGGCGGCCGGGACGGGAACATTTTTCTGCCGCGACGTGCTTTCTCCGCGACGGAAATCTTTCCGAGAAGACGACAAGTGGATTGATCATTGAACTCAGTAGGTCACCTGTTTTATTTTATAGCTAATGGGGCATGTTGCTTCCAATTTGGAATGATTTATATCCAGATTGCAGCAATATATCATCTTCTGTGACCATACTAACCTTGATGTCAGGCGCGCAATAATGTCCGTCAGACCACCTACCTTCCGAGTATTCTGGTCCTATTGCAACAGCCCTTCATTACGGTCTGGACTTCAGATTCAATCCCCCTCATCATGGAGGTCTTTCTCATCGAGCATCGCTCGAGCAACTAAAAATCCTCAATCCAAACCCGCTTCGCCCGCACACTTGAGGCCGAAGCCCGGAGCCATTGGAGCCGTTGGACGATTAGCGCTGAAGGTGGCACGGCAAGGAGAAATTTTGCTCTTCAAGGGCCCTTCGCATAGGGCGTATATTATTAGCGCGTACGGTATTTCGGGCTTCTGCTTCGCCTATGCAGTCTACAACTCTAATGAAGTGTTCAACGACCCAATCGCTCCACGCCCGATATGGCAAAAAACCCTATTCGGTGGTATCTGCGTGGTTATGAGTCTCATGGGCACTCTGTTCCTGTCACGGACGACGAATTTGATTCGTAGTATGTCGGCTGTCAAGTCTCAAGGCCAGCTCAACATCCGTTTCAAGGTTCGTCGTGCGATCCCATTCATGAAGCCCTTGCAATTTGATGTGCCGCCTACGAGTATAACTTTCACTCGCCGGCTGGCTGTCTCGAAGGAAGGGGCGAAGAAGTTTGATCTTGAGGCTAGGAGGACTGGTTCGACCGAGAAAACTGCGACCAGTTTCCTGAAGGCTCCTGTCAAGGCGCTGAGCTATGGTCTTTGGAGATCTTTCCTCTCATCGCGCCAGCTCTTCACCGGCGAGGATTTTATTCTTCTGCATATTGCCGGTCACAAAAACTCTTTTCGCATGGACGCTAATGGCTTTGTTTCTGATGATTTCTGGGCCTTAGGGAGCCCTGTACAATTCAAGCGCAAGGTTTGAGCATACTCCGTGTATGCGGGGAGATCATGATGTGTCTAGTAGTTCCCATGTTTCTCTTTAAGGGAAACTTATTAGCATAAGTGTAAATATAGTCTATGTAACACCAATTGTCTCAAATCCCATTACCTTTTCTGTGTTGATCATAATTTCTCATCAGTGGACTGTACATGCATAGATGATCTCACTGAGTAAATTTCAGTCCGGGCTCAATCTCATCACGTGATTATTCGAGACCTAATGAATGCTTACTGAGTATTCAGATAAAGGAATCGTCATCCATGGATCTTCTTCTACTGTGATGATTTTTCCTGACTATGGGCCACAAAACGACTATAGAATATATGAAATCTGTAGAGAAGCAGCTGGAGAGCCTAGAATCTGACAAAACATGGTGATTTAGAATGGTTTCTAACATCGGAGTCATTGGAGTTCGCCATAACCACTCACTCTGGCTGTGAGAGTCTAGGTATTTAGCTAGAATTACGACGAAGTTTTGTTCGGTTAGGAGGCCTATTATTTACCAATGGACCGTGGAAGTTGAAGAACTGAAGCCCTTCGAAGGTATAGCAAACGCACTTGGTATGATAAAAACTCTACCGAGAGAAGGTTGGCTCGGTCCAATTCCAATACCAAGAGTCGGCCTTTAAGTCTCTTAATCGATCTCAAGACTTATTCTTTATCCCAGCTGGCAGAGCATAATGTGATCTTCGTGCTATCTGGTGAAACGTCGCTGTTATTGTAAAGCTATTCAATAGATTCTAAAAGTCATTTGACTGAGTCTCAAACTTCCAACCTTTGAGATCAATAAGTATAGCTTTAACTAGGTTTGTTGTGACTGCTATAATACTGCACTAAAGGACCTTGGGAATACAATATCACTCTAATCTTGCAATTATAACCATAATATATAAGCCCCACTAATCTACCCAAACTCGTTGCTATCAATCACACTAATTTCGATGAGAGCGTTTATGACAGAATGATTACCGTCATGAGCATCATCTATTCCTTTTCGTTCCTCTTCAACATTTTTCACCCACACTTTCACTTCTACTTCCACCTCCACTTCCACTTTCACTTACACAGCTTCGCACCTTCCATAAGTGCTTACTTACTTTTGACTCTAACAATTTTTCTCTCAAATTTCAGTATGATGTCTCAACATAATATTAAGCCTCATCGTACTATCGATTGTACTCCCTCTGACATCCCATCAAGCTACCTCACTACTACCTCCGTTAACACGTTTGATACAATCGAACAATTTAAAGCAGATGTGGTTCGGGTAGTCACAAGCAACACTCCAGGCGATCATCTATATACCCATGTGCCTCCTCAGTGGGGACTCAAGTGCTTTGAAGAGATAGATGAGCTGTACTCCTGCCGGTAAGTCGAACACGACCTTTGAATTATGTATCTTTGATCTAATGAAGTAAAGGAAAACGTGGGATAGTGTTAATCTTACCCTGAGAATCAAGACGATGCCTGTTCAGGTGCATGACGCCCATCATGGGTGGATTGCTTGTTCAATGCAAAATTGGACGGCACTGAATTTTTTCACGCTAGCGGAAAACCGCCTCTGTTCTCCTAATGTTGGTACAACCATTGAGTATTCATCGGGGCCGTTGATGGGATCAAAAAAGGAACCTGATTTGCTTTTTGTCGTAGATCGACAAATGTATCCGACATTTGCTATCGAAGCAGGCTGGTCGGAGTCTGCCTCTCGCCTTATTCACGATAAAGATCTCCTCTTGAATGGTGCTCAGGGAGACACCCAGGTGGTTATCACGATTAAATGGAGAAAGAATACCCGCAACCAGGTTTCGGGAAGTCTGAAGGTATGGCGATGGGGGCAAGCTAACTCGCTCGAGATGGTATGTGAAAGTCTACAAAATTCCATTGAAGCAAGATACTAATGATCTCAAATTATACAGATTATCTTTCCTCGGCCTGCGAATGGCCATCTAGACGTCATCGATCTAACTCGCGGTGAAGTTTTTTGCTGGTCTATCTTGCCTGGACGCAATCCCAGCGATATTCTTCCCCTACAATTGGATGACTTGCGAAGTTTTGCTGCGGATAGGCTGGATATCATGGGATTGACACATACCTAAGCAGTCTCCCATTCGTTTTCTGTTGTATGATTTACAGGGTCGATGGCTGGAGCAGATGATCCCATCGTGGATCAAGATTGATACTCGAAGAACCAGCTGACTTTCTCACTCAAAATATTTCCAATATTGCATAGGATTGAGACCCGATGCTTGTAAAAATATCATAGAGGATCCAGAATAGTCATATAGGTGTCCCAATTGAAGGCTGAAAAGACGTTTTGCACGCCGCAAAATAATAATCAGATGCATGGAAGCCAGGCATGGTGTGGTTCTACCACGAGAAATTTGAGATGACTCTCGAGGTGCTAAGCACTTGAGAACCTAAAGAAACCGAATTGATACAACGTGAGATGAATCTTGACTTTTCGAAAGAATATTGTAAGCAAATACTGTCGGTAAGCAGACATGACTACGACGCTGATTTTGTGGCTCACCTGAAGGAACTTATGCCCTGGGAACTCACAACCATCTCATCTTATTTACATGTCTACCAGCCCAGGAATACTAGAAGACATTGAGGTAGTTTCTTGCGAGAGACCTGGAGGTTGGTTTAGGAAATTCATGAGTGGCTGAAAGTATCACTGAACAGCTTGCTGGGTGTAATTCTATACGTTAGGTAGGCTTTGCACGCATGAACTCATCTCAAATTTTCTAGTCTTTCGGCTATTTCGGCTATTCAATCTGTACGAATACTGCTAACCTAATAGAATATCCATCAACCAAAGATCCATAAGAAATTTATCTGCAACTTAAAATATACATATCAATCTTCCTCTTCAACTCTCTGGATGACATCTTCTTCATCTTCCTTTCCCGAAGAAGCCCCATACCCACTGCCAGGAAACCTCCTCATGAAAACTTTGCTTTTGAAGGTTATATACTTCACCATTAGCTCCGGCTTCATTTTCTGTAGCCTCTTCGGTCTCGGCTTGGACTTCCGCATCGACATCTGCAGTCTTTTGTGCATCCCTCTCGGTCCTTGCTAAGGCTTCGTCCGTTGGTTTCTCTGGTGCCGTAGGTCTCTCTGATATCGTAGGTTTCTCTTCGGTCTCGGCTGTGGCTTCGTCTTGGGCTTTCTTTCCGGGTTCTGGCTCCGTGACTCTCTCTGGTGTCGTGGATTTCTCTGACATCGTACGTTTCTCTGCGGTCTCGGCTGTGGCTTCGTCTTGGGCTTTCTTTCCGGGGTCTGCCGCCGTGGCTCTCTCTGGTGTCGTAGATTTCTCTAACGTCGTAGGTTTCTCTACGATCTCGGCTGCGGCTTCGTCTTGGGCTTTCTTTTCGGGTGTGGCTTCCGTAAGTCTCTCTGACGTCGTAGGTTTCTCTTCGGTCTCGGCTGCGGCTTCTTTCTCCACGGGTGTGGCCCCATCCACGGGTTCGGCTTTCTCCTCGGGTCCGACTATGTCCTCGTCGGTCAAGGCTATCTCTTCTGTCACGGCTGTGGCCTCGGATAGGTTTGATAGCGGCCTCCGAGATCTCAATAGCCATATACCGGAAATGAGTCGTTATGCCAACATCGGCAAAGGTTCCCACATTGAATCCTGTAAGGTCAACAGCTTGGGCCTTCTGGCCCAAGAGGTAGATCGAGGATTGGTGAAACGGGGTATCAGGATCGTTGCCGTGGTCTTGAGTAAGCTGAACATGTGGCACATGCTTGAAGGGTCTTTTGAAAGTGAACCTCGTTGATCTCCCATCCTGGTAGCGGGTGATGCTTCCTGAACCAGCCTCAATGGCTACAAGATGGCCGTGCTCCGATTTCGAGATTGAACCTATTTGTTTCACGTTAATGCTTTAAGTTTCATCAAAGAAGTGATGCTGTGCACTTGCTAACCTTTAGCACTCATTGTTGCTGCTTAGATGGCTTTGAAAAAACCTGAAAGTTAAAAAGAATGCTTCAAAGACTTGAAAGATTAACACAGATGGAATGAAGAGGAATTTCCTCGCCAGGTTCAAGCTTTTATAACAGAAACACAGAATTATCTAGAAGCATACTCAGCTAGTTCTCCTAGGTAGCCGAAAACATCCGGAGACTAGGTTTCAATTTGGGATAAATCAAGCGATACACAGTATACTCCATATGGGCCATACCGAGTAGTGGATATCTTTGCTTAACTGGATCTAAATAAGGCCTTTGGATGCCACGTAGATGTGGATCTAATCCAGCTAGCCACGAACCATTTTTCCAGCCCGGTAAGTTTGGGCCTCTTCTTTTCGTACTACAGTATTCCTATCTGTATTTCCTCGATTATTATTTTTTTTCAAGATATAATTCATCAAACCGCGGGTCCGGAGTGGCGCAGTCCATATCGCCACGTTCGAGCGTCAACATCAACTAGATAACTCACGATACGCAGTCTATGCAGATGGTCGGTGTCCATTTTAATATTCTTGCTTGAATGGTAATTGTCACTAGTATACTTGCTGTGGCTGGCTCCTCAATAGCACAAATCGGATAGTCGCCTCTTTGTTGTTCATCGAGACTCAATTCGAAATCCTTATGGAGCCGAAGCCTAGAAGTTACTGCTATAATCTCAAGATGATAAATACAAAAATCGAATTACTACCCTGAACATTTGCAAGTGTTGAGCACTAAAGCGACCAAGGTTCTAAGGTTGTTTCCTCCCAAGGTCAAGACTACGTATCGACTATGAGATATTGTGGAATGATATCTAGGTACTATGACTTAAGCTACCCAATTCGAATCTACACCCGTGTCATGCCCAACTACATACCGTGCGGATATCTCCGAGGTCAATTCCACCTAAGACATTAGTAGCCGTTTTTGCTAGGTACGGACCCACAATTCCTTTCAAATAAAAACATCATCTTTGAGATCATGCACTGTCCTCCTATTCCTCTCTTTTCATTCGCTCATATTCACTGACTGGCTCCGCCAGCTGTTCTATGCACTATCTCCTCTACGATCCGGCTTTTACTCCGAGCTGAACACTCAGAAAATCGTACGGAGTCCTGAATAAGATGTGAATAGTACTCACTATCTGCGGCTTGTAACTCCACTATGTAAGACTGGACTTTGAAGTTCTCGCTCAATTTTGGGTCAAATACCCGAGGTTGTGGGGTTGAGTGAGATCCACTCACTACCTAAGAGATGAGAATTTATTGCAAGTTCCCCAATTTCGATCCAATGGTAGCAATTAATGACACAAGCCAGATCAGTCAAAGCGAATATATCAGGATCCACCTTGTCACCAAAGATTCGCTGCGAAGGCACAGAAGCGGCACGGTGTCGGTGGCTTTCCAAAGCGAACCATTTTTTAACCTGAGATCATTGAGATGCTCTCGTAATCAATATGATTCCCAATATTCAATTGAAAGATGTTGGTTCTTTGTCGCTCGAAAGGGCGATATTCGAATATCTAACTGAGAATAGCGTTCGAGTTCTTACTGCAGTAAAAGGGAATTGAAGCCTACTGCAGTAAGCGAGGAGTTGGTGAGCTTCAACGAACCACTACTCAACACCGTAGACAAACCACCGAGTGTAGTGGTCTCTACAGTACTGAATATCGCGGTTGTTGTGAAGTTTGCTTTTTTCATTGATGAAAGAACTAGCTACTTATAGTATATGTTTGTCGAATCAGACAACAAGTATAGATCGATGCAGACTCTTGAAGAATACGGGATAAATGATAGGCTTTTCACAATATCTACTGATAATGCTTCAAATAACACAACTCTGGGTAATATCATTTCGAAAGATCTCCGGTGATCAGACGAAATGAAGTTGTCGGAACGTGGATTGCAATACCACAGCCCGGAGCGGAACAAGCAGACCCCCGAGTCACGGGTAAACCACTATGTCAAAGGCCCGATTCCATTTACAGTTAGTCTATTTTTAGTCAGCATGGAATCCCACCATGGGATTCCTACCATAGTCAGACCTCCATTTGACACTATATTAGCAACTCGAGTAGCTAGATGAATCGAATACATTTCACACCTTGCACAACGTATATACTAAGAATCTAGGACGACCCATTCCCTATTCCAGTATATATAGTGCAACGTGTGAACCCTGTCCTTTCAATGTAGTTGATCGACAACTACCCTCCTTTACATCGTCTTTGTTATTGTTGGAATATGGAACAAAACAGTCTTGTGATCAAATCGTTACTTTATGATAGATAGCAAACTAAGAATGAAACTCAGATTTTACAACCACTTCAAGAGAACACAAAGATATTATAGAGGCGTAAAGCGCAACCTGTAATAGGTGTTAGGGAACAGGTACGGATGCAAATCATTGAATTACTTGAAGAGCTAAGATGCTTAAAGTGGGTCCCTTTACCGTGTTTTCTTCCGCCTTTGTTCTGCCGTAATTACGGGTAAAACCCGTTGACAATATGACATAGCTCCCCAATTACTTAGTTAGCACTCGAATTTTTCAATATTTAATAATAGACCCGGCCCTGTATATGAAATCCCACAGTGGCCAAATACAGCGGAGCAAGCTGCAATGATTTCGGATTCGTACTTTTCCGCGGCCACCAGGGTTGCCGGAATGGCGGAGTGCGTTCAGGCCGCCTGCGTCTGTGCTAGTTATACATTTGATTGGAGAGATCTATTGGATATTCAAGTCCCGACTCGATAGCCTTTGCTTCTGGATCGGAGGCGGGGAAGTTAAGTAGTAAATAATTACTATTTTTAGGACCAAGGTGAACCTGCAAGAATTAGTCAATAAGATACAGACACATAATAAACCCTTCCAAGTTTTGAACCTTGGAAGCACATATATGTACATTACGAAGTATGTACCCTATTTTTAGATATCTCGTGAGATCTGTACATATAGATTCCAAGATTCACATATAAATCGTAAGATTATCTTCCAGGTTGTCTTGAACTTCTGCTTTAGCTTATAAAAGCTCCATCACTCAACATTGAGGCCTTTAAACCCAAAAATGACACCACGAACTGTTCTTATCACGGGCTGTTCCGACGGCGGCCTCGGAGCCTCCCTCGCTCTCGCCTTCCATGCTGTAGGCCTAAAGGTCTATGCTACAGCGCGTAATTCTTCCAAATTAGGCCAGGTATCAGCCGCCGGGATCGAGACCCTCGTTCTCGATGTGCTATCCAGCGAGTCGATCAAGAACGCCGTGATGAAGATTCCAAATCTCGATATATTGGTCAACAATGCCGGCGCCGAATATCTCATGCCTGTAACTGACGTGGACATTGCTGAAGCTAAACGCCTGTTCGACCTGAATGTCTGGAGTTATATCGAGGTTACACAGGCGTTCTTACCTCTGCTTCTCAAAAGCCCCCATGGCGCTTTAATCGTTAATCAGTCATCTGCGGCCTCTGTAACCGTACTACCTTTCCAAGGCGTGTACACTGCCTCTAAGGCGGCTATTGCTATGTTGTCCGACACTCTACGGCTCGAGTTAAGCGTCATGGGAATCACTGTTGTCGACCTAAAGACTGGAATGGTGTGCTCCAATCTAATTAAGAATCAAGTGGAGGCAAAGCCAGCAATTCTTCCAGCAACGTCGATATATTATCCAGCACGCGAGATAGTGGAAAAGACCATGAATCAGGATGGCCCTGCCGAATATGGGATGCCAAATATGCAATGGGCGACAGCGGTGGTGGGTGATTTGCTCAAGAAGAAGCCACCCCCCTTGATCTGGAGGGGAGAGCAGGCTTGGCTTGCGAGGCTGATTTGTCTTCTACCTCTCGGAATATTTGATGGAATGCTGAAGAAGATGGGTGGGTTGGATATCGTGGAGAAGATCATGAAGCTTGGAGCATGAGGATTTGTCAGAAAAGAGCTATCGATATCAGGAGCAAACCTGATTTGACCATTGGGGAACATACACTGACAGCGGACACCTGGGCAGTCTTTGAGCCTGACTGACTGAATACTGACTGTCTCTGATTGGTTTTAATAGTGTGGTATCTATAAATGACCGTGTCGAGTTTTTCAAATTCTTGTGCCCGAATAAAAAAAATAATATAGCTAGAAGAGTCGATAAATAGGTGCTTCTACGTAGTGTATCTTCTCTACCGAGGCGTTCCTATCTTGGCTGCCGCCGCTTCGTTTACAAAGTGTTAAGAGTGGCGGATTACAGGACGATTTTTGAATATGAGAACTGGGTGAATCCCCAAAAACTCCACAGGAAAATTACAATTAAAACAAATCGGCTCTTTCTTTTCACTCTATTATGCTTCTGATTTTAAGCTTAAGATATTAAAAACATTTTACAGCCTTCAATGTAACAAGTGAAAAATTTCCTTCGTGACGTAAACGTCCATCGGGAATTCTTCCGAGAGGGTACTAATTCATGATATGCTAGAGATATGATGAGAATTAAAAATAAGAATTATTATGTATGATACCTGAGAAGCAAAATGGGACTTGCCTTGTCTCATCCTCAGCTGGCAGCTAGGTCCTGATCACCTAGAAGGTTGGCAACCAGTGATATCGAATGCAAGGAAAGATCTAAGACCATCTGGGACAGCCCAGCAAGGAGACGATCAGCAGTCTCTGTGCTGAGCATGTGACTAGAAGCAACAATCTCAATCATCAAACCAGATCCCTGAGGAGTAGAGATGGCATAGCATGTATCTGGGATGTCAGTTGATGAGTGCGTTTCGGTCGTACATTCGAGACTATCAAAAGTCACTTGAGAAGTGACCGACATATTTTGATGTTGGGCGATACTTCCAAATCGTGTCTGGGTTGACCATGAGGTACTTTGGCTAACAATATCTTCAAAATCGACTGTATCAAAGGCTTGAGTACATGCATGCTGATCCTGGAGGTAATACAAGAGGTCTATTGAGCGCCATTTCCGCTGCAGGGGCACCCGAACGGGGATAATGTTGACGCAGGGCCCGAGGATGTTTTCAACTCCGTCTAAAGGTACACTGCGACCGTGGACGACTTGGCCAAATACGATATCGTTTAGGCCTGTAAGCCGTGCAAGAGTTAGGCCCCATGCGGCTTTGAAGACCGTTGCGATTGTGATATCTTCAGGCAAGGTAGGCGAACTGATTTTGGTGCGTCGATGGATGAGAATTTTCAAACCTGGCGAAGCATGACCCCCAAGGGAATATGGATCTAGCTGGGTCATCGAGGAACCTTGCAAAAGCTCTCTCCAAAAATTCCATGCTTGTGGCGAACGGCACTTTACCCGATATCGCATGTAGTCAGAAAACTGTCTCGCGGGAGCCAAACTATGGCCTTGGTAGGCACGGGTCAAATCCGAGTATAGAAAGGGAAATGAGACTCCGTCGTATTGCGCGTGAGATATCCGAATGACTAATACGGACTGTTCGGGTCCAGTGACTAATGTTGGCTTAAAGTATGGAGTCCCAATCGTAAGAGAGGCGAGACAATCTTCCTGACTGAGAGCCTTGGCCGCGACCTTCACATCGCTCTTGATTTTGATAATGTTTAAGGAACTGACAATGCGGCGCAGGGTAACTTGGGTCAGAGTATTATGGAGCGGTACAAAAACGGTGCGTAGTATCTCATACTTTTCGATAACCCTTTGAATCGCAGTCTCCAGATGTGGTACATCCACTGGTCCAGGGATGTGGACCATGAAGTAGTGACGCAGGTCGCGATGTATCTGCTCTCTTTGGAACTGTGTTGTGGGAAGAGCGTCGATAACATCGATTTGTTCGAAAGGCCGACCGTTAGCTACTTGATCCAGAATGAATGTTTCGGAGTCAGTCAGATTGAGCAATGAGAAGGGCTGATAAGATTCGATAGAACCGGTCCGCCGAGGAGAGCCGAGTTTGGCGGCGATGGCGAGATCACAAAGTTTTGGATGTTTAAAGACACTGGTCACAGACAAGTCGATTCCCACTTTTCTTACCATGGTGACCAACATCATCACGTCAATCGAATTTCCCCCGAGACGGAAGAAGCTGTCGTCTGCTCCGATATCTACTACCGGTAGCCTGAGGATTCGCGCCCAGAGGCTTTGCAGCAGAACCTCCATATCCGTGGATGGAGATCGTTTAGAACTCTCCAACCCATCTACATAGCGCGCAAAATCACTGTTTGACAGCTGAGATGCCGCTTCACATAGGCGTTTGCGATCTGTCTTCCCAGTTGGCGTTGAGGGTAAAAATTGGAGCGGTATGATTGCGGTGGGCACCATATAAGAGGGTAGATGGTCTTGTATCCGCGCACGAATCATCTTAGCTTGCCTGCAAAAAGCATCACTTGGCAACGCAAACACATTGTCATCCTTCTTTCCGTGGAAATCATACAGGACAAAGGCGACCAGCACCGGCGGTCCCGCCCCTCGAATGATGACCTCAGCTACGACCTCGCGAGTGTCAGTATGAGAACGGATATGGTGTTCTACTTCGCCGAGCTCAATACGTTGGCCGCGTAACTTGACTTGTGTATCCTTTCTACCGACATAGCGGATCCAACCATTCTTGGTAAGCTGGACTAGGTCACCAGATCGATAGATCCGCCCGGTGGCTTGGGGACGGAAGCGAGAAATCCAAGCCGGCGGCTCAATGAAACCCGCTCTCGTTTTCTGTTCTTGGTTCAAGTAGCCACGGGCCACCACAGGGCCTTCGATCAGGAGCTCTCCCACGGCCCCCAATGGGGCTAACCGGCTGGGATCGGATGGCATGGTCACCCATCCCACAGAGCCCAACATCGGGCCAATGGTGCCTATCTCCCAGTCTTGGGCGGGAATACGTCCCGCAGCGCAAATTGTTGCTTCTGCAGGACCATATCCGTTGATCAGGTAAATACGGTCGGCCCAGATACTGACAATTTCATAGCTGATCGCCTCGCCACCTAAAGAGACTGCACGCAAGTTTGGCACTTCGTCGGGATCAAGGAGAGCCATAACAGATGGAGTTAGTGTGGCCCATGTGATCTCACTTCGACGAATGAAGCCTGCCAGGTCGTTTATTCTTTCCTTTTCGGAGGGAATACAAACACATCCGCCATTAACAAGAGTGGTAAAAATTTCGTAGACACTAGCATCCCACGCGTAACCTGCAAAGTGTAGAGATCGACTGTTCTGATCCACCTGAAGTGCACTGCTGTGATGGTAGATGCTGGTTGAGAGGTTCATGTGCTCTAGTATGATCCCCTTTGGAGTGCCTGTACTGCCTGATGTGAAAATTAGAAATGCAGCATCATTCGATTCGACTATCGGCGGTATCCAAGGTGTTTCTGAGATAGGCAGAGAACCCCATGGTACTGTGAATACCAGAAGAGGACTTTGAGCGCACCCCTCCAGGTGCGTTTTCTTTGAATGAGAGCTCAAGGCGACGTGAGGGCCGATGCTCCGAAGCATCTTACGTACTCTACCAGGTGGTAGGGCCGGATCCACGTTAAAACACGCTGCCCCCGCGCGGAGAACGGCCAGCATTCCAACAACTGGCCATATTGACTTTTCAAAGCAGATTGGAACAAAGTCGCCTGGCTTAACACCATGAGAGACCAAATGGTGAGCCAAATGACTGGAAAGAGTATCTAGCTCCTCAAACGTCATTTTTTGGGAAGTTGTGGAGACCGCTACTGCTGTCGGTCTTTCTCGAGCCTGTTTTAGCACAAGGTCATGAAGCGTAGATTGGTTAGGATCAGGAAGATGACCATTCCAGCGCTGAAGCTTTATGCAATCATCCGGACTGACAAGTTCGATGTCGGCCAGAAGCTGGGTGGAATTGTCTACCTTGCACAACTGCTGCAAGACGTGGGCTAATTGAGCCAGCATTATTTCGGCATCTTCGGCAGAAGTTACGTCCAGGTCGAAATTCGCTTGAATGCGAACAATGTCGTTCTGCGCGCTCAGGTTACAAATCAACACTAGAGGATAGCTGGCAAAGCGGTCGAATCCCGTGCCTAAAGGATTTTGTATCTTCATCAGCGAGCTTGAGTCGTCGATTATTTCTGTAGCAAGCTGAACACCCAATTGGCTCCGAAAATTGCAAGCTGCCGCAGCCTCTGGGCCCATCTTACGAATATATTGTAATCCATTTTGCTCAAAGGGAATCATGTTAGTAGCATGCTTCTGGATTTCATCGAGCGCAGTATAAACAGTGGTACCAGCCAGCAGTCGAACCCGAAATGGGACAGTTGCAAAGGTCGGGCTTGCCATGTCTTCAATATGGGGAACTGGCGCATTGCGACCAGTCACGGTCACCCCATACAAAACATCTTCACTATCAGTGTATGCGGATACTACTATAGCCCAGGCTAGGCGGATGATATTGGAGAGAGTGACGGTTGCATTGGCTTGGAAATCAATGGGAACGGTGGTTTCAACACTCCCCCGTCTGGAAGGTATCTGGGGTGCAAAGGCTGACTGACGCAATGCTGGGAATGGAGGTGCCTCAAGGGCAGCGAATTCGGCATTCCAAAAAGCTTGGGCTGCCGGACCCCTTCCATTAGTGATCACATATTGGATGAATGGGGTAAAGGGGTATGCTTGGGGCGACTCGTTATGGTAGGCCATGTCAACCTGGCGTAACAATAAGGGCAGTGACCATCCATCGTAGAGTGCATGGTGTAGTGTCAACACCATGTACACGGAATCCTGATCATGGTATAGTTGCGGTTGAATGATGGCAAACCGTGCCAGTGTCTGTCCAATCATCATAGGTTGAATCAAGTCCTCATTGAGATATGCCTTGATAGAGTGGTGTGTTCGCCAGTTAATTTGGCTTGGTTTGGCAACCACTTGAAGGAACCCATCGGCCTCGCTTTGAACTATGCGAGTTCGTAGGATGGGATTCACATCGACGATGTTCTGCCAAGCAGCTTGTAACCGAAGGATATCAATACCTTCAGCCAGCATAAATGCGAGCTGGCCGATATACATGCTTGAATTTTGTGCAGTGAGCGCCATTAGTCCTTCCTGCAGTGGTGTACACGCATATATATCTGCCACTTTGTCCACCTCCATCCCGCACGACTCTGCCGCCATTTGCAGTATGCGAGTTCGCTGGTTCTCCTCAGGGAGAAGGGCAAAGGGAACGAGAGCAACAGGCTGGAGTGTGATATGGCGCATGACTTTGGCCAAATCTGAAAGCACGGGGTAGGTGAAAACGTCTGCTACAGTGAACTCCACATTGGCCAGTCTCGCTTCGCTCACAAGTTTCATGGCGACAATGGAGTCGCCTCCTATCTGGAAGAAGTTGGCGTCAGGGCTGATGTCGGTGGGAGCTAAGCTCAATACTCGATAGAAAAGCGTTTGTAGCGTCCTTTCCTCTGCACATGTTGTGGCCTTGCGAGATTTGCCTCCATTAAAGGCAACGAACGCCTCCGAGGAGAGGCTTAATAGATGATGGTGTAGCAGGCGCCGATCAGCTTTTCCCGTGCTTGATAGCGGCACCCGATTCAGTGGCAGAAAGAAAGTTGGCACCATGTGGTGAGGTAGTGTACGTGCCAGCTTCGAGCGTGCAGAATCGACCAACTTTAAGAAAAGTTCCTCTCCAGGCTCGCTCAACAGGCTGTCAGTTCTCTGCGAGACCTCCTCGACACGAGAGCCACAGGCAACTAATGCAACTAGTACAGGCCCACTGGACAGATCACGTTGAATGATATCAGCAATCACTTCACGACTTTTGGGGAAAAGGTGCTGGACATGGTGTTCCACCTCCGCCAATTCGATGCGTTGCCCACGCAGTTTGACTTGGCCGTCTCGGCGTCCGAGAAACAGGATCGAACCATCAGCTTGGTACTGACCCATGTCTCCCGTTCGGTAAAGCCGACTTTGTGGTGCCGATATATTACGGAAATGATGCAGCCAATGCGGTGCTGGTATAAATGAAGCGTCCGTCCTGGCTGAATCATTCAAGTAACCTCGGGCAACGATGGGACCTTCAATCAAAATTTCGCCGACAGCACCTACCGGCAGCAGTTGATCACTATTTTGGGGGTGAGTAATCCAGATGGCTGAACTCGATGGTCGGCCAATATTTTGTGCGTGCGACTGTTCAGTGACAGATGTATGCACAGTGGTGATCACACTACATTCAGCAGGACCGTAGGCATTCATTAAGTGCTTTGTGGGAGACCAAGTGGCGATATCCTTTTTTCTCATGGCTTCGCCACCGAGAACAAGAGTCTGAAGGGTTGGAATATCACTTGGAGTGAACATTGTGCGAGCCACCGATGGCGTCAGAAGCATCCAGTTGACTTTCATAGCGGACAAAACCTGCGTAATTCGACTGCTCCTATCATACTCCGAGGGTATGCAGATGCATCCACCGGCTATAAGTGTACTGAAAACCTCCATAACAATGAGATCAAATGCGAAGCCAGAGAATTGAAAGACACGAGAATCACGATTCAGCTTGATCAAGGGGATGTAGCTTATGGCGTTTAGATAAAAAGATCGGTGCTCAACGACAACTCCCTTGGGTTGTCCAGTCGAGCCTGAAGTGAAGACAATGTAGAGGGTGTTACGAGGACTAAAAGAAGTCGCCAAAAAGCGTCGATCTCCAGCGTCATTCGCTCGCCATTCAGTTTCGTCATCACTCAGAGTCACAACCTTATGCACCCCAAGTGCGGCAGTAGCCAATTTATATTGGCTTGATGTGACAATTACTTCGGCCTTGATGCTCCGGCATATTTGCTGCAGCCGTTCAACAGGATGGGCCGGTTCGAGCAGGACAAAGGCGCCTCCTGCCTTGATAACCCCAAGCATAGCCACGGGGACCCAACACGACCTTTCAAGATATATAGGAATAATGATTTCGTACCCAACCCCTAGGCTTCGGAGATGCAGGGCCAATGTGGATGACAAGGTGTCAAGTTCTCGATAAGAAAGATCACCATCCCAAGCACAAACTGCAGGGTAACCGGGCTGGGAATCGCAACGCTCCTGGATAGCATCATGAATGCAGAGCTCCAGAGGAGCTGATTCTAGATGATTCCAGGATGCCAGGTCTGCCAAATCCTCCGCACTAAGTTGTTCTAAATGGGAAATCGGAACGTCCGACTCCAGTACGCCCAGTTTCTGGAGTATGTGGCCGAAGTGTCTAAGGATCCGATCAATTTGCGCCTTAGGTATGACATTGGCGTCAAATATAGCCCGCACCTCGACCGCATCGGTCGTCAACTGACATATCAGCATCAAAGCGTACGGGTTGAATCCGTACAGTTCCGATAGTATCTCCTCCTCACAGAATAAAATTTCCGTTCGCGGCTTCCCTGCAGGTTGAATGATCAGTAGCGTCTGGAACTGACAGGCCGCTGCATGGGAGTCCCCCAACTGCATGATGTTCTGCAGTCCGAATTGTTCATACGGAATGACGCTCATGATCTTGCTTTGGCATTGATTTAATGCCCCAATTATCGTCTGGTTGGAATCAATCTGTACTCGCATGGGTATTGTCGCCTGAGTTGGGCCCGTCATCTGCTCAATTCCCGGTACTGGGGCAGCTCGACCGGTAGTTGTGACGCCAAATACGACGTCGCTACAACCAGTGTATTGAGATTCAACAAGTGCCCATGCTAGATGTAACCTGACAGCTAGAGTGATTCCATCATTGGGTTGTTGCTGTATAGGGACAGTCTGCGTAATGGTGGCCTGTGAGGTGGGCTGGTAACACGGGGAAGGCATCTCTGGGAACGTAGCTGTGTCGGCAGACGCAAGCTCTCCTTGCCAGAACTCAGCTCCTGCTGTTTTCTGTGCTTCTAAATAATTGATGAACGGGGCATAGGGTTTGACGCTCAATTTGTGGCCATCATAGGCCCTTTGAATCTGGTTCAAGATAATCGGCAGAGACCAGCCATCATAGATGGCATGATGAATCCGAAGCATCAAAATGTATCCTTTGACCGGTAGGGATTGCTTCACTGCCACCAAGTCAACCAAAGGTCTACCTAATCCGAAATAAGCCCTTGACTCCTGACGGTAGGTTTGCATATCCGGGTAAAGCTGCCAGTGGGAGTCTTCTGATAGAACGACTTGATAACACCGTCGCGCGTCTAGCTGGATAATCCGCGTGCGCAAAACTGGATTTGCTGCCATCGTAGCATGCCATGCTGCTTCCAGACGAGTCAGATCAACATCGCCTGGTAATTGATACTTGAGCTCGTTGACATAAGCACTCCCATTTTTGGCTGTGAGTGCTATCAAGCCTTCCTGTAGAGCTGTGCAAGGATATATATCTTCTACCACGTCGTTCTCAACACCACGTGTCGATTGAAGAAGAGCCAAGATATCTTCAAGTCTATCAGAACTATTTATGAGAGAAAACGGAACGGTGGCAAAAACTTCCCGACTCTGGTCTTGGATGTGGATGTGAGTTGCCAATGCCGCGATAGTTTGAAACTGAAAAAGGTCCGCGACGGTCAGAAGTAATCCAGTAGACCAGCTCTGGGTCACGACTTGCATGGCAGAAATGGACTCTCCTCCAATGGAGAAAAAATTGTCATGGATGCCAATTTCCTCAGGGTTAATTACCAGGACGTGCGCCCAGACCTGGCGGATGCGGAGTTCCAGATCCGTTGATGGAGTCTCTTTCGGGCTTTGAGTTCCTTCTAGTTGCTGCAATTGACTACTTGACAAACGAGCAGCCTCTCCTCGCAATCTTTTCCGGTCGAGCTTGCCGGTTTTGGTGTAGGGCATTTCCGAGACAGGGACCATGGCCGCAGGCACCATAAACGACGGCAAGACTTCAAGCAGCTGGCGGCGAGCTTGTGAAATCTGTGACCGCAGCCTTTTTCCAGGTATTGCGAATACATTCTCACTATTAGGATCATCTTGGTTGCGGATATCTTCATGCAAGAGAAACGCAAACAGTAATGCCGACTGCCCGTCATACCCGCGGGGTATTACCTCGGCAACAACCTGGAAAGCATCGGAAATGCACGACCTAACATGATGTTCAACCTCGCCTAGCTCAATTCTCTGACCACGGAGCTTAACTTGCGTGTCTCTGCGGCCCGCAAACCGGATCCATCCATCTGCTGTGTACTGGACCAGATCTCCGGATCGGTACAACCGTCCTGGTTGATTAGGGAATCGAAACCGTTGAAGCCATGGTGGTGGCGATATAAATCCCGTAGGGGCATGCTCCGGATGGTACAGATACCCCCTCGTGACTACTGGGCCTTCAATGAGAAGCTCGCCCACAGCTCCTAGTGGCGACAACCTCTCAGGGTCTGAGGGAACCGTTACCCACCCAACAGCACCAAGGATAGGCCCTATAGTTCCCATTCGCCAGCCAACTGCGGGAATAACACCTGCGGCGCAGATTGTAGCTTCGGCCGGCCCATAGCCATTGATGAGCCGTAGGTTCTCTCGGCCAGCCCAGACATTGACATGATGATGCGTAACTGCTTCGCCACCCAGTACAACTGTACGGAGACTAGGCACGTCCTCAGGTCGAAGAAGATTGATTACAGAAGGTGTCACTGCTACCCAGGATATCTGATGACGATGGATGAAACCCGCTAACTCGTTGATGCGTTCGTGCTCCGACGCTACGTATACCGTACCGCCATTTGCTAGAGTGGTAAATATTTCGTAGATACTAGCATCAAAGGCATATCCGGCAAAATGCAATGATCGGGTAGTGGAGCTGATCTCCATAGCAGTGCTATGGTGGCGAATGCTGGTTGTCAAATTTCCATGCTCCATGACAATGCCTTTCGGTTTGCCAGTACTGCCGGAGGTAAATATGATAAATGCCGCTGCTGAGGGACTCACAACGGGCGGGATCCAGGCTGTGTCCCTCTTCAAAGCATCTTTATTCTCCAATGGAACTGCAATGATTTTCAATGAGCGGGGTGTATGAGCTGTAAGAAAGTCCTTTTGGGATGGCGAAACTAAGGCGATGGATGGATTAGTCTCTTGCAAGATATCGCGGACACGACTAGCAGGCAACGCGGTGTCAATATTCACACAGGTGGCCCCAGTTCTGAGAACAGCAATCATGGCAATAATTGGCCATGTTGACTTTTCAAAGTACAATGGCACCATCGAGTTGGGTTGGAGCCCCAAGCCTTGTAGTTGCCGTGCGAGCTCCTCGGACAGCAGGTCTAGTTTTTGAAATGTGACCGTGGTCTGAGTTGTAATGATGGCCGGTTTATCGGGCCACTCTTTAACTTGATTTAAGACCATATCATGAACATTCGACGTGGATGGAGCAGGTATGACATCATTCCAGCACCGCAATGTCTTCATGTCATTTTGAGTAACCAGGTCAAGGCCACCAATGTTATGGCTTGGTTGGTTTGCTATCTGATGCAACAAGCTGATAAACTGATCGAGCACGGTGGCCATCTCATGGCGTGAGATAACTGAGGGGCAAAAATTGGCATGGATATCGATAGTAGAATTGTCAGCATTTAATCCACAGACGAGCACCAATGGGTAGCTAGCAAATGCAGAATAGTCCGTCTGAAAAGGACGTAGGCGCATGTTTGGGGTAGCAGCATTTATCTCCAAGGCAGGTTGAATGCCAATGTGAGTTTTAAATTCGCATGCCGTGGCTGCTTCCGGGCTTATTTTTCGGATATTCTGTAGCCCGGTCTGTTCAAATTCAATGTTGCGAGAAAGATGCAGCTGGATTGCAGCTATAGCTGCCTCAATCATCTGGGCTGGTTCGACGCGGATTCGAAAAGGGATCACGGCGATAGTAGGGCCGGTCATCTTGTCCAGCCCGGGAACGGGAGCACTCCGGCCGGCCACGGTGAGGCCGAAGGTGACATCTTCGCAGTCAGTATGCGCAGAGACAACTACGGCCCATGCCAACAGGATAATATTAGATAGCGTAACTCTCGAATTGTCTGGCATAGACACAGATATGGAGCGATCGAGGGTGCTTCTGACCTCCACATCTTCGACGGTTGTGGCGCATGGCGTAGGAAATGGACAGGACTCTACACCCGCGAATTCAGAGGACCAGAACTCCTTAGCAGACGTGGGGTCCTGCGTAGTCAAGTGTTTGATGAATGGGCTAAAGTGTTGGGTGGGAAGACAATTTCCCTGGAGGGCAGCGTCGAGCTGATGTAGTAGAAGGGCCAAGCTCCAATGATCATAGATGGCGTGGTGCATGGTGAGGACCATGTTGGATACGGTGTATCCTGGTTCAGGGTCGCCGATTAAAGAAAACCGGACGAGTGGTTGTCCGAGTTTCATTGGCTGCATGAGATCCTCTGCCAGCCACTTATCAATAGACGATGCTTGGTGCCAGGCTATTTGATGCCCCCTCTCAACCACTTGCCAGAGACCTTCTGACTCAGATTGAATGATCCGGGTACGCAGGATTGGATTGGCATCAAAAATTGCCTGCCAGGCTGTCTGTACGCAATTTAGATCCGCATTGGAAATGAGATCAAAAACGAACTGCCCGATATACATCCCAGTTTTCCGTGAGCTGAGGATTATCATGCCAGCTTGCAGGGCTGTGCAGGGGTACATATCCTCCACCTGATCTGAAGTAAGATGACATTGTTGAATTGCCTCTTGCAATATTGCGTTCGCTCGCTCCCAGGGCTCTGGAAGTAGAGCAAATGGAGGTACAAAATCTGATTCTGACGTTTGATCTACCTCCTGGACAACCCGTGCTAGGTCAGACAATATCGGATAGGCGAAGACATCCGCTACCACGAAAGCAAGGCCCGATTGCCGCCCCTTGGAAGCCAATATCATGGCCGAGATGGAGTCACCACGGAGCTGAAAGAAATGGTCGTTGGCACATATTTGGATTGGTTCTAGGGCCAGTGCGTCGGCAAATAGTACCTGCAACCTTCGCTCCATGGCAGTCACTGGAGGTCGTTTAGTTGTCTGGTCTCTTGTAAACTGATCTATGTCGCTGCTCGATAAAGCTGTCACCAATTGCCGGAGGCGCTTTCGATCAGTTTTCCCAGTTTTTGTCAAGGGCACATCTTTCAGAGGGAAGAGCACGGTGGGCACCATGTAATTGGGTAGCACATCCTGGAGACGTGGGCGGATAGAGACTATCGCTCTCCGGAACCCAGTATCGTCTGGGGAACCTAGTATCTGACCATCTGGAGAATTTAGCTTGTGAGGTAAAGGTGAATGGGCAACGAAGGCGATGAGCATTTGAGAATTATCATTTGGCCCTGAACGTAAAACATCGGCAATAACCTCATGAGCATCCGGGTACAGCAGCTTCACATGATGTTCGATATCAATCAGGTCGAGGAGTTGTCCTCGCAGCTTTGCTTGCGTATCCATGCGACCAACATATCGGATTGATCCATCGGGGCTATATTGCACCAAATCACCTGTGCGATAGACCCGTTGTGCACTTGCGTCAACCCTGGTGCCCCGAAACTTCTGGAGCCACATAGGGGCTTGAATAAACGAAGATGCAGTTTTTGCTGGATCATTGAAATAGCATCTCGCAAGGATCGGTCCCTCCACAAGAAGCTCACCCACTGCACCCACCGGGAGTAGCTGATGCGGATTTTCAGGGCTAGTGACCCAAAAGACACAAGAAATGGGCCATCCGATATTTTGCGGATCAGAGCCATGCATGCTCGGCTGAGTACTACAGAGGACAGTGGCTTCTGCCGGCCCGTAACCGTTTATAAGATGCACTGATGATGCCCATTGGTCAACGTCTGCGCTGCTCATCGGTTCACCAAGCAAGACCAGCGTCTTCAGACTGGGCACCTGTTCAGGGCGCAGCAGCCTCGCGACAGAGGGTGTAAGGAACATGCAATCCACCGCCATCTGAATTGTTATATCAGCAAGGTTGTTAAAGCGATCTGCCTCGGAGGGGATACAAATACAGCCTCCAGCAATGAGCACTGTCAACTGTTCGAATATGCTAACGTCAAATGAATAGCCAGAAAATTGCAGCACTCGTGAATGGCGAGATATATGAAATGATTGAACATGTGCCTGTGCATTGGTTGAATAAGACTGGTGCTCAACAACAACCCCCTTGGGCTGGCCAGTCGACCCAGAAGTAAAAACGATATACAAAGGATCCGTTGGGGTAATTTCTGGGAGTTCGTGGCACTTTGAAGGAGGTAGAGGCTTTTCAATTACCACGAGATTGGCGGCCAGCTCTGCCGCTAGTTCGCGGTGTTCAGTTGATGTGATGATAGTCTGAGGCTGTCTCAAAACATTACAGATCTCTTGTAGCCGCTGGAGTGGGTAAGATGGATCAAAAAGGCAGAATGCAGCCCCTGCCTTAATCACAGCGAGCATTGCGACCGGAGTCCAATAGCTTCTGGACAGGCACAGCGGTACATATGAACCAGTTGTCACCCCAATACTCACCAAGTGTAAGGCGAGATTATTCGACAGCTCTTGTAGCTTTTGGTAGGTAAGGCTTCCATCCCAAGCGTGAATGGCTGTAGACATCGGTTGCGTGTTACTCTGTTTGTCTATGAGCTCATTCACACATACAGAGCTGACTTTCGGTACATCTTGGTTCCGTTGTAGGATCCATTCTTCGTCATTTGCACTCAGAAACAGGATTTCTCGGACTTTCTGCTCTGGACGTTCGATTATTTGGAAAACAAGGTGGTTGAACGTGCTGGCTAATGAACGAGACTGTGACACCGAAAGAAATTCGCTCCAGTACTTTATAGTGGCATGGATCTCACTATCTGTTACCATCACCTCAACAACAACAGCGAATTCTCCAGGGTCCTGTCGATCTACTTCTGTAATGTTAATCATCCTTTCCTCTTCTTCTTCCGCCTGCGGCGGGAAAGTCATGGTAGTGTTGAACAGAGGATCATCGTTGGCTAGGTTGAGGGCATGGCGAATCTCTGCAAGTGATACTCTTTGGTGTGGCAGCGCCTTGATAAACTCCGATTGCAATATCTGCAGTGTCTCCAGCAAGGTCCTCTCCGGGTGGATCTCCAGATAACAAACTAGCATGTTGATGAACGGGCCCACGGCATCTTCGATTCCCATCAGAGATAAATCCCGTCCGGAAGTCATATAACCAAAACACACTTTTCCAGAAGCCGTGAAAGCAGATAGTACAAGACTCCAGGCTATCTTGAATAAATTGGCGATGGTGATCCCGGTGGCCGCACAGAACCGTCGATATCGAGCGATGTCGCCGAGCTCGACAGATACAGATCTCCAGGATGAGTCACCTCCCTTCGTTCCTTCGAGGTTGCGCCTGGGGAATATACAGGGACTAGCATCTGCTAAATATAGTTTCCAGAAGTCCAAGGTGGAGCATGTTGATGCATTGCGCAGATAGGAAATGTAGTCGGAGTACCTCAGCCTCGGGACTGGCGTGTCTTTGGGACTACTGTATAACCTCGCTAGATCACGCATCATGATTGACATGGAAGTTGCGTCGGTCACTGCATGATTTATATCGAGAAGAGCAAAGACCTGACCAGTTGTTGACGGGTAAAGAGTTAGTTGTGGTAATGATTGTCGGCCCCGTTGGCCCAGCGGTCGATTTGGACAAGACAACTCTGTTGGCGTAACAGCTTTGCATGGAGCCACAATCACCTCAGATGATCCCTCAATCAAAGTGACCTGAGTCGCAAGACCACTGGTGGTCATCCCTTCAACAAAGATGCTTCGTAGCATGGGATGAAGTTTTATCAGCTTCGACCATGCCCACTGCAGCTGGTCCACATCGACGGACTCGGGGGTGGTAGACGTAATTTCCCATATGAATCGCATCTCGTAATGTGCTGGCCGCCGAGCCTGGCTTAGCAAGATGCCCTCTTGAACAAAGGAGCAGGGAAAGGCTTCTTCAACATCTTCGCCGGGGATTCCTAGCAGAGAGAGGGACTTTTTCAACAGCTCTAGGTTTTGTGATCCAATGTTTATAAGTGAAAAGTAAGTAGACGATGTGGGTAGAACGTGATTCGTTTCGCTGTCAGGCAGTTTTAATTCATTCTTATCAGTAGCCGGGTCTGGTACCGTGTCTGATTTTACAATGACCTCGTTAAGCCGCGGCGGTGCTCGGTTTTTGGACTCGGTCAGGATATTGTGGATTGTCTGATCTGACATAATATCGGTCACTGTTAGAGACAGGCTATGGTTGCGGCAGAAACTGGCCAGACGCATTGCTTTGATCGAGTCCCCTCCTAATTGTAGGAAGCTGTCGTGTATACCAAATGTATGCAATGAAACATTCAGTGTCTTGGCAAAAAGTCGATGAAGAATTATCTCAGTATCCGTACTGGGTAGTATAATCTCCAATCTTTCGGAGCTATAAGATTCCAGACTTTCTCGAGTATACTGGCGCATCGTCTCACGCAGGTGGCGTCGATCAATTTTTCCTGTGATCGTGAGGGGCAGATAACCCAGTGGGAGATAGAGAGCTGGGACCATGTACTCTTGCAAGAACTGTGGAGTCTTCGCCTTCAGGTGAGCGACATCCTTTCGGAACTGAGGGTAGGATGTGCTGTTGTCTTGAGCCAATAGCCGACCAACGCCATCTTCTTGGGTGTTCAAAAGGCTCGGATAGAAGAGAAAGACGACTAGAATGGGCATATCTCCACTACGATCAGGAACAACAGCTTCAGCTATGGCTCGAGTAACCGTTGGACACAGCCGCGCGACGCAGTACTCGACCTCACTGAGCTCCAGCCTCTTTCCTCGGATTTTAACCTGTGTATCCTTTCTCGCAATATAGCGAAAGGTCCCATCAGGCTGGTACTGCACTAGGTCTCCAGTTTTGTATGCAAGGCGATCTCGGCTGGATTGGATCTGGTGCAACCAACTCGGATTGTCGATGAAGGTCTCTGCGGTCTTGCTTGAGTTGTTGAGATACCCCCGTGCTAAACTAGGTCCTGCAATCAGCAACTCAGCAACAGCACCGACAGGCATCAATTTGTTGTGGTCCAGCGGATCTGCTAACCACAGATCGGCTGTCGGGGACGATAATCCGATGTGCTCTACATTGGATCCATCTTTGATGCGCGCTGAGACAGCGCAGATACCTGCCCATTCTGTGAGTCCATAGGCTTGATACAGGTGGACTTGAGATGCCCATTTATCAATATGGTGTTGGCCCATGGGTTCCCCGGCGAGGATCAGTGTTTCCAACTGCGGCACTAGAGTTGGATCATCGATGGCATTCACCGTCGACGGTGTCAGAAACGCCCAATTGATTTTCATCTCGCGCATATAGCCCATGAGATTGCTCAGGCGATCCTGTTCAGATGGGATAAAAATTGAGGCTCCGCTGGAGAGGGCACAGAAAATCTCAATCAAAGATACGCCAAAAGTGTATGAGGCGAATTGAAGCACTCGACTCTGCGGTAAGAGATGTAGTGCTTCACAATGACTTGCAATGTCCCCCAGCGCATATTGGCTGACGACACACCCTTTGGAAGCTCCCGTGCTCCCAGAGGTGAAGAAGACATATGCAGCGCTGTGGGCTCCGCCTGTCCGTGGAGGCGGGCTGGTCTGAATAGAGTCATCAATTGGCCAAAGCTGTGAGGAAATTGTAACAACTGGTAATCCATAATCAGACATACGTGTAGTGTGCCACGCAGAGGTCACAATCAGAACGGCGTTAGTCTGTTCAACAGTGTCTTGTAAGCGGTGTCGGGGCTGCGCCGGGTCCATTGGCACAAAAGCACCGCCCGCCTTCGCAATGGCAAGTTCCCCGACAATCGCCCAAACGGACTTCTCAAAGCATGCAGGCACCATGACCTCAGCTCTGACCCCCTTCTGTCGCAGATATACCGCAATGCAGTTAGTAAGGTTGTCAAGCTGACGGTATGTCAGCTTCCCGTCCCAGGCACCAACCGCCAAATCATCTGGACGGTTCAGGGCTTGCTGGTGGATGACATCTGCGATCGTCACATTTCCGGGCTCAAAGTCGCTTCTTCCATTGCCCTGCGAGATGGTGAAAATGTCATCCTGGTCTACTATAACCACATCTTTCACGCTAGCGCTCAGAGTTCTGATCAGGCTTTGTGAGACTTGCCGGACGGTGGATGCGAGATGTTGCGCTTGGTGTTCCAATCGAGGCGATTCTGGGTGATGAATCACGAATGTTGGAGCCTCACCTGCGACTGAAATACACAGTAAAAAGTCATAGTTAGAGAACCCATTGCCACTGGCGATCAGCTGGGACAAATTCTCTCCCGCGTGACTCTGCCTCACTGTCAACCATAAAGCGTTCGTCGTTTCCGATTCGATCTCCGACTCTCCAGTGATGAGTTCCATCACTGCTGGATTCTCAAAGATGTCTCGTATCGCCATATGTGGGGTGATTCTCACGCGCCACATCTTTACTTGATCGTCGCCATTCAACCCAGAAGGTTGTTCCCAATCACTCTTCACGGCAAAGTGCAGCTCTTCTTTTTCCAAGTATCTATGAAGACTAATGGACCACACGGCCTTGAAAAACGTGGACAATGAATGTTGATCTCCACAAAATGCGAGAATCTCCGACCACGTCTCGGAAGAAATGTATTGCATGATAGTGCTGTGTCGTTGGACCTTGGTCTGATCCATATTCACTTATGGACGGTGACAGCCCCAATCGATGCAAAAGAACTTAAATAAAATTAAATTTGCACTTGCAATTTGATCAAAATGGCTTTAACTGGCTTACCCTGTCTTCTTGCCATGGAATACACTGATTATAAACACGTTACTACATACATGCCACTGGTCATTCCCAGTCTCCCCAACTCTCCCAATAGAGGCCCATATTGCTGCTTACACTACAGCTTACTTTTCTGACTGCATATTCGTACTGAGTTGAGCAATCGAGAAAACCCTGATCCTTGTCAACTCTGGGCAGTACAACTGTAAAGCACGCAGCACTGAAGGAAAGAGAAGTATGTTTCTCATCTGAGGCTTCACTGACTGTCCGGAGTGTCACCTTCACAGTATTTCGGCTTCCACTCATAAGCCTAGAAGCAGAATTTTAGCATTCTAGATGATGTGCAACCCTGTAGCCTGTCTGCCTCAATGAAAATGAGGGGTTCAACGCTTCCGCCATGGGACTTACTGGTATACTTTAGTTCTTCAGTAATTTATCGAATTCTTTCTGCACTTAAAAATAAAGCTAGCTTATTGATAAACATGGCCTCTCGGATGCCCGTCAACCCTTCTGGGGTGGCTACGCCAAATTCACCACCCGAAATGGGGCAAAATGGTTCAAACCCCGACCAATCCTCCCTCAATACATTCATTGAGCTACTTCCCCTCAATAGCACCCAACAGTGAGATCGGGCTCTATATGAGAGATTGGAGTCGGTAAAAACCTGCATATATCACGGTTAGCAGGCAGCGCGGAGCGTGATTTGACACATTATTACAATAGATACTGCTCGTGTCTCTCCAGGTATCAACGACATGGAGACCAGCTTTTACGCTGACTGCATGAACATCTTTCTCGATCCATTTGCCGCTGGTGATGGCCAAGACCTTGTCTCCTTTGCGAAACTCTGCAGCGATTCCATCAATGTCAAGCTGCAAATCGCGACGCGGAATGTAGTATGTATTGAGTACGTTCTCGCGATCGTTAAATTCCACCGCGCACGTCCAATCGCTGACATGGAAGACATCCTGTCCCATAACCGTATTCGCGTTTCGAAGACCATTCAGCACAAAATCATGTAGAGGCCTTTTCGTTGTATCGTAGGCGGCCATGATCGTAGGCTTGTGGGTGCAAGCGTCAGCCGCGACTATGAATTGACAGCGGACGCCCTGCTTTGCACAAATATGAGAAAATTGAGATAAGAGCAAACTAGCATCATCAGGCCGAAGATTGGCTATGCTGTTGCCCATCCAAAGAAAGGTGACGGAACTTTGGACTACCATCTTAGGATCACTGGCCAGCCAGGCCACACAGTCGTCATATGTCCCTAGTAGCCCCCTGACCTTCACATATTGGGTCGGTCCCATTCTCTTGATTAGATCTTTAATA
The DNA here is from genome assembly GCF_028828555.1 of Penicillium taxi. Classification (NCBI taxonomy): domain Eukaryota; kingdom Fungi; phylum Ascomycota; class Eurotiomycetes; order Eurotiales; family Aspergillaceae; genus Penicillium; species Penicillium taxi. The sequence continues at coordinate 767,209 of NW_026643208.1, forward strand.
TTTTCAGTGAGCTCTCCGATCGAGACATCGAGTGCGTAGTACAGCACTGACCGCTGTTGTCGCTCGCAGGCGGAGAGGATGAGGCTTGTTTTATGCAGATTTCTAATCCGGTTGAACAATCACCTTTTGAACCCGATAATAATGCTGTAAGATGACTTACCCACACCCAAGTTCAATCAGTACGCCATCAGGAGGGATCCGGCTAACAATATCATCGCCTTGATGAGCAAGGATCTCTAGCTCTTTCTTGTTCAAATAGTATGGCGGGGATTGAGCAAATTGATCGAAGAGTGCAATGCCTTCATCGTTCCATAACAGGAGCGAGGGCAGCTGCGGAGAGCTCGATAGAATCCCATCCGAAATCTGCTGCTGGAGATCGGCCAGATCTTCTTGCTTTTGTATGTTCGACACTTCTAGGGTCTCCGAATGTTGGGGTTGAGTTAGGTAACGCATTTTGCAGAAATAATTGCACCTTGATTTTAGTATTGGGACAATCGACTATTTTACACTGATGCTCTTGGTGTAACTTGGTTTCTTACATTGGGAAACCGTGAACTTTTATTATTTCAAATCTCTGATTGTTGTACTTACGAGGAGTATGTCTAGCCAAGACTAGTACAGCTGGGAGGTGGGCTAGTGTTGAAGGCAAGACATGATTCTGACTCTTCTACAATAAGTTCCATGCAAAAACCCCCGGAAAGCTGAACGTCTTAGCGCAAAAATGACATCTCCTGCACTGCTGCTATGGTCTTAGGATGAACTGGCTATCTACAGACCCCTACTATCTTTTATTTTGCAATAAAAAAGCTCGATCAATAGTAATTATGTCTCAATTGCCACAAAAGCACTAATCATCACATGACTAGGAACAAATTATATAGCACCCATTAGATACATATCGACATACTGGACAAGCAATTGAGAATATTACTTGAAGTAGTGTCGGAAAACTGACGTTTCCTACGAATGCATATGCATCTATTCTGTGATAAATACGTGGTTGCAAGGTTTTAAGAGGTGTGTGTATCATTCTTGAAGTGAACTACAACTCAGTAAACTCGAGTCCCCACTTTGGTCCTATTTGATCAATCAGACAACCTTTTAGTCATCTGATTTCCAACAAGTAGAATCCTTGACCGAGTGTTGTCAGAAGGAAGTAGGGGATTCGCGGAATTGATGAGACAAAAATGTCATCAATACAAACCGCGCTGATCTGCAAGGTGGTACATAATTAAGTGGCTGCTTACTCCCGGGTCGATCTGACCTTGGAAAGCCATCGCAGCGAGGTAGACCGATGGATAAGGATCAGACGACATCATGTCTGACGGTCTGTCAAAAAGACCAAGTAGTAATCCGAGTGATATATCTACTTTTTAGATACGATTGGTCAAACAAAGTAGGCCTTGTTCTCCAATTTGTGTTCACTTTGATTCACGTGTATCATCCTATACCTGGACATGTCCAACTTTGCAGAAAGAATCATTTCAGCCCATCCCTTGAAGAAAAACGACGTATTGAATAAGCAAGATCGCACGGGAGAGAGACAGAGGTGGCGATTCGACAGGTCAATCAACTTCTAGGCAAAGGATCACTTTCCAGTAATTCAACCAGTCTGGCCTGACAATCTTATTTATCCAGTAAAATATGATATTCAACAGTATTTGGTGTGCAAACGAGTAGATAAAAACTGAACTTTTCAAGGTTTCATGATGTATCTTTGTACGAGCGACGGCGATCAATGCGCGTGTGGCACGCAAGAAACAGCCACCCACTTGCTAGTGCACTGTGCGAACTCAAGGGAGCTTCGAATAGAGTGAAGGAAAGAGGTTGGCGATGCATTTACCAGCATTTTGAGTCTTCTAGGAGGCTCAAAAACAGGGTAGAGAGGTAAACCAGGCAGCGTGTCGCGGGCTATAGTCCATGATGTAGCCTGCATATCAATCTTTATTGCGAGGGGTCAGGGTAAATTACACACACACATACTGTAACCTAAGGCCAAGCGACGGGCATACACCGCTTGTACGTATTTGTGTATGACTGCTATCATATTCATATTCTGCGTTTTGAGGTTGATGAACTTGCAAGCCTCTTAGACAGCGGTGTGTTGTAGTTGGCTTAAGGTTGAAAGGTGGGTAGAAGTGGGTAAGAAAGATTAGCCCGCATGAATGATTGATCATCTCAACCGAAAAGAATGTAACTAATGGAAGATTTATTTTAGCTCAGCAATTTGTCGTGGAGAGCTGTAATCGTCGGGAGTGTTAGGTCGATGTTTGTGCAGCTTATATCGGACGGGGAGGCAGATGAGCTAGCGCCTACCTACTATGTCAACGACAAAGTATGGTTAGATTTACGAAACGTACAGAATACAAGACCTTCAAAGAAGCTAGATTGGCTCCATACTAAATACACTGTTTTAGAAGTGCCCTCGTCGTATACTATGAGAGTAGATGTGCTAAGCGGCATACACCCAGCCTTTCATGTCGACCTGATACGACCTGCAGCAACGAACCCATTACCATCGCAAATCGTGGACGATTCGCAACCGCCACCACTGGTATTTGAGGAGAACTGGGACACGATATCGAGGAGGCTCTACAAGCCCGGACACACAGAATTGGACGTGGCCGACAACGTAAAGCTTTAGTAAAATGGCGCGGATACGCAGAATTAACATGGGAACCAGTCGATTCTGTGGAAAACCGCACTGCCCTTGACACTTTTGAGCTACATTACGGACCAATTACGACATCGAATGGATCACGAAAGCGGAAGAGAGGAGAAGAGGATGGTGTATTGTAAGGGGCTGAAGTCCAGTGATGGATCATGATGCCCATTATTCAAGTCTAAGCGTGAACATAGGACCAATATCCTTTTGGGTTAAAATATCACGAGAACTTCTCATCCTCAACTCTACGACGATTCCTTTACGTCCCTTTAAGCATTTTGTACACAGTTCGTGCCTAGCCAGTTCTGAATAAGATTAGCTTTAGCCCTTCACATTATGCAGCTACCCGCCTTCATTTACTTATTTATTAATTCATATATAAGTATATATAGTGACTTGAGATTATAAAGTTACTCTAGTATCAAAATAAAGATATTATAATCCCACAATACCATAGCCCAGAACGGAAGAAGTAGACCCCTAAGTCATAGGGGAATCACTATATTAGCAATTTAAGTAGCTAGATGAATCGAACACATTTCACACCACCTTACACAACATATATACTAATGTTGGAATATGGAACAAAGCAGTCATGTGATCAAATCGTTACTTTATAATAGCTAGCAAACCAAGAACAAGAATGAAAACCAGACTTGACAAAGAACACACAGATATCATAGGGGCGTAAAAAGTTACCTGTGGTAGGCGTCAGAAGTGGGCGTAAGCCTCTTGTCTACCATTTCGAATAGCTATTCTACACTTGGTACTTGTGTACCGACATTAAGAGAGGTCTTCAGGCTACTGTTTATCTGTTTATCTCGATGACTCTGGTATTACATGCATTTTTCGAATAGGCTCTCTTTTATCTATGGCTTTATGGATATCTTAGCTGCATCTCCTCTCGCTGGTGAGCTCACCTTCTTCATGTCCAGGCTGAGGGTAGATTTTACGACGCAACACACTAATACGCTGATAGCGGAGGCGTTCTCAACAAAGTGGCTAGTTATGTTCGGGCAAGAGGCCATGAATTTTCTGGAACATAGCTTCTTACTGGATCTCTACATATAATTATTGATGCTCTGTATATCTGATACTTGAAGTATAACCAGGTTCAATGGTAGCAAAAAAAAAAGGTTGAACCTATATCCCACAAAGGTACTGGTCCATTTACACTTTGAGATAATTACCTTGGGGCAAGTTGCAAAGATCAATCAAGCATTCCAAGGTTGTTTTAAAGCCATGGAGATCATTTGCATTATTGATTGACTCCCATCGTATGTAAAAGCGTTGATTTCAAACCCTCACAAGACCTATTATTATGCAGCCTTGAAAGTATGACTACTTTGATACTTGGAGATATAGACTTAAAGTAACACCTGCCTACTTAGCTACTTTTATTACATAAGGACATTTATTCCTTCAGGCCTCGAGTACATCCAGAACTCTGACTGTTGAGATATTCCCGACCTCGGGAGATCATCATCAAAGTTACATCCAAATACCTAGGGCTGCGACACTCAGTGAGACCAGTGAGCAAAAATCTGCAAGGACTGCCCAGATGAGCACCAAAAACAGAAAATGGTAAGTGAAGAAATGGGAGAGGAAACCAACTGACTACGTAAGTACCTAGGTAGGTGTTTTCATGGCAACCGAAGAAATGAAGACTTCAAATATTAGCCATTGAGGCCTCCAAGGCTCTTTCTTCAAATGCTTATAGGCATTTCTTATTCTCACTGTCATTTCGCTCTTACTTAAACTCTCATATTACCCTCACTCCAAATTGTAGTATTTGATATGCTAAGTCTGTTGACGTGATTTGATAGTCCACTCAAAATAAAAATCTGGACATGTTCACGTATATGCAAAAGAATCAGACCAAACTCCATCCAATGACAGACAAATTGACTCCAGATTGACTCCATCCCTGGAGAACATGATGTTACAAACGCCACGCTAGGACGCTACCAAATAAAAGATGTTCCCTTTCCCTCATTCCCTGCAACCTAAAAACAAAACTCCGTTTCAAATGCCAAAAAGATTTACGCACAGGATTTTCCCTTAGCGAAGGAATTCGACGAGCTTGCTGTCATCGTGGCCCTGGGCGGGGGGTGGGCGCTCGAAGATTTTCCAAAATCTGAGGGTCTCATCGCCTGCACCTGTCACAACAGTCTGACCGTCAGGGCTCATGGCCAGATAGAGGACCCTAAATGTGTGCCCAGTCAAACAGGCGATTTGCTCCAACTTGGGGTATTTCCAGATCATGATCTGGTTTTGGGAATACCCGTGTGTGCTGACGAGCTCATCCTGAACTGTTGACCAGCTCAGGTTGCAAACCTGGCTTCCTGTATCCACTTCTTTGATGAAGGCGCCTGTGGAAGTGTTCCAAAACTTGATAGTCCGATCCGCCGTACCTCCACCCGAAGCAAGCAAATGGCTAGCGTGGGGGGACCAGGCAATAGCCTTCACGGCCGCCGTATGTTCAGAAAAACGATGAACGGGGGTTTCATTAAGTTTATCCCACACCATGAGCATGTTGTCATTTCCACCGGACGCAAGTTGTCCATCCTTTGAATTCCACTTCAAGCCACAGATTTCCTGCTTGTGACCCGACAGTCTGCGCACATACTGGTCCGGCGAGCGAACATCCCGGTGAAATATGATTCGATCCCGAGAACCCGATGTTAGAATATGATCATTCCAAGCCAGAGCCCCAACACGGTTTGTGTGCCCAAGCATGGTTCGGAGTCGACGACAGCTTTCTACATCCCAAATCTGGACTAGGCCTTTGTGTGTGCCAATTGCAAGATGTGTACCCCTCTGGATCCAGTTAACGCTGGTCACGGTATCATCTTTGAGCTCGCAAAGCTTCGTCACACGTCCTTGATCAGCGTTCCACATGTAAACCGAGTTTGCTAGTCCTACACCAAGCACGTTAGTGCTACTCCAATCAACTAGATTCAGATAAAAGTCATCCTGAAGCTCGGGAGCGTCAAGAACCTTGGAGGGGGTCCTCGGAATGCTGCGAGGCTTTTTTTGACCCATTTCAAGCAATCTCTGACTGTCATATCGAATAGGTGAGATGCTGTAAACGTCAGAGCGGGCATTGAAATTGACCGTGTGCTGGCTCCGAGGAGTGCGAAAAGGAGTCAAGGTGGGAGGTGTGCTGTAATTGAAAAGGTTCTTGCTGGGAGTAGAGGGTGTGAGATTAGACGTTTGGAGGTGCGCAGGCGGCGTGTGCGATCGACCTTCGTCGATATGAAGGACTGTATCCGGGGAGGTAGAATTCATCTCAGGTTGAGGAATTTGTGTATCGAACATTTCCATGCGCAAAAGTTGTGAGAAGTCCCGATTGGCTCGCTCGGCTGTTAATTCACATCAATAACAGTTTTCCCCCTACTGTGAAGTGACAAGACTCACTCTTCTGAAAGTTCAACTCTCCGTGAGTCGGCCGTTTCTTACTACGGGTAGGAGTCGACGGAGATGCATCTTCCGGGAGCATGTTAAATGTGGCCGTCATATCCTGTCCGTCGCCACGGTTTGGAATAAAACTGGATTTGCGGTCAGTTCGGAATCAATGGTGATTTCTATGTGGATCACCATGTTTATTGCCATGTCGATTGCCACGTCGAGGGGGTTTTGTTGTGTCTACGACCTACCGATCAGCATAAACACGCTGCCTCTTTCGGAGCGATGATGTCACAGCCTGCGATTGCTCAAAATCACCAAGAGCCTTAGCCAGCTTTCTGGAATCAACTGGCTCTGATTTGTTGGTTTGATGTGTGTCTTCTCGAGGAGGATTGTCATTGCGCACGGTGGCATCACTCTGGCGAGCCTGGCTGAAATCCAATTCATGGTAAACAACTGTTTTTTTGGCGGGCATGGGGCGCATTGAAGGGGGAGTAGTTGAGGGTTTAGGCGTGGGGAGTTTCGACTGCGACCGAGTCTGGCGAGTGGTTGCGCCGCCATTTAGACGTGCATCCACATGTTGATGTCCCATGTGACTGGAGCCACCAGCGGGTGACCACCTTGGTCGTGGGATCGACGAGGTATAGCAGTGCTTAGGCAAGGCCAAAAACACAACAAGGGAAAAAAAGTAGAAAAGGAAGAGAATGTCATTCAAAGAATGGAATGGGTAGGATGGATGACAAGGGAGAGAGTACACCCTCATCCCTCTCACGCTGAAGTCACGCGGGAGCGCTAGTCCCAATTAGGACGGGCTCTAAGATTCATCGAACAACTTTTGATTTTCATAACATGGATTGCTCCACCACGGAGTATTGTATTTTGAACTATGCAGGAGTTAAATAGTACTTCTTGTTTCAGTAAAGATATAAGTGCAATTAGACCTAAGCTTAGAGCCAAATCAGAACTAAATCATAATCACAATATAATACTTCATATTGTACTTTGAAACATGGTGTGAAGACCTCATCTATATTTTCAATGTTGCTATCTATTGTTTACTATCCACAATGGTGTTGTGAGGGACTGGGGCCGGAGACTGGAGGGATTGGGATTGGGGGTAATCGACGCGTTCACTATCTAACTTACGCGCCTTGGACGCGTAGAGCTTGGACCATTTAGTAGTCAGCATCACATTACCAATGATTTCAGTCCTTAGTTAACTAGTTGCTAACTAGAAAAAAAATTCCAGTTTCAGATCTGAACAAGGTTGACCTTAGAACCTTGGAATGTATTACAGTATTAAATCATGACTCTTGACTCTCTATTCTATACGAGCATCAACAAGTGTGTCTGAGAATGTATCGTAATTAGTATATTTCTCGTCACCGCCAAATGGACAATATTGCCACTTTGAGCAGCTCTTCTCCGCTTTGACCTCATCAATCTACTATGCGCTTCACGACCTTGTCTGAAACTCCTCTGGTCTTATTGAGTCGTAATTCATTTCGCACTTATTCATCCTTAGCCATGGATCAACTTTCTAAGCAGCCTGCCCGGGACTTCCTTGACTTTGTCAATGCTTCCCCCACTCGTATGTCTACTCTTATTTATCCCCGCAATTATGTTGCTAACTGATTCTAGCTTTCCATGCTGTCCAGTCTGCCAAGGATCTGTTACACAAGGCTGGATACCGGGAAATCAAGGTAAACATCTCAGAAAACTAACTAGAACTCATTGCATTTGAATGGCATACTCACTTAATCATCCATTTTGTTAGGAAAAAGATTCATGGGCCACCATCTGTAAGCCTGGCGGTCGATACTATTTGACCCGCAACACGACCACCCTCATTGCTTTTGCTATTGGGTCTAAATGGAATGTAAGTAACCCTCGGAATCAAGTTACCAAAGTCAGGTCAGCACCTAACGTATATAGCCTGGAAACTCCATTGCCATGATTGGTGCTCACACAGATTCTCCCGTGCTTCGGGTTAAGCCCGTGAGCAAGAAGCAGGGTGAAGGCTTCATTCAGGTCGGTGTGGAGATGTATGGTGGTGGTCTCTGGCACACCTGTATGTATCAATCTCCATTGTCATCGATCGTTAGCTAATATAAATATCTTCAGGGTTTGACCGTGATCTGGGTATTGCTGGCCGGGTGATGGTTCGTTCAAGCGATGGATCTATCATACAGAAGCTGGTCAAGGTTGATCGTCCCAGTATGTGCCATCTCAAATTATCAAGGCTCCCAAGGTCGTTTGGGTACTAATATCCGAGCCTAGTTCTTCGCGTTCCCACTCTGGCTATCCATCTAGATCGCCAAGAGACCTTCTCCTTCAACAAGGAGACTCAGCTATTCCCCATTGCTGGTCTTATTGCCAGTGAGCTCAACAAAGTCAGCGAGCCTAATGTCAACGACCAGTTTTCTCCCTTGAAGGCCATCACTGAGCGTCACCACTCCGACTTTGTCGCCCTCGTTGCTTCCGAGGCCGGAGTCAAGCCAGAGGAGATCCTGGACTTTGAATTGACCCTCTTTGACACTCAAAAATCTTGTCTTGGTGGCTTGCATGAGGAGTTCATTTTCTCACCTCGTCTGGACAACTTGAATAGCACCTACTGTGCCGTGAAGAGTCTGATTGACTCGTCTGTAAACGATGCAGACCTTGCTAATGAAGGCGCCATCCGTCTCATTGCCCTGTTCGATCACGAAGAGATTGGCAGCCGTACTGCTCAGGGTGCTGACTCCAATATCCTTCCATCGATCCTCCGACGTCTATCAGTGCTCCCCTCATCTTCTGCTACTTCAGAGGATATTTCTACTGCCTATGAGCAAACCCTTGCCACCTCCTTCCTTGTCTCTGCCGATATGGCCCACTCCGTCAACCCCAACTACGCCGGCAAATACGAGTCAGACCACAAGCCCGAAATGAACAAGGGCCCCGTCATCAAAATCAATGCTAATGCCCGTTATGCCACCAACTCTCCAGGAATTGTTTTGCTTCAGGAAGTGGCACGCAAGACTGCTGAATCATTGTCTGTGCACGTTCCTCTGCAGCTGTTTGTTGTTCGCAATGATTCAAGCTGTGGTAGCACTATTGGCCCGATGCTCTCTGCCGCACTGGGCACTCGGACATTGGATTTGGGTAACCCCCAGCTCAGCATGCACAGTATTCGTGAGACTGGTGGTACTTATGATGTCGCCCATGCTATCCGTCTCTTTACTGGATTCTTCCAGCATTACTCAGACTTGTCCTCGAAAATCTTTGTGGACTAGGTCTTGATTGTGCGTGCGCCAATGGGACAGGAAATTGTATTACTTGATTAGTGACATTATAAATCCACAAATAGTAGAGAGAATTATTAGATGACGATTTGAAGATTTGTGCCCTTGCTCTCTTCCGAGCGGCATTAAAAACTCTTATTTTTTTTCTTTGAATAGAAAATCCGAAAAATTTTGTTTATTTGCTGCCTTGTTTCTCAGACCGTAATAACTCCATACTACCTTATCGTCCCTATCATCACGTGATGGTAAATAATAGGCGGTGAATCATTTATGTAATACACCGCCTATTTAAGATGGCAGTATTGTATGTTCTCCACCGAGAGATCAATCACAATGCTAGCTCATTGGATGCTATGCTAGAGCCTCTCGTGCTCTACCCGAAATACGTTACCTCTCTCAACCATCCTCCCTGATCGACGGCATCCATGCCCCCATGATCCTCTATGAGCGACGTCGATGCCTTTCGAGATGCCGAGTTCATCGGTGACGTGTCTGGCATTGCCTTCGAAGATGAAGATGCAGAGCCAGGGACGCCCGTAGTCGGCGCAGACAGCAGCCACATCAAGAAAGTCCGGGCTGCTGCAAAGATTGCCTACCTCGACCAGGTAATGAAGGACCTAGATATTTTTATTTACTGCCAACTTTCGGCATTATACTACATGGAGTAAGTTTACCCCGACCTTAACCTTCTAACATGAGGGGGTTCCAGCCACAACGGTGATTAACACCCCGCAAGCCTTCAGAGCTAACCCTCTTTTCTTCTAGCTGCTCCATAGTACTCTTCATACTTCGAGCAGTGACGCAATTCATATTCTTTACGCCAAAAGCACCACCTTTTGAACCAACCCGTAACCAGGCTTTCATCGGCGCAATCTTCTTCAGCAATCTATTCTGCATGATCTTTCACATATTTCTCATCCGTCCCGAAGCCGGCGAAGCGACACGAGGCTATCTTCACGGTGGCTTATTCATCGACTTCATCGGACAAAAACCAGCTCCAATCGCGAGGCTTCTATGCTTCGACACACTCATACTCCTAATCGACTTCCTCATGCTAGCCCTAATTGTTGAGCGAGTAAATACAGTCGGGCCTAGAAGCTTGACATCTCCGAACATAAACACCTCATCTTCAAATATCCAAACAGACTCAGATCCAAATAGCGCGCAGTCTAATCCACAAGACCACGACGCGGAGGAACGAGGCGTCATTCGCGGCCATGAAGACGCGGACGCGAACACTCCTAACGACTCCACACCACTCATCTCGGCAATCGACTATGATGTCAATGAGGAACGGACAACACTACTGGCTGATCCGGGCGAAGACAACTCTGGTCGTGACGGACACCCGTTAGACTCGTTTATTTCTGGCCAGGCGGTTCTTGTAGATGCGGGACTTTTTACTATCATACGGTCCCAGTGGCTGTACTCGATGCAACGGCCGGCGAACTACAGTCCCTCGCCCCAGATGGCGACTTTTCTTCGTCGGCGCTTGGGACTGCAGATCGATGCTGAGGGCCAACCTGTCCGAGTGACAGAAACATAATGACATTAAAACCAATCTTGGAAGGCTCATATGATCTATCGCCGAGAACATGTAATTTACTGCGATTTATCCACCTCTGGGGTTATGAAACTTGTGGCAGTCGTGTTTGGTGCTGGTTGCTGGCATGACTTTGAAAAATCAAACATCCATACTAGTACATACACCGATACCTGACTGACATATCCTCCAGAATAATGTACTACCAAGTTCAAATATCGACGATAACGACTGAATCTTTTGATTGCATACTGCATAGCCTCCGAGATAAGCTCAGTTCTTTCATCGGTGCTACACAGGTAGCATGTAAACTGGAATAAACCAAGGAATAATCTGGGGGTATGCGAGAAATAATGATAAAAAACCACAAAAGAAAACCCCAAGACGCCCCTGAGCCCTCAAAGCCGTGAGTTCAAAATAAATAGAGATACAGAGCATACAAATTTCAACCTTCATATATAAAAGTAACCTCTACCAACAACTCAGCCTAATCAACCTGCGTCCGACGATCCAGAATCTCATCCACAATACCCAACTCCAACGCTTCCTGCGCACTCATGAAGTAGTCGCGCTCCATAAGCTTCTCAATCTCATCAAGCGACAATTTATTCTTGCCAGTAAGGTGTGACTGATAAATCTTGTTCAACTCGTTGCGCACACGCAGAATTTCCTTTGCATGGATCGCAATATCACTAGCTTGGCCGATGTAGCCACCGGAGGGCTGGTGGATCATTATGGAACTATGGGGAAGACAGTAGCGCATGCCTGCTTGTCCGCCGGAGAGGAGGAGGGAGCCCATTGAGGCGGCTTGGCCGATACAGATTGTGCTGACGGGGCATCGGATGTATGTCATTGTGTCGTATATCGCGAGACCTTGATCAAGTCATCATTGTTAGAAAACAAATGCAGAGATGTGGGAGGTGCAGCGCGGGTGAGGCATACCTGCGGTGACGGAGCCACCGGGTGAGTTAATGTAGAGATGAATTGTTTTCTTGGGGTCTTGCGACTCGAGGAAGAGAAGCTGGGCGACGATTGTGGCGGACATGGCTTCGTTTACTTCTCCATTTAGACAGACAATGCGCTCTTTGAGCAGACGGGAGAATATATCGGCTATGGTTGGGAAATTGTGTTAGGCTTGTCTGTTACCGGATGGGTCTTGGAAGCTATCGCGCAACTTACAGGTTTGCCAACCACCAGCCTAAGATTCAGATAGTCAGACATATCATCAATAAATAAGTGTGAGGAATCCAAGAAGAAGACATACCACTGTCTCGGTCACAAATGGTGTTGGTGTCCAGGCCTGAGGACCACTATTCGGGGTCCAAGAACGGCTTGAAAAAGGCCGGGACAAGGCGCGTGTAAGAATTGTAGGATTGGTACGGGGGATAATACGTCCCCTCGCCAATGTCTTAGTTAATGTTATGCGCAGCATCTTATCGAAAAGTAATGTATGGAGGGGAATAGGACGTTGAGCTATCGGGACGATAACTTTATCGGAGCTAAACAGACGCTCGCACCAACTGCCTTCTATTCCCCTCCAGCCAATCATCACTTTGTATAGTGGGTCCTAAGAAGTACAGGAATAACTTCATAAAAGTTGATTTAGCATATTCCAAAATTCATCCGGTGAACTTGGAAATAGTTGGAGAATGAGGATAAAATGAGTGAAAATTATAATTTCTGGCCCTATAACCCTGATTTGACCACTCACTGATATTATCACCAAGATTTAATTAGGAGACTATCAGTTGCATTTTACTAAGAAAGAATTAGGCTAATGAAAAGCCCATGGACAAGCTCCATAATATTACTATCCATATATTTCCAAGGCTGTAGCTGCAATTGAATCATCTCCTGCCACCTAGACAGAGATGTAGAAATGGCGTCTGAGTCGGAGAAGTCTATAAGGGCTCTGCTTACCCTAATGCCAGGACTATCTAAGTTGATACTGCCAAGCCTGAGGCTGAGGTTTTTGGGTTTCTTTATACAAATAGACTCAATATCTTCTTGCGAGCGAAGAGTCAATATCTTATACCTTTGGAAGTCACAGTGATTTACCAGGCGATCTGAAATTTAAAAATTTAAAAAAGAATGAGTAAGGCACAATTCCAATATTGAATCCTCTATATAATGTATGGTTTCAATTATAGATCACATCTAGTTAGAGCACTACAGGCCCGATTCCAACAGATCTGCAAGCGTATCCAAGTACGCATGCGGACGAACCTCACCAGAAACAAAGTCCTCCTTGGAACTAATACCGGAAAGAACACCAAGGGTACCACCAAGCTTACCCTCAAGCCCGAAACGAATATCGGTGTTAGCACGATCACCAACCATGCAAGCACGACTCCGATCGAAATGAAACTTGCCCTCAATAGCATCCATCATAGCCTGGCTAGGTTTTCCCAGCGCAACAGGATCCTTACCAAGCATCATAATCAAAGGCGCACTAATGGACCCAGCACCGGGGAAGAAATCACCAGCGCTCGGGAGCGTCGAATCAATATTAGTCGCGAGGAAGATCGCGCCGCGACGGATGTATTGGAACGCGGTTGCCATCTTCAAGTAGTTAAAGTGGAAGTCCAGGCCGACAAGCACGACGCCAACTTCGGGGTCAAGGGCTGATTCATCGCCCGTTGCTAGCAGCTTGTAGTCTTCTGGTGTGATGTCGCGACGGTAGGCTGGGTCTGTGCCGCCAATGAAAGGTACGTTCTCAGAGCGCAGTTCCTGCTCAATGCCGGTCTCGCCGACTACGAATACTTTACGCTTGTTTTCTGGGAGCTGGAGAATGCGCGAGATGTATATCGAGGCGCTGTACGAAGACGAGAAGATCTCTTCCTGTTATGGATGTGAGTTCATGTACTTCAGAATGGCCAGTATTATGTCCAAACGAACCACTGTGCTTGGAATGCCGAGGCCCTCTAGTTTCTTGCGGTAGTCTGCGCGGGACTTGGTGCTGTTGTTTGTCACGAAAACGACTTGTTTGCCTATTGGACAAGTCAATTTCCTGTCGTCTGATTGTAGCCATGTTCCTGCGCACCATTATTTCGTAGTAGTTCTAAGGTTTCGACAGTTCCGGGGAAGGTGTGGTCGCCGGACCATAGGACGCCTGGATCATGATTAATTGTTGCTCAAATAGATTATGGGATACGCGGAGAATATTGGAGACTGTTACATACCATCGCAGTCGAAAAGAAAGACCTATAAAAGCAGAAATTGTCAGTCATGTTTGTATGATCTATCTCCGTGCTTAGCGGGGCACCAACATCGAACTTGGCCAGAAATTCCTGGAGACCAGCCTTGTCGCCAGTTAAATAGATGGGAGTGTGTGTGCTCATGATGGAATGTCTGTAAAGAGTGAAATGAAGGAATCAAATTTAAAGAGTCAGCGATGCTAAATAGAATGCCTGATCATGTAATTCCATGGACTCCGTACAACCCGAAGTGAGTTGCCGGTGACGATCCGGTGGGCCCAACCCTTCCCTTATCAAATTCCCAAACTCCATGTTATGTTCAATGCTCAATGCTTCATAATATTATACATAATTCAACCGTTTCAACTGATCTGAGTCATGATTCAGAAGGTATACTCCGGAATAACAATCATCCCAATCTTCCAGGTCTTCCCCCCGTCACCAGTCGTCATATCGACACTGACTCCGGGGCTGCCATTGATTGTGTCAATATACCCTGGCTCGGCGGTATCGAGGACAATCGTGGTATTATACCAAGCTAAAGGATGAAGCAATATTAGTCTGCTGCTCGTGAAATTCGAACGCCACACCTGCACTTACCATGAGAACGAAGAGTCCCACAATTGGACCCATTGCACTCCACAGCACTAGCCCAGCTCTTAGCCTTTCCGTTACGAGTAGTTAGACCTGAGACGCGCCGGCCGTTGAGGAGTACAGTCTGTGTGTAGTTGCCAGTGGACTCGTTGTATTTGTCTATGACAGGGAAAGGTTAGCTGTCAATATCAAATCCATGTATATGCGGTGCCATTTACAATGTACTGTCATTTCGTCCCTTGGGCTGGCATTTTTGGACCGGCCAAAGACATGTGTTTGCTGTGTTTCTAAGAGTTCTCGATCAGATTCCATCACGCAACAGATTAAAGCATCAAGCAACTAACCATTTGCTGATAGAACAGTACAAGCAGAAACCTTCCAGTGATCTCTGGACAGGGTATTAACCGCAGAGGCACGGATCAAATCACCATGAGACGTGCTCATACCAACCCAGATAGAAACATCTTCATTAGAATCGGTTGGAGTCCTTGGTAGAATCAGAGTCGAAGTAGATTCAAGAACGAAAGACTCCGAGGTAACAGGGCCAGTACTGAAATAAGGGCCAAAGTTAGCATGTACGCCAACAGTCAATATAGCGAGCGCAGAAAAAATCCGTCTTGAGAAATGCATTATGAGACTGAAATGACGACGGACGGAGGGAAAGATTGGTTATTTGAAGGATCGATCAAATTATGATATGCAGACCTTAAAAGAACATTCTTATTATTTTCCTAATGGCATTCAATATGATACTCCATACTTTGTTTACTCCACTACTCCGCTACACTGTGGAATCCGACGGGGGGCGAACCAGTCAATTTGTAGAAGGAACGTTTGAGGAACGGTTTTAATTTCTATATAAAATGATGTATCTGACAAAGTCGAAACTAGGCATACCTAGTACTATGTACTATTTACTAGTAGGTTTCGAGTAAAAAGTCTTTATGTTCTGTGACAGGATTTATGGGGAAAAGATGAAACAGGTATATCCCCTTGTCTCAGGATTTACTCCACTTCCTTTGCTTATTTTTCTATTTCTATCGTGAAATTTGTTATTTAAAGAGCTTTCATCGGAAATATCCATCCTTTGAAGATGAACCATAGTATAATAAACATACATCCATAAACGGAGTAGATGGATTTGTGGGTATCATAACTATCATCATTCTTGATCAGCTAAGTAGATACAAAACGCCTCCGTATATCGAGTAAAGTGATTCCTAAACGCCAACCCCTCAATCCAAGCACTACCCCTGCTTGAAGATCGACGAGTAATTTTGACTTCTTCTTCTTCTTCTTCTTCTTCTTCGAACTATGCGCGTAGAATGCCCGCGATGCGGAGCACCAGGTCAAGAACAGACAGATGCTCATCAGCGCCATCAACAAGTCGCTTGTCCACCTCGGAAAATACCATGACAATTTTATTCTTCTGCAAGTCCGGGATTGTCTCATTGTAGATAACCAATCGGTATAACTGCGACATATTAGATTAACAATGACAGCGGGAGACGAAAGTGAAATAAAAGTACTGACCTGTCCAATAACTTGAGTGGCACTCCACCCGTCAGCAACGAGGTCCGTGACGACCGCCGAGACAGCCTCGTACGCTGAGCCCGAGCTCTTAGGCTGCATGGCCTGCAAAAGACCGTCCAAGACCCCGTCCGGAACCACACCTGCAATCTCCTCAATGCTTCTGGTAGTAATTAATCCCTGGCCAACACCACTATCAGCATCATTCATTTCAGAGTCCTCATCGTCGTCCTTCGCAGCAGGTGCCCCCATCGCACCCGCCAACCGCGCCGCACTCTGTAAGTAAGTAATAGCACGACGCAAATCACCCTCACCACACCGAAGAAGAGTATCAATCACGCCATCCTCCAGCTTCAAGTTCTCAGCCTGCGCAATATTTTGCAAGCGGTCGCCTGCAGCACTGTTATCCAGAGACTTGAATCGGAACTTGCTGCATCGACTGGCCAGAGGCTCAATAATGCGCGTCACGTAATTGCAAACCATACAGAATCGGGTAATGCGACTGTACTGCTCCATTGTACGACGAAGCGCGGCCTGTGCATCTTGCGTCATGCTGTCAGCCTCATCGAGGATGATGATCTTGAATGGTGGGCATGGGTATTTTGCGCGGTATTCGGCGTCTAATCCTGTAGGCTGCGATAGTTGGGCCCGGGCAAAGTTCTTCACTTTGACACGAACAATGCCTATACCCCGCTCATCAGAGGCGTTGAGCTCGAGAATGCGGGAGCGGTAGAGCGCAGGGCCGAAAAGAGATTTCGCGAGGGCGAGGATTGTAGAAGTTTTGCCGGTCCCGGGAGGCCCGTAGAATAGCATGTGAGGGAGCTAGTATAGCATTAGAATCAGTAGTCTGAATGGGACTGGGATGGCAGAGCTGCGTACGTTGGAAGCTTGCAAGGTGCGCTGGAGCACTTTCGTGGTGTGGTCTTGTGCGGCCACGTCGTCCAAGGTCTTGGGTCGGCTATTGAATGTAAGAAAAAGAAGCTATTAATCAGTTTGTAGGTGGCATACTATTTTTCAACCCAGGGTTGTAGCCGAGTTGTATCTTCTTTATTATCACTAGCCTTGGGCTTGGAGCTGCTGGATGCGGCAACAGCGGCGGCGCGAGCCTTGTTGTCGAAGAATGAAGAAGCCATAGTTATTTAAAGCTCTATTAAAACAAGACAAGGGGATTCGAGAGCTCGACTGCAATTGCGATTACTTTCGAAGTGGGAGCTGACAGGCAAGTCTCGCCGCGGTGAAGAGACGCGTCTACACGTGACACGCGCAGCACTTAAATCTTGGCCAATCAAAACCCACAACTATACCTCGACAAGAAACCTCCGTAAAATGTACAATGCAAGTTAATAGAACTTGATATGAATGGGGATATAAGTACAATGGTGGATTTTTCGGTCGCATCAGCGATAGGTGTTGAATATCGTTACAGGTTTTTCTGTCTAAAGCTCATCATTTACTGGCTCTTCGGCCTCATACATCCTTTTCATGGGATTCCGAGGGTTTTGATCCTGACTCTCTTTCTCATCGGGGAGAATATCATCAATTGCATGCCCAATTTTGTCAATCAAGCGATCTTCCTCGTCATCTGCTGGCTGATCTGATGGCTGATCCGATGGCTGATCTTCCCAAACGGCCTTGTTAGTGGGCACGCTACTCACTGTGACAGTTGTGGATGTGGTCTGGATAGTTCCATATACACCATCGGCGACTGGGCTTGATGAGACCTGTACGGATTTTTGACCTGTGATACCGACAACACCAATGACGGCAAGAAGGGCTTTGAGGGAAAATTGGAGCGGAAGCCAAACCAGCCACCAGAGAGGCCCGTACAATATACGGCGAAACAGAAGCCAACCAATTGTTCCGATGAGGATATAGAATGCGGTTTCAAGATACCAGGTATCGGATTTCTGGGAGCGAAGAAGGGAATTTGCGAGGCTGCGGGATGAGGTGAGGAGGGTGTCGAGACTACCGTAAGATTCGGATAAAGAGGATATGGCGACAGTGGATTGTTCTAGTCAATACAGTCAGTACAGTCCCAAGAATGGCTATGTGATCATTCAGATAGAACTCACCCAGAGTTTCTTGCGCAAATTGGCTACGAGAGAGCTCGGCTTGCATCAAGTGATGCGTTCTGCGCAGAGCAGCAGTAACGTCATTCGATGCATTCAAGATAAGATCATCCTGGGTAAACTTCTCCGAGGGTGGGCGCTGGCGTGTAGGAGAAGTTTGCGCTCTTGACAATAATAACTCTCGCTCCTTTCGTTTGGCAAGTTCTGCATTGCGCTTAGCCTGTAATTGGGCATTCCTAAAGTCTCCCCGAGTTCTGATCAATAGGTTAGAGCTGCTCCAAATAACCGAGACGATAAAACGCACCTTTTAAGGTCTTCCGCCAGTCTCCCTGCCGCCGCAATCACACGCTCCTTTTCAGCCCCTTTCTCCTCGCTTGCTACCGAAGTCTTCCTCTTGTTTTCCGGAGCCAACTCCAGCGCCTCAACTTCCCCGCGGAGGAGCTCCAGCTCTCCCTCGGCATCTTTCAAGCCGGCATGGATTTCCACTCCAAGCTCAACTCGTACCTCATCGCTCTGCTCTGCAGAAGAAGTGAAATTTCGAAGCTGTTCGACAAGAGGGTGGATATGGCTTATAGTTGTTGAGAGCTCCTTCAAGCGGGCTTGAAGGGCCGCCGGATTTGACATTTTAGGATAGTGGTGCAGACTATGAGTGTAGATAGAAGCGCAAGTAGGCTACAAGAATCGTATCCAGTATTAAAATTTATCGTTATTGTAAGATCGTTGTAAATGGAAGGCTTGAAGATCGCTGAGGTGGCACTTGTTAGTATTGATCTGATCTGTTTGCATCTGCAGCAAACATCGGACTTGGTTGCAAGCCCGCGCGAGTCAGCCAACGGCATTGTTCGGACTGTCGATTGATCAATTCCAAGAAGCCTGCCAGAGTATATACCAGTCCAAGACTCTGCTTCGTTTTGATTCTTAATTTCTTCCAAACAAATATCCGCTGCAATCATCTTTCCTGCGCTCTAGCAAACAGACAAAACCATCGCAAAAAAACTTCCCGAACAACCGTAAATCGAATCTGATCAGGTACGCCGCAAGACAACAGACGTCGCACATATTCTATCGCTCAATTGATTGACTTTTGAAGGAGTCTCCAAATATATCACAGCCTATACCCACATCAGTCAAAACCAAGGAATTTTTAACTCCAAATACAACCGCACATCATGCCTATCCCAATTAGCACAATCACCACCTTCCGAACAACCTTCAACCCTTTCTCTGCTGCTTCCCGACCATGCCGCCTCTTCCTCTCGTTGTTGCGCACTCCCACCACAACATCCACTGGCAGCATTGACATCCAGGTGACCCAGTTGCCGCGCACCTCGACACAACAGCCCATCATGACCGTCGGCTTCAAGGGTGGCAAGGAGGTTGTCTTGGAAGTTGGTAAGCGTGGAATGAAGATTGATGACTGCATTGAGGAGGTCTCGCGTGTGGGCAGAGCCCTGGAGCGTGAGGCTAGCTTGAAGGGTTAGGTTCTCTATCTGTATCTATATATGGCTCTCCTCAACTTCCCATGGGGAGACATAGCGTTTGACCATTTTCTTGTACTATATCATTTGAGCTGTTTTATCACTGGCAACACTTGCGAACTGGAACTCTGTGAGATGATACGCAGTAGACCATGGAATCTATAGATGTGATCAAGTGCCCAGTTGTATGAATACCTTGAGCAAACCATGGAAACTTGGGAGTCTACGAATTACGAAATTCTTCCGAGTAAAGAATTGATCCCAGGTCGTCGTCCTACATTGTCGATCACAGATATTTGAACAATCCCTACAGGAACCTATATAGATGGAAATATATTGATAAAATTATAAGCACCACCCTAGGCAGATACTCAAACATATTGGTTTTGAATTGTTGGTATAAAAGTTCAAACAGGGACTTAAACAGCGGCACCGGAGATGAAGAACCACTTGTCAATGGTTCCATCAACAGGAGCAGCAGGGAGCTCCTCGTGGCGGGGAATGGCAGCAAGCTTGGCCTGGTCGGCAAAGCCAGCGGAACCCTCGATCTGGGAGTTGGCGAGGCTGATCTCACCAGGAGCGCTCTTGCCGCTGATGAGCTTGTCCCAAGCATCAGCACACTCGTGGATGACGTCCAGAGCGTACTTCTTGTTTTTGCACTCGCCGGAGAAGGCGAACTGGTTCTCGGGCTTTCCGTCGGGGATCTTGTAGATGCGGAACCACTCGTTGGTGGCGCGGAGAAGACCGGGCAGGTGACGCTCAACATCCTCAATGTCATTGAGCTTGGGAGCGAGGGGGTCGTTGATGTCAACGACGATGACCTTCCAGTCAGTCTCCTCCTCGTCAATCAGAGCCATGACACCGAGGACCTTGACCTGCTTGACCTGTCCGGGGTAACCGACAAGCTCACCGATCTCGCAAACATCGAGCGGGTCGTCGTCACCCTTGGCCTTGGTCTCGGGGTGAATGGAGTTGGGGTCCTCCCAGGTCTGGATTATTTGCAGTTAGTTAATTTTCGTCTTTCTACGTTTTCAATACTGCCGGATGGATCTGACCTGGGGGAAGGCACCGTAGTTCCACAGGTAGCCCTTGTGGGGGAAGCAGTTGCGGACGAAGCGCAGCTTGCCCTTCTTGGTGTCCTGCTTGATGGGGTTGAGGAATTCCTCCTTGGAGATCTGTGAATGGCGATTGAAAGATCAGTATGGAATAGGATAAATATATTTGTGTGATGATGCGGGGCGAATTTCGTACCTCCTGCTTAGCGTTGGTCCAGCGAGGGATCTCAACGACCATGTTCAGGACGGTCTTCTCAGCATTGGCGTAGAGAGGAATATCGTGGAAAGGAGAGACGGGCACGCCATCTTTCTCAATGTAGACACGGTGCTCAAGCGTGTAAGGCTGAGCAATCTTACGGATAGTGTAAGACATGGTGGGCGAAGTGGTAGAGAACTGTCTGGAAAGGAGAGCGAAGGAAGAAGAAGTAGTGGGGGGAGAAAAAGAAGATGGAGGGGCTTTGGCTTTGGAAGTGGGGGGCGCCAACACTGCTGATGTGCGCGAGACACGGCGGGAGGCGGTGGAGGCACAGAATCCAAGTCGGACCAAGGGAGGACGAACCAGAGTCATCGTTGTGTTGGCAATCCTATTATTTTGACGACGCGTTGAGATTCACGGTCGACCTATATGTATCGTGTCTGGGTATACCCTTGGTGGATGATCTGGGTCCTTCACCCCTTGGTTCGCTTCTGGTTCCCGGTGCCTCGGCACTGAAGAACGGGGATAACCGTATCCATTGCGATGCCAAAAATGAAGATATATTCATGTAAACTATATCTAAATATGTATAACTTGATTCTATAAAATATAAACACGGTTTATTGATGAAATCTCTCAATTATGCGCTGTTCCTGGCCCAAAAAGTGGCGTACTAAGTATAAGATTACGGAGTACTCCATACCGATGCCCACCCCAAGACGCATGCATAGTACGATGCATGTATAGTACACGATACCCGTGATCATCCGTGAATTCAATGCTAAGCCGACATCGGGATAGTTTAAGCTTATGATGCAAAAGCAAGATGGAGAATATTGAAGATCGAGATTCAGGCATTCAGGCATCAGCAAGATCACTTAAAAAGTTAAAATCCTCTATCTTCACGTGACATAGAATATCAGATTTGTGAGATGATCGATCTGCGTTTAATCTACCCCTCCACAACATGCTATGATTGCAAGAATTCTCCGATCCGTCATGTCTTCTATCACTGCGTCTAAGTCGGCGCAGGTGCCGCACGTGCCCATCCCCGCCAATGGTATCGACTACCGTGGCAAGGTTGTTTTGGCCCCGATGGTTCGCTCCGGCGAACTGCCCTCGCGCCTGCTAGCCCTGCACTACGGCGCCGACCTTGTCTGGGGCCCGGAAACGATCGATCGCTCCTTGATCGGTGCCGACCGTCGGGTTAACCCTCGAAACGGAACTATTGAATTCACTCGTACACCCTCCAACGGTGGTCGAACCGATAAGGCCGCCAAAGAATCAGTCATCTACCGGCTCAATCCTGAGCGCGAGAAGGGTCGCCTCATTTTCCAACTTGGTACTGCGGATCCAAATCTGGCGGTCCAAGCCGCACGTATCGTGGCCGGGGACGTCTGGGGTATCGATGTCAACTCCGGATGCCCCAAGCCGTTTAGTACAAGCGGCGGTATGGGCGCGGCGCTACTGCGCACCCCAGATAAACTAGTGTCTATCCTGGAGGCACTAGTCAAGGAAGTTGGCGAACCCTTCAAGATCGGTATCTCTGTCAAGATCCGTATTCTAGAGACCCCAGAACTTACCAAAGCTCTGGTCACGCGCCTTGTGCGAACCGGTATCACAGGTTTGACAGTCCACTGCCGCACAACACCCATGCGACCACGTGAACGTGCAATCCGTGACCAGCTATCTATGATCCGCGAAATCTGCCACGACGCCGGCGTAGCATGTCTGATGAATGGTGATGTGACCTCGCGCGACAATGCCATGAAGCTCATGGCCGAATTTGGCGTTGACGGCGCCATGATTGCCACATCTGCCGAGGCCAACTCCTCGTGTTTCCGCAGTGAAGCAAATGGTGGTCTTGCACCATGGAAGGACGTAGTTTACGAGTACATGAAGTACTGTATTGAGTCTGAAAACCGCTACGGCAACACAAAGTACCTGCTCAACATGCTCATTCCCGGCAAGAACAAAGAGTTTGCAGATGCAAAGCTGGCCAAGACTTATACTGATGTTTGTCGGCATATGAAATTCGACGATCTCATCCCTGGTGCCATTCGAATCGACGAGATCCTCGACCTGACCAATAAGTGGGAGTTGGGTCCTGGTGGTGACCATCCTCGATCAGCTGCTGTTGAGAAAGCTAAGAATAACGAGTCTGCCCGTGCTGCCGGCGGCAGTGGTACACGTTCCAAGTCGACTTCCTCCGCTTCTCACAGCGGTGGCCCTATCCGCACCTCTTCTATTCCCGAGCCTGTTAAGACCGCGAAGGCCGAGGTTGAGATCGAAAAATCGGTCGATGTCTCCATACCTGCTGCCGATCTGACTCAGAAGCCAGGGGTGATGGCATAATTTGCATAGTGCAACTACGTCTGTTCCATATATTGGCCCAGATTTGCCACTGACTCTTTGATATTCTGCATAGCTTGGTTACCGGACTCGGTCGTGTATTTTCTGCATGAGAAGGCGTGATTTCCTCAATATATTAGATTCCCCAAAAATACACATCGTTAATACATTGGTTTTACAATCAAGTTCAATTCAGCATCTACTTGTGTCAGTAAAAACGCCTTTACGTTAATGACAGCCTGCATCCCTCATTACTCGACATCAACCACACTTTTTTTTATCAACAACAGCACCAGAGCTGTTAATTTTATGATCTTGCTGACATTGGGAGGAGTACGAAGTAATTAGATTTCAAGGAATAAGCTACTCCCGGACGAAGGTAATAATTGGAATTGAAATATTACGAGAATAACAGGTTCGAAGTGGATCTTGAGTTACTTTCGATGATCAAACCAGAGTGAAGAAATTAAGAGGTAGACATGAGTAGGGCAAGCTTTAATACTTCCCCACCAGATATCCCTTGTGATATCGATCAACAGTCTAGACTGGTATATTATATGAGAGAACTTCTCATATATAGATATTTACTGGTTATTCCAACATTATCCGTCAACCAAGAACCTTGGGAGTCTCAGCAATGAACATATCAAGTGTGGGGACCTTCGTGGTAGAAGCAGAAGATAATCAGGTAGAATATCCAGCGACGCTTCCAAGGTTGCGGCATACATCCCTTTCAGGATGAGGTTTTTACCTAGATATGTATCGATAGAGTACACGTCCAAAAGCTTGTCTGTTTCTGAATTTCTTGGAGCTCGTATCGTGTCATAAATCTGGGAGTTGTGGTATGTGGATGAAGAGAAGAGAAAGGTCCACGGGTAGAAGAAAAACATGAATGTGTCTTTACTGAGGTGTCTTCTATAAATTGCATAGAAGTCAAAAGTGAATGTAAAAAGATTGAACTTGAGAAGGTGAAAGCCTTGCTGATATTCGGTTTCTTCACTTCGTCTTGAACCATCCGTAGGTCAAGGTTCACCTGGGCACTTCCCTTTAGTGCTTCTAGGATGATTTCAACCCCGAGGCCATTGTTTACTCTTCATTTCCTTCTGATGTTAATTTGCTCTGACCATGAGAGACTACCTAGATGCTATAGATCTACTCCAAGATTACAGTGGACATACAAGTGAGATGTTAACTTGTACTTGATAAATTAGATTCCTTGACTAGTGGGTAACCTCCTTCTCGATCTCTGCAAAAATCATACTCTCCACAGCCTTGAACCCAGCATCATCGCTCTTCTTGGAAGAAGCCTCGTCTTCACCTGCAACAGCCTGGTCAAGGGCCAACTTAGTTTGACCGAGTTTGTGAATCTGCTCATCAATAGTGTCCGAAGAAACGAAGCGGATAACCTCGACCTCACGAGTCTGGCCGACACGGTGAGCGCGGTTCTCAGCCTGTACATCCTCCTGGGGGTTGAAGGAGGAATCAAAGATGATAACCTTGTTGGCGCAAGCCAGGTTGATTCCGGCACCGCCAGCCTTGGTGGACAGGAGGAAAACGGGGATATCGACCTGCTCGTGGAAGTGATCCATAATTGCCTGACGATCTTGGACGTTGGTCTTGCCGTCCAGGCGGACATACTTCATATCAAGAGTGTCAAGAACAACCTCCAGAATGTCCATAAGCATGGTGAACTGGGAGAAAATAAGGGTGCGATCGCCATTCGCAACGAATTTCTTGAGGAGTTCGGCGAGCATCTCGACCTTGCCCGAGTCCATCCACTCTTGGTTCTTAAGCGCGAACTTGTTCAGAGGCTTGTACTTGACACACATGGCATGGACGTCGAAGTCGTTGTATGGAAGCATATCTTCCACAATGATAGCTGGGATGGAGTCGGTCATTGTTTCGATCTTGAGGCATGCCTTTGCGATCTTAGCAGTGAGTTCTTCATTGTAGATCTTGCGAGCAAGGAGAGGGTGGATCGAAGCCTGGCGCAGTCTCATCATGATGTTAGCGGACTTGTTACCAGTCTTGATACCGGCAGCACGGTCTGACAGCAGCTGGCGCACTCCTTCCTTCGCATGGTTGTAGATGCTGAGCTGAGATTCGCTCATCTTGCAGTACTGGACGCGAGAGATTTTAGCCGGAAGATCGATGACCTGATGCTTCTTGCGGCGTAGCACGAATGGTTTCAGCATAGACTTGGCACGGTCAACACGCTGAGCTGACAAAAGAGTAGAGGTCTCGTCAGTTGTTTTAGCCTTATTGGCAAAGATTGCGTTCAGATCCTCCTTGTGCTCATTAAAAACCTTCGGGAGAATGAAGCCCAGTAGAGATGCCAGCTCCTGCAGGTTGTTCTGAAGGGGCGTACCAGTAAGCAGGAGACGGAACTTTGCGGGAATCCGAATCAGCTTCTCGTAGACTTGGGAATTGGCATTCTTGAGAACGTGGCCCTCATCGTAAACACAGGCACAAAAGCCCACACTGCGGAGGAACTTGTGGTCGTACTTGCCTCTGCAAGTGGCATATGTGGTGATAACCACATCGACGTTCTCTCGGCTCTGACGGAAATCTTCTTGAATCTCCAAGCGTTCGTTCTGCGTGCCGTAGTATGGGATCACGGTCAACGCCGGGCAGAATTTCTCGAATTCCCGAAGCCAATTCTCGATTGTCGAGGCAGGCACCACAACTAGATGCGGGCCTTTAACATCCTTCTCATATAGGTGTGCGAGGAATGAAATGACCTGGCAGGTCTTGCCGAGGCCCATGTCATCGGCAAGAATGCAGCTCATGTCGTTCTCAAACAAGAGAGACAGCCAATTGAGGCCGACAATCTGGTAATCTTTCATGACAAGATCGTTGGACATAATGGCAGGTTGTCCGATGAAACGAGATTGGGTGTTTTGCTTGCGCGAACCGGTCACAGGGCCATCATGGTCCGAGTCGCTGTCATCGAGAGACTGACGGTTCGATGATGGAGTTGCGATTCCGGAGTCGTGCGAGCCGGAACCACCCAATGATGCGAGCTCAAAATCACCATCTGGTTTACCGAAAACATTGACTCCCCACTTTTCCATTGCCTGTGCTACTGGCTTGCCCATGGCCTCACACTGTGCGACGAGAGAATCGATCGCGAGATAACCGGTCCACATATCTATGCATTTGTCGACAATTTTGTCACCAATAGGCTTGGGAGCCTTGCGTGGCTTTTTGCCCTTGGCCGTTTTGGATTCATCGACTGGGGCCCGAACAGCACGGACTTCATCAAGCGAGAAAAAGGGACGCTGTGCGATGATGACACTCGCACTTTCTTCGGGGATAGTGGCAGTGTCAACGAGATCGAGAACATTGCAGGTGTTGAAGAACTTCAAAACTTTCTGGTCCAGGCCGCCCGCGGTGGATCCCTGGTACTGAACGTCCGAATCCTCGGAGTCTGACATAGGAGCTTCGGAGCTCTCTGATCTTGGTGAAGGCACGTTTATGGGCTTTGACTTAGTGGGAATATCATCTTCATCGTCGTCGATGACAATAGCGGCACGCGATCTGGCGCCACGAATGAGACGGCCTCGAGGTTTGACTTCTTCCGAGGGGCGGTGGTCCTGCGAGACAGTCGTAATCGCAGTTGCTTTTGCTGCCCACTTGGCGCGAATGGAACCGAGAGCCTTGATCTTCTGCTGCTTTGCAATTGGCATAGAGGCAGTTGACATGGTCAGCTCGTCATCAGACGAGTTGATAGAGATAATGTTATTGGGTTCATCGGGACCTGCGAGATAGTCCAATGCGTTATCGTAGTTACCCTTTGCGATCATGACTGCGTGGGCGATTTCGCTGATAGACTTGGTTGGCATGACCTTTTGAATGCGCTCAGTTTGAATGCGAACTCGAGTGTCCTCGATGGCCTCCAGAGACGAAAATTGGCGATAAGGTCCCTGTTTAGCCTTTTTGGCGTTACTGGAAGCTGCGATTGGGCTCAGGTGGTCCGCCGAACGTTTAAACCCACTAAATGAAGGGTCATAGACTGCAGCCGCAGTGATCTTCTTAAAGGCATC
This sequence comes from Penicillium taxi, assembly GCF_028828555.1. Lineage (NCBI taxonomy): Eukaryota > Fungi > Ascomycota > Eurotiomycetes > Eurotiales > Aspergillaceae > Penicillium > Penicillium taxi. The sequence goes on from NW_026643208.1 coordinate 794,623, forward strand.
CATTGCGCTGGATTCGGTGCGGACAGGCGATTCCGCAATCTTCTCCGGGCTCTTCATCTTTTCGAAAGTGGACTTTTGGATATCAACGTTGCGAATACTTTGAAACTCGTCGTCCGAAGATCCTCCCCGGTAGGTGGGACCTTCGCTGGGAAACATAGAAGTTGTTGCTGGAGAACGGAATTGTGTACCAGAAGGAGCGAGAAGTGAGGAAAGCAAACCGCCGCGACGAGGTGGGGAATTGGAGGGAGCAGGAGGAGAGGATGCCGCCACTTGAACAATATGGGAGGGATTTGGAAGTGGAAAGTCAACTAATTGGGTTGGTTGGGTTAATGGCTGAGTCGGGGTCAATAGGGCTCTCGTTGGAAGTGTGGCGATTGTGTCATAGTCGTCTACTTCCACTTCCACATCCCCGTCCGATTTAGGACTCGTAATCTTTTTATGAGAAGTATCAGTTAAATGCTCCATAGTGGTAGTTCCACCAGGGCTATCGAATCTAGGAGGCGTATTTTTTTCTGCCAGGGAAACGCGATGCGCGAAAATCACGTGCCCCAACTTAATGGCTTTTAAGGGACATGAAGTCAGAGCGGTCTGTACTACAAATTAGATGATAAATGTCAAATAGATGTATTATATCGGATTTTTACCACTTTCACGTACATTTCACTTTACTAGGAGAATTTAGAATGTAAGTAACAAGGTGAAAGAACCATATGTTTAAGTCTATTCATTCTGTTGTAGACGTAGAAAATAAAGCGCATTCAGTGTAGTTAATTAATTGAACGCAGAAGTCTTTCTAGCTTTCTACATAATAAATTTTTAATTTTGAGCTTCAAACATCTTTGGAAAGCTGCGCATAGTGAGTCAAAATCAGTCCAGCTGTTAATAAAAACATCAGACTGAAAAAGTATTGTCAATCTCCACCGACTCCGGGTGACGTTCTCCGCAATATCATGTAGCTCCATTTCTACACACCTCCCCTCCAAAGCCACCGCCGTGGAACTTCTGAAATCCCTAATTTTAAAAGTTTGAGGAATCTGCCAACAGTGCTCTCGAGCCCAAATCTCAAATCCAACAATGTCTGCTCGTCGCCCTCAGAGCCAGAGCTTCGCCGATGCGGCTGCAAAGCCAGCACCAGAAAGCAATTCTGACGTCTCCCCAGCTGTTCCAACGTAAGTCAATTATTACTGAGGGAACAATGAGAACTCTAACATCTAATTTGAAACAGTGATGTTATCTACAAGCTACTGGGATTCACAGCCGCTATGGTCGTCGGGCCTATTGGCATGTATTTCCTTACTGTGGACTCAATATTTGCAGGTACGATAAAATCCCCACATCCATAATCTCAAAGATCCTAACTGAAGCTAACTATCACTCCAGGCAACGCGACATACTCTGGAATCACTGCGGCTATTACAGCCAACGTGGTCCTTTTCGCCTACATCTATGTGGCCTGGAAAGAAGATCAAGGTGACAGGGAAGAAGCCGAAAAGGCCAAATCCAAGAAAGCCCAATGATAGAGCCTCATCACCAAGTGCGACTGGAAAAACCAAGTTTATGTATCCTATATTATCAATTCAGCTGGCGTTTTAAGGTGTGATATGCTGTTGGGCCGGCAGAATTCAAGGCGGTAACTGGTGGTGTTGATTTCGATATACAAACCTTGGTACCGACACCGTAGCCCATTATGGAATGATGGATCAAAATAGTAGACACTTATGCCGTGATATTCTAGAAAATTTTGAATGAAAACCACAATGAGAAAAATATCATTAGATCATGGATTCGTGCTGAATTAGCAATGAGATACCCCCACACACTATGGGGCGGTGTAGGGTAGCAGAATTGAGAGACCTGGATTCGTTGTTCAAGTAAACAAGTGGGGCAGTGCGTTGATCAAACTTATAAGAACGAAAAGTAGGTACTATTATATCCCAAGACACTATAGTCTAGTGGTTAAGGCAGCAAATCTGCCAGTCATTAACTAGTGACGGTTCGAGACAGGTGCTCGGTAAAATCAAAACTGTCATACAAGTTTTATAAGTCTCTAGTCCAAAAGCATTGCCCCCCAAGATCAGCCCCAGATCTGATGTACGACTAGAGACTGAATTTTTGCTGAATTCCTTAGATCTCATTTGATTCAATTATCTGGATTAGGCATTGCTACCATCTACGAGTAGAATTCAGCTATTCATTATTGTTTTTTTTTTCTTTTTTTTTTTCTGTTTTTAGGAAACAGGCGCTCAGTCACCAGACCTGGCTACTATGATCACTGTGTATTACGGAGACTCTTCACAAATTACTTCGATTTTATCAAATCATTATTACTGGTGACACCATCGAGCAGTCGTCGAGCAGTCTCTCCTCAGGGAGATGATGTGAAAGCAATGTCGACATTCATCATTCTTGCCTTCTTGAATATAAGGATATATTGATGGTATCACGATTCAATCCCCATTTCGAGAATTGAAACCAAGACACAAGCTTCAAGAAAGTAAAAAAAGCACCATGGTCATAAAACCAAGATGCCAACATGCTCTGCAAAAGCACAAACTTCATCGAGCCTAAGTAGGTCTCCGCTTGACAAACTCCTCAAGGTCGGCCTTAGTCGCAACACCAAGAACAAACTTACGAGTAGCATCTGTAACAACTGCAAATTGGTGCTTCTCGCGCTGCTCGCCATTAGCGCCGGTATCGCTCTCAAAGAACTTCTCCAGCTCCTCCAGCGGCGTCTCCATAGTAATAACATGGTAAATGCCTCTCTTGCGGTTAAAGCGCTGCATAGCCGAGTCGACGGAGTCGCTTTCCTTAACTACACCGGATTGGATCAATTCCTTGAGTCTAGGAATGCTGAGGTAGCCGAGGAGAGAGCGCTTGGTAGAGGAGATGACGGTGAGGTGGGTGTAGTCGCGTTCATAGGCGCTCATGAGAGCTGATGAGACGGGGTCGTTTGGGAAGACGGATAGGGCGGGTGGTGGGTCAAGGTCTTCGATAGTTGCCTGTAGGAATAAATTCATGTCATGAGTGTTCAAGGTTCTTCGCCCGAGCCTCAGATTCGATTTCGCAATCTAGACTCACGCCGCGGTATTTGTCGGCCCAAGCGCTTTGTGGAAGTGTAGTTGAAGTGACTGATGGCTGGTTTTCGCGGGCGAAGGCCTCGCTGCCGGTTGAGTATGAGGCCATCGTGGTTGGATGAAGGGTGAATTGAAGGTGGGCTTGAATGCGGAGAGTGGATAAAGATATGCGGAAGGTCTTGCGGGAGATTTGAGACGGTGCAAGTCTCCAATTGACGGTTCAAAGTATCTCTATCTTGTTCAGCACAAGTAGCGTGTTCAACGTTGATGAGTGAGCTTCTCCATGACGCAGGTTAGCATCGGGTCAGAGTGGACCTACCCTATTCCTAATTCGGAAATTATGACAAAGTCTAGGCCGGGCGTGATTCTACAAAGTACACACTTCAATTTTAATGGACTAATAGTTGAAGATGTCGGAGGAAAGGACCCCGACCTCCGTTCTCTCGTTGTAACGGACTTGAAAGAGCTACCTAGGTATTGTGAAGTACACCAAAGGATACGATATTATACACTATTCCTTTCTATACTATGAGGTAGATACCAACTTTGAATTGAAATTAGAGTGAGCGCCTTCTAGGTCTGATAAATATCTTTTGCAATTCAACCTCAACAACACAGTCTGTACAGTCTGTTATCATACTGGAACTTTGTAGACCTTACCGTGTTAGGCTAGACTGCCACGTCATCTGATGCAGAGTAACAGCAAGTCTTCCCCTGACTGTACTGGAGCCTCCAAGTCACTTTGTTCAGATTGAATTTCAAAGGATACCAAAATCAAACATCAAGATCTGGTGTTAACAAGAAAGGTTCGTCAGTTCGCGGACTTCAACCCACTGATCCACTTAATCCACCACATCCACCGAGTGCCCAATCCACTTTGGCCCACACTAACATCTGGGGATAGCATGATCTCGGATTTGATCATCTCTACGCTGGCAGCTCAACACCCTCTGGGTGAACTGGGACTGCGCCAGGAGGATACCGCGCCGGCTAAGCGCCGTGAACCCTTCCCTGCCTGGAGTGCGATCGACGAGGCCAAAAAGACCGCTGATTCTATTGCCAAAGAAGCTGCGCACGAGTATAACATCGCCAGTCACAAGGTACAGGCAAAGGCGGGCCACATCGAGCCATGGACACCCAAGTACTATGTGGCTTGTACAGTTGGTGGAATGCTGGCCTGTGTCAGTGACACTCTGATTCTAAGCACCGTATATCATATAGGTCTAATTATTTATTGATCTATCTAGGGACTTACTCATACCGCAGTGACTCCACTAGATCTGATCAAATGCCGTCTCCAAGTTGACTCCAAGCTCTACAAGAGCAACATACAGGCATTTACTAAGATCCGGACAGTGGAGGGTATACGCGGTGTATTCACTGGCTGGAGTCCTACATTCTTCGGATACAGCGTGAGCAAGCCACAGAACATCGAACCGACAAACAATGACACTGACACCAACAGGCCCAAGGAGCATTCAAATACGGCGGCTACGAATTCTTCAAGAAATTCTACAGTGACCTCGTCGGACAAGAGAATGCCAAGAAATGGAAAACATCCATCTACCTGGCAGGCAGTGCCTCGGCCGAGTTCATCGCCGACGTAGCCCTCTGCCCCTTCGAATCAGTAAAAGTAAGAATGCAAACGACCATCCCACCCGACATCCGCAGTACATTCAACGGCATCTCGACCGTAGTTTCAAAGGAGGGAGTATCCGGGTAAGTGGACCTGCTAGGCACCATGTCGAAATAGAGTTGTTTCGGAGCGAGAAGCATTGACGTGTCCATTCATTCCCCACCTAGGCTTTACAAGGGTCTGTATCCACTCTGGGGTCGTCAGATCCCGTACACGATGATGAAGTTTGCGTCGTTTGAGACCATCGTCGAAATGATCTACCACAAGCTTCCTGGACAGAAGTCGGACTATAACAAGGGTGCGCAGACGACTGTTGCGTTTACAGGTGGTTACCTTGCTGGTATTCTCTGCGCCATTGTATCGCATCCTGCTGATGTGATGGTAAGTAAGTTGAATGCTAATCGTCTGGCTGGTGAGGCCTTTGGTGCGGCTATGAGTCGTATCTATGGGGATATTGGATTCGGGGGATTGTGGAATGGATTGCCAGTGAGGATTGTTATGGTTGGTACTTTGGTAAGTGACTGATATGTGAACATTCGAAATCGTGGACTTTTTTTTTTAACTGTCCTTACAGACTGGCCTTCAATGGATGATGTATGTGGTCTTTGACTTGTCTTGTTTTCAGCACTAACTGTTGCAGCTACGACTCTTTCAAGATCTTTATGGGCCTTCCTACGACCGGTGGAGGCGAGGAGAAGAAATAGAGTCAAGGATGCTTTGGAGGTCCTCTCTTCAATGAGATTGTACATTCTCTCATTTAGTATAGTACACAATATAACGACACTAGTATAACTCAGGGCCAATTCTCTTACGTATTCTATATAACTTATCGCGGCTTATCTTAACATCGTTAGATCGGAAATGAAGACTTGGCAGGAAAGAAAACAAAGAATAAGATAGGGACTGGGAATTACCTAGGAACAAGGATTGAACAGTAAATAGTAAAAAGCCAGTGATAGACAAGGATTAATCGAAAGTAAGACAATGGATCGATTAAGTACATAAAGTGAAGTCATCGCGCAGGATCAAGATACATTCAAGATCTCCAGCCGAACGTGCTTCTAGAACCCACATCTACTCTGCACAAAGCATCTTACACCAACCCCACCTTCCAATTTTGAACATCGCAAGTTGAAATTACATTCCCAAATCCCATCTGCAGTATCGATTCCAGAAATTCCAAAGGTAAGAGAAAGCAGTAAACGCGGTACCTGCATCCACCCTTATCTCAGTCCCGAATTCGGAACGCAAGATAAGGACTACCGCCCCCGGTACTTTGAGAACCCCTCACTCACTCCTCTGTCACACATCACCCAGAAATCTACAGCAATGCCCGAAGAAGAGCGCATGGTCTCCCACGGCCGCGGCGGTAAGCGGAATTGATCAGATATCCTAGTAACCCACCTAACATGTCCTATCAGGCCAGGGAAACATCGGCCACGATGACACGGAGTATGTCGCAGTCCCCGCAGCTACAATTCCACAATCGCATCCCTAACACAGTCTAGATATGTTGACGGCGAGATCGTCCGTGAAGGTGCCTACGGCGACCAGGGCGATGGCGCTTACTCGGCCGGTGTAAGGGTCCCCCACCTCGCGGCGCATCGCGTATTCAATAAGCTAACGTATCTCAGCGCGGCGGAGCCGGTAACATCGGTTCTCCTCACGTCTACCCTACCGCCAAGGCACCCGGCGATGTAGAGATGATTCCCGAGCTGGCAGTGCGCAACTCGACTGATGAGGCTTTCCACGTCGGAGTAAGGATCACCCCACACGCATACGCACTTAGCTCTCAGTTCAGCTCAGCACTAACTTTCTACAGCGTGGTGGACAGGGTAATGTCCAACTAGACGAGGAACACCTCAAGGAGAAGGAGAAGGCGGAGAAGGCGGAGAAGGCGAAGAAGGCGAAGGGGGAGCCGCTTGGATTGGCTGATAAGTTGAAGCACAAGCTGCTTGGACGCAAGTAACTTACTGCGCTCTTTTTGCTGGATTGATCTCCCAGGTTACCGAAGGAGACATGTCTTGGGTGGGAAGAGTGAATGCGTTGTAATGGGAGATTTCAGTTAAATTGTGATTCCCAGTTGATTACCCTTTTCCTAGTTTTGATTTATTGGCACGTGGATATCTAATTGAATGTGTTATATTGTGCTTTTTTTTGGATATATGGTTGTGGTTTTGGCCAATGCTTACTGTTTATACCAGCGTCCCGTGATTTGTACGAGTATCTTTCAGGAAGTTTAGATGAGATAGGGATTGGATTTCGGGGTCTTGTCATATCAGTAGATATCTACGAAGTCGAACACTTGTATCTCTCGAGCAATCAATATGAAATCAGTCATTGAAAGTTCGAAATGAGGCTGCCCAAGACTATTCAAGTGTGCAGAATAAGAGCCTATTCAGACAGGAAAGAACCATAAAAATCAAATCAAACTAAAAATATCCGTACCCCATAAACCCATGTATCATGTCAGCGTTAGCGTACGAAGGCGAAGCAAAACATGTCATAAAGACCCAATGCTGAAAGGCGAAAAGAGAGAAAAGAGAAAAGAGAAAAGAGAAAAGAGAAAAGAGAAAAGAGAGAAGAGAAAAGAGCAGGGGCAATGGTACATCTGTGTAGATAGCAAGAACCCAAAAACGCCTGGGAGATGGATAGATGTCCCCCCAAACTCCAAAACAAATGAAAATGAGACGTGGGGAATAAGGAAAAAAAAGAAGAGCTCGATGCAAGACAAAGTTGAATTCAAAGAATCAAAAGAAGGCCGCTTTTTTGTCGTTCTAGTTCTTGCTGAACCGGCGCTTCAGCCAGCTCTTGCTCTTCTTGTCTTCTTTACCCCCGCCCTTTTTGAGCAGGTTGTTTGTAGCCGGGGCGCCGAATTTAGGCGGTCCACTTGGCGCCGGTGAACGAATTCCCTCGCTCATGTTGGGGCCGGCGCTGAAATCGTTGACTCCATATTCAGTCTGGTTGTGCTCATCCATGCGACTCTGCTGCATGGCGTGTTGCTGCAACTTGTCCATAGAGCTATCATAGGGATTGTTGGAGCCTGAAGCGCCGTTCAAAGCGGCGACATTATCCTGCGATCGCTGTTGATGGCCGTACGGACTCTGCTCGACCGGTCTACGCTGGGGACGTGGTCGGCGGGCCTGGTTCTCTTGGCCGCCCGCATACCCGTCGACGAAACTGTCAGGTCGCGAAGGGTTGCTGCGACCGTAATGGTCGGTGAATTGGCCTCGGTTGACCTGTTGTCCGTTATTGGGACCTATTGGGTATGTTAGAAGGTGATCGGTGATCGGGGTATATTGCAGGTGGAAAACGTACCGTAATAGCTTGTTCGTCTGCTATAATCGCCCATTTGTGAGGCAGCGTCATCTGCTCGAAATAGTCAGTGTAAGTTCTAACAACCCGAACTTTGGAAGGTGTGGCACGCACCAGTTCGGGCATAAGATGCCCGGCGGGTCGCACTGTATGTGCCGTAGATGGCGTTTTCAAAGGATCGAATTGTATCCAGAGGACGTTCGAAGCGCGGTCGTGTGGGGTTTGACCAGTCGGGATCAGCTGTCATGCTATCAGCAAGGAATGTGGAGAACCCGAGGAATGTGACGAACTGATAATATTTCCGAATTGATCCTTATGCTGCATTTCTCTCAAGGAACCCAGATTGGACTTTTCCAAGGCGACGGCCACTGGAGAAAGGAGTCAATGTTGTTCAAGTGCGACCGTGCATTTTGGATTACTTGAGTGACGTACTGGGTTGTAGTTCGTTCATGGCGACGAGCGGGTCTGCTTTTGTGTGTAGATTGCGCCTTGCCTTATCCTGCGATGACTCGGAGAGCTGACTTTTGTGACCAGAGGTGTCTGAACGTCTTGATTTTTCAGATTTGATACTGAAACCACGATTCCTGCCGGGGTGAGGAAATTGCTGGGGGTCGGCCATGTTTAAGAAGGGGGGCCGTTTTTAGCGCGTAATATTAGACTTGAGATTATGTGAAACGGTGATCTTCTTTCGCTGGTGGAGCGCAGGAAGGTTAGGGTGGACTCTGCCAAGATGATTTCCGAAGCGTAGACCACCTTCTTGTACTAGCTTGTGAGTTCGTTAAAAACAATAAAATGTAATTCTACTTTGGGAGGTTGAATTGAGAGAGGAAAACAAAAAGAGTAGAGAGAAGCGGAAGAACTAATGGCGGATCAATTTATAGAAGAAAATAGAAAATCCTGCTTACGACGTGCCACGCAATGAGCAGAGACTGTTATTAAGAGAAGAATCATCCACATGCCGGCTCTTCCTATATGGTGGCGTTTGCTGTAGGCGAGCCGAACCAGGCTTAGCCATTTTATTATTATTCCTAAACAGAGATTTCCCATTGAATTTTGGACCTTGTTCCTTGATGTTTCCATGGTACACGTCCATTACTTACTACTTTCGGAGTTATAACCACATGACTCACTACTAGTATGATACCTGATACCTGATACCTGATACCTGATACCTGATACCTCGTACATTTAGGGTATATCAACTTAGTCTCTTTGAGTTTAGACCCGTATATTAAGGTATTCGCTACAGAGCACAGAGTACAACGTCGTAAGTATCCGGTATAATCCAATTGGGCTGGTAGATTATAAAGTCCCACTTTTTAGTCTCGGATATTTTTAGCCAAACTTCATATTCATTTACCTTATATGTTGTGCGAGAATACTGAGACATGAAACGACATATCAAGGGCCGTGTAACCGTAAACGCATATCTATTTTTATCTTGACTTCGGTAACAATGGATTATCATATTATAACTCTCAAGGCTACAAGGTTCTTGGCCTCTAACTGGATTAAGGATAGCGCTGGTTTTTATACTGATCACCCCACTAGCTTTCCTCGAATTTTCAACCTTCTTGATCTCTCTTAGAAAAAAGAATTTGATATATTTACAATCCTTGAAAAGAGACAGGGCTTGGTCTTAGTTCGAAGGAACCCCTTAAATCTCAAAGGATAACAAGAAGCCTTGAATTGCAAATACAGTGCTTACACAATGGCGAAAATATCATGTCATTGACTATTTGAAGGCGAGCTTATCTAGAGCCCCACATTAGCTCCTTTGAATGATGTAACAAATGGACGTGTTCTGATTGTGAAAAAGACATAGTTCCCCTGCCCAGTTTATAATGGATATACACTTCATAGTCAATCGTTTTATGGACATATTCCAGGGGTAACTCAGGACCGTTCTGACACTTGTGTGTGTGAGAGAGAGAGAGAGAGAGATCCTTATCGTAGATGGGTAACCAACTGTTAGCCTTCCCTGAATCATGGTTCCCCTCTCAGAAATTGATCTCTGAGCTTTAGCGTCATGGCGATCAACTCTTTGACAATGGTTCATCCACTGCTACTTGCCAGGGTGTTGGGATGAGGGACAACTTTGACAGGCAAGCACTCAAACTGAGGGTTGCATTAGGAAGATGAAAAAACCCGCCAATCCTCCTTAGTTTCTCCCAGTTCAACACGAGTCTTCTCCCACTCCATTTTTTCTTGTCGAGTTCATACAATTCATTTTAATGTGACGTTCGCTCGTCCTTTTCGCGCTCATATTCTGCCTGGCTTTCATCCCTCTTACGCCTCTGCTGCTCCTGTTTCTTAGACCACATCCACTGCCTGGCCTGTCGACTCAATATTCACCCACACATGACGCCAAAAATCAGAGATTGGGAAATTGAGCAGCTCGAGACGTAGGCATTCCATACATGGAAGCAAATTGGTGGATGTCCAGGCTGCCGAGGGTCGATTCATTTGTTCGTCTCCTGAAATCATCAGTGCAGCATCGGCATCAGGCAGGATATATTCTGCGATATATCACCTGCTGGCGCAAAAAGACAAAACGAAATGGTCAACAGCAATCGGGTTTCTCCAAACCCATAAGAAGAGGGCCAGTTGAAGATGGTGTCGCAAAAGCTTGAACAAGGCAGAGACCTCCTAAAGCCGGTTTCCCACACTCCCGTCCAACTCAAGAAGCCCACATATCTTGCTGGAATCTTCAATGGCAGTCAATGCCATGTAAGTTCGATGGTCCATTTTTGATGCTGATCTTGTCACAAATCGGCTGGGCTCTTATCAAGCAAGTACCATTGGCTTGCTTGATTTTGCCATTTTCGGTATGTAATTGCCAAGCTTGGATGAAGTCGCCGATAACATCTACGATCTCGTTAATCGCATTTTGGAAGTTTAGCCCAAGTTTTATCAACTTCATCTTGGCAAGGATGAGCTATTGAGTAACTTCAGCCATTTTGACTAAGAATGGTCGAGATCAACCGGATTTTCGCGATGTCAAATGTTAATGTCGTGATCATGATCGGGAAAGAGGCTGATGTGCATTAGGGAATGAGTCGTCGCGGTTTTCGCGATGTTGGCTGGAATTTTCAAAATGATGTCTGCGCTTCAGATTGGTGACGATTGGGGAAAGAGGCTGATGGTTAATCACCATGCTTCGACTCTTCAATTTCGAAGGTCACTTTTTGGGTGGAGCCTTACCCTTTTCAACTTCGATGACATTCTGGGTCTCTCACAATATGAGCCCTAACTTCTTCAGTTGCCTTTGGTGTATATATTTCCCTCGTCCAGCTTTGTTTTGGCAATTAACACTGCAACACTATAGTGCTCTCGAAATCGGAACATACATTCCTCGTGGAACTGGAGGTCAACATATACCTCTCCACCGTAATCTTCACCTAATTGATTTCATTGAAGGCTACCAACTGTCTTGGTAAACCTTGTCAGAGGATGTCTCGTTCCCAGTTTCACCTTGCCTGGATGCTTTGCCGAATATCAAGAATGGCCCGGGCGAGAATTCTGAAGGATAGGTTGGATTTTGTGGTGGGAAACTCTTGTTGGATCTTCTGATCAGAGAAGGGCTCTCTCAAAAGTGGGAATGGAGACAAAATGAGGCCCAGGACTTGTTACTTTGGGCCATGGCGTTATGTTCCTGGTATTAATTGTAATATTGTAACCAGCCAAACACGTCAGTTGGGAAATTCTTGTATCATTTGATAAAAAGTATGGTGTCACTTCCAAGTAGGTCCATCTTTTCCCAGTTGAGAGGGTGCCTCAGTTACTCACTGACCTGACTCCGAGTATCTAGTCTCGATGGAAGGTGTTGGAATCATAATATTCAGCAAAAGATTTATATCTTTCATTGACCAGAGCACATCTTCAGATGACAGCGATGTGGCCGGTCAAAAGCTGAGCACACTGAGATTCCAAGTTGGCAGCCAGCTTTGTATATGGCTCAGGAACGGATTCATGGATGGCTCATCTGTCCTTGAAAACTGCTCGATGCGGAATGGATAAAGAGAGAGGGCGGTATGAGATAGATATGTGAAGGTATTGGTATGTATACCCCAAGATGATGGTTCTAGGAAGGTACCTTAAAGTGAAAGTGAAAGTAAAAGTGAAGTTCGAACGAATACTGTACTCAGACAGTATGACCCGAATACCTTCACTTCTCAGAAGGTTACCCAATTCACCTCTAGGCATATGATTTAGATCACTTTTTCTTCATATGAATCTTGCTTATAGGTTAACTAAGCAAAAATTGTCCATAAAGTTGATTAAATTATTGTTGGCCTTGTATCGCTCGTCTTCGAGAGAAGCCATTATAGAGCCCTGGAAGTGAGACAGAGCAGCATTTAGAGCATGCTTTAGATCAATCGCCCAGCGTTCGAGAGCTGAGGATGAAGGGCCATAATATTGCTATAAAGGATCAACCTTGAAACGCTATTTATTTGAAAAGATATAAGTATAATGAGCCTGCAGTGAATGATACACTATTGTCTTTCGAAATCATCTGTGTCCCGACTGATAGTGAGTGATAGTGATAGAAAAAGGCGCTCTAAGATTGATGTCGACACCTTCGAATTGAAGAGTGAGATGGGGATATCCAGACCTATTTCTTCCAAGTTAGCTTGAATTGTCATAGCATCAACCGATATCTTACTGTCTGTGGCAGGATATCTTGTAAAGGATGAACGCTTGTTTTGCTTAGGCATCGTGTCAGAGCCTTATAAGGATGGGAAAGGCAGAGGAGTGGACATTGGAATGAATATTAGACTAGTCTGGACTAGATATTGTGTGGAGATGATGTAGACCAGAAATGAGAATGTCGCCAATCGGAGCTTTCATAGACGACCCACTTTAAGGGCGGGATACTATATGCTTATTTAAATTAAACTACAGAGGTTACATAGATCAGCAGACTCAACATGAAGTCCACGAGTATGATGGCATTTTGGCGGAACCAATGCGGCTGAGTAGGACACAACCTCGGAAAATTCAAGCTACCCCAGCCCTAGAGAGGCAGGCGTTCGTTTCTAACATACTTATGTAGTATAAATATATTCGTTGCAACCTTGGAAGGTCTTTTCCCCTTGCATATTCAGTGAAATAAGGTGAATAAGTACGAATCCATATGAGATTCTCGAGGTCACTATTGTGCCCACCTGGACAGGTGTGAACCTTGGAATGCTCCTTGAAACACTCCTTGAAACACTCATTGGCTCGTTTGCCAGTCCTTGTTTACCTAGCCCTGGAGACCTAAGCATCAGCAGATGTCGTTTTCAAACCTTGGAAAATGAATTCCAAGATTGATAGAACGTACATAAGTAGGTATCGTTGATGTTTTGATGATTAATTTCTACGAATATGGTAAAGTATGTTTTCTTATGAGCGAAATATTCTGTATTGATGGCTTCAGACTTGCCAAATGGCGGCTGTAAGAAGATACGATGATAGTCTCCATACGAGCCCAAATCGTCTAGTGAGAAACAATGCCAGGAAAAGCTGATGATAAAACCTACTATATGATTACACGCGCTGGTGGAGGATCGATTCTTGGCGCTTGTTATCAACAGGGAAATTGGGATTCTTGGCCGATTCCAATTTTGGTATTCACATTACCAAACGGGTAGCGGAATCGAAGCCTGTTTTGACGGATGGTAAAGAGAATGAAGGATTGGATGTTGTTGGGCACTCGGTGGGATGGCGACCTGTCTGAGAGGAATGGCATTGAAACAGAGAGATTAGTGGAGTGTGGGCCATCCATAACTTTGGTGCTTGCAGTGCTGGATATCAATGCTCGTGTGGATGTACACAGGCAGCAGTTAATCTTATCGATGAAATCTGTTCATCTCGTTTTAAGTTTTAGTTGTGAAAGATACCTAAGTGTGGTGTCCAGTCTGCGGCTATATTTGATTCGATTGGAGATGTTATATCAATCGAGGTAAAGGAAGCTTCCAGGGTCATTCAAATGGTCAACTGCTGTACGATAGACCAAGGTTAACATCACCCCATACCTGAGTAACATCGGGTAAGTTCAGAGGTCCTGTAGAAAATAGAGAACGGGCTACACATACTACCTGAGTGGGTAGCATTTACCAGTTGACTACTCCGTGTTGCAGGATGACTCTACATATGACATTTGGAGCCACCTCAAAATTTTGACATGTCGCAAAGGGTATAACTTTTTTGGTTCCAGCAAATAAATATTTCATGGTAGAGTAGAAAAACACATTCCTCTAGCAGATAGAGATGGCGGGGTGGAATCGTCTGTTGAAAGGCATGGAATTGGTCGTGCAAGAGCGTCAGATACACAGTGGGAGATAGTGAAGCACAAGGCACTAGACTGTATGCCAGTGCCACTAATGTCAGAAAAGAACACCAAGGAAAAAGAATCGGCTTGATAATATTTTGTTGTGGATGGTTCACCGATTTAACAGGATACACCACCCGACATCTCTCACTCCATCCCCGAAGGCCTTTCCCTTCCTCTCCAAGTCGTCAGAATCATTGATCCCAGAATCCAACAGTTTTCCTCCCATTGGGTGTTCCATCTGCAGATCCGTCTGCGCGAAGAAGAGGTAATCCGCCCACTAGATACAGAGATGCCATTTAGATGTTGGAGGGGTAGAGCATGACACGGACGGTGGCACCGAAGGACTTGGGGGGAGGTTGTTGCGGAACTTGGCGCGAACAACGCCGGAGTTTCCTGTACAATCAGTCAGAGAGACCATAATGAAGAGTGATAAGGTGATAACATACCGTGCGGCCGGGTGACCTTGCCCCAGATCACCCGAATGTGGGAACCGCGGACCTCACGCTTAGCACGGTAAACGAAAGCGACCTTCTTGCCGAGGTAGAAGGTGGCAGCCTTGGAATCATCAACACCCTCAATCTTGACCAAGCTGCATGGTTTGTTAGATTTCCCCATCTTCATCATGATCTGCACAGGCGGGTGATAAGTACCTGGTGTTGGGGTTGGTGTTGCGCTTTCCACGCTGGTAGCTAAGGTGGCGACCCCTGTAAAGAAACGTATGTTAATCCTCTGTTCTGAACAGTCGATATTGTGTGAAGTTTGCAGTGTATTTTGTATGTGGATTTGTGGATGTGTGTGATTCGAGGTGTTTTGTCCGATTCCATCTCCATTCTCTCATAGAACCCATATATTTGTTGAAACGCGACGGCAGAGTGTGGTAACTTACTTAACGTAGACTGTAGTGAAGCAAAATGTTAGCATAACCTGTGATATTTTTCAAGTTGCAGAACCCGATGCGCCAGTGGACATCTTGAATTCGTTCCCCTTCCCCAAGTAACAGTATCGGGCTCTCTCCAGGGTGCACTCACGGCGGTGACCTTGTTCCGAAGGCATTATGTCGGCTTTTTTATCTGAGTGGAAAAAAGTCGAAGGAATGACCCGCAAGAGATCAGAAGTCGTTCCCGGTTGTCGTGGTTGTCGTCGCTTCGGTGATCAGTGAGCGCACAATCAATTTGCGAGGTGTGGCCGCTTTCGCCCTAACCAAATCGGGAATTTAGCGACAGGGTAAGCGAGGTCCCGTGACTACCGAGCTAGTCCCACTGTGGAATTACGCTAGTCTGGTTATGGACAATCTAGAAGTCTCCGGATAATCTAATTATCCATTCTCCGAATTATTTTTGATGATATAATCAACAAACTCTCACCGCCCTGATTATCAATCTGTCCGGGATTCTGTGATCCGATTTTCTAGAGCGGGACGATGTACCTCAATGACGACACTGGCTTTTTTATTGTTACGAAGCATAAAAGTACACTCCCTCACTTTGTTTATCCTCGACTTGAGATTGGGTAGCTTGGTCATTTGGTTTGTTATTCTGTTCCATTGTTCTTTTGTATTCCCATATATCCAAATCCATCAAATCTTCAGTTGGCTTACTCTGTCGTGCATGGCTTTAAGCTATCGATAACGGATTGTAGTCCTCCGGCGTGGACAGACCGAAATCACTGATTGGGAAATCCAGATACGGCACCCCACAATGCTGGCAACTTCGGCATGATTGAATACATACCAAACTTTACTGTCAGGTCCATAGTATTGTGGTATTTCTGTATTCTTGTGTGATCTATCGGTATTGACATCGATATCGCCATTTCCAGCTCCCCGTACCTTTTTAACCCATTGATATCCCAACAGCCATAGAACATCAAGTTACTCATAGCTCTGGGGACCCCGGTTAATATCCTCCGAATCCGGCATCCTGGACTGGGGCATTTTAGATCGGGACGATGCCCCGGACCGGTAAATACTTGAATCCGTTCTTGTATGGAAGATGACAAACGTGTCGATCTCCACGATTGCGGTCACCGGTACTCCGATTGATCATATACAAACACCTCTATAGATAGAAAGAACTACTAGTATCAACACCTGTACAATGGAGTAGAGCTGACAGCACTCAAAACTGCTAAGTACATAGTTTTGTATGACAATATCTCGGGGGGAAGGTTCATGCAAGCTCGGTAAAATAGCTTTGATAGGTCTTAAGCTCTCAAGTCGGTGGAGCTGTGTGACATACTCTTATAACATCTGCCCTGTGCCACAGGGTCGTTTCTGCAAGATTGTACTCGTCCTTTGTACTTCGTACTCTGTAATGTATTGTGTTAAGAGTCGCAAAGCACTCTACTTGCCGGAGCACCGCTGACTGTAACCTGTAGGTACGTATACTTGATATTTTTTACTCCATGTTTCTTTGGGAATTACACCCTCTTCATAAATTTAAATGAATGTTGTGTAATGTTTAAATTATCTGATGACTTGATGCGTTTTATCCTTCTCATTCCAAAAGAACCGGGATGTTTATTGGAGAACAATATAGTAAGCCGACATCACGCGGGGTCATGCGTCAAGTTGAAGAGAAGAGCTGAGATCCACATGGTATCATAGAAGGTAAGAGAAGGCAGTCTCAAGATGAAATAGGAAGAAAGAGTGAATTGTAGATAGTTATAGTTTGGGGTGTATATGCTATATACTCAAGGAGCGGATAATTTCAGGCCTAGATCCTTGATATCATATCTTCTAAAAAGCGGTAAAATCCAGTTCGAGCTAAAAAAAAAGTCAGGTAAATAACATGAAGTTATAAAACATAAATTACCCAGTTAAACCCCTCCAGGACAGCCCCACCAGAAGCTGCGAAATCTACTTCCGTTAAAAGCCTTCCGGAACCTATTATAGTCATCTGGTTCCCCCATCTCTTCTAATTTTTTTTTCTCCCCAACTCTCCTCTCCAGTTCTCTATATTCATATAGTCTCGCAAGAATGACCAGCATAATCTCCAAGTCCGATGATCGCCAAAGTGCTGGGTGAGTAAAAATGACTACGTTTTATCTCTGACATCACCTCCCTTTCTTCCCTCCGGCAACGGAACAGCCCTCTATTGAACCTCAACCTGTTCCCAATCCGCCAATTTGACCAAGCGCATACCTTGATCTTCTTCCGAACCCTACCAATCCCTTTTTCACACTTTTACACACCTCCATCTTGTTGTCAGCATTGAATCGTTTTTTTGCCTCGAACCACTTATTTCAACCCCTCCGTTGGCACCATCCATCTCAATTTTCCCGCTCTCAAACCTCTGTTCCTCAACTAACAATGGCTTCTCAACGCAGCACCATCGAATTGAAGGATGACACTGTCATCGTGGTGCTTGGTGCCTCCGGGGATCTCGCAAAAAAGAAGACTGTTTGTGCTCCCCGACTCCAGCTTATTCTGGTGCTACGCCTGCTAACATGCTCGAAAATAGTTCCCCGCACTTTTCGGCCTCGTACGTGATATGCTCACCTGAACAACTAACCGACTTCAAGCTAATGCCAGATCTAGTTCCGCAACAAGTTCCTCCCCAAGGACATTCACATCGTCGGGTATGCACGGACGAAAATGGACCACGATGAGTTCTTGAAGCGCGTGCGCTCCCATATTAAGCTCCCGACAAAGGAAATTGAGGAACAATTAGATGAATTCTGTAGCCACTGCACCTACGTCTCTGGCCAATACGACCAAGATGATTCGTTCATTGCCCTCAACAAGCACATCGAGGAGGTCGAGGGAGGTCGTAAGGAGCAGAACCGCGTGTTCTACATGGCACTGCCCCCCAGTGTCTTCACTACTGTCTCTGAGCAATTGAAGCGCAACTGCTACCCCAAGAACGGTCTCGCTCGTATTATTGTGAGTTTTGAGCTTTTTTTGTCTTGTTACGAGCTTGTTGAATCAGTACTAATATTCCACCCCCCACTGAAATAGGTTGAGAAGCCCTTCGGTAAGGATCTCCCGAGTTCGCGCGCCCTGCAGAAGGCTCTGGAGCCCAACTGGAAGGAGGAGGAGATTTTCCGTATCGACCATTATCTCGGTAAGGAGATGGTCAAGAATATCCTCATCCTGCGGTTCGGCAACGAGTTCTTCAACGCCACATGGAACCGTCACCACATCGATAACGTCCAGGTATGTCGTGGAAAAATGTTATTGATCGATTGGATTCTGATATCTTGTTGCAGATCACATTTAAGGAGCCCTTTGGTACCGAGGGTCGTGGAGGCTACTTCGACGAGTTCGGTATCATCCGTGATGTCATGCAGAACCGTATGTACCCTGACTACTTTTTGAAATTATTTTGGACTAACATTTGGCTCAGACTTGTTGCAGGTGCTGACCTTGCTCGCCATGGAGCGCCCCATTTCTTTCTCCGCCGAGGATATTCGTGACGAGAAGGTCCGTGTTCTGCGTGCTATGGACCCCATTGAGCCCAAGAACGTGATCATTGGACAGTATGGACGCTCTCTCGACGGCAGCAAGCCCGGTTACCTCGAGGATGACACTGTGCCCAAGGGATCGCGTTGCCCTACCTTCTGCGCCCTGGTTGCCTACATTAAGAACGAGCGATGGGATGGTGTTCCCTTCATCCTGAAGGCCGGTAAAGGTATCTACAGCCATTTTCTCTTTTCAATTGATATGATTCTAACTCACTTCTTTCACAGCCCTGAACGAGCAGAAGACCGAGGTCCGTATCCAGTTCAAGGACGTCACCTCCGGTATCTTCAAGGACATCCCCCGTAACGAGCTTGTCATCCGAGTCCAGCCCAACGAGTCTGTCTACATTAAGATGAACTCCAAGCTGCCGGGTCTGTCCATGCAGACAGTGGTGACCGAGCTGGACTTGACTTACCGCCGTCGCTTCTCTGACCTCAAGATCCCCGAGGCTTACGAGTCCCTGATTCTGGACTCCCTCAAGGGCGACCACTCCAACTTCGTGCGTGACGATGAGTTGGACGCTAGCTGGCGCATGTTCACCCCTCTCCTGCACTACCTGGATGACAACAAGGAGATTATCCCCATGGAATACCCCTACGGTGAGTTATCTTTAATACAATTTCCCGTTGAAAATCTTGCTAACCTTCCTTAGGTTCTCGTGGCCCCGCTGTTCTTGACGACTTCACCTCCTCCTACGGTTACAAGTTCAGTGACGCCGCTGGCTACCAGTGGCCGGTTACCAACACCACTCCCAACCGTCTGTAGATGGTTAGTAGTATTTTCAAGTTGTTTACGACGATATGGGCGAGATATGATGGCGACCAAAATCTACGATTATTTTTGTTTCACTTCTGTTGGCTGGGCTGACTGAAGTGGCGCAATAGGAACTCTCAGCTCATGATGCTAGACGTGGCTGAGAAATGAAAGACCGTTTTACGCGAACATCTTGCATGTCTTGAAGAGCCTGTTGGCTTTAACTGTTCTTTGCCTTTTTTTTTTTTTTTTTTCTTTTTGCATGCAGGTGGAATCGTGTATTTTCGGGGTAATGAACCTTACTATTGGCTTTGATAATTGTAGACTGCTGTATTAGCGAGTATAGAAGCAACGCCATTGTTATAGACTGTAGTACGGATACATATAGAATACCAGGTTCCCCGTACTACAGTAGAACATTACCTAAAGGATGGCTCTACTACCTCCTGTTCCTTACTTCAAAATTACCCCTTCGTTTTAATCTTAAATTCTATTTCTCGCTCTTAATCTGCCACAATCTTCGTTGTTTCGTAGCGTGTCTTCTTACATCTTGTAGTTTGTAGTTGATTAGCATTAGCGGCCCGCAAGCTCAGACTTGGCTCAAACCGAGTCTTGATATAGAACATTATTAGACTATCAATTTATTTCCTCCATTGATCCAGCTATACACCCAGCTGGAAACCTAGCATTTATCCCCTTCTTCCAAGTACGGGAATCATACTCAAACCTCGCTCTCATCTTCGCAAAAAAAAAAAAAAAAAAAAAAAAAAGAAAAGAAGCTATCCGGCACAACAAACGCGACTTACGACCCCAATTCCGATCCCGATTTCCCGACTTCCCGATTTCAACCCCCCTTCAATCTCCCAGTCACCCCATACTTAATAGAAATCTCAGATACACCCCGCGAAGGTTGCAAATATCACTCCAGCTCATCACCATCTCACGAATATCCCCTTTAAAACGAGCCGCGATCCGAATCGCAATCCCAGGATCCCTCGGCGCAGTGTTGACTAGCCGCGCATCCTACAACTGCGCACGTGTCCTACCGAATCTCCAATCCTGTACACACGATTCAGCCGGTGATTGAGTGGAGGACGTGGAGTGCATGCGAGTACGCGCTTAAGAAAGATGCCGCAGGCTGCACGATGGGCGGGCACACCCTCTATCAAGGGACGGTCGGAGGCAACGCGCATGGCGCTGTTGACGTTTAGTCTTGTTGGATTACAGTGCGTAAAAATCTGCGCATGGAGAAAGAAAGAGAACAAGAGAATAGAGGTGGCGCATTGGTTCAGGCTGACTTTGTTTTGTTTTGTGATAGGTTTACTTGGGGTACTGAGATGACTTGTGAGTTATCTATATGCCATGATGAATTGGAAATATACCTATAAGCTTGTAACTAACTCGTGGCAGATTGTACACCCTACCTTCTCCAACTCGGCTTAACGAAATCGAAAACTTCGCTCGTGTGGATTGCTGGGCCCTTATCTGGTCTGATTATCCAGCCCTTGATTGGCGTCATTGCTGATCGATCACGGTCAAAATGGGGTCGAAGGAGACCATTTATGATTTTTGGTTCTTTTGTTGTGGGCTTTTGTCTGGTTGTGCTGGGATGGACGGCTGAGATTGTTAGCATGTTCGTCAAGGACCCTGAGAAGGTAACGCTGGAGAATACTCTCGCTCGTATACTTGATACTAACTTCTTCTTATTCTAGGCTAAGAATGTCACGATTGCGCTGGCAGTTTCCAGTATCTATGCTGTCGATTTCTCGATCAATGTTGGTACGTATAGGCCTGTGTAGTTTCAATATGGGATTACTCACATATTATGTACAGTGCAAGCCTGCTGTCGCAGTCTGATCGTGGACACATTGCCAATAACTCAGCAGCAATCTGGATCTGCTTGGGGTATGTTCTTTATTTTTCTTTTTTTTTTTCTTGTGATCATATACTAATACCGCAATAGCTGGTAGAATGTGTGCTATCGGTCAGTTGATTAGTTATGCTGTTGGCTCGATCGACACCGTCAGTATCTTTGGTAGCCTTTTTGGCGACACGCAATTCAAGCAAATGACAGTCATCGCGGCAATTTCTCTAATTGCTGCAGTATCAGTCACTTCATACAGCGTGAAAGAGCGAGTTTTGATCTCGGCGAGGTATGTGTACGAAACTTGAGTCAACTCTAGATACAAATTAACGTCATCGATAGGGACTCTGATGGCCACGCAGGTGCGATTCAAGTCATCACACAGCTGTACAAAACCACCATGGAGCTACCGCCGCGCATCCAGGCAATTTGCTGGGCGCAGTTCTGGGCATGGATCGGTACGAACCACCATCTCTCATTGAAGTAACATTGCTAACTCAAACCAGGCTGGTTCCCGTTCCTCTTCTACAGTACAACCTGGGTGAGTGAGACCTACTTCAGATACGAAGTACCAAAAGACCAAGCAACAAAATCAACCGACATGCTAGGCGAAGTAGGCCGCGTGGGCAGTCTATCGCTAGTAGTATTTTCTTCCATAACATTCTTCAGCTCCGTGCTCCTCCCCTTTTGCGTGCAAACCCCCGACACAAAGCGAACACGTTTCACGCCCCGCCCACCACGCGGCATGGCCAGCATAGCCAGAATCCAAAAGAAACTCGAATCCGTCCGCCCAGACCTTCACACAGCATGGTTCATAGCGCAGATTATGTTCGCAGCAACAATGGTCTTCGCACCACTCGCTCACTCGCGCGCTTTCGCAACGTCCCTCGTTGCTATCTGCGGTATACCATGGGCAATAAGCGGCTGGGCACCCTTCGCTTTCATGGGCGTAGAAATCAACAAACTAACCATGATCAACGCGGCCAGCAATGGCGTCGGCATACCCGCTTCATCAACGAGGTCCGGGGTAACAATGATCACGTCAGCTAGCATGCGCAATAGTAGCAGCGTTGCGGCTGATTCGGAACTAGAGGTTCTACGGCTTCACCACCGTGACTCCGACAGCGATACGGACGAAGAGGCCCAGGCCTCAAACATCCCATCTACGGGTGAACTAGCAGGTATCTACCTCGGTGTGCTGAACGTATACACAACTCTTCCGCAGTTTGTCGGCACGTTCATTAGCTGGATTGTCTTCAGCATTCTTGAGCCTGGTGCTCAGCCGGCTAAAGAGGGTGGAGAGCCGTCGGATACGCAGTGGATGAATCTTGATAAAGACAAGCCTAATGCTATCGCTGTTTGTCTGTTCATCGGTGCTATCAGTGCACTTGTTGCGGCTGAGGCAACGAGGCGGCTTAAGTATGTTCCGTGAGTTGGGAGGTTCTGGGGTCACGTGTGAAAGATGAAATGCGTATGGTATATGAAGTGAAGTGATCGGCATGGAAATAGAGCGTTTTGTGCCCTTTTTATCCTTTTCCTTTTTTCGGCTGGAGGCTCTCAAATGCTTTTATATTCAGCATTTTCAAGGGTTCTACCTTCTATGTGTATATATAAAATCCTAGGTATTCCTAGGTTTATGAAGTGTAGTAATTTTAATTGACATTGTAATAACCGAGTGGCGCTGCAATCATCACTAGACTTGCATATCGCCTGCAAATCTTTCCCCAAAAACATAAATATGACGAAGGTAGTTCAGACGGCATGTGGGGCAAAGCAAGAGTATATTGAGCTAGGTAAGAGCTGATCCCAACTGGAGCTGGCTGGGAACTGGGAAACAGGGATTTATGTTGGAGTTTGAGTTCTACTCCTACAAAGTAGTTCCTTATACTGTGCCAAGCCCTGTTTGGGACCGTCCAACAACAGATCATCCACTCGGACGCATGAACCTGGAGAGATGACGACCCACTTAAGCAAAAAAGCGGCACAGGAGAGAAACAGAGACCACTGTACCCATGGAATCTAAGATGCAAATTTTGAGAGGATCCAATTTGGTGATAGCTATATTTCCATCTAAAACTCCGAGGATCTACAGTATTAGTCCTAACCTTAGAAGTTCACAAACGTTCCGGAGCTTCTGCACCTGGGCACGCAGTGGTGCCCATCTATAATTATTGTCTTATTATCACGCTTTAGCTAAATATAGAATGGTTCATGGCACAAGTACAGGCCGAGAAACAAAGCGTGAGTTTCTATGGAGTAATCTTGTTTCGAAGTCTACTATATTGTAAAATCAAATCTGATATTGACGGCGTACCACATACCAGTGTCCGCGGTTCACTATGGGTATATTCACCGTGGTATGTCATATAATTCGCACCTCGCCGCCCTAGCGGTCTGTTCAAAAGCCGATGATTACCTAGTATATCACACGTAGTAAAGCCTTAAGAAACCCATCTGCTTTTGCAGCTGATCTAGGGAATATCTTGTCTGTTTCCCTAGTATATTTTCGAAGCGCCGCGACACCCGGGAAATGCTCGATTGTTTTGCCAGTTCGCCGGGAGTCAACTAAGTCAACTAAATTGACGTGTACTTTGGCAAGTGCCTTTTGTAGTTAGTGTTGTGAAGCGCAGAAATTTGACGGGATGCGAGCCACTAGATTCAATACCTTCCGGCAATTGGAAATGCTTCCGATTGAATGACAGATATCCAGCTCTATACATAGTGCCTGCCAGTTTTCTAACTTCGTAGCATCGGAACCGTAATGAATGTCGAATTCGGAAGCAAGGAAAAGTGATCTTTCCCGCTTATATTTTTTAGAATCTCTTTTCCAATTCATTTGACGTGCGAGGAGACCGAATTCGGAGTTTACAGACATCGTAGGGGACCTTTTAAAAGCCGGGAAACGGAGGAAGTAATCGGAATTTTCCATAATGTACTGAGAGCAGTGGCAAGGACGATGCCTGAGTTTTCTTAAGAGTAGCTCGTCTTGAATGAAGAGCTGTCATTTCGCGATTTATTCGCCCTTTTATATAACCTTGGAAGCTTCCAATGTTGTCCCCCGCTTGCCTCACACCAATGTATGAATGCCCAACAAAATATAGGCGCTGATGATATCTGTATATCTCAGCCTCAACCCTACCTACCCCTCGTCTGGCAGTAGCTGCGCAAATTAGCGCCTTGGTAAAATAGAAGTTACGCGGCCTACCACACAGTAGCTAATCCAAAACAGGCTTAGTATTTGTTATCTACCAAGGTAGTATTTATATCCTTCTTTCCCAGAGACTGCCGTATGACATGGAAATGACCCAATATAGCCTTGTAGGCCTTTCAGCCTCAACACGTTCGAAATTGCCTTGGAGTTTGCCTGAGAGTTTGCCTGAGCCTTTGCTTTCCGAACCTGTTAGTTATAAAATTTTCAGAATACTTGCCTCTGTATCCTCTCAAGATTATGGTTCTCTCTATTTCTCTTCCTGTTTGAAAAGCAAAAGCTTCAAACAGAGAAAATAATTGACCTCCATCACGACCAAAGAGATACATCTCAAGTATTATACAAAAAGGCTGTTTGGGCGGGCTTCCCGGGCTCGTATGTAGAACATTCTATGGAGTCCAAGGTATCTAGCCACCATATGACATGATCTAACCATTTAATCCTAGGCATTTGTCATGCAATGGAATTGTCAATTGATTCTGTACCAAATTAGGAATATTGTTTATTATTCCAGAATATGAACTCCGGGACTCCGTGACGATTCAGGTACCTCAGTGCTCCACTAAAGAATGCCGCTCCTTAGATTGATAAAATGAGACATAACTAAGTTTGCACCAGTGTTCAAGCAGCCCACTCTATCCACAGTGAAGATGAAGCTTCTGGAATGTCAGCCCTGTAGTTTAATGCCGTTAAAGCCGTGCTGACAAGCCCGTAAATATGAAAAAAGCCGTGATTGGAAGGGAAGGATAGTGGGGCAGCCCCAGAGTGACGGAATAATGATTCAATCACTCAAACTCCAAAATATACAAAGTAGAAAGCTGCCCTCACCTCCACCTTCAATTTCAATTCCTATACTCAAAATTCCTATACTCAATAATATTAATCATTCACAATGGCTCCCAAGGTTCTTGTCGTTCTCACTTCCCATGACACCATGCCTGGCCATGGTCCCACTGGATGGTACTTGGTATGCACCCCGCAATTTAACCCGGAGCTATAGATCCTACCCTATGCAGGGGGAATAGCATGGCAATTGAGTCGACGCTAACCTCTAATTCACAGCCTGAATTCGCTCACCCCTGGGAGGTCCTCCACAAGAAGACCGAGCTCACCATCGCCTCGCCAAAGGGTGGCGAATCTCCTCTCGACCCTTCCTCAGTAGCAGCTACCGAGGCTGATCCAGTCTCAGTATCCTTCCTGAAGGAGCAAACAGATTTGTGGAAGAAGACCGAGAAGCTCTCCGAAGTCGCCAAGCGCGCCGACGAGTTCGATGCCATTTTCTACGTCGGTGGTCACGGACGTACGTATCAATGTTCCAACCTACCTAAAAACTCCAACACAATGCTAACCCTAGACCCTTTCAGCCATGTTCGACCTCGTCAATGACACAACCTCCATCGCCCTAATCGAAACCTTCGCCAACGCAAAGAAGCCAGTCGCAGCCGTCTGCCACGGGCCCTGCGTCTTCCTCAAGGCCAAGGCTTCCTCCGGCGAGTCAATCCTGTCCGGTGCCGAGGCAACTGGATTCTCGAACTTGGAAGAGGACCAGATGAACCTTTCGCAATATATGCCTTTCATGCTGGAGACTGAGCTGCAGAAGCTTACAGGTGGCAAGTATGTTAAGGCTGCTGAGCCCTGGGGTGCTAAGGTTGTTGTTGCCAAGGCTGCTGGGTCTGGTGCGCCTTTGATTACTGGCCAAAACCCTGCTTCGGCTACTGGTGTTGGCGAGGCTATTCTTAAGGCTTTGGGTCTTTAAGTGTCTACCTAGGTAGACTGGATTGTATATACAATAGTTCACTTGAGAAACGTTCTAAAATTAAAGATTATGATTAATATTTTGAACTTTACAGGTTACGAGGTGGTTAGATCTAAGTTCGGTAGCACTTCATAGGTTTTGAATCTATCATTGCTTGGCCTTTTCGATAAATATTTTCGGATTGAATCTACTTAACTAGTCGGAACAAAGCAAATTGTAGGGTTGGCAAGTGCCGGCTTGAAACTCAATAGCAAAAGGGGAATAGGGCAATATCAAAAGCAGACGAAATTGAAATCGGAAAGAATATAATAACGATATAAGGGTAATAAAATGGCTTCGAAGAGAAGAATAAACAGGATATCAGTTGCTAAGGCGACGCATAACAAGAATAATCAAATGTGGTCCATAATTCATTTCGTTTCGCAGTATTCGTCAGTTCCCCGTTGCTGGGAAGGTTCGAAAGAGGGCTCAACTAGCAAACACGAAGAATAGAGCTCGTCTGATCGATATTATGAGTAGATATGGAAGGGATTTGCATCCGTCTTGAGGATATGGGTATGATAGAAGATGAAGTGGTAAGTGAATGTTTGACACAATTGAACTGATTTTTTTAGCGTGCTGCCTCCATGTCGCCAGTGAGTTCAGCAACGCGTGCCTTGATACGGGCTACTCGTGACTCAATTGCTAAAAAAAAAAATAGTCAGTAATGCAGGCTCAAGTCAGATGAACTGGGTTGGGAGAACTAATGAACTCACTCTCTTCGCCGCTGGTTTCACCATCGTCTGTGCGTTCAGACTGGCTTAACCTTGGCGCCGACTCGTCAGCCGCTCGCTCGGCAGCATTTTTGCGAATCTGTGCCCACCGGCCCTGGGTGGCAGTATGGCCGTTACTTCGGCTGGGTTGGGGGGACTCGTCTTCGGGAACAGGGGTCAAGTCGTCATCCTCAGGGACAAAGGCAGGTTGATCGTCCAGTGGTCCCTGGTCGAACTTGGAGAACTCGTGATCGGCAGCGGCACGCTCGTCAGTATCGACACGGGATAGCGCATCACTATCAATGGCATGGCGGGTTTGAGGAGGACTGCCGTTGCCAACCCGCTGCACTCGCATCCGGGGTACAGCCGCAGGTATCACCTCATCCTTGGGAGTGGAAGGCTTCTCTGGGGAAGGAGAAGTAGCCCCGGTTGCAACTGGTGTCGCACTGATGGGTACATTCTTTCTCAACACGGGCTTGGGCGCGCCAGGCCCCTGGGCAGCATTGGCCTTGGCTTCGAGAGCAGCACGGGCAGCTGCTACCGATGTTTCCCCAGCACCAGTGCTCTTCATGGGAGGCTGGTCACCACCCTTCTTCTTTGTACTACTGAACATGCTCTTAAATCCGGCGTTGCCATTTTTCTTTTTCAACTTCTTTTGTGAATCTTCTGATGGATGAGGCTCCAGCAAAGGGGGTGTCTCAATGACAACAGTCTTGGCAGTCTTAGCGTTCTCCTTGGTTTCTTCAGCCTGCTCATTGACTGGTGAAGGAGAGGGCGGCAATGGTGCTGCAGAGGCATCCTTCAAAATTGGTGGAGGTCCGGTCTTGGATGAGCTGGGAGATTGCGGCTGAGCAACAGGGGAACTGGGACCTTGTGCCGCTGTGGCAGTAACGGTCGAATCATTGTTCATGGACTCGGTAATGCCACGAGTTCCTAGCTGGCTATTATCGAGATAAGCGGCACGGATTGCATCTTTATCGTAATTCCTGGCCCACTTCATGGCCGAGGAGGCCTCGTTCACGATACCCGGCTGAAGCGTCATGACCGAGTTAGTCTTGGTGGAGAAAGTCTCGTCGTCGAGATTGGCGTTGGATTGGTTAGCCTCCGCTTCCTGCTCACGATGCTTCTGCTGGAGAGCAGCGGCAGCCTGTTGAATGCGCTTGTGCTGGTCAGCGCCAATGCTAACCTTGCTTTGAGGACCCGGGTTATCAGAGCGCTGATAAGTCTCTCCAATGGAGGATGCCTTGCGGGCTGTCGATTTGCTTCGGTTAATCTTTGCCTTGCGTGAACCGAAGCTGAAGAAGTGCTTCTTTTCAACAATATGGGCTCCGGCCTCGGGCTCAGGAGCAGCACCCTTGATCTGTTCCTCAAGAACCAACCATTTTGTTTGGCGGATCACAGTCTCCACCAGAGTGCACCGACCAAATACTGCCTTGCGCGCTGCAGGCTCATCCGCAGATAGACTGGTGATCCAGACCCACCAGAAGGAGTCATCCAGATCCAAAGTGTTGATGCTAGCCAGCTCAGCTGGCTCAAGCGCTGTCTCGCTGTCTATCATATTACGCTTGTGCGACTGGGAACTCTGGCCGCGCTGGTAAGAAACGATTGGAGGTAAAACCTTGTCTGGTGGCAGTAGCATAGGACTGGAGTATTTTGGGTTTCTCTCATCGGAGAAGCCAGAAGACATAAAATCGGCCCAGGACGGAGTTGTGGGACGTCCCAAGTGACCGTTGCGTGATAGAGGCACAGAGCTCAAACCACCCGCAGAGGTAGCCTTCAGAGAGGTGTTGGAATTGATTTTGTCATCCTCTCCATCCGACTCAATGGAAGCACTAAATCCAATATCCTCGAAGCGAGACCAGGATGCATCCTTCAAACCGACAGAGTGCTTTGTAGTTGACACGCTTGACTCATTCGCGGACGAAATACATTTCAAAACTCGCTGACATTCGTCAGTGAGTGCCTGGATGGGGTCTTCATATTCGGCAAATTCTTGTAAGTGCCAATGTTCATCGCGATATTCGAAATTCTTTGCGCGGCGTAGCAAAGCAAAAGGTGTAGGGGATACTGTATCAACAATCATGACAACTTTAGTCGTTGTAACCTGAAGCAGAGTCGGGGTCTCCGGAGGGTACTCGGTTCCCTCCACGAGGGTTTGAAGCGAGAGTGGGAGCGAGGAAATGCCTGTAACACCGCGTGGGACATCGGGCGAAAGCGATCGCAAATAAGCGAAGAACAAGTGGCTTGTGGCATCGGCAGCGCTGTTATCATAAAGTTAGTTATCTAAATTAATGACCAAGAGCAGGGAGTCCCTTACGCTTCCCAATTTCTATATGAGGCCTCAAAGCCATTGCCAGTGTCATGGTGTTCGAACGCCCACCATCCCGCATATCTCGAGAGCTTACGGCCTCCCAGCCCGTTGGATTTGCCATGTGCTGCGATTGCGGCGAGCAGGTCGAAGAAGTCAAAAATAATCTTGCTGCGAGCGTCTGAGTCGACACTGATGGGGATAAAGGTGGAGAAGGCGTCGCGAGCGAGATCGGAGTCTATGTCAATTGTCTCAGTTCACTAAATTCCCCAAAAGTTCAACTCTTGCTGGCACATACCTGATTCGCCAACCTTGAACAACTCATATGCCTCCCAGGTTACGACACCCCCAGGTAATCTGCTCCAGCACCACTTCATCACACTGCACAGAACCTAAATGTGATATTAGCATCATATCGTGTCGCGTTTGTGGAGCCCTACTCACCATAGGCTCATTGAGCCGCAGCTCCTGCATCAGGAAATCTCCATTGACTGGGGAGCCCTTATCGAAAGACTGATTAAAGTAGTTGCGGATGAACGTGCGGGCCGCACTAGGATCGGAACTCGGGCGGAAAGGAAGGAGCAGGAAGGGGGCGTCCAGAGCTAAATTAAGACGAATGATCAGCGATCCGAAGTATGCGCGTGGGTAACACCGCCACATGGTTGAGATAGGAATCTTAACCCACCTCTGCCTTTCAATTCTTGTGCACAACCACGAATCAGATCTTGAACCTCCTCAGGTGCGACCTCTGTTCTCAGCCAGGCATCGGTCCACTTGGGCTTAGCAGGTATCGGATTCGCGTTGGCTGGTTTTGTATGCTTCTTGGTGGAACTGGCGTCTTTACCCCGAAAGACGCGCGAAATGAACGACATTTTTTGGCAGAGTTTGCAGGATGGCGTCGATTCAACCGTGGGATGGGTATCCGAACACGCGCTGAAGCGCACTCGGGTGGTTTTGGGAGGTGGTTGGGTATCAGGCTTCCGTCTATACGTCAACAAATCCATGATTAGCGATGATTGCGCCCTGGGCTAGAGTGCAGGAGACCAACAGATAGATTAAACGACTGGGAAAAAAAAGAAGAGAGAGAGGCGATCAAGATTAAAAGTGAACCAGGCCGGGTGTCCTGCAGCCCGAAACAGACTCAGGGCAAAAAAAAAAAAGATAAGAAAGGGACCCCTGGTCTAGATTGTGGAGTCTGTGCTGACGGAGAGGTCAATTCATAGAGTTGAAGAGTAAAATGACAAAAAGAAGAGAAGATTAGACCAGAAGAAGGAAGGAGGGAACAGAGAGAGGGAGAGAGATAGAAACAGAAAACGTTTGAAGTGAGAAGAAACAAAAAAGCAAAACCTTTCTAAAGTCACGATGTTCAGGGGTAAAAAGTCCGGGTAACTTACACTAAAACCACGACCGCCCACTAGGATCTGGACAATTACTTTGAACCTATGAAATGCTGAAATAGAATAAAAAGCAAAAGAAAAGAGATTGTAATGAGAAAGGAATTGGACCTGTGTATACGAAACTGATCATATAAGCGATACATAGGAATGGGCAGAATGTGGTGGGTGCTTTGGAGAATAAAATGATACCCTATCATCGTCCAATTGACTTTCATCCGATATCGAAGGTTTAGGCTCAAGTCTTTTAAATAATCCATGGATAGAGGGGTTTGTTGAATTATATCAATAGAGTATGGTGGTTACCTATCATTTGAACTGGATTGATCAAGGTGGAGACAACTGTTGTGGATGATCGATAATAATGATAGTTCAGACTTATCCGCCAACCTTAGTAGAGTATTTCACTTTACTAGTCAGAACCTTAACTATGTAAAATTGTTAATGTTAACGTATATGAATATATTAATAGTTAAATGCCCATGAGAATGGAAAATAATGGATGATTCCGGAGTATAGATGAATAGGGGTTGTGTTTCAGGTCTACTTGCGGAGTGCAGGTAGGTAAATATGCAATAGTATTAGAAATGGCAAGTGTAAACCGATAACTCCTTACAGAAATGGAAGATAAGGATGCAGAATGGATGAGTATACTGTGATGTGTCTCTATTATTGAGTATGCATAAATAAGCATCTACTTTGTATGCCAACATAAGAGTGCATAGATCAGCCAATGGTATTATGTAAGTGTATGCAGTTTAATGATCTATAAATAGAAGTAGCCGCCTTAGGCCACAGCTTACTCATCAACACCGTCCCTCTTTTCTCCCTCGTGATTCTATCTTTAGAATCAACCTTTTCTGCATCATCAATCAGCTTCCACTATCGGTTTATCCGCTGATTCATGTTGCCCTATTCTTTGTCACCCTTTGCTTTCCTTTTTTTGTAGGACTTGATTCTTCCATTTTGTCTCTTCTCTCTCTCTCTCTCTCTCTCTCTCTCTACTTCCCCTTCTTGGCTTCTCACCCTGATCCGTCCCTGATCGCGCGACATTCAGAGCAAACGTTCTGTCAAGTTTTTACCCGTACTTATAGGACTCGAGTCTGAGTCCGAGTCCGAGTAATCGGTCTTTCAAGACTATTGCGCTAGATCCACGAAAAAAAAGAATCCCCAAGTTTAGTCGCTCGTTACGTCCGTGACCGTTCAAAATGGGTCGCCGAAAGATTGAAATCAAAGCGATCAAAGATGATCGGAATCGCTCGGTGTAAGTTGAAACTTACCTCATCATCTGGCCAAATACTTAACATGTCTCACCGCGCAGCACATTTTTGAAACGAAAGGGAGGTTTGTTTAAGAAGGCGCATGAATTGGCCGTGTTGTGTTCAGTCGATGTCGCGGTGATTATCTTCGGTCATAATAAAAAGTTATATGAGTATTCTTCCTGTGATATGCATGAGGCTCTTGGTCGCTACCAATATGTTTGTTGCGCCTCTCTGCTGCTGGTCAAGTGGATGCTAATTGATCGCCCGCAGTTTGGCCCCCCTCATGAACATAAAGGCCCAGATGATTTCACTGGAAAGCGCGACGACGACGACGACGAGGATGACATGACCCCGGGACCCGAGGAATTGCAAGCGCAACATTCACAACATTCCCATCCCGCCGTTCCGCCTCATATGCAACAGCCTGGTGGTTTCCAGCACGTTAATCATCCTTCTGCTTCTCCTCCCATTTCAAATGGTATACCGATAACGCGCCATGGTACCCCTCAGCAGAGCCTTTCGCGCCCGTCCTCAAGAAATCATATCCGCCGGGCGAGTTCTAACCTTGGTCCGCATCAACATGCCACTCCGCCGCCGCCTCATATACCCCAGAATGGTTTCGCGTACATGCCAAATCCATCAATGTACAACCCCAATGTTCATCCCATGAATCAGCCGCGCCCAGGACCATACTACGCCCATCCAGGACAAGGACCGCCGCCTCAGGGGATGCATCATCCTCACGGGTTGCCTCCAGGAATGCCAGGTCCACCGCACTTTCAACATCCCAATCAACCCCATCCTCATCAACATGCGCAAACGCAACAGCAACAGCAACAGCAGCAGCAGCAACATCCGCAACAGATGGGAATGCCTCCTGTATCGCATGCTACCGTACAACAGGTCCAACAAGCGTATGCAAATCAGGGCCGGGGCTCAATGCCTCCAACGTTTGTGCCAGAACCTCAACAGCAGGAGCGCCCACCCCCTATTTCACAAAATTCAGATCACTCTTCTGGTCTTTTAAAGGTAGAAACTAGCCAATCGCCTCCGCAGCCCAAGGCTCTGTCAAAGTCGCGTAGTATTTTCACTCCGATCGATGACCGCGGCTCTGTACTAGCCCGTCATTTTGGTGCAGGTGCACCAGTGTACGAATCACCTCGCGGAAAAAATGTCGTGAAGCAGGAAGCAGTGCGTGAAGACTCACCGAGTCGAACAGCGATCACCGCGGTGAAAGAACCTCCCCGCTCTAAATCAACGCCAGACCCGAAACTATCCCGAACTAACAGTGGCCTACCCCCGTCAAAACGACCGCAACTCAAAGTCCAGATTCCTAGTGAAAACTCAGACCATGGTAGCGCGACGGCTGAATCGTCTTCTCGGGACTCTGCTGGAAACAAAACCGCAACACCTGCTAAGGACAGTAACAATCCTACAACTGGCGTGGTTCTGCCACCCCCTTCACCATCTGCCGGTGCGATCTTGAGCGCTGGCGCGCAAGGACCACCAAATCCCTTCGCCCGTCCACAACCACCGACAAATTCGTATGGCAATAATGGCATTTCAAACAGCGGCAGTAACTCTACCAACATCGAGACTCCCATATCTGGGCTCCCAAGCCGATTTGTATCAGATGCTCTCCTTCCATCACCATCTAGTTTCTTCCCCGAGTGGGGTTTTGGCCGGTCCGGCCCAGACTCCAGCTTGCTGCCTAGTCCTCTCACCTTCCCAACACCAGCGGTACAGAGTGGACTGAGTTTTGCGCGCGATGACGAAGATAAAAAGCGCAAAAGCCCAGACAGCGGGGCCCCTGTAGAAGGAGCAAATAAAAAAACAAAGACCTAGGAGAATCTTGAATCCCCCCATGCGCTTTCAATCTTTTTCACGAAATGGCCAGACTTGGCTTATATTCTTGACACTAAATTTTGGATATGCCGGCCGATATCCTTTCCTCTATATCCTGCCCTTTTAACCTTGACTTCTATCTGATTTGCTTCAGTGCAGAATTCCTCGTGCTCTCTATACCCAACCCAGCTCTATACCTTTTCCTTGGTTTCTCTGTTGATTTTGACTTTGATTTCTATATTGATTCTATTATCTCATTCGTTGACGATTGTCTTTATATGATGGAATTTCCACTTGATCTGTCCCTCCGTTTCTCCTTATTTCTTTTTGTCTATGATTTGATTGTATTTTTTTTCTTGGTTTTTCTGGTCTCTGGATATGGTGACGAGTCTTTTGGACGATTAGTACATATCTAAAGGTTACAGACAGCAATGTCAAATTTTATGCCTATTTTGTGATGTTATTCGTAATTCGACGACCTCGGAATTGATGCAGTACAACCCTGGAGCTTATATCGTAAATACCATACATAGGTATGAATGTATAGCTCAATGATGATCATAAGTCGGTATTGGTCTGATTCATGAATGTCAATTCGCACCTTTGCCAGCTCATCTCTCTTGTCCACAAGCTCTATTTCTTAGCATTGATGTAACATTAGAGTTTTATCAACTTCGCCACCTCGTTTCTGATAGCTTGTTTTCCAGCTTTTATTCCCTTTTCCCCGAGATCGCCCAATTCATTTTCATGCTGTGTCCACTACTCTGTTTCACGAGGGAATGTGGGATGCGACATCCTGGATAAAACGCTAGACGCGCCAACGAGGCTCTTTATAATGGGCTCGTCTTGTGTTAGTTCAGAAAAAATGTCTGTCGTGTGTATAAATTAGATAAGCCCGATGTGTTAATGCAAGCTTTGCTGATCTCCGCTCACCTGGCGTCTTAAAAGAAGGCCTAGCAGTAGGTGAACTTTAATTTTTCCTAGCAAGGTAGATAGTTTAGGTTGTAGAGCAAGGCTTTGACATGAACCGTGGAAAAAGGAGTAGTAGGTGAAGGAAGGTCGAGCAGCTTGTTTACATAAGTCATTGAGGTGGGTACTCAGAGTGGAGCCGAAAGTGAGCGGAGCGGGGCGGAGTGGGACTCTGCTTCATGCCAATCCACTTTACTCCATTAATTAGGAAGCTCATCGAGAAAATGATCATATAATGATAGAATATGAAGATTATTATATGATGGATGTGATGTCACTACCTGGCGACTTATATGAGAAAACTAAATGGAAATAGAATAGCGTGAATGCTTCTAGTGTTTTGGGAGGGCAAAGATAGTATTTGTTATGAACAAATTAAATTTGTGGATTCATACCGCACATTATTGTGACATACCCTCATAAAACCTCCATATAATACATTACAGCAGTACAGGTAGTTGACTTGATCCATTTTAGTAGATCCTCGCGGTGGAATATTCAACTCATGCAGCAAGTTTCAACCAAGTCTGAAAGGTTGGCGAGTTAAGTAGCTTCTGAAGCATGAAGCGCCTGTTGGATGATAGGTAGTGTTGAAGTAAGAAAAGAGATATCATATCTAGGTAGCTCTATGTGAGGGAAGGATGAGTTAAATATCCAGGTTGTTCCGTGAACACATGCCAGATGATCTGAGCGTGATCCATAGTCATATTAACCTCATTCTCACTTCCAAAAGTGAAGTAAAGCAAAATTGAAAGTGAAGATAAACTTTGAAAGCGAAAGTACTCAGTTTTTTCCAAGGCATCTAATGTATCTAGATACAAGCAAGCACCAGTCCTGGCTATACCCATAAGTCTATCCAAACAACATTGGAACCCGTTTATAAAGACATCAAACGTCTATAAAAACCTCAGACCTTGACATCCTCAGTCATAGCATATCGACTCCATCTCCGAATAACAGGGCCATATTTATAGAAAACATACGGCACAGGAACCATAACAGCACTGATACATCCCAGAATAGTCAAAGTGTAATGAACACCAACATTCTGATAAAATGGAATGCCAACAATAGCCATGATACCAGCAGCGCAATACCGAGACACAGTCATGAAACCAAGCGCAGAAGCAGCATAGATCTCATAAGAGTCAATAACGTACATGTAAGAGCTGATAAAGATGCAAATAGTTCCGAAGCCAAAACACATCGATGCAACGATGGGCGACCACACTGATATAGAGGCGTAGTCTGTCCAGCCCATCCAGAAGAGACTTATTGGAATGAATGGCGCGCCGATCATGGCAAACAAAAGTCTGATCTCGGGTGCTGTGTGTACGCCGTCGAGGGCGTGGGAGTCAGTTGCCGGGTCGGCGCCTTTGGCTTCCATTGCTGCTTGAGTGAATTTCTTCTTCGTGATGTAGTAGTTTGGTATTATGACTAGTGTGGCTAGGACTATGCCGACGAACATAGCGACCCAGATGATATTTGTCAGACCCTGAGACATGCCATACGTGTCCCTAAAGATGAAGGTGTAGCCGTCGAAAAAAGTGAATAGAACGATGTATAAGATAGTCATGTACAGCGAGATGAGCAAAATGATAGGCTCGTGTATTGTGATCATTATCTGGCGCTTCATCGCGCCGCCAATACGGTGGAACAGGGCGATTTTCTCAGTGTCCATTTCCGAGCGGTATCTTGAGTCACCGGTAATTTTGCGAAATTGTTGACCCTTCCATTTTAGGAGGAGCGGCGAGTATGTCTCTGGTTGGAATAGGAGTAGTAAGATGAGAACTGCGCCGGATACGATGAGGATGAGCCAGGACGTCCAGCGCCAGGACAGACCACCAGTTTGGCCAATGTAACTTGCGACGACTGGACCTAGCACAGGGCCACCGAATGAGATGACGGAATACATTGGGAAGTAGAGCGTTTTCTCGAGTGGATTCCATAGATCGGCTATTGTGCCTCCGGCACATGTTAGTGGCGGGCAGCCGAAGACGCCAGTCAAGAAGCGGAATGCTAGTTGGGCACCGATGTTTGGTGCCAGTGCTGTGGCCATGACAAATATCATAAATAGAGACAGGGAGCCAACGTACACGAAGTTGCGGCCAAGGATCTCAGACAACGGCCCACTGACGAGTGAGCCAGCTGCGAAGCCGAGCAGGTAGAGCCCTGTAGAAAGTCATTAGTTCCATGGAAATAAAGCGGCTTCAGGTGAGATTACCAGTCACTAAGGCTCCTACCACATTGCTGACGTGGTAGGCCTCTACAGTCTGAGCTGAAACGCCTGAGTTGATAGAAGAAGCAGCACCAACAACCCATCCCAAAAGCGAAACGTTTATGGTAGCCATAAGTCTTTTAGAGTAGCTGTAGTTCTTAGGCATCTGAGGATCATACGCGTCGTCCCAATCAACGAGAATAAGGCCATCAGGCTGATCTGATAAATCAATCTCCTTTTTAGCCGCAGACTCACCCGGCTGGTCGTGAGAGTTAGTCGTAGTTAGAGCTTCCGAGTCGAATTTCTGTTCTGTTGTCGGAGATCCAACTTCGGTTTCTTCCGATCTGCCCACTGGACTCTGGCGTCCATCTAGAGTGGGTGATGGGCCATACTGCCTGGAATTTGATGTTGATACTAGCCGTTTTCGAGCGACATTTCCAAATTGACGATATTGCAGATAAGACTGCATGATGGATGTCGGAAATTAAGATTAGAAGTGCGGTTTTGAACCCTTCCTGACTTATTTTCTCATTATTTAACCATCAATCCGTGTATAGCATGTATGTGCACAGGTATGTGCATAGGGTAGTTAAAGGTTGAAGTGAAAAAGAAATAATGGTCTATTACGAGTCATTGAAGATCTTTCTCCACTTTGCTGAGAAATCAAGCATCTACTAACCCAATAACTAGTTCACTATCGGCTGACTTATTGACCCTCGCTTAGGCATAACCCTTGTATCAAACTACGTTGTTTCTATCAAAAGTACGGTGTAGCCGGGTCCTTACATACATTACATAAATTACGCTTTGTTACTCCGTACAGGCCCTCGATGAGACGAGAGCCAAATGGAAAGGATTACCCAAATGGAAAATTATTTCTCGTTCCGGCTTAATTTAACCACCAATGATAGTGAATACGTGATTTTTATGTAAGAAATAAATACAACTGAATAACTAATGTAGTGGGGAGCCCTATACAGTATGAAGGAGAAAGCGGTCTGCGACGGCTGAACCATCTGGTACCATTTATCTAGAAGTTGTGATAGTTACAGATTGAACACCTTTACACACCTCTTCACTTTTTGACTCCCTACCCTCACTGAGCTTTTCTTTGCGGTTGTGGTTGGTTTTTCCTAGCTGAATCGACCTGCACGTTCTGACCGTGCTGCCCCCATTTCACTAACTAGTTAATCCCGTAAGTATTTACGTCATAGACGTGTTTCCTTATCACCATGCCACTATTCAGAAGTGTAAGATCTTACCAGCTAGCCAATATTGACCAAGCTACGCTTAAGTTTAATATTTTACTTTATCCCATTCTCTTAAAGTTCTCCAACCTATAGACTAAGTAGTATCATGAGCCGCTTGAGATTAGCGGGCTTAAATCATATCGTTATAGTTTTGAGGCGAAATATTTGGTTCTTGGCTATCTGGATTGCTAATGGATGTTAGCGACAAAAATCTCGCGCTGACAGAGAGAGTATCCATCTTTTCCCGGAGTAGCTATTGCGTCACTAAGACTTAATCCCTACAGCTAGGCCGCTTATTACCGTGCTTATTAGGCTGTAGTCAATGTTGGTATATTTTTTGCTTTACTCGGAATGCAAATGACCAGTATGCCGATTTAAACGTACGCCATAGAGGCTTAACCAGGGCGGATGAGCAGCGGCGGCTGTTTTACAGTTTATACCCAGTCTGACTGCACTACTATTCCCTCTCTTTGCTCACACGATTTCTGATGTGCTGGGCTATGGATGGAGGACCAGTAATATTGCGTTTATTGCTTTGTTCATGGCATTTCAGCTCCTTTGGTCCTGATATACTAGGATGCCAAGCTTATAGCATGAGAGCAAGTAATGGGCTAAATGACCAATAATCTTCTGGTATTGTTGACTAAGGAAAACAAGTTCGGAGGAACAAGCGTATGGTGAAAGTCGATTATATTGTGCTCCCCTTCTCATCATGAAAAGCTTATCTAACATCTGAGTCGACTTCCTGGTTCTGTATAGTTTCGGCTTGAGGTTATTTATTTTGAGGAGTGAAGGTGATATATATATATTAGATACTAAAAATAGTGGATATCAAATTACATGTAAGAATATGCAAAGAATAGAAGAGTTTCTTTAAGCGTAGTGATATCAACCTTAAACGTCAAGATTGGGAGTTCCCTCGGTCTTGCGTTCAGAGTCCAGTCGCTCCTGGCGGGCACGTTCTTGCTCAGCAAGACCCGTCTTTTGAACGGTGTGAGTTGTGGTCAATTCGCGGGGTCGAATGAATAGAGAGAAAATGAAACCAACAGCTGCCATGCATGTGTAGAAGATCCACATGCGGTCCAAGGATTTAGTGAAGGCATCTAGAACAACCGTACGCTGAGAATGGGTAAGGCCTTGGATAAGACTCTTGGAAGAGCCAGCAAAGGATGAAGAGATCTCGGCGGTAAGTTTGGGGCCGATGGCAGCTGTGAGAGTGGCGGATTGTTGGCTCATTACGTTTTGGTATATGACTGTGCCGAGGACAACGGACATGGACATAGACAGCTGGCGGACAAATCCAAATATTGCCGTCGCGGTAGCCATATCGGCAGGCCGGATGTTGGCTTGGAAGGCTACCAGAGGAGACTGGAAGTTGGGGCCAATACCGGCACCGGCGATGAGCTGGTAAATGATGATACGGGGCCATGAGGCATAAGGCTTCAGATCGATGAACAGCCCCCAGCCAAGAGTCAACACGGCCATTCCGACGATAATAAGCTCGCGGTACCGACCAGTCTTCTTGATGATGACACCAGTAGCGGCAGAACCGACTGAAAGGGCTATCACAAGTGGCAAGACATATACACCACTCATGATCGGGGATGCGAGAAGGACGGTTTGGAAGTAAAGTGGGAGATAGTAGGTTCCGGAGATGAAGACGAATCCGTGGCAGTAGCAGATCAAAAGGATCAACTTGTTGTACCATGAGTCGAAGAGACGCGGCGGAATAACTGGGTACTTGGCAAACTTCCATTCCACCAACATGGCTATGACCCAGGTCACCACGCCAAAAATGATGAGGCAGATGACAGTCGCCGAAGCCCAAGGGTAGCTACTACCTCCGAACTCCAGTCCGAAGAGGAACATGAGAGTGCCGCCAACGATGAGGAAGGTACCTGTCCAGTCTATGCTGCGCAGGCCCTCTAGAAAAGGAGTCTTAGGCGACTCAATGTGCAAGAAAAAGGTCAAGATGACAAGAGAGACACCGCCGATAGGCACTATACAGAAGTGTTAGTTGAATTATGACAAACAGGAGAAGGCTATACGAACAGTTAATCCAGAAACACCATCTCCAGGTAGCGTCTGTTGTGAAAGCACCACCGATTATAGGACCTAAAGCTCCAGCAACGGCCCAAACGGCTCCAAAGATGCCGTAATACATAGGACGATCTCTCAAGCTGAACAAGTCAGATACACTGATATTGGCAAGAATAACAATTCCACCGCCACCAGAACCTTGAACTGCACGACCAGCAAGAATCATTGCCATGTTCTTGGCCAGAGCACAAATCAGACTACCGACGAGGAAGACCACATTAGCCAACAGGATAATGTACTTTCTTCCCCAGATGTCACTGATTTTTCCCCACAGAGGAATGCAAGCTGCATTTGCTAAAAGATAAGAAGAAGCGATCCATGAGTAACCACCCTCAGAAGCATTAAAGTCTGTTGCGATAGTGGGCAGCGCAGTCGAAACGATAGTCATATCCAAAGCTGCCAAGAACAAAGCCATCTAAAAACGAAAATCAGCACTCTGCTTGCGAAATCAAGAGGTAGTTAGTACTTACACAAAGAGCCAGAATGACCACAACAATCTTTTTGTTCCCCATCTTTGCGGCCTGGGATGGAGTACGATCTAGTTCGGGAACAGCCGATTTTTCCTCAATCGTTTGAACCTTTTCGCCAAGGGGGACATCGAGATCCTGCTTTTGCGTCTTTTGGCGTTCGATCTCGTTCTCATGTTCAACATCGAAAGATTTATGTGATGCGCCATCCTGGGAGACGGCAGTAACGCCGCTGGCATCACTAGCTGTACCGTGGTGCTTCATATCACTAGTCATTTCGTTCGCCATGAAGACTAACAGATCACCTGGAGCAGTCCAGGGAAGAGATCTGAGAAGTAATTTGTATTCAGCGGGGAAGTTGTGCAGAAAAGTCTGCAGGAAATTCGACAGCAATTGCCGAGGCCAAGCTTGTTTGGTCCGTAACAGCTGAATCAAAACGTCAAGGTGATATCCTATTACAGTAAATGGCAAGTATTGATGAGATATTTCTCGGACATGACTGATACTTATATCGTACCTTGAAAATGAAAACTTAAACTCGTCACCCTTAAATAGTTCCTGCGGAAATTAGGAAAACCGAAAGACCGAGTTCCGGTAGCGTCGCCCGATATAGTAAGTCCTTTTCGGATACTAACCCAATCGAAATTTATATCCATCGGGAAACACTCTTTTTTATGAATCCGATAGTAATTGAGGGCTACGTGGCTAGTTAACTCTAGGATGATCTTCTTTTTTACTATATTCAGTGTTGTTCGGCTTCAAAATGACAGTCATATTTACGTAACACCCGTATCTAACTAGTTGGCTATTTGAACGAAGTACAATTAATAAGCCTAATCACATAAGACTAGAAGATTCCTTGAACCCTGACGGTGATATGCTGCTCGGCTGCACTAACTATACAGTAAATAACTAGTCCTTTAATAGTTACTACTCCGGGTAACATGGCGCCATTATGCCAGATGTTGTACCTGAGCTAGAACAGCTTATGTGTACTAGTTGCGGAAGGATCAGTCCGAGGAACTTAAAAGATAGGCCACGTGAAGCCAAAGAATGTATTTAATATAATTTATGAGAGCAAATAATAGGAGAAAGACGGGGTATAAGTTGGAAATTGCCGGTGGCACGTATCAATCAATCAATCCTGGAGCAGAATAAATTCTAGAGAAGAGTTGTCAGTTCGAAGTTCAAATCAAATCTCATGTAAAGCCTACCAGTCAGGAACTCTTCAAAGCTAACGGTAATGTAGCCGTCGCGATCATCGTCGTAACGCTTGAACACATCCGTCATGCGCTTCAGGCTGATACACGCCTGGACAAAGAGATCGAA
Source organism: Penicillium taxi (assembly GCF_028828555.1). NCBI lineage: Eukaryota > Fungi > Ascomycota > Eurotiomycetes > Eurotiales > Aspergillaceae > Penicillium > Penicillium taxi. Next base: position 836,904 of record NW_026643208.1, read on the forward strand.
GCTCATGCCATTCTGTGGAGTGCTTTTCTGCGGCAAATTCCGTTGACGAGTCTTGCTCTCGAATGTCTTGAAAATGATCGAGATGAATTTCGGACTGAGGCGGTACCCAAAGGCAACCAGCGCATTTTCGAATTCATGCAGACTAATGCGACCACTGCGGTCTTCATCGAACCGATCAAACAGTTCGCGCCATGCTGCCAGATAACGCCACAAGGACACGAATTCGTCGAAGTTGATAGTGCCGTTGCCATTCCGGTCGAACATGCGGACCATCACTTTCACCGTACGCGGGTGGAAGGAGGTGTAGTCTCCATTCACAAGGGCGGATCCCAGTTCCATTTCAGTCAGCGAGCCAGAATGAGACAGGTTGGCTGCGCGGAAGAGAGGAAACAGTTGCTGCGGGTCATCACTGGGAGCAGACAATGGCGGCGGGACGGGGGACTGCGGGTGAGGCGCCGGGGGCCGATTGCGGGAAGGTTGAGATGGCGGGGGACCAAAGCCATAGTTCTGAGGAGGCGGAGAGGGGTGCAATGGATGCGGACGGTTATGATTGTGACTTGATAAGGGGCGAGCGTTATGGTTCTGGGATTGCGGAGCATGGTGCGGGGCATTCGAAGGGTGTGAGTTATGCGGAGACCCCGATACAGAGATGCGCTGGGGATGGGGGTGAGGAGAAATATGGGAGCTTGATGTTGGACGTCCAGGAAGAGGTTTGTGGGATGGATTGTGGTTGCCCGACATCTGCATCGATCCGAGCATCTGCGCGACCTGGCGGCTCGATTTTAGCGGGGTTCAAATGGGAATGCGCGATTGGCGACGCGATTGATTTACCTGTTCTGGCTCGGCGTGTCTGTAATTCAATTAGAAACTGACAGTAGTTAGATATGACGAGATCTGCGACTTACGCTGGCAGCGCATCAGGATTATAACCGCTGTTGTAAGCCATGGTCACGGAGCTCTGCCGGAGGCAGTGAAGACGGTAGGTTGAAGTAGGGGATGCGTCCTAAGGGGCTCTTGAAGAAGAAGATGTGTAGGAAGAGAGAGGACAGACTATATAAGATATGAGAGGATGGCGAGAGTTGTTTGATTGAAGCGTAGTCGTGGGGGGCGTTTATGAATTTCTCCTTGTGAGGAGGCTTAGAGTCTCCTCCCGTGTAATGGATTTCTTGGCACAAAACTCAGCCCTACTAATGTGATGTCTACTTGGTAGTTATTCAATGATCCTTGTGAGTCATTAAAATTAACTAATTTGCTAGCTTTACTACGGTAAACTAACAGTAACTGGCGGGGTATTGATTTACTATAAAAGTGGAAAAAATGCTTGCTGCCTAGTACTAGTTGACTATCGTGAGGCTCCACCAATACGAAATACGCGAAGATCAACAACGCTAATTCTCACAGTAAAGCCTCGGGAATTATGTGACGTATTTCTGGGGCTTGTTCTTCTAGCAATGCCAATATCTCATCCAAGGCTTTGGTCTGGAACTGTTTGCTGTCAGCATTGGTCAATGCCATGGTTTCACTAGACACGATCAGTAAGTCTGTATAGAGAAGAATCTACGGAGTCATACTCAAGGTAACCATCACTTCGCCAGCATTTGCCCTGTGACTCAACTCCTTGCATCGTTGCGCTCACCAAGGACCGACTACCTTGTTCGGTCGTGCGCGCAAATAGTTTATACGCTATCCATGCGAGCAAGCGTTCATAGAATCTGTTATACTGACGTCCAAGGAATGACTGGCAGAGCCCTGGGCTGATGGTGTTGACAATGACTGGTAGTGTACCGTCGTCATTGCGAATGAGACTGGCAATATTCTTGATGACATATTCCAGAAGCAGTTTGGAGATACCGTATTGCTTCGCACCCCTGAATCTGTCTGGAGAGTTTAGATGTTCCAACAAGGAACCATCCGTCTGGATACTTTCCGCCTTGACACGAACAAACTGCTGGCTAGACACAACACTTAGGTGAGTTGGATCCGATGGCGAAGAAGATTCTTTCAGCTTCGGAAGAAGCAGCAGAGCGAGAAGTGATGTCGACAATGCATTGACCTGGATGTCCTCCTCCCACCCATCAGGAGAAACGGTATATTCTCGATTCCAAAGGCCGGCATTAAGCAGAGCAATGTCCAAACTCTTCAGCTCACTATTTACACGACCAGCAAAGGTCTTCACACTTTGGAAGCTGTTCATCTCCAGCTCCCATACTTGCACAACACCGGGTCGATTCGTGCATTTCTCAAGTTTGTCTTTGGTCCGATGGCCCCGCTCTAGGTTGCGACTGCCAATTACCAGTGATGAAACCCCTAGGTCGAGAAATTTTATCGCAGCCTCATAACCTAAACCTGAAGTTGCACCTGTCAACACGACTGTTTTACCAACAAATGAGGTGCCAATAGGATCTGTGGGTGGAGTGTATTGCATTCTGAGAAGTCGAAGTAGACCTGCCATTGTGAGGGTATCGTAGATTCTGAGAATCTAGATATTAGAATTTCTAGTCCTGGGAGATAGCTCAATCAGCAGCTTGACATGTCGGATCAGAGATGATGACTAATAGATATCCATCTCTTTGGCCAATCAAAGTGTAAGCTGCACATTCTTCACCTTGACATTTTCCTTCGAACATCCATGATAAGTTCCTGTGACATCCATGGATGTTCGAAGGAAAAGGTCAAGGGTAAAATAGCTATCAAGGCATCAAGTAATCAATGATCAATGAAGTATTAGATTGGTGGGTGAATGTTGCTCTCTAAACTCCGGATAAACTTCTATGGACTTTGTATTTACTCGGTATTCACTAGGTATCATACTGTATCAGTCTACACTATCATGATTTGTGAACTGACTGGCATCAATGCACCGTTATCAATGCACTTTTATCAAAATTAATAATCAGTTTCGATCTCCCTTACAAATCAATCTACAAATTTTGATCAAATATCTCATCTCGCGTTATAATGGCGAACCAGAACAAACACTGCAAACAGAACATCCGAACCCGTGTCCTGTCGGGTAGTATAAATCGAAACAAAGTGAGATCTAGATCTCGGTGCAATTCGGTCCTCTTTTTTTGAGCATCTCTCTGAACCACTGATCTCATTTCGCAGGGTTCCCCACCAAAATATTCCAGATTTAACTCCTTGGCTCACGACTGCCCAGGTACTTAGGTACGTTGACTGCTAGCATGGCTGCCGTACTGCAAGGCCACCAGGTGCATCCTGAGGGTCGAACTTGGAAAAGTCACTTCCCCAATGGAGATCTCTGGGTATTTGGGTATGGGTAAGTGAACGAGTCACCTCGTATCTATCATCCCTCTGCAGCGGAAAAGCTGATTTATACCAAAAAGGAGTTTGATTTGGAAACCTCCACCACACTACGGTACGTCGGGAAAAAGGAAAACTGCAAATCTGAATCAATAGACTAGATTTGGGCACTCTTCCAGGATGATGGGTCTCTAACAAACATTCCCAATCCCCAGATCAGCGGGTACCAGGATACATTAGTGGCTACGTACGACGATTTTGGCAGGTATGCAAATGCAAACGCTGATCGTCTCTCTTTGGCTTGCATATTTCGAGTTCTAGAGCGTTCGAAAAACTAATTTGAACCGCTGCGCTTTCTCTTTTAGGCTAGGTATGTGGTCCGTTTGTGTGGACGTCGTGGGATGGACTGAGGCATCATATTTCTTTCCTGATTGCAGCATGAATGAGTGAACGCAAAAAAAAAAAAAAGAGGAAACAGCTAACCTCACCATAGTACTGATCACCGAGGTACACCCGAGCGCCCAGGGCGGGTAGTGACAGTTATCGAACGCAAATTCTGGGAAACGCTAGACGATCCGGTATGTGTCTCATTTGCCGATGCATGGGGCTGAAAGTGGAAGAAAAAAAGAATTCTAAAAAGCAAGAAAACTTTACTTGTCACATTTCCTACTCCTTGCAGTCTCAGCCTCGATATATCCCAAGCAAATGACCTTAACACATTCACTAACGACTATCTGAAACACAGCTTGCTCTTGGATCCGAGACAGAGGCAGCATCTACAGTTTGGGGTGCAGCGTATCACATTCCTGCCTCACATGCCGAGGAAGTCCATGATTATCTGGATGAACGTGAGATTGACGGTTACAGCGCTCACTACACTCCCTTCCATCCTGTGTCAAATGCGATATCTACACCTACATCTCGCGGGGAGAATGGGCCGACTCCGATCATTTGTATGGTTTATATTGGCCAGCCGTCTAACCCGCAATTTTTGCGTGATCCAGCCCGTCGGGATCCCCAGGATGTGGCTCAGGTAATCAGTGCTGGACATGGTCTGAGCGGGAAGAATGCAGAGTATTTGTTCATGTTGGAACAGGCACTTGAGGGCATTGGGCTTGGAACGGCTGATATTCACGTCACTGATTTGGTGCGTCGGGTGAAAGCCATTGAGACTGGTGACCAGGTGGAGGCTGAGGAATACAAGGCGGAGCTGGAGATCAAGAAATCTTTAGCTTCTACTCACGATGAGTTAGATGGGAACAGGAACACAATTGAATGAGTCCATAGCTATCGTTGACTTTTGATTGAACTGAAGAGACAATAGATTATGGAAGTAAATCTTAGCAAGATCGAAGAACTCCAGTCAAGCTCTGGAATCACAAGACTCTAACTTGGAAACATTTTCAAAACCCAAGTGTTATCCGTTTGGGCACAAAACTTCATGTCTTCTCATAGTAGATTTCATCTACTTCAAAATCTTCAGAGGTCCGTTTAAGGGACGACATAACGAAAGAAAAGCAGACAAATAAACCAAGAAAGCCGCTCCTTCCAATCCTCATACACCGATATCGTCCATACTTACTAAAATGATTGATCAAGAGTGGTAATTTGACTCGAAATGCGATATCGACGGGAGAGGGTATTCGACTAGGGCCTTAATTGCCTTCAGGGTAATTACCCTGACCCTGATTGTTACGCCAGCCTTCCAACTCCAAGTAAGCCAAAAAAATCAAACTGAGTCATGGGAACGTAGATACGAGAAACTGAAGGAAACTCACCGCCACCACCGCCGTATCCGGCATTAGCACCACCACCTATTGATTTGTTAGTCGGTCATTTCAACATATGTAAGATGACAAAAAAGCGCTCACCGTAACCTCCGCCGTAAGCTGGAGGAGCACCAGAACCATAACCACCTTGAGTTCCAGCATTAGGGTATGAATTGTAGCCAGCATCGCGGTTGTAGCCGCCACCATTACCACCGGGGTATCCGCCCTGGTAGCCACCGTTGCTCTGGGCCTGGTAGCCAGGCTGCTGGTTGTAGCCGCCTCGGCCTTGGAAGCCGTTCTCGCGTTGAGGACGGTCATAGGCGCGGTCAACGCGAATAACCCGGCCATCGAATCTTGTACAGTCAGCATCAAGCGCGGGGAAGATGTAGTTATTGTAGGTGGGGATGTCTAGTTTATGCTCACTCTTGGTTATTCATCGCGCTCATGGCAGCGTCAGCCTCAGCATCTGTGGCGAAGCGAACAAATCCAAATCCACGACTGCGCAGAGTCGAGCGATCTTTGACAACAATCTAGAATTCAGGTCAGTTGAGAGACTTGAGGTGATTAAACTGGTCAAATCCAAGACCCACAGCCTCTTGGATTTCGCCGAACTGCTGGAATCCTTCACGCAAAGTGTCATCGGTAGTGTGCCATGAGAGGCCGCTGGGGTTGATGACTGTCAGTATTTTCGCTATTCAGAGACTGCAAATGCCGATCGATGAAAACACCATCGAGTGAGATTATGAGAAAGAGATGGAACGCACTGTACAAAGAGCTTGGACATGATGAGATGAATCAGCTAGTGCAGAGTCAATGATAAAAGGATATTTAGTCCTCTGATGATTAAAACTGGATGGGAGCGATACACACGAAAATCGCAAGAGATGTGGAGGAGAGCGATGGTGAGAATCGCGACAAGTGGCAGGGGAGATCCTAGTGGTTGCGAAACGAGTCAGCAGTCAAACGCGTGTAACAATCACACTGCCTTAGGGCTTCCAAGTCCTTGGGATTCTTTGGGATTCGGGGTCGGACTAGCACCAATGGTAGTGCTTAGAGGTAGATTAGCTGATTACCTTGTGATATTATAGTATCAAACCAGCACTATTAGAGAAGAGGGAGTAATAAAAAGGTGGGGTCTAAATCCGAATCTAAAATAGATACAAAAGGCGTTTACAAGAAAAGAGAGTCCCACCAGCCTAAACCTTGAATTGATTTGATTTTCTGTTCAATCAGATGTCACCCGAGGCTGAATCTAGAATGGCCCCGTGTATCGGCTGATGCCCCTCACTTTAATAAGAGCATATTTATCATAGTTCATGAAATAGATCTTTTCTGGATTCTTTCAAACCTAATATCTAATATGATGCAGCAAATAGCAAGTTGGTTAGAGCTTCCTCTAGGGCTGTCCGTGGTATCTCGGTAATATTCGATGTATTGTGTACCTCGGCTAGACCCTAGAACAGGGAGAACTAGAAGCTTTGGGTTCTCACATATTTCAATCCCGTCAGACGGAGTATCCCGACCGCACTGATCCATTCAGCCATAGACTCGATACAAGAGGGGTTATACCTTGGAAGACCCACATGCCGCATGGCCGTGCATCGGCACTTCAGAGTCCAGAGCTAGATCATTGAGATGTATCAGGGATAAGATAATAGCCTTTGATAAGAGATCGGAAGAAAGTACCAAATCCTTATCAGTTTGGGTTAAATATCGGTGGTTGAGCCTCAATTGTGATCCATGGATGGTGGTGAGGTTATACTCCTATACTTCTTTAAAGTTCAGGGTAATAAGGTTGTTCGTACCTTCCGCTGTCATTTGTACCCGCTTTTTCCCCGTGACCTCGAACTTCCCTTCTGTAATAATGTCACTTTTCAGCCATGGAGACCACAGAACGAGGTCCAATATTGCAGTGGCTTGCAAGAGTTCCAGAAACTAGCTCTTTGTACAATCCAAATTGTATATTGTCCGCCACTGTAATTGTCAGCCTGTCACTGATGCCCGATACAGATAATCTGAGAGCGCCGTACTCGTTCAAGCTCCCAGATGCATTAGAAATATCCGATACTCTTCCAGATATCAATGAGAGCAGAAAATTCCAGCACAAGGAGGCTGTGATGGGTCAATCTCCAGAGCAAAGCCTGAAGCGCACGGTCGACAATCAGTATGAGAGAAAGCCACGACACAAGATAAAGGACAATCGTTATGAGTACAAGAGGCCTAAAATGGAGAAACAGAACTCGCACAATCAAAAGGCCAAGAAAAAAAGAGCTCGCCAAGGGCGAAAACACACTATGAATGATAGCTTTCATGCATCTAATGTTCCTCGGAGCAGACTGACGGTAATACTCACTACTCAACTCCTCATTTTTGATTCCTATACTAATAAAACGAGCAGCTACTATCCAATGCAAACCAGGGAATCTTCAAGAAGGGTAAAGCCTCCTCACCGGTCAACCCTCGTGACAAGAATATCAGCCCGTTGGAGAACAGCCGTCTTTCGAAAAATCCCAATTTTGCATTCTCAGAGAAAGGATTTATGTTGCGAAAGAGATTGAAGTCCGCGGGCAGCGCTTCGACTCCTGGTAAAAAGATGACAGATCAGCAGAGGAAAAATATGCGACATCAAAACTTGCTCATCTATAGCAAGCTTGCTGAAACAAATGAAGCTGCTCCGACATCAAACCACAAGACAGCTAGTTCTGCAGTCATTATCTTGAGGAGTAACAAACATCCACCGTCTTCAAGCCATACTCCGAGTAAGAACACTCAGATGAAGAAGCAAGATGAACATAGCACAGGCATAAATCTAGACCTAGGTTTTCATCACTCGCTGGCTGCTAATCCTCACTTCTGGCCTGATACCGAGCCTGATGAGACCGATCTGGACTGTGCAATAGAAGTTCTTTTGTTGAATCTTCTCCATGTGGGATTATCACGGCAAGGATCTTGTCAACGTCCGATTGAAAATTTGAAGAATTACTGTAACCTCCAAGACTTAAAAGGTCTTTTGAAAGACCGGAGAACATATTGGGGAAAGAGCAACGATGAAGCCCACCAAAACATGACATCTCCCTCACAGATCAGCTGTCCTCAGGAGTCAGTATCTATACCAGTTGGATCTTTCAAATATCCCAGGGAGGAGAAGTTAGTGCCCTGTCCTATTCGTGGAGCAGCACCTCCACATGATAGGACACTCAGACAGTCTCTGTCAGTTAAAACAAATAGCACGTTTGGGCAAGACTTGTGCATGGAGCAGCAGCTAGTCGAAGAGTTGAGCGTGAGAAATTTCAACCTGAAACACGAAAGCTGCCTTGAAACATTGGATGAAAGGTTTCGGGCAATTGTCAACTCGGAAGATCAAGGATACGAGCCTACTCAGCAGAATTGCGAGTTACACAGTCTGCAGCCATCTTGGCTGTGTTCAGAAGGCCAATGTAAGTCTGTATCGATATGTGAGCCACTTGATCATGCATCTGTTGATGGACACTTGCATGGACAGAATGCATATGAGAAGCCATGGCATCCAGGAATTGACATCCGGTATGGTCTAGATGCACAAGATCTATACGGATATATGAGTGAAGACCCAATTAGGCAAGAGGAACAAACTGGTTCATTTGGTAATTCTTCTACCTTCAACCCATTGGGGAGATCCTGGGGTCTGACAACGAAGAATGATGTGGGTGAAGCAACCCTTCCGCCTGGTTTCTGGCGACAGAATAGGCTGTATTGATATGTTCTGTCTATTACCTTCAAAATTCTGTCCAATGAGCTCTGTAAACTTATGACTCGCCCTTGTTTTTAGTTAGAACATGACAATTACGAACTTGACAGCATGCAACCCATTTTCATCGATTACGATCCAGCCTTGGAGAACTAGATTGGTTTTAGCGGTAAAACATGTATGATCATATTAGCGCAGTAGTATGCATAAGCTCGTACCTTTTGTCTTATTTGTTTTTTCTTTTATTCTTTTTCTGAATTTCTATACTCGCCCTTAGCGCCCACAGTGCTTGAATGGATCGATAAGTGGGGCATGATCCACTTGGCACCTGCCTGATTCACTAAGATACATCTAATAGTCAATACCCATTTAAGTGCCACTTGCCCTACGATTTTTATCTTTTCTGAGTTCTAAGCTTTTTCAAATTCCAAATCACTTGAATTAATTTCTTATTCTATTGTTGCAATGATACCCATTTCACCCAAACCGACCATCCTTCTTATAGCCGGAGGTTGGAGCAGAGCCCGAACCTATGAGCCTGTGGCGGCTATTCTACGAAATCAAGGTTATGACGCCAGAACTATAACATTGCCGTCTGCTGGGGGACCTCCATCCAGCACTGCAATTGACGACGTGAATTACATCCAACAAAACTATCTGAATGACCTTATCGACGAGGGCAAGGAGGTTGTTATAGCCATGCACTCGTATAGTGGACTCCCTGGTACACAGTGTGTCCAGGGCTTCTCACGTAAAGAGCTCGCATCTGAGGACAAGAAGGGTGGTGTTGTGGGTCTAGTGTATATCACGGCCTACCTTCTTGCAGCGGGTGAAACCGTTGAATCAAGTTTGCCGGGTGGATTGGAGTCCCACATGAGGATAGATGTAAGAGTCTGAAAGATAGAAAAACAATTATCTCAGAACAACACGACTTTCAGATCGGACTAACGCCTGATGATTTTGGCAGGGCGATGTGGTGCACCTGAAGGATGAGCAGAAAGCAAAGTTCTTCAATAGCATCAGCGAGGAATATTCCCGGAGGTATGCTGACGCTCTGACTTATCATACCATTGCTAGCCTCAAGACGCCCCTCACCTACGAGGCCTATCGTGATGTGCCGTCCACATACTTGTTTTGCGATAATGACGAGTGTCTTCCTGTTGACACGCAACGCGCTATGGCTGCTCTGCCTGGGAGAGGCTTTACCCGGATGTATAGATGTTCGGCTGGGCATTTCCCTATGCTAAGTATGCCGGAAGGAGTGGCATTTGTGATCCATGACAGCATCATGAAGAACATTATGGAGTTCTCGAATGCTACCTCTTCGTATCCCTTTCTCGGAAACCTTGAGTTGGAGGATGGTGTACAGGGTACGACTATTCCACAGCCGCTCGACATTGAACATGCTAGATGTCGAGCTGGGCATATCGATCCGGGATTGCGCTGGCTGCTTTACTAGGCGTGCAATGTAGGGTGCGTGCGTGGGTTGGGGTTTGATTATTGTCATCGTAGCAAAATAATCATGAGTGGATAGAGTATCGCAAGTTTCATTACAACGACATACTGGTACGGAAAAAAGAGCAAATGTTAACGACGATGGGAATCGCTCCTTGGACCTTGTGAAAGTTGAAAACATTGGAAAGGAAGAAGCGAAAATACCGCTCGAGGACTTGGATGTTTCTTTGAACCAGATTGAGTTGTAGAATTTTCAACTGGATATCCCTGTATCTGTTCTCAGGATCCTCGACACTTTTAAACTCCTGGTGCGATGCATTGACACCAACAATATCGACGAAGTTTTCCAGACGTCCCCCATCCTGCCGAAGCATGTTTGTTACTTTTCATGAAGTAAATGAATTGTTGAGTATAATCTAGAAAGTAGGGAGTCACAAAACAGCAGCCAAATTGATTCCAACTATGGCAAGCTATTTTATAACCACAGTAAAGCTTTTTTTTTTTTTTTTTTTGATTTACTTGACGCGTTGTTAGACGGCAGCCAATATAAAGCAAGTTAAAATTATTTTTTTGTTCACTGGGAAAACGCCTAGGGCCATTTCCAACGACGATAATGCAGTATCTAGTGTCGGATTGAGGAGAAGAGGGTGGTATATTGAGAATCCGTTATTGCACGTTGTGTGACGGCGAAATGGGGATTAAAGCTTGGAGAAAAGAGATATCGCAGGGAGTTTTGCCGGATTTAAAGAGTTGCAAAAGCTTCAACAGCACCAGCTCCTTTGAAGAGGGCAGGGTTCTTTATAGATATCTCGACTGGATACTTCCATTGCATAAGTCTGGTCCAACCTAAAGCAATAAAGCTGTTAGCTGGAGGTTTATTTGAGATATTCAATTGTATAACGTACTCCAGTATGCACATTTCCGGCCTAGATATTTCCCAATGAATGGTACCAAAACCATGGTCAGAAGTAGCTCCAATTGCTCGATGCTTTCCCGCCATTCCGCCTCCGCATCGGAGTATTCGTCATCGGACAAGGTCTCAAGGTCGGAGGCTGTGGTAGATTCTGAAGGCAGAGAGGCGATCTCATCTTCAGAGTCTGAGTGATAGGAGTTATGAGCTGATGGGACCATGTATGCTGACATGGAGAACGAGGGATTGGACTCGGGCGGAGAAGGGGTAGCCATGATGGGAGATATATTTTGGAAAAGTAGAACGGAAGCACTAGATTAGTACCAGTAAAGCAGTATCCAGCCTGCTGCTTTGGAAATTATCAAAGCATTAGCTCTTTCTTGAGCTTTTAGTTCACCAAAGGCAATGGTGTTGATTGCTCCTCATCCCGTGATATCAACACGTGACCTTGAACGAACTGTGAACTGTGACTCAGCATCACGTGATTGTCCCGCGATAACAGGCACTCGCCTGCTCAGCAGACGACTATCAGATTTTAAACAAATTCGTCAATCTAGACCTATTTCGACTATTTACACTTGTCGTTACCCTTAACAGTTGTTATTACCACTCGGTGGTGATATTGATTGCGCCTTGAACCCCCAGAATATGGCGGACGTGGTACGTCGCACCCTGCTTTCTTTTTACCGATCCCACATTTTCTTGGAGTCTGCCACAATACCCCTCGATCAATCACCACTCTGCGCAAAAACCTCTCTGCTGTGTTGGAGGGCTGATTAATTTCTTTACTTCCTGGATTGACCATATCTCATCTTCACTTTTAATTTCTGCACCGCTGACCGTTGTTCGCTTTATCTGTATAGGAACAAAAGCATCGCAAGTCAGTTGCTTTCAGCGAAGGTTCGGTCATCATGGATACCAACGGCCAAGTTACAGAGGCTCCCGCTGCCGAGAAGCCAGCCGGTACGCATCGATTCCCTCGCCATTTTACCCCAGCTCGCATGGGTGCCAGACCCGCTAACAAGTTTTTTGTTTAAAAAAAATAGATAAGGATGTCGACGAGGTTACTGAGATGTTCAAGGGTCTTTCAAAAAAGAAGAAGTCCAAGAAGTCCAAGGATACCGATGGCGATGAAGAGACACCCGCCGCTGACGGCGAGTTCGATCCCTCCTCTCTGAAGAAGAAGAAGAAGAAGCCCAAGAAGGACGACTTCGAGGCCAAGCTTGCCGAAGCTGGCGTTGAAGAGGGTGGTGAGGAGGCTGCTGAGGAGGTCATCCCCGAAGGTGACCTCGAGGCTGGTACCGGTATCTGGCAACATGACGCTACTCAGGCCATTCCCTACTCTCTCCTCGTCTCCCGATTCTTCTCCCTCATCCAGAGCCACCACCCCGACATGCTCTCCAGCGGCACCAAGTCCTACAAGATTCCCCCGCCCCAGTGTCTGCGTGAAGGAAACCGTCGTACCATTTTCGCCAACATCGCCGATATCTGCAAGCGCATGAAGCGTTCTGATGACCACGTCATGCAGTTCCTGTTCGCTGAATTAGGTACTAGCGGTAGTGTGGACGGTAGCCGACGTCTCGTCATCAAGGGTCGTTTCCAGCAGAAGCAGATCGAGAACGTTTTGCGGCGGTATATCGGTACGTTCCTCTTTTACTAATCACTACTTGCTCGATTGTATATTTTGTTGGATATTATGTTCTAATACGTCTACAGTTGAATACGTCACCTGCAAGACCTGCCGCAGCCCCGATACCGAGTTAAACAAGGGTGAGAACCGTCTGTACTTCGTTACTTGCAACTCTTGTGGATCGCGTCGTTCCGTCGCCGCTATCAAGACTGGTTTCCGTGGACAAGTTGGTCGCCGAAAGCGTACTGGTTAAGTGGATGGCCACATGGGCTCTGCATGTTGCGGAGGGAGTTTCTTTTTTATCTCTTCTTTGTGGCGTGGGTCTATGTGGTAAAAGCCACACGAACCTAGCGACATTAAAAGTTGATAGCCACGAGGCAGGAGACTGAAGCCGATATCATGTGATTATGGTTGAATTATGAAAGAGCTTCTCTATGTTACGAACCATCCTTGAAGGTGATAGCATCACTTTATAAAATAGTAGATGAAGTGAATGTAAATGGCTATTTATACTCCCTTTCCTTTGCTTTTACCCAAAAGAAACCTTGAAACTCGAATATAAAAGTGTGCTTCAGATATCTCACACATGGAGACCGGGTTCTATATACGCTGATACAGGTGACACTAGCGATAGACTGCTACCCCAACGCCAAAATCAGTCATTCTCAAATTGTCGTTGATGGCTGACGTTTTCTTCCCCAACAATAAAGAGAAAAGACTTTAAGCAATTGCCACAATTTCGAACTTTGAATGGCTGTCAAGATTTCACCAAGCAGGTCAGTCACTGGGTGATAATGGCCGTCTGCTGTGGAGCCTGGTAGAAGAATTACATGCCCGCATGGTCAAAAATCTTAGCAGGAAGACATCTACATGCGTAAAATTCTGTATGGCTATCAAGATGGTAGGGATGATGAGGACTTTGTCTCTACTTTCCTCTCTGCATATAGGACCAAATGTGGGCTTTATCCAATCTAGGAAAATTTGACCCTGGTTCGCCAAGTTCTAGAATACTGTGGTCCATTTCTATCATGGATTTCTCCGTGGGTACTACTAAAGCTTGATTTGGGTCCACTATGGCCTTTAATGTTGCTGGTGTTCGGGATGCCGATATGGTCATCCAGATAATTGTCGCGATACACTCCTCGAGCAGGTGAAGAAACGAATGGATGCCATCATCTAAATTTGGCCCTGTAGGGTCGAGGTAGCGATGATGATTCAGTCAACAAAAATGTAAAAAGGAATAGTACTTTTATAAGTGTATTCCCTCTGGATTTAAATAGAATACCATATGGACTATGATTTTGGCCTTATGACAGGGAAATCTTGGTATTTGTTGTAATCTTTAACCTACTTAGATAGTTGGGTTCTTTGAACGTCTCTGATAGTCATAGTACGGGCATTTTTTATACGATTCTGCCTTGAAAAGCTGAGCAAAGTCAGCTAATGCAAAGAGTATAGACAGATATCATTTTAGACCACATTACAAACAGAAGTGTTTTCCTTGGAGCTGAGTAGAAAGATTACACTTCAAGCGTCTTTATTGAAGATGGCAACATGCTCCGAGCAACTACCTGGTAGAAACTCCTTGCGAGCGAATCCTGCTCTGGTATACAGCTTGTGAGGATCATCCGCAATTTTGAAGCTGCTAAGGTGGCCGAAACAAGAAGAGTGGATGAATGCGTTGTAGCTTCAAAGATTCAATTAACAATTTTAGATCTGAATAAGTCTTATTTTATAGTTATTCACCTTATTCCAGGGATGTAGATCTTCATCACTTGGCTCGTTCTTATTGATACAAGTAATTAGCATTTGAAACTAAATGTTGTAGTACGTGTGACGGTGGGTACAGCATCAAATAGTGGGACTTGAGTCTCCACGCTGTAAGGTCCGTGGAATTAGAGAATAGCAAAAGAAAATTGCAGAAAGTCACAGAACTCTAAGACGAATTTATACATCTGAGGCGGTTATTTCTTCCGTGGCAGATTTATTTCATGGCTTCTCAGTACCGCACTACTGAGTAGGACCAGGCTACGGGAATCAGTAGGTAATTTCCAAAAAAGAAAAGAATGACACCTGTGGACAGCAAATCTAATGCTCATGTGGAGTCGGTGCTTATCTATTGGCTCTGAAGACAACTGTTTTTACAAAAAACTGTTTAAAAACAAAGGTCTCATAACCTACGAGCTTCTTTCAAGATTGCCCAGGTCGCACTATATAACTCATGCCACAAAGCATATTGCTTGAGCCTTCCAAGGTTGGAATGTTATATTTGGTTCTAGAATCAATGTGAGCTACTTTACCAATTTATTCACCAACGCTTGTCCATTATAGCGATGCTACAAGCTACGGCGTGCAGTCATGATAATGTTTGATGTTGATGTTGACCTCGGGACCATTGGTTTGATAATAAGGATAATTATACGACGTGCATGTTTTTCACGTGATATAAGTTTAAAGGGCGACCCACACTCGTTCCCGTGTGTGTGGGTCGCAAAGTCACTGATAATTTTTTTAGGCTAAGTCACATGATAGCTGCTGTAAGGGTCAAACTATTTGAACTGTTTGCAAAAGCTCTGGTGTCTATCGGAGCTTTCTAGGAATTATTAGATAAAAAAGGTGTGTAGGGGGCCTTAGGGAAGTTAGTGTCACCATTAAGGTAATTACTTTTTTTAACTTTAAAGTATTATGGAGACACTTCTTAGCTAGCGTCATCTATCAGCCCGACCCTCGGTACACTTACAGATTACGACAGGACTTATTCTAGAATTACTTTGATTTTTATAGACGTTTAAACTTTTTGTAATCTATGTCAAAAGTCATTATACAAGCATTACGATAGTCAAGATGTTCAGATGAGAAGACATTGACTTATAAATTGGATGTATATTTTCTATCAGCATTATCCTAACTAAAAAAATGGAGTCCGTGCTGAATAAGATCAGGTGTGCGCTGGCATCTCCGTAAATGCAGCTCTTCGTGTTCGTATATGTTGACCAAGCTGAGCTTAAGACCAATGGATTCATCGGGACAGGATCCACACATATCAGGCTACCCAAGACCTAGATATTCTCTATTTTGCAATTGCAGCAGACGTTAAGGCTATGCCTTGTGGCTGCCTTCACGGTTGAGTCTCACCGCTACCAGAGGGGCTGGAAGTTGGGTGCATTATGGTATCAATGTCTGTACCGAATGTTGGGTGAGACTGAGATGCCTAGCTAATGCTGGAAAAGCTGTATGCCCGTAACACGTTACATATATACCTTATCACTGACAGTGATTGGTAGTAGCAAAAGCCTTATGAGGTTTTTTTGGTGGGTTGAAGAGGCTCTGCTGCGGAGACGCCTGTCATATCCCAATGCACCAGCCTGGGGCGAAGTCATCCCAGTAAAAGTGAAAAATATGGGGTTGTCCGCGCATTTCCAGCCCTGTGGCTTCTATGGAATGGTGGCCTTATGGGACATAGTGATAATTAGTAAAAGTGGGCTGGGTATTTTCGCTGGGTCTGGGGTCGGCCAGACCCAGTCTATGTGCCTACTTGACTGTCTATAATACCCTGTTATATCTGGCCGCAATCCGCCATAATTCTCGTTTTGCATCTGAATTTAGAGGTATCGGATTTTTCTTGGCAGGCTTTCTCAACTAAGAAAGAAGCCTCATTGTTTGGACTATGAAGACCCTTGGCCTGTTCATACTCATCCTGGGCCAGGTAGCATTGGCTCTTCGTTATGATCCACAATTCTCTGAGTGGAATCTCAACGAGAACAAAACCGCAAGGACTGTTCTTGATTACTGGAGCAGATGGCCAGGGCATGAGTACAAACCCTCCCCCACTAACTGGCGATTTCCATTTTACACACTCTTCCTCGATCGCTTCGTTGACGGCGATCCTTCAAACAATGATATTAACGGCACGGTGTTCGAAACCGACAATCTTTCAAACCAGTTTCGGTTTGGAGGTGACTTGGCTGGTCTGAATGAGACACTTGATTACATACAAGGCATTGGGGTGAAAGTGAGTGTGGTCTAAGATTTTTGTTCTCAGGATGGAATAAATACTGACAGTGGAATGGCTACTCTAGGGAATTTATATCGCCGGGACGCCGTTCGAGAATTTCCCTTGGAAATCTGATAGTTACTCAGTATGTACAGACCGAAATATGAACGTTTGTTACTATCTGACTAGAGCTAGCCACTCGACTTGAGTCTTCTGGACAAACATTACGGCACTATTCAGCAATGGAGATCCACCATCGATGAGATTCACCGAAGAGGTATGTATGTCATGGCAGACAGCACATACGGCACGTAAGTTTACTTGACAAAAAGCCTGGAGACTCAAGACCTAGACTGATGAAATTGTGATCAGTATGGCAGATTTGCTCGGATTCAAAGGATTTCTCAACAGTTCTGCGCCGTTAAACCCGCTCGAATACCAAACAGTTTGGAAGGGAGATCAGAGATACTTCGACTTCATGCCAAGTGATAGATACAACGAGGAATGTCAATATCCTGCTTTCTTTTCTGAGGAAGGAAAGCCAATCAAACATGGTTCCGACTCATTCTTTGACCAGCTGAAGGGTTGTTACGACAGTGATTTTGATCAGGTCAGTTTCTTTCTCTCGCTTTAATACCAATGGACCATGACAGTCACTAATTGATCAACAGTATGGGGCCATTGATTCAGTTGACCTAGCACCCGACTGGAAGAAGTCTCTCGCCAAAGCTGGCTTGGTTCAGGATCGACTTCGAGAATGGGTTCCATCCGTAAGAGAGAAGATCGAGCACTTCACATGCATGTTGATAACATCATTGGATATCGACGCTCTTCGTTTTGATAAAGCCGGACAGATTACCGTCGATGCATTTGCAAGCACATCTCAGGCAATCCGTGAATGTGCGTCTCTCTTAGGCAAGGATAATTTCTTCATCGGCGGCGAGTTTACAAGCGGCAACTCTTACGCGTCGATTTATCTCGGCCGTGGACGTGAGCCAGACATGAGGCCAATAAACCAGACAGAGGCTATTCTTCTCACAAATGCCTCGAATGACCGTTACTTTCTTCGAGAACCAGAGAAGCATGCAGCAGATGGGGCAGTGTTCCACTACAGCATATATCGAGCGCTTACCAGGTTTTTGGGTATGGATGGCAACTACACGGCACCATGGGACATAAGCGTCAACTTTGCTGACGCCTGGAATGACATCCTAATATCAAATGACCTCATCAATGCTAATACCGGGGAGTTCGACCCGAGACATATGATGGGAACCGCCAACCAAGATACTTTTCGATGGCCATCTATCAGACAAGGCACAGCCAAGATGCTGTTAGGGCAATTCATCACCTCACTACATTTGCCTGGGATTCCTCTTCTGCTCTGGGGTGAAGAACAAAATTTCTACCTTCTTGACAGCACTAGTCCCCTCGGCGTTTTTGGTCGACAGCCAATGAGTTCGTCGCCATCATGGCAGACCCAAGGATGCTACGAGCTTGGTTCGAGTCTCTATAATGGATTTCCAGTCGAATCTGCGTTGACCGGGTGTTATGACCCTCAGGTGGGTCTTGATCACCGGGATTCCTCTCATCCAGTGCGCAATATCATAAAGTCGTTTTACTATCTACGAGAAAAATTCCCTTCCCTCAGGGATGGCTTCTACCTGGAGAATTTATCTAAGAAAACCCACAATATAACTCTTCCAGGATCCAACGGTACACCAACAGAACTCGGACTTTGGGGTGTTGTTCGTGATCAATATCCCGGCGTAAATGACGTCGATCCAAGCAACAATACTGCAGTATGGCTCGTCTATCATAACGAAAACAGCTCAGTGGAATATGACTTTGACTGCACCTCGCCTTTCAAGAGCTTCCTAGCGCCCTTCAGTGGAGGAGTCAAAGTCAGGAACCTGCTGGCACCCTACGACGAGATCTCGTTGCAATCAAGTCAGGTCAGACTGGGGATACATGGCTCCGAGGAATATAATGGCTGTTTAGGCTCAAGTAATTTCGGAGCTTTTGATTTCAGAGCCTATGTTCCATCAGAGCAATGGATCGCTCCTCCCGTGGTGATGACCAAGTTTGCTCCTGGTCACGACGCTCGAATTGAATCTAACACTACGATCAACGAACAGCAGAAGGTGGATATAGAGATACAGTTCTCAGAAAAGCTGGATTGTGACACGATCACTAATAGTGTCACCATATCATCCACCACCGATGGTGGGAGAGTTCCCAAAATCCTTGAAGATAGCGTATCATGTGAAACAATTCAATCAGAGCCCACAGAATACATTGGCCAGATTCCTTCCGCATGGTCCTGGAAGGCTACACTAGAAGATGTCACTCATGGGATCCATACCTTGACGGTCAAAAATGCCTCCACAGCAACAAAATCCAGGTTCACAAACTCTGTCGATCGGTTGATTTTTCGAATCGGACGCAAAGACAACCCAGTAGTTTTTCCAATGACTGCAAATTATACAACCTCTGGACTCACTGAATTCTCAGACAAGAATGGTTTTCTTGTGGAGCACAAAGCTCCAGGTGCAGACAAATGGCGTTATTCAAGCAATTGGGGCAGCTCTTGGAGCCCCTGGATTGTCTATGATGGAGTCTCAACCAATATCAAAAACCTACCATGGTCTGGCACCGAACGACAACAATGGGATGGAGGACATGTTATTCTTCAATACTGGAGCAAGGCGGCTGGGAGTAGCCAGCATATTCAACACATGGATGTGGAAGGAACAAAAAAGGCCCCGAGGAGATTCCCTCACTTGTTTGCCTTTGGAGACTTCAATCGCCACGGACAGGATATCGGCCTGTCAAACACCTTCTCTCATGATGGTAATGATGGCAAATGGAAATTCCACTTGTCGGCTGAATGGCCTTCTCAATTCCAGGTGAATGTTTGGGGAGTCAATCCAGACAAGAAGCTCGACAGGACCTTTCAGCTCGGCGATACCCTAAATAGTAGTCGGCTCAACCGATTACAACCAGACTCGTTATCTGTTATGGACAACATCGTCAATTTTTCCCAATTTCCCCCTGCACCATACATGGCCTACCGAATGGAATTAAATGACGGCAACTTGAAATTTGAGCTTGTCCCAGTCGGGCAACGCCTTCACCAACAGATTATCTATCTCTTGTTATGGGTTCTGCCAATTGTCACTGCTGCCCTCAGTGTCTGGATCTACATGGGCGCATTTTACAATATCACTTTCAACCGTACTGGTGTTGGAATTCGTCTTCCACTCTCCTTTCTTCCGGCCTTCATCCGTCCCCATAAAGGCTTTAAAAAGCTTAGTGGTGAAGAAGGTCAAGAAACCCAAATGGTGCAACTGGGAGGTACGGCTGTCTCTGGAGTTCTCCCGCTGGCCGTACCGGCAAATCTGAAGCCAAAGCGAACAGTATTGTTGGCCACCTTGGAATATGATATAGAAGATTGGAGCATAAAAATCAAAATCGGTGGGCTCGGTGTGATGGCTCAACTGATGGGAAAGAATCTTCCACACCACGACATTATATGGGTGGTTCCCTGTGTTGGGGGAGTCGATTATCCTATTGACACTACAGCTGAGCCTATGTCCATCGCCATCGCCGGCACCGTCTATGATGTCCAAGTCCAATACCACAAGCTACGGAACATTACATACGTCCTTCTCGATGCCCCTATTTTCCGCGAACAAACCAAGTCAGAACCATATCCACCCAGGATGGATGATCTTCGCAGCGCAATATACTACAGCGCGTGGAATAGCTGTATAGCCGAGACAGTGAAGCGGTTTCCTATCGACATCTATCATATCAACGACTACCATGGCGCGATTGCCCCGCTTTACCTACTCCCACGCACCGTTCCCTGCTGCTTATCATTGCACAATGCCGAGTTTCAAGGTCTTTGGCCTCTCCGCGATCAAAAAGAGCTCGATGAAATCAGTGAGGTATTCAACCTTAAAATTCCCGTTATTCGGAAATATGTGCAATTTGGTGAAGTCTTCAACCTTCTTCATGCCGGAGCTAGCTATCTTCGAGTCCATCAGCGCGGCTTTGGTGCAGTGGGCGTGTCTAATAAATATGGAGATCGCTCTTATGCACGGTACCCTATTTTCTGGGGCCTGAAAGAGATCGGCAAGCTTCCTAACCCAGACCCGTCCGACACAGAACCCTGGGATCCCGAAGCAGAAGCCCGTCAGGTTATTCAGGTTGATCCTGCGTATGAAAGCTCCCGAGGCAACGACCGCCGTGAAGCGCAGAAATGGGCAGGGTTAAAAGTAGACCCAACTGCTGAGTTATTCGTATTCGTCGGCCGGTGGTCAGTTCAAAAAGGTGTCGATCTCATAGCCGACGTCTTTCCTGCAGTTTTGGAGAAGTATTCAAACGTGCAGCTGATTTGCGTCGGTCCTGTCATAGATATGTACGGAAAATTTGCCGCCCTCAAGCTGCAGGAAATGATGACGGTCTACCCAGGACGAGTATTCTCTAAGCCCGAGTTCACTGCTTTGCCACCTTACATCTTTACGGGCGCTGAATTTGCTCTTATACCATCGCGTGATGAGCCATTTGGCCTCGTGGCAGTAGAATTTGGCCGAAAGGGAGCCTTAGGAGTCGGGGCTTTGGTTGGTGGACTTGGACAAATGCCAGGCTGGTGGTTCCCCGTCGAGTCAATGACAGTGAAGCATCTCCAGAAGCAGTTTAAATCGGCGATTGAGAGCGCAATCGGATCAAAGCAGGCAGATCGTGCCATGATGCGGGCAAACTCGGCAAAACAACGCTTCCCAGTAGCTCGATGGGTGGAGGATCTTGATTACTTGCAACTACGGTCGATCCGCATGCATGAACAGGAAGGCGACCCGGCTGGGCGCAAGCATCATCGTTTTTCACGATCTGGTGGCCCCGAATTTAGCCAAACATCACTAGTCATGATGCAGACCCCAAATCTGCACATCGATGAGATAAATCCTATCCCTAGGTCTTCGGATGGGGTCCCAAGTCGGACGTTATCATTGGGTGTCCGCTCTGGTCCTGGGCACCAGCCACGACGAACCATTTTGCATGAGGGTACCGCGCTCACACCCAGATTGGAGGAGGTTCACGATGTCGATGAGATTTCTATATCGGCGGAAGAAGCCGAGGCTATTGTCAACGGAGAGCCTTCTCTCGACGACAACGTGCAACAGGAGGGTCAACGAGGTCGTTCTGTTTCAGAAGCTTCACTGAGCTCTATCACAGGTTTAGGAATAGACCGTGCTTACTCACCAGGGGGAGGAGCAGGATAAGGCGATCCTCTATTTTGAGTCTGAGCCAGATCAAAGGAACACGCAAGAGTTTTTCTCTGGAAAATGCAGACCCCACATTCAAAGACGAAACTGGGAAGTATTCACGCTATTTTCAAGGCATGCTGCAGCGACTTAATGGCAAGAACTCTGAAAACGATCTTTGTATTGAGGATTTCATTGTGTCAAGCGAGAAAGAATGGTCCGACGACATGCGACAAGTCAAGATGGGTCGTGTATCCCGCAGCCCTTCACCGATGGTTAGATCTCGAATTTCACCTTCCCTCAACGATGATTTTGACGATGAACTCGATGGCGATGGATCTGCTTCGGAAGACTTATCCGCGCAGGGATTTTTGCTGCCTGACAGAATCCAACGTCCACCTGCATTCCAGCGCTGGTTATCGACTCGCATATTTGATTGGCCAATCTACTCGATTTTTCTCGCTTTGGGCCAGATAATGGCTGCTAATTCATCTCAAATTACGCTCCTCACTCCAGGATCATGGGGTGGCTCCTCGGCTCTCTACATTATGGGAAGCTTGTACATTGTCACAACTTGTGGCTGGTGGCTTGCATTTCGACGCATCCAGTCTTTTTACTTACTTTCGTTGCCATTTATTCTCTATGGCCTTGCATTCTTCATCATTGGTATTGCGGCTTTTATTCCCAGTACTTCAGGCCAAACCGGGGCGTTCTATGTTGCCACTGCTCTCTATATCATCGGCTCTTCCAGTGGGTATCTGTTCTTTTCGCTCAATTTTGGCGACGACGGTATGTATCTGACATTTGAAATGCTTTTACTAATACACGATGCTAAATTTCCTATAGGAGGCTCAAAGATGGAATCTTGGGTGTATCGTGCATGCCTTATTCAGGGAACGCAGAACATCTATGTTGCTGCACTCTTTTTCTGGGGCACTGAGATGAGTACAGGAAGCCGTACTGGCCCCTTTGCTTCTCCAAGTGTTGCCGCAGGCATTACAATGCCTATTGCTGTTTTGCTATTTGCCATAGCAGGAGCGCTCTTTGCTGGTCTGCCAAGCTACTATCGCCAAACTCCAGGCAAGATCCCAGCTTTCTACAAGAGCATCTTTCGAAGAAAAATCATCATCTGGTTTTCAGTGGCAGTAATATTGCAGAACTACTTCCTTAGCATGAGCTACGAGCGAAACTGGCAATACCTCTGGGGGTCTAAGTACGCACCTCCTTGGATGGTCATCTTACTGGCCTTGTTCTTTTTCATCGGGGTCTGGTACATAATCCTTGCACTATTAGCTTGGAGATCAAAGACTCATTCTTGGATCTTGCCTATATTTGCTATTGGACTCGGTGCCCCGAGATGGGCACAGATGCTCTGGGGCACGTCTGGTATCGGACTGTGGGTACCGTGGGTCGTGGGGGGTTCACGCGGCAGTGCTATCGGCGGTCGAATACTCTGGCTGTGGCTGGGCGTTCTGGATTCCATACAGGGGGTTGGATTTGGCATGATGCTGTTGCAGACACTAACACGGATCCATATTGCGGTGGCTCTGTGCGGGGCGCAGTTAATTGGCACTGCGACAACATTGATCGCTCGCGCTAGTGCGCCGAATCGTGATGGACCTGGCGATGTTTTCCCTGATTTTTCGGCAGGTATCATCGAAGGAATCTCAAAACCATGGTTTTGGATTGCATTGAGCTGCCAGTTAGCCATCCCTGTTGGATTCTTCATGTTTTTCCGCAAGGAGCAGCTGACCAAGCCTTGATCAAGTCAGCATATTTTCACTTAATGGTCAGTTTGGATCTTTTTTTTCTCTTTGGAGTCAATGTATATAAGATAGGGAATCAATTTGCTTTTCAGACTCTAGGGTTTCATAAGCAGGACTATCAACAACGGGACTACATCGTACGAACAATATTTGTATTATATAGTCGAATATCGCGAAGAGTACGTTGAAAATAATAGAAAGAAACGAACTTGGTACCAAATAGTTGGTGTCATCGTTACAGAGCGGAATTTAGGCTTATGAGGTGATATACGCTCACGTCCGAAAACAAGAAGTGAACGTACAAATTACAACATTTAAAAAGCGAAAGGAAATCACTCAAATTCTCCAACAATATTAGCAAATAAAGAAAATAATACAAGTTAGGCCGTTATTATTTTTGCTTGCCTAGCTGCGCATCCAAAAGCCTTGGAATCGTTATTTATTAGACAAATTGATATAGAATTCAACAGTTCAATCATATTTCACGAGCGAAGGTGCTGTACGGGTATTCATCAATTCTGCAACAAGTTCCCGGGGTCCTTACTGACAAAAGAATATCCATACTTGATCAACTCCAACTTAAATCCAAAATAATATAGCCGAAGAATTTTAAGCACCACTAGCAGTGCTGATCTTCATCTGGAGGGCGAAGGCGTTCACGTTTCTGGTTTGCAGATACACTGTTCCGGGGCCTATAAACTTGCAGGCAAGGCCTTCCTTGGAGGCAATGTTAGAAATGATACCACCAGAGGTGACCCTCTCGATCTTGTATTCGCAATTCCATGCCACTAGATGACCATTGTCGATGTAGTACTTTTCGCCGTCTTTCAGCTGTAATACCAATGAATTTAGTCTTTGAATGTATAGTTCGAAAAAAAACAAATGTACTCACGTCTTTCTTGATGATTGCTCCGAAGCTTTGAATCCATAGAAGCCCCCTACCAGTAACGTTGTAAACGAAAAGACCTTCGCCAGAAAAGAAGGCCTTCGATAGGGAACCCTGCCCCTTATATTTACTTTTGACACCTTCCGTTGATGCCAAGTAGGCATCCCGTCCAACTTTCCACTCTATCCCCTCCTCAAGCTTGAGAACTATGATGTCACCCAAAACTGATGGAGCAAGAAGAAGCTCTCCGGGACCTGTGTACTCGGACCTAGCAATTTCTCCACCAGTTATGACCTTTACGATTTTCAAGGAAATGTGTCCTTTAAGCGTCATGGTAGTAGACATAGCAATCATAGCGCCTGCTTCATTGTGAGAACCGATTCGTCTTGGCAGCAAAAGTCTCAATAACAGGGAGTTGCTGTAATGACTTCTTACCTGGTCTTGCCTCCAGTGGAGCACCCATCGCAAGTTGGATAGTCAAAATTGAGTTTGTATGCCGGTGGCTTATACGATAACTTCCACCATTAAAGGTTCCAACAAGATCTTCATCTACTGCTTGTGCCCCAGTAAATTGCCCTACTGGTGGAGCTCCTCCAGGTACCTGGGTCATTTTTGCCATCGTCGAAGGTGGCTGAGGAGTGGATGAAGTCGATAATGAGGCGTTGTGCTGAAACGGAGCAGCATTCTGCTGGTAGTAAGGTGAATCTTGTTGCGAGTGTTTATCTAAAGGGATGGTGGGAGGTGGAGCAAACATCTGCTGTTGAGCCAACGAGTGAGGCTGAGGTTGGAATGAAGGAATAGAAGAGGGTGGAGTTGGCACTGGTGAGATTGACGGGGGCCCAGGGTAAGCTCCATTTGAAGGGGGAGGCTGGCTTGGGGGTGGTGGATAGCTAAAGTTTGGGGTTGCGGATTTTGGAGGGCCAAATGCTTATAGAAGTTAGAATCCCATACAGCTTCCAGTTTTCCAGTCAATAGTTACTTGTGATATGTGCAGGGGCTAATTTTCAGTTTGTTAGATATTTAATGGTAAATTTCAACAGAAATTTGGAATGATCACCGTACCGGACATGGGGGGGGCTGGGTACTGGTGTTGCGACATGACGATAAAAGATCAATTATTAAAGCGTTATTTGAATTGATCTCAAGTGTTTCGGCACTGTTATTGAGTTTCCAAAGTTGAGCAAAGTTGATTTCATAGTTGAGAGCAGGACTTACGGCGAAGTAATTACTAGCTCACTGAGGGGTAGTGTAACGTGCACCTGGTGAGGTAGTCCAATCCCACTAGTATATTTCAAATTTCCTTTAAAGATGCTTATCTCATCTATCTGCGTGCACCTTGGAGGAAAATGCGAATTTAAATTGAAATGTAACAGTTGAATAAGTTGTGCCTGTTGATTGCTTTAAAGTCACAGCTCTATCCTCCAGACTCCGTAAAAGCGAACTCCACACCTAGGACTTTATGGCCTTGGGGCTACGATTAGCTGACAGCGTGAGCGCATACACTCAGCGAAATCCAATCAAAGTGAACAATGCCCTATCGCCTGTAGATGTATCACGTATCACTAGTCAGTAGTGCGTTTCCGGGCGCTTAAATGTGATAGGTGGGGCTATAATGTACTTTAGGCGGGCAAATTAAAGGACAAACGGGATTTGAGCATTCAGAGACTTACTTTTCTAAAGGGAATAAAAAAGGTTGCCTCTGGCTATTATGGTGGCATCTACATCACTTCTATAGACTAGTTCATGAATACCTGTGGCTGTACAGTGAATTCATTTTGATTGACCTCTGTTCATTGGAAGTCTCATTCCAAGAAGCTTAGTACTAATCTTCATGAAGAGCCGGTAAGGCTGGTTCATCTTGTCTGCGTTGCAGCTCTTCTTCCATTATGGCAGCTGCATCTAACCTTCCCCATTGCCGAGCCATCTCCAACTCGTTCCTCTCGAAGTGAGTTGCTAGCTCTAGGTCAGCACCTGAAGCAACCAAAAACCGTAGGATCTCCATATCAGTCAATGCCGCTGCCAAGGACAATGGAGTATTGCTGCTATTATCTATTAAATTGAGCTTGGCCCCTGCTTTTATAAGTACTTTGACCAATTCCAGACTTTGGCTTTGCACAGCAGAGTGAAGTGGTGCCCGTCCACCTATTCCAAGTGAGTTCACATATGCTCCATGATCTAGAAGCCACTGTACAGTATGGATCTGCCCATTATCACAAGCCCAGTCCAATGCTGAACTGGTACCTGGTATTGAGTTCTCGATCTCTGCCCCTTTGTCAAGTAGAAGCTCAATCATATCATTGTGCCCTTCATAGGCTGCTACATCAATCGGCCTTGCAGACTGATTAAAACCGTTGATAGCGGCACCATTTGCGAGAAGAAGTCGAACTCCTTCTGTATCATTGGCCCTGGCTCGGTTCAGGAGCGCCGAAAGGCCATAAAAGTCCCTCGCGTCGATGTCCACGTGATAGCGTATCAATACCTTCATGACCCATTCGGAACGATTTTCAGAGGCAATCAAATAGCCAAGCTGAGCGGCTGTTGATGCTCCGGAACTTAATTGTGCCCACTTGGTTAAAAAGAAGTACAGTATCGCATATCTCTCGCTTTCCAAAGCCCATTTGTAAATATGCTGGTCTTCATCGCCTAGAGGCTCATGGTCAAACTTAATATCATCCTCGGTATAGGTTAACCATCTCTGTAGAATGTGTTCGCAAATTTCAGTGTCTTGTTCAGTGTCTTTTGTAGACTCCAATTTCCTGGGCACACTAAGAGCCTCAAGGGATGATTCTAACCACCGTGCTTGTGGTGCATTCTGGGAAATTCCCCATAGCACCCAGCCTAGCTGCATCGAGAAATTGCGCCACCATTTCTCGGATTCATCAGACTGCATCCAGCCACTGGGACGCTGACGTCTTGGGGAGGCAAAGAACTTTGCTCTGACGTCTGATGAGAGAAGATCTTTGCACTGTTCAAGAGCTACTTCCTGGGCACTGCGATTGCCTTCTAACATAGCCCGTCGGCATATATTGCCCAGCTCATACACAGAGTGTTCAAATTCCGACCCCACCGAGCGCTCACTAATCCAACGTGCGAGAAGAAGAGCTTCTTTCCACTCATTCTTCTTGATGTGGTCATCAATGCACTTCTTAACGTTGGTAGAGTTTGCTGCTAACTCAGGAAGGTGGCCGTTAAGTTTCATATTTGGAACGATGCAAAGCAGGGCATCTTCTCGAGACCCTAGTTTGTTTGTCTCAAACAAACGCACAAGATCATCGATTCTATCGCTCTGGGTCATGAATGAGTTTTGTGCCCCTATGACAACCCGTACCTCGTCATTGAGCCCTTTCAGTCGATTCAGAATATCCCCGAGGAAATGACTGTAGAGGTCTTGGGCCGCCATGACTTCCAGACTGTTGTCTGTCTGGACCATGAGAAGGTCACAGGGTAATTTGTCCGAATCAGGACCAAAAAGCTGAGATGGTGAATTGAGGCTGCTCGATGCAGCCATTTTGGCCTCGGTTTGACGGAAAATCCACTTGTAGAAATAAGCATCTGTTTCTTCCTTGCTTGCTTCCTCATGAGTCAGCCCAACAAGTCTGTTGAGCTTTGAGCGATGCCATTCCTGGCTTGACTTGCATAGCGACCAGATCCACAAACCAAGGACGGCTTCTAACTGGTTAACATTCATCTTCCATTGTAGCGTATCACTACCCCGAGAGATTTCTATTGGATATTTTTCTCGGGAATGACAGGGTCTGTTTTCGGTCTCCCAGTCACAATCTACTTGCAAGTGGAACGTGAAGGCTTCTCCAAAGTTGGCTCCCCAACTTGATACCAGTTCTATTGTTTCTTGGAGCGCACTGGCGAGGTTTTGAGCGACACGGCGGATTGGAATGTGGTCCCAGGGCATGCTTGGGCTGTTCTTAGTATTAGAGGTAATTTCGGCCAGCCGGACTCTTGTTTCGATCAATGCTTTCGCTTTTGATCCATCTCTAGGCACAGGGATGTAGCTGCTTTGAGTCGATTGCATAGGCGAGACCAGTGTAAAGGAAGTCACATTTTCAAGATAGAATGCAAAGGATTCCAGCTCTTGGTTCCTTTGGGACAAAAGCTCTCGCTCGCCTCTGATCTTGTTTTCATCTGACTTCATCCTCTCTGTTCGTAGGCATGTTCTCAAGATAGACATCAGTAATGTACATCCTAACTGTGAGAGAATAACCGAGGCATGGAGTCCTCTTTCACCGATGAATTGGAAGATGAAGCCAACCATTGTGAAAAATAAAGTTGAGTAAATTTCCAAGTATCTTCCATTGTACTTCGGCACTCGAACAGACTTGATATACTGGAGTCTTGTTGTCATGCAGGATTTAGGACCTTCTTTGACGGCCAAGAATGAATTAAAAACCTGGTCTCCCACATCCTGGTTACCTGATTGAAGCCATAACAGCTTGCTTGGACAAGTTGGCTTGAACTTGTATTCTTTTGACGAGCGCTCGATGATGATTGCGCAGTAAAGCATTCCCATGAACAGGAAAACTGTTCCGATGAGATACAGTGGAAAAGCATAG
This sequence comes from Penicillium taxi, assembly GCF_028828555.1. Taxonomy (NCBI): domain Eukaryota; kingdom Fungi; phylum Ascomycota; class Eurotiomycetes; order Eurotiales; family Aspergillaceae; genus Penicillium; species Penicillium taxi. The sequence continues at coordinate 866,143 of NW_026643208.1, forward strand.
CTTGGTACGGCTTTTTTATCTGTCTGAAAAGACTCAGGAAACACAAAGACTGTGATTGCTGCAAAAATTATAACTCCTGCAGTTGATATTAGCCTCACATCACCCAAGCCTTCGATCTTTCATGGTTCTATAAAATAACATACCGACTTGCAAAGCAGCGCCAATGACGGCAGTACAATAGAACCAGATTTGGTTCCTTCTTTTTATACCTTTATTCAAAGAAAGATTTGGGATATCCAGTTCTGGAAGCATGGTAGGATCACTTATAGCATCGCGCGAAAGACCTGATCCCTCCGCAGACCAAGCGCCACAATTCAGTGCATCCCTCAAGGTCCCGATTTTGACGGAAATGTGACCAGTATTCTCATCTTTAGATTCCCAAGCCACAATCTCCACGATCTTTGGCCGGCCAAAGACTCGAGAGATACCACCATCGTTGAAAAGTTCAGCCGTGGACTCTGATACGCATGGCAGAAGTTCATTCTCGGCTTCTGCTGGGCCCTCCTGTGCTCTGCCAATGAATGCTCGTAAAGAAGAGCTACCGCATACCCTTATCACAGATACAACAGCAGTCAAGACTCCAAGTGGGGAGAGTGCGAAGATGATGTTGTCGAGGAGGCTGATCGACTCGGAAAGAAATTGCTTGGTGATCTGCTCGCCAAACAGAGTGATCAAGGGAGCCTTTCATTCACAATGGTTATTTGCTTGTTCAATTTCGTCCAAGGCTCGGATGTATGATTTAACCTACCAAGTCTGTGGCTAGATTGTTTGAGAAGTTTTCCCAGTCATCAGAACTCATAGTAGAACTCATGTTCATTCATAATACCGGAGTCAAGCTAAGCGCTCAACTTTCCTATTCTCTATATCAAGGCTCTCCAGCCTCTCTGCCTCTTTTTAAAATCCACAAATTCATTTTATTTCTTGTGGAACGTGGATCATTGCTAAACATTTGTCTGGCGAAGCGCCCGATGGGGCGGTGTTCTATCCCTGCATCATCTTCAAACCGCTAAAAATAGTTAGCGTAATGGGGTATACATAACACAGTCACATGTAGCAGCTGAGAGATCATTTTAATTATCGCTCTTCGCTAAGTTGGGTCACTACAACATGCCCAGATGTGTGCATAAGTAACCAATCAGGAGGTAATCGGACCACTTTTCCCATAGTTAAAAAATAGGAGCCCTTGCTTTGGATGGGGGAATGTGGCTTATTACTGCGAGGGCGCTCTAGAATCACGACAATATCAGATAGCCCCGAGGCCTGGTTAGCGCTAAGAGAAGAACTGCCTGACTCTTGTCCCTATTGCCTCAAAATCTGGGTCGCTTGAAAATCTCCATCCTAAAATGGAGATACGGGGATTGCTTCATCTGTCTAAGGCAGCGGAGTATGACTCGAGGAAGATAAATCGGCTCGTGCGCTCCTTACATTTTCTCTCCGTAAGTTGAACAATATAGAGAGATATGGATACTACGTGCCTGTACAGTGTACAGTAACAGCTAGCGTTGTCGTGCCAGGTTACAGGATGGATCGAAATCAGGTTCACCGCTTTGCTCTCATAGAATCTTTGTCGAGCCCTACTCTGTAATACGCTTAGTTATCTATTCTTGACTTAGCTCAGCTCTAAAAATTGAATTGTATTGAAAGATAACACGTGATATAAGAGTCTATAAATTACTTGTAATATTTATTCAACACAAATCTAACAGCCTCTAACAGTTAGACATGCTAGTCACAACACTTGGAATTAGGGTTCCCATAGCGGTAACAGTAGGCCCAGTTCTGCCAATATCTAAGTCAGCTCGATAATTAGAGCTACAAGGCTTTAAGGGCTTGTGTTTCGGCCTCAAATACCTAATGGTAGAGCCTAGGCTTAGACCCTCACCGCAATACTTCTAGCGATTATTCTGAATTCTGAGGAAAATATGTGTCCGAGGCTGCTCCTAGCCCCTATACCACAGCACATATAAGATTAAACGGGAAGCCGCTGGCACAAATGAATGCAAAGAAAATGTCCACCATATCGAGCCTAACTGCCCATACCGACTAGTGATGTTAAGATTCAGGTACTTGTCTCTTCGACTGCTAAGTGTTTCGTTTTAACCGATACTCGTTAAATGATAGAGATAAATATCAAACTAGGCCCTCATTGAATTCAGAAGTACATCGAAAATCTGGAGGACTTCGGCCTCTTCTTCTTGAGACAGCTGCATTCCGCTCGTGTGCGCATACCCATCTCTGAGTCGTGCACTTACAATAGCCTTGGGCGTTTGAGTCCTAAAAGCAGCTTCTATACTTTTTGAAATACCTTGGAACGGATAAGCATACAATCCAATTCCAGCTGCAAAGAATCATCAGTATTTGCTCACGAGAATTCATCCTCAACAGAATAACTTACCGGAAGGCATCTTCGTAGCCATCCCTAAGGCCGCTCGTTGAAGACCCTTCAGTGCGCCGTCCTTTCCATTCTCCAATGCCCCTTTGAGTGGCTCTGTGAAGAGGCCTGCAATGCCACTAGCCATTCCACCGACGAAGTTCTTCCCGCCAACTTCTAATCCAGATTTCCAATCTGTCACAGTTCCATAATCCTTTGGCTTTTCTCCATAGAGCTGAGGAGCTCTTCGAAAGCCTTCTGCGGCTGCATGTGGGATGTCGACTATCACACCTCTGAAATATGTGCCACAGAACTTACCAAAGCCCTGTAGTCCCGCCTCGGCCATGTTACCAGCCGTTTCGAATGGGTCCTGTCGACCACTGCTAGTTCTTTTCGCTCCGGGCCGGGAACCTTTTCCGTCGGAAAATGAATTTATTGCGCCCAAGGACGAACCTGCATTGCTTGCTGATCGAGAACTACCCTCTGGGGATTGTATAGCACGGCCACGCTTAAATTCCTTGTATGGGTTGTAAATCATCTCTCCAGTCGATCGTAACATACCTGTTCCAGTACCCGTGGCAGCAGACAACACACCGGTCAAAGGATCCCAGCGACGATTCTCAATAAGTATCGGGTTGACAACATAGCTTTCGCAGAAATTAGTATTGAAATCCCTCGCGCATTGCAGCGGAATGAAACAGACCATTTAATATTTTGTGCATTTATTCGTTCGTGCTGAAGTAGAATACTGACAGCAGTTTTCGACAATGGCAGAGATATCTTTCCTTTGGTATAGGCCCATACTGCTGGGTGACCAGGCATGACACTGCATCGCATTCGATCCAATGGCAAGTTGCGATAAAAGGAGTTGACGGCTGCCTCCACGCCAGACTCGGTTTTCATTTTGATGGAAATCTCATGAGCGGCAACTTCTGCCTCTGGTCTGAGGCAAAATTGGATTGCAGACGCTAAGTTTTCAGGATTGAGTGAAGTGTATGGGATTGGGTAAGGACCAGCACCGGCCTTGGCGATCATGTTGCCCCAGAAAGGTTGACTGTGATGGATTTGATTAGTATAATAAAACAGAATGATGTGTAATTTAAGCAAGGATAGCCATACTCGCCGAAGAATGGGACGACAGCAGTAGGTTTGGCATTCAAAAGACCACATGCAGTAGTTCCAGCGCCTCCGTGGTGGACGACAGCGGCAACATGTTGGAAGAGCCACCCGTGTGGACAATCGCCAATATAAAAGATATTTGGGTTTGGAGGCCCAGCGAGACCACTCCAGCCTTTAGAAATTATTGCACGTACACCAGCGATCTCGACTGCCATAATCACGGCGTCAATCAGTTTCTGGGGGTCATCAACGACAATACTACCAAAACCAATGTAGACAGGAGGTGATCCAGATTGTAAGAAATCGGCCAATTCAGGCGTTGGTGTGTACGATGGCGGGTCTTGGAAGAAGAATCCACAAACATCTATGCAAATCAGTCATCTTGCCCAATCTATTAACTTTCATCCTTACCGATGTAAGCTGGCCAGTCCCGCGGCCTTGGAACCAAGGCCGGGGACCAACAGTATGTGAAGGGGATTTTCAAGGCCTCGGAAAGACAGGGCCCTTCCGTTGCAGGCACAGGCGATAGATCGATCTTGGATCTGAACTTATTTATCACATCTCCGAGCCTACAAGCATAGTGTAAGTCGTTTGTTCACCTGGAGCCAAGAATTCACCTACCCTTGCCATGTTAGCCACTCAACCACCCCGTATGAAACCCAATTTGCCGTGCTCGCTTCCATGGATTCAGAATGAAGATCTGCCAAGGGGTGAGGGAAAGCTTTGGTACTAGTCCACGGCATGGTAAACATCAGATGGACAGGGATTCCTAATGCCTGTGCACAATGGATATGTGCAAAACTAGGAGGGTTTGCAATGATCGCATCTGCAACAAATGGCTCCTGAGTGGTAGGATCATCTTCAATGCATGATCTCCAGCAGCCGTCCAACATTTCTGCTACCATGTTCTGCTTCTTCTTAATTTCCCCGTCCCGCAATGTTTGTAGTTGAGGGATAAGGCCTGGGTTTTTGACCATATATGCCATGAGCTGTGCTGGATCCCCGCCAATAGGAAAGAATTCCAAATATGACTCCTTGACAAAATTCTCGAAGACGTCGTGAGTTGCGATGCGGACTCGGTGGCCATGGCTTTGTAGGGCGTTGCCCAGTGCAATGAATGGCTGAACATCTCCACGACTGCCCACGATCTGGATAACGATATTTAGCTTCAAGTCACAGGAGGCAGGCTGTGTGATTTGAGCATCTGTAAAATCCAATGGATAATAAAGGTCTTCTAGCTGGTCGGCAATACGAGCAAGTGATTTGGCGAGCTTAGATTCCAGATTCACATCAATACGACCATCAGCTGTATACGAGTGTCAATAGTAGTATTCATGGCAGTTCATAGTAAGCACATACCGTGAACATTGCCCGACTCTGCAGTCAACTGGGGATCGACATATGGGGAATAAGGCGGGGGACTGGCATCCGCCCCCTCACGGTCGGGGGTTGGAGGGTTTCCCATATCCGAACAAAAGAGCAATAAAAGTAAAGTCGAAAGAACTAAAGTACTCCTGATCAAATTCTAGTCGTTTAGCTCGTTCCTAAAATAGGTAACAAGAGGTGGTTTTTATTTTGTTTATTTCCCGCTTTAACAGGCCACGTTATTAAGCTTAAGTCGATCCCGGGGCGGAGTCTCTCTCAGTCTCTCGATTTATCTCAACTTTCCTCCACATTTCCCTTCACCTGTGGCGATGGAAGGCGATTATGCCAATCGCTCCCAAACTAGTCTGTCATTGCCTCGGCCCAATGTCCAGGCTACGAATAGACGGCTTCTGCTGATTTACATCCATGGTTTCATGGGCTCAGAAGCCAGTTTTCATGACCTCCCAGCTCACGTCCACGACCTGTTGACAGAGTTACTGAGCGAGTCACACGCGGTTTATACCCGTATTTATCCGCGTTACAAGTCTCATGGGGACCTGTCAGTAGCAGTTGACCAATTCAGTGCCTGGTATGTGAAGCAACCCATGCTGTCGGGATGTGGACTTGGGCACTGATGCACAGTTTCTCTTAGGCTCTCACCTCATGAAGCCGATGATCTGGATATTATTCTGCTAGGACATAGCCTTGGCGGCATCTTGGCTGCAGATGTGGCTTTGCTGCGATCAAATGGGCATCCAAAGCATCGCATTCTGGGACTCGTCAACTTCGACGTGCCCCTTCTAGGACTGCACCCCCGTGTGATCCCAACTGGAATTGGGAGCTCCATGCCAAGGAAGGATGTGGCAGCTGAAGACAAAATAGTAGGCGAACAAGAATCAATGGGCTTGAACCCGGCCTATAAGCCCGCCACTCCGAGTCCCAACTTTGATCCCCCATTCATCAATGATGTGCGCTCTGTCGAACGGGGCTTTTTCAAAGGTATCATGCACTTCGTCAACAAGAACACAGACAATCTCTCACGGTCGATTATCGACCGTGCCCTATCGTCTTTCAAATTTGCCAATTGCGTCAATAATTACTCGGAACTTCGTCAGCGATACCGATACTTAATAGAATTAGAGGGTGCAGAATACAGTCCCTGGAGAGTACGATTCGTCAATTACTACACCAACAGTACTGGTCGCATACCACGGAAGCCAAAGGTTAAGTCGAAAAAAGGATCAAAAGATATAGATCAAACCGCCACATCCCCTTTGCAAGGAGGAAGTGAGAATCCAGCTGATACAAATAATGACACGCTCACATCGTCAGAAAGAGAAGAGCTCAAGGATGCAGCGACTCCCCCGCCGGAATATTCTGAGACGGATCCCACCCAGGAAGCAGAAAATTTGTCAAAAATGAGAAGTTTATCACTTGAAGATCAAACTGTGGGGTCTGACATCACAATAACACCTGACGAGGCCAGCTCCGCGAAAGAATTCCCACAAATTGATATCGCAAGCACCACCTCGTCTACCTCACTTGACCAACATCTGAGCCAAAATCTATCGGAGAGCGTCGCAAACTCCGATGCTAGCCTCATCTCAGAGACTACAAAAGAGAAGAAGCTTCGCAAATTTATTCTTTTGCCCTCCCATCATTGGAGACATAATGACAACGCTCACTGGATACCAGTTTTGATGGAGGACATGGACGAGGTAACAGCACATCAATCTATGTTCATTCCACTTGGAGCAAATTATGAGATTCTTGTTGGTGAAACTGTAGCCTTGGTTGAGCGATGGGTCCAGGATGACCTTAGCCGGCAGCTACTCCAGGAAAGCCTTGATTGAAGGGATTCTGATATATTATACGAGGTGTCTGATGGAAGAACTCTCCTCAATGCCCCGTCTTCGTAAATATCTTATTTCAATTATCATTATCCATATTTTCACGTAAACAATAGAATTGTTAGACCACTAGACTAAGAAATGGCGTGTCAATTCCTGCTTGTATCTTAGACATCAGTTACTAGATCCTTCGAGACATCCTGCAAAAAACTCACTTAGGTTAGACACAGCTCATCTTGATTCTGAACTTTCAACTCCGCCTTTTCGCCACTTTCAAACACTTGTGCCTAAGGTTCGGCGCTATATCATCAATCTCTGTCATAGCCATTGCATATCGCGAAGTTGTTACTCCAAAATATCTACCTACCGAGTCGAAAGGAAGTCTCATCAAATTCACTAGGAACACTTCTTGGCCAGACAAGATTACTCGCCTCCATTCGATACAAACCCTAGCAACATTACAACTTAGATGTCCGAGAACGTTACAATCGGGGCCACGGTAGTGAGTGAGGAAGTCACCCGGTGGGCCAGTGAAGAGCTCTGGTGCATTCAGCCCTAAAGTGATTCAGTGGGAAATCAATGACTACGAAGTCGGCTGCATTACACTGGGTAACTGAGTCGTTTATTCAAGCAGCAGCCGGACCAAAAACTCTGAGAATTGCTTCTCAATCGCAACTTTGCTCGGGGGCCCTTTGTCTTTCAATTTCTGTTAAGTGGGATTGATGTTATGGATGGCTTCAATGTTACTAGGGCGGAAGATATACCGTGACTACCTGATATATACGTAGGTGCTGAGAGCACCAGACATCTGTAGATAAGCGTGACTCTGCGTCCATTTCGCTTTTCATTTTGGTGGCTCAAAGGTATTTTCGTGGGGGAACTTTGGAAAGAATATTCATTTACAAAAACATGTCGATAAATTAACATTTTATGCATAAAAAGCTCTAACTACAATTATTTCCCTTATGCTGCTATATAATGCCATAACTCGACCATCCGCTATACAAGCCCTGCCGGGCTAGCTCAATCGGTAGAGCGTGTGACTCTTAATCACAAGGTTGGGGGTTCGACCCCCCCGTTCGGCTATTCCTACTACGAACCTTCGAGTCTTCTTTTTTTTTTTTGCTCTTTGATTATTTGTATAGTTCGTGAACTACTCTTCTTGATTGTGTATGTTTTTTTCTTTGATTCATCTAATAATCGGTGTTTAGACTCGCTAATTATCTATTTTTTTTGATGTATGCGATGCGTTCAATCTCTGGCTAGGTACCGAAGAAATCGTCAACATGAACTCAGTCCCAATTCAGAATCTCAAATTGGAAAGTAAGGTCGAACGTTGGGAGGGTAGGAGTATAATGGAATATCTAGGTAGAAATAGTGCCCTATTCTTATCAACATAACCTTCCTCTTGAAAATTTTTGCAGATTCTTCCGCACTCAGTTGCTTTCTTTCCTTTCAGTTGTCTATTGCTAAATATCGCCACAAACCACTCCCCTTTCTTTACGGTTTCCTTATCATTCAAGTTCAAGTTTTGAACAGTGAAGACGGTAGAATTGCGATAATAGCTCCAGTCAAATTTTATATCAGCTTCATGCATGACATCAACGAAACTAGACCTAATTGGGAGTCCGATACTCTGATCACATTCAAGATGTGGCGATGATTCTGGGTTGCTGAGTTGCATAGTTGACTCAAAGTGATCAAGAAAGAGTCATTGAAGAGATTACTGCACTATTTAATCGAAAATGAAAATAATCCGCATGAAGAATGAAATAGAATACAAATTTTGATATTGAGTGTCGGAGTTAAGGCAATAAGGAAGAAATCCGCTAAGTGGCGCTATCCTAAATAGGACTAGTGCGTGACTCCCCTCATCCCACTTATCGAGAAGCTTCTGTGGACGAGATATTGACCTCACATTTTCAATACCCAAACATCACATCTACACTACCCACATCCACTCTACACCAACAAAAACACTTTAAATCATCAACCATCAAAATGAGCGACTGGGATTCTGTTACCAAGATCGGCGGCAAGTTCCGTGGAGCTGGCGCCGCTCCCCGCGAGACCGTTATTAAGGGCAAGAGCGCCTTGAACGCCGCTCAGCGCTCAGGTGGCATTCTCGCAACTGAGAAGAAGTACACAACTGGTAACCTTGTGAGTTTAGTTCCAAGTCCATGTCTCAAGCGCAAATCGAGTCCGTTTTCATTGTCTAACTATAACCCCATTAGGCCGCCAAGTCTGGTGCCCCCGAAGGCCAGCACCTCACCAAGGTCGACCGCAGCGACGATATTATCAAGCCTAAGACTGTCGGTACTGCCGTCGGTGATGCTATCAAGCGCCGCCGAACTGAGGAGGGCTACAAGATGACCCAGAAGGAACTTGCTACCAAGTGCAACACCACCATTACCATCGTCCAGGACTTCGAGCGTGGATCCGCCACACCAGACCAGAAGGTTCTCAGCTCAATGGAGCGTGTGCTAAACATCAAGCTCCGTGGCTCTGATATCGGTGCCGAGAAGTTCCCCAAGAAGAAGTAAACTTGATCCGCGAGCCTGCGGCATTTATTTTCTATGGGACGACATCAGGATAAATGAACGTTCTGACTTTTTTTTGGCGATTTACAAGCTTCTGATGATCGTCATGTCCACCCATGACCCCTTTGCGATTACATGTCTGCTTTTCACGGGTTTCTTTCTCTCTCGGTCGGATTAGCGCTGGCCTTGCATGAAGATGGGCCCAAGGAAGTTTTGAACGGAGAAAAACCTTCACGAAAGATACCACAAATACATCACACTTTTATTTCCATTCAAATCGCCACTATAGTACTAATGTTTTAAGTCTCGTAAATACTGAAAGTATGCATTCCAGAGTGATAGGCCCGTGAGTGGTACGTCCTGGATATCTCGATCATTAGTAGGTGTAAGTACCTCAGTACCTCTAAGACACGTGTATCTACTACCCCGCATATAACTAAGTAACCCCACGTCCATGGGTGGATTAACGCTTAACTCTAGTTGATCCTATCTCGAGTCTCCAGAGCTACATAAGCTGGATAGACATACTCACTGATTTGTATAAATGATAAACCAAACACACGGTCTCAGGAGAGGACTCAAGTCGAAGACCGGGAAGTGTAGAAAGAGGTCTGGAGGGAGAGCTGGTATGAATATCCATGCACATACATGTGAGCGAAGAAACAGGTTGAATCCTTCCAAGGCTAGAGACGATTCAAGTCAAAATATACATCAATGTATAAGAAGTGAAGGTAGGCGAAGCTGAGTCTGAATGATTCGCAAATTAAGATGAGAGAGGGAGAGAGAAATGATATGAAAAAAAAAAAAAAAAAAAAAAAAAGAGAAATCTTTTAGTGTAGCCGGGCATGTTTTGGATCACTGTCTTCTTATATCGAGATGGACTTTTGGCAGCCAAAATGAAGGTTGACTCAAATTCTGACGAATCTGACCCTGAGTAGATATCATAAAATTGTATTCTTACCCTCCAGGGCTCTATTTTCTGACTATAGTTCAAAGGCCACTTCAAAACACAAAGTTGGAATGCGAGAACGTTATGCATTACGAAAGCTTTTTAAGAAACCGAGCGACAAAATTAATCTCCTCCCTTCCGCTGCTGCTCCCGCTCAACCTCATACATGAAGTCAAAGTAAGACTTGTCGAAGTGGTGGATACGGACGTAACCGTCCTCACCACCGGAGGCATATGCGGTACCGGCGGGGTGCACGTCGATAGTGTTAAGGGGACCGAAGTGACCACGGACACGGCCAATCTCGTCTTCGAAGATCTTGTGGTAGAAACGAGCCTCAAATTTACCCTGGCGGGCAGATGTGGTGGTGACATCCATGGCAGCCTGTCCACCACCCAGAATCACGTAGTCCTTTTTAGGGGTTATGGCGGCTGAGTTGAGGGGAGTGTCGGAGGTGTAGGTCTTGAAGATGGCGAGGTCACGGGAGGACATGAGCTGGAAACTGTTAGTGCTTGTTTAAAACATTGGAGGATGTTGGGTTTTGTATGCCTACCTTGGCGGACTTGTCCTTGGAGGCAGTGATGAAGTGGGTGCGGTCACTGGAGAATTGGATATCGGTGATCTGCATATCGAACTCGTGGACCTGGACGTTCTCCAACTGATCACCAGTCTAGTTTGAAGAGTATTAGTATTTTGGTTGGATGCAAAGTCGATTCGAAGTGAAATTACCTTGGGGTCATATTGGCTGACGCTGCCATCCTCGTGTCCTGCGATGATGTACTTGCTCAAGTAGCTCCACCCTGCCACAGTAGCCTTGCTCTCATCACAGGTAATGCGCAGGGTCGGCTCATCAGCCTGCTGGTCTAGGTTGTTTCCCTCACCATCACCGTAGGCGATGTCGAGGATTGCGATTGTACCCAGGAAACCCATACGCTTTTCTGTGACGGCCAGCAACTGGCTTCCATCGGGAGAGAATGCCACCCGCTTCACGGCTGTCGGGAAGTCCCATACTTTCACGCACTCGCCAGTCTTGATATTCCATAACCGTACGGTGTTGTCTGCGGAGCCAGTCGCGAGAAGAACGGTGTTAGGGCTCACATCAACAGTCCAGACGGCACCCTGGTGACCAGAGTACGTTCCAAGACGCTCGCCATTTGCCGACCACCATGCGCAAACAATTTTATCCTTCGCAACGGAAAAAAGAAGATCGCCATCGCGGTTGAATCGAATTTGGTTCAGGGAACGTTCCTAAAAAAAGCCATAACGGGGCCGCGGTCAGTTTCTTCGTAGGTCTGATTCGGCAGGGAAATTAAACACACATGTCCCGACAACAAAATAGGGCGCATATTGAACGGTTCAACCGAAGGAAAGGACGGTGACCGATTAGAGATCTGAGACTAGCGGCTCAGAAGAGGAGTTGCTGAAAGGCGGGTATATCGGGAGGTCAGTCTCGTAACCGTCACTTTCTTTGACCAGTGAATTTCATCGCACACTCGGCCTCAATGCCAAGACTTTGGCCGTATCGAATCCCGCTTTCCGGCTGATCTATTGTTCCGATATCTACACGTGACTTACCCCTCTAGCCCTAGCCCTATCTTACTGAGCGGAGTAATAGTTACTCCCTGTCCGGGCTTTGGTACTTTGATGCCTCAGGCAGCAGATATCATTTTTGCCTCCCCTTGAGAGCTGAACAGGGAAATTCAGCAATTGCGCGAGGATCACAGGAGTACAGAGTCTGATGGGACATAATTGGGGCCGAAAATAAGTTAATTGTTGATCAGCATTGCTCCTAATTATTTTCTGCGGTTGTAGTGCAGCACCTTACGATCTTGGTTGGAGATAACGAAACTCCGAGGGTGCTCGAGCCTAAAGAAGCAATAATATTCATGCACTTCCCCGCCAGAGTCCCTCGCTGTCGCTTGTCCATCCAAGCGCACAGGCTCCATCCCCGTGCTTTTTCTTTGTGGTCTTCTCGCTCTTCCTCCGCACGAGGGGTTAGCGGCTCTACTATAAGCTTGTCCGATAAGTCTCCACCGACATCTACTTTCCCGTCGACCGCCACTTCTTCTCGCACCATCTGCAGCTCCGCAATCATGGCCTCCAAGATCGACGGCACTGCTATTGCTAAGAGCATTCGCGAGGGTCTCAAGGCTGAAATCGAGAAGACCCAAGTCACCAACCCCCGGTTCAAGCCAAACCTCGTTATTTTCCAAGGTAAGTTCCCCGCGGGAAACACCGATTGAAAAAAAAAAAAGAGGCCAAAGAACTAACAATGCTTGTTGTTTACAGTTGGAAATCGATCAGATTCCAGTCAGTTCCTCATAGGGCAATGATTGACTGCATAATACTAATGGCTCATAGGCACCTATGTGCGCATGAAGCTGAAGGCCGCTCAAGAAGTATGACTCTTATCTCAAAATTCTAAATATGTGATTGTTACTCACCCAGATCTCTCTAGGCCAACATTATATGTACTCTGATTAATGTCCCTGAGTCGAGCACCGAGTTGGAGCTCATCCAGGAGATCACCAAGGCCAACAATGACCCCGCTGTCCACGGTATCCTAGTCCAATTGCCCATCCCCAGTCACATGTCCGAACACACTGTCACCTCAGCCGTTGCAGATGAGAAAGATGTGGACGGATTTGGTGCTATCAACATTGGTGAGCTGGCCAAGCGTGGCGGACGTCCATTATTCACTCCCTGCACCCCGCTTGCGGTAATGGAACTGTTGAAGGCGAGTGGGGTTGACCCCGCAGGCAAGGAGGCCGTGGTCCTGGGTCGCAGCGATATCGTTGGAAGCCCAGTCAGTTACCTCCTCAAGAACGCCGACGCCACTGTTACTGTATGTCACTCCAAGACTCCCGATATCGCCCGCCTCGTGAAGAACGCAGACATCGTTGTCGCGGCTATTGGAAAGACCGAGTTCGTGAAAGGAGAGTGGCTGAAGCCCGGCGCTGTTGTCATTGACGTTGGTATTAACTACAAGCCTGATGCGACCAGAAAGTCTGGTGAGCGCCTGGTTGGGGATGTCGACTTTGCGTCTGCTGTCGAGGTGGCTTCCCAGATCACCCCAGTTCCCGGTGGTGTTGGCCCTATGACTGTTGCTATGCTCCTGAAGAACGTAGTCAACTCTACCAAAGCCTATTTTGAGAAGCAGAAGGACCGTCGAATTACCCCATTGCCTCTTCGCTTGGAGTCTCCCGTCCCCTCTGATATCGCTATTTCTCGCGCTCAATACCCGAAGCCCATCACCCAGGTTGCTTCCGAGATTGGCATCGCTCCTCACGAGCTGGAGCCATATGGTCACACCAAGGCTAAGGTCAGTCTTGATGTTCTGAGCCGGCTCTCACACCGCCGCAATGGACGATACATTTTGGTCTGCGGTATCACCCCTACCCCTCTGGGCGAGGGCAAATCTACCACTACTCTTGGCCTCACACAGGCACTGGGTGCCCACCTGAACCGTATTACGTTTGCCAACGTCCGACAGCCCAGCCAGGGTCCTACTTTTGGTATCAAGGGAGGTGCTGCTGGTGGTGGCTATAGTCAAGTTATCCCTATGGATGAGTTCAACCTACACTTGACCGGTGACATTCACGCTATCACCGCCGCAAACAACCTGCTTGCGGCAGCGATTGAGACCCGCATGTTCCACGAAGCCACCCAAAGTGATGGTGCTCTCTACAAGCGACTCGTTCCTTCGAAGAAGGGCAAGCGAGAGTTCCAGCCTATCTTTTTCCGGAGACTCAAGAAGTTGGGCATTGAGAAGACCCACCCTGATGACCTTACCCCAGAGGAGATTACCCGATTTGCTCGCCTTGATATCGATCCTGAAACTATCACATGGCGTCGGGTTCTTGATGTTAATGACCGTCACTTGCGTGGTATCACTGTTGGCCAAGCGCCTACTGAGAAGGGTCTCTCGCGCGAGACCGGATTTGATATCTCCGTTGCTAGTGAATGTATGGCCATTCTTGCTCTGAGTAACGATCTTGCGGATATGCGTGAGCGCCTGGGCCGCATGGTCGTTGCTACTTCCAAGGGCGGTGACCCTGTTACTTGCGACGACATTGGCGCTGGTGGTGCTCTCGCTGCTCTTATGAAGGATGCAATCAAGCCAAATCTGATGCAGAGCTTGGAGGGAACTCCCGTTCTGGTCCACGCTGGTCCTTTCGCCAACATTAGTATCGGTGCTAGCTCCGCTATTGCTGATAAGCTAGCTCTGAAGCTGGCTGGTACTGAGCCCGATGAGGACCACGATGACAAGACCGGTTTTGTAGTCACTGAGGCTGGGTTTGACTTTACGATGGGCGGTGAGCGATTCTTCAACATTAAGTGCCGATCATCGGGCTTGTCTCCCGATACCGTTGTTATCGTAGCTACGGTCCGTGCATTGAAGGTGCACGGTGGTGGTCCTGAGATCAAGCCTGGCGCTGCTCTGCCTGAGGTTTACCGCACTGAGAACGTTGAGGTTCTCCGCAAGGGATGTGTTAACCTGCGTAAGCACATCTCCAATGCCAAACAGTACGGTATCCCCGTCGTCGTCGCGATCAACAAGTTTGAGACCGACACCGATGCAGAGATTGCTGTTATCAAGGAGGAGGCTCTTGCTGCTGGTGCAGAGGATGCCATTCCGGCCAACCACTGGGCCGAAGGAGGAGCTGGTGCCATTGACTTGGCTAAGGGTGTTCTCGCGGCTAGCTCCAAGCCCAAGGACTTCAAGTTGCTGTACGACCTGAATGGCACCATTCAAGAACGCATTGAGCGTATCGGTACTGCTATGTACGGTGCCGATAAGGTTGAGTTTAGCGAGCTAGCTCAAAAGAAGGTTGACACCTACACCAAGCAAGGTTTCTCCAACCTGCCCATCTGTATTGCCAAGACGCAGTACTCGCTCAGTCACGACCCAGCCCTGAAGGGTGCCCCCACCGGGTTCACTGTGCCCATTCGGGATGTCAGATTGGCCGTGGGTGCTGGATACCTGTAAGATCTTTCCCTATTCTATCATGACTTTGAAGCATTTGCTAATTTGAAAACGTAGTTACGCTTTGGCTGCCGACATTCAGACAATTCCCGGTCTGCCCACTGCACCGGGTTATATCAATGTGGATATAGACCCCGAGACTGGTGAGATTGACGGTCTGTTCTAGATTCCGATAGAGTAGAGATGATCACGTTTATTTAATACCCCGACATGAAGCTTTTGATGGGAAGCCAGTCCTATTTTTTTCAACATATTTAAGACGATTAAGACGATTTAATCCGGCGTCCATGGACATCTGGGGATATAAGGAGGAGCGAAAACTTCAACACATAGTCGTTTGATTTAAGATTTGAATATTCTATGACTTTTTTCTATATTTCTATATTTTCTCTCCTACTTCAATGACTATATCTCTTTCGTTCTCCGATGGTTTCCCGGTGGAAATCCGAGTATAACCCGCGGAGTTTGCTCCAAACTCCCCGCCCCATCAACCCGTTCTTACGAGTGGATAGAAGCAGAGATTGTGACTTCGGTGAATCATTGAGAGAATCTAGAGATAAATAGACCCAATTTCGTAATTTCCCATTCAAATTCCATTTCCTAAATAAAACTTCAAAGGGAAAACAAAAATCCTTGTCTCGTGACTTTTTCCGACTTCGGCGCTTCTTCTTCTGTCTTTTACTCCAAAACACTTTTGGTCCTGTAGCATCCGGACAAGGCTTTTTCCTCCATCCCTTTCGCCCTTGGCCATCCGTCACTTCTCCGGTAATTTCCCCAGTTTTAATTTGCTATTTACCTTTGCTTGGTCATCCTTCCGAGTGGTCCCGTTTTGCCCCGGCCCTTGATCCCCAGGAATTTCCAATCTCGGCATCCCAGTGGTCTAACTGGGGAAAGCCCCGATCTCCACTGCCGCCTTTCCTTTCTGCCGAATATCGTTCCCTCGGTTGTTCGTGACAGCCAGTAAAGGGCCGATACTGTCGCCGGAAACCATAGAGATATTGATCGCTGACGTTTCCCGAGTAGCTGCTCAATATGAATGCTCTTCGGTCTGGTTCCGCTTTCGCTCGCCGGTCCCTGGTGACCCCTCCTCTCTCTCCCTCTTCTTCTCGTCTTCTCTCTTCTCAAACCTTCACTTCTTTCTCTTCCACTTCCAAGAGATCCCTCTCCTCGAACTCTATCCTCCCGCGTACTAACAGAATCACTTCTGCTTCACCTTCCCGCTGGTCCGGATCGACTTCGTTGTACCTTAACAAATCTCGCACCATGGCTTCCGAAAGCACCAAGATCAAGGTTAAAAACCCTGTTGTGGAACTGGATGGTGATGAGGTACGATCTTTCTCCCCTTTATATAGATTGAACTCGCCGGTGAACCTAGACCTTAACGGCCCGAGGTCGATGCACATGCCAATGCTTATCACTGTAACATTTAACATTGCTAATATGGTGATCTTGGAAATTTTAGATGACCCGTATCATCTGGCAAGTTATCAGAGAAAAGGTAAGCCAGACCATTCCTTTACTTACTTCGGGTACTTCCTGCAAGATCGGCCCCGCTCCACATCTTGCAGGTAGCTACATGCATGAGGCTGGACCTGTCATCTTATTTGAGACTAACCGTGCATTTATAGTTGATCCTGCCGTAAGTTTAAAAAAAATTGGCAATGATTTGCTCGGAAAGCTGCTAAGACCACCAAATTAGCTTCCTCGATATTGACCTCAAGTACTATGATTTGGGTCTTGAGTACCGTGATGAGACCAATGACCAGGTCACCATTGACTCCGCCGAGGCTATTAAGAAGTACGGTGTCGGTGTCAAGTGCGCCACCATCACTCCCGATGAGGCCCGTGTGAAGGAGTTCAAGTTGAAGAAGATGTGGCTCTCTCCCAACGGAACTATCCGTAACATCCTGTAAGTGTTGTCGAGCTTGTGGAATTTTCATGCAGCTTTGATTCCCTAATAATTTCTCTCCAGTGGCGGAACCGTTTTCCGTGAACCTATCATTATTCCCACAGTTCCCCGTCTTGTTCCCGGCTGGAACAAGCCCATTGTTATTGGTCGTCACGCCTTCGGTGATCAATACCGTGCCCAAGACCGTGTCATCCCTGGCCCCGGTAAGCTGGAGCTCGTCTACACCCCCGTTGGTGGTGAGCCCGAGCGTATTCAGGTCTATGACTTCGAAGGTGGCGGTGTTACTCAGTGCCAGTACAATACTGATGAGTCAATCCGTGGATTCGCTCACGCTTCTTTCAAGATGGCTCTCCTCAAGGGTCTGCCTCTGTACATGAGCACTAAGAACACCATCCTTAAGCGCTACGATGGCCGCTTCAAGGATATCTTCCAGGAGATCTTCGACAAAGAGTATAAGAAGGAGTTCGATGCCAAGAACATCTGGTACGAGCACCGCCTGATCGACGATATGGTCGCTCAGATGATTAAGAGCGAGGGCGGCTTTGTTATGGCCCTGAAGAGTGAGTAGTTCCTGATACTTTTCGCAAGAATTACTAAATCTAACATGCCTCCTCCAGACTACGACGGTGATGTCCAGTCCGACATTGTCGCCCAGGGTTTCGGCTCCCTCGGTCTGATGACATCCACCCTGGTCACCCCTGACGGCGAGGCCTTCGAGGCCGAGGCCGCCCACGGCACAGTCACTCGCCACTACCGCGAGCACCAGAAGGGCAAAGAGACCTCTACCAACCCCATTGCCTCCATCTTCGCCTGGACCCGTGGTCTGATCCAGCGTGGCCAGCTCGACAACACCCCTGAAGTTGTCACCTTCGCTGAGCAGCTCGAGCGTGCCTGCATTGACGTTGTCAACGAGGAAAAGATCATGACCAAGGATCTTGCCCTGGCCTGTGGTCGCAAGGACCGTGAGGCCTGGGTCACCACCTCCGAGTACATGGCTGCCGTTGAGCGGAGACTCAAGGCTAACCTCAAGTCCGTCAACTTGTAAATCATTTATAATGTCCATTTACTGCCGAATGTTGCCATGAAATCATTCGAATGAGACAGTCCTCAAGAGACTTTAAGCTTGAAATGTAAACGTATCAATCAAAACATTGAATCAAATCTGCTCTTTACTCTTCATTGTACCTGTAGCTCTAAAATTAAACCTTTAAGCTGTCACCTCGCAAAAGCTATGATAACGCGAGATAAAAGCAATTTGTACGATTTTGGGAAATGTCGCACCGCAACAGGAAATTTATTTGACACTACCCAAAATAGCCTGAAAGACTTCTTCGATTTGGCTTCGGTGGCTTTGGTGGCTTTGGTGGCTAAATCGAGTGTGACATGGTACACCGATCAGCTGCCATTCACGGAAACCACTTTTTTCTCCGAAGTCATACTCTTCCGCGGACCGAAAAGTTTGGTATCTCAGAAGAAAATAATTTTTACCCTGTCAATTAGCCTGCAATTTACCACGTCAGAATCGGACACTCCGAACAGAAATCATTGGAAAACCTCGGCAAGCACGTCTAAGCGATCTCCATACTGATTCCACTCTGTAATGGACAGTACATTTGACTCAGAGTCGGCTCCGAAGAAGTAATCCAAGATTTGTCGAGCCCTGGAACGAGGCATATTTCAAGACCAGTGATTGAACGGCCCAGTATCAGTAGGTTCGGGTTAAACGAGGATCACAAAGACAAATTGGGGTACTCAACTATGGTAGAGAGAGAGATATAGGTCGTAAAGAACACGAGTCAGGGAGAAAAAGAGAGTGAAGTCTCGATGAGATCCACTTGGCCCCGCAAAACCTTATTTTCCACCAATCACACTACGCAATCGAGGGTGCCAAAGACAGCCAAGGGTCTTTGACGCAATCGACCAACATAGAACTTCCTGACGCGGCCAACCTAGCTCTGGTTCATCCAATCATCGGATAAAACAGCATGTCTTGTCAGCCATGGCAGATCTGAGGAACTTACATATTAACTCAAATCCAGTCTGCAAGGTTGCTGTCAGGCTGTCAAATCTAGTTTCTGAAGATTCTGAACGTAGTCTGGTTTTCTCAATCATATGCGATGGTGGCTTTGATCCGATATTTTATACATTGCTGTCCGAAATTTACTTGTCTATATTGCGCACATCCACCCTTCAAAGACTGCCAGTGATTCATGTTTGATACTGGGGAAACGAGGCATTTTGACTGAAGATGCAAATCGTGGCTATCACGACAGTTTTTACCTGTCTGTCAATAGTCATTGTTGCTCTTCGGCTATGGACTCGGGTCTTCTTGGTAAAGACTCCAGGGAAAGACGACATTCTTATTGGGCTCGCCTTGGTATGTCATGATGACTTTCTGGCTATTGCGGCTGAACACAACACACGCTTTTCCAGAAATCGACACTAAGACTTCTCTCAGATATCCTCAATATTGTTCTACGCATTTGTGCTATGTGGTATGTTAAGTTTCCATTGATTAACTCCAATTTCATGCTAAAACTCTTCATCAGAGAACAAGTATGGTCTCGGTATCGCTGAAACAGACTTACCCAAAAAGACAATTGAAACACAACTATTCGTAAGACCTACTCCAGAAGACAAAAACAAATATTACATTTGATCACATCTTAACCCTGATTTTAGTATCTATGGCTATCAGCTCCCTTCTACAATCTTTCCCTTGCCCTCACCAAACTATCAGCTACATTCCTATACACCCGTATATTCCGATCAAGTTCCTTCATGATTGCCGCATACTTTCTCATGGGATACCTCATCATTACAGGAATATGGATGATAGCAACTGCTTTTGTCTTTTGTCTCCCCATCAGCGTATTTTGGAGTAAGGAAATCCCAATGTCCGAAAAGCATCATTACTGCTTGCCTCTAGGGGCTATGTGGTATTCCGATTCTGCACTGCAGATGTTTTCAGATGTTTTCATTCTCATTCTTCCCATGCCTCTATTATCGAAGCTGCATCTTCCACGACGAGAGAAGGCAGGAGTCATATTAATGTTTGCTCTCGGAATCTTGTAAGTCCACTTTCTTGTCTACGGTGGATCATTAAGATGTACTAATGATTTTGAAAGTGTCTTTGTCACCGGCTCAGTTCGACTATACGAAATATGGCTAAGAGTATCAGGAACTGATCCTACAAGTAAGTCTTATACCGAATATCCTATAGAAAATCCGAATCGGTACTAATTCAAAGCAGAGGAAAATGCCGCTGCTGCCCTCTGGTCTTCACTAGAAACTAATGTCTCCATCATCTGCGCATGTCTACCACCACTACATCCACTTCTCTCTCGCATATTATCTTTCTGTTTCCGCCCACAACCAATACACTCAAGTCCGCCCTCAACAGGCCAAACAACGACAACCCCCTTGACCACAATGCACAAACCTTCAATATACAGCCGTGCTATGAACAAGTCACCCGACGGTGGAGTCTTCTTCAACAACTTCTTCTTCGCCGGCCCGGCCAGCTATTCGGCCAGTATTACAAAAGTCAATCCCAAGGACGATGAGTCCAATATCCACGAGGGAAATGGTATTAGGGTCGTGCGAGAACTTAGAATGTTTTCTGATGCGAAGCCCATCGCGCTGAACGAGCTCCAGAAAAATGATCTGGAGAGTGGGGGTAGTGTGAGTAGTAGCACAAATGATACTAGTCGACGACTTTCTAGTATTGAGTGGGATTTGGAAGACTTTGAGTTTCCGGATTATAAGGAGCGTATGAATGCTTCTATTTTTTAGTTCGGCTATTTAGCGTCAGGTAGTTGAGTGGCCTGCTAATGTATATTAAAATTTTTTAGCTCTTCTTCGTAAATAATAGAATCGAGACTTATTTTTCTCATGAAGGAAATAGCCATACAATAGGTGAAATAATTTGGACTGCAGTGTAATGATACAGACGGCGGAGATGGACCAAATAGGGTGTTTGAAGCCATAGGATTATTGCAGTGGAGAACAACTAACCCCGGCAGTCTGTTATAATCTGTTAAACATACAGAGAACTAGTCTCAGATTAATCGAATGTCGACTCTAGGGGTAGAGCAAGGAGAGGCTGAGTCAGAATAGCAGCACAATCTATACAAAGTCGACACAACATTTCACTCCTTTTCGCCAAATCTTCAATGATTACAAGAGTGGGAGTATTTTGGGAACACTCACTTGAAGGATCTATCAGCCGTGATGTCTCTAGTGGCGCATAAATAATAAATAGCCTATGCAGACCTATGTTTGCCAAGCAATCTAAATCCAGGTCTAGGTTCAATGATCAGCGACGATCACCCTTCCTTAACCCTCATTCCACATTCTGTCATCGCGCGTCTCCCGCGTTCCACCTGAAGCCCCTGGGGTAAACATACGCGGGGCCTGGTCCTACGGAGTGGTCCTGTTCCCAATTTTCCCCCATTTGCTGCCATGGCCGTTTCAATCACACTCCTTTGTTAAAACACCCCGGTATCGATCGTCACGGGAATTCCTAAACGCCATGCCTAGCCAGATCAAGTTTGCTGAGCCAATCTCGAGGAAGGAGGATGAACGCTGTCGGAGGGATAACTGTGAAAAGGGGTCGACTCAAAGATCACTTTCTCCTGGTAATGAAATTGTTTACCCAACAGGATGGAGGTTGATTCTTACTATCATAGGGTGGGTTTATACACCGGCAGTTTTCTATTAATGGCAAAGATTGACCGATGGATTGGTGATAGGCTTCTGATTGCGTTCTTTCTGTCTAACTTGGATGTTACCATCGTGAGCTCGTCTCTGACCAGTATAACGGATAGCTTAGATGGGTTCGAAAAGAGAAGCTGGATCGTTACTGGGTATTTGGCTACATATACTGGTATGTTTCTCCAATATTGGCCTTGAGCATCATTTCCTACATACCACCACCAAGGGTTCCGTGACTGATGTCAAAACTACCTCTAGGTTCTATGGCATTATGGACAAAAATCAGCGATATCATCGGAAGGAAACAAACCACAATTGCCGCACTCGTTATTCTGCTCGCTTTTTCTATTGGATGTGGCTGCGCCAAGACAGTCAATCAACTGTGAGATTCAATCTAACTTCATACACATCATCTGTTCAAATACTAACCTTACGAACTTAGTATCATATTTCGAGCACTCCAAGGGGTAGGCGGTGCTGGCGCATATGCACTTACAATATTATGTATCTATGAGATAGCTCCTAAAGCGAAGCTGCCGACCTACAGTGGCATAATGTCAACTTGTGTGGCTCTTGCATCTCTTCTTGGCCCGATAATTGGAGGCGCTCTTGCGCAAGATCAGGCCTGGAAATGGGTGTTTCTGATAAAGTAAGCTATCATTGGCTTCGATTTTGAAAGACCTTACTGACCAAACGTTTTAGTGCTCCCTTGTGCGCTATTGCGATCATTATTATCATCGTGGCAATGCCTCAAAACTTTGGCCTTGACCAACATATTCCCTCATTTAGAACAAGGGCTTCATATCACTCGTTTGCGAATCTTGACCTAATGGGATCATTCCTTTTAATGGCTGGCTCGTTTTTGATCGTTGCCATCTTGAATGAAACAAATCTAGCATTCTCATGGTCATCAGGGGCTGCAATCGCGCTTCTTGTGGTTATGGCCCTCATTTGGATTGGGTTCTTTGCTTGGGAGTGGTATATCTCAGGAATTCCAGGAAAAGAGCCAATTTTTCCCAAGCGTTGGCTGTTCGATCGCTCATGGATGGGCATACTGATGTGAGTTCAATATACAAGTAAAACCTATTGATCTGTTACGTCTGACAGAGAAACTATAGCTCTTCGTTCGTTACTGGTGCACCATTCAATGTCGTTTTGGTCTACGTCCCACAGCAAACCCAGCTCCTCTTAGGAAAGTCGCCTCTGGATGCAGGTATCTACTTAATCGGATACTCTGCAGTTGCCGTTTTTACTGCGGCAATGGTCAGTATTGCAAGTGCCAAGGGACGCATTCCATTCATATATTCTCTGCTTGTGGGATGTGTAGTCCACACTGTCGGTCTTGGACTCCTGTCGACCGTTGCAATATCAAAGGGCTTCCATGCAACAGACATCGTCTACTCAGCAATCGCCGGAGCAGGAATTGGAATGATAATGGGTGTCTTATTGATGGTAACACCATACATGGTCGAGGATAGAGATATCAGTATGTGCGAAAAAGCTATATTGTGGAGTGAAGAGACTAACTAATCCTTTTTAACTGCAGCTATCGCCACTGGTGCAATAGTCCAGCTCCGATTCCTCGGTGGTGCTATTGGTCTTGCTATTGCTTCAAATATTCTCAACGGCAGCCTGAAGCACCATCTGCATGGTGTTATATCGAGGCACGACATACATCTCCTTCTCGAGAATGCGACTCGGATAACACTTCTATCTCCTCGTCTACAACAGGTCGTTAGGGATGTTTTTGCAATCAGCTTTAGCACACAGTTGAAGGTCATGATTGGATTCGCAGCTGCTCAACTACCGGCAACTCTGCTCCTCTTGAAACCTGGCCGTCAGCTCGCCGCCCACAAGAAGCATTCAGCAATTTCTTCGGGTTGAAAGTGTCTCTCTTTTCTTTATTTCTTTACACTTGTTTTCAAGTTCTCCACCTGGGATTATCCTCCCTCCAAAAGGTATCCACCAACTGTACGATCATTTCTCAAAACAAACAATTTTTCTATGTAGGATCCTGTACTAGATAGCTGAACCAATCAAAACAGTTCCATTTGATCCACGTGGATCGACGAACCTTGAATTTGCTTAGTCACCAATCTGCCCCGATAACTAGAAATCTACAAGCGGAGCAAATTTTCTCCCCAAGCCGCACCTTAAATTCTGAATTTGATACTGCAAAAATGGGTAACGTAAGAGGATTTCCGTGCAAGACCAACCTTGCAGAAGAGGTCCCAGATCACCAAGCTAACGATGAAATCCAGGGAGCCAAAGCATCGATGAAGCGTGAGCGCAACGCGAAGGACTCGAAAACCGCAAAGTCGCAAACCAAGACCGTATGTTTGAAATATGTCAAATCCACCATCTAACTGTGCATTTTTACTGATGTTCTCCTAGAATGAGAAAGCCATGAGCATCCAGTGCACTGTTTGCAAGCAGACCTTCTTGCAGACTACCAAAGCTCCTGCGTACGTTCTCAACCCATCGGTTATGTGTTGTTTTTATGCGTTTTTAGACTTTGCTGTATTGCTTACTAATATTGCTTGGACTTAGTCTCCTTGAGCATGCTGATAATAAGCACAAGAAGACTCTTGCTGACTGCTTCCCTGGTGTGACCGCATAAATAATGCGCCTTTTTATCATGCTTCACGAATCAAAATTAGCGCATGCAGTTGAATTACAGTGGCCTTTGACGGGGAGCTGTATTTGCACTTACTGAAATGCGCTATCGCATACGAAATCGCATACGAATCGTTAACTTTTCTAATTTGTCCTTTTACTGCGCATTGTGACCCTGAACGCAAGTATCAGCCTTATCGATATCAGAGTGTAGAAAGGAGAATCAGCCGAAAGTGGCTCGTGATTGGGCAGGTGTTTCAGCCCACTTCTTATTAGTTTTCTTTCCTTCTTCACTTTCAATATTTGGAATACCAATTTGCAATTTGCCTAGAATCCATTATTAGTAGAGTTTTGATCCTATCTTCTTTTTCAAGAATGACGTCGTTTAGTTCATAATTTAGACTCTTTCGGGCCATTCAGTAAAAGGACGATCGACCATCTGAGCCCATCTGTTAAAAAGACTTAAGCTCCGACATTTCCCAAACTTGGAGCTAATTTCAAGTTGGATAGAACAGAAGTCACTATTTTAGTGTATATCAACGAGTATTTAGCAAGAAAATCCACACTTATTCAGCTTTGCAGTATACAAGATTGAGATAATGTCTAATATCTGATAATCACAAGGCCCCCAAGAACCTGTTATATGTACAGTCTATCGCATCGCTTGCTCAATTGCCTTAGCAACAGCAACACATTTCTCCTCTCCAAACCGTCCACCAATGACCTGCACACCAACAGGCATACCATCCACTAAATCGATATCATCTACACTAGTTAGTCCCGGGTTACTAGTAGCAAACTGACTGAGACACTCACACTGCTCCTTATTAAACTTGTTACTCGTACTCTTCGGGACATAATCCAACCATTCTTGGTCGGGAACATCCAGCTCTCTAGACACATTCGTCACAGGTACCGTCAGAGCAGCATATCCGAGTAGATTCCAGATACTGGTGTAGCCCACATATGCGCTTGATTTGACCCATGTCCAGGGCTTATATCCCACCCAGGGCATGTTTGGCATGATCAATGCGTCGATGTTAGAGGAAACCCAACGATCAAGATATTCCGCCTCGTATATGTATTTATCCGCGTTAAGCTAGAGCAAGATCCAGTTAGCTATTTCCACCTGATAAGATAGTGATGCTCCATCTCACCTGATGTGTTTGCGAAGTTGTTAATATATCTTTCTTTGATCCAACCAACATCCCCTCAATCAAAGGTTCGCCGGTTAATTCGGTTTTCTTCCGCACTCCCTCACCACCATCTGATAGAATGGCCTTTTCCCAGATCTCGTAGGCATTTTTGTGCGAAGATGAATCCCACTCAAACACTAATCCAGATCAGAACATGTCCCGTTCATGGAAGTTGATAAAACATACCTTTGTGTCCCGCAGCCCTCAATGCAGCGACAACTTCCTTCACAGCTCGTGCAATAGGTGGCTGGACCTTGACGACACCGTCATCGATCAAGAATCCAATCCGGAGGGGCCTGTCTGGCAGAGATGCAAGATTGCTCCTCCACGGTAGTGGTGCACAGTGCTGGTCAAGTTCCCAAGGTGATGCACTCGGCAGAGCTTCCATATACTTCTCAATGCTCGCCAGACTTACACTCATCGGACCAGCAACCGAACGAACAATATCCTGACCAGGACTAAATTATAGTGTTAGAAAATGCATCGATATTTTGATTCAAGTAGATGGAATCTTACCTTCCCCGCTCATAAGGATGCCTTCCTGGGCTCGGCGACAGCCCATAGATTCCACACAGACTAGCTGGAATCCGAATCGATCCACCAAGATCAGTTCCAATCCCTAGAGCACTGCCCCGAGCTGCAACAAGAGACCCCTCACCCCCAGAGCTACCACCCGAAATCAAGTGTCGGTTAAGCGGGTGAACGCACTGGCCGAAGACATGGTTGTAGGAGTCGGACATCATCATTGACTGCGGCAGGTTTGTCTTGACGTAAAGAACAGCACCAAGTCTGCGCAGGGTTCTGGCGACGGACTTATCAGTCGGTACAGGGCTATTTGTAAGACCGACCCAGCCTGTGATATATCAACATGGAGCTCTGCATCATTTGCCTTTTGTCAAGGTTCATACCGATAGATGTATCTACGCCTTTCACAGAGAATAAATCCTTAATCGAAACCGGAAGTCCATGTAAAGGCCCAACAGTCTTGCCCGTCTTAGCAAGATGCTCATCCATTTCTTTCGCAACGGCAAAGGCTTCCTCAAAGAATATCTCTGTACAGCATGTTGTAAGCTGGTGTGCAAGTGCTGTACGCTTGGCAAATGCCTGCGTCAGTTCCAGCGATGTCAATTCTCCGGAGGAAAGCTTGTCTAGTAAGATGTTGATATCTGTCTCTTCTGTAAGGGCCAGGTCTGAAGGACTGAGAATTCGTCGCAAATATGATAGTGCATCTCGCTCGGTATCGATCGAGGGGATTGGCGATAAGCGCCATTCAGGTGGAATCAGGGCGTATTGCTGAGCACGCTTTTCAGCGGCGCGCTCTTGGTATGAGGTGATTGTCATAATAGATATCGTGATTAGATGTTAATGGTGTAAATCCATGTGGAAGTATCAATTTGATGAATATTAGGAGACATTTTGATCATATTTATGTTCTGCTCATAGATAAGAATGCGGGGGAAAGTATAGCACTCAAAGATTTCCTAATCGGGAAGGGAACCTAAATCGGAGATATGCGTATTTGATAATAATCATAGAGGGGAACTAAATAGCGTCTTATGGTAGAAAAACAACGTGTTCATATACCTTAGTTGCCTCAAATAAGACCTTTCAGCTGCCTAGATACAAGCCCTTCTAAAAAGGATAATTTAATAGTTGTTGGTATATGGCTCTTATCATATAAGATTAGTTATGGATATCCCTAAACCAACCTTGGAAGAGCCCTGGAGGTCACTCATAACCTTATGGCCCTGTTTGAAGTAAGACTAGGGATATGGAAATCTTGGAAGTACATCTGCTCAGTACATGGCAAGGTAATATGAACTAAAATGGGAATTCGACTTTCCCCGCACTCTTATCTCCTGATCGAGCAGACCTCCAACAGACATAAAGTACCTACCTAATTAGATTACCGTAGGTATGGCCGGCGTCAAGAAGCCACGCGGAATCCGACATGATCGTCATTGTCATCGATGTCGCATCAAGAGCATCAAGTGTGACCTCAACCGTCCGCAATGTCAATCTTGTCTGCAGACCGGACTACCGTGTCACTATCCACAGAGAGTTGTTTGGATTGAAGAGAAGAGACAAAAGACAAAATCATCGTCAAAGTCCTCATCGCCCCCATCAGCTGGAAATGGAGCAGATCCAATTAATGGAAAAGATTCCAAAGATATCACCATCAATCTATACGGTTTCATCGACCTTCTTTCTCGCTTTTACCAAGAGATTCAGTTCAGCAAGAAAGAGATACCCAAAGAAACCATCGAGCTCATTTCTCAGACCTTAAGCTTTGCTCGCTCACAACTAGTTGGGACAGATGACAAGAACTCGATTCAGTCACATCTATCGGCATTGACAAATCTAAGACAGGTTATCGAGTCAGCTCACCCGGTAGCCCTATTCGGAATAGCAACATTTGCCATTTTTGAAGTTTGCTGCGGGTCCTTCGGACGATGGCATCGCCATCTGCAAGGTGCTCGCTCTCTACTAGATCTCCACTGCAGCGACAAAACCGAACTTGATCACCTCTTGGCGCAAATACCAGGTCTTGCGGACGTGCTATCTTATCTAGTTTGGTTTGATGTGACAGGCGCTCTTGTTAGAGAAGGCTCTCTAATATTCGATGAGTGGCACCGCAGAATCCTTAGTCCAAGCTTTCTTGACTCGGTTGGCTGTCCACCAGATGCATTTGAGCTTTTTGTCCATGTTACAAAACGCACCGATCTAGATACTTTGGATATTTGTTCTCAGGCAATGTGTCAGGTCCTACATCTTGACTCGGATGACTTATCAGAACCAGATCGCCGACTTGCAGCTACTGTGTATCGATGTACAGGGGCAATGGTGGCATTTAGACGAGCGAGAGAAAGCCATACTAGTCCGGATCCCTCAGTACCTGCGCCGACATCGGTTTCTTATGAAAAAGTTATTTCGTCTTTGGTGGATCGAGTATGTGATGCCGTGTCTAAGCTACCCTATTATTCACGCTACTACGTGCACTTGGCCACGCCGATTTACCTGGCTGGAGTGCATGCCACTGCTACTACACAATGCGAAGTCCTACGGACTTTTTGGCGCAATTGTCGAGAATGCGAGTTTCCAAGATACCCAGATGGCCAGGAACAATGCGAGCAAATGTGGAGGAGGATATAGCCAACTATATCATTCAAGGGTAAACAGCAGCTCTTATAGATTCTGGTAATTTGACACCACAGATAATTACATCGAAACAGCGCATTTTGGCCACCAGTTCCACTAACTGTTTACTGGTGATAATATGGGTAAAGATTCTGTATCCTGCCTTTAATCTGAGTCATCAATTGCTGATATCTCAAACATCAATGTCGAAGAATTAACGGCCCAAGTATGCTTCGGACTTCCCTTGAGATCCATGGATGGTACCTACTTCATTCACTGAAGAGTCACCAGTCTTACAACCGTGCCTGCCGTTTCCTCTTTGGGAAGGTACGGGATGGGCATATACCCATCATCCTATTCTCCCCCCAATTTTCTTTCTCCTTCTTTTTCTTCTCCTCATATGCTTCCATTTTCACATTCTTTCCTTCGCCCTCCATCCAGAGAGCGATTCATTCATTCTACATCACTCATTAGGTATCACTAATTTGATATCACCCACCTGGTATTTGAACCTTTTTCATCCTTTTCCAACCGTCACCATGTCGTACAACTTCCCTTCTACTCCCCGTCCCCGCTACTGCGTCGTTCGCCCAAATGGCATGATTGCACCTATGATCCCGATAGATGAGCTGCCTGGATGGCTGCAAATATTCAACTGGCCCTCGGACATACTCCTGGGTCTGGAGCCAGTTTCCAATCGCTCCATCCAGCGGAACGACGAATACCATGTCATTTGTCATAATTGTGCAAACAGTGTGGGATACTTGTCTGACCAAACATTTAGTTCTTCTTCAGCGACTAAAAGCCGTCGAGGACTGTTTCCTGAACCAGCTGAATGCCTCGTTATTCCCAGGGGAAAACCCTTCTTGTCTAATGAACATGTATTCACTGCAACGGACGAAACAGATTCGGAGGTAGTTCCGGACACCCCCATGTCGGCTCCAGAGGTACTGCAGACTCAAGCCATCTCTTTCAGCAGATACTTCTCTACCCGCTCTACTGATGAAGAGGTACTGGAAGGATCGAGACGATCTCCCATTCCTGCGAAGTGCCTTCAACGCAAGTCAGATACTCCAGCATCCTCTGTGCACTCGGCAGATGATTCTAGTTCGAAACTCTCCATTCAGTCTGAGGCCGAAATGTTCTTGATGACATTAAGCGACTCTCCTGTGCTTGGATCACACCCAGATACACCCGCATCCTCTGTGCACTCTGCAGATAATCCCGGTTCTGACATCTCCATTATATCTGAGGCTGAGATTTATATGGTCGCGTTGAGGGACTCTCCCTTGCTTGGACCGCTCCCAGAAACTCCAGCATCCTCTTTGTATTTTGCAGATAATTCCAGTTCCAACGCCTCTGTTTCATCTGAGGCTCCTGTGCTTGGATCGCACTCAGAGACTTCAACTCTACCGTCCTCCGTTGACTTGACGGACGATTATGATTCCGATGATTCCGAAGATAGCTGCCATTCTCCAGCACGATCAGCTCAAATTGATGACGAAATCGATGGATTCCCTGCGATTCTTCAGGCAGACCTGGATTCATTATGCTTCGTGTCCCGTGGAGAGCCAATCGTGAGCGACGAATATCAGCCAGAACTAGAAAGTCTGAAGGACTTCGACAATTCTCTTGCCGCCAAAATGGATACTGCGATCTTCAGTGACTTGGAAGATGTGGCCGACTTTGGAGAATTTGCACTGGAGGAAGAAACCAGCACATGCGCGCACCTTCACATGAAATCCAAGTCCAAACGCTCCAACATCAGGTCAATGGTTCACAAGACCCATTCGATGGCCCATCACCATGTCCACGGCGGTCGTTGCCGTCGTCGCGCGAACATTGTCGGCACTATGGTCTCGGTGGAAGAAGCAGAGTCCAAGCCGGAACAGCTGAATTCATATACCAGGAGACGTGATCGACGGGAGAGAAGAATCCAAGGGAAGAAGGGGACGAATTCTCATGGCCAATACCACCACATGGTGATGGTTCATGGCTCGCATTCACCAAAGCCACATCGTTAAACGTCCGATGAAATTGTGTTTTTGTGCTCTGCTGTTTTGCTTGGTTGCATGTCTTCATTTCATTTATAGTTGTCACTCCTTTGGCATTGGTTTGAATGTTTTCGCGGTTTGCTTTTATATATGTACGACATTCCTTGATGTCATTGCGATTGCGAGTTAAACTGTTATGAATGCAATTATTGCCATCCGAGATGCTTCCTTGTAGAAATACACTCCGCACTCCAGCTGATAACAACCTTATCCTTATCGCATCATCAATGATCTCATCTCCAACTTCCTTGCCGCATCTGTTCATATCCTACATTCATCAAATATACGAAATACATCATGGCTTTATCCGACTCCCAAAATTCAACTCGCTCTACCCCCAACATCCCAACCACAAAGGCAACCCTCCACATCGGCAGCTCAACATTCATCGCAGCCCCATCCCACCGCGTCTGGGCCACATTAACAGATACATCAACCTGGCCAAACTGGAACTCATTTGTCCCGCGCGTGACAATCCGCTCCCAGCCCAAAACCAGCACCGAGGAAACAGAAGGCAACTCGCTCTCACCCATCCTCCAACCAGGAACAAAAGTGACTTTCCACGTCCGCATGGATCCAACATCTACAAAAGCCCAAGCCGCACGGGACGTCCACCTCGTCGTGACAGAATGTGTCAAGCCATCCGTCGTGAACAACACAGTCGGAACGATCGTGTGGATATCTGATTTCGAGGTTCCCGGCGCCATGGGCCCGTCACTGCTTACAGCTGAACGGGTCCATGAACTTACCGATGCGATTAGTGAGGGTGTTAGTGGGACTGAGGTGAGGAATTGGGAGGCACAGGTCGGGTGGTTGGTTTATATTGTTAAGGCGCTTTTTGGGACGAAGCTGCAGGTGAACTTTGAGCATTGGGTCAATGATTTGAAGGGGTTTGTTGAGGCTGGGAATTAAGTGCTGTTATCGCAAAAGGTGAGATTATGTGGGTTTTATTCGAGTGAGTTCGAGGTGCTGATTTGAAGAGCTGTTGAAGAGGCTGGGAAGTAAGGCCTCAAAAGTGACTATCTATTATCCGTACAAGACGCAGATGAATTTGATATTTAGGCTGTTCAGTTGGAGAGGGGTTTTCCCTAGGTGAAAGAGACTGGGTCTTCAAAATGTATTCTAGTGCTGTTTAGGGCGAAACTACAAATCTATTTTGATCCTTGCATTGGCGATTTGGTAGGTTGGAGTTAAGGCCTCGAAAGTAATATTATGCGACGTCGAGGTCGAAAAATACGCTGTTTTGTTTTGGTATTGGAGGCTGGGGTGTGGATTTGCTTACACTAACGCAAGACTAAAGTAGTATAAACAGTTCCAATATCAACTAAGTACTATTCAAGTAAGGGACTAAAGTTTATTGGCCAATTAATGCATTCTAAGGTAATTTCTAGGGCTATATTCAAGACAATTCTCTATCCGGGTATCTCATCTATATATGTAGTGACAGCGTAAAAAACATAGGGGAAAAAAAAGAGGGAAAAGAAAGAAAAGGAAAAATGTAAAATACTCCAAATATCCATGCAAAATATCGCAAACCATGCAAAGAATACCAATGGATAGGTAAGATAAGACCCGAAATAAAGGAAATATATGTCAAGAGTAAATGTCAATATATCAAGCGGCAAGAAGCCACTCCTTCGCATCAATCCTCTTCGCCGGATCTTTACAGACAGCCTGCCGAATTAATTTCTCTACAAATCCACCCCGAGGCACACGCACACCATTAGCGCCAGCACGCACGAACTCAATAATCTGATGTCCGTCGCGCGCCATGGCAAGACGTTGCATATTACTCGATCCGGGATAGAGAAGTAGATCACCAGTAGCTGCAGCAAGCAGTGTAGCAGCGAGAGAAAACACATCCGAAGCAGGGGTTGGCAGCTCCTCGCTGAGCGAAAGCAGTTCAGGCGCAGTGAAAGGTGGAGTTGAGGCAGCCATGGCTGAGCGGCTGGTATCCTGATCCGTTCCTTTGGAAGGAATTTCCATGGCGGAGGAAAAGTCGGCAAAGACTGGGTCGAATGGAAATGCGCCTGCGTCCATGGTGGCCTGGATTGGGCGAAGGAGGATGTTATGCGGCTTTATATCGCCGTGAATGATGCCGGCTGTGTGATGTAGCCAGGATAGGCCGCTAATCAACTTGCGCGCTAGATCTTTCCAGGACTCTGGGCCTAGGATTGGGTCGAACATCGTCGACGTTGTTACTTGGCGTTTGCGTATGAGGTCGGCTTCGTCTTCGATGTAGGTTGATAGGGGCCGCGGAACTGCAGCCATGACGAGGGCACCGGAGTCAGAGTGATACCCGAAGAATGGTACTACATATCGCTCGTGGCCCAGTGTCAGGTTCAGGTGCGTTAGGGTTATTGCCTCGGCCTGGAGAACTGCGCGCGCATCGCGGCGCGTGGGAACTTTGACGGCGAAAACGCTACTGGCTGCGACAGGCGAGCTGAGTGGTGAACTTGGTGGAGTTAATATTCTCGGGGCTGACACTGGCGTTGGCGCGGTTAAAGTGGCTTTTGCTTTGTAGACGGTACTCCATGCGCCGCGACCAAATTCGACAGGTTTTTCATTGTCGTAGCATATTTGCAAGTCGTCGGTGAAGTATAGCGGGACTTTCCGAGCGGTTTGTATTGAATTCTCTCCGGCAATGGGAGTCACCGGTGGAGTGAGACTCGTTTGCGAAGTGGGTGTTTGTGGGGAAATGGCTTTATCTTTGTGACCGGTGTCGATCGACAATGTAGAGATTGTGGCCATTGCGGTAAATCCACACGGGAAATATATAAATGTTGGAAAAGTCTTCCGTAAAGAGAGGCAGTAGAAGATCTTATATCAACGACGTCAATTGAATCCGCGTCAATACATACTATCCCAGGGTTATAGGGCAACAGATGACGTGTTGGCGCAAAACAGGCGAATGTTCTGGGACCGGAAATAAACGGGAAGTAATTGGTTATTTCATAGAGAATATCCGGTTTTGAGTAGTGATTTTATAGTCCATTTTATGAGAGAGAAAAAGTACGGATAGGGCTTGGGGCATGGGAGGCTTGTTAATAAAGGGAAAAAGCAAAGAGAAAAAAGCAAAAAAAAAAAAAAAAAAAAGCCTCCACACTAAAGGGGGTCGATCGACGGTCTCGAACTAAGTGGAAGAAAGAAATGATGGACGAAGATACGACGGTAGCAACCATGAAACCTATAGGGAATTCACTTAATAGATAAGCTGGTATTTAACTATACTGACTACAAAATAGTACAAATGATAGTACAAATGATAGTACAAATGATAGTACAAAGTAAGATTACTCTGGATCCACTGGTTATCTTAACGGCTGTAAGCTTCTTTTCTTGGTTCATTCCATATATTACACTACCAGGGTTCAAGATATGAATGTTGAGTAGAACCAATCATTTTCACTACTTTCACTACTTTCACTATTTTCACTATTTTGTCTATTTAATCTATTTCCCCCTTATTTACCTATTTCACACTCTTTTTACCGGGCTGTCCTACTGATTCTCCCGCTCGGAAAGCTGTCAGTGTACCACCAAGTAACCTCGTTAAGCGACGAGCCGAAATCTCATCTACTGCCCTTTTCTGGTACTCGATAATGATGTCCCAGAGTATCCCGACTGGAAGAAGCCTTATCCGAGTACCACTCAGGTCATAATCCAGGTTCTCTTGGAAGCTTGAATGCGGGTC
Source organism: Penicillium taxi (assembly GCF_028828555.1). Taxonomy (NCBI): domain Eukaryota; kingdom Fungi; phylum Ascomycota; class Eurotiomycetes; order Eurotiales; family Aspergillaceae; genus Penicillium; species Penicillium taxi. Next base: position 900,644 of record NW_026643208.1, read on the forward strand.
CATTCCATCTGCAAGCGGTATTGGTCCACTACCAGTCTTGAGTCGCTTTGTTGCATACGAAGCTAGTCCCGGGATAGCACTGACTATATCATTGATACTGGTCTCGGGAAATATTGATACTAGAAAGTCTGTCACTGACATCTCACTTCGAGTGCCGAGGATCATGGTGTAGGCTTGGAAGAGTTCCAAGAGCTGTTCGCGCTTTTCAGCCGGAACCTGCTGTATCTTTTGGAATGCAATAGGCGTTGTGCCTGCTTCAAAGTATACCACTGCTCGATCTAAGTGTGGGTATATTTCATCTTGTGATGTATGTAGTGGTTCGAATGGTCGTCGGTCATATAATAGGCAGGAGTCGTCAAAGTTGTTCGACCGCACATCATTGCGGTCGTCATCAACCGTGTGGTCGTAGCAGCGATAGAGCCGATAGTGTAAATTGGCCATATATTCCGTCAAATCATTCTGGGATGCCGCCACTTCCTGGTCATATGCTTCTAATTGCTTGAGATCGACACTGGGGTCAGCGGCCGCCTGTGACAGACACCGAACTTTTCTCTCCAGATCAGCCTGCTTCTCGGAAATGGTGGCGCGGGTAAAGAAAAATAAATTATCCCGGTTCAGCTCAGCAAAGGCTCTATTCCACTTGAGGTATTTGGCCTTGTCAGTTGGTTTGGTCGCGTCGGATAATTCAGTCGCAGTTACAGGTCTGAGGATGTTTCTGGTATGTCCAGCTATGATTTTGTACAGCCTCTGAAGATATTCCGTTGCAAGTCGGGGTTGGTGGGCAATTGCCGCCCTGCCGGGTCGGGGGCTTTTGATAGCCATTTGATACGGAGGTTGTGTTCGCGAGGGAGGAGTGATTATGCCCTGCGCCTTCTCTCTCTCCGTCACCCGCTCAAAATTCCGCTTGATCAAATCAGTGGACTTATAAGCCACCCAAGATTCAATCTCTCTAGTTTTGGCAACCTCAAACATATGCGCTGCCACATTTTCTGTCACGATGGCTGGTCTCTTGCGCTCGACTATAGTACGAGGGACGATGCGTTCAGAGTCCGATAAGCTAATAGAAGCCATTATCCGCACACTGCCGTAACAGTGTAACCCTTTCTGGGCCAGGCAATTTTCCATCGTGACGCTCCACCACCGTGCCGGAGTGTAATGGTCCTTGACAGAGTAGGGCTCGGGAGGATTGGCTAACACAAGAAGCGTGTCATTTCGCGGTAGCTGACCATCTACTTGATCAGGCAACTTTTGTTCTGGTAAATGCTCAGCGAAGAGTTCGGCCCAATTTGTGATGAGATATGGATTCATAGATAGGAGCTTGTAGCATGGCTTGCTTTTGGCTAAGGGCCCGAGCAAGGGTTTGTACTCATTGTAGTCCTGCTCAATGAGTACGTGGCGGCGAGGTTGAAGGTATTCGTTGACTTTCGTGGAGAGAAGTCCACACCCTGGCCATAGATCGAGGATATCAAGAGGTTTGTTTCTGTGAAGGAAGGGAGATAGTCGATTGAGAATGTCATCTGTGTCGCAAGTCAGCGGATTGCGTCAATCGAAGCCAAGATGACATACCACATAGTTCTGGGCTAACAATGCCTGATTGAAGAGACTGTCTGTTCTTCATGTGTCCCCTGAACACTAGGTCGTGGATTTGACCGCTCAATGGGTAGCTCGGGGTTGGAGCGAACCGAAGCGTAGTCGAGACATTCCGCGAATAAGACATTTTTCAGGCATTCACAATTCCTGAGTATAGTAGGTTTGAAGAGCCATGCAAGCCGTGCCGAAGAGGCTAGGATTGGTGAGTAGATGACATGAGAAGTCGAGGAATAAGCAGTGAGAAGCTCCAATATTTTTTTGGGGGGTTTTGGAGTTTTGGGCGGAGACGTTGCGGCTTCCGGCGCCAGACAAATTGCCCCTCCATCTTTCAGGCACCTTCTTTCTTTCCTTCCCATCTTACGCATTCTGGACCTCTTACAACTTGTCGGAGATCGCGTAATTCAACTTGTTTCAGCCATGCGACTTGGGACTCTGTTGTGAGAGGCCCTTTCGTCTCCCGATTTGTTTACCCAAGCACCATTCTTTAGCTTATCATGGCATCTCACATTCCTGCACCCAGCTCTGGGGGTAGTGCCCCGCAGAGTGTGGAAAAGATTACCCGGATCGCTCAAGACTACGAGTACAACTCAGCGGTTCCCCTGCGTTATTGGCTTAGGACTGCTGCCACGCTTATTCGAGAGGTCAGCGAGATCGCCCCTTCAGCTCCAATATCTCGCCCAGTACTTACATCATGGTGATATATATGATAGGCACAAATCTACGAACGTGAAGGCCACGATGAACAAGCATATCTTCTCCTATTTCGACATGCCCAGCTGGTCCTGGTACACCTGTCAAAGCACCCGGACGCTACTAAAGATGAAAAAGTCCGACAGGCACTAGTTGTGGCGGAGAAAGAAGTTTCGAAGAACCTCGCCAAGTTGGAGATCCTCAAACCCCGCATAAACAAGCGATACGAGCGCTACACCCAGCTTATGCGCGAGCGCCAGTCGCGGAAGCTATCCTCTGAATCCCACGTACGCGCTGAATCCCGAGAGCGACCTGTTGATCCCGCCCTCTCAGGTGTTGCAGAACCTTTGGAAGCGGCGGAGAACCGAGATCTTGCTGTTCGTTTGGCGCAATCAGAGCTCACACGCCGAGCTACTGTTAGAGACGGTCGTCGATCTGCTGGAGTGTGGGGCAACTGGGAAACAGCATCAAAGACGGACCATCGACCAGGCGATCAAGATCTGAGTCAACGGATTCAAGATATCCGGGCCAACATCGATCACGCACAGCCCATTAGCCATCCTTCCAATGTCCGGCAACCCTTCTCTCACGAGACGTCTTATTCAATATCCTCCGCGTATAAATACCCGTCTGTGCCCCACCAGAAAGCATTGGACCCCTCCATCTCTCCAGAACATGTTCCCATTCGTGACTTGAACACAGAGCGGTACTCGCCTCCAATATTGCCACCGAAGGAACGAATTGCACCCAGCAGATCCCTGGACGGATCAGGACACTCGCTTCTACCACCTCGCCGTCCATCAAAGATCCCAGCAGCGCCTGCGCTGCCAGAGAAAGTAAGACCGTCTGACTCTCTGGACCCATCCAGTTACACCTTCAAACCCTCCGCCTACTTGGAAAATGGATCACCATTGCGATCCGTCTTCCTCCCTTCGACCCTTCGATCCCGGTTTCTGGACTTGGCAGCTTCCAACACGTCTCGCAATCTCGAGACATGTGGAATCCTTTGCGGTACCTTGGTCTCGAACGCCCTATTTATCTCTAGACTCTTGATTCCAGAGCAAATATCCACATCGGATACATGTGAGACGACTAACGAGTCTGCTATCTTCGACTACTGCGACTCTGAAGACTTGATCATGCTCGGATGGATCCACACACACCCTTCACAGACCTGTTTTATGAGCTCGCGTGACTTGCACACCCATTCCGGGTACCAGGTAATGCTCTCTGAGAGTATTGCCATTGTGTGTGCACCGAGCAAGGACCCCGACTGGGGCGTCTTTCGTCTCACCGACCCGCCTGGCCTGAAGACTGTACTCAACTGCAACAAGCCCGGCTTGTTCCATCCTCATGGCGAAGACAATATCTACACGGGTGCTCTTAAACCCGGACATGTCTTCGAAGTCAATGGACTTGAATATGAGACAGTTGATTTGCGTCCCAAGTGACAGAATTGATTACAACTTTGCATTTAAATGAATATGATACCCTTGAAACTCCAATTCTGTCGAAATTCAAGTGATCCAAGGTTGGCCAAAAGATCAGCCAGCAGCTTCCTGATATTGGATTAGCGTGTGATAGCTTCATGCATTAGAAGCTAACTTAGTCCAGAATAGATAAGATTAAAATAAAATAGTCAATATCAAATACCACTTCATGATATGAAGAGCGATACCGGACTGCCGCTTTCCCGATCCTTATCAGTGAATCTCCGAATCTCCTCATATCCTCAAACCCTCCCTAAATTCGTGTACTTTCCTGTAGATAAGCAATTAAAATGACTGGGGCTAACACAATCAACTTCAAACTTCAAACCCTCATCAACCAATATGAAGCAACACACCCTCTGTCAAAGAACCACTTCGAAAGAGCCCAGAAAGTGCTACCAGCCGGAAGTACACGATCAGTTCTTGTCTCCAGGCCCTTTCCCTTGATAGTCGAGTCTGCAGATGGAACCAGCTTCACGACTATTGACGGCGTAACATTTGAAGACTTTGTCTCTGACTATTCGGCTGCTATATACGGACATTCTCATCCTGTTATTAGGGATGCGGTCCAGAATGCTTTGGCGTCGGGGTTTAGCCTCGGTGGCATCACCCAGAAAGAAGCGCAATTGGCAGAGATCGTGACGGAGCGCATTCCTTCTATTGAGAAGGTTCGTTTCTGTAATTCAGGTACGGAGGCGAATACATTTGCGCTGGCTACTGCTATGGCATATACGAAACGGAAGAAGGTATGTAGTTCATGGCTAATAGCTATTGTTCAAAGCGATTATGGCTGATCAGCTTCTACCCAGATCCTAGTCTTTGAGAACGGATACCATGGAGGCACACTCAGTTTCGGCTCAAAGCATGAGACCAATCCAATGAACCTACCACACGACTTCATATTCGCAAAATACAATGACATCCCTACAACAAAGGCCTTGCTAAGCAATGACCTTGCCGCAATCCTAGTAGAACCAATGCAAGCAGCAGGCGGCATGCACCCTGCCTCCCGCGAGTTCCTAGCCTACCTCCGCGAAGTAGCTACAGCCACAGGCGCAGTACTGATATTCGACGAGGTCGTCACCTCTCGCCTCCACTACCACGGTTTGCAAGGCTATTGGGGCATAATACCAGATATGACAACACTAGGCAAGTACATCGGCGGCGGATTCCCATTCGGAGCCTTCGGCGGCTCATCGCAGATAATGGATCTATTTGATTCGCCAGATCCTTCTGTGGCGTTACATCATTCAGGCACGTTCAATAATAATATCTTTACCATGTCTGCGGCTGTTGCTGCGTCAAATCTCATTACCGAGGCTGAGCTGCAGAGGTTGAATCGGATGGGTGATCGGTTTAGGGAACAGGGGATTGAGTTGATTCGGGCGTCAGGGTTCCCGTCTATGGAATTGACTGGGTATGGTAGTGCTGTTGGGATTCACTTTAGTGGGCCGGATGCTGCGGTCTTGGGGGATTGTTTCTATTTCTTTCTTCTTGCTAAGAGAATTTCTGTCGGGAGACGTGGGTTTGTGTCGATGAATCTTATTCATACGGAGGCTTCTGTCGATCGCCTTCTTGGTGCTGTGAAGGGGTTTTTGGACGATATCACAGGGGTCACTGCTTGAATTATAGCAAAGACATGGATTTTACCTACACTCCAAAAAGTCACAAATTCATCTCCAAGCCTCGATAACATACGATGTGGGTCTAGCATCAGAAGCGATTACGAAGGCGAAGAACAAGAGAAAAGACGCGGCTCCATTGCTTGTTGGGTGTTTCTGTTCATCTATGTATGCCCACTTAGTTGACATCCAATGTGAAATTGGCCATACGGAAAGCAACATTACTTCTGATACGTTCTTCTATCATAGTTCTATGGCCAGTTCGAGCCTGTTCATCCATCATATTTCATTCTCCTGAATACGTGATATGGGATTGACAGACACACAAAGGAAAAAGAAATATAAATTAGGCCTAATCCTACAAGAATGCCACAGCGATTGGACATATGACTAAATGAGAGGGTCCGCTGCTAGAATAGATCAACTGCAACCATTCCGGTCAAGCTAACAGGTCTCTCGGAAAAGATCTAACATATGGAATCGATACAACTGTCAATTGCTGTGCCGGACTGATCCCGGCAATCCCTCTTGTCAGTTCTACTGGAATATGCCTCCAGAATCTGAAACTGGTATTCGCAACACCGATTTCGTTAATGTCTACCTAAGTGGTATTCACGTGGGTGCGAGGTGGGTGGCTTCAGCCTAGCCCTTTATCTATCAATATCTAAGTTTTAACCTTTGAAGTATCTGTAGCTAGAACAAGTCCAGCAATCGTTTCTGATTAGGCTTTGAATCGCCTGCTTATAAACTGGTCGAAGTCTTTGCTGCCAGGTCTACCGAGCTGCCTTCCTATTTCCGGGCTGTGTTTAACGGTACTCGAGCGGGATTATTGAGAAAGTCAAGATCGAGCCTGGGAAGTCAGCTAAGTTCTCATTCGATTTGGCTCGCCGCAATATATGCATATGGGGTGTTGGGGTGCAGAAGTCGGCACTACAGACTGGGAGCTACAACTTCTTGGGATCTTCCTCTGACACGTACCATGAAGATTGTTTCCAAGTAGGAAACTTCGTAAAAGCGTATTAAGGCAGCTGGGAAGAGGTGAATCGTCTCATGTTGGCGCCCTCCAGCACCATTTACAAATTCCTGGAGAGATTGAATTTCCAAGGTCCGCACTGGAGTACTGAGAACAGGAGTCTCAACTGCAATATTTACCCGAACTGCCTCCATCTAGGGTTGTATGATTAAGAGATCAATATCAATGTATTGACGATGTCATGAATATACGTAAGTACTCTTTATTTTGGATTATAGAATGGTAGATTAACTCGAGAACCTTGGAAGAATCATGGCATTGAAAATAATCAGAACTACCAACAAGGAACGAAAGCAATATGAAAAGGATGGAAAGAGAAAAAGTCATCAACAAAGGGGGTATGGGTAATATTACAGGAAATAAGAAGATAGAAACTGGGCAAGGTATTTCAGCACCAATGGGCGATAACTAAAACACTAGTAAGGCGAGTTTACGATATCGTTTCGTCCAAGATGGCTGCTGAACCTGCCAGCGCGAGCACGTATAGGGGTGATAGGTCCAGCGATGCTCTCACGAGTAGCCTTCTGGAAGCTGCGCTTAGCTACCATGTTGACCTCGTTAGGCAGAGCCACAATCACGTTCTTATCCGAACCAAAACGGAAGTCATCCGCCATGACATTCTCAGAGTACCGCTTGATTGTGTACGGATCCTTACGACCAGCAAGAATCTTCTTCAAGCTCCAGGTGACAATGAAGGGACCGGTTGAACTAACGACCGAGGTTTCTTCGGAATCAACGCCGGTGTTAAAGCGGGCAGTTGTAAATGCGAGAGGCTGTTTAGTCTCGTGTTGGAACTGAGCAACGTGTGCGGGCTGCAAGCCGAGACGACGAGGTTGAGGCTTCGAGTCCTTAGCAAAGGACTTCTCGAATCCGAGCTTGCCCTCATTCTTGCCATCCTTCTGCAAATTGTCGATCAAGAGCAGGTAAGTCCGGCAGGTTGCAAGCACCCAGCGACCATCGGCAGAAACATCCAAACCGATGATGGGTTCACCAAGAGCAGGGATATGGGTCTTAGCGTTGATTCCTAGGCGATCAAACATGCGGATATCGCCCTTGTTCGACGCAACGGCAATATAACCCTTCTCAGTTGTAGCAAGGGCCGAAAAATCGTTCTTGCTGACGTATTGCTTCAGATCGCTATCTACTAGCTTGTTGCCAGCAAGACGGGGATCGATACGGTACAGCGCATTCCTGGAAGCACCCACGAACGACTGAGCAGAGGTCATTTGGGAGAATTTCTAGGGAATTTGTTAGCCAGACCATTACACTAAGGAATATTTCGGTTAGGGTGAAACTCACGTTCTCAGGGGCGAAGGTATCGACAGTGATATCATCGTGAATTTTCCACTCATCAACAACCTTACCGTACTCCAAATCCATGCGATAGAGGGAGTTGGGATCGTCGGAGTTCTGAAGAATCATATTGCTGTCCTCGGCGTGCAGCATAACCTTCTTCGGGCTAAATAGCTTGCCACCGGGTGTCTCCACCTTTGAAATGGTGGTCGAAAACTCGAGATTGTTGTTATTTGTGTGCTTGAAAACACCAATTTTGGAACCGCGAACGACAAATGAACGGTCATGCTTGTAGCCCACTGCCAATTGAGAGTTCACGTTTCCATCTTGGTCGCGCGTGATAACATCTTCTTCTTCTTCATCGCTGTCGTAGTGTTCACTTCGCTGGCCGTCATCATGGTCACTTTCTTCCTCTTCCTCTTCTTCTTCAGCCTCCTCTTCAGGTTTTTCTTCTAGAGTAAGATCATTGAATGCATCGAGAACATATTCTCGGTCATTCTCCTTGACCTTGGCCCATTTCATCTCATTAAGCTGTTCCCATAGAGCCTGCATCAGACCTTCCTGGAATCGCTCTTCCGAAGGTTGATCTTTGAATCGAAGAAGCCACGAGTAAGCCGAGCCATCTTCAGCATAGTGGTTGAAGATAAAAGAAAGATATTCAAAGTTGAAGACGGGATTGATATCTGCCACTACGGCCTGTCCCAACCATTCCTTATCGCTGCCGCTAAGTTGCAACCAGTACTGCCAGTTACCTATTTCTGACACAGTTGCAGTCACAACCGACTCCTGCATCACGAATGTTCCAGTAGCAAAGTCGAACAGGTGCAGCTCAGCTGTCTCCTTTGCGAGAACCTCCGTCACCTCGGGTTGAGCAGCCGCGGCAGGGGCTGTTGTTGATTCATCTTCAGGTGCATTAGGCTTCAATTGGCCCTTAGACTGGGCATATTTCACGTCTTCCGCCATCAGAGTGGCCGTGTCTTCCGAAGTCAAAGAAGGTCCACGCGACTTAAGAGGGGAAGAAGAAACCGGGCTGGCAGGTGGGATGGGCTTCTCCTCCTTGAATGAAAACTCTTGTAGATCCTCGTCAGTCGCCTTCTGGGCACTGCTACGGAACTTGCGCTCGTACTGGCACTGCAGAGCAGCGAGCTCAAAAGTAGCAAGTTTTTCTGACGGAACTGAAGCGTCGCAAACAAACTCGAATAGATCACCTTCGTCGCCGCTCAGATCGTCCCAAGCGAGTATCTTGATTCCGCCTTCACGAACTTCGGAGCGGAAATGCAGACTTTGGTCTAGTAAAAACACCTTCTCATCCTTGTCCAGGTTATCCGCAGAACCTTGATCGTCCTCGTCAGCAAGCTCCTCCTCACCTTCTTCGTATGCTCTCTGAACTACCAGCTGGTATTGGAATTCTTGACCAGTACGACGGATAGTTGCTGCGGCGTCTTTAAAGATGAGCTCTGAATAGCCCTTTGGCGATAGGGGTCGGACTAGATACAGCTGGCCCTGGGAAATTTCAATGATAGACTCTTTAGAGGTGTCACCGAAGATGAATTTGCCCACTAAATTAATTTCAAATTAGGTATTAGCATATGTTGTTGGCAAAAATGGACAATGGAATGGAGGGGGTTTGGCGGGGTATCGTACCGTTACGGAGCATAAACATGGTTGCAAGGGGATCAACTACCAGAGAGAGAAGTAGAATCGATGATGGAAGTGGAGGGAAGAGGAGAAAGGAAGAACCTTGCGATAGTAAAGTGAAAGACAAATGAGATTATGGAGTACAAAATAACTTTAAGAACCCTGTGATTGAAGGGTTTGGCCACCGTGGGGTAAAAAAAAACAAAAGGGAAAGATAACGCATACAATCGCCTCCGTCATTTGTGGCGTTTTGTGGCTAATTAATTATATAATCACATGCGCCACCCATAACTACTATACTATGCCCAAGTACACCGAATGTCTACGAGATAGTAATTGAATGAGGTATAGTCTATGGTATTGAGACGGGATTAATGCTCATCCTCGTTGCCTTCTTCCTCTGCCGCGAGCTTTTCAATTTCCGCAATATCATCGGCTTCCTCTTCGATATTACCTTCATCGGCTTCTTCTTCTTCCTCTCCCTCTCCCTCTTCCGTTGACTGAGATCTCAGTTTGCCACCCTTTCTTGGGGGCATAACTTTCATGAAGGCTTCTCCCCAATCACCCAGCTCTAGCCAATTAAGCATGATATCAACCACATGGTTTGTAGTCATCACCGAGCGCGACGACATCTGGATGTAATCACCAATAGGAAGCCTAGCTGTTTTGATACCCTTTTCCACGGCTTTTTTGTAGCAGACAGCCTTGTATCGGTTTTTGTCCACTAATCCACCGATGATATAAGTATCGTATGGCTTCAACTCGGTCAGGACATTGTCACTGTCGCTGCTGAGGTAGATTACCTCACCATCCTCTGGTTTGGCATCTTTCATCCCAGCAAACGGGCCAACAAGCTGGCCTCCGCGTGGGGTGATCATGCGTTGCTTGGCTAGTTCAGCCGCATGAACAAAGTCCTCCTGAATGATCTCGATACCCTTCCAGTTCTTGTGTGGTGCAAGCACGGTGTCGAACCGTTCCTTGAGTAGCTTGTCAAAGGAGCTAAACATCAAGTTCGAGCGCCAGGGTGCGCGAGTGTTCTGTGAATACGACCGCGTCATCTGCGAGGCAAGTGAAACGCGCTCTTTGGGGTTCATCAAGTCATCATAGCTACAGTCGATGATAATCGCAAGAGGTAGCAGTGTCGATCGCATCTTTCTAGATCTTGTCGATTCCCAAGTCTTGCGCAACGCTTCCACAGCTTCTTCGCCGCCCTTTTCCCGTGCTTCATCTATCAATTTCCCACGTCGTTCACGCTTCTCTCCTATCCGTTCTTTGCGCCTTTCCTTGCGCAGTCCGCGTTGCTCTTCCCATTTCTCTCTCCGACGGAGCTTCTTCAGCTGGTTCTTGGACATTTTCGGTGCACCATCTTCAGTAGCCTCATTCGTAGCAGATGCAGGTTCAGTCGTTTTAATTTCTGTCTCCGTGCTGGGATGCTCTGATGGCTCGGGGTTCAAATCGGGGTGGGCAGCTGTGTCAGTCTGCACCGGTTCAGCGGAGGTCATTGTATTAACAGGGCCAGCTGCGTCTTGGATGGTACCCTGATCATGCCCAATCTTGGCTAGTTTCCTCGGTCTTTCCTCCGCCTCCATCGTTTCGGAGAAGGGACAATGGGATGGTGGATTGGAAGTGTTGTCTAAAAGAGTAAGTGGGCTGTCAAATGTGTAGATCCAGCACCGGATTTAAAAACCACAAGCCAATCACATCCGCCGTAGCCCTCATTACTGTACATAATCACGTGATACCAGTCTCCAACTTCTCCAGAAACATCCTCGAGGTTCAATTAAAGCCCAAACAGCCCTTACTCGCCACAATGCCTCAGGATATGCCCCCCGCTGGGGGCTACGCTCAAGTCCAGTACAAGGTAAATCTCAGCGCCGATTCCAAGCCGTTCGATGGCCCTTTCCGTCATCGCACAGCTCAAATCAGGGCCCCATCACTAAATATTATGTCTCTAGCGTAACCTCCCAGCCCGTGGCTTCAAGCCCGTTGTTTACATGATCGGTATGCACGCTATCATGGCATACGGCTTCTACAAATACTTCCACGGTGTCCGCGAGCAACGGTACGTGTCGCGCAGTCCTGCGAACTCCCTTCCTCCGATCATTCCGAAACACCGCAATTGAAAATCGGTCATGCGGCAACAGCCTGGAAATTTCGACCAGAGACTAATATCTTCATTTTTTGTGTAGTGAGCTTGCTCGTGAGAAGATGTGGTCTCGTTTGTATCTGGCCCCTCTCCTCCAGGCTGAGGAGGACCGTGATCAGGTCCGTCGGCACTACGCCGACAAGGCTCGCGAGAAGGAGCTTTTGGGTACTGAGAGCAAGGTCTACAATTCTGACCGGTATGTTACGACTAAATTTCACTGCTGCTCTTGACTTTTGTCGTTGCGGAATTGCTTACACTCTATAGCTTCATCCGCCCTACTTTCGTCTATACCCCGTCCAAGGTTACCCAATAAGCCATAAGTCGCGTTTAGCTTTTCATCGTCATCTGTCGCCTTTGGTTTCCTACTCATGGCTCAGTATGGTGTAGAGATGTTCAATATATCCCCAACTTGGAGGGATTGAAGTTTCGACTTGATGGGTGAGGTGGAATGTGATGGAAGAACCATGGCGACAAGAGGTGCCTTCTCCCGAATCTCTTCGGGAGAAACCTTGTAGATATATTATTTCAGAAGGGCTTAGTTTTCCATAAATTGTCTTTTTTTCGCGTTCACCGCTGCTCTCCACAGTTATTTGTCTAATGATAAAATAGATCTTCCAAGATTAAAATTACATATACTTTATGATTTTGCCATTTTAAAAGGTATAGAAGCCCGTCTATGAAGAACATATACTCAATACTACCGCCATGGTAATCCAGCTAAAATATATGAGTAGTACAAGAGGAACAGTAGAAAAATGTATCGATTAAGTGCGCCCAGAATGCAAGCTGAAACGCCTCGGTATCCTGTCATCAAAACAAGAGCAACATCCGAAGATGCCGACTGAAATGGCCTCAACTCAGCCGATTGTGGCGAGATTGAATTGAAATTTCAGCACAGCATATGATGCTGGACTAGCAACGTTATAATGAGTTATTCAGGGCATGAGGGTATCGATATCAAGAAAAGCCGATAATTCTTTTTCGTTGGGAAGGAGAAGGAAAAAAGACGATTCAAAATGAAATGGGAGTGGTAAGATGAGATCCTTCTCCTTTTTCGTCTTCGCATATGGCTGCGTACAATTGACCAGACTAGCCAAACATATCCGCAACGCCGGAAAGGTCAGGTCCATCATTGATATCAACCCGAGCCACCTCCTGTTGAGTCTCCATCTCGTTGACCATGTATCTCTGCTGGAGAACGCTGCGGGCTTTGCGACGATCAAGCGAGCCAAGAATCTTTCCTTGTTCGGCAATGCTTACACCTCGAAGAGAGTCCAAGAGCTCCAGTACCAAAGCACGCTGCTGTCGGGGACTGGTACATCCCTGAAGTTGCATCTCTGTTCGGATAACTTTCTCCTCTGTCATACCTGGCAGTGTAAGGAAGATAGAACGAGGCGTGAGACTGGCGGTGCAGTACAACCCCCAAATCGATGCAATAAGCTGTGCCAAGTCCTTCTGCATGTCGACAAAATACGGTTCATGCACGGAGGTGATGCACGCCTTCAGCACATCTGAACAAATGAACTCACGAATGGTCAAGATTGTGGGAGTATTCAAGGGAGGTGCAAACTCCGTTAGAATCGACCGAATAACGCGAGTAATGATACTGCAGCACCTGGTATCGCGCATACGAAGAGCGTGTGTGCAAAAGAGCATCAAGGGTTCGAAGATCTCCGGTGACGAGAGGACGAAGGTACGGAGAGAATCTGCAATATCGGGAGTTCCTGTAGTGAATAATTTCCGGCCAAGTTCTGCTTTGTCCGGATCTCCTCGTTGGGGGTCGAGCAAACTGGCCACCATAATTACGGCCGAGTAAGTTAATTGACGAAGGACACTCTCGGACTTCATTTCATCCGCCAGGTTATCATCGGCTAATCCATCCTTTCGCTGCTCGATGATCTCCCATTCAGCTGTAATCTTTCGGTCGAGACTTCTGAAGAGAGTGGAGAGCATGGGGGGAAGAAATTGTGGACGATACTCCGCCGGGCAGTCATCAATCAGGCAGCGGGAGACATTAAGCAGAACGGAATATTGGTGGGACGAAAGATGCTCAGCGTCTTTGAAAAGAGCCTCAGATAGAGGCCCCGGGAGCTCTGTGTATCCATAGAATTGATGACGCAGTCTGCTCATGCTGAACAGCATAGAATAGCCCGATTCGCGAACAGCTCTAACTTTACCACGGACAGAGGACGCAAATCCTTCCAGAGTGGCCTTGGAGGCGGTGATTTTGGCATAGAAATCCTCACGGCTGCCATTGGAGATACCAGCTTGCCAGAACCGATCAGTTAAGATGCGCTCAACCACGGCCCGCACTTCATTGCTGACAGCCCAATTAGTCGGGTTGTGGAAGGCGTGTGCATGGCTCACAAGTTGGAGGAGAGTCGGAAGAATCTTGGGAATCAGGTCATGCCACATATCACAGGCAACCGAATACGCTTCAGATGTGCGCTTCAACTTATCCGTAGAGACCGCTAACATGGTTTTGGTTCCACGGAGAGGAAGCATTTGGAATTTCCGAGTCATCTGCTCCTGGACAAGCTTCCCCTCATCATCCAGGGCAACCAAAGACCAATCTGAGATCAGATGTGCTTGCTTAGCTTGCATAAATGACCCAACGTTCTCTATTCCAAGCCCCACGCAGAATGCCTCGAGCGATGAGGACATATTACGGAACTGTTCGTCACCCCATGCAACTCGAATGGGCTCAAGGAAATAAGCCAGACGCTCTTGGCGTATAGTCGGGTCAACATTGTTTGCTCGTTGCATAATGATGAGAAGGATTGAAGTAAGCTCCATTTTGAGCTTGTCATCGACCTGATTCGCCATAGAAATCTCTTGAATCTTTGGCGCAAGCAGATCATAGAAAGTAGAGAAATAGTCGGCATACCGGATCGCAAGGCGCCGAAGTTCATGACTTGCCAGTCCATGTAACTCTTTCACTGCCTCGGAGTAGGCCGGGTAAATCTCAAGATCCGGAAGCCGGGTCATGAGAATATGCTCCAGCACCTTGAGGGCGTAGGCCGAATGATTGCTTAAAGCTCGGGTAGAGATATCAACCACCAGCTTGATGACTCGCTGTTTCAAGACCGGATCTTCAAATGGTCTTTGCATCAAACTAGTCGCCCAACTTTCCACAGCAAATTCCAAGCTGCCTCGTTCCTGTTCCACTTCTTGCGGGGCCTTTCCATGGGTGTCGACCCATTTAGAGTAGCCCTTGATTACAGCCTCGACCACCGCAAACTGAGCGTCTGCCCGCAAAAGAGGAACAGAAGATTTGCTGAAAGTTTGCATGTTGTAGGGTGGGAGTCCATTATATAAATTATCCAAGTTGCTGTCCACTTGGGCAAGGATCTCGTTAATCGCCTCTTGGGGTCGCTTCAATGTAATGGTCTCGATGATTGACGAACAGTAACGGCGATAATTACCGACAAATGCATGACGCTCCGGGGTCGTGTCGATATCTTCGAGAAGAAACTGCACTGTAGGGTCATCTGAACTGGGAGAAAGTGACTCCCACTGTATCAACCGTTGAGTACAGATGTTCAAGAACCTTGGGGTCTGGGAAACCACAAAATCTGAGCTACCAATCTGTTTATGAGTCAATAGTTTAGACCATAAGTGCAAAACAGGTATGGACACTGTCAAGCTCTGGTGTTGCATGATCACAATCATAAAGTTGAAGAAAGGCGGGAGGTCTAAGCTGGTCAAGCTAGCGCGGGTGAATAGTTCAATTTCCAAGCAACCGGCAACGTAAGATATCATCTAAACAAGTAAGCTAGTATTCTTTTGAGAAGTTCGGATCACATGTACCTCAGAGAGTTTCTTTGAAATCAGATACTTAGGTTCATCGGCATCTTCTGGACCCACGATCGACCATTCATACAGGTTCTGCAGGGTGGTGAGATAATCCGGTTCAAAGATTAGGCAGATCAGTCCATGAGTATCTGGACAGCCCATATCGTTCCTTCCATAAAGTTGATGCAATGCCTCGATTGCAGCCTAGTAAGGGAAAAAAGTAGTCAGCATTGAATGACCAATACGGAAAACATCAAACGAGGGATCTTACCAGGAGCACCTGCTCATCCCTGCAGGTTAAAGACCTGAAAATGCTGGAGACGACCTGCGAAGCAGAAACGGCGTTGTAAACACACCAAGATAGGGCGGATCTCAGGGTTTTGAGAGCTTTGACAGCTGCATCTCGGGCTTCCTCAGAAGTCGAAATGTTCTGAATGCAGCTGTTCAAGAACTCACAGATGCGAACTAGCCATCCCTCTTGGCCATATCGATATATCACATTTCCACTCTTTGAGGTGATGATCTGATCGAGAACAGCGGATGGAGTAAAGATTTGAACGAGTGCCTTTTTAAGTTCCGGGCCACGAATGGGATCGTCCCGCCAAAACACGTCCTCTGAGAGAGTTTCCAAAACGGCTAGAACGAGCTCATTGTGCACGAAGGACGTACCCCAGAACTTCAGCAGTGTTTCGTCCATATCCATCCACTCCATGCCCCATGTCTTCTTGGCAGCTTCACACCAGAGCTGAGGGATTTTATTACGAAAATAAGCAGGGTCTTCGGCTCGAGCATTCTCTGCAAGCTGCAAGACCATCGAACGTAGATTTGTAGCTTCTTCGGGGTTATCAAACGAAAGACGACGCAAAGCATGGTCTAATAAGCTCAATCCAAAATATCGTACAACATATGCATGATCCGCGCGGGATGCCAGCAGGAAGCCATTGCGGGCAGCTGCATCGCTCTCTTTCAAAGATTCAACGAATTGTGTCGCCTCTTTCCGAAGATCATTTGAAGATGTAGTGCTATGGATAGCTTCAAGTGCGCGAATGATATCAGCTACGCCGTTCTCCGACAGTTCCTCGGCAGCCATTTCGTTGGCTCACCTCAAAGGGCCGTAAAAAAGGATGAAGGGAGTTGTGATGCGAAGCGAGTTCGAGTGGTATTGTTTTGGCGTCGGACGCACACTGAAGTTTAGTTCCGCTGGTGTAGACGAAGACGTGCGTGCACATTAAGGGTAGGGGTTATCTGTGAAGATTGTTATGGCCGTTGATGCTGTCCGTGGGGTGATTAGTCGGACACGGCAGCAACGGCCTCTCAAGAAATTCAATTGTTTCCGCGGAACAGACAAGAAGGACCAGATAGGCTATGCGCGTGATTGTGAGGGATTTGAGGTATTGTTCGTGTGGGAGGAGCTACGAGCAAAAGAGAATATGAGGTGGGAAAGTTGGAGAAAGAAAGTTAGGAAACGTCGGACTAAGATGGTTTTTCCAGGACCGCGACATGATCACTGATAGCCACACCGCCACCTTTTCTTTATCACTCACATACTCCTCACATCTAGATAGATCTCATAGCTAGTCTTACAACATTGTTATATCTTTTATTGTTTATTGTTTATTGTTTTGCTCACTGCCCCTCAATCGTCAGCGGTTGTTTATCTTATCTCACTCAACCCTCTTTCTTAGTACATTTCTAGCGCAATCTTGATCTATAAGTGTTTTATACTGAATCCTCGCAGTCTCTGCAGAAAGCCCAGCAGTGGACACGACCGAGTCTCATAGCGACGATAGCGTTAGTCGGCTGATATATTATATTTTCACATGGCATTCATCCATAACTCTTACCTTCGCGCAAGCCATCGATGGCTTCTCTTCATGGAAACGATGTTTCTGATATTGACAACCATCACTAGGCGAAATCAGATCTACAGGCCGATGGATTCATTATCCCCCGAGTCCCGTTAAGACCGCCTATCATGAGCGATGAATTTCTGGAGTTGAACAAGTTTCTTGTGATGTGGACTATACCCTAACGATATGCGTGGAGTTAAGCATATGCAATCAACCTTGGCAAGTCTCTTCTTCGTACGGAAGAAGAAACCAACATGCATTGACGCCATTGATAGCACTAGTAATGAGGGCTGGGTTATATTATCACCAGCTTTATGGTCTTCATTGGTCGGCCTCGAATTCCTGGTTTGGTAGGAAAATAAACCTGAACAGGTTGAGTGATGGACATTTGCACAGGCCTAGAGAGGAAGAGAGGAAGAGAAATCTAAGGAAATAAGGTGTAGGAAATTGATAAGCAAAACATTAGAAGTGAGAGTCCAAGTGAAAGCGAGCAAGTAACCTGGGAAAAGTAACAAAAAGTGAGCGAGAGCTAGTAAGAAAGCCTATGAAACAGGACTGCATAGAGCAACCCACCAGGAGTAAATCTTGTGGATTTTCCTACTGCTTTCTGTACAAAGATATTTTTTTTATAAAAAAACTTCAACGGATTGAGATTTCTAGTTTTCTCTTCACTACGTATTCCACCCAAGACAGGGCTGCAATGGGTGGGTGCGAATAGTCTACACGAAGTAATCCGTACAACTCACACAACCAACAACATCGACCCGCTGAACTCCAACCAGACAATAGAGTGTGAAACATAGTAGAAAGCACACGACTGCAGATTGGGAGAACAACAAGAGGGAAAGGCAATTAACCGCTGTACCCAACGGCCTCCAGGTCCTTGCGGACTGCATCCTCAGTCTGAATCTTCTTCATCTGAGTATCTTCAAGCTTCTCACCGCCAGCAAGACGCATCTTAAGCTCGTCTATGGCGCGAATCTTCTTCAGCAGACCACGGACCTTCTTATCCTGGGCTGACTGGTCGACAGGGGCGACAGGGGCGGGGGGAGGGGATGGGGGAGAAGTAGGGGCAACCTGCTTGGGAGCAGCACCGTTTCCATTCACGGCTCCGCCGTTGTTCTTGCCACGAGAACGGTTGCGATCAGGGCTAGGACCAGTGGGAGCGTTCGGGGGCGGCTGGTTATCGGTGCCGTCTTCACGTGCCTTCTTGGCCTCGCGCTTTTTTTGTTCTTAGCGGCGGACTTTGACAGCTTCTCGTTGTCAGCACCAGGGGGCAGGGCGACACCTCCGCCAGGAGCTGCGCCAGGCGGCAGGTACTCCTCAACAGGTTCGGCACCAGGAACCTCACGACGGCGGGGCTTTCCGAAGCCGTTCATGCCAGCGCCGGGGGCGCCATCGCGAACATAGGCGGCACCGCCTTGGTCTTCGCGCTTGAAGGCAAGGGGAGTCAACTGCCCGCGAGCACCAGGAGGGCGGTAAGCGCCAGCAGGCTTGACAGGTGCCTTCTTTGTACTCAGGTACGCAGTGGCTGAGGCGTGGGGAACGGGCAGCTTGGTGAATGGATCACCCAGGGGGTGCTGGTTGATGCCCTGGGGCCGCCAGGTAACATCGTACAACTCGGTCATTTCCTCGCTGTAGATAAGGCCACCGGCAACGTGCCAGATCCGGATGCCGTTGTCAACACGCAGACGTGGGCTAGTGGTAGCGGTCAGAATGTACTGTCCATCTGGCGACCAGTTGCAGAGACTGGCGTTGGATGCCTCGACGGTGGCAATCTTGTGGAAGTTTCTTTCCATATCGTAGATATCCATCTGGCCTGCCAGGTTACCGAAACCGGCAACCAGAACGAAGCGGCCGTGAGGGGAGAACAGAATAGTGTTCCGAGGGCTCAGAGGGAAGTTGTGAGTAGGGACACCACGTGCGTTAAAAATAGTCGTCTTGGCTGGCATGTAACCGTAAACAACACCGAACTCCTTGGAGTTAGGGTTCCAGGTCACATCGTGAATGGGTCCTTCCTTATCTGCTGGGACGTTAGACTCTAGCAAAAGATTTACTTATATTGAGAACACATACCAAGATCGATGCGGGAATCAAAAGCACCACTGGAACTGAGCAAGTACAGCGTGGTCTCGCCGTAGTAACTCTTACCAGAGCGGTCAACCTCAGTCTGCGCAAGCACAATCACAGTGGTTCCAGAGGAGTTCCACTTGAGTTGGACCTTGTCGCCTTTGAAGAAGTTCTTCTGAGAGACTGGGGAACTGAACTGTGGCACAATGAACACCTTCACTTGAGCGGGTTGGCCCTGTTGTAATAAGAATTAGTTGAGTCTTCAAAAATTCATATCACGTCAGATCTCACCTTGCGCTCCGGAACAAACACCGCAATCGAATGGGTCTGTCCAGGCGAAAGAGCAAAGTCTGTCACTCCCTCCACACGTAGCTTGTTCCAGACAGTTGACAGGTTGTCGCTCTGGTAGAACTGGACCTCATTGGTCACAACACGGGCGCAAAGCTTCTCGTCAGGAGTGTATTGCAGGTTCCAGCCTGTCTGCGACTTCTGGACGAACTGACCCACGATCGAGTGCTCATCTCCACTCTCAATAGCACGCCAAACCTTAAGGTTCTTTGTAGCATCGCCATTAGCGTCCTTGGTAGCCCGTTGCCAGGTGATCACATAGGTACCAAGCGGGGAAAAGCCCAGCTCGAATACGTTCTCAGCGTCGATAGTAGCGATGACATTACCGACTGAGGGATCAATAATCGTGACTCTATGGAGAGACAATTAGTCACAATGTAAGAGAGATGACAGAATAGGAGCACAAGTTGACCTACCTTTCAGGAGATGCCCATGCGAAGTAACGGCCACATGGAGAGTAAGCGCTGCAGCGAAGATTCCCCTCAGGTCTGCAAGATGTATGTATTGGTAAGATTAATTTAAACAACAAGGATCTACACAATCAATCCTACCTGACAAAGCCCGACAGAGGCTCATAAACAGGGGCGGCATCCATGATGCCAATCCCTTTGAGAGTTCGGTCTGAAAACAAGGTTAGCGAAAAGCCACTTGAGTCAACGCGATCTACCAGTGATTCCTGATCTACCAAGGAATCACCGTGGAAAGGAGAACTCACAAGCGAGCTGTGTAGAGGCCGCCATTTTGAGTTTAGAATGCTTGTAAAGGTCACGAGAGGTATTCTTCAGTCTGATCTGTTTCTCAATGGAAGCAGAATACGTCAGAATATTCTGTTCTTCGGTCCTGCTTTGCAGACGACGAAAAACAAAACAAAGCCGGGGTAAAAGATTATGTATCCAATGGTATTCGTCGCAACGAGACTGCGCGTCTAAAAGAGGCGAAAGTCGAGGCGAAGGTGAGACTGGCGGGAAAAAAACCGAGTGGTCTATCAAATAACTCGTCGGAAGGCGAGATTTAAAAAGACTTCGATCAAGTGTTCGCGGTGTGGATCAGTTCAGGGCGTGGCAGATGGGTTTGCCGAGTTCTTGTTGTGCTTGGGTCGAAACGAGGCAAATCAAAACGGGCAAAACTCAATTGAGTCACGGAGGAAAAGTGAGATAGCGTCGGGTTCTTCGATCTTGAATGCTAGACAAGTCAATGCCAGCAGGAGGGGCAGACGAGGAGGGGGGGGAGGTGGTGGGAGCGGGGAGGATGTAGAGTGAAAGAGAAAACTCGGCCGCGTTGCGCTGCGGCTTCTGCTTAGAGACGGCATGCCGTCATTGGGCCTAATAGTCTCCCGAAGGACTATACGCCACTCATCTCGGTGGTTTAACGGTATTTGATGTTCTATACTCTAATCTCAGGGTTCACATAGACTAATCAATTGGATAAAATTCTGTCACATAATTCTTAATCCGAGTAAAACTCAAAAACAAAACACCACCCAAAACCATATTCTACTCAAAAGAAAACAAAACATGTTAGAAGAAATGTGTTTTATCCCATGAACGTTATTTCATATCATCGATCGTGAATTTTCCAGGCTCTGCCTCGCATAAAAATACAGGGAACGCGTCCATCAAGTAAGGAAATAAGAAGAAAAGCATAGAAAAGAAAGGGAATTCTTAGACCCGTAGACCCATGTTAAAAGACCAAAATTCAACGCCATCCCAATTGTCTTATCGTACCTATTTGCTAGGCTTGCCATCGGATACCCATCTACTTACGGGTCTTGTCCTCAGACCCACTGCTAGGAGACATAACCAGTCGAGGAGTACGAACAGTCGTATCCACAGTATCCGAATCGAAGGTCATACCGTTGACGTAACGTGGATCCTCAGTCATAGGCTCAGGGGTAGCAGAGCCAGCCGGCGAATGCGCCATAACATGGCTGTCATCTGCCTGCTCCTGTTGCTGCTGCTGAATGTATGAAGCGAGAGGGTTGGCGCGACCGACGTTGGAGCTCATGGAGGTAGGACGACCGCCAAAGCCACCGGATGGAACATAGTTCATACCGGATGGACGGGCAGATGTTGGGCCACTGATGGTACTGTTGGCACCCTCGCCAAAGCCGACCAAGCTAGCATTGCCCTCGTCGCTAACGTTGCTGACGCTGTCGTCCTCGCTCATCTTATCGGCATCAAAAGCATCGCTCCAGGTTGTGTTGCCGCCGTAGCTGCCGGTAGCACTAGCACTGCCAACTGTGCTGCGCTCCTTTAGCTGGGCATTGCTATCGAAGTAGCCTGGTGCGTGCGAGGCGGCGTAGGCGGCGTTGGAGGATGTCTGGCCACCCGATCGCGCAGTAGCGACACGCTCGAGACCGGCCAGGCGGGAGATGCGATCCGCGCGCTCAGCCTCCAAGGTATTAGTCGAAGAGATAGAAGCGGATGAGGTGTGGTGTGCGTGGTGGCGACCATGAGGCCATGCCTGTCCCTGATGACCGTCTTTAATGGCAGTCGTAGATAGGGCGGAGAGGGAAGTAGTGCCTGAATTGGGAGTTCCCCTGCACATGCAGAGAGTGTTAGTCAACCTTTTAGTCCCGGCAGCAGTCAACAAATGGAGTCTAGGCTGAGTGCTTACGGTCCCAGTTCCGATGGAGTAACAGGGTCCGAGGGAGGAGGAGGCAGGTTGATAAAGGTGGGAGTATGGGTAGTCATTTTCAGAATTTGAAGAAATGTAAGAAACTTGGAGAAGGAAAGAGCAGAAGTGAAGTGAGAAGTAATGCGGGGATAAACGGTTCATCGCGGGATATCGAAGCGATCATTTTACTTTGTATTTTGGTATCAAAGCGACGTCATATTCCCACTACATACATCGGGCTAAAATCCCTTTATTTCTTCACTTTTTCAATTCACTCGTTGATTGACTATATTACTTAGGTACCTCTCTGTGTTCACTTTGATATACTATTAAATCTTGATGATTGGAAGACTGTACTCCGCCAGTACTCCATAATTGGGCATTTAATGTTTCATGTCATACCTGTCCTGCCTTATGGGGAATCGGGATAGGAGCCTGAACTATGTTATTCCCATTGATAATGTTGTATAATATTGTACTGTACGCTATAAAATTGATTCGGCCTTTCTCTCCGACGTCCTTTTCAGTCTGATCTTCTCCAATATTGCCCTCTGAGCACTCTTTATCTTATGCCTTGATTCCACACATCAATGCAGACCAAGCATTGACCTGCTCAGCACTGTGACAGCCTTTCTGGATGGTGTAATCATAGCCTATAAGAACTCTATCCGAGCAATCCGCTTTCTTGAATACATTACAGTGAGCTTGGCTCAAATAAAACGAACCTGGAGAGTTCAGCGAGCTGGCATCGCAATATGTAGACTCGGTTCCATCCTTAGTCCACCATGTACACGAAACATCGTCGCCCGCGTTAGGGCTCAAACCTCCATGTAGGTTGAGGCATTTGCTTTCGTCAATGTGATTGTTACGTCCCTCGACGAAATAGAAATCTCCAGTACAGTCCGTTGAGTCAAAGATGCGGATCATCCAGGAGTCAGAGATCGAGGACAGAGAGAATGTTGGCTTGGGAGCACTTGCTGTTGTAATTGCTGCTACCTTTGTTGCCTTGGTCAAGGTAGTCGCTCGTTTCGTAGCTGTAGTGGTTGCAGTTGGCTGGATGCATTTTCCTGACGAGCACTTTGTATCCTGAGTCAGTCAAGTGAACGGTATCCAACGGGTTGTATCCGAAGTCAACTTACCGTTTTACCTAATGCACATGGAAACATGGAGCTAACATCACCCCAATTGCTCGGTCGTATTGCCTGTGGCACTTGAGGACCACATGTTGCCTGAGGAAGAGCGACGGGCATCATGGGCTCTCCAGGGCTCAAGCAAATGAAATCACCCTGAACAAGATTATCACATCCAGCCCAGCCGTAGGACTTGTCATTGTATTGCTGGATTTCGTCCACGGTAATACCATATACGTCGGCAATCCGCTGACAGGTATCACCAGTCCCTTCAATGGTGTATTTGTAGCAGATGCCGTTGTTTTCAACCTTAGGTGGGAAATGTGGCATTGGACCCCATGAGCAGCAGACAGGTTTGCTGGGGGTGAAGATAGTGTCTGGGTTAAATTCCATGAACTGATCTACTGTAATACCAGGACTACACCTGGCTGCTAACGATTGCTCGGAGTCGCCGTAATCAACGAGAATCGTGGAGCAGGGGTCACGATGGAGTATCAAGCTCTTGAAGAGGTTAGTGAGTTTTGGATCTAAAGTAGGTAGGAGTATGAAGACAAACCATTAAAGTGGCAAGCCCGGATGATGCTGTTGCCGCCGGGAGTACCAACAGACTGGTCAAGGTCAGAATGGTGTAGATTTTGAGATCCATCTTACCTTATCCTTGGGCAGTTTTCCAAGGCTCGCAAAGTAGTGTCTCTCGGCCCTTCTTATGCATTTTCAGCGGTGTCTACCGACGAGATTTCCATACTACGAGACAATGTCAAAGGTACACATTCACTGTACCAAGAAATTGAGGAACAATGTTAAGCTAATATGGAGACAATATCATTGCCTTAGATCGACTATCTGAAACTCGAAATGTGTGTTTTGGGAGGTTTATTGACTTATAATAGCCAGGGACAAAGGCTGATACTGCACCTGAACAGTCAGATCCCCGAAATTCCCTTTGTCTAGTATGACAGGGGATATGCAATTTGCTGCATTTGGTATAGACCTGAGCAGTCAACCCTTAGAATTTCCTCGGGTGGTTTTGTAGCTGGATCTCTATTTTTACTAACCTTTGCCAATGTCACCTAGGTATACTGCCTTAAAACTCTTCCTGCTGGTCTCTCTAAGGAGACGAGTAGATTGTTAATAGAGCATGGGGTGCAGCTGGAGGTTTGCTCAGTCACATCATATGGGGCCTCAAGTGTGTCGAAAGCAAGTAAAAATCAGAAAATCATAATCCAGGCTAGAGGCTCCATAAAACTCCCTTTCAATTTGTGTAAACCCAGAGAGTAAAGTGGTGAAAATGGGTTGCACTTGGCTACATACGGAAACAATTTGCGTTCATTCATACAAGTCATCTCAAACATTGAAAGAACTGGCCCACAGAAGCAGAAGAAAAAAGCCTCTTATTCACTGAGCTTGCGGTTCTCATAGTGACCGCGAAGATCATCCACCTCTTTCTGTAACCTGGAAAGATCCGCCAATATATCATTTGCATTAGACGCCTTGGACAAGGGCGAGGGCATCTCTGCACTTACACCTGCGCCTGCGCCCTTCTGGGGTACGGAATCGCCATCACCGCCATTACGGGAATTGGAATCCCGAGCCCGACGGGGTGGTGGTGGAGGTGGTGGCGGTGCCCCAGACGAGCCATTCAATAAACTTCCGTGAGAAGAAGTCCGCCGCGTGTGGACTGGTTTTCTTATAATTGGAGGAGAGATTGTGTCTACATAGCTTGCTGGTGACGATGTGACCGTATCACCCAGCGAGAGCGGGGGCAGACTGAGATGTTTGTGCTTTTGAGAATAGGTAGATCCGACAGACCTGGTCGATAGTCCTGGACTCGGGGGTTGAGAGCTATAATTGCTTTCTGAGTCTTGCGAGGCATATGGTAATCGAGTGACGCTCGATTTGGATTGTGTGGACTTTGATCGATGCATCTGACTATATCTTCTGCTGAGAGGTGGTGTTGGGGGCCGCTTATGTTGGGATCGACTGCGAGAGAGAGACTCGGTCGAGTCTAATGCGGGATTCTCTGTAGAGACTGAGAAATAATCTGCCTGGGAGCTTGTATATGCGGTGTTTGGTGTTCGCGAAGTCAGGATCTCTGGAGATGATGCATGGAATGAAAGACGGCTAGAAGAAGGACGGGAAGGAGGATCTATATTTCCTGCGACACTGATGGGTTTACCATGATGACTCCGGGGCGGTGGTGGTGGTTTCTTGTCTTTAATTGAACGACCTGATGGGCTGGTGCCTTTTGTAGACTCTGATGATATTTGTCGAGGTTTCGACGAGTGGATATTTTCTCTTATGCTGGGTGGTCTCGCAATCGATGGCCTTTGTTCGATTTGTACAGTTGAAGCCGTTGACGGTGTGGACGATCCCTCCATGGATGGAGCTGGTGGAGCGGCCAAAGCACGTCGCGGGAGACCATCAAGGGAATCCGAACTCCTAGGGCTTATCATATTATCCAAGTCCTCATTGCCAGCTGAATCGGGATTGAAAGGGTTCGTCGTCTGTTCATCTGACGATGTCGAGTCTTCCGACTCGATCTCCAGTGATAACGCGGCTTTTCTGGGGTAGGAAATTGGCTGAATGGGTTTGGTGAACAAGTCCGGCACATCTACAGTTTGGGGAGCAGAGACAGTAGCTGTGGCAGAGCTGCCTGTTTGATATACATCCATTAGCATTTACTATACCACAGTGAAGCTCTAGATGGCCCGTTGTGTCATCGGATGATGGCGGTAATTGTTTCAAAACGTATGTCTTCTGAGATTCGAGACTTGGAGGAAAGACTCACCATCCAGGGATTTAGCACGGAAGGGATTGAAACTGGACATCTTGATACATCTGTGTAATCAAGGAGTTCTCTCAGAGAGAGGAATGGATGAGGGGAAGAAAGATCCCCGCCTTTCTTATCCATCACTTTCTCCTACGCGCCGCTTTCCGATCAATGAAGTCCGGAAGCTCCGAGCTCTACAACGATGTTAAACTTCGATCTGAGATACAATCTTTGGCTAATTGCTAATAAATAAAAATAGGCTATATAATACAGTGCTCATAAACTACGCAAAGGCGTAAACAGCGTTCGACCAGATCCCCCAATCGTGCCCATATTTGAATAAAACGCAGCTGCATATAAAATGCAATATAAAGGCGTAGTTCGCAATCTCATCCTGTATCACTGCTCGTTATAGACGTGCCATGTCTTTTCGTCTGCGAAAAACTTGTTCGCCAGCCGGTTTCCACTTTCTGTGGGTTGGCTGAATGCGATCTGGTCCTTTGGGATCTCCATGCCGTAAATGAAATTGATCACCACACAATCGAGGAGATCAAGTGCAATTCCCTTCCGGCGAGAAGTTCCGGATGTCCAGATGCGCGACACTCCCACCACAGCTGGCTGTATCTCGTCCTTCACGGTGACTGATGAGCTGTTGGTTGCGCCATTCTGTTCTGCCTGTGCGACCGGTCGTGATTCCCAGATGCGCTCGGTCAAGCAGAGCCCAACACACCGACTGTCTTTCATGTGTAGGAACACCCGGTATCGATCTACTTTCTCCTCCGCGGTATCCTGCTGAAGGTGCTTGGGTGGTTCTACCTGGCTCCATAGCACCTCATCCGGGATTTCCGGTGACGACAACTCTTTATTAACCACTTCAAGAACTCGCTTGGCCTGACTCTTTGCGCTGGGAGATGCCTTGCGATCTACAATGACCACGTATCCTTCATCAAATCGCGTCGCCTCGTAAACCCAGCGTGAGGCATTAGCACGCATAAAAGCTTTTCCCAAGTCAACCCCAGTTGAGTTCATTTCGTGGAACTTCTTATGTAAGGCCGCATCCTCTGTGTTCGATGGAATATATTCCATGCCACAGGTCGCGCATGTCTTGCGGACCTCAGTACCTAAGTCAATTTGCATCTGGCGCAATGTAGTCTGCTTTTGTAACTTCTTAGGTGGATCTGCGGAGGAGCGCAAGCTATTGGAGTTGACCTCGGCTAGGGGTGACCCGGCGGAGATGTCCTTGAGTTTGCGCTTCTTAATGAAGCTGAAGGTTGGTTTTCGTGCGTTGACAGGTGGGGGAGTTAATCGAGGAGGTGGTGACGAGGGTGGAGTAGTGAGACTGTCAAGGTCATCGTCCAATGTAGTTTCGGACAACACGACCGAGTTGCGACGCGACGGGCTTGATAGAACGACGGAAGACGACTCGCGAATTGCATACTGTAGATTGTTCTCTGCCTCATCAGACTCGTCCTGGACGCGTCTTTTCTTTGCGACCCGCTCGTCATCGTAGACGCGCCATGTTGGTCGTCCGTATGTCTTCATGCCTAGGCCGCTGCTTGAGGGGTCAGTAAGGGCGCGCATCAGATAAAGAAGGGGTTGATATACCGCTTGTATGAATTGGTCACTGTCCACGGCATATCCCCTGGAAGCTTAGGGTAGCGGGGGAGGAGGTTTGTTGTGTCGAACACGGGGGGAATTGCAATTTACATAGGCGGATCGACTGGTTCCACAGCACGCGTAGGTGGCGCTAACTTGTTTAGGTCATATTGTTCGAATAGTCAGAAGTAACGAAACTTACTTTATCCCTTGGAGATGAGGTTGGTTTCTTTTTCAGAAATGAATATATGTAGCACTCAGATGGTTAGAGATGGCAGGGAAGCCTGAGGAGGGGATGAGAAATGATGATATGATGATCAACAGGAGGTTGGGTTAATAAACAGAATCCAAGAGTCGCCACCAAAAGCACTCTAGGTTACGCTGTTTGGTCGCCTTTCCTTATTGAAGATTCCTAAGCTCCTGGAGTGCTGATTATCTGGTATTCCCTGCCTTTTATGACTTTGTGGGACAGAAACTCGTTCCAGGCTGCATTCTTTTTTATTTCCTCTTCTAGATAATTCCAACGCACCAGTCAATCAGCTAATTTCATCACCTCTTCTCTTGGCCAATCGCAGTACATATCAATAGGTTGCCCAGTTGAGCTTTTCACCCCCAATTACAAGTTAGGCCCCGGCTGACGACTCTCTGGGGCTATAACTCTTCGCTCTCAGCTCTTGGCTCTAAGCTGCCAGCCTCTCTCAGCCTTGTACTATGATGGATCTACTCCGTTAGCCCCTTCAGAGTTCAAGCTCTATATGCATCGAGTAAGGAAGCAGGCAGCAAGCATGAAACTTTTCATCATCTCAGACCGCCCTCCCTTCGCTGAGATCCCCACTACCAATGCAGTTATTTCCACAGAGTCGGGCGCGCCTTCGTTTTGTGCTGACTGAATGTCTTGTTGCAGCAACAGATCTGACTAACTGATTGGCGAAGCATTACGAGCGGCTACAAAGCCCTTTATCGCGTCCACTTGCCCCGGATTTTACATGGCCTTTTACGGGCTTGTGTAACCTGGCCTGGTCAAGTGGACTCGGTGGCGAGCTTGTCCTTCTGATTCAACCAGTGATATTGTAGCTGTTCCAGACCCGAAACAGAAGCCTGACAGGATGGCGGGGGTCCAGGGTTTACACAGCGACCTTCTATATACCAGGAACAGCCGAACAGGTCGCAAGAACAAAGATGTCAGCAAAGGAAGTGGAGTGTGGAGTGTCTCTATCAATGCTTCCAATCTGTTCTGTTCTACTATCAATCATCTTATCTCACCTCAGACCTCGGAGTTCGGTTGCTCTCTTGAATCTTACGGACTCCTCTAGCACCGGCCCGCGATATATCCATCTCCATCTCCATGCATGATACGAATACTCTGTACTAATTGGCAGAAGCTATGAGTCCTACATGCTACTATATGCAGCTTGGTCACACAAACATATCACAAGCTCCGGTACTCTTGGACGGAGCACTCTTGACTCTTGAGTCTATTCCTGTTTCCCTTCATCCGGTAATACTATTCAGATATAAAGCACAGCAGTGACAGCACAGATGGCTCCTTTCACTTCTTTACTAGCACATTATCTACCCGTTGAAGAATCAAGATATTGACCATACTCATACAGGTTAGGGTTCAAACGTACGTAAACCGAGGGGATCTCACCACTCCAAGAGCTCCCAAACTCCGTATAGTATCCACTTGAGAAACTGCAGAAATGAGGAGTAATAAAAAGTCTCCGGCGCTCCGAAATGAAAAAAATAGACGTATATAAGGTCGTAATATTTCCAAGTCAAATAAAGTAGAAGTCGTTTAGTCCCGCTTTTTGTCCCGCGGATCGGACGTCTTGTGGATCCTCTTTTCTCTCTGCAAAAATCTCTTACTTTTGTCTATCCTCATTTTTTCACCTTTTAATTCATATTCA
This sequence comes from Penicillium taxi, assembly GCF_028828555.1. Lineage (NCBI taxonomy): Eukaryota > Fungi > Ascomycota > Eurotiomycetes > Eurotiales > Aspergillaceae > Penicillium > Penicillium taxi. The sequence continues at coordinate 930,231 of NW_026643208.1, forward strand.
CCATGTCTGACGCAGCACAAGTTGCAGGCAAGAGAAAGCGTGCGAGTATGTTTCCCCCATTTCCTTTTCTCTTCAGGTTTCTACTTTGCATTGGTTGCACTGGGGTAGTTGTTGGTGGCGTGAGCGAACTTCGACTCCGCAAATCCCCATATTGGCTGTTAGCCAAATTTACAACTTCGATTTCTCCATCTTCTTTCTTCTTTTCGTCCCTCCTTTGGTTGACACTTCAATTTTCCATCACAATATGACTGACATTAAGCTACTTTCAGGGACCCAATCGTGCCCTCCGCCGGAGCTGCCTAATCTCGTCGCAGAGCAGCATGTCGCTATCCCCACACATGACAATGACACTCAGCGCTTGATTGTAATTCTCTCCAATGCTAGTCTAGAGACTTATCGGGCTTCTAGTGGCAAGCCTGGCGCAAAGGATGAGAAGTACTCGTTGCTGAACAGTGATGAGCACATCGGTATCATGCGAAAAATGAACCGTGATATCAGCGAAGCTCGTCCAGATATTACTCACCAGGTAATTCAGGAATACTTTTTCTCGGATGGACTACTAGCTCACGTTCTATTTTTATTTTTTTCCAGTGTCTTCTCACCCTTCTGGATTCTCCTGTTAACAAGGCTGGTCGGCTACAAATTTTTATTCACACTGCTAAGGGTGTGCTTATCGAGGTCAACCCCTCAGTCCGCATTCCTCGAACCTTTAAGCGATTCGCCGGTCTGATGGTGCAACTCCTCCACCGTCTTTCAATTCGCTCGACCAACTCGCAGGAGAAGCTGTTGAAGGTCATCAAGAACCCTATCACCGACCATCTGCCCCCCAATTGCCGCAAGGTGACTCTTAGTTTCGAGGCACCGGTTGTTCGCACTAAGGACTACATTGAGTCTCTGAAACCCAAGGAAAGCGTGGCCATCTTTGTCGGTGCCATGGCCAAGGGTACTGATGACTTTGCCGATTCGTTCAAAGATGATGCTATCAGTATCAGCAACTACAGTCTTAGTGCCAGTGTCGCCTGTAGCAAGTTCTGCCACGCTGCCGAGGAGGTGTGGGATATTCTTTGAGTGGGGCAGGTACAATGCGCCATGCGCCTCCGCCGTTAGCTTTCCGGCAGTGTTTCCAGATCGCTATTTGAAGCCATGAAATCCTTTCATTGGCTTTTAGGGCTTGAGTTGATCCAAAGGACTTGCTTCGAATTTCCATTTCAGATCCTCGCCCACTCTTCTCGTTATTATTATTATTATTATTATTACTTGGGGGACAGCCTGCATCATGTTCATGTTCATATTCATTCTTTAGGGATGAAACCTGCTGAACAATGGTTCCCCATTTCGACTAGAGACATTCGGACTGGCTGGTATTTGGTTCCTTTTCGCCCCAGTCCTTGAGCCAACGAGCTCTTCCATCCACAGTGGTGTGATTAGAAAAGTGAACAATCATGTATTAGGTATATTTGTACCTAGGATATATTCTGGATTTAATTTTCCTATTGAATCCTGATTCCTTCCTAATTCCTGCAACATAGTCCACTACGTAATAGAGACATTTTCGTCTCATTTCTATACCTAGTACAGTTAGGGTATTATTTTTGTGGGCAACCGCGGGCTTCAATTCTCTAATCGGAATCGAATCCAGACTTGACATTTCAGTCCAAAAAGAAACCTGTGATTTCCGATGATAATGGCGGTCAGCAGTAATGCCCAAAAAGATCCAAGACAATCTCACCTTAAGCAACCATTGGACCAGCGGAACACTAGTAATGCACCCACTCGGCTCCATACACGATCAATGCACGCCCCATCTGCCATTTTTCAGGCCCTCAGGGGATCCAAACAACGAACAACGCCATTCGAACTTTGAATGCTTAAAAATTCAAGGGTTACGGAGCCTATTTCATTTCAATCGGAAAGTACTGGCCTAAGCTGTGTTCAGCTACAAACATGATTCGAGAGGTTCTTGGGCGCTTCGAGTCTAGGCCAATCTCCAAACGAAGCCCTCTTTTAACCTATAGGCGACTATCGATTGACGCAGCCCGCCTCACTCTTGCTTCTATCACTGAGAAAGAAAGGGTCCAGGGTTTCACCTTTCCCATCATGCGCAGATCGCGCCCTCCCAATCGGGAAGGATGGAATACGATCTGGCCCAGATGTGTATAGACCCGCTATTCCACTCACTCTCAATCTCCAAGCCTTTCTACACTTCTGCACTGGTGATAGGCTTATCGGATCTAATGTATGAGGGATGTGCCGTGCGTAGCTTTCGGTCCAGGGGGCGCCGTGTCAGGCTGGGGCTTGCCTTTCTCGGACGACTGCGGTGGGCTTGCTGCGTGGTGACCATGACCTTTTTACGGAGTACTTGGGCACATAAGTCTATTTCTGCGAGTGGATCAGAGAAGCCCCTCTTTTCGCCTTGTATTGGTACTTTGTCATACTGACAGATGAGTTCGGCTGTCGTTTTATGTCATAGTTCCTGGATTTATAGACTTGCTCTCTCCCCAGTATATATGCAATCATCCTTGCTTTGAAATCTTTCTCGTCATCTGTCTACTTTCCTTGGAATTCTCTCTAAATTTGTTCCAAGTCAACGTGCTGGATAACCTGCACGTCGACTCCCCTTGATCTATAGACATGCCTGTCTCCCATATGACTCTGACAGTTACTCATCTCCCAACCTCTACTTCCTTCTTCCTATCATGTCTCCAGCCTCTTGGTTACCAATTCATTGGTCGGCAAGATGAGTACATCGGCTTCGGTCAGAAGCAAGGAGAGCCTGCTGATTTCTGGGTCACGGAGCGAAGACCAGGGTATGTATCTGATTGAAGATCATGGTATATCGGCGCTAACAGTATGGATAGTATAGGTCCTAGTGCAGTACATATTGCATTCCCAGCCCCGTCCAGAGATGCCGTGGGTCAATTCTTCATCTGTGCCTTGAAGGCCGGTGGCCAGATCCACGGTGAGCCTAAGACACGGGACTCGCAATCAGGCTATTACAGTGCGGCTGTAATCGACTTTGACGGTAACAGCATCGAAGCGGTGTACCGGCCGGGCGGATCAGTTGTTGCATCGGAGGCTGGTGGACCCACAATAGCTATGCTAGACAATGGATCCGTCGTTTCCAGAAGCAACAAGGCCAAGTCGGTGAAGGCAGAGAGCATTGCTCCTCCCCAGTCCAAAGCCCCCACAGTCATCGAGCGTGCTGCAACGGTCGTTTCTCAACCGTCGTACACTGTCCAAACTGTTCAGGCAGACGATGGCAGCAAAGCAGTAAAGACTATTGTCGGCACGCTCCTCGGCGCAGCTGCCGGTGCAGCTATTGCTTATGCCATGGTGAAGGGTGACGAGCAGTCCTCGTCAGAGACTAAAAGTATTGCTATGATGAAACATGCACCCGATCTCCTCCAAATCATGGCCCCACCGCCACCATCGCAAGCATCCAGATCTGAGGCAGGCATGCGGGCTATTGAAGCTCCTCCCGCCAAGAGTACATACTCGGCTGCCCCACGGTCGACGGTTAGTCGCAGTGCGGCCTCCAAGAACCCACGAGCCAGTACCGTCTATGAACCGACCGAGTTCGCTCTTGATCAAAAAGGCCGACGGGCCTCAGAGGGCACTGTTGCCTCATACCTCGAAGACCTGCCAATTCGGACAATTGAATATCCACCTCGGCACTACCCATGCAGCCCCAGCACATTTATTAGCAGCTACGCTGCTGACAAGCCGCGAGCCTTCGTAGCAGGCAGCGTGCTTTCAAACTCCACCATCAAAGCTGCGCAGAAAAGCCTCCAACGCCGCCGCAGCCATGACGACCGGAGTGTATACTCCACACCAAGCAGTCACCACTCAAAGTCCCTGGCCCCAGGTAGCATCGCCTCTTCTGCTCACACCGCGCACAAAGTTCCCTTGCCAGCCGGGTCCGAAGCCACGTATTACTCTGCAGCCCCAACCCATCAAGGCTATTCATATCTTTCTGCAGGGGGCGTGCCCCTGCCTGCTAGCGTGGCTGACCTTGATGTGAGATCGGACGTTACGCCAGATGACTCGATCAGCCAGGTTGGTGCCCAGTCTCATTCTGGAAAATCTACACACTCACACTCCCACTCTCGTTCGCACTCACGTCATTCCAGACACTCGAAGTCTGGCTCGCGGGCCTCGAAGCACTCTTCCCGGTCAAAGCACGATGACGGCGCCAAGCCGAGTGATAATTCGAGCCACGTTTCGCGACGCACTGCTAAGGCTGGTAGTAAGGCTCCGTCGACGTCGGGCAGTCGACGTTGACGAAGGTGTGTAGTACGTACAACTGACTTTTATGTACGCTTTCAACAGAATCTGTTCTGTTTTTTTTTTTTTTTTTTTTTTCCTTTCAGTGCATTGTTTGTCTTGGTTATCTGCATTTTGACTTGAATGGGGTCATTCGTCTTGGTGGTTCTTGCATACGACAGAAATGAGTTAAAATTTAATATAGCATGGAAATTGGAAAATACAACGGGAATTATGATGATTGATGATAACATGATCCAGTAACACAACTTTTCGTTGATTCCCACTATTAGTTCCTTTCGATCCAAGTACCACCTGGGCAGTGATATTATCTGATCAATGACTATGCTCACGCTTCTCTGAGCCGCAACACGATCCACCCATGGCATCTCTAGCCATCTTTGCCCGACTCATAGGACGAGGCTTCGGAAGAAACTCACGACCCTGAAGAACTAGTTCAACGGCAGTATCCCTATACGCCGCTAAACCCTGATCCTCAGCAACCACCGCCTCATGAATCAAGTTAAGCCAGTGACCCAACCGATACCCACCCTTAGCAATCTGCATCTCAACAGTCCCAACAACGGAATCATAATAAGCAGGATAAAGATCCGCACCCTGCAACGCATTCGCTCCATCAGGCATAACAACCGAGCAAACAAGCGCATTAGAATCAGACACCCACCGCGTAGCAGATGTAACAGCCTCACTAATATTGTCGCCCCGAATCCACCCCGCAGCCTGCATCTCAAAACTCCCCGAAGTAATATTTCCAACCAACATCTCCGCCCAAGCCGCCGCGTCCTCGAGCGCATGTCCGCCAATCAGTTTCTCGGGAATATAGTCATCCCAATCAGCATGTAGGTTGGTTTCGTGCCCGTTGAACGTGACATTAATGCCATTCCCGCCGACTTTGTACGCTTCGTCGTGCAAAGGCTGTACTATGTCCCCGATGATATGAACCAGGAACTTGAGCGCTTCGGCTTTATGCGCCTTTGAGAGGCGGTGATTTCCTGCGCGCTGGGTATAGTTCGCAACGGCGGAAATGGAACACCCTGCACTTGTGCAGTCGCGCTCGTAGTCTACATTGCAGTTATGTGGAGGGTTATCCTCAACGTCGATGAAATGCAGCTTTGCTGACCATCTGCCCGCGCTTGTTTTGCGGTAGCTATCAGCCCATGAGGCGATATTTGCTAGGTATGAGCTTGAAGGATCATTGAGAATATCTTGGGCCCTGACGAATGTTACTTTGACATGTAATTAAGGTTGAGATTGGCAGCTCATGCTCCCGACTTACCATGTTGCTGTCGAGGGAGTAACGTAGTGTTGGGCTACATAAGCGACGGTTGCATGGCCTAGTTGACCCCATGCATTTGCACCCTTGATAGCACTGACTATGAGGGCAAATCTGGAAAGTTGTACCATATCGAATGATAATTATTTGGCTAGTGATTGGTGTGAGGGTAATGGAATGTAACTGCGGAGTAATATGAATCAAAACATTGGGGTAATTCTGCCAATAAGTAGCCCTATCACTTGGAAGCGGTGTGCGACTTGATCTCCAGGCCAATGGTCAAGTACAATGTAAGGAGAGACAGAAAAAGCAAATTGAGTCTATTGCAGTGTGATATAAGATAGCCCCTGCCTATCATTTGCGACAATTGAGACATTGAAGAGGTTGCTCATGTCTACCATAGTAGGATTGAGTATTCAGATATAGATCCTTCTTCCAGCAAGTTACACTTGTACTTGATACTGAGAACCTGACGCCCTATGATGCGTCCCCGTAGACCTGGTAGCATTTCAGAACAACTGCAAATCCCATCAATGCAAACTGAGCTTTCGATGTCTGAATATGATCCAGATATTTGAATATTGAAGACTCTCGCAGTCGAATACAGCATCTAGATTATTAAATAGAGATATAGAAAAAAGTACGGTGCTCGCTGGATTTGAACCTGCGGTTCCGGCAAAAAATGAGTATGTCCATGGATTTCCAACCTCGTGCATGGGGATGTTTTCGCTTTGAACCACAGGAACTCGTTACGAAATAATTCACCCATTTTATCAAGTATATCCCGGCTTAATATTATTCCGTGACAAAATAGTTGTTCCGGTATCACCACTTTCTTGTATTTTGTACACCCCCTAATCGAATGCATGTAAAATTTAATTGATAATCATCTGGGGTAGAAAATTAATTTAAAGAAGGGCTTCCGCTGAGTTTGAGCCGCTGACCAGGGGAGAGTATATATTATTTACTCCCTATGCAAGTTAGAGATTGAAAACCGCATAAGGCATTAGTGGACATAATATAGACAAGGCCGTGGAGGACGTATGAGGGTCCATAATGTCAACTCAATTTATGTGAAAAGTCAGATGAGCAAATACAGAGAAGATTAACATGGCCCCTGTACTAAGGATGACACACTCAATCAAAGAGAAACCACCAATTATTATTTTTATTCACTCAACGGCCTTAATTAGGACGTTGTGAGGGTTATTTCCGTTTTCATGGAAATACGACACTGTGTATTGGAACCTGAGCGCTTTTCTTTCTTTCGTTTCTTTTTGGATGTACGGTACTATAAGTCAGAATTATTGCTCATTTTATTGTTTATCAGTTAGACACTGCGGTTCTTTATATGGCAGTGACTAAGACAAACCTGTACTGCTCTAAATGTTATAGTTAGTTACTTAATCTGTATAACTGACTAACCCTCGTACCTGACTTGTGACTGTGTTCAGGCGGTGAGAGTTGACGCCATAAACAGGGATCAACTTGATATTGCCGCTTTTCAAAACAATAAATATCAAATTCTCAAGGCTCAATAACACATTTTGTAAGTCTTATAGTGATTAAAGTTCATTTGTTTAGCATATTCTATAAATTTACCACCTTTTGTTATCTAATTTGTCCTATGATACCAGTTTTAAAAGATTTAATGTTATGATATGCTTCATATATATATCCTGCACCATTTTGCCTCAGGGAACATCTACCATCCTCAATTACAAGTCAACACAATAACCAGGTGATTTATTTTTCTTTTACCTCCAGGGCTGTTTAGGCAGATCAGAAAATATCATTATGTACTGATAATAACTCAGATCTCTTCAAATCCATATAATTCAAATCTAGGCAACAAAATATTGTGTCAGAAGTTATGAGGTTGGGACAAATTACAGACCTCCTGGGCAGGGCTGCCAAGGTAACCTCGGAAGAGGACTCTGAATACCTCTAGGGCTATGTGGATTTACCTTTTCCTTCAGACTCGAATTCAAATAACCCATGGATATTCACCTGGGCATCTTCAAGTTATGCCGATGGACCAGGGAATATCGGGCTTTGAAAGGAGTAAATCAGAAAACCTGGAGCCTTCATCTCTGAATAAGTTCATGCCAACCTTGGAGAGTTCTTTCGCTATTACAGTAATGGTCTGTTTCACTGCATTGCTGCGTGTACTATTATATCCCGAATCCTGATCGAAACTTGAAGGGTATGTATGCATGAGAGGAGAGATCCATGGATTCAAGGCGTGTAAATCTGCATCGTTATCTTTGGAGAAATTGACAGTCTTCAAGAATGAGATGTTGACCTGCGTCTCCACGGGTACTCATAGGTAGGCATAAAATTCAAGTAGGTTATCTGGGCATACGGATTACGATGCTTCAACCATCCATCTGCGTAGTCAAATGGGAAGTCCCGAATACCTTCGCCTTGACGGTCTTGAGTACTTGTCAACTACCTAGGTACCAAGTAGAAATGAACTACGATTATCATGTTCAACACAGAGACGGGCCTGCCTGGATTGTGCTATATGCGACATCATGAAATAAAAGCCATTAAAGCCCTTCGACCATCCACAACCACATACGACCTAACCCCGACTCTGCAACTTCATTTCCCCTCCAGTTCGATTCTTCCATGTCACCGACTCGACAAGCAAGGTGCCCAGAGTGGGGAACCTAGAAAAAAGCAGGTACTTTTTTGATCTCGTGTGTTCCCTTTAATTACCGAATGCACAGATTTGGTCATGAAAAACGGATGTTGGAATTTCCCAGAAACTAATCCCAGAAAATGAAACCTATGGAGTGAAGCAAAAGGATTGATGGGAAAGGGGGAAGGGAAGTGGCAAGGGGAAAAGGGAACATCACGAAAAAAAAAAGGTTGAAATCGGCACAGAAACGAGTTTCTACGACCACGGTACGCCAAACTTCGCAGATCTGAATCTAACGGAGTGAAAAAAGATGCAGGTGACGGGGCTATGAAAGCCAGGCGGAAAAGAACACCGGGGACCATTGCAGATTGATTGAAGCCAAATACCGTTTAAATGGCATACTTGCGAGTCCACTCACGTGCAGTAGCCTCGTAACGGGGGCGATCGGTCTTGTAGACGTGCGCGATCTCGGGCACGAGGGGATCATCCGGGTTGGGGTCTGTGAGCATCGAGCAGATAGAGAGCAGCACTAGAAGAACACCGTTAACGTCATTCATTTTAGCCTTGCAGAGAATGGCATACCTTTGGAAATGGTCAGAGCCGGGCTCCATTGGTCACGCAGGATATCCAAGCAAATACTTCCATTGGAGTTGATGTTGGGATGGTAAATGCGAGTGGTAAAGTTGACCTTGGGGGGCTTGAAGGGGTAGTCGGTAGGGAAGTGGATAGTGAGGAAGAAGACGCCTCCCGAGTAAGGCGAGTCACCCTGTGGAAGAAAGTTAGAATATGATGTGATATAAAATCTGAATGGTTGGAGGGGGCCTCGTGACCATTGCAGGGGGTGATTCTGGGGGAATCGGAATATCGACTTACGGGACCCATAATAGTTGCCTGCCAGTGGAACTATTTGAGAAATGAATTGTCAGTAAAGAACATCATTTGTTTGGTTATGATGATCTGCATGGAGGGGTTTCTCAACCCCGCCGCACGATAAGGACAGTGTGCATTCCGCGATCGAGATCGTCGAGGAAGAGGGGATAACATACCAAGTCATCACCAACGGGACCAGCGGAGCAAGATGAGGGGGGATCCCTGTAATAAGAATCAGTCAAATGTTCGAGATGGGGAAATAGTCGATGAGTTGCTTACCGTCCGAGGTCGCTGAGTTCCTTGTTAATGCGCTTGAGAGCCATGATGAGTGACGGTTGTAGGAGGAAGAGAGACTGGAGGGTGGAAGATTAGCAAGTAAAAAGCTTGGGGGTATTAGTGATCCTCGTACGTATTGCCTTTGTGTGGAAAAGAAGGAAGAGTGAAAGAAGAAAGAGGGGAAAGAAAAGTGGGCAGCTGGGTTTGCAGACGGTATTACCAATACGCGCCACAGATGACACATCTTCAACTCAGCCTTAAAAACGAGTAATGTCTTGTACGTTGTCATTTTGGTCGAATTTCGAATACGCAGAAACATCATTGTTACTAGTTATTGTTGATATCTGTTGACTAGATTACAATGAAAACCATTTCTTATATCTTCTATTTCCATTCGGAATTGAAATACAATGAAATACCATGGAATTGATCAATTGTGCCCCATGATGTCACGTGCGGGAGAGGCGTTCATCCCGATTGACGCTCCTCCGGGTTTATCCCTTGACGACAGTCATCTAATGGATACAGATAATAGCAATGTCCTTTTTGTCTTATTCAAAGTGTTTCTAAAAAAAATAAGAAAAACCTGCAAGCTAAACAAATGCCTGTACGCCGGTAATAGCCCGGCCTAGAATCAATGCTAAAACAAAAAGTCAGTACGGACATTTCGGCCTAATATATCCAGCCCGACATTGGGCATTCTTACCATGAATATCGCTCTGGCCTTCGTAGGTTTGCACAACAAACAAGTTGGCTACATGGCGCGCGATATGATACTCGTCGCTCGCGGCATTGCCGCCAAATACCTCTTGCAGACTGTTGATATGTCAGTATGAGATATCACATCTAAGGCAGGGGAACTAACATTCGTGAATTGACCAATGCTCTATCACAGTTTTGGCGCTTGATCATAGATATCATTTCCGGGGTAGCCTTCCCAGAATCCTTGAGACGAGCCACCTGTACTGCAGCTAATGTACCGTATGCAGCATCGGTCGCTGCATCAGCCAGCTTCTTTTGAATGAGTTGGTACTTAGCTAATGGATTACCCTTGAACTGTTTTCGCTGGAGACTGTATTCTCGAGCACGAGACAGACAGTCCTCCAATGCGCCCATACTACCAAATGCAATGCCTAAGCGCGCACTATTCAAGCAAGTAAATGGACCCTTCAGGCCCTCGACATCCGGGAACATATTCTCTGCCGGGACAGGGCAATCGTCCATCTGAATCATACCCGTAATTGAAGCGCGCAAAGCAGACTTGTTCTTGATAGCAGGCGTCTCAAAAGTGCCTGGTGGGCATCGCGAGCGCTCAACCACAAAGCCCCGGATTTTACCCGTTGACTCGAGCTTTGCCCACACGAGAGCCAAGTCTGAGATGGGCGAGTTGGTGATCCACGTCTTGCTGCCACTCAGCAAGTACATGCCCTTCTGTGTCGGGTGCTCGCGCGCAACCGTCTCCATAGATCCTGGATCGGAGCCGTGATTCGGTTCTGTCAGTCCAAAGCACCCAGCTAGTTGGCCCTTGGCCAGACCTGGAAGAAACCGCTGCTTCTGCTCTTCTGTGCCAAATTCGTAGATTCCTGTCATAGCGAGAGAGCTCTGCACCGACATTCCCGATCGATAGCCACTGTCCACACGCTCCACTTCCTTAGTTATTAGGCCTGAGGCGACAGTACTCACACCGGCGCATCCGTAGCCCTCAATTGAAGCACCTAGAAGGCCTAATTCGCCCATTTCTTCGAGGATGCGACGATCATAATTTTCATTGCGGTAGGCCTCTAGGTATTCCGAGTACGTGTTAGTCCACTTGATCCAAAATAAACAGAAAGAGGTAACAAACGGACTCACCAAGAACTCTTGGCATTAACTTTTCCTGGCAGTATTGTCGGGCTGTGTCCTGAATGGCCAGCTCCTCCTCTGTGTATAGCTCCGCGGCGGCAAGAGGATCTTCCCAATCGAAAACGGCCGAAGAAGCATGCCGCCGGCTAGCGACGGAACGACCAGCCTGGATTGATCGTGCAGCAGCACGTAGAATTGAGCGGTTCATTGTTGATTTGAGAGGAGATGGGAGAGATCTATGTGAAGGGACCTATGAAGTAGTTGTTGCGGGGGAGCTTCAAGTATGCGCTAATCACGGAGAGCCTCGGCAATTTTGGTTGGCTATCAAGTTCCGAACGCGTATAGTTAATTAATCTTCGTATCGAGTGCGCCTGTTAAGGATAACAGATTGACGCGATTTAATTAATTATCGAGACATGGATGCTAAGTGGTCCACTGTAGTCTGTTCCATCTCGGTGTTTTTCGGTGGTATGACTTCAGAGCCCTGGATGGAGTATACGGGCAATCGAAATGACTAATTTGTTCTGTTTTATTCATTTGCCGTCATTCTATGTAAAATATGGGTATTATGAACGTCCATAAAAGAAAAGCAGTGCCGACCAGCGCATTTTATGCCGGCATCTGGCTTTGAAGGAAATCAAACACGCCCGTGGGAAAGAAATCATCGTCAAATCGCCACAGGTCTGTCATCAACGGGTCTATTGAATCCTCCGGCAGTCCTGGCTCATGTTTGCCTGCTGTATTCTCAAAGCCATTGCTGCGTTCAGCAGACAGCGGCGCTACCCCGAGTAATGGCGGCGGATGGTTAAGGATAGTGTCACGCTCCCCCAAGATCTGAGCTCCAGGGATGATGATAGGCTTGAAAATCGAATTATATTCTTGCGGGCTCGAGCCGATGGCGTGCTGTGTACAGTTCCGCTTCTCCCACTCCTCCAGCCCGGTCAGCATCCTTCGTAGACCACGGGCAATGTGATGGCTGAGATGACGCTTGCTTGCCCGCTGGCTACATGATTCCATCATCTCGGCAATTTGTCCGACTAGAATACTTACGTAGTGTATGTCGACTATTAAACCCGCGGAGGCAATTGATGTTTTTTGACCCTGGTCTCCAGTGCTCGATCTGTTCGAGCATGACTTGGCTGCGATCTTCAGCAGGAATACTGCCGCAAATGCTATCATACTGTGGAGATATAGTGGGACGCCGACCAATGCTCGCTGAATATCTCGCTCATCTAGAACAACCTGGAGAGTCGCGATTGCTGATTCGATGGCGATATTCGCTCTTTTCCTGCGCTCGGGTGACATTACACGTGATGAGGTCGAGGAGTGGTAGGTACGCAAAGCTACTGAGTGCAATTGCAACCGAGAGAAATGATAATGCATGTTGACAGCTTTATAGGGATACGCACCGACGTGTCGGCTCCCAGCTAAGAATCACAAATCAGCATGAAAACATTCCCAAATATACGGTTTGGCTCACCAAGACGAGGCAGCCATGTTGATTTCCAATCCTTTAGGTCCTCATCAAACGCATCTATCTTTGGAAATGCGCTTTCGGGAACCTCGAGGTCGACATCTGGACCAAATGCGAAGTAGCTTTGGGTAAGAATGATAAACAAATCCACTTGACTATGTAGTCTAAGATCTCCTTGGGATACAGATGGTGTTTGCGTGAACATATTGTGTTGTTGAATACTGGCGTCCTCGTGAATGATCGGTGGCCGACCATATGCAATAGAAAAATGATGATCAAGGGTCTGGCGCAAGTTAGTAGCACTTACACCTAAAACGCGAATCGAAAACAAGACATACATATAGCAGATACCATAGCCTTGCCTGTTCCTGGTGCTCAGGTGAGCCCTGTATGGCTTTGCGAAAGAATTGGTGCAGGTTACGTTCGGTAGCAATGCGCACGGCATATCCAGACAATTTCCAACTGACATCTGCAAGCCAAAACGCTCCGATACATAGGGCGCGAATATCGTCCATGTTATGATGATTTCCCAGCATTGATTCGGATGCTAGTTTTGCGAACTCTGTATAGCACGTGTCGAACGTGCGCTCCTTTGTGGGCATATGAAGCGCTGTCACAGCTAATATAGCAGCCAGTAGCATAGATGATGATCGCCGAACCGAAGTCAGATCCTTGTGTGCTAAAAGTACTCCATCCCATAGATAGCGGTTCAGCACCTGGTCAAAGTGATAGAACAATTCTTCCGCTTCTTGTAGATCTACCACGCCCCGAGAGATGAAATCCGTCACTAATGCGACATCTGGCGAATATGCTTGCCCCGGGGAGCTTTCGCGGTTTTCACTCAGCTGCGTCACCTCGTATAGACTGCCCATAGGAGCCGTCACCAAAGAGGTTGCGGATGTTTCCTCAGTATCGATGGAATATTGTGGCTGTTGTTGCGGCTGCTGAGAAAAATTGAAATTTGCCCTAGACCCAGTTCCAAGACCAGCTGCTTTATCTATAGATTCGTGCCTGCCATTATGCTCATCATCTACTGACGCTGTTGACTCTTGTCGGCCCCGTTTCTTTGATGTCTCGATCGACCCGCCGCCGGATTGATAGTAAGATAACTCCGGCAGTTGAGATTTCCTAAGCAAGTCCGTCATTGCCAACTCGATCATAGATTTCCAACTTGATAGCGCCGTCAGCATTCAGCCTATGTGTAACCCAGTGAGTGGTACTTACTCGGCCTCGTCCTCGAGTAAAGTTTGAAGACTCTTGTTTACAACGCACTCCAACCCCATGCGTCGACATCGCGAACATACCGACTCACCAATCTTCATATCGCAGCGCACCTTGTGCCGCTTACACTCGGTACATGCTCTTATCTTTCGCGAGATCTTAGGAACATGCTGGGTAGACCTCCCATTGTCCTCCAGAGTGAAGCCATCCTGCAAGGATGTTGGCGAGTGATCGCCATTGGCTTCAAATTGAATGCGATTCCGCTTCATACTAGGCAGCTGGGCTCATCCTCCGCATGGCCAACTCCGGGGAATCAAAGCGGGGTTCCGGTATATGGTTCGGTTCTTGATCAGTTTAGGCCTGAGGCATTAAGTGGGGAGAATGAATTATTCACGTGATAAGCTCTTATCGTCATGTGACTTGGTGGTCAATTGATCGCGCGTCAGCGCGTTTTCTCGTGATTGTGGCGGTCTTGAACTTTTCATTAGCAACTTCCTTATTACAAGCATCTTATCATCAAGATGGGTATTAAGCGTGAGTAATGAATCTTCCAATCTTCTGAGCATGTTTCTCTAACCTTATCAAAAGATCTATATCAGATTATCACTGAGAATGCTCCCGATGCAGTCAAGACGGGCGAGATCAAAAATCACTTTGGTCGCAAAGTCGCCATTGTACGTGACATTCCTTCCATCACTCCAATCTTTATCCATAGCTAATGAAACTTGACACATAGGATGCGTATGTCTACAGATGACCTAGCCTAGCCAGCTTCATACTAACAGAGTATAGGTCCATGAGTCTTTACAGTTTTCTAATCGCCGTGCGATCAGAGGGCCAGCAGTTGACGAGTGACTCGGGAGAAACAACATCACACTTGATGGGCATGTTTTACCGCACTCTACGAATGGTCGATAATGGCATTAAACCTCTATACGTCTTCGACGGAGCTCCACCCAAGCTTAAGTCCGGCGAATTGGCTAAGCGTGGAGCGCGCAAGGCGGAAGCATATGAAGCTATCGAGGAGGCTAAGGAAACTGGTACCGCTGAGGATGTCGAGAAGTTCTCGCGACGAACTGTCCGGGTCACTCGTGAGCATAACGAGGAGTGCAAGAAGCTGCTAAAGCTGATGGGTATCCCCTACATCACTGCGCCAACTGAGGCTGAGGCTCAGTGCGCTGTTTTGGCGCGTGCTGGCAAGGTGTACGCTGCTGCCTCGGAGGATATGGATACCCTCTGCTTTGACTCACCAATTCTGCTGCGACACTTGACATTCAGTGAGCAGAGAAAGGAACCAATTCTGGAGATTCATGTGAATCGGGTGTTGGAGGGGCTTGATATGGATCGTAACAAGGTCAGTCTACTTTGCTTTTGGTAATCCACCAAAGCTATTTATTTACTTACTACGTTTATAGTTCATTGATCTTTGCATTCTATTGGGCTGTGATTACCTTGAGCCCATCCCAAAAGTCGGTCCCACGACAGCTCTCAATCTGATTCGCGAACACGGAAGTCTGGAAAAGGTTGTTGAATTTATGGAAAAGGACCCGAAAAAGAAATACGTTATTCCCGACAACTGGCCGTACCAGGACGCGCGAGAGCTATTCATGTCGCCCGATGTCCGACCAGCAGATGACCCCGAATGCGACTTTAAGTGGGAGGCTCCTGACGTCGAGAAACTGGTTGAGTTCCTAGTTACCGACAAGGGATTTAACGAAGATCGCGTTCGCAACGGCGCGGCCCGACTACAGAAGAACCTCAAGAGCGCACAACAATCTCGACTTGAGGGATTCTTCAAGCCTGTTGCAAAAACGGCCGAGGAGAAGGCCAATCTCAAGCGCAAGAATGAATCTAAAATCCAAGATCAGAAGAAGCGCAAGAAGGAAGAAGCCAAGGCCAAGAAGGATCTTAAGTCCAAGCCGCGTGGAGCGAATTGAGACATGAAAGCTTGGAGTGCATATGACAGATCAGTCAATGCACGTTTGTTTTCTTTTCTTTTGCACCAAAACGTTCAATCTTAGTTGGACCTGGCGTTTTCATTGGGTCTTTTCTTTTCTTTATCTTCCTTTCTTTTTCCCGTATCTTTCGGTCAACCAGTTACAAGTGGGGTCACGCCTTTTCCTTGGCCCATGAGCATGAATCCCAGCATATCATATGCAAAAATTATTTATTTCTGAAGGAATATAATGAATACCCATGTTTTCTTTCTGTTCTGCGTTGTTTGGAAGTGAATATCAGGTCGAGGTGGCTGGGGATCAGCGAAAACAGACGAAGCGAGGGACCTGAGAACCGGCTCTTTTTCTCTGATCCTCGCAACCACGCGGCCTTCATCACATCCAGAGTTACTGATATCGGTTTAATTCACCGTAGTTTACCCATTAAAGCATATAAATACTCTAAACCAAGACATTTAGTGGAGTTATTGGGCAGTGTCACATTCCCGATGCTTCCAAATTTATAGATCGGCCCGGGATAAGCGAGGACGCGTTTGGTGATGATCTCTCACGAGAACGAAGTAGACCTTTAGATCTGAAGTATTAGTTGATAGTATGCTATTTCTAAAAGTCAACACCCAGGTTTTGATAAGTTGGAGATGTTTTTGTAGCGTGGGATCAGGATATTGTTGGATGAGTGATTCGATGATCACCTGATAGGTAAGATTATCTATCAGTCATTGAGTTTACATAAAGCGGTCTGGCTGCCTAGTTATTCTGGTACCTGCTGCGTAGGTAAGTTATTTAGCCCTAAATAACTCTTTCTACCTAGCGGTCACCTGGTACTAAATCCAAGTCTCCCGCAACTCAACACTCCGAACACCTCATCAAGGCTAAAACAGTGGATACTCTGTATAACTATCATTTAATAATTATTCTATTGGTTAAGTTCACGGAGGAAGATCAAAGGGTAGAAAATTAGACTCAACTTCAACTTCCAGGTTGAGGGCCAGGGATTGATATACCAAGAAGTGGTACAATAAGATATATAGTTGAATGAGGACTTGCCACCCAACCCCTCAGTAAAGCTGCCCTACTCCAGGGTTGGCTACTACGTAACCCTAATGCCAGGTAACAATATCCATATAAAAGTAGATAAAAACTAAAATACTGTTTCGTAGATGATTCTAAATCGAACTACTAGTTTAACCGTCTAGTGCGTGGTGAGAGGGGATGGGAGGGGAGGACTGGAGTTAGGGCTGTGGAAATCAGATGTCCTGCACCACTGGGGCAGACCAGAGATAAAATTCGACAGAACACAAAAAAGAACCAAAAGAAGAAGGGAAAAAACCTCGCGAGCAAAGCCAAGAGTCTCAACATCATCGACCTCGGAAGATCCAAACTTGTACCATGGATATGGCCAGACCTTTCACTGCATGACAACACATGTGGCCCTCGTGACCTGCAGGTCCTGAAGATACTTTGATAGCAGATCAGAGTAGGTAGTAACAAGGTAAGCAGTCTGATCTACCCTTACCCTGAATAGGGAGATTACCCCTCTCAGATCTATCTGGTTCTGTTTGCAGACTTGTTTCAATTTAGGTTACAGAACGCGACGGGAGAAAGGAAAGCGATAGAGAAAGGGTGTCGGATTCCATAGCACAGGACTCTGACTGGACTCAGCTATCAGAAGAAGTACATGAAGGGGATGATCAACTGTACATCTGGAATGTCAGAATTAAATCCCTCGTGGAGGGGATCAGAGGCATTAGAGGAATTAGAACTACGCGTCAGTCCTAGATAGCTCAATCAAATAATTAGTTAGAGCTACAAGATACTACAGAAGAATCAAGTATGGTAGAAGAAGCATACAAGAACCGATTTATGGACTTTCTGCCTTTCGAGGGAATGCGAGTGGCTAATCATTCTTCAGGGAGAGAGAGGGAGTTGTGAAAGAGTTGAAGTAGAAGCAAGAAGTAGATCTAAATAAAACCCCACATAAGGCTAATACAAGAAGCTTAGAAAATGAAATAAAGAAAACAGATAGTAAATCAGGAGAAAAAGACGAAAAAAAAAAGAAACGAAAAACGACCCAAAGCTATTTGGATTAGCCCGGAGTGATCTTGTGTCAACCGCTCTACCTATAAATCACGGATGCCCCGCCAGTCTTTCCCACCCCTTCCGTTTCCTCGTCCTTCCACCTTTTTATTTCCACCAACTTCGACTCTGGAATACTTTCCTCACTCTTCAGCATCTTATACCTCTTCTCATCTTCTAACCCCCCTACATCAACTACACCATGCCTCCCAAGAAGGCTACCGCCGCTACCAAGAAGGCCGTTCCCGCTCCTCACACCTCTTACCGTGGTATGTATTTCCTGATCCTGGTCTACCACACCATCGCATAAAGATGAAAAGACTATTCGCAGAGTCGCGAACTCTTGCTGATTCTAGTCATATAGATATGATCCGCGATGCCATTGTCAACGTGAGTAGATCACCGCAGATGCTACTCTTGTTGTGATCGGGTCGCGTCCGACCGTGACACGTCTGGCGCCTCAACGTCCACCCACGCTGCAAGACTTATTCCTTTTCTTTCTTAATCAACATTACTGACTGATCTTCCACCTTATAGCTCAAAGAGCGCAATGGCAGCAGGTATGTTCTGATAATCTTCACTCGTTGTTGCACGGCGGTTGGGTCCTCATCGTCGCGTCATTTGAGTTTAAACTTTGAGACTAATAGTCCTTCTCTATTATAGTCGCCAGGCTATCAAGAAGTATGTCATTGCCAATAACAAGATCACCTTTGCCTCTCAGGGTGCTTTTGACTCCCAGTTCAACAAGGCTATCAAGGCCGGTGTTGATAAAGAGGAATTTGTCCAACCTAAAGGTGAGTAAATGACTTTCCTCCCACCATCTTGTCGTAATCTTGCTGATGTGTTTTCTAGGCCCATCGGGACCCCTGAAGCTTGCCAAGAAGGAAGCTAAGCCCGCCGCTAAGCCCGTCGCTAAGCCTACTGCTAAGGCCGCTGCTAAGCCTGTTGTCAAGGTAGGCTCTGAATTCAAGAATCCAAATGATAATAATCCAAGCTCACAATCTTAATAGAAGACTGCCACTAAGGTCACCAAGGCTGCACCCAAGGCTGCCGCTAAGAAGGCCGCACCAAAGAAGACTGCCACCAAGGTAACCAAGGTTACTAAGAAGGCTGCTCCCAAGAAGACTGCGGCCAAGGCTAACACTGGAAAGACTCGCAAGGTCAAGGTTGCTGCTTCGGTAAGTACCCTCTCTTCTCTCTTCTCAGACATCAAACTGACTTTTCAGGCCCCCGCCATCGTGAACCACCCCACTGTCCTCGGCAAGACCAAGTCTGGTCGTATCACCAAGAGCACCAGCGCACCCCAGCCCACTAAAGCCGCTCCCAAGAAGCGTGCTGCGAAGAAGTAGAGGATATTCCCTCTTCAATTTGTCTTGATGAGACCCTCCCATTGTTACGTGTGCTTTTCCCGGGAGGAGCTCTGATTGTTTTGTATTCCCTTCTGATGTAATTTCTTTCATTCGACACGTTGATTTGGCTGTGATGGTACTGGGTTTGCTTGGATATCTCCATTACGATGGCTTCTTGCGTGGTTTCGTGGTTTCTCTTTTTACTCCTAAGTCGAAGGAATGGCGTCCGATGGTGGGTTCTGGGGGAATTGTTTTGTCTCTTTACACTTTGGATTATAAGTGAATTGTTCTGGAATAAGATTCTGATCCGTTTGATACCAAAGTGTTATATCTGTCGTTGTAATAGTAGATGCTGATCATGTATTTTGGAACGGACACAGTGGAGTATAGGGCTAGTGATAAGGCTCCCGGTGGCGAAAAGCTGAAATGAGGGCGGGTTTCGCCGAGGGGAATGCTTGGAATACAGTAATATTGATTTTTCAGCTGTGTCTTGGCTTGGGGGAATATTGCGTATTTGCGTGGAGTAATTGCAAAGGCTTCTGTAGAAGTAGTTCCACGGCTGGTAGTTGGTAAATATTTATTTATTACATATTACTACATGGGTAGAAGTAAACAGGATGTTTTATTTACTCATCAATACAGACTACCCTTTCAGTACCAGGCACCTGCCATAATGTAAGAGCCTAACAGTGCCAAGATTGAATAAAAACAGTCTAATGAATACTAATATATTACTTCATACAAAAAAGGAGAGATTTCACGGTGGAGCCGACTATTTTTGGAACGGGGATTGGCTGTATAGATTCTAGTTTCGCTAGTCAGGGGGAAATCAGGTCGATAAATCTACTAAGTACTAATTAGAGGGCTGGTGAGGATCCAGGACAAGCATATAATTAAAGTAATATTAGAGTAGTCTCAGGTATACTCATACTCAGCTATAACAAAACAGTATTATAAAATCAGTTTGTTCATATCTCCTTGCAGTAGACTAAGTTACTAAGCGGATAGATTGAATTCCGCTGCATAAAACATAATAAAATAATAAAACAATGATAGGAGGGGAATTGATAATTGGTGCCAGGTTTTTATGTACATGTTCGTCTGTGACTAGGATTGGTCAGTGGGAGTTGGCGGAGCCCGGCAGAAACAGTAACAGGAATTACGACACTGGCACTGTCACTGTTCCCTCCTCCATCTTCTCCCTCGTTTACTTACTTTACATAGACTTCCTCTTTTCTTGATTCTACGTTCTGCTTTCCATCCCCACTTCTATCCACTTCTGATTTGGGGTCTGATCTCGAATGATGGTTTTCGGTTGAAATCTTCTCCTTCCCCCCAAATCCCGCCCTGTCCTGGCTGGCCAGCTCTGTATCTTGAAAATTTAGACCTTCAAAGATAGATTCCTCGCTTTTCTCTCCCTTCAACCACACATATCTCGCTCTTCACAGCCCGATTCTCAACTTTGACCCCTGTGTCAATAGAGGTGACTGCCCGTCGGATCGCCGGCCCACGCACACCTCACGTCATTCTCATTTCCTGATATTCCAAAGAAAACAATGCCGTCCTTTGCCCACGACAGCTTCCAAACTGCGACGGCGACGCCCGTACACCCCCACTCGTTCGATTCTACACACCACAAATCTCATGAGAAGAACTCCGTTGGTAACACCTTCCTGTGGACCAACTGGCCCGAGGAGAACGCGAACCACGACGCCCACCAGAATGATAGGCAATTTCTCACAGACATTAAGAACGGCAGTGCATACTCCTTGAATGGTCCTCGCTCTAGCGCCAGCTCCTACACACGCGAAACATCTTACTCCAAGGACGACAGCATGCACCCAATGAGCAATGGCATCGCGAGAGATCCCCGAGATGCTGCTGCCCGGCCATCGGCTATGCTCGATCGGAAACCATCAGACGCGGGCCCCGGAGCTGGCTCCGTGGTAGCCTCGACTCCTAATGGCAATCAGGTCAATGGAACGTCGTCATGGAGCAACTATCGGCCTGTCCAGGGAAGCCAACGACTAATGGAGATCATCGTCGTCCCTCGGTTGATCGTTCATCATCCGACCGTACAACCAGCCCGTCTACCTCGCTATTACAGATTCCAAACCCAGATGACGTTAGTCGTCAATCCTTCGACCGCGATCGGTTATCGGTCTCGAAATTGGGTGGCCACCGCCACTCATCCCCTGCCATACCCGTCTCTGCGATCGATACAAACGGTATTAATGAATCTCAACAGTCGAGCATGCGACAACGCCACTCATCACAGGTTCCGCAAGCGTCAAATGGCCGACGAAATAGCCGTGACCTCGGTGAGGACACTGCGTACACCAGCGGCCGTATGTCACCAACTGCCGGCGGACCACGGCGAACGTCATTCAGTCTGATGCGGCGGTCCAAGGTAAACCCGGATTTGCCCGTAGATGGTACGCCCCCGGATGAAGATGCAGCTCGGTGGGCAGAAGCAATCAAACAGAAGAGGGCAACACGTCGACGGCGCGAGGACGATGATGACGAACGTGTCATCGTCGGCACAAAAGTGGATCAGAACCACGTCAACTATGTGACAGCATATAACATGTTGACGGGTATCCGTTTCACAGTCTCGAGGATCAACGCCAAGATGGACAGGATCCTCACTGAGGCAGATTTCGACGCCAAACACAAGTTCTCCTTTGATATGTATGGCGCTTTTACTCTGAATGCATTGGGATTATCTGACTGACAACCTCATAGTACTGGAAATGAACTGATCCCCTCAGCCAAGTACGATTTCAAGTTCAAAGATTACGCACCCTGGGTGTTTCGACATCTTCGAGCAAAGTTCCGCCTTGACCCTGCCGATTACCTCATGTCCCTGACCAGCAAATATATTCTGTCCGAACTAGGCTCCCCTGGAAAGAGCGGCAGTTTCTTTTACTTCTCCCGCGACTATAAGTACATCATCAAAACTATCCACCACGCCGAGCACAAGCTCCTGCGAAAGATACTGCCGGAATACTACCGACATGTGGAGAAGAACCCGAACACCCTCATCTCTCAATTCTACGGATTACATCGTGTGAAGATGGCATATGGCCGCAAGATTCACTTCGTTGTGATGAACAACCTGTTTCCACCGCACCGGGATATCCATCAAACGTTCGACTTGAAGGGCTCCACAATTGGCCGAGATCTTCAGGAGTCTGATCTTGAGAAAAACCCACGGGCGACCATGAAAGATTTAAACTGGGCTCGGCGGAATCGACACATCCTTTGCGGACCTGCCAAACGAGAATTCTTCATTGAGCAATTGAAACGAGATGTCGAATTACTGAAAAAGTTGAAGATAATGGACTATTCTCTGCTCGTGGGGATACACGATGCGGAGCGAGGTAATGATGAGAAGTTACGTGACAAAACGTTGCAGGTGTTTCAACCGGGTGGTGGACGCGAGGAGGATGCCAGCCCAAACATGCTGATGCGGACACCTTCTAAATTAGAAAATGATCGCAAGGCCCGGGAGCTCCGGATGCTTATCAAACGTGAGCGTCCTGTGCCTTTGGATAAAGCAACTGCAAAAATGCCAGACGAAATCCTCGACGAACGGCAATACCATATATTCTATGCGGACGATGGAGGTTTCCGAGCCACGCATGAGAACGGTCAACCAGGAGATGAAATCTACTATCTAGGAATTATCGATTGTTTGACTCACTATGGATTCATCAAGCGAGTCGAGAACTTTTTCAAGGGCATGTCGCATGAAAAGACACAGATCTCGCCCATTCCACCGGAGAATTACGGAGATCGCTTTATCAATTTCGTCAAGAGTATCACCATGTCTGGGGAAGAGGCCGAGCGCCAGAAGACAGAGGCTGAGTTAGCAGGCGAGCACGGAGAACCCCCACTATCATCCGATGAACAGGCAGCCGAGAAGGATGCAGCCAAGGAGGTACATTCTCGCACTCTGGCTACCGTGAGGGACCCTTCAGACGCCGCTGGATCTGGCCCAACCTCGACCCTTCCAATCGTCGACGAGGCCGGCGAGGCGAGCAGTATTGGAGGCCGTAGCTCACACAGCCGTGCTAGCCGAGCTGATACTGATAAGGACCTTCCACCCCTGCCACCACAGACTCCTGAAAAAGGCAAAGCGGCTGATCGGGGATAAGTTGATCTACTACTCTTGTCCCTGACTCCTGCAGCGCTTTCTGCATGGCGTTTTTCTCTTTGATCCTGTGATGTTCAGCCATATTTCCTGTTGTCGATTGACAGGCCATTTGTTTCTTACTAGTTATACGCTGCGAGAGAATTATGCTCTGATTCAACTTTCTTTTCTTGCTGCCTCTCACCATTTCTCTCAAGAAGTTGTTTGATGGTCATGACTGACGTGCGCATTATTCTCTACCGGTTCTTGAGTGTCCCGTTTCCTCTGCCTTGCATCTCCAGCATTGTCCTGACGATCATTACTCTGTGGCTCTGCCTTGAAGAAATTCCCAATTCCTGCAATCTTTCGTCGCTACAAAGGCGATCTACGCTGCATTACTACAAGAATTTTCTCCTTTGCTTGACCAGTCTATCCTATCTACCAATCACCTTTCACACTCCCTTCCCACCCCAATCATTGTCACAACTGCTTTGCTTTCCCTTCTCATTTCCTTACATGTCTTGTCACCCTTATGCCACGTCCGCATATTACATCAACCTCCAACCCACCCCCAAATATCAAGCTTGGCCATGTCCTGAAAAACAAATGATCCCCCAGACAACAACACAACAGGATATCAACTCCAGATCACAACAAAACCGCACCTTGTTATGCGGATCCTAATATCTTCTGTTTCTTCTTCAACCGTTACTCCTTCAACCGTTACTCCTTCGTGTTTCCTTTTGTGTTTCCTTGTCTCTGATTTCTTATACTTTATTCCTTTTGCTCTTTTGCTTTTGCGCCTACTTCATACCCTGTATCAATCACTATACCACTTGCCTTCTCTTTCGTTTCTGTTTCCACAATATAGATTAGCAGATTATTGTTTGGGTCTGGCCCATTTATACCTCAACTACTTTTCTTTCCTGAATTGCTTTTCTTCTAGCTCATAATTTCTTTCGAGACTTCGTAGTATTTTGGTTTACTTAGCCTCAGAAGGCGAGTATATGTTCTATAAAGACAACTTGTCCATAAGTGGTGTAATAGGTAGGTAGCTTAGTTCTACTAATGTTGCATGATTAACCTGAATTCTACGTGCTTAACAAGAATCAAGAGATCATAAGTGGGTTTACAATTACACAATTACACTAAAGAATCAACGGAATTGAATGTAGAAAATTGGAGTAGTTAAGGACTGGTAAAGAGGAAGAACATTCAAAAGCTTCAACCGGAAATTTGAAGACAGAATTCATTTCATTTTAAATAAAATATGTAAGTCTCACCGAAATGGTAGACGTCCGAGCAAAAGATGAAAACATCGGGGAGGCAGTCGGAATGGGGAACATGAAGAAAAGAAATAAGGTATCTTGCAAAGTCATATTTGGAAGCGGTTCGAGACCGCGAAAATCCAAAATTCAAAAAAGTGAAGATTTTTTAAAAAATAGGTGGGGGGTATTGGAGTGTGCACCTGGAATGAGTAGATGCGAGCAGAAGTGAACGAAGCGATTTACTCGGTGCGTCCCTGAGTGACCTTGGCAGCCTGGACGGCAGACATCTTCTGCAGCCAGCCCTGGGCAGGCTGGGGCTTCTTGACGGTGCGAAGGTCATCGGAAGAGAAACCGGAAATACGCATGTTGTAGTTCTTCTCGAGGACAAGCTGGATGTCGCGAATTTCCAGGGTGGCCGATGGGCGAAGCTTGGCCAGGCGGCAGGCTTGGACGACGAGATCGTCAACGAAATCATCAGCCATCTGGAGCATGAACTGCGACCGGGAAAGATTAGAAAGTTAAAGAGATGGAAGGAAGAAAGCTCTAACTAACCTCTTCAGCATCGGGTGTCAACATTTCGTTCTCGCCGCCACCGGTGACCTGGCGGACGAGGATATCTAGCATCTTCTTGCTGAGGACGTGCTGACCTTCGCCCTCAAGGACGTAGCCAGGGTGCTTCTGGATAGCGGGTTGGGAAGACATTCCCATCGAGGCGTGATTGGGACCACCAGAAAGAGTAGGACGGACAGCTGGCATGGAGACAGGTTCAGGAGTTGGAACGTTGAGAGTTTTAGGAATGGCCATGTTATTGTTGCGCGCAGAAGTGTCAGTAGCACGATTTCCCAGGTAGCCCTGAGGCTGCGCCTGTTGATTATTGACTGCCTGATTCATGTTTTGCTGTTGTGGTTGCTGGGAAGTATTTGGGTTACTATAACTTTGTGCTGATTGATGCAGAGCTGCAGACGCAGATAAAGGACGAGGAGGGCCTTGGTGGATCTGTGCAGGTCCGGTTGATGTAGGTGTCGCACCTTCCAAGTTGGGAGTTTGACTGAAGGTGACTTGAGCGCCTGATGCTCCCGGTTGGGAAGGAGCTTGTGAGCGTTGTGTGAGTGGCTGCGTGGCCGAGGCAGGAGTTGTGCCAACCGGAGAGCCTGAAGGTGGCTGTCCTGCCTGAGAAACAGAAGGCGACATAACAGAATTCTGACGTGCTGCATTCACAGCTGAGTTTATGGTATGAGGAGCTGGAGCCTGGGATTGTCCCGCGTTGGGTGTTTGATTGCTCGGTGTTTGGACTGGAGTTGCTGCTGCGAGAACAGGCTGCGACTGGGCAGCTGCTGGTTGACTCATGGCTATTGGGCCATTCGATCCTGATGCCTGCATTTTGAACCCTTCCTGCTGTTCCTTGAACTTGGCTAAGAAGTCACTACCCTCCCGATACAGCTTCTCAGCAGCTAGCTGGCGGTTTTTGAAGTCTGGCACCTCCTCCGAAGTAATATTGCCTTGCGCCGTGCGTGCTGCATATTGCTGACGCAACTCGGTCATCCGAACTCTACCAACCTCCTGTTTCTGGAGCGCAATTCCATATCGCAACCGGGCCTCGGGGATCCATGTCTGAAGTTGTTCCTGGGTGACATTTGGTGGGAGGTAGAAGTTGAGGGCGCTAACTTTGGCTTGGATTTGTGGTAGCAGCTGGTTCAAAGACTGTGGGTTGCTTGACTGAGTTCGTTGAACAGGTTGTCCTTGCGGCGCAACATTCTGGGCTTGTGCCTGAGCATGAGCCTGAGCTTGAGCGGCTTGTGCCTGAGCCTGTTGCTGATGCGCCTGCATTGTGCGGTTCTGCTGATACATCCTCATGCCCTTCATGAGACTCTGAGATAGCTGCGACAGTTTCATGTGTGCAGTATTGTACTCATTGGTCGATGGGTCGCGTGTGTTAAGTGTGTCCCAGAGAGTCCGGACAAGCTGGGTATGCTGCAATTTCTGTTGCTCTGTGAGATGAGGCAGCTTCTGAACTTGATCAGTGCGAATCAGGTTCGAGTTTTGCTGCTGAGGAGGGACCATTGGGCCCGATTGACCTGTTCCGTCCATCTTGGATGGCTGGATGGCTGTGCTCTTGGGTGATGGAAATCGCGCGATCGGAAGAGGTTCAAGAGAAACTGGAGTGGAAGGAGGTCTGAAGGCGCAGTGAAGGAAGTGAGAGAAGAGAAATATGGGAGAAAAAGATTCAAGATGTTAGACCACACGTGAGGTCAGTGAATTCAGCGCGTTCGGTGAGGAAATGCCGGATTTATCTACACTGTAAGCGGTATGAGACCGAAGAAGTGAAGCTGGGATGTTAATCTTGGCACGCGGCTAGATTGACTGATGAGATACTTCGGAATAGATACTTCGGTAGAGATACTTTGCAATAGAAACTCTGAAATATAATATCGTTACAACTCTTGGACCTTCTAAAGGGTGAATGGGGTTATCCACGGTTGGTTTACAGGGCTCACCGCTTTCTACCTATACATTTGTAATAAGCCTTGGAGGTCTACTATGGGAGAAATCATGTTTGGAGTGATATAGATCTGAACGTTAAAGGTCAATAGACTCTTAAGAGGCCTGAGGGTATTTTATTCAATCACAAGGTGGAAGACTTTCAAGGTGTATGTCGTCTGTAAAGCTGCAGGACACTTCCTATCAATATTGTCAAAGTCCCCTTATAGCTGTGAACTTGTTTGCTTGACAAATAGAAACAGGCTCAAACAGAAGAGTTTCCGGAGTCTATTGATCACTCCACTAGTTCTGGGGCCTGTTCCTCTTATCATTCCTTTAAATTCACTTTGACATCACTTTGTAGACATCCTGTGCTCCACAATGAAGTAGAACATAGTCAACAGTCAGAGAGGGGACCGCTAGACTGCATCAAGGCAAGGAATTTTGTCAATGAAAGGACCAAATGATTCAAATGATTCAACGAGTCAACCATCTGGGATGTTCTTCAGACCTGGGGCAGCACTAGTGGTCGTTCCCAAGGATAAGGGATGCACTTTATCAGTTATGACAAGAATAGACATCTTTTTTGTACGTATGCAACTTTCATGTTATCAACCGACGAGCCCACCAAGATCACGCTCCATGCCAGTGGCTCGAGCTTCCAATTCTCGCTTTCTCCGTTCCAGATGTCTGATTTCAGCCAATTCCTGCTCGATATCTTCGTCAGTAACTTCGGGAATGTCTGACCGCGGTACAGTAGCAGGTGCATATTGATCATCGTCTTCGTATGATTGCCTCATGTTCTCTAACTCTGCAGTGTTGGTCGCGACACGATCTTCTAGCTGAGCAATAGATTCGGTAGCTATTTCGTGACGATAGCGCAATGTGGCAATCTTTTCTTGTGCACCAGCAACCGGGCTATATATTCATTAGGAATGGAAGATAAATGAAGTGGCTGGCAACCTACTAGACTTTGCATAGCTTTTCCGCGCCACGGAGCAAGACTTCGATGTTGACTTCACCGCGGGGACCGCGAGTAGACGTGCCAGTCGACCGCTTTATTTCTTCCATCATGTCTGATCCAAGCACACGGGCTACTGCAGACTGGTTGCTCTTGTTTCTTGCAGAGTAGATTCGACTGGCCATGGTCTCGTTCTCGGGCTCTGTGGGAAACATAGTTCCGCGTCGGGTGGCACGCCGTTGCGATCCATGGGGTTTGGCGGCTGGGTCAACTTGAAACAAAGCTCGTTCATGAGATTCAGTATCACGGATCAAGGAAGTGATGTCGTGAGAGCCTAGTAGCGCGTTTGTGAAGATTCGGGGAGGAGGGAACCTAGTGAAGTGTAAGTAAAGGCGACACATGAGCAAGACGATAAGCACTCACGGTAGATTAGCGATAGCATTCGAGGAGAGAGAAATTTGCTCCAGATGGGATTCAAGGAGAGCCATGTTGGTGTGTTGAACTTTCAAATCGCTGATTGTTTTGGTTGATTCGGAGCTGTGGTTTGTGTTGCCTCAGGCGTGAAATCCAAAGTCGGCTATGAAGCAGTAAATATGATTTTGATAGGCAACAAATCTAATATTTCCTTCTTAAATCGTTTTTCTTATCTCTGAAATAAGTCGCTTTATTACATCACTTTCTAATATCTAGGAACTCGGAGTAATATTGCGCTATCTGACTTAGCCCAGTAAGCTCTACCCTGACTAAGCACTCCTCAGGCCCGTCTTGCACCCGTCCTCGTCTCTTGACATCACATCATTCATCCATTTCATCTATCCCCTGTCAACTTTCCCCCATCGTTTTCTTGGTCATTACTAGCTTGGCATTGAATTTGCTCGTCTGATTCTTGCTTACGTTCCGTGATTCCTATAGCCCTTCCCTTCCCTTACTCTCTTAGCTTGGGTGCTTGCTCAGCCGAGCTCAACAGCTTGCGAAATATGCCGGCCGAGAGGCGTTCTCTACGATCAAACAACAAATCCGATACCTCTTCATCTGCTAACGGTGAAAAGGCAAGCTCAAACTCTCAGAGCCCGGGTGCCAAAGACAAGGCCGCGCCTACGACTCGCGCCGCTGCTAAGGCCAAGTCAGCTCCAGCAAAGAAAGGTGCCAAGGGCACATCGAACAGCAGCATGGAGAAGAATGACCAGTCGCAGACCAATGGATCTAAGTCGACCGACAATGGTGTGAATGGTTCTGAGGACGTTGAGATGGGCGAGGACACGACAGGTGCGCCTACATCCTCCTTCAACTCCGATAAGGACCGGAATGGTAACGAGATGACAGTTGTAGTGCCTCCGACTAAGGGTTCCAGATCATCTGGCAAGACCACCCAGGATAATGAGGAGGATGTGACGATGGAAGGTGCAGAGGACGGCGAGGGTGCAAAGACCGATACCGAGGTCGACCCTACGACCAAGGCCATTCAAGGTATATATATCTCCATATCATCCAGTCCGCAGAACGCTTTTTTCTAACAGAAAAACCGCCATCTATTCAATGATTACAGACATCAAAACCAACTTTACCCTGCTCGAGCGGGCTGTCGCCCACTTCGATCCCCGATTTACTCTACGTGTCCTACGGTCCATTTCGTCGATGCGGAAACATATTACCCCGCAGGTTCTATCCAAGGTGATTGTGGAAACCTACCCGGAGTCGAGCCAGACAGCGTCTTTCTTGCTCGAGGGTATCGACCAAGCCGGTGCCTTTGAGAATGTTGAGGCAAGCTCGGAGATGGAGGTAGATTCAGAGAAGAAGGTATCTCCCAAGGAGACCCTACCTGAGGTGGATGCATATCTTTCTGTTCTGGTGCAAATCTACCTTTTCGACCAACAACAAATCCAGAAGGGTGCCGAGTTCTCGACTAACCTGATTGAGCGCCTACGAACCCTCAACCGCCGTACGCTGGATTCTCTCGCTGCTCGCGTGTACTTTTACTACTCCCTCTTCTTTGAGCAAATTGCTCCTCTTGCTCCGTCCCCCGCAGCTGCTGTGACCAACATTCGTCAACCGTTGCTTGCTGCGTTGCGGACTGCCGTCCTCCGCAAGGATGTTGATACGCAAGCGACCGTGATGACCCTACTGCTCCGCAATTATCTGTCCACCTCCCATATCACTCAGGCAGATCTTTTGATCTCGCACAACAGCTTTCCCGCCGCTGCCTCCAACAACCAGATTGCCCGCTATCTATTTTACCTCGGTCGTATCCGTGCCATTCAACTGCAGTACACCGAGGCCCATAGCCACCTGATTGGTGCCACTCGCAAGTCTCCTACCAGCCAGTGTGCACGTGGATTCTACCAAGCCTCTCACAAGCTGCTCGTTGTGGTGGAGCTGTTGATGGGTGATATCCCAGACCGTGCAGTGTTCCGCCAACCCGCTTTGGAAAAGACCATGCACCCATACTTGCTACTTGCGCAGGCTGTCAGCGCTGGTGATTTGGATGGCTTCTTGAATATCGTCAACACCCACAGCTCGACTTTCCGTAAAGATGGTACATACACTTTGGTTCTCCGTCTGCGACAAAATGTCATCAAGACCGGAATCCGCATGATGTCGCTGTCTTACTCCCGCATTTCCCTTCGGGAAATTTGTCTTCGCCTGAAGCTGGACAGTGAGGAGTCGGCAGAGTACATTGTGGCAAAGGCTATCCGTGACGGTGTCATTGAGGCAACCCTGGATCATGAGCATGGATTTATGAAGAGCAAGGAGGTTGGGGACATCTACGCTACACGGGAACCTGGCGAGGCGTTCCATGAGCGTATCCGCGCCTGTCTGGCTCTTCATGATGAGAATGTTAAGGTATGTGACTTCTAAGAACTCTGATAGTATCGGTTTCTAACATAATGTAACAGGCTATGCGGTTCCCGATGAACCAGCACCGCCTAGAGCTGAAGAGCGCCCAGGAGGCACGGGAGCGTGAGAGGGAGCTCGCCAAGGAGATCCAGGAGGGGGATCTGGATGATGAGGATGCCGGCGGTGACTTCGACGCTATCTAATTTATAGTTAGTTCATCGAAGTTGTCACAGCACATCCACTTCTGCGCCGGCTCTATCCATGGGTCCCTCTTGTAGTGACCTTCAACTTATGTGTTAATTGTGTTCAGTTTCGCTTTTTCTTTCGTGGAGGGTTGTATGAAGGGGAATATGCAGGATTAAGATGACCGGCGCAAATATTCGTGTCTCTTACAAATTATTTCCTTGCATACGATCTTGGGTATCGCCTTGAAGAGGTAGTTGTTCTTCCTGTGCCTCATAGAAAAGTAATGTAGTAGGGGATGTCAAGATTACCAGTCATATCGAAATAGATATTTTATTTCTGCATCTATTATTCAACAAGATTGGTTGTGTCTTTTTAGTCCAACGTTGATATCACGAAGTGCCTGGAGCCCAGAAGGCATGTCTAGGCGTTACCGCGTTGGTCCGTGCCGTCCCGAAACGAAAGCTCGAAATCTTTCCGCAGGTTTATTTCCAGTCCTCCCCAAACACAATATCATATTTCGCATTGAGCCAGCTCAACAGAATATTCAAGCCCCAGCTACTAATCTACTATATCACCGGATTTTCTTTGTAAAAGCCCTGCATTGAGCCATGCGGGCTCGAACCGTTTCAGCTGGGCTGGCTCTCACACGAACACCCTCAACGTCGGTGTGTTCGCAATGCCTCCTTGACGACTTGCTTTCTACACACATCACAGCTCAATCTCGAAAATATCATCCTACTCGCCGACGGGATATCTCTCCGATTGGGGCCGCAGTGTCAGCGGCCCAGACCATCCTCAAGGGTCTGCCGAAGGCTCCTCCAGGAATTTCAGTCGACCCGTTGCGAATTGTCGGCAAGGAGCTGAAATTCTTGACGAAGAACATTCGCCAGCTGCTTGGGTCTGGTCATCCTGCGCTTGACAAGGTTGCTAAATACTATACACACAGCGAGGGCAAGCACATGCGGCCAATGCTGGTTCTGCTTATGTCCCAAGCGACAGCTTTAGATCCTCACAAGGAAGCTTCCAATCCCTCCAACCCAAGCCCTGTCGATAATCCTTTCAGTGCTCCTTCAATCCTTGATGATAGCAACCCCGATATGAACCCGCTAGTTGATAAATCCGCCGAGGCCAAGTACGACTTTACTGGCGACGACAAAATTCTCCCATCGCAGCGCCGCCTGGCTGAAATTACTGAACTTATCCATACCGCATCCCTCCTCCACGACGATGTCATTGATAGCGCGGTGAGCCGTCGAGCTAACAGCTCGGCTAACATGGCTTTCGGTAACAAAATGGCCGTGCTTGCAGGAGACTTCCTGTTGGGACGAGCATCAGTGGCTTTGGCCCGACTTAGAGACCCCGAGGTTACTGAGCTGATGGCAACTGTGATTGCAAACCTCGTCGAGGGCGAGTTCATGCAGTTGAAGAACACAGCCCGGGACGAGCCTAACCCCGCCTACACGGACGAAACCCTGGAATACTATCTTCAGAAGACCTACTTGAAAACCGCCAGCTTGATTAGCAAGTCCTGTCGGTCTGCTGCTGTGCTCGGTCGGAGTTCCCCGGAGGTTATCGAGGCTTCGTATCTCTATGGCCGTAACCTGGGTCTGGCATTCCAGCTGGTGGATGATATGTTGGATTACACTGTCACCGAAGCTGAGCTAGGTAAGCCAGCAGGTGCTGATTTGGAGCTTGGTCTGGCCACCGCTCCATTACTGTTTGCTTGGAAGGGCAACGCTGAGCTTGGGCCTTTGGTTGGTCGCAAGTTCAGCAAGGAGGGCGACGTGCAGCGAGTAAGTTGATGCTTGCTTTATCATAATTGTCCACGCTAACATTGTTACCAGGCCCGTGAGATCGTATACCACAGTGATGGTGTTGAGCAGACCCGTCAGCTGGCCCAGGATTACGCTGACAAGGCTGTGGCTGCTATCAGCGGATTCCCTGACAGCGAAGCCAAGCAGGGACTGATCGACATGTGTGAGAAGACCATGCGCCGAAGGAAGTAAGAAAGAAAGTAAAGATGGAAGACCCTTGTACCATTTGTGAACATATATATTTTCGACTTCTTTCGCTTTGAAAGTAGTAGGTGTATGACTAGACGCGTTGAATTTAGACCAACAAAAATCAACTTGGTTGTATAATGATTTTGAATATAGATGGGTGAGGAATCCTTCAAGACGACCTCAGGACAAATTGCTCAATGGAATAATCCATAGATGTGCAAAGGTATACAGGTAAACTGGTGACATACAGACACAAAACTTGAAAGACTCTAGACTCAATCTTGACAGGTCGCAATCTTGCAGTCCTGATTGGTTATATTGTCAACGTCGTTAATTACATACCGTAATAAATACAGCCACTGCGAGTCTCTCACTATAGCAACGGTATTATAATACATGAATATGACATGACATCGTCATTATCCCGTCAAGTCAATAAATACTGTTGAAGCTTACTACTCCACTTCTCCTCTCAGGCATTCGTTCATAGTTTTGAAATTCAAATCGCAACCAATAACTCGATCTAATCTTAGTAATCGCATACTCTCTAGTCTACACGTTTCCCAAACTATGGAGCTTTCGGTCCTCCCGCACTGATCGAACTGGTTCCTGATGGGTTCGTTCGGCAGCTTCCTCTTTATATATGTTCTCGGTGGCCTCACCTTCATCCCGTTGGTCATATCCTTGATCCTCCTCTACGCATACCTTACTCTTCCCGATGTCGCCTCGTCACAGCAGACATACAAGCAAGCTTCTGAGGTTCGTCGGCCCACCGACGATGAGAATAGCTTGAAGTCCGGCACCGATGAGCTGGCTGAACAGTTCCACCGTACCCATGACTCCGATGTTGCCGCAGGATACTTTGCTGTTTGTCGAGAATACGTTCCCGGTGGAGTAAATGGGAAACCACCAGAGAGAACAACCCCGGCTGGTGAGGTCGTTGCGGCTGAGAGTCCCAGCGTCTACCAGACTATGTACCGGAGTTTATTCGATCGGAAACAAACGCCCAGCATTGAGCCGACGAAGTCCAATGGGAAAAATACTAAGCGGGCGCGAAATATCTTTTACATCGTTCTTCGGTATGTGATGGGACACTCTCAGGAGATCGGCAGATCCTTGGCGGTATACAAATATGCTAACGATAAGCGGGGCCACCCAGACATGGCCATCTTATGCTCTATGATGATGAAAGTCAAGTCGAGGTGCGATATGTCATCTCCCTCGCCCATCACGACGTGAGTATACATGGTGCCGATGGTGAAGGGGAGATCCCAGAGGGCGAGCTGTGGATCAAGAGAAACGCCATCTGCCTGTCGCGGCGATTGAATTCGCTTGGAGACCTGGGAGGACCAACGCCGCCCTTTTACCTGTTTTCTGAAAATCTGTCTGAGAAAGAGGACTTCTACTTCGCCATGCTCCAGAACCAATCCAAATTATGGGAATTTGCCGATCGTCCCCCCAAGCCACGGGAGTTTGATATCAAAAACATCGTTACGCTAGTCCAGCGCCTTCATTCATCTGAAGAGCAGTTGCAGACTAGATGGATCAATGCTTTCCTCGGACGATTGTTTCTGGCTCTTTACAAAACGTCAGAGTTGGAGCAGCAGATTCGAAATAAGATCAGCAAGAAGATCGCACGCGTGAACAAGCCCAACTTCATCAGCAAGATTGGACTGCAAAAGATTGATTTGGGAGAAGGAGCTCCCTTCATTACTAACCCCAGACTAAAAGACCTGACTGCTGACGGCAACTGCTGTGTCGAGGCAGACCTTCAATACACGGGAAACTTTCGAGTTGAAGTTTCGGCCACTGTGCGCATTGATCTCGGTCCCCGGTTCAAAGCGAGAGAGGTTGACATCGTATTGGCTGTAGTACTGAAGAAGCTGGAAGGTCATTTGCTGGTCCGCTTCAAGCCTGCACCTAGCAATAGGATTTGGATGGCATTTGAAACAATGCCGAAGATGGAGATGGACATTGAACCTATTGTCAGCTCGAAACAAATTACTTTCAGTCTCATCCTACGCACGATCGAGAGTAAGATTCGTGAGGTTGTGGCTGAGAGTATTGTTTTGCCGTTCTGGGATGATATTCCATTTCTTGATACTATGGGTCAACCCTTCCGTGGTGGCTTATGGCGACAAGATACGACAGAAACTTCTGAACAGACGGAAATACCTGACGAGTCTGGTGACGCTCCCACAACACCCCAGAGTGTCCCTGGGGACAATCTTGATGCTTTGAAGTCCAAGGATGATCGAACGAAGAGCATGCCCGTTCTTTCTGATTCTGTTTCATCTAAAGTGACATCTCGTCGGGGTTTGAAGTCGTCATCCGGGGAATTGCAGAAAAATGTGCCAACAGCGACCTCTACCGGAGTTGAGAGACCTGTATATCCTCGTGGCATGCGGTCACAAGCTTTTTCCAGCGCAGCAGATCCAGTGGTAACACCGGACAATGCTAAGGTTGATAAGGTTCTCTCAGAGGCTAAAACAAAGGGCGAGGAGAAGAGCGGCGCAGCTTCAGGTCTGATTGAAATATCAAATCGTTCGCCACCTATTTCTCCAGCACCCACTCCGAGTAGCTCGCCGCCCACTGGTGGCCTCATGGTACCCGAAAGTGCAGCAGTTCACAGCCGTCAATCTTCCTTTACGGAATCCGTCGATGGGCTCAGCACCTTCAATGACCATATCATAACAAGCCCTATGTCTGCTCGTTTTGACGGCAACTCTATCTCTAGTCCACGAATGTCTCGTGGTAGTTCTTCTGCATCTCTCACCGAAGATAGCAAGCCCCGGCGGCGCAGTACCATGGAGATCTTGGCTAAGTCATTCGGGTCTTCATCTTCCGATGACAAACCGAATGGTAGCCTTACAGTGGGCTCAGCAACTGCCGCTGCGAAGAAATGGAGTATGAGCGTTTTTAGGAAAGGAGACTCGAATACAGACCAACAAGCCCCCAGCCCTGCTCCTGGCAACCTCGATCAGCCGATTGGTCGTGGACATCCCCATCTTCCCCCTGGGGCACCCTTGCCACGCCCGGACAAATATGCCCTCAAGAGAAATGCTACCTCGAACACCTTGCCCAAGCGGAAACCCGTGGTACATTCAGAGCTGGCCGACTCACTCGACCAAATTCCTGCTTCTTCCCATACATTACCTCGCCGGAAGCCGATCCCCCCTCACTTGCGAACTAATATCGGCACCGACGAGCTCCTCGTGGTTGAGGCACCTTTTGACTCTACACCGAACAGCCCAGCTGTGGGTGATGTGGACTTGGAAGACAATTCCGCAGTACCGATTCTCCCTGACAGTGAGACTTCATCCAAGACTGATCTTACTGGGACAGATTCCAAATGGAATGATGGAGATGAACAAGACACTAAACCTCTGGAATCACCTAAATCATTGGACCGTACGATATCTTCTTCACCTGAAAGCGAGAATTTGTTGCCTCCTGAAGTGCTCCAAGTTCCATCAGCTTGATGTCCAGTTCAAGGCTCTACTTACTAGAACTTCTCTTCCTTAATTCTTATGCTTGGTTATGAGATTCAACCAGGGCGTTCTTTCAGGCGGGTTTGTGATTGCATTTGTAGGGTAGAAATTGTTTCTATTCCAGTTGAGTTGTGGGGCAACAGAAGTTTGTATAGAAATTAAAGGGTACTTGGTGTTTTAGGCATGCCGAATTCAAGCAACTCAGAATATCCTTTTTTTGCTATTCAGTGCTAGGTAGCAACATAGAGAGGCTTTTCAGAAGCAAATATTGATGTATTATATAACAAATTTAAAGAACTATTGCAGTGTTGCCTAGAACTACGCGTAATCCCATGCGGCAATATAGTAAGGGATGGAGCCAGGCTTAGGCGTCGCCAAGACCCGACAGGCTGCCAGCTTTCTTCAACGTCATTGCGCTCCACGTGCAGTTGTCTCGAACCTATCCTTCATCTTCGCCGGTCAGCGCACACTTTTGCCCTAATAGCGCTGTCCGGACTCAGGACTTGCCGTGAAATCTTGTTCCTATCCTTTCTTTCCCCTGAATCCGCATTGCCCGCGCCTCAAGATGTCTCGGTACGACCAGGACCCCCCTCATATTGAAGGAAGACGCTAATACCTTCAATTGTGCAGGACGGAGGCCGACTTGGCCATTAATATCCGAAAGGCCACAAGTATTGGTATGTGATCTTAGTTACGAGCTGATGTACCCCAATACCCGGGGACGGCAAAAGGAGAAGAGAGATGCTAATGTGTTGATTGCTACGATAGAGGAAACTGCGCCGAAACGTATGTTCTACACTGCCTTACTATATCCCTTGCGATCGTTTCTGAAACACCCCTCAAATCGACTCGACTGACCCCTTATGCGCAGGAAAACATGTTCGAAGTTGTATTGTTTATACGTGGGACCATAAGTCGTCGTCGGCCTTTTGGGCGGGCATGAAAGTGTACGTGGTACTACGTGAATAATGGAAGAGTTATTAGTGACCTGGCTGACCTGAATTCATCCGTTGCAGTCAGCCCGTCCTTGCAGACGAGGTCCAGACGTTCAAGGCCCTCATTACCATCCACAAAGTTCTCCAAGAGGGTCACCCCGTGGTCGTGCGGGAGGCCCAGCAACACACCGACTGGATCGATAGCTTGATGAGAGGATTCGGTGGAGGCGAAGGTGTTCGAGGTATGGCAAACAGACCTGCAAACGGTGCATTGGCTCTTCGCTAAGGAGAAGTGGCGCATGGAGCAGACATGGATATTGACAGCGTTGAACAGGATATGCGACCCTTATCTCCACATACGTCTACTTCCTTGAGGCGAAGCTGGCCTTCCACCGCAATCACCCTGAATTCAATGGTAGGTCGTTGACGGACTGAGGCCTGCGATGGACAATTTTTAACATGCCTAGGATTGTTTGAATACGAGGAATACATCAGTTTGAAGACTATCAATGATCCAAATGAAGGGTACGTTTCATTCGGGCAATGGGCTTTCTTACAAATGCTGACGGGTCTACTAGCTATGAGACTATCATGGATCTTATGGTCCTACAGGATCAGATCGATGCTTTCCAGAAGCTTGTTTTCTCTCATTTCCAATCTGGAACTAACAACGAGTGCCGTATCTCTGCGCTCGTTCCTCTGGTGCAGGAGAGTTATGGAATTTACAAGTTCATCACCAGCATGTTGCGAGCAATGCACACAAGTATGTACTCTGAGAACTGTAGAAATCATTTTTTTTCTAACGGGTTTGATTCTGCAAGCAACCGGAGATGACGAGGCCCTCGAGGGACTGCGTAACCGTTACGATTCCCAGCACCACCGACTCGTTCGATTCTACTACGAATGTTCCAACTTGCGCTATCTGACCAGTCTCATCACTATTCCCAAGCTGCCTCAGGATCCGCCAAATCTGCTCAGCGAAGATGGTGACCGTCCAGCTCTACCGCGACGACCGGCTAACGAAGTTGAACGTCAGCCTTCACCTCCGCCCAAGGTCGCCGCCGAACCTGAGCCAATCAACGATTTCTGGACTAATGAGGCCAAGAGACAGCAAGAAGAGTATGACGCTGAGCAAGCCCGTCTGCAAGGCCTT
Source organism: Penicillium taxi (assembly GCF_028828555.1). Classification (NCBI taxonomy): domain Eukaryota; kingdom Fungi; phylum Ascomycota; class Eurotiomycetes; order Eurotiales; family Aspergillaceae; genus Penicillium; species Penicillium taxi. Next base: position 968,943 of record NW_026643208.1, read on the forward strand.
TGGGAGGACCAGCAGCGACAGCAAATGCTTGCGCAGCAGCAGGCTCAGCGTGACTTCGAGGAACAGCAGAGACAGCAGGCTGAACAACAAAGATTGGCACAAGAGCAGCTTCTCCGCGACCAGTATCAGACACAAACACATGGTCGACTTGCAGAGTTGGAGCAAGAGAATCTCAATGCCCGTGCCCAGTACGAGCGTGATCAATTGATGCTGCAACAGTATGACCGCCGTGTCAAGGACCTGGAGGAGCAGATGAACCAATTGAATTCGAATATTAACTTGCAGAATGCCTCCAAGGACGACCAGATCAGGGCTTTGCAGGAGCAGGTGAACACCTGGCGGACCAAGTACGAGGCCCTCGCCAAGCTTTACTCGCAGCTGCGACAAGAGCACTTGGATCTCCTGCAAACCACCAAGAGCTTGAAGCTTAAGGCTGCTTCGGCACAGGAAGCCATCGAACGGCGCGAGAAGTTGGAGCGTGAGCTCAAGACCAAGAATCTAGAGTTGGCCGACATGATCCGCGAGCGAGATCGTGCTCTGCATGACAGAGATCGCTTGACAGGTACCAACAAGGATGATATTGAGAAGCTCAAGCGAGAGCTCCGCATGGCTATCGACCGGGCTGAGAATGCCGAACGGTCGAAGGGCACAGAGATTTCCTCCATGCTTTCCAAATACAATCGCGAAATGGCTGATTTGGAAGAGGCTCTTAGAGTAAGTCTTGCCAGAAGTGTCGACTGTTAGTGATGTATCCGCTGACAAATACAGAATAAATCAAGAGCTCTTGAAGATGTCTCCAGCCGCAAGTCCGAATGGCAAGGCGATCATGAGCTCTCTCTTCGTGAGAAAGATGAGGAGATTGAAGTTTACAAGTCTGGCATGGAGCAGGCTTTGATGGAATTGGAGGAGTTGAAGATGGTAAGTCAAAATTCATTCACCCAATGCATGTTATGGTGGTACTAATTTAGCATCATTTTCTAGCACCAAGGCGATGCCGACAATGAGTTGGACACCCAGATTGATAGTGTGCTTCACGGAACTGTGGCCAAGATCAACGATATCATTGACTCTGTGTTGCAGACTGGTGTGCAGCGTGTGGATGATGCCCTGTACGAGCTGGATTCATCCATGCAAGCCGGAAACCAGAATGCCTCACCGGCCTACGTGTTGTCGCAGATCGAAAAGGCATCCGCTTCAGCTACCGAGTTCTCCACAGCCTTTAATAACTTCATTGCCGACGGTCCCAGCAGCCCCCATGCCGAGATCATTCGCACCGTTTCTGTCTTTTCAGGTTCAGTTGCGGATACTTTGAGCAACACCAAGGGTCTTTCTCGTTTTGCCAACGATGACAAGAGCTCCGATCAACTGTTCAATGCGGCTCGTAAATCAGCCCAGGCGACCGTGCGTTTCTTCCGCGGTCTGCAATCCTTCCGCCTCGAGGGCCTGGAGGCTCTCCAGAAGACAGATGTGGTCATCAACAACAACCTTGAAGTCCAGCGGGACCTGCAAGCACTGTCGAAGATGGTTGAGTCCTTCACGCCGAAGAGCAGCCACATCAACACCAAGGGTGACCTGGGTGATCTTGTGGACCAAGAGTTGCTGAAGGCAGCTGATGCCATTGACGCTGCTGCTCAGCGCCTAGCCAAGCTGAAGAACAAGCCTCGTGACGGTTACTCGACCTATGAGCTGCGCATCAACGACATCATCCTGGCAGCAGCCATTGCCGTTACCAACGCGATTGCTGAGCTGATCAAGGCAGCAACTGATACCCAGCAAGAAATTGTGCGCGAGGGTCGTGGCAGTTCATCCCGGACAGCCTTTTACAAGAAGAACAACCGTTGGACGGAAGGATTGATTTCTGCCGCCAAAGCCGTGGCTTCTTCTACTAACACCCTGATTGAGACTGCCGACGGTGTCATTTCAGGCCGCAACTCTCCCGAGCAGCTCATCGTTGCATCCAACGATGTTGCTGCTAGCACAGCACAGCTAGTGGCTGCCAGTCGTGTCAAGGCCACTTTCATGAGCAAGTCCCAAGACCGCTTGGAAACTGCCAGCAAGGCCGTTGGTGCGGCCTGTCGGGCACTTGTGCGACAGGTCCAGGATATCATCAAGGAGAAGAACCGCGACGACACCGAAGCAGAAGACTACGGCAAACTCAGCGGCCACGAGTTCAAAGTGCGGGAGATGGAGCAACAGGTAAGTCCATTGTCCATTCTAGTTCCAAGTGTTATATTAATTCTTTTTTTTGCTACAGGTCGAAATTCTCCAACTCGAGAACGGCCTCGCTCGTGCCCGCCAACGTCTCGGAGAGATGCGCAAGATATCATACCAGGAAGAGTAAACCCCCTATCACATCTCACCAGTGTGTAGCTCCTCTGAGACAATTGTATATTCCACAGCCGTGCCATTTCAGTTCTGTTCTCATCCTAGGAACCTAGGTAGTAGCTCTGCAAGTACTTAGCGAAATATTACTTTGGCTATTTTCAGCTCCCCTTAATGAATCCATGTACTCAGTATACGCTGTACATATACCCTAGACCCGAGACATGTTCCGCAAACGGTCATCTCCGTACAAAAGAAAATTACCTAATCAGGTTAGAACACAAACTGTCACAAAGAAAGAGGCTGAACATGTGGGGATTTAAGTTGCAGATCAGTGGGTCAATAGTCTTGGCAATATGCAGCCTTAACAAAGAAACCGAAACGGTATCAGCGACTAAAAGTATGTTCCGCGACACAGATCCAGCTCAAGATCCAGATCAAAGTTCCTACAATTGCAAGGGAGACTAATCAGGAAAGGAAATCTTTATGTACAATTTTCTTTATTGTTTTTTCTTTTTTTTTTTTTTTTTTTTTTCAAACAAAAGGGCCCTCTTAACGGTCAAGGACTATGGAAGTTCGTCTGCCACTTCTTGGCTATGTTTTTTGGGGAAAAGTTCGGAATCTCAGATACGCTTCGTTGTCATGTAGTTATCGCGCTTCGTGATCATTGTTGTTGTCCTTCGAAATCATATTGTTGGACTTTAAATTCAAGGTCGATGTTTTTGGGTTTTCGATGTAAAAGTTGTAAGAGTGGTGTTGCTATGTGCAGAGTTGTAAAAGAAGTTGAAAAATATGAGAAAGTGGCGATCGCACACGTAGAGATCACAAGCTGACAAGATATCGAACCCCGTAGACTAATTGGGGTTGGGTGCGTGGCGGGCATAGATGTTTGCTTGAGTCATTGCCTTCGTGTTTAGGAGACGAGCTGTAGCAACAGAAAATTCTGGAGGATCCACGTTCGGAGCATAGTGAATGAGGTCGTTGATAGGGTGCATTCCCTCGTCGGGGACGTAGAACATATCGCGCAACGTCAGATAAGGGTCTTCTGCGGTCAGAAATTCGCCGCTTGCAAGATCAAAATCCCACTCCACGGGATCAAGGGTTCGACCATTGAGAATAGCAATAGCGGAGTCGTTCAACGAAGAGCACAATGGCACAGGCTTCAGGATTGCGTAGCCACGTATGTGGAGGGTGACAAACTCGATAATCTCGAAGATATCGAGTGGGGTACGGATAAGGCTCATACGGACATCATCGACCCATGCTGCTCGGTTGAGCTCCACGCCAGCTTTCGTTTTCTCAACAGTCCATCCGCACATCGTCACATATTTGCTAGGAATTGGAAAGTTGACGAAACGGCTGATACGTCGAAGAAAGCCGGTAAGAGAGCCGTCCTCGAGATCATAACGGTCACGGAGCTCATTGTAGGTCTTGGCTAGCACCTCCCAATGAGACTTCAGGGGGTCTTCTGCCCACAATTGGGCGATACATTGCGATTTATGCTTCTGAGTGAGGCCGTCAAACACGGGCGCCAACCAAGCTATCTTATTATTAGCAAAAGATTTAGGCCTAACGGTGGAAGTTTTGACTTACTGCGAAATGCCATGAAGCTATTCAGAGGTCGGGTCTTGCGAAGAGCAGAAGGCCGAAGGGGGACGTTGTTCGACCGATCCCACAAATCAACGAAAGGCTTCAGCTCTTCATGATTGATGACGTGCGACTTATCACACAAAGGGTCATAAATCAACCTTCCATCTGAGATTTCGAAGTGAGGTCCGGAAGGGACAGGAAGGGGACGAAGAAAAAATGCAGCTGGGATACCCTCAATCAGGCTCGAAGCATATTCATTCATAGTCTGCTCCTCCTTGTTCCAGAGGCCGAGAATGTGTGAAGCTCGCTCAAATTTCATTGTCGTGAGGTAAGCAAACATCAAGGCCGACTCAGCTGGCCATGCAGCTGAGAATTTTGTGGCCATGATAGTAAAGACAGGTGAAAAAGCGGAGGATGAGGATGAGGAGGAAGAAAGGAAACAGAAGATGGATAAACAGAGGTATTTATTTAATGGGGAGATCCACTTTTTTACTTCGACTTCCAAACTCAGATGAACTTAGTGACATCACTTCAACTACTGTCAATACAATGGTCTATCAACTACTGACTTCTACTTTCAATTTGCCTGAGTCGTATCAATGAGTCATTGTCTCTCAAATCCCTTAAATCCACTGCAATATTTACTTCTTGTCTTATTGAAAGAAACTGAGTAGTGGCTCTTTAAACCACTTAAAGAACTAATCTATTTGGACCATAACATGTGGCAATATGACCCATGGCTTCGACTCAACTTCTTTGTTACCGCGGTGACTCGATTTCAGTGAACTGAATTCTCTTTCATGAACTTGTTGGGAATTCCAGTATTCTGATTTTCAACCAATTGACTGCCTATACCCAGCCTTTAAAATGCTTTTAATTCAAAATGTCCAGTTATGTCAAATTGTGTGTTATTCCCGCAGCCTTCTTTTCATTCTATGATTAATTAACAACAAAATCATGTCCTCCAATTCCATAATCAATTTACACCAAATAGAATCCTAGCCTTTAATCCTATACTGATTCAATGATCATGCAAACATAGTTCGGATACACGTGGAGATGGAGATCTCCATGACCCACCCGCAAAATGTATCCGTGCACGATCCACACGTGAGCCCCGTTGGATTAAAATTACCTATTTAGGTAATTTTTGAAATTGAAAAGATAAAATTGTATCCTCGATTATATCTAAAGTCTACTCATCTAGATAACTTCCCGGGGTGTATAAGCTACCTAGCCAATGCACGAATATATAACCTCACTACTTAGATCTACGAGTAGCAAGTACAATCATTCCAAGGCTGCGAAGTTGATCTACAAAAACTGTGAGAGCTATGCATGGATGACAAGTTCCAACATCTGAAAATTGTTGGTACATGTATTCCTAATTAGAGATCTCTGAAGACAGGCATGGAGATTTAGTAGCATCCCTGGATGACTGGGAACAGTAGCATTCATGGAAGCATACAGCTTTCCCAATTGTAATATGATGATAAAGTTAAAGCTTCCTAGATTTAATAAAATATATTGCCCGCGCGGCTTCGAGTGTGGTATCTGAAGAACAAGTTGTAACACCTCATCCCGAGCCTTGCAGGTCCTTCATCACGGCTCTGCCTGCTGCATTGGCGAATTCCAGTCACTGGCCCAGATAAACGTTGCACATCGCCATTCGGTTCCCTTCTCCTTCTCCCCGCTGGGGCCGAGGGGTCTAGAACATACCCAGAATGCTCTTCCGCGATTGATGCCCGGTTTCTTCGTGGTCATACTGATACACGGCTCTTGGTGTTCCTCGCAACGGGGAATTGGTTTCTTTGTGAATAGCTTCGTCCAGTCTTCCTTGCTGACAATCGGATCGATGATTGTGTCGGCCTGAAATCTGTGCGGTGAGGATTGCATGAATGCGTCTGCGTCGTTTGAATGGAGGTCATTAGCTATGGAATAGGGACGTTGGGAGGAGTTCGAAAGGAGTTTGGCGTTGTTGGGGGCTTTGTCGAGATTGAAAGAGCTTGTGTTGGCTGGCATTTGGGTATCCGGTTGACTGGGCGCATCACATTCAGCCGCTTTCGGTTTGAAGAATCCCTTCAGAGTCTTCTGGCCCGACCCAGCGGAATTGGATGAATTCATGACAGACTTTTGACGCTTGACAGGCACGACAGACGTTGTTTGAGGTCGTTTGCGAGGCAGAGCTTGGAGAGGTGTCCCCGCGAAGGGGGTTGGCAAGGTAGAGGCAGAATAATTGGGATGAAACGTTGCTGGTTCTGCTGTTATACTGCTTGATGATATATCTAATTTCTCTGTGGTATTGGTAGTTGATGTGGATTGGGAGAGAATTTTGGGTGGCTTGCGAGCAAACATATCCTTGATGCTTCTCCGTTTGTCGACGTCAAATTCTGGGAGTAGACGTGCCGATGTTGGAAGCATGTATCGAGAAGAGTACTCCTGTTGCCTCTCACCACACTTGAATATCCCCGGTGGGTTCATGATGTCGCGGATATGAATTATGGCCTGGTCATGCTGAACCTGATCCTTGAAAACTGCAAAGACAGGACAGTGATCTGAACCCTGTAGAGGAATTATTAGCGGGTGAACCTTCAATAAATCAACATGAAACAAACCATTAATCCTTCCTGAATGTTTGAGTCCGAGAACCAATCCTGCATGTCCAGGCTACACAGGACATAGTCGATTCTAGAGCCGAAATTTCCAGGTCGGGTGTTGAGTTTTGTATCCCAGCATGTATACATGCCTGAGCGCTCTGGATGAAATGACCTACAGATATCATGCAGGACAGGTTGTTCTCTGCCCTTATCCCGTTGTCCAATGACTACTCCATCGGACAGCAGAGAATGAAATAATTTTCTAGGCGGGCTAGATATATATTCTTCTGCAGTCGTTACGCATTTTCGAATGCTTTCCATTGCATGCGCTGAGTCACACGCCCCCTTTGCGATGTTAATATCGCCAGTCAAAAACACTCGCTTTCCCATAGCCACAAGGTTTCGGACCCGAGCATCTAAAGCATTAAGGAAGTCCATACGAAATATATCACGGGCTTCATCCCGAAATGCAGGAGAGTAGACTCCAATGAGAACGAAGGCTGGAAACTCCAGAATGACACATCGTCCTTCGGAGTCCAGAGTTGCTGCATCGACCTGATCGTCAGGTGATGAATTCTCACAAGGAGTCTCCTGATCACTTCCATCAGAATTAGAGGAAGTTCTTCTGAGTTGCTTCAATGTAGGGTACCCGCCAATCTGTTGATCCTCTGGCAAGTCCCGGAAGCGAACTGATGAGTTCGGCGGGGAAAGTACCCCAGTTATGCCTTCTTCGAAACGGATAGGAGCACAAGTGGAATTACGCGTATAAACCACCACACCGGAATATCCTATTCACAGTAAGAGCAGGCCGATGAAGCAGTGCAGCTGTTCAAATTACCTTTCTTAGCTTTGGGCAGGCTGAAATAACAGTCCCATCCTGGAACAAGAACCATATCATCGCGAAGGTCTTTACGCTGGATCTTGGCTTCTTGAAAGACCACGATATCTGCCTCAAGTATATCGAACATGGCCTGAAGACAAGTTAGCCGATTAGTTACTTACAAACAGATCTAAATAAGAGCTGACCTCGAATGTCCGAGTTCCCCTCCATGGTTCATATGAGAATGGGTTCCTTTTATAATCAATTAACCCTCATTCCATTGAATGACTTGAAGCTTCATACCGGATCCCGTTCACTGTGGCATAATTTTAGCTATCATCTTCCAACAAAGGGCTGGACACTAAGACGAATGAGGAAGCTTACCATTCCAAGTAGTGATACGAAACCCCATGATCAGCTTGATTACGCACACAAGAACCTCATGCCCAGCGACACAGTCCTACTCCGAACACCTTACGATCCTTACCACTCAAGTGCACCGCAGCAATAGTCGAATCAATTCTGAAGAATGAGGACGATATCAAGCAGTATAGAGGTTGATGATGGTGTCACGTGAGGATGGAGTGACATAGGGTTACATAAGCCGGGGCATCACGGGATCTAACCACCATTAAAGCGCTTGGATTTCAAACCGTATGACCTTTTGAACCATCTCCTCTCCATATCGACCACCACCAAGATGTTCACCCGCAACATTGCTCGTCTGTCTCAGCGCGCCGCTCCTCTGCGCTCGGCTGCTCAGCGTCGCTTTAACAGCGTCGAGGCCAAGCCCTCTTGGATCGCCGACAACGAATTCAACCGTGAGCGTGCTGCTGTCAAGCACCATGCTTCCTCCACTAGCGGTGCGTGACCCCCAATCGCCCCTATGACGGAAGTCCTTGGAGTCTTGTAATATTCCAGGGGGGTTTAAAGGTACTTTGGCTTTTTATACTGACTCAATGGCTCTAGGCTTGTGGTTCAAGCTCTCACTGTATGTTTTCTCGGTTTGAAAATCCGCTCCATGCGGACGGAGTCTTGTATAACATTGCTAACCAGTGATACTGTGAAGCTGCGTTATCCCTGTCCTGATCGGTGGTAGCATCAACGCCTACTCCCTCTGGAACGAGCACTGGGAGCACTGGGCCCACATGCCTCCTCTCGAGGAGCGCACCGAGTACCCTTACCAGAACTGCCGCACCAAGAACTTCCCCTTCGGTGACGGTGATAAGGTCAGTCCTGACTATGATATCTCCTTTTACTCTTGATTACAGCCTGCTAACCTATTCGTGAAGACCATTTTGTAAGTTTCGATTTGCACCCTTTGCGGCACAACTTTACGCCAGAAAATTTCCACCAACCCCCTCACCTCTATTGCGAGCGAACTCGCACACGTCTTGAATCACACACGTTCTTCTGAACCTATGCTCATATCCCCTCATCCGAAAAAATACTAACATGTCCATATAGCTGGAACTCCAGCGTCAACTACCACAACAAGGACAAGGCTACCTAAGCGGCTCGCCCACCAAACCAAGAACCAGCTCCAGAAGCTCAATATCAAAGCTTCAGATACAAGCTTGGGAGAGAATATATGGTTGTATAGTTATGTATATCTACCGCAGTGTTGTTCCGCAGAAGCAGAGAGTCATGGCTTTCTAGGAAGCTTTGAAGACGTGTTGAATTGGGGTTTGTTGACCGAATGAAGTGAATTCTTCGTATTACCAACTGTCTTTTGCGCAATTTTATTTTGTCAGTTCAAATTTCACATGTAGAGCCAAATCACTTGGTAGTTCCAGTAAAAGGCCATTACTTGATAATCTTTGAACTATCGCAAATCTAGATTCATACTTCTTTCCCAGAAATGTGGAGTTGGATGGGTTTCAAGCCTACGAAATGTCATTCATGCAACATCGACCTATGTATCTATGTCGATGTTAACGAAGGCGAGTTTATAATGCTTTATAAGTCGATTGCTTCAAATTTTCACACTTACGTCTATATACATGTCAGCTACTCGTTCATGATAGAATTCGAGTTTGGATGAAGAACTCGCTTGCCTATAGCTAGGCACACCCACAGAAAACTTAAACACGAGACAAACACTACTAGAGTTGAATAATCATGCGGCAATGAGATTGGTGACTTGTGGATTTCTGTGGTTAAAATGCCGAGTGCTGAATAGCTGCACAGGCGAGCTTACGCTGTCAGGCCGGCAAAGCTGTCTGTATTTTAAGAAGCTAGTCAGACAAGTAGTTGCGGCATAGGAATAGGTCGTGAGAGAGGCAAGGGTGATGAAGTACCACGTTTAGATATCAATTTCGTAGTCCTTATCGTTGGCGGTTCGGGAATGTATCCTTCCAGCCTAACGGTCATCAACCTCTACTAAGTACCAGTCATCTTGGGATTAATAACTGGGCACCAACAACGCAGTCTCAGAGGAATCAGCTTGAGGAGCGATGTAAGAGCGCTTCTTTTAGCTATTGGTGCATACCTAGGTCAAGAGCAATAAATTGCACGCGCATGAGAATCCTGTCGAAGGGCACATCAGCCGGGTTGAGTACGTGCTGAGGTTTGATGTGCCAGAGATCAAGAAGGGTACCTTTTCGGACACCCTCAGGTCGAGAGGCTTGATTACTTTGTCATTAGGTTGTTCCAGCCGTGTTGACAGCAGCTTCCACAGTAATCTGCAGGGTTCTCTTCGGAGTCGTCTTCGAAGATTTTGTTACCTTCCAGATGGATCGTATCATTGTGGCTTATTTTCGCAACATTATTCAAAGAAACTAAACCAAACCAACACCGAGCCAAGAAGAAACAGAGCCGAAAACAAACCGAAATCAGGAACCACGAACTCTCTAAAGAGAGATCTAGGTGGCAGTAGAAGGTCTTAAGTCGAGTAGCTTGGTCATGAGCTTGTTCCAGTTGGCCTCAACGGTAGCCTTTTCTTAAGAAGTGCGCTGGACCACGCTCTCAGACGAGGAAGCTGTGACAGAAGCGGAGGCTGCCCACTACATATCATTTGGTTTCAACTTGCCAGAGATAGATGCAGATAAGGGGCTGGTTCGCGCTATAAAGTCCATGAAGTATATTATTGGTACAATATAATCGTAAGGTACCTATGTATCCATCAAAGATATTTAAGGAGGGAAGTGCAAGGAGAAGAAAGTGTAAAGAGAAAAAAGTGAGCCCTTAAAAATAGTGAAGTGAGATCTAGCCAATGTGAAATTTGGCAACAAACTACCTGGGTAAGCTGGAAAAAGAATAAATATAATCATATTGAAGTCCACGTATTCAATATTTAAACTGGGATCTGATTATGAGAAGAAGCACGTTTTTATTGCCAACTTAAAAGTTCTAAGCCGATAAAGAAGTGAGATACTTGCATTGCTTTACTCGCTACTGGAGTTTCGCTGAGAAGAATACTTATTTCAACCTCTGAGGTAAGATTAAAAATATTGATATCTAAAAACCCAAATGAACCCAACTCAAAAGGAAATCAACCTAAAACAAAACTGATCCAGAAATAAAAACTGATCCAAATTGAACCAACTCCAAGGCAAATCCAAATACAACCCAAACTAACCCAGAACGAGCCGAAACCACCGCTGATGGACCCTCTAAATGGAGACAGAGGTAGCTGTCCGCTTCATAAGATGGAGGTACTCCTCCTCCAACTCGTCAGTGAGAGACAACACAGTCTCCTCCCCCTCCAACTCAAAGTCTCCAATTAAATCCCGAACATACTCCTCAACCGTCTTTCCGCTGGCCAGCACGTACTTGGGGGTACGTTTACCCATAATTGAGACAGGGCCAGGAGCCGTGTCCGATTCCACCACCATAGGAACAAGCTTAGGTGCCTTTTCAGGCACCTTCAGATCAAGGAGTTTCATCATAAGCTTGTGAAATGCCTTAGTTTCAACTTGTTCTGAGGTGCTAGGAAGTGCTCCATCTGAGGAGGAGTCAGAAGCACTATGATAGCTTTTGCCGCTGATAGTAGATGAAGGGGTCATGGCCATGGTGTTGGCAGCGGGCATGGCATCGCTGAGCTGCTGAGGAACTCCACTTCTACTATGACAGCTATCGGGAGGAGTGAATCGTGCAGGGTCCTGGTGGTATCCCTGGTAGAAGTTGTCGATATATGGAGGGGGAGGGGGAGGGCTATAATAGTCATGGCCCATATATGGGCTACCGTTGCTGTGCATAGGCTCCACAAGTCCGGGAGGGAATCCAGGAGGGCAGCCAGGAGGGTAACGGGGGTCGAAGGTGTGGAAGATCGAGCCTTGGGGCAGCCAGTTTGAGAGGATGGGGGGCAGAGGGCCACCGTAAAAAGGTGCCGCGCCATGGCTGTAAGCCACCTGTTGCTTAAGGTAGAGATCCTGGGCGTGTGCGGCCATGAGATTAACAGGACCGGGAGCGTAAGCCTCATAGTGAGGGACAGAAAGCTGTTGGTTCAAGTAGGCCAAGCGCTGCTGGTCCAGGTTCATGAGCTGCTGCTGGGAGATCTTCTGCTTGGTCAAGTTGCCATTGATATTGGCATTGGTGCTGTAGTTGGCGCGATGGCCGAATGGCTTGCGGAAACCATAGTTGCCACGAGTTGGCCAAGTTGCAGTCAGAGGACTACCGTCCATGTCGAGGAGAGACATGAAGAATTTTGTATCCTTTTGGAAGAACTGATGAGAGCGTCAGTGATGATCAGTGATATAATGAGATGAACAATGGTTTACTTTGATTGCGTCTCTGCAGTCGTCGACGTACGCAAAGGTGACCTTGCAAATTGAGGTGAGGGTGTTAAAAGTCGTAAGATAGGGCTGAATGCAGTACACCTCAACAGGTCCTCGCTCTTTTAGTGCAAATTGCACTTCTTGAATTGTGATATTTCCGTAAGAACGGAGACCAAGGCAGGCGGTTCCTAGAACTGTGTAAGAATTATAGAACAGAGAAGATCTTGAAGTAAAAGAAATCATAAGGCAAAGTGTATCAGAAGAAGTTGCAAGGCAAGAAGTAACAAAAGAGGCTGTGAAGTAAAACCAAAAGAGAAATTTGAGGGAGAAAGAAAGATAGGAAAGGAAAGGTGAAAAGAAATGGGGAAGTGAATTACTTCGAAGTGAGATAACCCCTGTCCCATTTCGAAGTAAAAGTGGAAGTGAAAGTGGAAATAAGAGAACAACTTACTTCTTCCTCTTGCCCTCTCAATTCTTAAGCAACGACCGTGCAGAGAAGTAGGACCACTTTCCAACGCTGATTTGGCATCTTCCGCGCTCTACAGCATGTTAGCAGCATATTCACTCTGGATATCATCAAGGGATATAGCTTACCTCAAATTGTACAAAGGCTCCAGGCAAGCCTTTTTTCTTGTCTTGCTTAATCTTAACATGGCAAGCTCCAAACTTTTCAAAAGTCGACTTGAGATCCTCGGCTAATTTATCTATAGAGATTTTGGTTGACAGACTGTATCAAGGTCAGTCACTGCCAAGTATCATCAACTTGAGGCTATAAAAGAGTATTTACTTTCCAGCAAAGATACAGGCATCGGGAGAGAAGAGACCCTGGGCATTCTTAGCCGACGGCACCTCAAGTAAGCGGTCCTCACGTCGAGGATATTTGTCCTTCCCGCCATTAGAAGTACCCATTTGGGCCATTTTGGAGTATATTCGTTAAAGTGAGACAAATTATGTTAAGATCAAAGCCACAGTATGGACAGGGGCTTTGGATGAGTATAAGTTGATGAGGAAAGAGGTCATGTCTGCTCAGTTGATTTTTTTCTCTCTCAAGACTCCAAGCTTAAAATCATACTAAGCTCTGTTTGTGGCCCAAATCTCTCTAGTGGAAAGATAAGAAGATGTTTACTATGGTTAAGTTTAGGAAAAGTTTACTATTTCTATCTAGAAAGGAATGTTCCCGCTATTTTCACTACAAAGTCTCATGTGAGTAGCCCTTTTTGCAGGTGCCACAGTCTATAGTTATCACAATCAGGCTCTGACCATGGAACCTTCTTGACTTTTATCTTGAAACATGAATCCTGGGGCTTAGTACTAAGAGATAGTTTGCCTGCTTTTGATCAATTTCAGCCATTACGAATGTTGTGCGTAGAGTATTTCAAGACTAGACGTCTAAAAGTTTGAACTAGTCCTAAAAGTGACTGTATAGAAAAGGCGAAGCCATGCCTCCCTCTACACAGATTACGGATTGATTACACTATCTTTTTTCCAGGCTCATTCTGAGGCATCAATCTATTGACCAGAGCAAATCAAATGGTAAAGTTTCGGCCCTAAAAGATAGATATCTGAAGTCCCTGGTTGGCAGTTAGAACCTGAGCATTTGAACCTCCATCTCTGTATTTGAACAGATCTTCTACAGCTTGCTAGGCTGCAGCTCCCAAAAATAGCCATTCAAAATGTTTTTTTGTTACGGTGGAAGATGCACTAGTCATGGTGAGGTAAAGGGTTAGGTCACCTGACATGAATTTATCTTTGTGAAAGTCAGCAGTCACCATTTCCTTCTTGTAGGCTGTCTAGGAGTAAAGAAGTAATTATATGATCAAGGGTGGCTAGCGTTGGATAGCTTCTTCTATCTAATCAACTCGGCAACCTAGGTATAATAGAAAGACAAGTTACAATATGCGTACCTTTCAATGTTGAAATCACGAAGCTGGTTTCAGGACGAATCAGGACTCAAGAGTGGTTGAATATTAGCAGCACAGCCAGTGCCGGTTTTCGAATGACGATCGGTAAAAAGCAGCAGACATCTTCCCAGGAGGAGCAGAGCTCAATACCTAGGTACCTAGTAATAGTCAACAATGTATAATCGAAGATTTTGCATGTTAAAAGATTAATTAGTCATTGATCAATACAGGAATGAACTGATACGAGAATGATGACCATTAGAGAGAATGAGAAAGATACCCTGGTTAAAATACGACATTTACACATAGAATATAACGCCTAAAATGAGAAACGGCTGCCTTTCCGTAGTTCTAGACGGCAAGAAGCTGGCCTATTATGTGCGCTGTCGGATGGAGGTCTGACAAACCAATTAAGGTGGATACGAATAGGCAAATAGGAATGGAGCAAATTGTAGTCAAATTATGTATGTGTGTGTGTAAACCTACAAGGTGGAACGGCCTAAGTTGGCCATTCCAAGCTGACTAAAATGCACTAAACTAAAACAGGAATCGGGCCTTTGACATGCGCCAGGGCTCACGTGCTTTTTACCAAGCTTTTTAGTGCTGTGTCAAAAATAGCCGGTTCCAATTGACATATTTGACATGTTCGATTATCCTTTGTTGTGTACATGTTTGCTCGCGTGTCATTTTTCACCATGTTTGCCCTATATTACGTTAGTCTATGCGGCAGCCTTAGGCACCCTCAGCTAAGCCCTAGGAAAAAAAAATATTGGGAAGTTTCAATCGGCCACCACATAATATCTCAATGGTACTAGATCTAAAATCAAGATTGGAGATATGTTGTACTATTACCTAGGGCTTGTAAAATTTTAAAGGGCATGTGTCACCAAATATTTCTTTAAAAAGTTTCTTTAGAACGCAGTCGAGAAGTTTCGTGGAATGCACTCACCACTTTTTCCCTATATCTCTGGTCCATCAACTGGAATGTAGTGTGTACGATGGTTGTATTGTTATGGAGTTCTGTTAGGCTGAGGTAGAGTGAGATTGGGTGAGACGAAGCTAATACATAACTACTACACTGATCCTTAAATACTAGTACTCATTATTTACCTAGGGGACCTAGGAATGATTTAGTAAGATTTTATAGCATAAAGGAGTAATTTTAGACAGCGAGGATGCTAAGAAGAGATTATAGGCAGATATACTAGGCAGAGGTACTAGATAGAATTATGAATATGTAAAATTATCAAAGATATACGTTGTTAAGGCCCTAAGTCCGCACCCATATAGCCTAAAACAGAATCTAACCTCATCAGACAAATACGTAAACTGCGAGCAATAAACACAAGCTGAAGCTCCATGGCGGTAATTTCTGTGTTCCCCTGCGTAAGAATCTGTACGCTGGCTAGCCTGTCAGCCTAGCAGTGCGTTAAACCTCCCCAATGACACGGCATTCTACCAGGCAAGCATTAAGTCATTGAAACGATGCGAGAGGCGTGTAAATTTGAGATAGATACACCGGTAATACACCTGTTGGCGTACATACCATGCAGGGTCTCCTAGCGCCGTTCTAGCGCTGGCACGGTAGATGCTAGGATCGCTGGGTATAGCACCAATAGAGATAATGTAGCCTCTGGAAAATGGAAAGGGAGAGGAATTATAGGGCTTGCCGGGTCTGCTAGGCCCTAGCACGCATAGCACCCATGGCACCAGGTGGTACATGTAGTCCGACTCCTGGTGGTGGTGGTGGTGGTGGTGCTGCTGCTGCTATAGCTGGACAACGGCAAGGCACGACAGGCGGCGAAATAATAGTAGCATGTACTCTATAGGCTCATCATCAAGGGATTGATCAGGCTCCTCCGGCTGAAAGGTCTCTCCATTCGCGTCACGTGGATGCTGATGGTTAGCAAGACAGTACTGGTAGGCATCAGTGTGCGTGCTAAACTGGTGGCCGTTCACATCTAGTAGCTCTGCCTCACTGCGGAAGGGGCGATTTAGCATAAGCTTCACACGGGCATAGTAATTGCTAGCATGGGGGTAGGTGGGGAAGAGCTGTATGCTAGGATCGCGAGCACCGCGACGATTACACTCTTTATACCAATAATGCGACCAAAGTAAGGTGAGGTAAGAGATATCAGCCCAATTTAGTAGCCGTGCTAATTACTTCTCAAGCTTTGAATCTGCTCGGCGTGGGCCAGTATCTGCGCTAGCGTCAGCGGTGGAATTGGCATTGTTCTGTGTAGCAGGGCTGCAGTCGACAGCCTCATGCTCCCTGCCAGAGAACTGGAGCTTGCTGCTAAACGGAATATGGCAGACTTCTTGTGCAGACCAATCTCCCCCACAAGGGAGTTCAGAAGCTTACTACTAAACCATAAATGGTAAAACTAACCTCATGCAGTAATTCACAGGTTCCAATATTACATGAGATGCGCAAGTAGAGTAATTACAGATGTGGAAATAGCCTTATCGCCGATCAGCCGGCAACTTTTAACGCCACCTCAAACATCATTCTCAAGCTTCTCTCAACCTTGGATCTCTTCAGCTTTCGGCTACTTCAGAGCTATGATTCCAACTCGGAGCTTGGCTGCTCAAGGCAGCTTCCTCAAACGCAGTGCAGAGGAATTCGGCCGTTTGTCCAAGATTGGTATGGCTGCCCTGATGTTTTCCCGCCATGCCGAGTACGTACTTACCGCAACGCAGCCTGGAACTCCGAAGCTCTTCACACACCCACCAAGCCCCATGTACTACTTGATTTCGAAGATGAGGCCACTGCTGCAGACTGCAAGACCTTTGCCGACCGTGCCGTAGGCGGTTACAGCACCGCCAGCCTCGACTTTGAACCAGGCGACGCCTCTACAAACACACCCTCCCACGTTCGATTCCACGGCAATATCTCTACCAAGCTCCCAGAGAACTGGCGTATCGAGAGAACTGGTACGGCTCAATTTGCGTTGCATTGACAATCTACACAAACTAATCTTATCGGAACTTCGAAACAGGATACGCCGCATTTCGGAATAAGGACCGCGGCCTTTGGCTTTTCGGTCGACTTTACTGGGATGTCGACCCCTACGCCTACCTTGCGCTTCGCATCAAGTCCGATGGCCGTCGATACACCGTAAACATCCAGAGCGATTCTATCATCGAGACGGATATTCACCAGCACAGATTATATACCCGGCACCACCGTGTACACAAATCCCCGATCCTGAAGGAAGCCATGAATTCCGAGTCTGAAGGAGGCGAGGACATTGAAGAGCTATATTCGTCCGGTTTGCCGCCGGCCCTCTCTGACATCCCTCCTCAATCTACTATCATCTCTACATCTTCTAGCACCACTACTTCCGGATCAACAGGTTGGGAGACTGTTCTTTTGCCTTTTAACTCGTTTGTCCGTACGAATCATGGCTTTCCAGTTGAACCGCAGACTTCTCTTATACGTCAGCGCGTGAAGAGTATTGGTATCGGTCTCACTGATCGTATCGAAGGCCCGTATGACTTGCGCATCCATAAGATCTGGGCCACTAATGGTATGGGCGAGGCGGATATTGAAGAAGAACGGCGAATTTGTGGCGCTGATGCTTTGCCGCTTGATGAAGGAGTTCGATCAGCCTGGATCGAGAAAGAGCAGCAGTCAAAAGACGTTCATAGTGAGAAAATTTCCAACACAGAGAAAACGGGACTGAAAGGTCTTCGATCGGAATGGGAGGAGTGATTTGATCTACCCGCAATATTGAAAAGACTTCATGATACCTACTTCCTCTACTTGGCCTTTATCAAAGCCGGCGCTTAGTAAAAGTCAAACATGATTCTCTGTTTTTTTATTATTTCTCATAAAAATATAAACTCATCTTGACATATATACTCGTAGTATACAGTAGTATCTAGTTGCCGCCAGTGATCTTCTCCCAAGCCTCCTTGTACTTGGCAGCAGTCTGCAGCGCAATCTCATCGGTCATGCGCACACCTTCCTTGCCCTTGTAGCCCTGCGAGACCAACCAGTCACGGAGGAACTGCTTGTCAAAGCTTGCCTGTCCCCGACCAATGGCATAGGATTCCTTGGGCCAGAATCTGGATGAATCGGGCGTCAAAACCTCATCGGCTAGCACAACCTGGTCATCTTCATCAACACCAAACTCAAACTTGGTGTCAGCAATGATAACACCTCGCTCTAGTGCATACGCATGCGCCGCCTTGTATAGTTGCACAGCAAGTGCGGCGACCTTCGAGGCGTAAGGCTCACCGAGAATGGCAACAGCTATAGGTCCTTTGGTGAGATTTTGCGGCCTGCACAATATTACAATGGATTATAATACTTACCCTGGTCAGGGTGGATGTTCTCATCGTGCTCACCTAGCTCGGCCTTGGTGCTAGGAGTATAGATAGGACCATCAGGGAAGGCCTCGCTCTCCTGCAGACCGGCAGCAACCTGGATGCCGTGTACGGTTCCCGACTTCTTGTATTCATTCCAGGCGGAGCCAGTGATATAGCCACGAACAATTGCCTCGATGGGGAGAATGCGGAGCTTGCGCACCTGCATAGATCGGTTCTGCAACACTGGACGAAGAGAAGCAGGGATCTGGGGAGGGAGATCCAGCGTGATGAAGTGAGTGCGCAACGAGGGAATGGCTTCGGACAGGATCTTAAACCACGTGCGAGTGCAAAGGGTGAGAAGAACTCCCTTATTAGGAATTCCCTATAATAAACTGTCAGCTATCAATTTTTGAATAATTAAAGATAAGTACAGAATTCATGTACATTCTCCATGATCACATCATACGCGGAGATGCGATCAGTTGCAACGAAAAGTAGGGTCTTTTCATCGACTTCGTACAGGTCTCGTACCTTACCCCGGGCAATAAGGGGTAGAGCGCCTTGCAGATCAGTAGTTGTCAGAGCTTCAGCCATTTTGAAAGAGGTCAATTGAAAAAAAAAAATGGAAATAAGTAGATGCGTCATTCGAGTCTTTTTTTCCCGCGGCGGGGCATATGATATATATGCCTCAGGCCACAATCACTCTTATCGAGATCCTTATCGCAGACAACAGACGATTAAACGCGTCCAGGAACAACTTTGTTGAACCCCCAGAGAATGGGCTACGAAGATGGCGCGCTACCTCACACCATGGAGGGTCTCCTTATTGTGCCTGACAATGGTATACACAGATGGCACCGTGCCTAACTCCTCTGCCCTCCACATCCTCTCTTTCTTGACTGCAAGCTTGTTCGCTCTAGATCCCGCCGATAAGCAATGGGAGCAACATTATGTACCGACCATCACCGAGCTCGAGAAGTTACTGTCGGGTCATGAATCGTCAGTACCGGGCCGCACACTGTGGGACTTGTTTCTCAAGAAGATGTGGCACATTGATTCGCTATGTGCTCTCGAGACGTTCTTAGACAAAGGCCTTCTATCCCTGCAGGTCAAAACGCGACAAGAATTAATCGAAGAGCGGGATAATGGCATCGCCCCTGACAATGATGCCATGCGATTGTCACACACCTCGCCGCTTGGAGCGTTTGTCCGAAGATCTCATCTCGAGTTCACTAGGTTGAAGTTTGACGATTTAATTACTTTGTGGACCGGATTTGTCAAATACCGCCTGCCGACGTACCCAAAGTGGGCTCGCAAGAACCCCTCAGAAGATCATGGCCCTATTGATGTCAATCACTTGACGTATGGAGTAGACTCTGGTAGCGCTCTTTATCAGGTAGTGTATGGTGACGTCGAATCCGATGACGAGGAGGAGAATCGGGGCGTCAGTGTGAAGGACGCCGAACGCCTCATTGAGTTTCAAGTTACAGAGCTTCAAAGTATGCTTTAAACTTTTCTGTACCCCTGCGTTCAAGCTGACGTTCACAGGACTGGGAGGTAGAATCCCAGGTGCAATTAGAGCTCAGATCCAAAACATCATTGCAGCTGAAGTCTCTGTTCCAGTGCAGATGTATTACCTCAAGTAAGCTATGAAACTTCTCCGAGTTGAATACGTTGTTAACGTAAAATCAGTTTTCTAGACGCCTGGCGCGCTGGGGACTACACGTCAGCATTCGACAATCTCCATAGATACTTTGATCACACCATGCATAGTATCCCCGAAAGAAGCTCATACCAGTTTGCTCTGCTGAACCTGGCCATTCTCCATGCCGACTTTGAGTGTTTCGACGAGGCCATTTCAGCTATACAAGAGGCTGTGGCCATCGCCCGCGAGTCTCACGACTCGATTTGTCTCAATTTCTGTCTGAGCTGGATGTATCATTTCGGCAAGGCTTTCCCGGAGCAAATGCGGGAGGTGCAGAGCACCGGTAATTTAGGCAATGAGAAAGAAGGCTTCGCTTTTCTCAAAGCTAAGGCTAAGGAGACTAATTCGTGGCCCCTCATGAGCACCACCTTGCTGAGTGAAGCCAAGTTGGAAATGCACCAGGTAAATATTGCAGAGTTTACTAGAATTCCAAAGGCTGAAAGATGCTAATATCACTACTATAGGGAGAGAGCCTAGCCTCTATCCTTGAGGCGCTTGTACGATCTGCCCATATCAACCTCACTAAAAACTTAGCTGCGCCAACAGGCTCGCACATGTTGCTTCAAAGCACCTTGTATGGCCGGATAGGTAGGTCTTCACGAATCGTTGAACTTACAGTGCTGATTGCTACAACTAGGGGCTGCTCATCTTGCTTGGCTGACTACTGAGGTTTTCCGCGAATGCTACACAGAAGCACAGCCATATGATGATTTCCTCAAAGTCACATTCATCAATTCTCAAGTTGTACGCCAGAATGACTAAACACATCTCCCTTGACCATGAATGCTAATGAATATATAACAGTTATTGCAAAAAGGCAACTACAAAGAAGCCTTTGCACGCATGAACAAGGTTGAGCCAGAAAAGGTTCGAGCCGTCAAGTACAACAACGCCTGGATCTACTACTCAGGTTTGCTACAGCTGCAACGTCAAATCTGCAGGTAAGAATTCATTCAATACCACACATGTCCAAAATACAAGTACTAACAACCTAGCAGACACGATCAGGTAGCGGTAGAGCACATCCTTGCCCAACTCCAAGCAGTGCAGCTCCTTGACGCCGACCTCCGCATCCACCTCGCCCTCTTCACAATCGAATTCAAAATCCGTCAAGGCGACTACGGCCGCGCTATGCGCTTGGTCGACGAAGCCGCTCACTCAATACAGCCCGAAAACTTCGATGTCTACGCGCAAATCAAACTCCTCTGTCTCAAAGCGCTCATTCTCGAGAAATCCGGCCACCCAGAACGTGGCTTCTCACTTGCTATGCGCGCTGCCAACATCTCCCACAGGACCAAAGTCCTTTCCTGCCTCTGGGAATCAAGCTGTACCCTCGCCGCAGTCCTGATCGGGCTTCGCGAGTTCAATCCTGCACTCAAATTAGTTGAAAGCGTCCTACCTCAGATTCTCGAGTCAGAGAAATCGGTACTCATTGCGCGCGCGTACTCGCTTCTCGTGGATGCGAATATGGGAATTGCAAGTGAGTTGTGGACACAACTTGGTCAAGATAGCATTCCCGTGCGAAAGGAGTATATCAACCTTGCGCTCGGGTACATCGACTGTGCGTACGACGCTTTTGAGAAGATTGAGGATCTTCTTGGGCAGACGGAGATGATGGCCAAGAAGGCTACTGTTATGCATCTCACTGGTGATCTGGTGCTGGCTAATGACTGTGCAGCCAAGTACCTGGACTTGAGGAAGCGTCGAGGCATGGAGGTATGATGCATAGATTCGAAATGTTTGTATGATTAGTATTAAGGAACTGTGAGCATAGAGCAGCTTGCTCATACGGGGTTTTTTCTTCTTCTAGATCTTTCAATGACGAAGAATGGTTAGAGAAAATGAGATAGGATATTCAAATGATATCTGTCTTTCAGTGCCCATTCTTGAAACTTGCATCCTGGGTTTCTGGTACTTTTAAGACATGCCAGGTGCCCAGCTATGCCGTCTACCTACTTTGGTAGCATAGGTACTATCTATCGGGACCAGCTAGAGTACCTATCTTCCCGTGCTATTTACCTATATAGGTACAACCATATCTCCAGGGCTGGCACCGAGACCTCGGATGCTGAGGTCAATTTCTACAACTTTGGAGTAGTGGAGCATGCACATGTATTCGCCAACGACGACAGCAAGGCCTCCGATGCTGGAGAAAGGAAGATAATTACGCGAGGATTGCAGATTTAAGATGACTGAGCTGAAGATGTAAGTCTCAGCCGAGTAAGAACCTATCTCATGTAAAGTATACCTTAAGTAATGGATATTTTGACAACCCCCTCAAAAAGGCCCATGATATCCCTGAGTTGAACCCAGCCAACTCCAACGCCAGGATATGGATATAGATGAACGAATAAATGTATATATAAACTCCAAACCAGAGAGACAACGACAATGGAAGACAAGGCTGTTTTGCATGGATGTGGAAAACGAGAGACACCGGGTCATATATAAAAGAATGCTCGAAAAAAACAATCGACAGCAATAATCCACGATGAATAAGGTATAAGGTATGGTTGCGGATGCGAGTGAATTATGCTTAACACGGCCCGGAATGCTTGGATATCGGTAGTAAATAATGCAATGATTGTGAAAATGATGGAGGTGAATATGTCATAAAGCTATGGTGGGTATGTAAGGGACGAGGCAAATTATGAAGGAGGATGGGGGAGAATGAACAGGAGGATCAAAGATGGAAGGGGGGATAAGATGAGAAATCTCAGACTCGGACGCGCCTGGCATCGAAGTAACCTAGATTAACAGCCGTGTCATTTATTCCAACAAAGGGTGCAGCGTCTGCTAACAACTCCCAAGGGCGGAGTGGGTATGAACCAATAGTCCGACCGCGTTGTTGAATGCGGAGTCGGTTTGACAAGGAGTTCGAGCCTTCGATCGAACTAACGATTGATGTCGATGATACAGTTGCCTGTTGAGCAGCAACATTACTGCCAGGGAAATTGGCATTCATCGAAGTAGGAGTAGAAGTTGACCCGGCTGGAGAAGAGATTGAAGCTGGTATGCTAGTGGAAAAGTCTCCTAGTGGACCGAGGAGATACAGGAACCGAGCATCATTCTGAAGAGGGGCGAACTGTGGGCATTTCTCCTTCAGGAATCTGGAACACTGGTGGCGAATCTCATCGGGGAACACATCTATCAATGAAGCGGCGACATCCAGCGCGTGAGTTTGTAACAAGATCCCGGGGCAAGGTCGATAATCCACGGAAGCACAAGGATGGGGAAAATAATCAGCCCCCGGGAAGAGTCGGAGGACATCACCAGGAAGACGGGAGAGTGCAATGCAAAATATGGAAATCAAAAGACGTGCCTGCTCATGCAAGGCGTTAGTCTTAGATGAAGGAGGCGGCTGCATGAAAGAAGCACGGTGTATGATGACCATCCTCAACAGTGCCGAGAACCAGAAGGCAAGAGATCTCTCGAAGTCGGGCCGCACCTGGCTAGCAGGAGATTCGGATTTGGCACCGCGTTTACCGAAGCCGGGTGGTAAAGCGATGATCTTCTGAAGGAGGGATTCCATTTTCTCCACTAGGATTGAGGCAACTGCTGGACTTCCAGAGTCGGGAATGGTGTTATCGAATTCCTCGATGATAGTGAGATACAGCTTTGCTGTCTCCAGAGACCCCATATTTTGTGGAGCGTTTGAAGAAGTATTGGTCTGCACCTCTAGGAGTGGAATGGCGAAGAATGCATTCTCGGCACGTTCACGGATCTGGCACACTGCAGCCGGGCTCATGAGTGCAACAAGATCAACCCAGTGGAGCTTCCCAGCGCGAGAATCTGCGACAACTGTTTTGAACATTGCATCGACGAGGCTGTTCTGGTCTTCGCCCACAGAGTCCCCATGGAAAAGGGCTTGCAACTTCAATTGACAAAATGGCAGGGAAAAGTCGTCAGTCGTGCTGGCAAGTTTCTCAACTTCTGAGATAACGGAGTTACTAGATTTGAAAGAATCGACACCAAGCAAAAGGTCAAGAGCTTTCTGAAGACCACCCATGGCAGCAGGATATTGATCGACGAGCCTTCGCATGCATTGATTATGCGGGCATTCAGGATTTCTCACAATAAGTTCACGTAGCAAGATTACTATTGAATTTTCCAACTTGAGATGTTTGGCTGAAGTCTTTGAGTCGTCTGAGTCGAGTGATTTTGCAGCGTCACAGATTATCTCAAAGATATCGTCAAAGTTCTTGGCTAGAAACTCCTGCTGCGCCAATTTGAAGCGATAAGAAACCAGGTCAAGATACTTGGTCTCTCGTGGACGGGAGACAAGAAGCTCCACGAGGTCTTCCGGCAGGCTCGTCACGTTTGAAATTGCGGTCGAAGAACAGCTAAGCCTTTTCACAAGAGACAAAAAAGACTTGATTGTAACACACCCGACTCCGATCAGTGATGGAAGGGCACGGAACAAGGCTACACGATCTGGGGAGCGCAGGTGTTCACAGACCCAACGAGCCAAAATTCTATCGAAATGCTTCGGCCGGAAGGACCGTAACTGTGCTAAGTACCTGCAGGTGTCATTGAGGGACATATGTACCTTACTGACTTCAGACTCTAGATGCTTGGTCAATGTGTTGAAGATTGTATCAAGAGTAGCTTCATCCATGACATTCCCAGACAGAAGAACCTGATCCAACTTCTCACGGAATAGTGGATCTTCGTCGCCAAAGTAGTCGGGAATGTGATCAGAAACAGGAGATGATGCAGCCAAGGCAGCCTTGTTCTCCATGCGAGAAAGATCCTGACGGAGAATAATAACTGCGTTGAGTTCACTAGGAATTCGCAAGCCAAGCTCTATCAGTGAAAAGATCAAATCAAGACTTGGCGTGGCAAACCGTCTCATCCCAGCATACGCATCCACCAATTTCCGGAAAAGATCCGTACTGGCACCAATCACACTCAGAGAATCGAAGTGACAGTTGGTAGTATCGGCAACAGATGCAAGGACAATGCTGTCGTCAGAGCCCGCAGCAGACATCAGCACATCTGCCAATATAGAAATATCACCAAAAGTCTCCAGAATGTCCCGGATCGAATAGAACTCATCCGGTGTGAGCGCAGAGATGAAGGGAGAGACCTCGCTAGGGATGGTGGCACGAAGAACTGAGCTGGTGATATCGCGAGTATATTCAGCTACACCACGCCGCAGCCATTGGCCAATCTCGGCTTTAACAGCCCATGTCAAATTCCCTGGCAAGACATCACAGATTTCCATATGAAATTTCACACCAAATATTTGTGGCAGACGGCAACTAATCGACTCCTTGACGCTGGCAATAATAGCGACCTCATCCTGAGCAGCGAGTCCAGTTCGTGTCAATAATGTGCGGCGCAGGTTGCGTACATGTTCTGGGAGACGACCAGTTGGTAATTGTGCTATCAAGCCAACATCACCAGCGAGATCGGGAGCCTGTCGCAATTAGCATTTCTATAAGAAAGACGGTCCAATTTCTACAAACTCACCGTATGTTGTTCTTCTGGAGAACGACTTGTAACACCTTTGGCCATCAACCACTGAAGGTATCGCCCAACCGAGAAAGTCTGTGACCTGACAAGCTCAGAGATGACGTGATAGATATTGTCCATGTTGAGCTTTTTGCTATGATTGGCGCGGGTGAGGAAGCGCATAAGGTGATCGTCTGTATCGATGCCGGAGGCTTTCCACTTTCGTAATAGTCGAACTCCAGCGTATACACGGCAGATACCGTGGCGGAAGGGAGTGGCAATCCACTCCAGCAACTTTGATACCAAAACATTTCGATCCTCAATGGCTTCTAAACAAGAAGATGAAATGGACGAAAGGTCTTGTGCGGAATGAATAGAGTCGAGAAGACGGATGATTCGTTGATGAGGAGAACGTTGGTTCATCTGTTTGGATTGTCGGGGACGCTGAACTCGCGCATTACGTTCCGCAAGGGTCTGAAACAAAGCACGATGCGCTTTGTCTGTGAGATCAAGACATGACGATACCTGAGATTTGTATATGCCCCATGAATTAGGTAAAATCACCGAAGAGGTGTTTTCTTGGATTAATTTTCGCACGAAGCGAGACAGTCGTTCAATCAATGGTTGTAAAGCCTCTAATTTTGCCCCAGTAGCCTAAAACCACAGTATCAGCATCTACAAGACACAAAAAGAAAAGAGAATCACAACATACCTGGCGCAGTTTTTCAAGCAGCAGCTCAGCCAGCCGACGTCCTCGTCGTCGATAGCGCATAATATTATTCCAGTATATCCCAAGCATTAACAACCAAACAGGAACAGTGGCGATGGACGCCGAATCGAAGGACGACATAAACCATTCGAGGTAATGATCGTGGTCAAGAAGATTATCGAAGAACAAGCGCGCAGTCAATCCGACACTGGCAAATGTTAGTTTATCGGGGTGACAAAAAAATCTCGTTAAAATATCAAAGATACACTCACGCATAAGACATTTTGGCTTTCCAGTCTGACGACTTGGGGCCACTTAGCACACCCTCTACAAACTGTTGGACATTGTTTGTCCAGTCTCGCACCCATTTCACCTCCAGTCCAACAGCCAAATTTCCATTGGTTCCTTTGCGCTTGAATGCGCGGATCTCATTGGCACCGACACACTTCGCTAGCCAGACGGCACGCGCCACTGGAATCCATTTGCCAAGGCATTGATCTAGTAGAACTTTACCTCTGATGCCATGTGGAATGGTGCGACTGAGGCGGCGTAGCGGTACAGTGGGGTTGGCAAGATCACGCAGCCAGGCCTCGCGTTTGTTATCGGTCAGGGTAACACGTGGCGGCGGCTTAAAAGTCGAGGGTGCGCGAATGACAGTATGAGTCTGTCGCTTCTCCAGCGCCGCAGCAAAGACAGTTGAAAGCATCTGCAGTCCAGTGCGATGCTTGAGTTGAGCGTAAAGTGCTGGGCGGGCGGTACTCGACTCGTTCTGAGCATACTGTGTGCGATCAGAATATCCCAACTTAGCTGTCTGCTCGTTCAAGACATCTTCTGGTTGGCTGCCCGTCCAAGGTGTGAAGTCAGCAACGTTTTCACCTTTGATAATTGGTGCGGCTGAAGGAACCTCGATGCGATACGGAGTGGTCTGGACCTGCTTGACCGGAGAGGGTTCTCTCGTCCTCACGGGTTGTAATCGCTCGGGTAAGGCACTTTTCCAAGGCTGAACTGGGAGTGGAGGTGGTGATAAAGACCTTGATCCCGTCGCATTATCACCTCTATTCTCGCTACTAGGTATATCCGACATAACAGCTTGGAAAGACCACATCGGCCGGCCGCGCCACAACATCGGAGGCCGTGCGGCCGCACTACTCGGAGTACTTTTCGCTTCGCCACTGTTCGGACCAGACTCGCTCATCTTGGAGCTACCTGATATGTCCAATCTGGGTCGTTTCGGGGGAGGTTCTTGAGAATCGGGCCCAGTGGTCAAGTCCACCACAGTAGGCTGTTGGCGAATCTGTTGTGATTGTGATGGCGGCTGAAGGGAATGATTCGATTTCGATGCCGACGAGGTATCATACTGAACAGGCGGTGCTCTATCAGCTCGTGTAGGGCCACCATTGTGCGCTGGCATAGGGTGGCCCCAGGGTTGGCCACCAGAGGAATGAGGTATCATCTTTGGTTCATGGTGTACCGTGGACGGCGTAAATCATGTAAATCATCCGAACGGTAAAATTATACAATATTTAACAAGGGATCGGAGAGGGATTGGATATATTCGAGATGGAATAAAATATATACGATCTTGATAACGGTGGAACGGGGAATCGGGGGAAAGGGGGTCCAAGCGGGGAAAGATGCTCGAACCACAATAAAGGAGAGAAAAGCTCTGGAGGTGAAGTGTGAAGATGGGGAAATAGTAAGTTGTCTATCGGAAGATGTTTCTGAATACTTACGAGATAACGTAAGTGCCGGACCAAAAGCAATCCGTCCTTGCCGGCTTGAGAGGATCCACATTTTTGTCACCTACCTGTGTAGATACACACTTCTATGCTACGTACTAAGCACTCACTATTAGATCTCTTTACTTCTTACATAGGTATGGATATTCACGCCCAAGTCTACTATTTCTCTTTAACTAGAAATCGAAATCGAAATCGAAACCTCTATTCAATCCGGGGGAATACCAAAGTCGGATGATTCCTCGGGATTAGGGCGCGTTCATTCGCCCCTTTCGCTTCCAGGCCGAGTCTTGGCCGAGTACACTAATTTATTTCAAAGGCTTCACGGTTGCTATGATCCCTATGCACTGTGACGGGAGATCATAGGGTAGCCACTTGTACGTTGATCGTGCGTTGATCGCATTGCCTGAATCAGATCACGATCAGCCCATCTGTCACATATGCACAGGGATAATATTTACCCATAAAATATCCAGAACTTACGGCAACTATTCACGCGCTCTTCGATATATCTAGATATATCTGGATATATTTGGATATATTTGGATATATTTGTTCCAAAGTTACTCCTCTTCATGAAATGGATCCATGGCGCCTTATCTCGCCCGAGGAGCAAATCCGGGGCCCACTACCACGGATGGTTACAGCGGCACTCTTGACTGTTCATCGTACGGTGTGGCACCATAGCTCCTCACCTGGGCATGATTTGGAAACATACCGGGCAAGTTTCAGATCGACCTACAGGGAATCCTCGTATGTACCTGCAGTATGGGTACTTCATACTCCATTATCCATTATCTATTATCCGTACTCCTCGCTCCGGGGCATAGTTTAAAGTTCAGTACGGAGTACGGAGTACGGAGTATCCATATTGGTCTTCCAGGGCCGTATTCATTTACCTAGAAAGGTTTGCCGGTTTAGACACATTTAACATCTATCCCTAGTTGCTTTCCTACCTAGATATATCTACGTGAGTATATAAATATATAAATATATAAATATATAAATATATAAATATAAAGTATTATATCTTGCAAAACTTGGAACATTCAAGGACCAATTAGAGTTTCCAGCACGTTCAGCCTCGGAATTATACAATCTGATACCTCACCGCAGTATGCTCGAGTCGATGTGGCTTCTGACATGTCTAAATACCGTATCTATTGACTAGATCCTTGTAGCTATACTCCAACAAAGGCTACAAGGTTCCCATGTCCAATAACATTCCCGATCAAACAAATGACCGGGATTCATCCGGTCCTATCGTATATAGATGTCATAGATGTCACAGCTCAAAGTGATCTGCATGTGATGATTTGTTTCCATAATAGATCAGATGCTCGTGTCTCCTGTACTCACTTGGTACCTCATATATGCAGTAATCAGTACTCCGTAGTTAACATCGAGTAATGTCATCCAGATGGTCGACACGTCCACGTCGCAGTAAAGCACTATCAGGCCACTGTTGTCCAGTTCTGAAGAGAATCAGACGATGAAAGAGACGGTGTAGTGATGCGGCATATTTCATGGCACGGAGTAGTCTGTCTTTGAATTGCCGCACCGTATGATTCCAAGATTGAAGACCCCGCTAGATTGTTATGGAGGAAAGTAAGTTGAAAGTGGCGCTGATGAGCCTCAAACTAACAATCTCTTGTATGCATGTGATAATGATATCTATAATATGACGAGGGTGTTGACTTTGCCTATTCTCTCAGGCATCATATATCATCTATCGAACACCTCGGCCGAGATATTTAGAAGCTGAGATAGTTAGAAGCCGAGATCGCAGCCTCATCTTGGACGTCTTATATTCTGGTCCCAAAATCCAACTTTGGAAAGGATTTCTTCAATTATCACTGAGACCTCGGAGCTTTCCTAATAGTCTCCTTCGAAAGAGATTCTGAACCGATTAGTTTTCTTATCTTTCCTAGATAGCTTCTCTTCCCTTCAAATGAATTATACAACTGCCCACCAATTGGTCTTCTTGAAATAATAAATTCCAAAATTGGAAATTTGAAATAGAAAAGGAAAATATGATTCCAATCTAGAATAAAAAGCTGTTCGACTGTAAATTCACTCTATTTGGCCTAGTCTGGATATCCCCGGTTCTAGCTTCTTGGCGGGGACGTCGCCCGCAGACTTTCTGGCCTTAACAACCAACATCACCTCAACCACAAGATGTCGTCAAACAAGGATATGCGAAGGGCAGATCTCGGTGAGTCTCTTTCAATATCGCAAAGTCTTCATCTCTGTGACTAATTGATACAACAGTCATCCCCTATGTCGACCCTCCCAGCAACAGTGGCGACGTTGATATGAACAGTATGTTGCGCATCTATACTCATGCCATCTAGTATGAGGAACCAAGTCTGACAGGGCTATGATATAGGCACCATGTCGAGTATGATGCCAATGGCTGCGGTAAGTTCCACAGGTGGTACTGTACACTCAAGCACTGGACTCTGACTTTACCTAGATGTTCACTCGCAACAGGTGAGATTCCATCCACTTCTCAGAAACAAGACACTCTTATTAACGGCAATTGTGGTTCAGAATGATTGGATGGTGATAATCGATAACAACACTTGAAGCTTCTCTCAGTCCCTCTAACCCCCATCTGCAGGGTGTCATTTGTCTTCTCACTTCAGACCTGGCTCGCTGAGTCTCCCGACCAGAAGAATTCCGCTTCTACCCCGGGCTACATGTCTGTCGGCATGGCTGGTGCGTGCTTTATCCCTCCTACCTCTGACAATCGAGCTAACCTGATCGTTCTCTTCCAGCAATGGCGCTTGGTGTCGTACGTTATCCTCTAAACTGTGCATCCTGACCCCCTATTAACCTTCGCAGACCTACCTCCCTCTTTTCATGCCCCCTCCAACAGCCGCAGGTGTAGCGGCAGCTACTCCCTCTCCCTTGCCCTTGGCCTGAACGTCCATACCTTCATAATACCTTTTGCCAGAACCGACGAGTGGCAATTAGCTAGATATGAACATTCTGAAAAATTGGATATATTTGGCCAACTGCTAGAGGACAACCCCCTGCTCTTTCTCTCTCTCTCTCTCTCGCTCAATCACGCGACTGACTTATAAGTACTGTATTGTCTTTCGCAAGCAGTTATGAGATCTGAAGCTCGATATATCTTCTGTTCGAAACTTGTAATAATAAAAACATTTAATCTATTCCAATCTTCGTCTATGTATCAAGTGTGTACCTTTAGGTAGAAAGTACTTAGGGTAGAAAGTGAGATAGTGAAGCGGTGTGCGACTCACCGCCTTACTCCTCAACGTGACCTTCTCAAAAGGCTCTTCCCTCCTCTTCCCCTTCGGCCCATCAATCCAACCTTCACTTCTCCCCACACCTTTCGATCGTTCTTTCAGAGATATTCCATCTCACCTTCTTGACTCTTTACCAAACCCCTCCCAACCTACTTTTAAACGACCGAGTTTATGTCCATCGAAAACTTCAAGGACAAGGGTAAGTCATCTCGCCACCTGCCACCTGCCCCTCGTCTCCGTGAGCGCTTATTGCGATCGGGTCAACCCAACATTCCAGCCCCCACGTGCAGTCATTATCACTCCTATTCCGATAACGTCTGATACTGGCTGTGCTTTGGAGTCTGCTTATCGTTCGGGCACATCACTACAGCGGGGTAAAGATTCGGGACTGAACTGAGGCTGACGCACATTTCCCACAGACCCCTTCGCCGAGGCTGAGGAAGCCACAGGCGGCGACACTTCGAAATCCGAAGGCTACACCCATATCCGGATTCAGCGTATGTTTCCCTCATCCACCCCCTGTTGTCGCTCTCCCTTTGTCGGGATCGGGGCACCAATTAAGGTTTACGGCCACCCGTGCTAACCTCGTGTATTTCATAGAACGCAATGGACGCAAGACCCTGACTACTATCCAGGGTCTGAACACCTCTGTTGACCCCAAGAAGGTTCTTAAGGCTATGCGCAAGAACTTCGGTATGTTTATCGCCGCCCCTTATACAATGTGAGTGGATCTAACCTGAGGTCACAGCTTGCAATGGCACTGTTGTTACCGACGCCGAAATGGGCGAGGTGATTCAGCTGCAGGGTGATCAGCGCAAACACTCTCTGGAGTTCCTATCTCTGAACCCTAAGCAGGGTGGAGTCGGAATTCCCGCGGCCAAGATCAAGGTTTGTCACCATACTCCTTGTTACTGCTCATTGCTAACCTTGTTAAAACTAGGTCCACGGGTTCTAATCCCATCAATGTACCTCGTTCCGATCCTTTCCCATTAGTCACATTACGACGATGGGTTAGAAAGCCCGCCATGTGTCTCTTTCGCCGGCCCTATGTTATGCTGGCCGTTTCATGAACGTGATACATTGCTTGTTGTCTCCACCATTTCATCTGGTGTGTTGGACATGGGCTTTGGTCGACTCTACACGCTATCACTTACGTCTTTTCATCGGTCTTCAGTATGATTGACGGAAGCGTGTTTTTGACTGACCTTTTTTCCTTGAAGTGGGATTATGACGGAACGAGGCGTTGGTAGAGATACCCTATCTGCACAGACAGACACATGTTATTGTTCTCGGCTTTTCGATTTCATTCCTTGGTCATTTGTTTTAAGGGGAGCAAGAGCTGTGCAACACGAGCTGTTGATGTTGCACAGATTGCTCGTCTCTCGTATTGTCAGTCTCTTGATACGGTCGTGGACACTGTAAATGGATTGGCGTGCTTTGCATCACTTATCATTACTCCCGATCATCCCTGTCTCTTGCATTTATATCATTATTATCTCTTGGAAACAAGGAATATAAACTCGTCACATCTACTTCGAAAACAACCAACTAGATAGTACACTAATCTCGTATACTAGAGGATATCAAGTCGCTAGACTGGAAAGGATCAGATAGAAAAAACGAAATGGTTGAGATGTATCAAATATCGCTGATAAAAGAAAAGAAAGTCTAAGATGGAAAAGAACAAGTAAAAATCCAGAAATCTGTGTAACATCAAGCCCAAGATGAACTCCAAAAAAAAAACTCCAAGCTACAGTTCTGCATTCATGTGACGGTCATCAGAGATTCGCATACGGAGAAAGATTGTAACGGCCCAGTCCCATAACTTGCGAGTAATCACGAATACGGGAACTTCCGGTTCGTTCTCGCGAGTCAGATGCAGCTGTAGTAGCAGTGAGGACATGCTCAGGAAGCTAGCTAGTGATACAACCAAGAGGGATGCGGCTGTTTCGCGCTTGATAGTTGCATGTCCATGCGTTGCGTGATAAACAAAAGTTAAGCTCTGTGTTGAAGATCAGCAAATTATATACCCTCAGAGAATAGCATTGCCAGCATGAAGCTTGACTTACGGTAGTGATGGATATCCAAGCTGGTAAGAGTAGTCGAGGGTCTGAGGATGCACCTGATAGATGTAGAACCCAAGAAGTAATGTACGCAATAAGCCCATTTGTAGTCAGGAGGCGGATCAGAACAGCAGGAGGAGTGTAATTTAAAAGCCTAAAATGACCACTTAGCAAGTGAATGAAACACTGATAGGACACGGGAAAACTGACCATCGAGACATCATACAGTCTGCAAAGAAATAGGAAAGATATGCGGATGCGCAACACTTAGGAGATCTAGTTAGTCCAAATGCTAGTATATAGCAGACAGAAAACCATAAGGCCTATACATACCCACATGATAGCCAATGCTACCTCAGTCACTCTGAATCTCCTCTCAACATCCCAATCCTGTCCCACACTCCCGATAATCGCTGCAGCCCACCCTTCCCCTCCCATGCCTGGCCGAATGTGCAGCAATTCGGCCAAGAACGTGAATGCACATCGCAGCCCCCACCATGCAGCTGGTAGCGTACTTGACGCCCGACAGACTAGCAGAGGAATATGCCAAATACGGTCGACTCCCAAAATGACGGCAACTCGCGGATGTAGTGCTGAAGGAACGGCCTGACCATCATCGCTGTCGAGTGGTGTATGAGAGGCGGAAGAGGGAGGGGAGAGAGGGACAACGGTCGAGGCAGCAGGCGCCACCTCCTTGATGTACTGGGTCGACGAAGAAGTTACAGAATGGCGTAAAAGACCTGGAGGAATTGTGGACCGCGCGATCTCGTGAGGCGATTGAGTAGGAGGTGAGTAGGGTGGAGGAGAGGCATTACGTCGAGGAGCCAGACTTTACCCACAATCGCGGCGTATGCCGCCGTCGAGCAAAGAAATAAAAAAGGGTTCGATGAGGAATATAGCAAGTAAGATCTTTAAAGATAAAGAATATTAGCGTGTGGGTCTAAGAGTCCGCGTGGTCGTTTGAGGGATGGACCGATCCCCTAAAAAATAAGGCTGGGCGGTGTGTTTTTTTTTTGCTGTGGCTGTTTGCTCTGCAGGAGTAAAATGTGCAAAAATCTGAGACTGGACGACTCTATAATTATCCTCTTAAAAAAAAAAGGGAAGCAGATATATAATCATTATTCGTGAGGATCTAGTTGCGGACGAGCTTATACTTGGACACCGCGGAGGATGAACACGTGATCTGCGGATTTTCAACTTTGTTGGCCTTCAAGATTCAAACCCCGGACATTCGCATCGAGTTGCAAAGCTCGCCATGACGTCCTCCCTCCGTCTGTCTGTGGGCAGTCTTACCACCCAAGCTCGTCCTACTCCAATAATTGCCCAATTACTCGTCCAAAATCCCTCCCAATGCCGGTCCTTTTCTCAGTCTTCGCAACTATGGGCTAAACGGAATGTCAACATCAAGACTGGTGGCCGCGGCACATCGCAGCCTTCAATGAAGTTGCGACAGAAGGAAGCGCTTCAAAGCCAGATGAAGTACATGAATGATATAGGATTATTGCCAGGAACTTTTGTGCGACCGAAATGGGCTGAATTGCCTTCAATCTTCCAGGCGCCGAGGGACCGGCTCCTGCTGGAATGGAATTGGCTAAAGGCTTCTGTTCAAAATACCTTGAAGTAAGTTCTTGCCTTCAATTCATAAGTACCTGTGTCTACATCAAATCGCTATAGACTGTGTTTGGTAGAGGAAGGCGAGCCTATGAACCTAGAAATGCAGACCCGGCAAAAAGAAGGCGAGGGCTAACTTCTCATAGTTTGATTGTCTACTGCAAGTATCAAATGTCGCTGCCTATCAATTTTTTTTCAAGAAAGCGTATTGCGCGCCTGTTGTACACGGACATGTACACTGCCCTTGCCCTGTGAGTATACAGATCATGCCATATCTATGAAATCGCCAGGCTAATCTTTTGATTTCTAGAGGTGACATCCCTGCCCTTCAACGACTCACATGCACCGGTCTGTACTCCAAACTCGCCATGCAGATCCATAACCGCCCCAAGGATCAAGCATTGGACTGGAAACTGATTAAATGGCGCCGCACACCGCAAACCAATTTCACCGGAGTTTCAGTCGTCATGGACCGCGCAACCCAAACGGACGAATCCGGGAAAAATAGCGGTGTTCGTCAAATTGTTCTCCGCGTGACATCCCGCCAGTCTATCAGAAAAGGCAAAAAATCTGCCAGAGATGCCGAGCCTGTCTTCACTGAACCTGCGGTAGAGCAAGACTGTGAGGAGTACATTGTTATTCAAGACCTCATTGTTCGGGGCCAGAGTGATGGTTGGAAGATCTGGGGATATGTCAAGCCCACTGACATGGAGCAGATCTACTCAGATCCTGCATTTGCGCCTGGTTTGTCGGCTACGGAGCGGCTGCAGGCACTGAAGGAAATGGCGAATATAAAATAAACGATGTGAGAGGATCAGATCATTGTGCCTATTCTCTTGAAGAAGACGCTATGGTCATAAAGTTCCATCCTGGGTCTCATATCTGGTGCCTATCGTCTCATCCCCTCCCAGTTTCAATGTATAAAAAGGAGCATTTGAACTATCACAGATTTCATTTCTCCCACTTTTTTTTAACAGTCTCAATTTCTTATCTATCCGATCTCCCTTCGCTCTTATTCTGCAGCAGTTCATCCCCGGCATCCATATCTGGTATCTGTTGACTCTCCCAGATATATAGACACCGGAGCATCTACCCTCATGTATCATAGCCACATGTCAAGTTTCCTCTTTGCGGTCTGATCCTGTTCCCCGGGCCTGAAACCCGAATGTAGTCCTCAATCTGTACAATGATGATAATGTTAAAATCGTTTTGTTACATTAACTTTTGACCTTTAAAGAAGAACCACAAAGAAACTGCCATGTACGAATGGAAGACACGACCTCGAGATCATGTGTACTAGTCTATGTAGCTATAAAGAGCATAACATCAGGTTTAGAAATAAGACAAGCTCGGGATTGAATCAAGGGTATGAAATCTTATTAAGAGCTCAAAGAAGTACAGATCACGATTAGACTAAAATCCGATGTCAGATTAAATAAGCAATAAGCTTGGACGCACGAGACTAGTCGTCATCAAAGATTTGGAAGGTGTTGTTCAAGATCGTTTCAATGACACGAACTTGCCAGCCGGCGTCGGCAATGTTGCCTCCGGAGTTGGCGCCCATCAAGGTTGGCCTGTGTATCATCAGCAGATGTTCGGTGTTTATCAAGATGGAAAGAGCTTACCCAAAGCAGATAGCCAGGTTGCCTGCGTTCATACGGTTCTCGGTGTAATGCTCTTGAATCTTGTTCAGATGCTTTTACCGGTTAGTATATTGCTTGGAGGAGTTCAGAAGCGTAAAGGAACATACCAGAATGACGGCCCTGAGGGTGGCATAGTGGGCATCGGGAAGATTATTGATAAGGGCGTGGAGAGAGTCTCGGCGTTGGATATCATCATCAATGCCTTTTATTCAGGTCAGCGCGGAGGCCAGATGAGTACATACGGAGATAGCACTTACGGGCAGCTTCAACAAATTGTGCATAGAACTGAGATGTGAATAGGGGATCAGGCAGATCCCTGAAGAACTGCTTCGCAAGTCCTGCGACACTGTTGACATCATGGAAGAAGTTCTCTGGGTTTGCAAGATCAACTGCATTTGGGTCTAGGCATTCAACATGATTTAGTACACAGCTAATATTCTGGTAAGGCTCAAGCTTACCGTTGTCGAATAATGCTTTCAGGTGGTTGATGTGGTTAGCACTGCCGGGAATTCGATAAACACCCTCCAAATCCAGTCCAAACAGCTCAATGGCTTGGAAACATTTGTAAACAAGGAGGGGTACCGCCGTTCCATCTCTGTGATAGAGATCTTCTAGCGACACACCGAAAACGGGTTTCAGAGGAGGTAGATTCTCAGTAAGGCTAGGCTGGAATCCCCTCTCCACTGGAGGTGGACCAGATAATGGGCCGTGATTAGGAGCTTCGTGAACGGGTGTTGCGGAAAGTGGATATGGGGCTTGACTCGCTGCCGGTGGTGGGACAGGATCCGTTGGGTAAGGTGGATGGAACTTCTCAATGCTCGATTGGCTCACTGGAGCAGAGGGAGTATGAGAGAAGGATGGAGGTGGAGCCATGGAGGACGCTGGCAGGGAAGTTTGGGGTGGTGGGGAAGATATGGGCACGGAAGGTTGGCGCTGGGCTTGTACATTGCTTGTTTGCAGGCCAGGTGGTGGTCCACTGAGAGTCTATTAAATGTGTTAGCATTGAACTTTAAAGAACGTGTGGATTGCGGAAAACTTACAGGATGACGCTCGTATTTGACTTCCTTCCCTGCAATGGCACCCGGATTTCCCTCATAGGTCAGGATGAAATCGTGGAGATCCTTCTGGTTGTCCACTTGGCGGACCACTTCTGCCAGACTCTTAGGTGCGCTTTGTCCACTGTTTTCACCCGTTATTGGGCTGACACATAGACCTTGACCTACAAGTAGTTTCTCGCTGAAGGTAGCTGTGAAATGTCAGTCAAGAGCACATGGATCTTTCATATATTACACGTACCAAACTTCTGTTGTTGCAAAGTCAAGCCCGAGTCACACTCTGAAATCAATTGCTGGAGCTTATCCACGGCCTCTGGACGATGAGTGGAGATCAATTCCCGGCGAGCACTCTGTGCAGCTGTGACCTTCGCTGAATAGTCGCTATCCGCATGCTGCACCTTGCG
The DNA here is from genome assembly GCF_028828555.1 of Penicillium taxi. NCBI lineage: Eukaryota > Fungi > Ascomycota > Eurotiomycetes > Eurotiales > Aspergillaceae > Penicillium > Penicillium taxi. Next base: position 1,006,866 of record NW_026643208.1, read on the forward strand.
AAGGAGTTCCTCCTCATGCTGCGCAGCGGACTTGTGTCCCTTCAAACCAAACTTTCCGCTCTGCTTGTCTCCGGTACGGGCGCGATCGTACTGTTCAGCCAAGGTATCATACTTAACCTTTGCCTTCTCGGCCAAAACTTCAGCATCCACAACTTTCTTTTCAGCAGCCAATCCGGTCTGTTTCCATTGCTTACGACTCCGTTCCATCTCAGAGGCGAGCTCCGTCAGGTCCTCGGACATCTGTTGTAGGGATGCTGAGAATTGCTGGCCATGTTTGGCCATGCGCTCCTGAAGATTGTGGATATCTTTGTAGCTAGCACTGTATGTTCCCTGTCTGTTTTCGGTCCGTTGGGCGGCATCGCTAATGGCGCGGGACAGCTTTCGTAGACCCTGTGCATGTTCTTCTTCCAGTACTCCTCGCTTCTTCAAAAAAGTTGAGAAATCCTGACAGGCTGTATTAGCGCATCTCAACACCTCCTTTAGTCATGTATGGTGTCGAACCTTGGCAGATGCCACACTTTGTTTTAAGCGAGATAGGAGGGTAGTGATGCCGATCTGGGTGAGTTGACAGGGATTTAATTAGCATATTCATAGGCATCACTTTGTAGATTCTTTACCTCTGAGTAGATGACCTTATTCAAGCGAGCCTTGAGCTCATCGGAAATGGGCTGGTCGACAGGAGCTGCAAACGAGCGAACGGTACTGGATGGGGCATCTGATGCAGGTAGGGCATCAGAGTTTGTAAGTTCTGCCATTGTGCATGCAGAGTGTTAAGAGAATACAGGAGAGGGGGGGAACATAAGCATAAGCATAAGCATAAGCACAAGCCACAAATGTAGTTACCGATGGCACCAGAGAGGGCTTGGCGGTGGGGAAGGCGGGAGTTTGGGTCGATGAGGTCACCATTCAGGTACGCTGCTTACGTACGCTGTACAGCCACATTTTATTGTAGCTACCTAATCCCTCAATGCCTTCCTTGTCACTGGCACACCTCAATGGTCAGATCCTTCTGAATCAGGTTGTTGTTCATAACTACTACCTAGATACGACCTACAACTAGAATATTCCGCCTGAACAACTACTGAGATGATAGATCAGATCATCTTGGCTGATTATATGCTGACACATTGGCTGATTGCCCAATGCCTTAGACCTTCTCATAGGGTACTTTTTTCCCATATCAGACATTCATACCTATATATAATTGGCCGGCTCCACTAATGGAACAGGTCTCACTACATCAAACTATACCTGTACTAACTGAACTTTGAAATTGACAAGTCTAATATCTCTCACCATTTGACAGTTCCAACTTTCAAAGTTTGTGGCACAGAGAACACTCATATTTGGATGCTGACTAGGTCTATCGGCCTTGTATAGTTTGACTATCAAAATCCAATTCAATATCTTCAAAGTTCACATTGATCCGGTGTTTTTCATAATTATGCTCCATTAGTTAGAGCTACATTAGAACTGTGGCAGATGATCTGAGATACCATACCTAGGTATAACTGAGTAAGATAGGCATACCACATCGCATTCCATATATACATAAGTAATGGAAGTAGTGTGTGTACTGTACTTGGTAATTATGGATTCAGTGGAGACGCCGATCTGATAATTACCGACCCACATGCCACCTGATGCCGAGGTTTGTTGACTTGTGTTCTCCGCAGAGGATTCCATTGCTCTACATATCAGCCTTCTATTTATACCTCTAGGTACTACCTTCTTCACTCTCTGAGAAGTCCACTTATACCTACCTCTCCATGTCTGAAATCAACGTTATCGCTGTCATATATCCCAAGCCAGAGCACTTCCAAGAGGTATCCTAAGCACGGTGTGCTTATCATATCAGTCTCTAATATCAACAGGTTGCAACACTTCTCACTGGCTTTATCAGAAAAGTGCAAGACCAAGAACCTGACACTCTACTATACTATGCATTCCATGTTGAAGCAAATAAGGAGATAGTAGTCGTGGAAAGGTATGGCTCCATCACATCCGTGCTTTGGTATTTTGGAGCGGCCAAATACAAAATACCAGAGAATTCAGAGATAACAAAAGAACCAATCCTAAACCAATCTCAGATATAAAAACCAAACTGCAGTTCAAACTCACCTGAAGACCCCCTATTTCCAGGAGTTTGCCGCTCAACTGTCTGGGTGGTTGGCTAAACCTTCTGAGGTGAGAGTAGGAGGTGTTCTGAGTGGTCCACTAGTCTCACGGCTATAGGAAGAAAAAGAAGGGTTATAAATAGCGAAGTTCATGCGTGGCGACTGATTGAGCGGTTAAAATCCCCGTGATTGAAGTGAGATGCGGTGCAGTTACTGACTAGAACTAATTTGAACTGGAAATTCAACCCTATCACATTTTCTAGTAGATAGAGGGGGCTGGATGGATTTTATATAAAAGATGTATTACTCAATGTGGGGACGAAAGCCAAACCCTTTTGAAACCTTTTTTTTTTTTACTTTTCTCTAAGCTCATCTCTTTTACTAACTGGAGCCCCTCCTATAACCCTTTACGTTCTGTCTCCACCTGTCTTTTCCTTTCCCCTCTTCCCCTACCTTCACATCTTTCACTATTAACTTCCTTTTCCCCCCTCGTTATCGTCATCCCCCCCCCCCCCTTATCGCGACCCTCTGATCCTACTCCCCTTTCCTTTCCGTGTACATATTTCACATCATGGCGAGCGGTCCAGCCACCCAATCGCTAAAGGTTCGATCCTCTGCTCATTTCAAATGACGCGCCTCTAACCAGACTCGGATATATAGTGCGTGGTGACAGGTGATGGTGCTGTGGGTAAAGTCAGTATCCCCTCTCCATATTTGGCGATGAACCGAAGACTGACTGGGATCTCCTATGTCCTCTAGACATGTCTTCTCATCTCCTACACAACGAATGCCTTTCCAGGAGAATACATCCCGACTGTGTACGTTATTTTCTCACTTTTATCCGATCAGCTCATGCTGATTCCAACTACAGCTTCGACAATTACACCGCTAGCGTGATGGTCGACGGCCGGCCGATCAGCTTGGGACTGTGGGATACAGCCGGACAAGAAGATTACGACCGTCTCCGACCACTTTCCTACCCACAAACCGACGTCTTCCTGATCTGCTTCTCCATTGTTAGCCCGCCATCATTCGATAACGTGAAAGCCAAGGTACGGCAACCTGCCACACACCCCCCTGTGTCTCGTCCCGCTAGTCCGCCATTCCAAGAATCCACTGACCGTGAACATATTAGTGGTATCCTGAAATCGATCACCACGCCCCTAGCGTCCCTATCATTTTGGTCGGCACTAAACTCGACCTGCGAGACGATCGCCACACCACTGATGCCCTCCGAGCTCGAAAGATGGAGCCAGTCTCGTACGAACAGGCCCTGAATGTAGCCAAAGAGATCCGCGCACATAAATACCTCGAATGCTCTGCACTGACGCAGCGCAACTTGAAGAGTGTATTTGACGAGGCCATTCGGTACGACCCCCTGACGGAACAACCGCCAACGAAATAAGCTAACTTGTTTTTTTTTCTTTCTTCCCAGCGCTGTTCTGAATCCTCGCCCTGCTGCTAAATCTGGGCGCAAGAACAAATGCATGATCTTGTAAAGCTGTTGGGTTCCTGTCCTTCCTTTCTTTTTTTCGTATGCTATAATGAATAATATATAGTTAATACGGCGTCTGGGTAGCCAGAGGCTTCTTGGGCCCTCTTCTTGATGAATCCATTGACCCTCTTCTTTTCACTGGGGAACTGACTGCAAGATATATGTTTGTTCGATAGAAGGCCCAGGCAGTGTCGAGCTTTGATCCGTGCTTTATTCATTTAAGACCCAAATCTATAGTTACTTAATTTCCAAGTTTCAAATGTGAAATACTTTCCAATGTTTCAGTGTTCCAATGCCCTCTATTCGGAGTTGAGAGGGATGATAGTTTGATGGGATTGTTCAATTCATTCAAGATATGCACAGAAGATGGGAAATAACCCTCCATAAAAACATCTCACTTGTTTCAAATCCAGGACCCCGCGATATACAAAAGAAAGGGAAACGAAATTTTCAAGGCTTCCAAGGCTCTAGCAAAATAATGAAGCGTAATTCAAGTCTATGAGTGCGTCAAATTTGAGTCTACCGCAATTGCGGCCGACGACTGGGGTGCACGCCAGCGTATGGGTCATCATCAGTAGCAGCAGCAGCCGGTGCAGCCTTGGTGAGCTTATTCTTGTCCTTTTGTATATCCTTGGCAGAACGCTGACGCTCATCATTGAGCTTCTCGTTCTTAGCCTGGATCTTAGCTCTGCGGTTCTCAGACTTGCCACCACCACCACCGGCACTGTAATTTTGTCAGTGAATGAACATTAATGTAAGTGTAAGATAGGAAAACTCACGTCAGTTCAACATTCATCCGTCGAGGTGGGTACTTTCCATCATCGAACATAGAGTGATGGTAAAGCTTAAGACAGGTCTTCATACGATCGTAGTTATCAAACTCGATGAATGCAAAGCCGCGGCATTTGTTCTTCGGGTCATCTGGCTTTGTAGCAACGCGGATCGAGGCAGGCGGGTTCTTCTCGAAGTGTTTTGCGAGGGACTCTTGGCTTGCAGAGTACGGCAAGTTTCCTAGAATGGGTATGATTAATTTCGCGTCTTTGCATACGTAGGAGCTAGGGCTTCACGTACCGACAAAGCAGATGAATCGGTTCTTCTTGCTGCCTTCTGTCTCATCACCGTTTTCGCCGGCTGGCTGCTCTTCAGTGTTGGCTTGTTCTTCAGACTTTGCTGCGAGCTTCTTGGCCTTTTGCTTGTCTTTCTTTACTTTCCTGGCTGCCTTTCTGGCGGCGGCTGCAGCGTCTTCGTCGACAGGTGCAACTTCGGCTTCAGCCTCGGCTTCGGCTTCGATGGTGGTTTCAGCATCTGTCTCCTTTTCTTTCTTTTCCTTCTTCTTGTCTTTCTTCTCTTTCTTGTCCTTCTTGTCCTTCTTTTCCTTCTTCTCCTCCTCTGTATTCTCCTCTGTCTTCTCCTTCTTCTCCTTCTTCTCCTTCTTTTCCTTCTTTTCCTTCTTCTCCTTCTTCTCCTTTTTGTCCTTCTTTTCCTTCTTTAGCTTCTTGCCCTCCGGCGCAATCGCCTCAACTGGGACATCCTCCTCGAGCTTACGCTTCTTGTCAGCACCCATTTCGAAATTGAAAATAGATCAACAGATGAGAGGTTGAAGTGAATGGAATAATGCTGCTCCAATATGCTCAGAAGAGCTAGTTCGTCGGAAGATTCGAAGAATCAGAATGAAAATACGCTTGAGTTCTCCGAAAAAATTGGGCGGAGACGGAAGAGAAAAATAGTTTCTGCCGTTTTATTTTAGGGCGGTCGGAAGATAAGAGCCTCGCTATCAAAGTCTGCTTACTCTATTGAGGAAGTACAATTCACGTCTGGAAGATATCAAAATAAAATTGTTCATCTATATGATTTTCAACGCCAGCCCGATGAGCATTAAACTTTTGATACAAAAGCATCAGAACACCAAGATTTGCACCTTGTCTTTTCCACTGTAGCGATCACTAAGCTCGGGACGATTGAGGAGCTTGAGAAGAGGGAAGTGCACCTCCTTCATGTCGAATATTCCGCGCTTTTTTGTATCGATGTACGAGCCATCAATAACAATACGTTGTAGCTCATTCACTTTCAGTGCTCCTTTAAAATACCAACAACTTAGCAATGTCCAGTGGGAAGCATCGTATATATCAAGCCTACTTACCAGATTCAATTAGATCAAACACCCGTTGAGGAGTTCCGGCACTAATACCAGTACTGTGAAGGTTGTCAGCTTGTCCGAACAGTCGCTAGAATAGACATCAAGATTTCATACCGTGCGCGTTCGAGGAACTGCTTTGCCTCTGCTAGCTTGATGTGCTTTGCAAACAGCTTTCCAACAATTGATGTCTTGGTATGGAAAGGTCGGAGTGCCCTGAATCATATTATGTCAGAATATATACCGTAATGACCAAAGGAGTTGCTCGTACCTAACAACATCTGCCGCTCGAAGCGCAGCAGCAGAGATCACTAATGTATGCGGAGTGCCATTATGTTCTGAGGCCTTGGAGAGATCGGCATTCTTAGGGCTGAAAGCCTTGAGGAACTCAGGAAGCTTGTCTAATGATCGGGGCTCGGCGAACGAAGTTGTATCAAGGAAAGCGGAGCCTGAGCTGATCAGTATGCGTCGTTTGTCACGGGGACGTTTAATTTGCCTACCTGGAACCGACAGATCGTCTAATTCAACTGCAGAAAGCTCTTTATCCAGCTTCTGGGCCCGCTTGGCCAAGTAGTCGGCCAGAAGCCCTCCATCCATCTTTCCAATCGACTCGTCGATGCCATCCTTGCGGTCATCATCCTCCACATCTTGGTCGTCTTGACCCTTGTTCTTCTGGGCCTTCTTGCGCTTCTTTTTCTTCGAACCATCTGCAGGAGCTGCTGCGGATGCTGCTTCGGGCTTGTCTTGCTTGGTAGAATCCTCGGTTTGGCGCTTGCGCTTCTTGTCCAGCTTACCTGCAAGCCCTTTCTGGGCTGGAGCTTCACTCATTTTTAGTGAAGCTTGCTAGTTTGCACGATTGAAATTCGTAGACTTAATTGGCGATCGAGTAAATCCAAATCAAGTTGTCGCAAAAAAGTCCATGGAAAAACCACCACTTAGTCATCGATACTTATCGATAAGATAATTAACTTTGGCCAATCACTCTCACATCCAGACCCGCATTGTTTTGGAGAATAAACGCGCTTTAACATTCGTCTGCGTTGGTCACCAAGTACTTTTTGATTCTAATCCCGCTGATTTGCTCTGGCGGTATAACTAGCGATACTACTTACCGCCTGATTGAGGAGATGTCGACTCCAAACCCGCGTGACCACCAGTCACAGCGTAATTCGGGTGCTGGAACCAGTACGCCTTCACGAGGAGTAAGTCAATATTTTGATATGGTTGTGATTTGATAATTTATACTAAATATTTTCCAGCTTCAACGTCTTCCCAGTCACACACGCTATCCACTTACACCCAGTCGCCTGGTCACCGTTTCGACTCCATCCCAACGCTCAGCATCTCGGTACACACCACGGGCTCGACCTCCTGCTACGCCATATGGACTACGTGCGCTTCAGCAACGAGCAGCAAATCAAACGCCTGGTCGCGACAGGCGACGCAGCGTTCGAGTACAACGGGAGACTACATTTGATATTCTGCGAAATCTGGGTAGAGGTGTGCTCATGCGGATCTGATATATAGATAATAGTCCCCCTACTGACATGATATTAGCGCTTGCCCCTATTTCTCAGCCTATTCAGTCATCACCCCAAGAGGAGCCTGAGATAATAGAAGAATTGCAATACGAGATAGACGAGCTGGATAATGAATCGCCAATCGAACCGCCGCGGATGTCTTTGCCATTGCAAGAAGTTGACGACGAAAGCGATGAGACTAGTCCTCCCATGCCTCCTCGCATGTCTATCGCCTTTGACGACGACGATATTACGTACAGATCCGTCGAATATCCTCGTGACATGAGTGCTCGAGACCAGAATCGACTTTCCATAATGGATCGCCTTGCGGGAAGAATGAGCGAGACTTTTGGAGCTCAACTCGAAAGCGATTCAGATGCTGGGGATGAAACGGGCATAGTGTACGAGGATGATGCAGGAGAGGACACTATGATCAGCGATTTTGATCGAGGGTAAGTTGAACAATATTTCACTTTGTGGTGGTACATTATGGGCTAAAACTATGTTACAAATAGAGGAGAGACTGAGGACCTGGGCCGGTTCCATTTCGACCTTAACTTCCCTTCTCCAACTGCAGTGGCTGAAGATCCAATGGACGAGCATGAGGGCGAGATGGATGGGTTTGAACTCTCTGCGGGTGATATAGAGCAGGTTCCAAGATCGCCCTCAGACGATGATGATGACGCTGGTGGTGGGTTCGACTATGGATTTGATTTCCCACAAGCAGACTCTCCAAGCCAGAGCCCTGGCATAGTTGGCGGAGGATTGCGAGAAGAGGATCATCCAGTAAAGGGCAAGCTAAAGAAGCTTTCCCGGTATGGAATACCCATTCCAAACCTGCCTGTTGGCGTTGTCAAGAATCTAGCCACTCGATTCGCACGCAACAAAGCTGGTTCTAAACCGAAGCTTAACAAAGCTGCAATGGCCGCAATCGAGCAAGCGTCTTCGTGGTTCTTCGAACAGGCAAGTCAGGACTTGGCTGCATACTCAAAGCACGCTGGTCGGAAGACCATTGACGAATCCGACGTTATTACTCTTATGAGAAGGTATGTTTGTTGCGCTTAAAAATCGAAAGATTGCTGACCCTCTCTAGGCAACGTCATATCAACAAATCCACAACTGTTTTCTCCTTGGCTCAAAAGCATTTGCCCAAGGAACTCCAACAGGACATGAGAGTTGCAATGCCCCCGTGAATGACCCAAATAAACATTTACACATGCATAAAACTCCAAACACCAATGCCGATATACTATACAAGAGTGACGGATCTACCAGTTCCGGTTCTGGCGAACGCGGCGCAGAGCCTCGTTGGGATTCTTGCGTACGACCATCCACATCATGATGGACGTGGCTAGAGACAAGCTAAACCTGTGATTGGTGAGAAAAACGTTGAAAGAACATCATTTATTCTGGAATTGAGTGGTCAGACTTACCACGTGAAGATGTACTGGGCGTGATTGTTTTTCAAGTTGACTTCTGCAGCACGGCCAATCGGGATGCCTTTGGCTGTACGATCGTATGTCACAAGGAGATCAGGCACTTGATGGAACAGTCAGTCTCAGCTTCATGTTGACAGACGAAGTAGAATATCTTACCCATAGTCTCCTCAATCCAAACGGGCTGACTCCCACTATACTCTGCCATTTGCTTAATGTCAGGAAAATAAAACTTGCCCTCCTCAGGTTTATTGTCTGGTGTAAACATATTCTTCTTCCAGGGCTCGCGTAGCAATCCCTCAACAGTGACTTCTTCCAGAGGTAATCCCAGAGGACGATCTTTCTGGTTTGCCAACTTCTTAGAGATCCACCCCCGGTTCACGAGCACAGTGCTTTCGCCGTCATCACGCTTGAGAGGTGTCACAACCATGAACCCGTCCTCACCCTCCAACATACGGGGTCCAATAAGCATCTCATGCTCGTGATCAAAATGGCCAGTGGCAATGACACGGCGGTAGTCAAATTCGGTAATAGCATCAGGATCAATTCGAGGTGGAAGAGGAAGAGGAGCTTTGACCAGACGGTCCTCGAATTTGGCAATGAGATTAGTTTTCCAACCCAGGCGCTGGACTTGCCAGCACCCCAATACAAATGCGATTATTGGAATTGAAGCTGCGGGAATGAGTGTGTTAGTTTTCACTTTGATGTACTCATAGTTGTAGAAAACGTACCAAGAATAATCAGCCCGGGTCCATGCTTCTGGCCCACTCGTACGAGTGTGGCCGGGTGGTCCACATTGAAGTCTTTCAATTGGCGCGAGTAGCTGAATGGTCGCTGCTGCTGTATGCGACATCTAGCGTAGATGAACTCGACATTCGTTGCAGCGATAGGCTTTCGGACGGTGCGGCCCGGCAATGACCAGGTCGGAGAAGACCTCTGGAGAACGGAGAATAGTGAACGCATTGTGGAGAAGACAACAAGACGAGGTTGTATAATTAAAAATTCCCCCAGTTGTCAATTAGACTGGAATTAAAGGAAAAAAGAGCCGCACTGGTTTTGGAGCGGGAGTTCTCGCCTTAGGGCGGTCACGCGGCTTCCCCCGAGCTGCCTTCGCAATACAAACAAACTAGCTAGAGTTGCCAATTGTAACTTGTACACTATTCAAAATTTCGCCTCAAGATAATGGATCTTTTCTATCAAGGAACCCTACAGGATGGAATTGCTCTCGCCATGAGAGAATCTAAAGCTGTCGTCTGCTTTGTCCGAGGTTGGTAATCTCCCCGCATTTAGAGATATGGCCATCTAACCTTGTCTTGGGCAGATGACGGAGAGCTGAGCACGACATGGGAGAATGAATATTTTAACGATAATGAGGTAAAACGACTCTCATACAGAATACTTCAAATGTCTGCTCATACGTCCTTGGTATAGTTTGCGCAAGCCCTCAGCACCCAGGCGGTTGTATTGCGCCTACAAGCAGGTAGCCCAGAAGCTGGGTTCCTGACGTCGTTCTGTCCAGTCGAATCTTTTCCCACTGTCGTGGTTATCAAGTATGTTTGCACAGTGTCTAGGTCTGGCTGTGTCGTGTGAGCTGACTCGCTGAATCATAGTCATGGCACCTTGTATGAATACATAACAGTAGGGACCCCCAAGCCTCTCTTTCGTATACGCCTGCTAGCGGCTACTTGTGGAAACAATCTGCCTCTATCTGAAAACCCGCTGGATACCGCTGCAGCTGAAAGTATCGAACCTACTTCTACCTCGAGTGCTCCACCCGTCATATCCAGTGCTCCTCCTGTGATATCCAGTTCGCCAGGACAATATCAGTCGCCTCAAAATAGTCGACCGTCAATCCCTACGGCGCACGAACTTCGAGACAGTGTAAATAAGCACGTTTCAAAGAAAGATGAATCCGAAAAACCTCCCACGGTCAAGCAACAGCCACCAAAAGAAGACCAGCCCCAGAAGCCCGTCACTAAAAACCAAAATAAAGGCAAAGCACCTCAAAGGCCTGTAAAAGCCGAATCTAGTAGAGCTATTGTGCCCCCTCACGAGAAGGAGAAGCCTCAATTTTCAGCTCCTCGAGGACCGCCAACGCAATACAGACTTCAAGTGCGACTATTCGATGGCAGCTCAGTTCGATCCAACTTCTCACCCACTCAAACAATTGGGAGTGACGTGCGACGTTGGCTTGATGAACAAATGGCCGATGAGCAACGCCCATATAACCTAAAACATATCTTGACTCCTCTTCCCAGCCGAACACTATCATTCAGCGAAGAATCCCAGGCACTCCGAGATCTGGGTATCGGTTCAACTGCAAACCTGGCCATGGTACCAGTACAAACATACACGAGTGCATATGCTTCAGCAGGTAGCTTACCTGTGCGCGGTGTGTCCGCTGTCTATAATATGGTCTCTTCCGCTGCGGGAGCAGCCACCGGCCTTGTGGGCTCGCTCTTGGGGTATGGCTCGAATCCAGCGCCGAATGAGTCGAATGCTTCTGATACTGCGCCTGCACCATCGCCTGCGACTACTCAGCGAACTCGACCCAGCGGGCTTAATATTCGGACGCTCAGAGACCAGCAGAATGACCGGGATGACAGACAGTTTTACAATGGGAACCAGGTAGATCGATCATAATAACCATATTGCCCTCTTCGACTAACATGATTTCATAGCTGAATTTCGAACCTCGGAGCCAAGATAGCAAGAATGATTGATTACGATGACCGATTTCATTTTCACATGGCGTTGATATACGGACACGCTTGACGAATATGTCTTGATAATTAACTTCTATGGTGTTTCTGGGTGGATTGGAAATTTTTTAGGTAATTGCAGAGCCAAATAGTGGGCGTCAAGCAGTTTTATCACTATTGCTATACTTCAGTATTTTCGGAAGGGACCTAATTTATATCGAGTGCAATTCTGATGCTTAATTTTCAGTAGTAGAGACAGATGATATAGAGTACAAGAGCGCGATTCTGGAGTCGCGATGCGGAGAGATACACTGTTGTAGAAAGGAAAATGCAGCAACCGTTTAGATAACCTAGTACGGCTTGGCAGCAGCCTGGCAAGCCTTCTATTAGGGCATTAGCATTGAATATAAACCGAGGTAAAAGGGAAAGACAAAAACGTACCAGCTGGTCCATGTACCAACCGCAGATGCTCATGTTGCCTCCGTTCTCATCCATGCACTTGCGGAAGTTGCGCACATCTGCCTCGCAAGCAGGAGTCTCCCAGGACTGGTTGGTAGCGCTGCTCTGCCAGAGACCGTTGTCGACGCCCTGCGACTGGACGGGAGCAGCCTGGGGCTCAGCAGGGGCGCTGGAGCTACCACCACTGAATAGACCACCGATAGCGTGGCCAACAGAGGAACCGATAGCGACTCCACTAGACGAGAAGAAATGTAAGTGACAGGTTCTCAACAAAAGGCTCGACCCCGGATTTCCCTAGTGATCGAATTGAGCCGTATTTCAGGCGAACTTACGCAGCGGTCGAGGCCATTTGGCCGAAAAGACCAGGTCCAGCGCTCTGCTGGGGAGCCTGCATGGGAGGAGCCTGCTGGTACTGCTGTGGGTGGGCAGCAGTAGAGTGAGGAGCCTGGTGCTGGGCAGGGGCCGCGGGCCGGGCGGGGGCGACAGTAGGGCGCGAGGGAGCACTGCGCATAGGAGCGGGAGCGGCACGGCGTTGTTGGCGAGGCATTTTGTGATGTATTTTATTGAATAGAACTTGGCTAATTCAGACAGATGGAGAAGAAAGATCGCTGAATCCCGTAGTTTGCCTTTGTCCCGGATGACTAAGCTTCTAGATTTATCGGCGTTTTGATTGGCTGGCGTATATACTTCACGTGCTTAAGGGTATTGGAGGAGATTCAATTGCATTTTTAAAGAAGAGTTCTTGGGTATCTGATATGGTACGTTTTTGGCAAAGAGGTCGATTCGAGTCATCGACAGGCCTTCTTCTCCGACTCAACCGGGAAGTGAAGTTGAGTCGTTTCATAGGAAATTCATTTCGATTTGTTGGTGCGTCGCTTCTTGTTTTTGTTCTTTCGCTGTCCCTTGCTAGCATCGCTCAAAGCCTTAGCTTGACTTTCCGATGCCTTCTTCCTCTTCTCCGAATTCTTAGGCAAAATCTCAAGATTGGTATCCATTTTTTCATCTGCCCTCACCTCCTCAACTTCGTCCGAACTCGAATCAGAAGAGGAGTCAGATGTTGAGGATTCTTTTTGTTCTAATGCCATCTTCTTAGCAATAATGGCAGCCTTGATTTCGGCTTGTGCCCGTTCCTTTGCCTCTCTTTCCGCTCGTTCGAAGTCGATCTTCTTATTACCCGCCTGGGAAAGGTTAGTTCATGGTTCTGCCAAGGAAATAGCGCATTGGTAAATACAAGGCCGTGTTTAATGAAACGCGATGCAGCTTCCTTATCGAGTGTCAAAGTCCGCTTCTCAGGCTCTTCCAGCGCTTTAATCTTCGCGAAATATTGCTTCACACGGGTCAACTCCCGATATACCGCATGTTCTTGCGCATTGGCACCATGAAGTCTTAGATAAGCTAGAGATTAATAAGAAAGTATTCTGACAGAAGGGAGTGTAAAGGAATTACAGAATATTAGTGACTCAAGAGTGTAAGTGACCAGAACATGGAGCTTCGCTTTGTCCATTAAAGGCAGATTTTGCGAGTTGTTGACCAGGGACTTGCCCAATAAGGGCTCAAGGATCTCCTCCAAGTCATCCAATTGGTCATCAAGCTGCTCAAGCAGCGGCAACAAGGCGTCTGTGTTCATATTGAGGGTTGAGTGTGGAAGTGAAAGTTAGTTGTCAGAAAAATTAAGAATAAGACCGGTGCAAATTAGGCGGTGATTACAGGCGGTGAAGATGTATTTCCTCCAAGCCGTGATTTATTTCGCCAAGCTGTCCGAGTTCTTTAACAACATAGCCTAATTTCGAGTCTGATGTTAATTGTCACACAGGCTTGAGTAATCGATAGCCCTCTTCAAAACTTCAAATCAATCAGGGTCGAGACTCGAAACCTCACCCTTTCCTTCCGGCTTTCTCTCGGGGGACTTTTAACCCCGAAGCTCCATTCAAAGTGTTACAACTAATCAGCCGCCGCCCGCTATGGCGAAGCGGAATCGTGGATATCTTAAGCTATTCTCAGTGTCAGCTTAGTGGAAAATCCTCCATGTCATCATGGACTCAAAATTGGAGGGATACTCCCGACAAAACGCCAAAGTTGACCGGGCGAGTGCACGTCCTTGGTGTTGGTAATGTTGGAACATTCGTTGCGCATGCCCTAGCTTCCCGACAGAATCCGCCGCCTATAACATTACTCTTTCACCACTCTGGGTTCTATGAGGAATTCCGCAAGAAGAAGAAAAGTCTATCTATAACGTACAACGGTCTGGAGAATACCCAGAAAGGATTTGATGTCGAGTTCCTCAGCAATGGTGTATGGCAATCAGATCGGGTGGACGAAGACACACAAACGGATGGGCCAATCGAGTGTTTAATTTTATGTTCCAAGGCAACAAAGGCAACAAAGGCTATCCAACAAGTGAGCCACCGCTTGAATTCAGATTCAAGTGTTGTCCTGATGCAAAACGGAATGGGAATTATCGAAACACTTAACGAGAGGGTGTTTCCAGACCCGAATAACCGCCCCCATTACATTCACTGTGTCAACAGTCATGCTCTTACCAGGCTTCAGAATTTCAGTATCAACTACAATGCCGTTGGTACAATGTCTCTCAGTCCAGAGGTCAACAGCAAGACTCATTTAGTCGACGCGGATATCGACACCCACTGGGCGCCGTCAACAAAATATCTGCTACGCCTCCTCACTCTCACTCCATCTCTAGTCGCGACCACTGAAACGCCCGCTGGAATGCTACAAATCCGACTTGAAAAGCTTGCCATAAATTGTATCATAAATCCGCTAACTGCGATCAATGACTGCAAGAATGGCGAGCTTCTTTACAACTTTAGCTGCACTCGTGTCATGCGATTGCTTCTATTTGAAATCTCAAGTGTTATTTGCGCTCTTCCAGAATTACAAGGCGTTCCGGGCATTCAGGATCGCTTTTCCCCAGAACGTCTCCGTCGGCTGGTGACAGGACTTGCCACCACCACCGCCGCCAACACCAGCTCAATGCTGTCCGATGTTCGTTCCGGCAAGCAAACTGAGGTTCATTTTATAAATGGTTGGATTGTGGATCGCGGCGAGGAGCTGGGCATTAAATGTGCCCTAAACTATATGCTAATGCATTTGGTTAAATCGAAACTTGCCGTCAATACACGCAATATTGCTGGTGAAGTCCCAATTGACAATAGCAAGGATGTTGAGGGAGTGGATGACGATTCCAAAATGCAGGTGAAATTTAGTAAGGAATGGGTTTAAATCTCGGAGACTTGGATTTTTGCAGACACAAGCTGGACGAAAGCTCTTCCCTCTCATGATTGACTCAAAGAGAAATCGCCTGAGACGCACTCTCACAGATCTCCTTAATCTGAGACCACCGTCGTAACAGTGTCTCCAGCTTTTGGCGGTTTGCCTGAACCACCGCATCAGACTTGAGAGTCTCTCTTATTGCGTCCATGGTTGCATCTGCTTCCGTGACATACGTTTGGAGCCAACTCTTGATGATGGCCTCTGATTTTGTCTCATCAACGCCATCATCTGATCCCTCGAGAATATGGTTTCGCCAGTCCTCCTCTTTCATGTACTTGAGACATGCTGCCACCTCTGTACGATAGCAGACGCCTGTCGAAGTGACTTGATATTCACTTCATAATTATGTATCAGCAAGATCAATTCATACCTGATATATCGTGTGGGATTAGCACGTACCCATAGTATTGATTCAATCGCAATTCCTCCTGTTTATCTGGGCTATTGAGGTCACGGAAGACAATGTCGTCGAGGTAAATGCAGTCTGAGTTGTTCTTCTCGAGGAAGAACCCATCTAAACACATTTAGCACAATGAACTCAGAAGATATACTTTATCCGGGTACTTACATTCAGTCAACAGGAAGTCATTTGGGTGATTCCCATAACTCATGTATACCTCGTCGCCTTCTTCGTAGTCTTCTGTCACGGTCAGGGTATACTCAGTGTCACTGAATTTGACGTCGCACTGTTTCGGTCAGTCATATTCACGCCATTTGATCCTTGAAAACACAAACCTCCACGTCCGAGTGATTGAAATAGTCTGCAAATGGCAACAAAGCCATAGCATCGTTCCGATCTTCTGGAGGCTCCTGTCCAGGTTCGACCCAGTAGAAGCACCGCGTATTAAGTATGAGCCAGCTATAAGAGAAAGACCGCCATTCTGTCTCCGGAAAGACAGATAGAACATCATTCCATGCCTTGCGAATTCGATGCTCCTGCCCAGAGAGCATATTTTGGTGGTCACTGTCATATTTTTTCGTTCTCGGTCCCTTCTCAATCGTTGTCCACATGCCGGAGATGCACGGGGTAAGAACATTGGACACCTCGGCAGATCCGGTAGACTCGCTGTCTAGCCATATTGGCCCGCCTAATTCTCTTGGCCATAGCATTGGCAAGCTGTCTACAAAATCCTGACGTGTTGGCCAGGCTTGGAACCATAGCTTGTATTTCTCCAGCTCCTCTTCGCTTCCGTGAATGAGGTATGCTGCCATAATGGCTTGCACGGCAGTGCCTTCAGGGAATTGCTCCCTGAATGATTCGGGGAGATTGTTGATGGTCAAAATCGCAGAGGTTGGAACTTTTACCACTGCATCTCCTTTCTGGTTGGAACGTTAGTTTGGCAATTGTAGCAGGGATTGGATTGGCATACCTTGATTCTCTTAGTTGCTATCATTCCGAGCCCACGGCCTGGAAACCGTGCTGGGGTGACACCATTGGCGACCACACCTTGAGTAAGGGCCCATTTAGCAAAGGCTTCATGGTTCTCACCCGGCCACCATTCTGGTTTGACGTCTGACATGGCGTTTCCCGAGCAAAGTAGACTCCAGATCTAGAAGGCCAAATGGTTTGATGAATTGAGGTTAGTAGAATGGGCCTTTTCCAAGTAAGTTGGGTTGATTTGGTACAAGAAGAGTAGGTTAGATGATATTGCCGGTGAGATCATAGATGCAGTATCATACGGCCAGTCATTAATGCCGTTTTTTCTTTGATATCAAACCGATCTTGCATGTGGAGCTCCGATTGTTTTTTATCGATAAGCCGCTTATCGCTTATCTTCAACTACGGCAAGATGCAATCACCTGACACTAAAGTCCTTCTTATCGTACGATTCTCCAGACTTAACGACTGTTTATACCACAAGCTACACTGGAATTGAGTCTCAAAAATGTCGGCTCTAGCAAGGCGTAGAGCTCAAGAGCTCCGAAATCTAGCTCTAACTAGCTCTAAATACACTGCCTGTCCATTGCGGCCTTTCTCCGTTCTCAACCGCCCACCACCAAATTATCCTGGCCATGTGCCATTGACAACCATTGAGCGCGGAGTTCTCGCCGTGGGCTCAGCTATAGGTGCAGTACTGAACCCTTACAGAGGAGGTGTGTTATATATTTTGCCCAGCCATTTACTACACTTAAGTCATTAACATAAACTCCAGATCTCATTGCAACCCTCGGCGAGGCAACTGCAACCCCATACTTCATATACAGACTACGAAATGCCATGCTTCATGACCCAACAGGTCGCCGCATCCTCCGCGACCGACCTCGTATCACTTCCGAAAGTCTCAATCTTCCCTACCTCCGCTCACTACCCGAGAACTCCGTCGGTCGTGCTTACGTCAAATGGCTCGATCGCGAAGGTGTCTCCCCAGACACGCGCACCAGCGTCCAATATATCGACGACCCGGAGTGCGCATACGTTATGCAGCGGTACCGCGAGTGCCACGACTTCTACCATGCTATAACCGGACTCCCGATCTTTGTAGAGGGGGAGCTGGCGTTGAAAGCGCTGGAGTTCCTGAACACACTTATTCCCATGACGGGACTGAGTCTCTTTGCGTATGTGCGCATGAAGCCTGCTGAAAAAGAGCGGTTCCTTAAGTTACATTTGCCTTGGGCGGTGAAAAATGGACTAGCTAGTAAGGAGTTTATTAATGTCTATTGGGAGGAGATATTGGAGAAGGATGTGGATGAACTGCGAGCTGAGCTACATCTTGAACGGCCGCCGGATCTGAGAGATATTCGGAAGATGATTAAGCAGCAACAGAAGCGCGAGAAGGAGAGAAAAGAGCAGCAACAATAGTTGTTGTTTTAGGATTTTGTACGATAGTTGGTGTAAAGAATATCCACAACATGCGCAAGAAAGATCAGAAAATCTCCTTTTGAAGGAGAATGGATTATCATGAAAGACAGAGCGGCCAGGGTAAAAATATCAAGTCATCGCACGCATTGATCATAGGTCGAACAGATCGTCATCGTCATCATCCCAGCCGCCTTTGCGCCGACTAATCACGATTTTTTGTTCTTCTTCCTCCTTGCGTGTGTTCTCGGCCACAGCGTTCAAAAGATCCTTAAGTTGGTCCTCAGTCACCTTCTGGCGCAGTTGTCCGGACTGGGCGAGCATGATAAGGCGGTTTTCGATGTCAACTGCGCGCGATTCTTTAACCAGGCGAATTCGTCCGAGACGGTCAGCGGCAGCGGGATCCAAGATTTGGCTCATGATAGAAGAACGTTGGTCGGCTGGATAGATCAAGTGTGTTAGTGTCTGGGTTGGTCTTGTCGGAGACGAGGCAGTGGAAGTGTCATCAAGACCTACATTCAGCTTGTCTGCGCAGATAAAAACGTTAGTCTTGTCTTTACACTAGATAATCTAGTCGAGACTCACCTCTTTTCCTCTTGGCTAGGGCCCTGGCCACCTCCTCTCGAACCACCCTGCTGAAGCTGGGCAAGGCGAGCTCGCCTGATCTATTTCATGTTTGAGCATTGGCACAATCCCACGTATTGGAGACAAACTGACCTCCTCCAGCTCTGCATCAGCCATAATGTATTGCAGGAATCAAATGTTGTAAGGTGTTTGAAGTGTTGAAGCGTCAAAAATGACCCCACTTGCTTCCGCCTTTGCCTGGTGGGGAGCACTCTATACTAGGGCTAATTAAATACTTCTATTCATCTACTTCTTTAACATAGAAAGAATTGGCAATTGGAATTTACTATTTTATTGATGTGTCTTTCTCTGTTGATGGTGAGGTTCATTTTAAATTATTATTTTCCAATATTACTCAGAGTATTTTTGGCGTTTTGGGGTTTGTTATGTAGTCGCTATGGACCTTCTCTCTTCTATAGAAAGGGGACAGTCAAATTACCATTGCTTGCGCGCAGCAAACATGAAATACAGAAGACTAGAGGCTTAAGGCCGACTCCTGAGCTATTCTACCTTTCTCTCTTGAGAACTTCGAGCAAAAACACCTCAACTCCAGCTCAAGTTCCTTATAACAGTGAAATGAATATGGAACCTTGGAAGTGAGAGTGAAATTGAAAGTGAAAACGCACGCCTAATTGATTTACTTCAACTACTTCCAAGGTTCTTTCCATTTGAAATTTCTGGGGTTATGAAATAAGAATTGGGCTTCTCCTATTTCTTACTATTTCATTCTCCTGAGGTCTACATCTTCCATCTTAACCTTCTTAATGGGGTTTGCCTCAATCATTGATTCTTCATCCATGAAGTCTTTGGGCTCTAGACATGATAGATTCAACCTACTGCCTTGGCTACAATCTGGAAAAACAGTCTCCCGGACGTGCGTTACCTACTTTTTACATGGAATGAAGCCTCCATAGTAAGTTCAAAACAGGCGTTCGATACAGAACGCTGTACGCCTGACTTTCACCTCACTTTGACCTCACTTTCGATTTATCATGTTCCACTGGTGGTACTGGATACGACATCTACTGCCAGCCCAACTGGTATATATACTAATTGACAAAAACCTCTTCCGCCATTTATTCTTCATACATCTACCTACTCTTCCATATGGACCGTGCAGTTTTAGATCTTCGGTGCTTAACTTGAAATATGATGGAAGCCTTCAACCCTTCTGCAAAAGCGCACACTGGGTGAGTTTGAACATATCAATTCTGGAGGTGGTTGGAACCATAAATTGCCTGCGGGCATGCTGGAAGTGCGTTCTGCAGCTCTGATATTTTGAAGATCGCACTGAAGTTGTCTCAAACTGGGAGCATAATAATCAAAACGGCATCTAAAACCAGGCTTATCACCATCCTTGGTCTCAATATAACTGACGAGGAACAATTTCGCGATGGTCTTGTTGTCAACATGACATATTTCATCATTATGAGGAATGCTACTAGCTGGCTAATATATGGGCCATGGCTATTACATCTTGGCTGGTCTGATCACATTATGTCATGTATTTTCCCACCAGGGCCAACAAGGGTGTCGAGCTTCGAGCGGCTGCCAGCTGGGGGCAAATAACAGGAGAAGACCTGAACGACTGTTTCACGGCCACGCTCATAGCCGAACTCCGTGCTATCAATGGAGTCCCAGTCACACTTGCGGCCATACATAGCAGAATCGCCCGAAATGCACGTCAAAACACTTGCTGTTCAACCTGTGCATGTGAATATACGTTGCGATCATTCATGAGGAGTTAGATCTTTCCTTTTTGTGTGATGCCGATGATCATATGGAGGATTTATCAAAGGCTCCCGTTCCACATTCAGATGTTTGAACCGGGTACACAGCCTTGGTATAATGGCCTGCTAGGATCACGCAATAAGACCATTCTAGGTCTGACTACTAAAGCCGATGCTAGCTCGTCATCAAACCCAACATCTTGAGCCATGGAGCTGTCCAGGGTGATGTCTATCATGGTCCTGTGAATTTTCCCAGATAGAAAATAGACAGAAACTGAGATAAGCCCTGGATATGGATAGGATGATTAGGAGTTGAACCGTGCGCGGTGTCAAAGTCATACAAACTATGTCAATACTCATTAGATTACGTAGATTCGTATCTTCGTATCTAACGCTAACTTTTGTCATATTATGAATAGTGTTGACTAGTGTCTTTAGTGATAAAGGATTAAAATTAAATTGTAATCCAAGGCGCAATTAGCGTAACTCGAGTGAAGCTAGTCGTGGGGTCAAAGTACGCGATAACACGAAAAATGTATCACATACAAATGCCAAAAGTTGAAATTGAAATTGAAGAAATCCGAAACCTTGTGATAATAAAACATGGCATCCAGAGACCAAAGTAGCCAAAATAGGAAATCCAGATCTCTTTCATATACCCGAGTCAATGGAACAGGTGCCGATCGAACGGAAATCGGGTTTAGCGGGCCGAGTTGCTACGTAGCTATTTACTACATTTAAACAACTAAGTTATTAATTAATTAGCCTATTCTTTCCTTTTTTTTCTGTTTGTGATTTGTCTCACGTAAAACATTTAGAGATGAGTCCCCCCATTCTCATAGCATTATTGATATAGATCAGATTCAATCTGAGCTTGTCCGGCTGAGGCAGTGCTCGTGATCTAATGACTAAGCCCTCTCAAACGCCCAGCGCTTGAACTTATCCTCCTTAGTGTTAGAAAACAACCATTCTAATTCTCTTCTCTAATTTCTCCCTACATCCTTTACTCTCTATCTCTCTCTATATATATATATATCTCTCTCTCTATATATATATCATTAGCCTCTATCTCTACCTATTCCCCAAATCCTATCCGGCCTTCTCTGTTCCGGTTCGACCGACATTCCGATTGCTTGCGGGGATCTCCAGCCACCAATAACTACTGCCTCTTTCCCCTCCCAACACCTGTGAATGGACTCGGTAGTACAACTGTTCAGCGCGTACTAGAGTATGATATTGGGCTAGGAGCTTGTTGAGATATCCAAGAATCCCTTTATCAACTGACATTCTTTTGGCGCCCTTTACGTCACCCATGATGGCGGAGTGAGTCCCAGATCTCCCAGATCTCCCAGATTGAAGAATTACCACTAAAGCCCTGGGTAGTTTAATTGCCTTCCAAACGTATCGCTACAGTAATTTCATCCCCTCCAACATGATTCCGCGATCGTCTCACAAGCGATCGTTGTCCGATCATCGAACCCTATTTGCCGACAAGACTGTCATGAAGGCCAAGTCAACTACCGATCTCTCCGACACCCTTTCTTACCCCTCCGACTCTCACCCAAGGTTTCAGGAGAGTGATTTCAACACCCTGCAGGATCCACGATTGGCTATTGGCGCGGAGATTTCACCGTCACCCTCCTCGACGACTCATCACCCTGACTTGAGCAACGAGGTCGCAGCCCTAAGTGTGAAATTGATACAGGCGATCAACAACCAGACCTCCTTGGATGACGATTTGGCCGCTACACGTCAGGAGCTGGAGCTAGCCCAAGGCAAAATACAAGCTCTAGAATTCCAGAATGAGAAATACCGAAGAGACCTTGAAAACAAGGTCTATGTAAAAAAGGCCGATGTCGACCTCGAAATTGCGCAATTGAAGGCTCAGCTCGCGCAGGAGAAGGCACAGCGTACCGCCGCCGAAACTGGAACGCGGACCATGGAGCAGGAGCTGGAGACCCTTACCGCGGACCTCTTCGTGGAAGCCAATAAGGTAAGACTTCTTCCAAACATTCTTATTTTGCTCTCATACTGATATGTTTTAGATGGTTGCGGCCGCTAAAATTGAACGGGAAGCGGTGGAAAAAAAGAACGAACAATTGCGATCGCAAGTAAAAGACACCGAGTTACTCCTCGCCTCAAATCAGGATCAGCTAGCGGAGCTTAAGTCGCATATGCAAGGGATGGACTTTTCCAAAGATGACACAGATACTCGCACAATCGCTTCTACTGCACCTCCTTCCCCAGCAAGACTTCCACAGGCACCTGGGTCTGCCAATCGAGGGCTTGACTTTGCTCCATGCGACCCCGAAGAGCTGACGCCTGGTCCATCTTGCAATTTCCCCAATATTCTCCGCATGATATGCCGCACTGATTTGCAAGCCTACGATGACTTCCGGGAGCTTTTGTCACTTTCACGAAACTCCAAGCCTCCGAGTCGCGCAGGAAGTGGGTCATATGGCGGCTTGAATGTTATGAGTCTAGCTGGTTTTGGATCTGGATCTGCCACATCTTCTCCTACAAAGGTCTTCGCCAACTCTCCAAGTGGCAGTCTTTCCTCGCAAACCGGCTCGCATATTCCACTCAAAGAAACCCGGTTTTATAAGCGGGTGATGTTGGAAGATATCGAACCAACCTTGCGACTTGACTTGGCTCCTGGTGTTTCATGGCTCGCCCGTCGCACTGTGCTAAGCAGCATTTGTGAAGGTAGCCTTGTCGTGGAACCTGTACCAGCAATGGTAAAGAAATATGAACTACCGTGCTCGGTGTGTGGTGAACGCAGACCGGGTTCTCACAACGAACGAACCCACCGCTTCCGAACGTCTGAGAATGAAAACGCTCAGCGGTACTCGCTGTGCATTCAGTGCTTGGAACGAATCCGTTCTTGTTGTGAATTCACGGGCTACTTACGCCTCATCCTTGATGGACATCTCCGCGCCGGGGATTCCGAAGAAGAGAAGGAAATTTGGGAGGAAACCGTTCGTCTAAGAGAGCGGATGTTCTGGTCTCGTATTGCAGGAGGCATTGTTCCCCTGGTTACTCGACCAGCTGATTTTGAAGAAGATTCAGACAACACTGTATCCAACTCCAATGAAATGGAGGATTGCGATGGCAAACATCTTCAGCCTTCGAATAGCACTGCCATTGAATCTAAATTGCCATCAGTCGAAGAGGCAACTGCAGACGAGCTTGAGTTTGCTGAGATTGAACCCCATAATCTCGATTCTGATGCGCCCCGGCCCGTAACTCCTGACATCGTAGAGAGTGGAGACGGGGAATATGCATCTGACGTGCCGCAAAAGCGAAACTCCACTGATTCTACGTACTCTGTTGAATCCGAAGTCAGCGTCTACGAAGAAGCCAGTACTGATGTCGAGACTGACACTCCTAAACTTGTCGTCGACCACTCAGAACCCACCCCCGAAAATGACGATCACACTGAAGCCAAGGACCCATCCAGTTCCTAAACATGTTGATGACATGGCCGGCCAGTGTTTCATGACCTGCTCTTACACAGCTTTCTCTCGACCCTAGCACCTTGTATCGAGAAGACGTTTGACGAGTCCCCTTTTCCTTCCACGTCCATGCTGCCTATATCTTTAATCACCCACTTTCATCTGCCCAATGGGCCTACCTTGCATTTATCCTCTTCGTTGATATCCCTCTTTGATTTCAAGCAGCCTGTCTGATGTATTATTATTATTAATCCTTCCAAGGTTCTTTTCTTTTCCGTTCTCATGGGTTATGGGTACATAATCCCTTGTTCTTTTTCCACCTTTTTTTCCCCCTTGGACTTGTTACTTCATTGTTTGCTGAGACTAATTTGGGCGCCCTTTTGCTTCTTTTTTGATGGAGTCTTTTTTGCATATCTGATGACTCGAACGGCTTCGTGTCGAGTCGATTTTGCTTTCTTGCATTCTTGGTCCATGGATATATGTACAAGCACGAGCAGAAGGATCGCGGTGTTTGGAAAATTGGAATAGATTAGCTAGGTAAATTCCTTCGATAAATATATACAATGCATTTGATTCACAGAATAACGCCTCGAGATCTTTCTACTCCTATTTTAGTGATTCTAATCCATTTTATCAGAGGGATTGATGTACCTAAACTTGGAGGATATCAGAAATCGAAACCATAGAGTCCTGGAGACTCATCTCAAATTCATATAATTATTTGTCTCTGTAATAGTTCTGGTGCCACAAAAATAAACAAAAATGAAGGGAAAAAGAAGATTACGTCGGATGCGAGAGCTACGACTCGTACGCCCAACCATGGCAACCTCCAATTTCTACAAAAACGGCAACTTCTTCATTTTGGCCTGTTAACAAAAAAAAAAGAGTTGCTTCTCTTTGATTGAGCGTGTCATCCTTATATGCAGGGGCCATGCTAATCTTCTCTGTAGATCTTTTTCTTGTTTGCAGTTATGGATGGTTGGCCCAAACATGGGTTGATATACCCCAATTGAGATACTGCCGACCTTCGCCGGTATCCTCGCTCAACATTGAAAACATGTTACTGCGACAATTGCCATGGAAAGCTTCTAAGATTTACCCAGAATATGGTAGCTTCGGAAGCTGGTGAATGGTCCTTCCTACGAAAAACAACATGTGAACGACTAAAGGACAGATAAAAGCCGGTGATAGACGATTCTTCCAAGGTTGTATTGGGAGACTGGACGAGATTACCGATTTGATGGCATCCATATTGCAACTCAGTAGTAGTATTATATTTGAAGGGTAGGTTGGTGTTCTACGATATCTGGAAGTGCTAATGATATATGCTGGAGATATCTACTACTTGGGTAGGTATTGGACTACCGGTGGATTAAAAGCAAAGATATTATGTACTCAAGAGTCGGGCTATGTGCTTCTTTAAGCTATGCTTGGAAGTATGAAAATCATTTTTCAAAGGCCATAGTGCATTTATAAAAATACAGATAGATAGTGGCAGACCACAGTGAGCTAGCACTTGAACTGCCACGGAACACACCAAAACGCCCCTCCCAAAACCCATTCGATTGTGGATATCCTTTTCAAAAACACGGCTAATGGTATTCCCAGGCTACGTTGAAAGAAATGTTGAATTATTTCCGACTGGGTGCAACCCACCCTGAAGGATTCGTACCAGTCACTCGCTTACGACGAGCCTCTTCCTCAGTATCTGGGGGCAGAGTGAGCGGAGATTCATTGAAAAGGTCAGTGCGCTGACTGGCCAGACGCTTAAGGTTATTGACGGCATCAACGGTGGACAGGTTAGTAGTGTGGGTTTCAGCAAGGAGTTTGTCCTGCTCTCGTCGCCAGCGGGGATCAAGAAGTTCGATCCGCATGTGTTGCTCCATCTCTGAGATGAGAATCTGTTGTTTACAATTGGGACAGGGTGCTGTAAGAGGGGCTTGAGGCCGGCGGCCCTGAGGAACGTAATCGGTGCGAATGCGTATCGCAGGCTGGCCTGGAATAGCAGCCACTGGCGACTCGGTATGCACTTGGACTGCAGCTTGTGGGGCATTTGGATACGGCACGTTGTAGTCCATAGCGGCAGGTTGCGCAGGGTAGGATACCGGGGCAGGAGGCTGCGTGACAGGAGCAGATTCGGTCGCATTGTAGTAGGTGGGATTGTCGAGGTCGGTGGGCATAGCCTCCTCGATGCGGAAGAGGTTAAGAGACAAGGCGGCTTTCTGCTCGAGGGAAGCGCACTGCAGATCGTTGAGAGATGTCGGTGGTGGAAGCTCTCCCGCGTCATCGGCCGCGGTAAACGTCACAGTCTCAACTAACACGAAGTCGTGCCAATCGATCTGGGCGTATTCGATACGCTCCTGTTCTGCCTGCTCATCCTTCTTTTCCTTTTGAGCAATCTGGTGCTTTGTCCATTCGGACCGCTGCTTAGCACGTTCCAAGATATGCCACTTGTTCTTCACATTCTCCTTCAATTCTGCAATGCGCTTCTGCTCAGTAGTGGCATCGTCGATTCCCTCTGGACGTATCACGATGGTGTATTGGTCGATAAGACGAGTGAAGAATTGGTATAGGGAGTGCTGCGGCCGCAGGAAATCAAATTGGGAGTTCCTGCTTTCTTTCAGTGCGAGGGCATTCAACCAGGACTTGCCTCGCTGAGCAGTCCAGAGAGCTACCAGTTTGACCACCTCGAAGTCCTTCGCATTAATGTTGGGCATGCGTGCAGAGAAATGGAATGGCGGGGGTTCAATAGGGCCGGTGGGCTTTTCGGCTTCAACGGCGGGAGCTGCTTCGCCAGCTCGACCTGCTGACACCGCTGTACCACGGCCACCCCTGATCTCTGCTACACGCCATTGATAAAAGGGTGCGTAAGGATCGTTGTCGATTAGGAAAGAGAATTTTGGGTTACTCTTCTCCTTGTCACGAATGCGCTCTGTAGGTAGAAAGAGTGTGAGTAGTAGTCATTTTTCAATTTAGACCATATTAGCCATACCTTCAAAGATAATTCCATTTCGTGCGACATAGCCGGCAGTCTTTTCAACGATTACTATGCGTTGTTAGTACAGTTGTCACTTGCGCCGGAATTCAGACCTACCTCGGATATCCTTAGGTGGAAGAACAAGACCTTCGGGGGCCTTGCTCAAATCCTCTTTGTCTCCTGGCTCCATATTGAAGCTACAAGATGAGAGGCAGATATGTGCGTTGAAGAATGGTTTGCAACAGAGAAGAAACTATCTTTGTGGTGAAGAAGCTACGATTCAACGTCACATGATCGTTATCATCTTATCTTAATCACATGATCAGATCTGCCACTTGCACCAGCCATATACACAGCCACATGTTAGTGGGTTATATAATCGTGGCTGTACCTCCAATTGCGGCGAATTGTTTTTCTTTTGACAAGTAAGCGACGCTTTCATACTCGATATTGTCTTATTTTAGAAGAGATTTAAAGACAATTTGAATTATTTAATCGTCATAAAAGATGTGTAAAAATTGTTATAATTCTATATTTATATTCAAGTATTGATCTTAAAGCAAAGCCTGTAACTACGTAGGGCCAAAATGGCCCCTACCCCTACCGCGGAGTACACGTTGTATTACGTTGGACCTTGGCTGATCTGGCCTTCCGAGTCTAAGGTTAAACTAAACTCCCCTTAACGCACGTTTTCGTCCATTCCCTCACCCTATCCTTTTCTTTTTCTTCTTCGGCCCTGGCATGGGGTCTTTTCTTTTGACCATCTACGATCATTAATCGGCCACCATTTAGTTGCGTCGGCTGTTGAGAGCTCTAACTTCAAGCTCAACAACAAGCAACCCGTCTGAGTTTCGCAATTGAATCACTGTTCCATTCTAGCTTTCTTTTTTCATCTGTGGCTATACACAATTTTCTCTACAATCCAACCTCTTCTACAATCGCTTCATCGCCATAATCTCATCTACGATGGGTCAGAAGGCGAATGCCAATTTGGCGGTTCGACCTGAGAGCCGCGGGCGTCGGTCTCCAAGTCGCAAGCCCAAGAACCGCAAAGCCGTCCAAATTGCAAGCTATGCCTCCGATGGTGTCAAAGACCACAACATTTTTAACCTACCCTTGTCCGACTACAAGCTGCTGGCGTTGGTGACCCTAATTGCTGGCGCTGTCCGTCTGTTCCGCATCTACCAACCCACCAGCGTTGTCTTTGACGAAGTTCACTTCGGAGGATTCGCATCCAAATACATTAAGGGGACCTTTTTCATGGACGTTCACCCACCGCTTGCCAAGATGCTACTCACCCTCGCAGGCTGGCTCGCCGGCTTCGATGGCCAATTTGACTTCAAGGACATTGGCAAGGACTACACCGAACCGGGCGTTCCTTATGTTGCCATGCGATTGCTACCAGCCATTATGGGCGTTTTTACGGTTTCCCTGATGTTTCTTACCCTTAAGGCCACTGGATGTCGAACTTCAACGGCAGTTATGGGTGCTGGCGCTGTCATCTTCGGTAGGTTCTCAATCAGCTGACATCTCATGGGCCAAGCTAACAACGCTCTAGATAATGCTCTTACCACTCAGTCACGTTTGATCCTTTTGGACTCTCCTCTGATCTTTTTCACTGCTCTGACTGCGTTGTCGTTCAGCTGTTTCTCTAATCAACAAGAACTCGGTCCGTCTCATGCCTTTAAGGGACCATGGTGGTTTTGGTTGACTGCTACTGGTCTTTCCTTGGGAGCTACGCTGAGTGTAAAATGGGTCGGTCTTTTCACCATGGCCTGGGTTGGATCTCTCACTGCGCTCCAGCTGTGGGTTGTTCTTGGTGACGCGAAGACTGTTACCCCACGACTGTGGTTTAAGCACCTGTTTTCTCGAGTCTTCTGCTTGATTGTCATTCCTCTTGGTTTCTATCTTGCTATGTTCGCCATACACTTTAGTTGCTTGGTCAACACCGGCGATGGCGATGGTTTCATGTCGTCCGAGTTCCAGGCCACCTTGAACTCGAAGTCGATGCAAGATGTTCCCGCAGATGTGGCTTTTGGATCGCGAGTCAGCATTCGTCACCACAACACTCAGGGTGGATATCTGCACTCTCACCCTCACATGTACCCGACTGGTAGCAAGCAGCAACAGATCACCCTCTACCCTCACAAAGATGAGAATAACGTTTTCCTCTTGGAGAACCAGACTCAACCCCTGGGCCCCCTTGGAGAAATTGAGGGCCCGTCTGCTTGGGATAATCTTAAATTTACGGACAACTTTATTGAAGATGGAGCTGTTATCAAGCTCTATCACGAGCTCACCCACCGCCGAATCCACTCTCACGATGAGCGCCCGCCCGTGACCGAAGCTGATTGGCAATTCGAGGTTTCAGCCTATGGCTATGAAGGTTTCGGTGGCGATGCCAATGACTTCTTCAAGGTTGAAATTGTCAAGTCCTTGTCGGAGGGTGCTGAGGCCAAGTCTCGCCTTCGTACCATCCAAACCAAGTTCAGGCTGGTGCATATCATGACTGGTTGTGTATTGTTCTCTCATAAGGTCAAGCTTCCGGAATGGGGCTATGAACAACAGGAAGTTACCTGCGCTAAAGGCGGAACTCTGCCCAACAGCGTCTGGTATATTGAGTCCAATGTCCACCCTATGATGCCCGCAGATGCCGAAAAAGTCAACTACCGCAACCCTGGCCTCCTCGGTAAGTTCTGGGAATTGCAGAAGGTGATGTGGACGACAAATGCTGGTCTGATCGAGTCACATGCCTGGGATTCTCGCCCTCCATCATGGCCCACCCTTCTCCGCGGTATCAACTTCTGGGGCAAGGACCACCGACAGGTGTATTTGCTGGGTAACCCACTTATCTGGTGGTCATCCACTGCCGCTATTGGTATCTATTTCATCTTTAAGG
Organism: Penicillium taxi; assembly: GCF_028828555.1. Lineage (NCBI taxonomy): Eukaryota > Fungi > Ascomycota > Eurotiomycetes > Eurotiales > Aspergillaceae > Penicillium > Penicillium taxi. Next base: position 1,036,502 of record NW_026643208.1, read on the forward strand.
GTATTGCCCTTCTTCGATGGCAGCGGAGCTGCAATGACTATCAACATGTTTCTTTCAAGCGCTTCGACTATGAAGTGGGCACAACTGTTCTGGGATGGGCCTTCCACTACTTCCCATTCTTCCTCATGGCTCGTCAGCTTTTCCTCCATCACTATTTGCCCGCCTTGTACTTCGCCATTATGGTACTTTGCCAACAATTCGACTTCATCACCAGCCGCATCCAGAGCCTTGGCCTCGCCTCGCGACCTGCAATTGGCAAGATCCTGATAACCGTGTTCTTGGGCCTCAGCATTGCGGTCTTCACTATTTACTCTCCTTTAATCTACGGTAACCCATGGACACAAGGCGCCTGCCAGCGAGCCAAACTCCTTCCAGGCTGGGATTTCGACTGTAACCTCTTTCACAGTGACGTAAGTGTTCCGAAATGGAAGCCTCCGCTCCGGGGGGCTTCAAGATAATCGACGCACTCATGGCTGACACGATGCACATTAGCTGAGCCAATACGTCACTCAGATTGGGACACCCGCGGCTCTCCCAACTCAGTCACACGTTCCTCCTCCACCGCCTCCTCAGCAGGCAATCCCTCAGGCTCAGGTCCCGGTTCAAGAGCCAGAGCCTGAACAGCCCCAGGTGTCGGAAAAGCCCGATGTTACCAAACCTAGTCTGGCTGGCTCCGTTGCCCGCGTTGAATACCGTGACCAGGACGGCAACATTCTCCCGGAGACTTTAGTCGCATCTCTTCGAGCGGAAGGTAAGGTCAAGTTCGAAACCCGGTATGAGTCTCAGTCGCGTCTTCAAAATGCACATGAAATTCCTATCGTCGACGGTCAACTTGCGCCTCCTCACCCGGACGTTGAAGGTCAAAATCCCGAGACTGGCACCAGTCCTGAGGATTCTGTTCCTCCTGAGCGACCTGCCTCTGTTGTCGAAGGTAATGAGCCTTCTGTAGAGCAAGTCAAGACACAGGAGGCCAAACCTGCCAGTGAGGCTAATGAGGCTACCCAATAGTGGCTTTAAGTTGAGCCTCTAATAGAAAACTTATCCATGTATCATGAAAGCTAGATAGTTTTTACTTTTCTTTTACATCTTCAATATCATTTCTTAAAGCTGGTGTTCATGATTATTCGGTTGTAATATGAGTGTTTTCTTGATTTCAATTACTTCCAAATTCATTGGTCTGAGGTCATGCCACTTTTAACCCCCACAAACTAACAGTGGAAATCAGACCACACAATGTCATAGACATCTCAAAATATAACATTCTCGAATAGAATACTCAAACTATGCACAAATCCCTGTTAATCGAAAAGTCCACAACTCTTCTCCTACATCGTGGTCTTAGTATACAGCTTTCAACCCTCCTGTATCAGCTCTTAAAAGGCTTATATAAGCAATTTAGTAGTCCCACTCCTCCTTGCCGTACTTGTTGAAGCGCTCGTGGAGTTCCTAATAGTGAATACAGTCAGTAAATCTATAGCAACTTGTATCACGATCGGAAGTGCTCGGCATAAGCCGAACGAGTTATGGGGCCGTACCGCGGGCAGGGTGACATTGGGCACAATGACCGTGTTCATAGCGCTAGGAGCGGCTTGTAGGGGCTTGCTCAGATCACCGTTGGGGTGGTACTGGTACTTGTAGACCTTGCCATCCTCGGACTCAGAGTTCCAGGGCATGGCACTCTCAGCAATGCGGACATTGCTCTCGGAGGTCACGGATGTGGGCTTGCTTCCGAAGTACCTGTTCGTTCATAAAACATTTAGTCAGTTATTTTGAGTTTTTGCATGACGGTCAGTTGGTCGGCGCAGAGGGATTGGAGGTAGTAGTATGTATAGGAGTGGAGAGGGGGATATTCACCAGCCAGCAAGGCCAAGAGCACCGGCCATGACACCGAGGAGAACCTGTATCATGAATCAATTAGTTTACCATATCATATGGGAGTCAATCGAAGTCGGGGAGACGTACGTAAAGCTCGGGGTCCTGCTTGGGGCCCTTCTTGAGGTTGGCCTCGTCTAGCTTGGAGGATATGAAGCGACGAGCAGGGGCGCGGACGATGGTCTGGCGAGCCAGAATCCGGCGAGAAGCCATAGCAGCAATTGAAGACATGATTGAAGCGGGTCTTGCGTGAATGGGGAATTTGCGGAGAGACTGTTCACGGAGTGAGCGGGAGAAATCGTGAGCATCGAATGATGTTTCTAGGTCATGTGATATTTATTGATTAGTCAGTGCCGCCTTCAAGCTTCATGCGCGGCCTCCTGGTCATTTCACTTTCGACTTCGGGCTCGACTTTTCTGGATTTATCCTTTGTTGTTTGACACCATCAATTGAAATTCTTGACTGGTTTTGCTACCAAATCCGTATATCATTCATATCAAAGGTAAGCTATGGAGCCTCTACATATCATTTCTTTATTGCATCAGGGGTCTATCAGTTCTTCACGCGTGGAATACGCCTCACTCGGAGATTTTTAAGCTAACCGATCTACAAAGCCTCTCGAACTTTCACTCAGTCCTTCTTTACATTTGTATCTTCCAGTCCCGCCGCTCCTTTACTCCATTACTCTACTCCGTAGAGTAGTATTTCTTATCTTACTCATCCGGAGTTTGTCCCTAAATTCACTTGAACGCCTGTCTTTGCCGTTGGACACAACCATGAGAGCGCGCGCAACCTACTAGCAAAGTCAAGACTATATCCATATACACATCATGGGCAATCCGTCGGATCGCCCTAACTCTGGCGAGAGGAACAACTTCCCAGCACCTCAATATGTCCTTGGCATTCCTCGACCTCCATCAGTAGGAGGAATTTCATCCCGAGTTACTGATGTGGCCTCCGAGGATGGTGAAAGATCATCTGCCTTCGCATCGCCAGCACCATCGCTTCACCCGCGCCCCTCAGTTTCCAGCCGCGCTCCTCCTCCTGTCAGGAACTCCATAGGTGCATCTAGTAGGCCTGAGAGCTCAGGCAGTAGGTTGAGTAGATCGCATGTTCCGTCTCTGGCAGCCCAAGGCTTTTTTCGACCAATGAGTTCCCAAAGACTGCAGGCGCATCGAGGAGGGCGGCCTGTGACGAAGGGAACGGTCTCTTCAAACGACGAATGGTCTGATTATGCGGGTCAACATCGGAAGAGTGTGATATCAAACAGCACTTTGCAACAGGAATCACAGCCAGCTGATACTGAACCTCCACCATCACGAGGCACGGAGTTTACAGACCCTGTAGTTCCTGATCGAAACGTTTCCAATGGAAATACCACATTACGCAGTCTGGGCGAAAATGTCCGTATTCTCCGAGACCGGAATCAAGGTGAAAAGCAGCGTCCTGGTCAACTGGATCTCAGTTTGAATTATAGTACACACAATACGTTGGACACGCCACCGAAGTCTGCGCTATCATTCTTGTCGTTGCAAAACAGGGGCTCGCACAATAGCAACGATCCCCGGGGACTTGAGATACCTTCTTCTGCCGGTTCTTCTCCGAACCCATATAACAAGAGCGAACAACTACCTAGTGTTAACCTTGGCAAGAATTATGAGTACTTTGTTGGCAACACGCTATTTTGCGGTGGTGGTCGGCTTCAGAACTCAAGAGACAAGCCTATCAACATTGCTACTGGTTTCTTAGTAGCAGTTCCAGCTGCTCTGTTCTTTGGATTCTCTGCTCCCTGGCTTTGGCACAACATCTCTCCTGCCATTCCCATTTTGTTTGCATATGTCTTCTATGTGTGCTTTTCGTCTTTTGTGCATGCGTCCGTCGTCGATCCTGGGATCATGCCTCGAAACGTCCATTCTATGCCTCCCATCATTCCTTCAGAAGATCCACTGGCGGTCGGTCCTGCGACCAATGACTGGGTCATGGTTAAGCTTGCTACTTCCGACGTTGCTGCCATGGACGTGCCTGTGAAATACTGCAAGACTTGCAACATTTGGCGACCTCCTCGCTGTTATCACTGCCGTGTCTGTGACAATTGTGTTGAGACCCTCGATCATCACTGTGTCTGGCTCAATAACTGCGTTGGTCGCCGCAATTATCGTTACTTCTTCGCCTTTGTCAGCTCATCTACCATCCTTGCCCTTTTCCTGATTGGCGCCAGCCTCGCCCATATCTTGGTCTATATGAACCAGGAGAATATCTCGTTCGGGGCTTCTATCTCGAAATTACGAGTGCCTTTCGCCATGGCGATATATGGGGTCATTGCGGCGCCTTACCCACTATCCCTCTGGATTTACCATCTGTTCCTGACCGGTCGAGGTGAAACTACACGAGAGTACCTCAACTCTCATAAGTTTGCCAAGACAGATCGCCATCGGCCCTTCACCCAGGGTAACATGCTGAAGAATTGGATTGCAGTTTTGGGCCGGCCCCGACCACCCACATATATGCAGTTCAAACAGCCTTATGAAGATGGTGATCAACGCTACGCCATGCAGAAGCGCAAGTATCTCGTCCATGACGTCGAGTCTCAGGCGGGGATTGAGATGCAACATGTTCATCAATAGTTCCGAACCTCAAACAGCGGCAACTGTTCATCTCAATACCCTCCTAACGACCTGTGAAGACGATACGACTTTGTATTCATTTTGTGCTGGCATCCACACTATTTTTTACCCTTTATTCTCAAGACGGTCACTATTTACTTCTTTTAATATTCTCTACACATATCTTTCTGCCTCTTATTGAAGACATAGTCATTTTCTTCTCTCGACTGTCTCTGACCAATTACGGATATCCGTATCCTGCCCATAATACCACTTTCCTATCTCTGTCGCATTTGTTCATCCAATCTTGTGAAATTTCCCTTCAGTTCGTTCTATATTTGAGGCAATTAAACACCCAATACCCCATATCAAACTAGATAGATATCAATTACATTCAAACTCGAATAATTAATGCGTATAATCATGGAGGGGCAAGAGTTAATTGACATTCCGATTGACATGTCATACACTTCCCCCCTTTCTCCCTTGATTAAATCAGATACTTCCACTTCCAGAAGTCTGCACTAATAGTTAGTGTTGGTGTCGCACGCGTCAGACATCCCTAAATTGATAATTGATAAGAGGCGCGCGGCTGATCCTCCAACCTTTCCCACTCCTGATACTCTCCGACTTCCACAAACTCACTTCCCACTACTGGAGAGACTAGTCCACGCTCAACCTGGGGGACTGCCTTTCTATATACCAGTTGTGCTCCTTCCCCCATTATGGCGCGCCGAACAACCCGCCTCTCCGCGGCCGCGTCTCCCGTCCTCGCTGATGTCCCTGTACACGTTAACCCCGACGACACTATGAGCCTAGACGTTCCTGAACAGCTTCTGACTCCCGAGATGAGTCGCTCTGAAACTTCAAGCAATTATGAAAACGTGTCAACCGAAGATAAGCCCGCTGCTCGACGTAGATCAACGCGAGTGAAACGCGCATCGCTGCGATCGGCTGAGTTCCTCGAGGATACTCCAGTCAATGATGATCAGACCACAGCCTCTTCAAGTCAGGCGTATGTTGACGACCTTGTTAAATCTAAGCGGTCTCGCTCGAAACTCCGGCATAGTATTGCTGTGATGGAATCAACGTTATTGAATGGCTCGGATGCTGGTGATCTCTCAATGGCCCCCGCCACGCCTATCTCGAAGTCTTCCCAGGAACCAGATCTGAACACTTTGCCTGATCAGCAGGATGAGGATAGTTCTATCATGAAGGGTAAAAAGCCGCAACCCAAAGCAACGTCAAAAAGCCGTTCTAAGCCATCTGTCCGACGTTCAACTCGCCTGAGTATTGTTGGTACGGCATCAAATATTTTAGATCGAGCCAGCAGTTCTTTAGGCAAACGATCGCGAGAAGGTAAAGAGATCGGTCGACGTGCCAGTCTTAGACCTAGAAATGTTGCGCCGAAAGAAGAGCCAGCTATTTCGTCATTGGAGCCTACATCCAAGAAACGTCGGCTTTCTGAAAGTGACTTATCGAAACTACAATCTGAAGAGCCCTCATCTTCTAAGGAACAAGCTTCTCCACTGAAATTGAAGCCAAAGAAGATATGGTTGGCTCATGGACTATATTCCGGTCAAGAGCCTACTGACAAGCGCCCCAAGCAACGCAACAGCAAAAATTCAGCAAAAACCAACACAGGTCCTTCGAACCGACGTCTTCTTCCCATGCCCATATTCGCTGGATCTCGTCTTATCGCCATAGGCAAAAATTATGAGCTACCATTCGATATTTTCTCTCCACTTCCACCAGGACAACCTAAGCCAAATGAATGGCGCAAGACAAACAAAAGTATGTTATAGTTGACCATCCCCCTCCCTACCCACCACCTGGCCTATTACTATCGCTAACAACAGGATTAGATGTCTTCGTGGGAGATGCTGCCAGTGAATGGAGATCAAACAAGAAGCTAGAGTTGTCGACTTGCATGTGCGAGGAAGAAACCGGCTGTGATGAGAATTGTCAGAATCGCTACATGTTCTACGAGTGCGACAATAGCAACTGCCGACTGGGTATAGAGTGCGGCAATCGCAATTTTAACGAGCTGAAAGCGCGCACAAAGGCTGGCGGCAAGTACAATATCGGTGTTGAGGTCATCAAAACTTCAGATCGCGGCTATGGAGTACGTAGCAACCGCAGCTTTGATGCCAATCAGATTATTGTGGAGTACACTGGAGAGATCCTCACGCAGTTTGAGTGTGAGAAGCGAATGCGCACAGCGTATAAAAACAACGAGGTAAGAAACCATCTTTGATCTGTTTTGCGGTCACTGACCTTTTCGCTCAGTGCTATTACTTGATGTACTTTGATCAAAACATGATTATCGATGCTACGCGAGGATCGATTGCTCGCTTTATCAACCATTCATGTGAGCCCAATTGTCGAATGGAGAAATGGACTGTTGCAGGAAAGCCGCGCATGGCTCTTTTTGCCGGAGACAGGGGAATCATGACTGGTGAAGAGCTGAGCTATGATTACAACTTTAAGTAAGCATCCAGAAAGCGTTGTTGTAAGTGTTTTGTTTGACAGTTTTTTAGCCCCTACTCCAACAAGAGTGTGCAGGAGTGTCGCTGTGGTGCGGAGAACTGCCGCGGATTCCTTGGTCCCCGGCCCAAGGAAAAGGAACAACGAGTCAAGGCAGAAGCTATCAAGGTGGACGCTGTCAACAACGCAAAGAAAGCTAGCGGCGTGAAGCGCAAGCGTGCTGGAGAAACTACTGCCTCGACTCCGGATAAGAAACGCAAGTTGCTCACAACAAAATCTATCAAGGCTGGTGTTGAGAAGGCTGTCGTCAAGGCCACCACTGCACGCGGAAAGGCACTGTCTAGAAAGGTAGCCGCGACTTCAAAAGTCAAAGTTGTTACCAAGAAGACAGTCAAACTGCCAGCAGTTAAGGCCGCCGGCAGAGTTAAAGCTGCTGTACAGCGGAAGACAAGCATGGTCAAGGCTACTAAGGCAGTTCCAGTCTCTCCGAGTAAGAAAACATCTCGGCTCAAGCGCCCATCAGCTGAGACCAGGCGAAAAATTCTCGCTGCTGCGAAGGGCTCGACACGCAAGGCCTCAACTCCGAAATCAGCCGCAAAAAACTCCCCCGCAAAGGCTGGAAAGTCTCAGGTCAAGAACAATACTGCTTCAAAGAGCCTTTCCAAGGCTAAGGATTTGGGCAAAAGCCTGAAAAATGCGGCTGGCAAGGTTGCGCGGACGGTGCGAGTTACCCAGAAATAGTCATGTTTGAAGCCTTTTCAAGCCAAGACGGCAGCGAATGCTAAGGCCGGCTTCAACCTGAAGATTTGTTTCAATGTTCTTTCAATTACTACCTTATGCCTCACTCCACATTTTATTGAATGATCGCAGTCCCTCACGATCTTACCATCCTCCTTTCTCCTCCCTATATTCCCCGTTATCGTTACCGTTATAGTCCCTTCCTCTTCTCTTGCTGATTATTTTAATCTCTTTTTCTCGATACTGCAGGTGCATTTGTTACCTGAAATCTGAAATGGTGTTATCCATTTTGCCCTGAATCCCCAGCATCCGTCTTTACTTCGTGGATTTGAGTTACGCATTTTGATGCCCGAAACTCATACTTTCTTTTCTTACCTTCTTCCGGGTTCTTTTGGTTTCATAAACACGCAAGTTCCTATCAATTGGGTCGTTGGGATGGTTAATAGGTGTGCCCAGGTGTGGTTGACTTTGGCTCCTAGGTGGTTTCGATGGTACGTGAAATGGAGTAGGGGGATATGAAATTACAGCTCTATGCTTTAGCTAGGAATATATAGCCTCTGGGCCTTGGCTATTTCCTTTTCAACCATAGAAGGACTCCGGTCTGCAACAAACTTGGATGTGATTGATGTTCTTTGTCTCTTCAGCTTTACCAGTTGGGAGAGTTATCTGCCATGGATATATATGGAAATGAAGCCCCGGAGGACCTCCCCTTTCAAGCCCTAGATCTCTGGATATCAAATCACACCACTTCCTACCCATGAAATGGAGCTTCTCATGCATAGGTGAGCTGCCTTCCAAGATTGGAAGGTTGATCCAAGGTGTCGCCTAGGTAAGTTGGAAAGTGGTGTGTATTAGGTATTCATTATCCTGAATCCATCCTTGAACAGTGGCTGCCAAAGGCACCCCCACACCAATTACCTAGGTATCGTCGGTGGATATCATTGATCGAGATCTTATAGCGCGTGGAGTTCCAGCCGGGTAGATTCAGGGTCATTCGTGGAAAAAATCCTCCTGAATTTCATCTCCAGGTCTAGGTATTCACTGATTATAGTCAATGAACAGACCAAACATGACTGATTACTCACGTTAGTTAGTTAGTGTGCGTACTGGGGACCTTTGATTCTTTTCGCTTCCTTAACCTTCATGATCAATCATCAGTGATGAGGTTTTTTCCCTCACCAATGATAGATTCACTTAATGTGTTTCCTACAGTACCCAGCTCTAGACGATATTTCCTATTGTGAACCCCTAGAAGATGCCCAGGTGGATTATTTGAAGAGATTGTCTCGGCCAAGTTCAACTTGCTATTGATACAAAAGTTCGAAAAGGTATAGATAGAAGACTGAACTCCTACCATAAGACTCCATTCAATCCGTAAGAACCCAAAAGATTTTTAAAAAAAAATATATAAAATATAAAGAAAGAAAACCCTGGGCCAAAGGGGAAACGTGATAATGAAAAGAAAATAATAATATGCGTGGCGAGTCTGTTAGTCGAGGAAACTAAATAGACTCCGCGCTAGGGGCAGACGGTTCGTCTTTGATATCCTCAGATGCGGTCTCCACTGGCACCGACTCAAAAGCCTCCTCGGGTTTGGTGTCGGTTATCAGGCCTTCTTCTGTGGGCTCTGCGACTACCGGCTCCGGGGCGGGCGATTCTGGTTTGATAGGGGGCTCAGAGTCCTGGATAGACACGGGCTGTGGCTCTGCTAAGGTGGTATTGCCTATTTCCGTATCTTCATTTAGCTCTTCAGAAGTGGCAGGAACTGGAGACTTGGATTCCGGTTCTTCGTTTTCAATTGGTACAGGGACTGGCTCTTGAGAAGGCTGCTCGACGTCAGGTGTGGGTTCAATTGTAGGGGTTTCTTCGACGGGTTCATTGGGTTGGACCTCGCTTGCTGTTATATCAGTCTCTTCATAAGTCGACTTTTCAGCGGGGATAGATTCCTCCATCACAATATCTACATCAACAACAGCAATGGCCTCTGCTTGAGGCTTGTCTTCAAAAACTTCATCTGCGGCGGGCTCAGTTTCTGGTGCATTCAGTTCGCCTGGTATCTCAGTGGGCTTTATTTCTTCGCTCTGAGCGGCAGGTGCTGTGATTGAGGCTGAAATATCAACTTCGCCCAGTGGGGGTTCAGTTTTCTCGGGCGAAATCGCTGTTTGTGGTGACGGCACATATGATCCAGGGGTGGTGAGGTGTTCATCAACAGGGGGCTGCACCTCAGAGCCAGCGTCAGTCATCTCGACATCGTTTGATTGATCAGCCGTCAAGTCGACCTGGTCTGTGGAGTCCACAGCCGACTGATCCGGAGTCTTCGCATCCATAACGGACTCGTCTCCGTCATCTCCATCGTCACTATCATCCTCTTCACCATCGTCATCTTCATCATCATCTTGGCCTGCTTGGTCGATGGAAATGTGGGAGCCATCTTCCTGCTTGGCACCTCCAAATGTACCCGGAACGCCATGTACTGTTGCAGCATCTGCACCCTCCCCTGGAGCAAACATGACCTTCTTCTTTCTGCCCTTGCCAATGCCCTTACCCTTTCGCTTGGGTGGAGGCGGTCGTCTCTTGGGTGGAGTCAATACAGAGGCTGAACCAGCCTCTGCAACGACCACGCCCTCTGAATTTACCCGACCAACACCTTCCACAATAGTTCCAGGAGCGGGCATCTCCGGCTTAGCATTTGCATCAGCTTGCTGAGCAAGAGTCTGAGCATCCCCAGTAATTTCCCCTTCGATGCGATGGCCCTCTGGCACCCAAGCTTCATAAATCGAGGTAACACCCGTGTCCGGGTCAGTCTTCTTGAACTTAGTTCTCCGCATTGGGCCAGGTGTAGCAGCTGAGTTTCCATCCGCAGCACTACCGCCATACAGCGACTGTAAACCAGGGCGTCTCTTGGCCAAGAATTCTACATCGGCTGGCTCCAACTGCTTGGGAAGTGTGGTCCACCTGCGACTCGTGAAGCTACGGTCAACCGACAAATCTCCATCTGCATCTGTAGTTGTCTCCTTTTTCTCTTCCTCCTCTGCAGCCCGGCCATTCGAGCGAACATAGATGCAACCTGCACGAGCTGCACGTAGCAGGGCGCGACTGAGTGGTGGCAAGATGTTGCTGTCGCGTGGCATTGCCAGCTCCGGGAGGCCTCCACTTCCACCGGGACCTTGTGTCGAGAATCCAGAGTCTTCGGTTTTAGGTGCTTGGGAGAAGGTGTGCTGTTGGCGCGACCAGCGGCGGACAGGCAATCCTTCAAAAATATCATGGTCAATATGACCTGATCTCCGGTTACCATCAAGGTGGCGCCCTGAGCGGGAGGATCTGAACTGTGTGTCACATCAGTAATGATTTTACTTAACTCTCACTTGATTGAGGGTGAATTGATTCCTCGCAGCGACAAACGTGTTGGAAACAGGTAAGGAGATTGTGAGTGTGTAATGGAGACTTACACTGGCTGGCATAGTAGAAAACAAGTCGCACAAGAGCTCAGTAAATTGCGACTAATGTTTTACTTAGCCTCAGCGGTGAATGTGGAGATCGTGGGGGAGCTTGTATGGGTGCTTAATCGCTGGTCGCGTTGTGCAGTACCGTGAATAGAGTCACGTGATATTATAATCAATCAGTCACGAATCTAGATCAATGATTATGGATGCGATTCAATTTACAGATAAAAAGGGAGTTTTTCTATTCCATCAGAATGCCAGATATATAGATTTTCACATAGAGCTCTCAGCTCTCATTCTGGGCTCACTATGCTACAGAAAACACATAAAAATCAAATGCAGTCTTGCGGTGGTTGTTCACCTGATGAAGAATAGCAGTCATTTTGATTTTGAGATGCCCGATCAATTCCAGCTAGGAGTGAAAGAAATATTAGTACTTATGCTATAGTCCTGAGTCGAGGTCATATGGGACCAAACTAATCAACATACCCATTATCTTTCTGGCGAACAATCCCGCCTTCTTGTCCAGTTTCCTTTCCAGTCTTCTGGCCCTCCACCACCAACTTATCCAGCTGATAGAACTGACTGATGATTGTTTGCCTCTGAAAATAATCGTTAGTAATTGCTCTCCTAGAAGAATATAGAGTAGGTTGACGGGTCTCTTTCAAAGGTGGGGTTATAGACTGAGATAGCCATTCCTGGAGAAGTCCCAACCTGGCCTCTTGACAGAAAATGTACTGACCTTAAGCAAGCGAAGGTTTTGCAGGCCATCCTGGATCAGCTCTTGTATCTGGCGCTCCTCCGACTTTTGTTGGTGTTCGCGGAACGAGTCTATGGTCTTCCGGCGGGCATATTCGCGGAAATTGTAGTTGGAGAACTGGGAAGATTGGCGCAACAAGGAACGGAACTGGAAAATTTGAAAATAATATCAGTTAAATGTGGCATAGTGGGAGGGATTTCCAGCAATTGAGGGGATATATCTCGGAGTAGCAGAATCGGATATGACTTACCAATGACCGCACCTGGAAGCTGGTCGGACGCTGTACTGCCGACACGGACATGATCAATGTAAAGGAAGATAAGAGGGGATTTGAGAATGGTCGTAAGCTAACAAGTTCACCGAATGGAACTAGTGCGCAACTCTTTATGAAAAGATAATTTCTCTGCTACCTTGACTTTGATGTCAGACCAGAGTCACTCAAAAAGGAGAAAGATAAGTTTGATTATATGCGATAACCCAAAGCTCCAACTCAAGTCTATTTCACGAGTGGTTGAGGGTAACCGATGGAATGGCGTTGACAGCGGTGGCGGTTCAAGATATCACGATGATACAGCGCGATATGGCGAAATGAGCAATGTCTGGCCACAGGAGTGCTATCAAATCTGACAGTTGTAATCGCAGTGCAGATGAACTTCTATAGAAGCCAAGGGTGATGAGGGAGTTGTGCAGTGTTAAGAGATGCGATCTCGGACAAAGGGCGGGAAATTCTTGTGTTCGGAGACAATGACGGAGCTACCGGGGCCGAGCTCCACGATTCCTCTCTATTTCCTCTTGCTAGCGCTGCCAATATTCACTATCCACGACTACCCCATATTTAGGCGTTTTTAGTCTTTTCAAAATGCCTCAAATTCCAACACCACCGGAGTCGCGATCAGGCTCGCCTCCTGAGGGTGAGCGGAAGACCGAGACCACGGAATCCGAAGCTTCGGAGCTACTCCAGTCTTTGGACACGCTTCTTGAGCAGTATTTACATCTGCTTGATCGGCAGCAGCAACTCCAGGCTGGACTAGCAAAGCAGCTGTCCTCGGTATGACTCTTTGATGATTTTCTGGGGCTCGAATTTACTTGATTGCTCATGCTCATGCTCATATTTTGGATTAGGGGTTCCTTTCCCTCGCCCACGCAAACTATACCTGTCCTCCCGGTAGACGGTATGGAGCGGACTACTACGATGAACGGATGAAAGCCACTAGGCAGATGTATGGTACTCCTCGATGGCACGTCTCAACAACGACTAACCTCAAGTTCCATAGAATAATCCAACACTCACACTACCTGGATGATGGAGAGTGCGACAAACAGGATGAAGCCGTAAAATCTGATAAAGATGAGGAAGGCTACGAGTACGCATTCCGAGTAGAGTCCATCTCGAAACCACGATCGGAAGAGGCAGACCAAGAAGACTCAGAACAGACCACCAATCAGGCTGAGGATGCACAAAAAGCGAATAACCCCGCAACTACGGAAATCGAGATCGAAATTGAGAAGGATTCTTTAGTTCCCCAGGGAACTGACCCCGATCCTTCATCGAAAAGCCAGAAAAACAACAAGAAAAGCCGGAAGTTTCTGTCTGACGACCCTATCCACTGGTACGGAATTCTGGTGCCACAATCACTCCGCACGGCACAAAAATCATTTACAGATGCAGTGCAAAGCCACGTGTCTGAACTAGCCGGGGCAGTCCTTGAGATGCGTGCATTAGAAAAGAAAATTACAGAGATACGGACCAAGCTCTGACGAGACCCCTCTATTAAGATTCAAGACCTTGGAAGCAGCAAGCCTTATGACTCTACTACTATCTATATATAGTACCTTCTGCTGGAGGTCATGAATAGATTAACATCACATCATTGCATTTACCCCTTATTTTGGAATAGTTTAGAACTTCCAAGATTCTTCATGACAGTTTGGAATGGTACCGGGACCCATATACTTAGTAGATGATCTGATCCACAGCAGAATCTCTAACGGCAGAATCTCCAACGGCAGAATCTCCAACGGCAGAATCGAATCTTGGATTTTTCTCTTCCGAGAAGAACGACCGAAACTGATCTCTTTTTTGAGACTTGGAGAAGACCCGTAAAAGTACAGACCAAGTGATGGTACGTGATGTTACTAGGGCATATTATCAGCTAATGCGGCACGGAGTACTACCCTAACTAAACACTGAATTGATAACTACTTGGACAATAGTGTAAGCATGTTTCATACTTACAGAGACGGGAGCAGCACTATATATATATGTATATATATGCTACTATAAAAATAAACTTTGATCAATGACTTCATGGTGCAGGTTTCCATTACTTCTATACATATGATAGATTCCAAGATAGAATCATATAACAGCAGATGACAAGTTGACTCGTTGAAAAGCCGTCTCACGTTGGGTATTCTCTCCCTTAGTGGCGGCCAATCTGAGACGTAGCGTTAGAGACTAACTCCTGGATCTAACCCCACAATAATAAAAGATCGAGAATTATTCGTTGATTAGATCCGATTAATATACTGAATTAGGTCTAGACCCATTTCTAACGGGTTGAGCCCCTGCTTGTTTTTCAGTTCTCAGTCCTTTTGTTGACTAGTTTTCCTTTCGTGATCCGAGCTGAAACCTGATCCATCTGATGGGTTTATAGGACAGCCTATTGTCCAGCCACTTATGATACTAGATATGATAGCCTATTGGCTCATATCAAGCTGAACTAGTCTTTGGCATATCGGATGCTCGGTTCAGAGTACGTACTTGTTTAGATTGCAAACGCTCTGACATCGGCAAATTTTACAATTAATTAATACTTCCGGAATGACTGGAACGAAGTTTTTAATCTAAAAATTGTATTAGTGTGTTCGCGTCACGCTATTCGTAGTATTTTCTGTATTTTCTTCATTGCAAGGCGATTTTTTTCTCCTCTACATTTCCTTGCCACTCTCTATTTCGTTAGTGAGCTGGAGGCTCGCTCTTTATATCGCATTACTTGTGAGTATCAAGGGAGTTATCCGTTCCAATATCTTTAGTAAAAGCACAGATCTGATATCTTTGTCTTTGAAACATAGTCGGTTTGATACCTGAGTGATCTTTTTTTATTCATTTCTCTCTTGTTCTCTTATCCACTCTTTTACTTAACCCAGTCATCTTTCATCGGTAAGTCCTTTTGACGGCCCAAGTCCAGGGAATACCTGGAATAACACCGCTTGAAAAGATATGCACAAGGGCCCAATCTAACATTGACTAGGCATTGAATGCCCTTCCATTCCTTTTTGATCTTTGTCGCAGCTTGAGCCCGTATTTCAAACCATCAATCCAGCAGCCCTCCCGGATTCGACGTGTATACTGGCGGAATATCGGAATACTACATCCATTGCTCTATCGACATCAGACGTTCATTCTCGCGCCACTACTACATTCTTTTCTTTTCGATCACAGTATTGACCTTATTGATCATCGTAACCTGAGATTCATTTCAGATAACCTTGGAACTCCATGCTACAGAAAGCCCTATCATAACCTTGGAGCCTTGGACAACCGACGATCGTCACTCCATATTGATAGATTCACTCATCACAATTACTGAATCAAATGTATCCACAGTCTTCGGCCAGCCCGGAGCCAAGCTCACATCCATCTGGCAATGTGCCAAGCAGAAGCGGATCAGTCAAGAGGGCGAGGGAGTTGCTGGCGGCTGGTGTCCGTCCAGAAAGGTCACCACAACCAGCTCCAGCCAATCCCACTGCCACCACTGGAGCTGGGCCTTCTCAAATGCAATGGCCTCTTCCAGCCTCTGGCTTGCAGGTGAAGCCGCATCCTAAACTACTGCCAACCCGCAGTCCGCCGCCTACAGGTCCTCTGCCGCCAAGACCTGGGGAGCATAGTGGTTTAGAGCTACTATCGTCTTCAGTTTACTCCGTAAACAGACAAGAATCAGAGAGGAAGTTTGTGAATACCTCTAGGAATTCTGCACGAACAACACCATCTTTTTCTCAACCAAAGTACCAACAAGCACGCGCACCACGACAAGCAGGTGACAGTGTCCCCATTAGCCCTACAAGCACCGTACGAACAGATTATACGATAGAGCTACCTGAACCCCATCCTCGTCAACAATCGGTAGGGCTTGTCCCTCCCCATGCACGACGACACCCGGGCATAGTGTCACCAATTCAAGAGGAACGCAATACCTCGCGCCAAAACTTGGCATCAATGGCTTCCAGCCACGCTATGCCAGTAAGCTGGGGATCAGGACCCCCAGGCTCCGAAGTCGTCGGGATATACATGGAAAAACAACAAAACCAACCAAAACTACCGGGGAGTGACGAATCTCCAGAAAGCATCAGTGAAGAATTCACACATGTTAGATCTGCCAGTGTTGGAAAGAGAGGGAAACCAACTGTGCGTACGATATCAAGGTCTAACCACAGTTCTGAAGTACTTCCAGCCATACCGAATATACCAGATCTGCCATCACTACCAGCAAAGGCATATGACCCCCGAGAAAAAGAATTGGTCGGCCTAGCCATTGGAACCCAAAATGGACCCTCGCTGGATCAATCCAACCCTGGTTTCCACCGCTCGAGCACATCCTTGGAATCCGCCATTGATCCCGAGAAGCCTCGTATCGCCAAAGATGAGGAAAACCCATATATTGTGAAGAGTTTAGAGTTGCCCAAGGCTGCACCTACACTGAGTGACATGAGACCTGGAAGTCGTCGACCCCCACGACTTGATTTGGATGCCGTGCGCACTGCAGAGTCGCGTGGCAGTCTTTCTAGTTTGACTGATCTGATTCGACGCGCCACCAAACTTGCCTCCAACTTAGATCGTGGGAAGACAGCCAGTCGGATTGATCCAGATAGAGACGGAATTAGTAAGTGTTTCCGCATACCCTTCATGCCCGGCCACGAGCAGCTGACCATGAATTGTGAAAATTAGCACGAATTAGCTATGCTCGAAGCTCTGGATCTATTTCTGATATCCTTGCTTCATTCCCCAACCCAGTACTGACAATGCCCGCTCGAAATGGATCTTGGCCCATATTCTTTGGACGAGGTCCCAACCAGTACAATGTCGAGCCCTTGTACTCGCATGAGGATGGACCCAATTCAAAGAAAGAGCGAAAATGTTGTGGAATCCCTAAAAAATGGTTCATTTTCCTCAGCATCCTTCTCTTCGTCATAATCGTTCTTGCCGTTCTGCTCCCTGTCTTTTTAATTGCCGTTCCGCACCAAAAAGCAAATGAAAGCTCATGCGCTACTAAGAATCCCTGTCATAATGGGGGTTTCAGTGTGTCCAGCGGGACTATATGTGCGTGTGTTTGTTCGAACGGCTATACTGGCTCTCAGTGCACCACTGCTGGTGATAGTAGCTGTGTGACATCCCAAGTGAACAATAGCACGAGCAGCAGATCTGCAACAATGGGAAGCTCGCTTCCGGACTTGTTCTCACAGTCTGACTCTGAATTTGGCATCAGCCTGGACACCATCACAATCATGGCTATGTTTAGCATGAACAATCTTTCCTGCCAGACGGAGAATGCGCTTGTAGCATTTAGCGACGTTCAAAGCATTGGCAGCAGAACCAAGCGCTCAATTGAGCTGCCACTGGAAATCAATGTTGGAATTGAAGCTTCCTCTACTCCAGATTTACATGATCCGAACGTGGTGAGAGAGGTTCGATCTTACGCCACTAAGGATGGGATTCTGTATGATGGAGATGCAGGTACAAATACGACAACCACCAGCAGCACCAACAAGAGCTCCTCGGTTCCATCAAATATAGTGGAGTTTTCCAAGGTGGCGGTGTTGTACATCTTCCAGGAAACGGGGTCCTTTGATACGGCGCAGTCCTCCGAGTCTTCGATCCAAACATATCTGGTTGATTCATACAACAATGTGACTCACCCATCGTTGAATGTGGGGAGCTTTAAATTGGACTTTGAGAAGACCAGCATTACGAAGACTTGAGAAAGAAATGCAATTGTACATAATTTCAGTTTAGAAGGGTTATAGTTATGTAATGCACTAATCCACTTGCCGAGTCTAGCCCTAATTAGTCAGTGATCACGACATTGATCGCGGAGGTTGCGTTATCGATCACGTGAACTCCAAATACATTTCTATACTTAGTACACGGTAGTATGGAGATATCTAGTTACAAAATAGAAGAAGGAACTTTGGAATGGATGGTTAATAAATAAAGTGACTGTCTATGTTTAGGTGAGGATTCAGCCCCTATCATATAATATATTTGTAGTACGTATTCCATTACGATCCTGTGGAGAACTACTGTGTACATTGGCGGATATCCCCAAAAGGTTGGAATATCTATCGCCTCAAAGTCCCACGAGGTACTATTAGGTATAATATAGGTCCAATGTCACACAGGTGGAACTGAACATGTAGTCAATTGGGCTTCTAGCGTGTATAAGTATCTTTTTACGAATTCAAGACGAAACACTGGCTTTTTAAGTGATGAGGCCAAGACTAAAAGCCCCACAGTTGACTGGATAGAAGACCAGACACTGAAAGGCCTCGTAACCCTTGGAAATTGGTTGATCAGTACTTCGTCATGCTTTTTCTTCTCTTCTTTTCTTTTCCACCCTCCTCCCTTTCTTTCTTTCTTTCTTATTTTTACGGCCATTTCTCACTTTTTATTTCTTCCTTAATATCTATACACAATGGCCAACTCTCCTCACGGTGGTGTCCTCAAGGACTTGCTCGCCCGCGATGCTCCCCGCCAGATCGAACTCAGCGCTGAGGCCGATACCCTCCCCGCCATTGTTCTCACTGAGCGCCAGCTGTGTGATTTGGAACTTATCATGAATGGTGGTTTCTCTCCTCTTGAGGGTAAGCAATTTACCAATCCTAATTCTATGCAATTCCTTGTCCTGTGAGGGAAAAAAGAGAGAAAAGAGAGGGAAGTCCTACGAGGGCTAACGTGGGGGCAACGCTGGACTGAGGGGCGGAGATTCCAAGATCAATTGTTAACGCTCGTTTCGCATAGGATTCATGAACCAGGCCGACTATGATGGGTATGTCCTACTACGATGTGCCCAGCAAGGGGCCTCTTAATCACGACTAATCACGAATACCATACTGACATGTGCCTAGCGTCTGCGAGAACAACCGCCTTACCGATGGCAATGTCTTCTCTATGCCCATTACACTCGATGCCAGCCAGGAGATTATTACTAAGAACAAGCTGAAGGCCGGTTCCCGTATCACTCTGCGTGATTTCCGTGATGACCGCAACCTTGCTATTCTTACCATTGACGACATCTACCGCCCCGATAAGTGAGTGCCTATTTTTTTCTTTGGGTGTGGGGCTTGAGGCTCTGGATCCTGCAAACCCCGCGATGGCGCAATCGACATGGATATCGTTTGTTTGGTTCCGGCCTCAGGCCTCAAGTTTTATACTTGGACCTTTCTTGGACTTTTCTTGGACTTTTCTTGGCCAATTCTGAAGTAAAGGCTAACATGCTTTCACTCAAGGACCCGTGAGGGCAAGCTCGTGTTCGGCGGCGACCCGGAACATCCGGCCATCAAGTACTTGAACGAGACCGTCCAGGAATTCTACATTGGTGGTAAGATCGAGGCTATCCACAAGCTGAACCACTACGACTATGTCGCTCTCCGCTACACACCCGCCGAGCTGCGCATTCACTTCGACAAACTGGGCTGGTCCCGCGTCGTCGCTTTCCAGACTCGTAACCCCATGCATCGCGCTCACCGTGAGCTGACTGTCCGCGCTGCCCGCTCTCGCCAAGCCAATGTCCTGATCCACCCCGTCGTCGGTCTGACTAAGCCCGGTGACATTGACCACTTCACTCGTGTCCGTGCATATGAGGCTCTCCTGCCCCGCTACCCCAATGGCATGGCCGTCCTGGGTCTGCTCGGTCTCGCCATGCGTATGGGTGGTCCCCGCGAGGCCATTTGGCACGCTATCATCCGCAAGAACCACGGTGCCACCCACTTCATCGTCGGTCGTGACCACGCCGGTCCCGGTAGCAACTCCAAGGGCGAGGACTTCTACGGTCCCTACGACGCTCAGCACGCCGTCGAGAAGTACAAGGATGAGCTCGGCATCGAGGTCGTCGAGTTCCAGATGGTCACCTACCTACCCGATACCGACGAGTACCGCCCCGTCGACCAGGTCCCCGCTGGTGTCAAGACCCTGAACATCTCCGGTACCGAGCTCCGCCGCCGTCTCAAGACCGGCGCCCACATCCCCGAGTGGTTCTCCTACCCCGAGGTTGTCAAGATCCTGCGCGAGTCCAACCCTCCCCGTAACAGCCAGGGTTTCACTATCTTCTTGACCGGTTACCAAAACTCCGGCAAGGACGCCATTGCCCGTGCTCTCCAGGTGACCCTGAACCAGCAGAGCGGCCGCTCCGTCTCACTGCTGCTCGGTGATACTGTCCGCCACGAGCTCTCTTCCGAACTCGGCTTCACCGCCGAAGACCGCCACACCAACATCCAGCGCATCGCCTTTGTCGCAACCGAGCTGACCCGCGCCGGTGCCGCCGTCATCGCTTCCCCCATCGCTCCCTACGAATGCTCCCGCAAGTATGCTCGCGACCAAATCTCCCAAGCCGGCTCCTTCTTCCTGGTCCACGTCGCCACTCCTCTGGAGTACTGCGAGGCTACTGACAAGCGTGGTATCTACGCCAGTGCCCGCCGTGGCGAGATCAAGGGTTTCACTGGTGTCGATGACCCCTATGAGACTCCTGAGAAGGCTGACCTTGTTGTTGACTTCTCCAAGCAGTCTGTCCGCTCTATTGTCCACGAGATCATCCTTGTACTTGAGAGCGAGGGCTTCTTCGAGAAGGGCCAGTAAG
Organism: Penicillium taxi; assembly: GCF_028828555.1. Classification (NCBI taxonomy): domain Eukaryota; kingdom Fungi; phylum Ascomycota; class Eurotiomycetes; order Eurotiales; family Aspergillaceae; genus Penicillium; species Penicillium taxi. The sequence continues at coordinate 1,057,257 of NW_026643208.1, forward strand.
TGCCTATTATGCTAAAAATGTTTCCGTTTCTGTTTTGTTCTGGGCTGTCGTTCTTGGTCCCATAGAGATATATGCACCGGCTTTTTATAATCGCGATTGGATTCCCCTTAGATTCTTACAATGAATGTCTTGTGTTAATAATGTATTCTCTGTAGATGAATGTGATGAAGTCATGGAGGAAGAAGATCCATCACATCTCTTCCTAGGTTCTCGAGGTTGAAGATGGAACATCAATGTCTTGTTGATTAAGGCATCAAATGCAATACCACGGTTGTGTATGAACCAAGAAGTCGGGCACTAGTGTCAAGAATACTCGTCATAGTCAAAGCGCAACAAACAGAATTTGGACGTTTAGAATCTCTGTTTGAGTGTGAGTCGGGGATTCATTAGTTTCTTCTCTTCACTTCTTCCATCTCTTATCTTCCCTCGTCACCCTTCATTCCTTTCCAACACAACCACCTTAACTCACTCGTTTCATTAATCTCTTTTCCATCTCCGCCAGTTCTTAGGCAGAAACAAAACCGCACTTTCCTTCAGTATTAACCTTTCCATCTCACCCCGCTGAGATTTCTCACATTATTTTCCAATCTGTTGGAACATTATGCCGTACAAGGACTTCAAGAAGGATCTGAAAGATGCCGCGACTCCAGGTCGGTATCCGCACTTGAGCGGCATCAAGGCTGGTGAATACGATGCCTCTGTCGCATTTACCTTCAACGCCCCTAATGGACCCAATATCAGTCTTGAAGCGATAGTATCTGGTGTGATCCATCACATCAACCTAGCTTAAACCCATTATTGACACGCTTGTTCAGACACTACCCAATACCCAGCCTCCCATACTTTATTAGTCATCACTACGTCCGACAATCCAATGGTCAACAAGGCGCTGAAGTTGGAAACACCTTTCTTTAAAAGTGCCACCGTCAACCAGTTTTTGAAAACTGTTGATCAAGTTCTGTTCGAAGCCCTCGTCCACGATAGAGTCATTCGTGATTCTCCATCTGGAGATAATGAATTTGATACATACGAGCAAGATGATGACAGTGAAGAGTATAACGATGGTTTTGAATGGACATGGGAAAGCCCACCAGAGAATGAAGCTGTGCAGAAGCTGATTCGCCGTGATCTTCGTGCGGCTAAGGCTGCTGGGTTCAGGACCGGATTCTACCCGAATGTACATGGATCAAGCCAAGGAGTTACGCTTCTGTGCATCTCCTGTCGTATTTCCCGACTCAATATTTCCGATGAAGTCATGCAGGCATGGAATGTGCACCGAGATGAGTATTTGGTTCTACTCATGCTCTATCCAGTACATTACAAAGGCATGGGGTATATTTTGGATACTCCCGCTTCTAGTGGATATCAGGGTTCAGTTATCCAGATGCGCGTCGGGCTCTGCGACTCCTACAAACCAACTCTAGAGCACGCTGAACAAGTATTCAAGACTACGCGCCATCCACCACCCGCGGTTCAGGGCACCCCACTGAAACATCTTTTCATCGGGACATCACTGAACAAGCTTTTGAATGATCGACTGGTGCCAATTGCTAGGTATCGGGTAAAATATAATTTGACGTGGACTGCCGCTGAGCTTTATTACCACTCAGTGATGGGCAAAGCAACGGTTGATTCTGATAAAGACGGAAGACCCCCCTATGTGGCCGACACATGGGATACCCCAGCTCCACCCCCTCTGGTGTTTGACCATTTCCCTTTGACGGAGAAAGACTTGGGTGAGGCTTCATTTCCTCTCGTGGCAATGCAGTTTACTCTGCGACATCTTGTCAAGTGCAACGGATTTTGCGCTGTTTGTCACTGCAAGGTTTCCAATGAACTAGATGCCGTCAAGCCCTTTGTTTGCGCGAATCAGCTGTGTCTTTACCAGTACATGACGCTCAACATGGGTCTCAGCATTGACCACGAGGTCATGTCCCAGCCTAAAGTAGTCGATCTACTTATATACTTGGCATATGGCAGGGCGAGACGCTGCCTTCTTGACGATTTCCCAATTGGATTGGGCCTGATGGTTCCAGATATGACGCTTGTTAAATATGGGAAGCCTGAGGACAGTGACAAGTGCATAGCTGAGTTGGATAAAACTGAAAGGGTACTTGTCGGAGAAGATCTCAAACTCTCCGTAGGTGACTGGATCATTATCTTCCACGATGAAAAATCCCCAAACATACATTGTCGAGTTGAAGAAATTGACCCATCCCGCACCCATGCCAGTCTCTCGAGCTTCATCTGGGATAGGCCGAAGCCAGCTAATACTGACTTTGGCACACATGTCCGTTACCAGGTCTACAGTCAATTATTTGACGACTTGCCAAGAGAAGCAAAATTACTTTCAGTCATGACCCTGCTCAACACCCTTCCAAGTGTCGACTCGATGAAGAATTATCTCAAGGACTGTTTCTCTGTTTCCCTGTCCTCTTGGAGGAATCGCATCAGCCCATCCGCTTTTACCCTTTTGCGATGGATCGTTGCCTCAAATCGATCATGCATCATGCTAGACGAAGACCCGAAAAACCTGGTGTCTGACATGTACTTCTGGAGGCAGTTTCGAATCATCGGTACCCCCGAGAAGGAACTAAGCTTTGCTCAGAACGTTCAGCTCCACGGGAATAAACAATTTCCCACGATCTTTGCCTGGCATGGCAGCCCGGTCCATAACTGGCATGCCATTTTGCGAGAGGGGCTTAATTTCCAAAGGATTTCGAATGGTCGCTCCTTTGGCGACGGTGTTTACTTCTCGGATCACATGCGTACTTCCCTAACTTATGTGACAAAGAAGGCGTTGATAATACCCACAACTCTATACCCGGAAGATTGGATCGCCGCCGATTCTAGTGGAGGGATTGTTATGTCTCTGAATGAGATTGTCAACTCTACTAAGGATTTTGTCTCTACTAGGCCGCACCTCGTTGTCAATCAACTGAACTGGATCCAACCGAGGTATCTATTCTTCCAGGTGATGACTGACCGGCGTATCACACCTGAGCCCTCGCACATCTACAATCAAGATCCAAACCATGTGACCCAGGGGACAGCGGGACCTGTCCAGATACCCATATCGGCAATTGCTCAAACTCGCCGAAAAGATCTTCATGAGAAAAGCAAGTCGCCAAAGAAGTCTAAGATTTGGGGCGGCCGTCCTCCCGGTTCGAAAAATATGATTCGTTCTCCCAGTCCGGATGTTATGATTGATAGCAAGAGTATCGCCACTGATGATGAAGACCGGATGATTCTGCTTTCCGACAACGAGAGCAGCAAAGGCAATGGATTTTCTGACCTGTCACTGAATGCTGGAAAGAAGAGGTCTGAAAACGGAATCATTACGACTGATACCGAGAACAATTTCGTTCCAGGAACTCTCAGAAACAAGTCGTTGTCTTTGCTCGAAAGTCCTAAATTTGCAAACCCCGTCGCAACCAGACTCCTTCAAAGGCAACTTCAGACAACCCTCAAGGTTCAGAAGAAAGAAAAGTCCCACGATCTGGGCTGGTACATCGACCCCGAGCTCATCATAACTCCATACCAATGGATTGTGGAACTGCACAGTTTTGACCCCGAGCTGCCCCTAGCTAAAGACATGAAGAAGGCCGAAATCAAGAGCATCGTGCTTGAAATGCGCTTTCCGGCTTCATATCCTATGGACCCGCCCTTTGTGCGAGTCATTACCCCAAAGCTCCTCGAATTTGCGAATGGAGGTGGCGGACACGTCACAACTGGAGGCTCCATGTGCTTGGAGCTGCTCACCAGCTCGGGATGGCTGCCCACATTTTCAATTGAGAATGTCCTGATTCAGATTCGCATGGCCCTATGTAACACAGAGCCACAGCCGGCACGGCTCGGTAAAAATCCTTTGAATCAGTATGATGTTGCGAATGCAATTGCTGGTTATCAGCGAGTTGCCCATGCCCATGGATGGAATATTCCTGGTGATATGAGTTGGATCAAAAACATGAAGTAGACGGAACTGAGACGTTATCTACTCACATGGCTGGGGATAGGTTGCTATTGGAGGACGCACCCGAGGATTACCGTGTTCTTATTTCTTGTATCTTTTATTTTGGAGTTGCTTTCCCAAGGGTGTTGATCCCCGACCTACCTATGCGATAGTCGGATATGTAGCCTGAAATCATATTGACATTGAACAAACCCCCTGTAAATCTATAAATGGGATATGTAAATGCACACATCAAGCATATTTACAATCATACCCCCGAACCCCACGCTGACAATAAACTTCCCCCTCCCCCATGACAACATCCAGGGGATTGATATCCGGGACCTCGACATCCTCCCAAGTAGAATGAACCGTCTTCTCCCCCTCAACAACCGATTAACATTAAGCATAGTGCTATATAAAAGCCCCCAGCTAGCGACACCAACCACATGCCCTTCTTCTTCATGAATATCCGAAACCTTAGCCGAAGATCCAGCAGGACGATAAATGCCGGTGAAAGCTGGAAAAGCCGTAAAACACGTCAAATACCCATTCCCACACATCCGCCCCAACGCAACATCAATCTGCGCACCGATATCAATCTCCTCTGCAATACCAACAGGATTCACGGACAGCGCGGCAAGAATCCGCTGTGCGCCGCGAAAGCTGACAGCGTAGAAACTCGAACAGGCAACGTCTTGTGCAGCACAAATTAGCCGCGTGTCGTCTGCCCGCTCTATTGGCGGCGATTCGCGCCAGTAGGGCAGGAAGTGCCGGGGTAGAGGCACGGTTGGGTCGGCTGGCGTTAGGTAGTATGGGCGGTCTGTTTTGCATTCAACCCCGCAGTGGCCTAACCAGAGGATATCCCAGTCGTCGCCGTAGGGCGAGTGGGTTTTTGTGGCGCTTGTGCCTTGGAGGGCGCGGACCGCGCGCGCTAGGCTCTCGAGTTGGGCTTTTAGGGAAACGTCCCAGTCTGCGTCATCTTCCATTATTATTGCGCTGCTTATTCTCTCTTCGACGATGCTGTAGCGAATGTTAGATTTGGGTTGAGGTATGGATATCATTTTGCGCATACCGTTGCATTCCGTTTACATGGGCGCGTCGACAGGCATATTCGGATGCTGAATGGTCATTATTCCAATTCTAGGCTAGTCAGTACTAGGTTGAAATGAGAGAAGAGGATCTTTTTTACATAAGGGAATGTTTTAGGGTTGATCTCATCCGAGTTTACACCGGCGATCCAGTCAACGCGAAACCCAGTCACCGAAGAGCCTAGCACGAGATTATCCCGTTTATCAGGTCTTCCGGGTAAATTGATGGCAAAGACCTTCTCAACCTAGAAGTGACTGTTAGCGCCAGACATCAACCAAGTTTTTACCTATCTGAGGGGTTGATTTACCCCTAATGTCTCATTCCTAGCCTTCTGGAAGCTTTCCCGGATCTCGGAGCTACCTCCGAACACGAAGACAGCTTTACGGGAAGCAGGCCATAATTTTAAAGTGATGAGAATGATTCCTATAAGGAGGATAGCTTGTCGTAGGAAGCGGGATTGGAATATTGAAAGTAACATGGCTCCTCACTTGACGTTTGGATGACTACGGTCAGTTCTTAAAACAGATCTCAAAGCCTTTTTTTAAGGCAGATATGATATTAGGTTGGCTTAGGCGCGTCTTGTTTCTATGCGATGCTGGTTGGTTGACTCGGATCCACTTTTCAATATAACTTGTGGGGACCTGTACGAAATCTTATGGCGAGGAGGTCTAGATATTAGATGGATACATTTCATTTACTTCCCATACTTCTTGGCTAGATTGAGCATCAGATTTTGCATATCTAGGCAATGATGCTGTTTTTATAGAAGTCGGGAGAAAAACTTGAAAGATCGGAGTAAAAGAGTTGATTATGAAAACGTTTTTCTTGAAGAGTATACAGCAAGTAAATGAAGCTATCCAGTAGCTCTTACTGCTTCTTGCTGGGGTCTTCTGAGTAAGCAATTTGTATATCCCCAATCTGTCCCTCAATCTCAAGCGTAGGTCCACTGTAATTCTTACGACCATCAAAGACCCAAGTGAGCGAAGAAATGATAACGACAATAGCCAGCACAACAACACAGTAGTTCATGTTGCTACCGGTAACGGGAAGGTCAGGAGGAAAGAGGAAGAGAACAGTTGTGAGGACGATATAGACCAGAGAGATGATGTTAATGATCCAGCCAAACCAGTTGGGAAGAGTAAAGGCTCGATCGGGTAGTGTCTTGCGTCCACGCATGACGTTGACGGCAATGGGCATGCCGTATGCAAGGTCGAGGAACACGACAGAGCAGGAAATGATGGCGTTGAAAGCACTTGATGAACCGAGGAAGATGCATCCGAAGACGACAACGAGGAAAAGGTTGAGGTAGAGCGAGTTCAGAGGAACGTTCAACTTGGGGTGGATCTTTGAGAAGAATTTCGACGCTGGAAGGCCGCCATCTCTTGCAAACGCGTAGCACATACGACTGCTCGTGGTCATGATAGCGGTTGTGGCGAAGAGCATGCACACGAGCGGGAAGATGAGCAGGCAGATGGCACCGGCGTTACTCTGGGTTGCGTTCTTCAGGATAGCGAGAAGGGGGCCGGCTGAGGAGCTGATGATATTGTCAATGCTGCCAGCGACGAAGAGTAGACAGACAAGGAAGATCCAACCAGTTACTGTGCCGATTGCGACACAATAGATCATGATCTTGGGACCTTCTACAGAGGGGTTGGGGATTTCTTCAATCATGTGGGCGACACCGTCAAAGCCAGTGACACCAAGTCCTCCTTGTAGAAGACCAAGCAGCCAGGCAATTCCATCGGGCCATCCAGTCTCATTGAGGAACTCTGTAAAGACGAACTTTCCGGAATTGTAGTTGGGCGACGCGCATGACAGCACGGTGATGCAGATGATGACAAAACCAGAGATGGACCAGATGAAGGCAGCCTTGTTGAAGTAGGGGAGAATGTGGTTGGTGAGAGCGTTGATGAGGAAGGCAGCAATGTTGTATCCGATGTAGATCAAAAATTGGTGCCAGCGCTGGGAAACGTAGTCGGGGTGCATCAAGGAGATGACTCCGATAACCAGCTGGCTACCGAGAAGACCGCCGGTAGCTACCAGAGCGACCCAGCCAGCACAGTTGATCCATCCAGTGATCCAGGACAGAACTGGCATCCACTTTGTCCATGAAATGACCGCCACCCAGTGATATTGACCTCCTGCAGTGGGATAGGCAGAAAGGAACTCAGCGAGGGATGCGGACATGCAGAGATTACAGATACCGGCAGTGACCAGACCTGAAGCATTGTTAGCATATGCCGTTGAACATACGCAAGCCACGAGCTATTTAGGCTACTTAGTAGAATTACATACCCCAGATCACACTTGTACTACCTCCAGAAGGCAGACTGAGAGATAAACTTGTCGACAAAGCAGTCCATGACTATCAGATTGTTTAGTATAAATCGGAGAGAAGATTTTTGGGAAACCATTACGTTCAAAATAGCAAAAGCAAGACCCAGCATAGACCTAGGGCAGTTAGTCTCGTGGTCGGACGAACATTGAAGAAAACATACAGCATAGAGAAATTCCGTTTCAATTCAGGCGCGTAGCCCATCTGGGCTAAATGGGCATCATCGCCGGCAGCTTTTTCTATTGTGTCATCCATGGTGATGTGTGTAGTTCAAATCACCGGGGAATTGGTAATTTGTGTTAAAAGAAAAGAGAAGGGAAAGAGGGAGATAGAGTTTCAAATAATGCTTTACGGAGTAGACGAAATCTCCGCCGATTAATGCGGGGAACAGGTATCAAATGCTCTGAGTAATTGATTTGGGGTAATGAACTAATCGATTAGATATCATTTACTGATAGCGGTCGAGATGGAAGTGATTGGCTCGGCGCACCGATTCGGGAATATGAGCCAATGAAAATAATTAAGGAGGCGGGATCTACAAGAGCTTAACCTGATCTAATGTGGTTTGATTGGTCTAAAGCCAGGGAAGTTATGGGTCTTACTAATTAAGGTATACACTATGCCCGTTTCTAGCATTGAAGAGTAAATGATACAATACATTTAGTAGTACAGAATACACACGAGGTACAATAGAATCTACTGATCTGAATCCATCATGGATCTAGGTATCATCTACTGCTTGAGCCCCTGTAAGCATATTAGATCTAGACTTCTCCCTAGATCGGTCTAATGTCCCAATTGGCAACTGCTCCTATCTCATCAGCATGGTTTGATGTGGATACGTGGGTCCATTCTCACTGATAGACAATCAAACAAATACCACCATGTAAGAGATATCGAGATAGATCCGAGATTTGCATTTGAGCCAGGAACGCCTCTTCGGATAATCGGCGCTAGGAATGGGAATTCGAGATCTAAACCTCTGTCTGTTCAAGGCCACGTCTAGAGTTATGAATCGATAAAACAACCGTCTTTTCTAGAACTTTTCTTTCATGAATCATGGCTGACTTGATTAAGGCTATCCAATCATAGTCGTCTACATCTACGAACAAAGTACTACACTCATTGGTCAACGAACTTATCCCAGGATTGTTAACGGCCAACGCCGCAATTGCCCCATAGCAGTCCATCATACAAAGTGTTTTCCATCTTTACCGACAAAATTAATCTTTCTACTAGCATCAGTCGCTCTGTGTCTCTTATCACAAGGCTGCAGTTTCAGATAAGCCGCCACCATTACCCCTGCAATCCCCTGAAGCTATCCCACTCCTCATACCACTTACTGCAAGGCACATGATGTCTCATTAGTACCGCTAGCACAAGGACTGCAGCCGCGCAACATGCAGACGCGGTAAACTGATAGCGATAACAAGATTATGAATTTCATAAGTGAATCGCTGTATTATCTCTCTCTGATTTTGCCTGGAACTTAAGTTCTCGCATGACATCGCCACAGTCCTGCCTTATGTAAGACGTTGTCGATCTATGTCGCTGTTGGCTGTTGTGCGCCCGACTTTAGCGTGATCATTGGACTAATGCGGAAGTATGAACATCGATTGCGGTTATTGACTTGAGGCGCATCACACGAAAATCGAAATTATAATTGGAAAAACTTACCTAGATACTAATTTATGAATATTAAGAGCTGAATTACATCCAGATTTCACGATTAAAACTGTCTGGATGTAGAAGACACTCAATTCATGCCAACATGCACATGTGTTATAACTTCGCTAAAATTCGCTTCATTCAAAATCTTTACTAATATTGGCAATTTCCGACGACTAATTACGAACTATTAATTGATTTCGAGGCTCTTCAGTGGATGAGGTCACCTTCACATCAAGATGTTGAAGTAGTAATAGTAGTAGTAAGTATTTAACCATGGAGTCGTAGCAGTAATTCTATTGATTGACCTCACTACACCTGACTGGATATTAGTCAATGGTACCACTAGTAATCGATCATTCACAATATAAGCTCGCCAAATAAGGATGTCTTTTCTTAGACAGGTTATTCTGACTTGACATGTGGGGTGTAAGGCGGTCTCGGATTCCTGATATTAGTACTCCGTACTCTAAGTAGTTACTAGGAAGTTATCTCTTCTTTTTAAATGGAGGCCCTCGTCCATTGTCGATTTCATGGGTCGAGTTTGAAATTTTAATTGTTAAATTATCCAAGTTAGGAAGTACGACATTGAATAGATAGAAATTACGTTTACTAGCCTCAGGCAGACATCATTAAATACGGAGTATTCCGTTCAACAGCCTTGGTAAAGCTTGGCTTATGTTGCCAAGGTAGTGGGTACTCGTTTAATGTTCACGGCTTCATCAATATCCTTTTCTTCGTTATCAGGTCCATTTAGGTCATCTTCATTATAAATTCAATAGTTGATCTCATGCAGGCATCATCACAAAGGCAAAGACCCTAGCTTTCGAACGGTGTCTCATAAGGAGCCTCAGCTTGTGGTGTAAGACGGGCAAGGTGACGTCTTTGACCATCTTCCCAATCAAACAAAGCAGAGTGGCAGGCCAAGCGGTTATCCCACACCACTACAGTACCGGCCTTCCAGCGAACACGGGCTTGCAAGTCCTGCGAAAGACCGATGTGATCGTACAGGAATTTGAGAAGATACTCTGACTCTTCCTTCTTGTATCCGACAATGTGGCGAGTGACTGCAAAACATCAGTATACGAAAAGCAGGAAAATCTTGGTAAGTACTCACACTGAGGGTTCACGAAAAGTGCCTTCTCTCCAGTCACGGGGTGTGTCCGAACAATAGGATGCTCTGAGGTAATCGGGTCGCGACGCGCAATACCACCACCGTTCAAACTGGCATTCACCTGCTCAATACCAGAGTGGACAGCCTTGAGTCCATGCAGTCGCTTTTTGAATTCGGGCGAGAGTCGCTTATAAGCCTGGACCATGTCGGCGAAAATGGTGTCGCCGCCAGTGGTAGGGCCATCTAGAAGATAGAGGAATGTTGTTCCTGGGGGCTGCTTCTCAAAGGTAACATCTGAGTGCCATGTAACAGTATTGGTGCGCTGCTCGAGGAACTTTTGGCCTGTCTTGTCATCCGCACCACGGAAGACGAGATGGATCTCTGGGAAGCCCTTTGGCGCACCTGATGTTTGGTGCGAGTGGTGGCGGCCGAAGTAGCCAGCATAGTCGACTACCTCTTGGATGGGGAGGGAGGCGAAGTCTTGGTCACGGAAGGCAACGACTCGGCGCTGAGCGACAAGGAGTGCTAGTTGGTCCTTGCCTGCATTGGACAACTTGCTCAGTTGCACGCCCTTGACTTCAGTGCCGATGAAGGGAGTGATATCGTCGGTTTCCACGCCCTTGGAGAGAAGGTCGGGGAAAGTTGGATCGGCATCTTTACCGTGGTCATAATGCTCGAATGGGGTCAGAGGGGGTTGTCTATGAAGCGTGAGTTTTGACCTATACTGTCATCTGAAGTGAGTGCGAACCTCTGTGTCTCATTGTCCCAGACGGGAAGATAGTTGGGGTAGGATGCTGGGGGAAGCTTTGATGTTCCCTTGAGCTCCGCGTCCTTTTCAATGTCGTATCCGATTAAGTTCTCTTTATTGTGTCCAGATTCAGTCTTAAGGGGAACGGTAAATGCCGCTGATCGCAGCGGAACGAATGTGGCCTCAGTGATAGTAGTCATCTTGGAAGAGCTTTTCTTATATTTTATAGAAGAGACGGATAAAAGGCGCAATTCTGATACGACTAAAAAACACTTGAGTATTGGAATGAGGCCTTGTGTCAACTATATAAGTTTCTGGGAATTGTTACTACAATGGTACACTATTGCGCAATGAATAGAGTGCGGGGTTCAGTCCAAGATTTAAGTCTTTCGTCAAATATAGTATGAATTAATAATCCAGTTAGACGATAGGCGAGGTACTGGTGGGCGCATTTTTAATATATGAATACAAGAAGCAAATTGAAGGGGCCCAAAGTACCTATTCGGTAGCGAAATACTGGTTTACTATGGCGTGCTGGGATTGCGTGCGTTGATCGACACGCGATTTAGTAGTAATTTGGCCGGTTTTGGAGCCCAGAATACGCAGAAGAGATATCGGCTCTCGCTTAATTGTTTGGTAGATTCATTGTTGAGAAATTCTCATACTGCTGTTGTCAGCTTATGTGTTTATTGCGCCATGGAACACTCATGTTGCGCAACACTTTTACATTTCTCGCCTGGGTTACTCCGAACTCTTATTTAAGTCTCACTTTCATCAGTAGAACCGGTCAAGTCAATGATTCAAATTAAATGATTCATTTTGCATGCTGTTGAGTTGGTACGGTCTTGCTGTACGGAGTAGATGTTGGATCATTAAGGGTTCAATTATGCTGACTATACAAGGTTATGCAGTGGGGCCAAGCGGAGCCTCTAACGACTCGCCCATCCTTCCGTCACTTTATCTACTTTTGCGTGACCTGCGATCTGCATATTACTCGGGAACTAATTCAGCCATACCGGCATTGCCGTCCTCTTGATCTTGATTTAGAAGCTGAAGAAAGGTTACTGCTTGGTTTTTATATACGTCGTAGGCGCAAAAAGGACTAGACAACTAAAAAGGCTAAAACTAAACACTAAACACCTTCCGATTCCGTTAGATCAGAGACACTAAGAAACAGGTTACAAATGCGCGCCCCTCTTCACCCTTGTCAAGTTTCAGGCCCCATAGGAGGCAGTATTATCTTCTCAACTTGGTCTTCAATTTTACCTAAAAACTACTACACAATGACGCGTAAATACCCACCAGGCTTTGCCCCAGTTGTGCCTTATAGTGTGTACTTTCCTGGATTTTATCTTCGTGAAACTTGAGATTTCAACCTCCTATCCAAGGTTCCGATTCAAGGCCAATCAAATATGGCAATTGAAGAGACCAATCCTGGCTATGGTCAGGAACATGATTCCAAAGATGAATCAAAAGTCTTAGCAACAGGTAGTGACTCTTCATACTCCTCTTCATTGGAGCATCGTCGAGGATACGTCGGGAACGATGCTTCTGCATTTGACACTACTGAAGACCCTCGTTACTATAAACCTATCCCCGAATATGAGGGTTTTCATCGCTGGGATCCCGAGTTTGATTGGACCGAGGCAGAAGAGAAGACCATTGTTCGAAAGGTATGGTCTACTTGATATCGCCAATTCGCCGGGGAATCAGTTCCCTATGAAATACTATACTCACTTTATTGCCTCTTTAGATCGACTGGAGAATTTGCACGTTTGCGTGTTTTACCTTTTTCGCCCTTCAATTAGATCGTGGAAACGTGGTTCAAGCAAACTCCGATAACATGCTTGAAGACCTGGGTATGACCACCAATGACTACAACACTGGTCAGACTATTTTCCTTTGCACTTTCCTGGCAGCAGAACTTCCTTCACAGCTACTATCTAAGTGGGTCGGACCGGATCGCTGGATCCCTTGTCAGATGGTTATCTGGAGTATAATCGCGGCCTGTCAAGCATTTATCAAGGGTAAAAGTGGATACTTTGCTTGTAGAGCTATGCTTGGTCTTTTGGAGGGAGGCTTGTAAGTTTACTTAATTTACTTTTGTCTTGCTCTGCTCTCATAGACTGACCTGAACAGCATTCCCGATACGATCCTCTTCCTCTCCTTCTGGTACAAATCAAAGGAACTGCCAATCCGACTGGCTTGGTTTTGGGTTGCATATGAAGCTACTGCGATTGTGAGTGCCTTCCTGGCATTCGGATTCTTGCACATCCATAACTCGAGTGGTGGAGGAGGCTGGCGCTATCTGTTCGCCTTTGAAGGACTTATCACTGGTATAATTGGTATCATTGCTGCCTTCTGGATGCCTGCGTCTCCAACGCAGACCAAGGGTCTTTTCCGTGGCAAAGATGGCTGGTTCAACGAGCACGAGGAAAAGATTATGGTGAATCGGGTCCTCCGCGACGACCCTAGTAAGGGTGGCATGCACAACCGCCAGCCAGTCACTCCTAAGCTCCTCTGGGAGGCGCTGAAGGATTATGATATGTGGATCATCTACCTGATTGGGCTGTCCTGGATGATTCCCAACACTCCTGCCACTAACTACATCAGTCTGGAACTGAAATCTCTTGGATTCACCACTTTCCACACAAATCTCCTTACTATTCCTGCCTATGTCATCTTTATCCTCAACCTGCTCTTCTGGACTTGGATCTCTGAGCGCTTTAACCAACGTCTACTTCTCGGCGTCGTCACCGAAGTATGGGCATTAGTCCTCCTAATTGCTCTCGAGACACTACCTGAGGATAAAAGTGCCTGGGTACGCTGGGTGCTGATTACTCTGCTGATTGGCATGCCCTATATCCACGCAATTATCGTGGCAATTACATCTCGAAACGCTGGCAGCGTCCGCACTAGGACTGTCGCGACAGCACTGTACAACATGGCTGTGCAAGTGAGCAATATCATTGGTGCCAACGTGAGTAACCCACATCTTCCGAGGTTGGAAATGGAAAAATGAACTTCATACTGATTGACTATTAGATCTACCGCACCAACGATAAACCACTGTACCGTACCGGCAACAAGGTTCTGATCGGTATTGCTGCATACAGTTTGGTGTTATTCATTGCGGCCAAAATTTACTACGTCCGGCGAAACAAGTAGGTTCTACCAAAGCACTCTTTTTTGATGAGTATTGTGCTGATAGTTGCTCTCTAGACAAAATGCTGCGATTTGGGACAGTATGAGCAGCGAGGAGAAAACGAGATATGTGGCTGAGAACCCGAATCTTGGAAACAAGAGGTAAGTTGCTCTCAAATAACCTTGAAATTGGGAAATCATGTTCTGACTTTGTCCTGCCCCGCAGAGTTGATTTCCGGTTCTTGCATTAGACTTAGGAGGATATCCAGGCGTTTGATATAAAAAAGAGTGGCTCTGGAAGTTACATAGACATATCAAATAGTATTTTCAATGGGATATTCATTTCATGAACCTTGGAAGATGACCACTGTCCATTGATCACCATGAGAAGTGACCATTACATAGGTAAGGCCACTGACTTAAGTGACTGAACTTATATAACCGACAATCTTGGAAGTGGACCGGTCCATTTATTAGCTATAAAACCCGGGTCCTGGCAGAATGGAAAGTGGGGTGCGAAGTATAAAATTCAAAAAGTACCAAACAAAGTACAAACGAGAAGATTTAGAGTAGGTAGTAGACCACTAAAACCGTTTATTGAACGTAGATCTTAAAATAGGGTTTTTTTTCGAGGTTCAAAGGTACCATATAGAAGAAAATAGAAGAAAAAGTTGATGATTATCATGATAAGGCGACATAAGAAATCTTCGAAGAGAAATAAAAGTGCATCTCTCAATATCACACAAACGAGGAGGTCATAACAAGCATGTCATAATAGGGCCCGAGAGACCTGGGCCAAGACCAAGCCCTTCATAACGAATAAATCATAACGAATAAATCATGGTATAGATCTATTCACCAAGATCCGAAAAGACTCCACAAAGCAAACGAGATTCCACGATATTAATGCATTTCATCAGGAGAGACAATCGCTCAACCTTTCAATTAAACCCAGGTATTAGGAGCGCATTTTTGTTTTCCAGTTCCGATTCGTATTTTTGAGGGACATTATAAGCAGGGAGTGTGGCAGATGTGACAGTTTTTTCCTGGAATGACCCAGATTTCTTGGCCTTGCTTGATGCAATTGGGACACCGGACACCGGGCATCTGTTTAGTTCAAGGTTGTTAGATTAGACTCGCCGTATAAGTACTAAAGTATGAAGTACTCGGTGATATCGGACAAACCTTGTTAATGGTGGGGGAGCTCAAGCATGAGGCGCCATTTGTTCTTGAAGTAGAGATGGAGTGACACATGGCTCAAGTGATATCCAAGGTTGATCGATAGATGTAGATTGTAAAGGCGAATTGAATTGTCTGAAATGGTTCACACGAGGTTGGATATCAGTCCTATTTAAAGACATCAAATAGTTCGAACTCCCAGCAACAAAGTAAAATTAATTACAAGGCAAAAAAAAAAAAAGCGCAACCCTCATCGAACTAAGTCACCCACGGCCCATGGACTCGGAAGTTCCCGTTGTTGGATAGAACCACCGACCGAACCCACCAAACCATCCTTAGAGAGCTTCTCCCTGCTGTCGATCGACTAAAAATCTGCTGCATCACTTTATTGTATGGGCTTTGTTGTTACCGGGATCAGGGGTGACGTGAAGCAACCCCACTGTTTATCGCGCCACTGAGCCCCTTTCCTAATTGGCTGTTTCTTCTGCCCTACGGTCTCTGCTACATCAATACATCAACAACTATTTAGTCAATATTGATATAAATCACTCAGCTTTGACCCGGATCTGAATAGAGGACAAGGGAACCTGGTCTTTTCCACTTCCATCCCATCGGAATGATCAATTTGGACAATCCGTATCAAAGACTCAAAAAACTTCCACAAAGACGAAAAAATGATGTATCGCTCCCCCGAGTCCCCAGAAGCAGATCGCAGATCGGGACCCGCTCGGTCATCCTCGGATTTGGATACGACCAATGTGCTGTATTCTGACAGGACCTGGTTTCGACTCCTCACAAACGTTTGTCCTGTCAGTATGTAGTCGATCGTCCAATGAGACTGGCCATCAGCTATATCGGAGAGGACCTAGGCATGCGACCTTAAACTGTCAGGTCCATCTTCTGTTCCATCTTCGGTCCATGTTGTTGAAACGGCCGAAATATTCAATTGTTCTATCTCTTGAATCTCCGGATACCTTAGTACCTCCAGGATGCCATAATCGCTTTCTGGGGATCTACAATAGTTACCAATGGTATGGGTCTGGCGAGATGGACGGAATCCAGAATCCAAAATCCAGCCCTTTGGCCCCCCTTTCCCGATTAACTAGAAGGTTTAAAGAACTAGAACAGAGGGGAATGAAGTCTCATGATGCGTCTTTTCCTCGTTCTACCGCTTATCCGAACAATTTTTAGCTATTTCGTAACAGTTGGCCACTCGGAGGGGCCTTGAATCAAATCTGATGTATATCACTTGGCACGGTGATCTATATCCTGATTGGCCAGTGTGGCTGGCAAGATGTGTACTACCGACGACAGGGGTCTGGTTTTCTAGTCATGATCATGGGAGTACGATAGAAATACGGAGGGCACTAACTGGAATTAGCATAGTATACTGTGTAGCGACAACGGAAAAGGTGTTCACCGAAGAGTATCTACGCCCACTAATCGCACTATCCCACCTGTCCAGACTTTTAGTCTCTGTGTATACTGTACTAAGTACACCGCAAGATGGAAGTAAATAAGCTGTGGAGCCCCTAGATGGCTCGATGGCGCGCATTATGCAGGAAAACTTACTTGATTGTTTAAAATGGTGTCAAAAATGGAGCCTCGTTCGGGAGAAACGCCCCAAGCCACCAGCCACGCCTTCCTATACACGTTTCTTCCTTCATTTTGTTTTAGACACGGGCTTGAACGGTACTTAGTCACTGGGTCCATGACACAGAAGGATCCATACGACCAAGACTGAGCCGTTTTGACTCTTAGATACGGAGCTCGGAATACTCCTAACGCACATTATTGAATCCACTGTGGATCGTACTGTGGCACTTTGCTGTCAATGTGAAAACATTACCCGCGGATGCCGCGACAACTTCGGAACTCGCTTGATGGCCAGTGCATACGCCGGGTTGCGAGTCCGAAGTCGATCAGCGAGCTGTGCCCTTGTTTGCCTTGTCGTGGCAGGCAAGGTTCGCCATGCTTTCCTGCAGTTCGCCGTGGATCTTTGCAGGGAGTGTCGCACGGGGCACACTGTACAAGCAATACAGTCCTCTTTTTCCTTTTTTTTTCTTTCTATTGTCTTGAGATCTAATAGGCTTGCTTCTGATGCTTGATCGCAGATCACTTTGGCTTGGGCAGCAATATATGCCAGTATCCGGTTGATCGAGGGAGATTTGAAATCACCTAGATCGGGACTCCTGAGTACATAAAACCATTTCTAATGGCATGCATCTGGATTTATTCTCGCAACTACTCCTGTGATCATACTGCTTATGTATAGATGAGACTAAACAATTATGCACGATGCCGCAATTTATGATGTCAAGGTTGCTTGTATTCTAGTGGAACTAGTCTATTCTGTTTTCAAAGAGACGGAGCTTGGGATGTTTGCTACTATCAATATTCTGTCGGTGATCTTTCCGAAGCTATAATGACTGACTCATGAGATACCCTTGAGGTATAATATTTAGTATTAAATCCTTTGCTGTTCCAGTTTATCGCTTGCTCAGGAAATACGCTTTGTGACATGAACCAATAAAACTCCCCCTGCTTTTGCTCCAGTACGATCACGAAGATGGAGGAGTCGATATCCTTCTCGTAACCGGTCAAGCCGAATACACGCCCACGCAGCCAAGGAATCACGACCTATCTCCTCATCCTTAATTTTGAGCCTGTTAACCAACGTCAGCTTATGAAATTCATCTGATCGAGTAATGCGGGACAGAACGGCTCATCATGCGGTGCAACATGTATATCTCAATGTGCCGTTATTTGGTGCTTTCGACAGGTTTAGATGCAATGTGCACACCCCGCATTGACGTCGGACGAGATCATGCAAGGTATCCTGCAGAGAGCTTGAATGGAAAAAAAAGGGAAAAAACATACCGAACGAAACTCAACTCTTCTATCACTCCAGCCACAGTCGGGAACTCTAGCTTTTGCCCCTTGAAATCAGGGTTCGTGCCCGCTGACTTTTTCGTGCAACGCCTGTAACTGCTTTTTTCCTCGTCGGAACTTGCGTCGTCACGTCCAGTCGCAACTGGACTGTCTGGCTCCTCGACATGCAGCTGACAGTTGACATAGGGATTAAACCATTTCCCATGATCGCCTTGTGGCAGTGACAAATCTTGTGCAGCGAAAATCTCAATTGTCAAATCAAGTGACCTACGAGCAATGATGTCTGAGGAGGACTCGGAGCTTCGGTAGCCTGGAGGCTTGAGTTCCCAACCCGGTGTGTCGCAGAACATGCCCTCATTCAGCATCATGCCTTTGTCGAACTTTTGCCAATTCAACGCTACGATCTGCGCACCTCTGCGCCAGAAGAAAGATGGGTCAAGATTAGAGGATGTGACGCGGAATGCGTAGGGAAAAATCCGCATCATTGATACACGGTTATGTTCGAATAACGCCGCGCGTTGATTCTCATGGGCCTCGCGAGCTGCATTTTCAGATAGTGAAAATATGTGCACTGGGATTTTTGCCTCTGTGCAATTGTTAGTATTCGCCATCAAATCTCTGGCCTCGGGGAACGTTACCTGGTTGTTCGAACTGACTAAAATGATACGCTTGAGTGTATACCGCCATTTGGGCCAGGGCTTCGAGAACCTTGGAAGGCTTAGCTGGTTTTTGAGTTTCGTCCTCAGCAAGCTGAGTACTGGCGACATTTTCTGTGAGTTCAGGGGCATTGGTTTTTGGAACTTCGGGCTTTTCCACCGTTCCAGGAAGAGGCAGTGATTTCGTCTTGACCAGGATTTTCCTTCTCAACTGTCCCAGTGTTGGCAATTCATTAACCTGACCCTCCGGAACCTCAACAAGCAGCCCCTTCCAAATATCTTTCATGATATCAACCATCATTTGCTGCTGCTCTAAGCAAGCATGAATTTCTAGGCTGACGATAACGGGTAGATCACTCACCACAAAGGCACTATCACGAATAGCATGGCAAATCTCGCGGAAGGTAGTGCCTTTGGTCAATGTATATCCATGCAGAACGCGAGGCTCCACCAGTTTGAGCTGCTGGTTCGAAGCAGAATTGGCAGTACGATTCTCATTCCGGGTGGCTTCGCGGCGCTGCAACGCCTCTTCCAACCTAGAAGAAACAGCATGCTTCAATCCCGCACCAGAACTTGCTTCGGAGTGGAGTTTGGACTTGAGTTTTCCTTTGACCTTGCTTTTCAAGCTTCCACTTTTTTCTTTGGCATCATCACTAGATGATTCTGAATCGCTAGAATCTGAGTCTTCAGTTTCTCCATCCCAAACATCAATCTCGACAGAACGGCAGCCCCGCAGTAATACCTTGGACATCATTAACAGCTCGCTCAGCAGACATATCACTAGAAGAATACTCACCGACGTATATGCACTAGCAGCAGCATCACTATACAGTTGATTACCCGTCAAATAAGTGTTGTGACTGGACGAAATGTAATAATCCGAGATGGGCGCTGAGACATCCAGCTGCTTGGCTGGTGCTTGGGCACACGAAGCCGCATCTTTCATGTAAGCACGGAATGCATCCAGCGAAACCAGAGGATCTGTAGTTGGAAGGACATCGGCAGTTTTTAAAAACTCCGCTTTTTTGTCTGGAGACTTTGTGAGAGATTCGTAGATATTTTGGAGGTGTGAATCAAGCGTTGCGTGGAATTTATCCACTGGGTTCAACGATATATGACGTGCCCGATCCACAAGACTTTCAACTGTATTCATTTTTGGATGTTATTGCAGTGTCGATTTATCCAAGTTATTAGATTTTGTCAACTCGAAAAAGTGACGAGTACAAGGCGATTTTCGGATGTTTGTGCTGCAGTGGGGTATTCTGCGGTGTAGGTATGTACCACCGTGCTTCTCACTGCACGAGTCCAATTGGCGAATAAATTGATAAGAAGTATGAGGATTTATGTATAGATGATCGGAGTTTTAGAAAATCGAGATATAAGATTGAAAGCGAAGTATTAAAGGAGTGCAGGCAACAAAGTTTCATTAAGCTCACACGTGAGATATTATCCACTTTATGCTTGCGTGGCGCCAATGAGTTTTGCGTGTTTTGGTCTATTATTATCTACCTCTAAATCGTACATCAAAACACACTGGAGATGTAGTGCATTAATAGCTACACAACAATGGCTATTTGAATTCATTTCTTATGTATATTACAGAATCTATCAATTATAATATACAGAGGATCTACCATATTCACGTTTTTCCAAGAGCTACTAGAGGTGGTGATGGATGTAATATCTTTGGGACGGGGACTTTGCACTGTGGATGGAGATAGTGGCAAAGGGAGCCAGAGAGCAAAAGTCCTTCGCATAGAGGGTGCACTGGTCCATTTTCAAAATTCTTTAGAGAAAATGAAGAATCTCCGTATATCCATAAAGGTAGATACCCGTGGACCTGGGCTGCCGAGGCTGCCGAGGGAGAGAGAGAGAGGTGTAGTAGAGAGGCAGGAAGAGGAATCGAAACTTTAGCTAATGACTAGAATCAGTATTAGTATGGGTATTCAAGAGCGTAGTTCTATTCTCGTTGGGATGAGGAGAAAGACAGTGAAAGATGAGATGAGAGTGAAGAGAGTACACTTCGGCACAACCTGAAGCCGTCAAGAAGCTTGGAGCCTATGCTATTTTCGACTACAGGGTAAGCGGTGTCACCTACCAGATTTTTGGTGCCGTGAAGAAGGATGGTGTTAGCCGCACACAGCACACACTGCGTTGTTGATGGAGCTCTGCAGCCAACATTGGATATCCTCAAGGAGACCAAGGGCGATGCACACACCAAGGTTGCACACTCACCCCTTCTGAAGGTCAACCTATCCTCGGTAACACGCAGATCACTTTCAACTTCCCATTTATGGATGAGACTGCGAAAAGCAAGCTCATTGGATCAACTTTGCTGATGTTTATGAGTACCATATGAACGAAGAATGCCAACATATAACTAGGCAGGTTATCTTCAAATGATCCAAAGTTGGTAGAGGGACTTCTAAGTCACTCTCTAGTAGTCTGAGAGAGGAAGATTGATTGGTATAAACTCAGCGAGAGTATCCTATAGTATCCTACACTCTAGGGCTATGTACTCAAGGTTAGTTATATGCTCTACTTAGGCAGCCTAACTGCTAATTCAACATTCTGTTTAACTAACAGTACAAAGTAAATATCATCGAAGGATTCCTTCAAGGTGACTCATTCTTTGCTGAGAAATCAAGACTCCACCTCATAAGAACCGCTTCCCCGCAACATTTCAAATATTCACTCTTCTTATGTTCACAAAATACTTTAGATACAGTTGCATTGACTCCTGCATCAAAATGGCCAATTCAGAACCCGTCCATTTCTTCGACATCGCCTCTATCCTGCCAGGTCGGTTTACAAAAGTAGAACAGAATGTCATAAATACTTACAAGATCTAGGCTCTTCAAAATCATGGTCCCCAAATACCCTCAAGGTCCGCGCAGCACTTAACTTCAAGGGTATCCCCTACACCCAAAGCTTCATTTCATACCCCGATATCGCCCCGCTGCTCGAGAGCCTCGACGTCGAACCCAACAAAATCGGTACTCCGTACACCCTCCCCGCGATTATTCACAAGAGCTCCATATCCTCCAACCCGCATGGCGCAATGATAGACTCTCTCCCGATAGTCCTGCACCTAGACAAAGTGTTTCCGACCACGTCGCTCTTCCCCTCCGGTGACGCCAGCTACGCCCTCGCGCTAGCCGTCAACAGGATTATAAGTGTTGAGATGCGTGGGTTTTATGTCAAGTACATTATCCCGAACATTGCAGACAAACTGGACCCGCGCGGACATGAATATTTCGTGCGGACACGCACTGAGTCTTTTGGAAAGCCATTGGCTGAGATGCGGCCGACCGATCCTAAAGTTGTGGCGGAGGAATGGAAGGCTTTTGAGGCTGGTTTAAAGCCCGTGTTGGAGATACTTCGCGGCCGCGAGGGAAAGAAGGGTCCTTTCTTTGAGGGTGATAAGGCAGGATATGCGGATCTGATTTTGGCGTGCCACTTTGCGTGGTTCGATCGTGCTGATCCGGAACTGTTCAAGAAGTTTATCGGGTATGCTGTTGAGTTTCAGGTGCTTTGGGACGCCTGCCGGCCGTGGTTGGAGGGACAGGGTGAGGAGAAGGAGTGGCCGATTCCTGGGCAGACCAATTAATTGTTATCTGCCAATTATCAGCTAGTCATAATTTGTCTGTAGTTAAAGTGACCGTGGATTATGTAGATCTTATCAAGTAGCATTTCAATATATAGGACAATGGAGAAAAAAACAAATCGACGTAATAATACATGCCGGAAGCCCGAAGAGGCCATTTATCCGATATTCAGTATTGGGGTCTGGGCCAATTGACCACAAAAATAACAGCCCAAGGAATTTACAGACCGCGCAGGAAGTTGGCTTCCTTGATAGATTTCCGCCGAGCTTGGCGGGCACTCTTGATAACCTCTTCACGCTTTTCGAATCCCGCAGCAGCCTCGGCCAGTGCGTCCTCTGGGAGTACGTCGCGGTTATACGAAGCAGGTGTAATATCGTCAGCGTGGTGGTGGGCAGGGATCGTTGGTGCAACATGGCCAGTACGAGCAGCCAGCTTTTTCTCGTAGCGCTTCCGTTGCT
Organism: Penicillium taxi; assembly: GCF_028828555.1. Lineage (NCBI taxonomy): Eukaryota > Fungi > Ascomycota > Eurotiomycetes > Eurotiales > Aspergillaceae > Penicillium > Penicillium taxi. The sequence continues at coordinate 1,080,103 of NW_026643208.1, forward strand.
TTTTGTTCAGTGCTGTGATATAAAGTTAGACCTGGAAGATAGCGCAAAAGGGAGATCGAGGTTGAAACATACTGCTCACGTCGACACCACCATTGTCAGACTTGGACTGCTTGCTTGGATCGGCCAAAAGATCCCATAGCCAATCTGGGTACTCCGAGTCTTCCTTGGCGAAGACGTCTGGCTTGTTTTTGAAATAGTTCAAACCGTTCATCTTGGTTCCGGCCGGACAGCTACTTGGTGGACGCTCAATGACAGGTTTGGAGGGAGCAGCAGGCTTTGCATCAGTGTGAATGCCTTCAGGTGTGCTCAAGGGCTGAGAAACGCCGGGGGTGGCGGAGGAGATGGCGGATGGAGTTGACTTATCACCAGCGGTCGGTTGGCGTGGTGCAGAGGGAGGAGGAGGAATAATGTCACTGTATGATCGCAATTGAGGACGGGCAATTGGCAGTTGGCGCACAGCTGCTGTAGTCCAGGTCATCGACTGTTGTTGGTTTAGCCGGGCTAGCATGCCTGTTCGGCAGCTTCTGCAGATCATAATGGGCGGAGTGGTGTATTTTTGGCAATTGATTTGTATCAAGAGTTTTATCCCACACAGGCCTTAAAGTCTTGGTGGACCCGGTGATATAATAGCTAATTTGCTGTCGCAAGACACGAGACAAAAAACTGCGGAATGGAATGCCAAGACAGAACCACATCACGTGATATAGATAACTAATGCTAAAACATTAGCAGTGCCAAGAGCGCACCTAAACACGGGAAAGTGTTTAGATGTGCCTCACCGTAACCGCCAATTCTGAACACCACCCTATTCAAAGCAATATCCTCCATCCACCATGCCTAGAATCGACGAATCTACAAAAACCAGTTAATAAGTCTTTGAATGATGTCCAGGAGGAAGATTTAGTACGCTGGATCATTCAGTTAAATAATTGGAGCATGCCGCCAACACCAAAGCTAATTGAGGCATGGGCAAATCGCTTGCTTGGAGATGCTAGCCCTGTTGGTCCGATGTGGGTATATCACTTCATGAAGCGTCTTCCTGAAGAGCTAAAACTAGCTCTTAAGAAGCAGAATATCAAGGAATTAAAGCGAATTAAGGCTGAAGATCCAGCTAAGCTAGGTCATTATTATGATCTACTTGAATGCGTCCTTCGCAGTGTGCCTTCGCGGTTGATCTATAACTTTGATGAGTGTGGTTTTCGACCTGTTGAAGGTAGAAATCAGAAGGCGGTTAGTAGAGGAAATGTTCCTGATCTTGCTGAGACTGAAAGAGGTGAAAATATCACTGCTGTTGAGTGTATTGCTGCTGATGGTTGGGTAATGGATCCGCTTTTTATCTTTAAAGGCACTGACTTTAAGGAGTCTTGGTTTTATGAAGATCTACCACCAAATATAATGGTTGGGGTGTACCTGAATGGCTGGATATCTGATAAATTAGCTATTGATTGGCTAGATTCCTTTATTAAGGCTACTAATACACCTGATCGACTAAAGAAAGGTATATTTTACTCTTATCCTTACTCTTATTCTTTACATATAGGAGAGAAGCGTGTCCTTATCTTTGATGACTATAGCTCGCATTTTACTCTTGAATTCCTACAAAAATGTGAAGATCATGAGATCATACCTTTTGGTTTCTTGCCATATTCGACGCATCTTTGCCAACCCCACTTGATGAGAAGCCGTTTTTAGCCTACAAACAACATTTTAGAAGGCATAATAATGATATCTCTTACTGGACTGGCGCGGCTATGGCGGAGTCTGAGTTTTTAAGGGTAATCTACCTGTTGGAACGAATATCAGCTGACATACCAAGATCATGTGATCTTGGCATGGCAGCTACTATATCTTCTTTCATCTGAGCATTTTAGAATGACACTTCACTTTTACCCAATATGCATACACCTATTATATACGTACAGAAACGATATCAATAGCTGTCTGCTTCGGTAATAACCTAGTCAACCGACACTACCCTATACGACAGAAAACCTTTGTTCCACGAATCATTCGAGATGCTTTTTGTAAGGGGACTTGTACGCATCTAACGATGAAGGTAGGTCTCGATGAATATCATTGAATTACTTGAGGAACTAAGTGAGGTGGGGAATATGGATTCCTATATACGGGTCCCCTCCACCGCCTTCTCCTTCTGCCCTTCTCCTTCTGCCCTTCTCTTCTGATGCGGGTACAACCCGCTGACACTTTTAAAGAGCGCGGAATCTATCCCTATGGATAGTAAAAAAATATTATATAAGCTTCCTAACACATAAGATATGTTACCTGATTTTGTTGTTACTGAAGGTGGCCTTGCTAAACACCATGACGATCGGACACCAACTCTGCCACTATTATCGTCTAGTGTTGAAAATACTCCGAAACCCGCGATGAAGTTTCAGATGAACCAAGAGAAGCTACTTAATAAGGATCTTTAGACGCTAAAGCATCAAACAGACATTATACGTATCTTCCATCATTCTAAATTACTCTATGAAGAGCTTAAATTGTATAAAGATGCATTTCAGCAGGCTAGGGCTGCGCAAGAACCACTCCGTCGCCCAAAAAGTGAACGACAGATTCCACCGCTTCAGGATACTGGTATATTGACTATACATGATGCAAATCGCTCAATTATAGCCAGGAAAGCAGACGAATATGCTGCAAAACAGAAGAAGCAGACAAAAGAGAAGAAAAAACAGGTTCAGGAGCAGGAAGATAGACCAAGATCCTTTGGCACTGCTATCAATTTTCTATTTTAATTTTGGATTTCGGAAATAAAAACAAAAAACTAGACACGATCTGAATCTACAGCCATGAGTCCTACCTTGAAGTTTGTGTGGACCTTAGCTTCCCTCCAAGGCTACAAGGGTGGAAATACCCACTACGTATTTGCACTTAAATCATGCACAGCTACCTTTAATATCATTCAATGTTGCCCAGATCTTCAATTACCCAGGTAATTATATGCCAGTCTTACCTAACTATCTAGATTAAAAGATACCTATGATTCTGTCATATCATACCACTTCTAAGATTTGAGATTCATCCCGAGACAGGGCTACTCCGATGTAAACCGTACCTATATAAGGAGAGGTATGTAGGTATGTTCTTACCTTGGAACCTGCCCATGTGGGCATTCAGGTCTTCCCAGGTTCGAGTAATTGAGATTATCTGTAATGAGTATTCTACATTGCTCGTATCAGAATCCTTTCCATGTACCTTTATCTGAACCTTTTCCCCTAGATAAATACACAGCTATAATAGCAGTAGAAATCATATTACAAGTTCAAAGTTACAAAGAGGTACTGGTAAAGGTGGGCAGTATCTCAATTAGGGTATATGTCGGAACGGTGACGTTCTTACGGTGCATATGCAACTAGTATTCTTGATGGAATAGATCTAGGTGCGTCGATGCGAAGTTGTAAGATGTGTGTTATTCAATCTTATCCTCGCTGTAACTAAATAGACAAAACTCGCTAGATTCACTTCATGTCGAACCAACAGCATCGGAACCATTGGTCCTGTGCCCCACTTTGGTCTAGTGGTATCGACAGTATATTATCCCATGCTTGGGCCAACAATCTATAACTAGGACAACGAATAAGATCTACAGATAAGATTAACATGGCCCCTGCATATAAGGATGACGCGTTCATTCAAAGAGAAGCTATTCTTTTTTCTTTCTCTTCATTAAAAGGCCAGGCCAGGATGGAAGTTGCTGTTTTTGCGAAAATTGGTTGTTACTACTGGTTGTACGAGTCATCGCTCTCGCAGCCGGCATGATCTTTCTCTCCCCTGTTCCTATTTTTCTCGTTTTTGAATGAAATTGTTCAAGGGTTGCTTTCAAACATTGCAAGCACTTTCAGAACTACTTATATACCTACCTAAGTATGTATTCGAGCTAATTCTACACGTATATAGTTTACTAGTATCTAGGTAGTCACGAAGTTCCAAGTTTTCAATTGCATTCAGACTCATATATCCCAAGGTTGATGCCCGTGTCGGAGTCTTAAAACCAAAGTTAGGCCCAGGCTATATTCCAACATTGATACCAAGGTTCTTTTGATTTCGAAAGGCCGGCCGGGCCCTCGACCTACGTCCAGTGGTATCTTGGCTATCAATCTTGGGAGCTTTGAAGGTACCTTAGGGTCGGTAGCAAGTGGCAAGTGGCAAGTAGCGCACCATTGACGTACATGGCCACCTGCCGGGGTGGACAGTTTGAAGACCTAAGGACTAACTATTGGAAATAATAGTAGCTGGACAATGTAAGTGCTTTAATAGAATTGATGAAAAAGTGAACTTTTGTTTCATTTATCCCAATGGAGACATCATAAGTAAACCGGACGAACCAACAGCAATTTATCCCGGCAAACCATGTATTTCCAGTCCCAAACGCGATTCAAAACAAAACAGAAAGAGTAAATACAATCTAAATCTTCGATTTCACCCGAGAAGAAGTAATTAAAGCCGCTCAAGTGGCATAGGTATCAAAAATAAACGATGAAAACAAAATGAAAATGAGATCGTCTTACGTAGAAAGGCCACTGACTACCAAAAAGTTGCATATATCCTCGCAAGCATTTTTGAGTGACTTGACAGTCTTCCAGTTCAGCTCTTCCCTTGACCGATCGGCAACAGCGACGCATGAGCCAACATCTCCAGCACGGCGGTCTGCGGCCTTGCGGGGAATAGACTTATTTATCACAGCTTCCATGGTGTTGACGACATCCAAGACAGAATTGCCAGATCCAGTGCCCAAGTTGAAGGTACGGAAGTTTTCGATCAGCTTTCCTTCGACGGCAGTGTTCAGGGCGGCAATGTGACCACATGCGAGATCAGTGACGTGGATGTAATCCCGGACAGCGGTTCCGTCCTCGGTTTCCCAGTCTGAGCCAAACATCTGCAGCTCGGCGTACTGGCCAGTCATGACCTTGACGACGACTGGGAGCAAGTTGGTGGGAATTTGTCTTGGGTCCTCGCCGAGGAGACCAGAGGTATCACATCCGACAGGGTTGAAATAACGAAGAGCAACAACTGTCCATTCTGGATCTGAGGCAGCAAGATCTGCCAGAATGGTCTCACACATCCATTTTGTGCGGCCGTAGGGGTTGGTGATACCAGTGCAGCCGGGCTGCAATGTCTGGATATCGCCGGTGGCATTGGTATATTTTTCTTCCCTATGCACACATAGCTCCTCTTTCAATGGGAGACCACTGTTTGCAAGTGTGCCATAGACGGTAGCAGAGGAAGAGAAGATAAAAGTCTTGATGCCAAATTCGCCAAGAATTGAGGCAAAGTCGATCAAGCCGCTGACGTTGTTTGAGTAATACTTGAGTGGACTCTTGATGCTCTCCTCAACTGCCTTATATGCAGCAAAGTGAATAACACCGGCAATCTTTGACTTGGGAATGTTCCATCGTGTTTGAACTCGGTACTCTTCAAGAAGAGGCCGGAGGGCAGCTGTGTCTCTATAGTCGTGTGCATGTAATCTGAGATCGGGCATCTTAGTGCCATTCTCATTGTGGTATTTATGTGCCAGAGTAGTGATGCGGTCGAAGACGTTTTCGAAAGCATTGCTGAGGTTGTCGACCACAACGACATTGTAATTCGCCTTGAGCAATTCAAGGGTTGTGTGACTGCCGATGAAGCCAAGGCCACCGGTGACAAGGATATAAGAGCTCTCGACAGGGAACCGCAGCAGTTCGTCTAGGTTCTCCAGCGAGACTGAGTTGACTGTGGCTGGAGTGTCAACAAAGTTGGACTCGCTCTCCGCCGGTGTGCTTGCATCTGAATGATGAGGGCTATGCATGTTGATAAAGTTTAGACGGAATGAATGTCCGTATAAAGATATGTGATGATGAACTTCCAAGGCTGAAGCCAAGATTTTATAGTTCGAAGAAAGGTAAAATGAACAACCTTGCCTTAGTGGAAAGGAACTTTGGAAGTATAGATTGTAATGATGGTTGAAAAAGCTTTTGGAGGCTACAGAAGATCGAAGCAGAAGCTATATAGTAGTCTGCGGCAAATGGGTGGTCGCCTCGTCGCCTCTCAAAACAGAGGACTCGTTTGAGTTCCAAGGTTCTAGGTTTTAGCTTGATAAAATGGGGACAAGCCCACTCCTGGAAAAACTGGATCCTCTGGGGAGGAAGCAGATGCCAATTGCAAATAAAAAAATAAAAAAAAATAGAGAGGATCGAGGGTCCCAAGGAATCCACAGGCTAAAGAACTGTTGGGTAGGACTCTCATGGCAGTGGGTCGGCGCCACTGGATGTGCCTTTGGGTCTGGCCATGTCTAGGTATTTTTATTTCATTTTTTTAAAATCAATATGCATTGAACATTGTGTCATATGTAAGTCTCATCTAAGAAGATCGATATACTATCTGTATACTTAGGTTGACCCACCCTTTTCCTATTTGACTTTGGTACCTAGTTTACCATGATGGAAAAATGGTACCATGGTACAAATTTTCCTATAATTAATCCATTTATATGCCCAAATAGGAATGAGCTTAGTTTTTGTACTTGAAAAAAACGCCAGCCGCCTTTTTATTTCAGATTTTACTCTAGGCACGGAGTGAACCCACAATGGAGGAAAGTAAACAACACGTGAGCTGCCTTCGCTCTCGGACTCGAGTCTTCCTTTTGGCTCTAGGCACATTCATCATCGTCTGCGCCGCTGTGATCCCTGCTGCTGTTGTCACAACACTACACAAAAAGCACAACATGGGCCCAAAATCAAAGGTCTTCATTCCGCTCTACGTGTACCCCGATCCTGGAGCCTGGAGCCCTCTAGAAAAAGTGTATGTTCTCCCATTTCAATCCAGCCCAGATCGTGCTATTCCCGCAGGCTCTCCACATACAATGATTTGAGCCAGTTGCATGTCAACCATTTCCAAGGCCATGGTCTTCCTAAAAATAAACTTCTTAACCCCTCCTTTACTGCAAATTTATGATAAGACCATTACTGAGTCTCAAACAGGATCTCTGCTCACCCCCATGTGAACTTTACGGTTGTAATCAACCCAGGAAATGGGCCGGGGCCTGACGCATTGCCTGATGCTAATTATACCCGTGAAGTTCCCATTCTCGCGTCGTACGCTAATGTACGGCTTTTGGGGTACGTTCATACGACTTATGCCACTCGTAATATATCCCTGCTCCATAGAGATATTGAGACATATGCGGCTTGGCCTACCAAGTCTTCCAACCCCAACCTGGCTGTCCGGGGTATATTCTTCGACGAAACACCTCAGGCGTACAGTGATCATGCGTTGGATTATTTGCAAAATCTGACTGAACTGACCAAGGGTCTAAACGGGCTTGGTTCGGATCCATTTGTAAGTTATCATCCTTGCTTGTTCTTGGTTTATTTTCACAGCTATGACACAACATACCCCTGTCATTGCTATCCATCTTATCAATTCCCCTTCCAGCATGGATGTGCGGCTGGAAATATCTCTGGTTGCATGGTTCGGTTCTAAACTTCAGTATTATTCAAACCCCTCGGAGACTTGTTACCCAAATGGGATTCCCAAGCGACTATTTCCAACCACTAACAAATCACAGATTGTGCACAACCCTGGTGCTGTACCTGACTCCCGGTACCTCACATCAGCAGATTCAACAGTCGTCTTCGAAGGTACATACAGCACCTTCCAAGAAAGGCTCGGGGCAAAAATATTCACGGCGATCCCCGACAGTAATCGCACCGAGTTATGCGCAGTCCTACATTCCATCCCTAGCGATGTGACTGGATCTCAGCTGCGCAGCTTAGTAAAGCAGGTCCGCGGAGTATCTGATGAGATTTTCATGACACATCTCAGTGATGATTACTATGCTAGCTTTGGGCCACAGTGGGCTGAGTTTGTTGATCAGATGGCGGCTTGATGGATCGAATACTAGGGCTTATGGAATTTATGCCAATGTTGTATGCATTTTATATTCATTGTATATATCGTTTCAAGCATCAGCGAATTGATATTATATTATTGGTCAATGATCTCAGTTTAATTGATCAGTCAAGCTTCTTTTCCCATTTGGCTGGACTTGATCTACCAGGGCATAAAACAGTGAAAATTTTTCACCGCTAGATTCCGTCGTAACTATGATCATCGAAAACACACTAAAAAAGGCTTGTGATAGATGCCACGCAGTAACGGAGTCGTTCGGACATAGTGGAGAACCATGGAACCCTGAAAATAAACCTACTAATTAGGAAAATAACCAGTAATTTTCAATTCCTAGCGTAGTATTTGTGACACTAGTGGTTCCAGGAACAATAGAATCCCAGAATCCCATTACTATGCATCTCATCGATTCCCCTTCCAGCACGAGCGATCGATCGACCCACGATTTGGATACGAATCTATACTTGGAGCACCTTCCTTCTCTGGGTACAGAGTTTTTGGTGTTATTCGGAAATAAACCGGTTTAAATGGCGATTATATCATTTCCACCGAGGTGCATAACCTTGGAAACCTGATGTATAATACTATCCAGGTGGTGTTTCTCGTTGCGTCAATTATGGTCCAAATTCTGCGAATGGTACCAGTTCTGACAGCATATGACAGTGAGACATAGGCTGGAAAGGTGGGTTCTATTTTCAGACAACCTGTAGTAAGAGCGCAAGCGCGTTTGAAGTTGAAACAGCGGAGGGATTAAAGTGTTTTCTGTAGGCTTGGCGTTTGGAGTACGGGGGATAGCGAGAATAAGGTACCAAGTGAAACAGACGGAATTATTTTCAAAATAAACACTCAGGTTACGGTCCGTCCCTGGATAAATAAACTCTAACGTTACTAGCTTAGAATATATTACATACGATGATACAGTATTACCTGCAAAATAATGGTTTTTTTCTCGACCCACACTTCGGAGAGTTATGGCTGTCGCTATTACTTACTCAAGCTAACTTTTGAGTTAATAGATAGTATCCATACTACTCCGTACCTTGGTACGGACAGCTCTATTCGACCTGTATTTATAGATTAGGATTGAAGCCATAGCCATTTTTGAGAAGCTGTGGACAAATATTTACCGGTGACGTGGTTAAGGTACAACGTCCGAAGTTTGAGAAAGACTATAGTTCCCACATGGCGCAAACCATGTTCTGTGCAGATATCAGGGAAAAAAACTCGAGTCTATTCCACTTCTAGCTTCCCAAATGGTTTGTTGCAAAGCGTGGAAGCATTGCAAATTGGACATGTGTGAATACGTTCGCTAGAACAGGGCTGTTTCATAGGTACACTACAAAGTAAACATATATCTTGCGTGTAATAGTCAATTCTCTCCATTATAGATTAAATTTAAGTTATAGTTATAGTCGTAAACTGATATTAGGAGAAGAGTTGAGAGGAGAGCTGCTTAGTGATCGTGGCGAAGTACCCATATGGTTCACCCGAGATCTGCCCGAGAGCCTCATAGATCCTAGCGCTCGATCTGAGATCTCAATTTTGATCTTTTGCTTTTTTTTTTTACATGGGTGTGTGGGTCTTCAGGATCCAGATCCATGAATGTATCCACGATGCTGAATCTGGCTATTACTCCTGAAGTGGCGTTTTCTTATTGCCGATCCTTCCTAATAGTGATGCAGTTTGGATAGCCTGTCTGGGGTAAAAGTCATATTATGGATTCAGTCACGACAACTTCACGCTATTAAAGTCTATACCCAGTAGCTGCAGAACTAAAACCCGAAGTCTGGTACATTCCTCCGCTAAGATTCTTTGAATAGCTGGATGATCGATCGATCGAATAGTATATTTGACCATATATCATAAACCAACTAGTCGTTCTTTTGAGTTGAAAATTACGGACATTACAACTCTATATAGTGTCAATACCTAGGCACAGCCTGGCCGGACCTTTGACCAAGGATAACGGCTAAATATACTAAAGTAGTTATCTGGCACGCCAATGTTTGAAAGGACTATTTTAGCGATGCTACGGAGTAAGTTCTCATAGAGTCTACGGGCCCGCAGAATCTTACTCCTAGCAAGTATTGCCTCAACTTAAGGGTGTACGGGCTAGACACGGACTTTGCGTTTGTTTCTACACTTGGCATCTATATTTACACAGGCAGAATGGATCTGGACCCTGAAGCCCTTGACGGTAATTTGCCTCCACATATTCGCCTGGGTATGACACCTGTTGATCACTTCGGGATGCTCGAAGTCTTTGGTAATAGCTCTGTCTGAGGTAAAGTCAGTGCTGTATACGAAGCCGACTAAAGTCTAGAGGAACGTCTGGAGCAAAGCCCACGTGATTGAACATTGGAACTCTCCCAAGGTTGGGCCGTGGCGAGCTAGTAGACTTTCAATCAGATTTATTGAACTACGCACACACTACGTAAATAGTTACGATGGATGAAAGGCAAGGAATTGTGGAATCTTAAATTTTGAAATAATCATGACACAATTTGAAAGTGATGATAATAGTACAAATGAACGTAGGCTAACAGTGGGTAAATGAAATTAACAGTATTCCACCCAGACATCAAGGTCCATGTTCTTGATCACAGTGGAAAAATCAGTTGAGCTGGCAGCATTGCAGGCGGAGTTCTTTTCACTCGTCGTGACGGAATCATCGTTGTTGGTGCTGTCACCCTTGGGGTACTCAATGTGGAACACGGGTTTTCCAGCGTCAGTAAAGGCAGCATAAGTGTCGCACTCATTATATTCGGCGCACTGTTCGTTGACAGACCATTGCATGTTATCAATGACAGAATCGATGATGTCTCCACCGTTTTTAAGTCCAACAGAGAGACCACGGCTATGCGCCTGACCAGCGAGCCAGTTGACATAGTTGATAGCATCATCTTCAGTCAATTTCAAGCCATTTGTGTTGTCATAGCCATCGATATTGTCAGGATCAACGCCGTCGCAACCCTTGGTGACAGCCAGATCAAGGCGTGTTTGCATGATTTTGCGAACATTTGCCGAATTGGTGTTGAGCCACTTCTCGCCTGGCCAGTCATCGAGGTTATCGCCCAAGTCGGACTTGCTGAAATTTCCAGCATCCTCGCGCCATTGTTCGTAGGTTCCAGCAGAGAAATAGCAGATTACTTTGCGGCCGAGTGTTTGCAGTTCAGAGATCATAGACTTGGGGTTATCGAACAGGTCGATGTCGTAGACGTGCGCATCGACTGATGTGTCATTCAGAGGGTAGAGCAGCTCAATCTGCCATTTCACTCCAGCAGCCGGTTGCCATTTAACAGTTGTGTTTGTACTGGTAGTTCCGTTTCCAGTGTCGGTGCCGTTCCCACTGCTGCCGCTGCCACTGTCATCGTCATCGTTGCCGTGATTTAGGCCAACACCCAGACCAGCTCCAAGTCCGACACCGAGTGCAACAATAATAAAAGTGATACCACCGAAGATAAGTATCTTCTTACTGGTGGACCAGGCGAAACAACCGCCTCGCTTAGACATGTTGGTGTAATTTTGACTTGAGAAAGAGAGACGATTTTGCCCAGGAGAAGGCATTCAATATAATAAAATAAATAGAAAAGAGTGGGTCAGCTGTAATGCATATTATATCAAGAATTCGGGAAAAATATTGGGGAAAGAGTGAAGAAAAAGGCAGTTAGGCCCTTTTAAGCTTAAAGAAAGTTTCTTGGGAAGGGAAAATGGGTGGGCTGAAACTGTGGCTAAGCCCTTTAGGCAGTCACTATAACTACCGCCGGATGTCACCCTGCAGCTTGTTCTTGTGAGGATTGACAATGTGGCCGGCAATTAGACTCGAGGTATATATAATTGAACACAAGCAAAAAGATAAAAAGAGAGAAAATGGCAACATTCAGAAAAATGGGGAAAAGAGACAATTGGCTGACAAAGAGCCCAGTTGGGGAATATCATTGGCTGAAACTTGTGAAAGAGAGGATAAAAGAGAGACATTCCATGGTTATGAGAGGTGGAACCGATTTCTAAGGTTGTTGATCGACTAAGTTTACCACAGAGTAGTAGATCATCCTCTCGTTTTAGTTCTGAATATAAACTTGGCATTTAAGTCAGTCAGATTGATATCAGATGCACAGGTGATCTGAGAGAAAATCGGATATCTTCGGTAAAGTAAACATCAAGACGAACAGAACGATCAAACATGAGAAGTTTTCAATTTGGCTACCATATGACCCCTGTTCGCCAAGAGGGACTTGTTAGCCGAGCCCTGGTTCTGTCCCACTTGTCCGGCTATTCCGATACGCGATATAGAACTACTGATTGTAATGAACTAATGTGTAAGAATAGAAAATGCAACCTCACCTTACAAGCTGCAGGTCAGAAATATATATTATTGAGAACTGAAGAGTTCTTCTAACATCTATAGGTAAAAATAACAGATCAATACAAAACATCAAAACCCCAAAGCTCTCGTGAAATTGTAACAATCATGCACTGAAAAGATCTGGATCTCAATCGGCGCCGAAAGTATTGAAAAATACTTACTGTGTAAGTTACCAGCAGTATCAATGGTATTTCAACCCCACTATAAATTACCTAGCATAAAGTTAAGATTCCTATTTTTCAGGATTTATTACGGAGTAGCATACCGTCGTATGTGCAGTTTCAAGTGGGCGGCTGTGGCGTGTGCCAAGCCTCGCGAAGATTGACCCCGGCTAAAATAAACTAAGAAAAACACAACATTCAAAATTGAGATATAGCTTGGTAAGGATTTCTGGTCAGGAGACCTATATTGCGTATTCGTACTGCATCTCGCGTATAGTCAGCACCATATCATTGGGTAGTACCTCTTGCGCCAGGGCCTCTGGACTGAGACGAAATGTACCATGTTCTCACATACATTTGGTACATTTTAATCTAAGTAGTACTTACTAGCTACTCTGTAGGTACCCAGATACTTAGAGTCTCAGATTGGTTCATCCATAATTAGGGAACCTAGCTAAAGGCGAAACAATTACCCAAGCTTAGAATACGTAATAATTACGGAGTCTGCTAATTGTGCAATGCTACCTTCCTACAGGTCATGCAATGGACCTGCATGAGCACGAGTTACGGCAATTGAGACAATGGATGTATAGAAAATCTCAGCCGTACACACGAGTCATTCAATGCAGGGTACAGCCAGTTGGATAAATTCTATGTCCCTCAAATAACAGATTTGGGTAAATAATAAGAATAGTGCATACTCAAAAATCATTCGAAAATGGATTGAGGTGTCCCGTGGGGTAGGATATATTTTGTGAAAAAAATTATTGGAAGCGTTAGTCAGAGATTCGCTTAAGATGAAACATCCTTCTACAAAGGACATTGTTTATAGAACTGACTTTTCACTCTTCGCTTCAGAAGCAGAATAGGGAAAGGTGAAACATGGGGTGTAGTAGATAGGAAAGGTGCGGTGTGTCGAGTTGTCCCGCGAGGAAATCAAATTATCATGGAGAGGGTTTTGCCCCGAATGGATCAATTATGATATAGAGTAGATAGTAAAAATGATATAGAGTAGTTAGTAAAAATTATATAGAGTGGATAGTAATAATGATATAGAGTATATAGTAATAATGATATAGAATAGATAGTAATAATGATATAGAGTAGATAGTAATAATGATATAGAGTAGATAGTAATAATGATATAGAGTAGATAGTAATGATACATTGGTCACGATATGGTTATCTCCCCATTGAACAAAAAAAAAACAATTAGTAAGAGATAGACCAGCAGTCATGATGTAGGTAGAGCTATTTCAGCTGTAACAAATTCATCATAGATGAGTTTACAAAGTGATAGGGGTAGTGAGAGTGAAGGAAACGGGAGAACCGGAGAGGGTGACCCAGATAGTAAGGGGGTCGCTACCAAGCTGCTCAGTGGTGAAACCCTGGGTGTTTGTAACAGTACCGGGGAATGTAACGGGGATGGGAGTGCTGCAGGTGTTGCCAGTAGCGCCAACAGTGACACCGGTGATCTGCTTGCCGTTTGTTTGCCAGGTCAGGGTGTAGCCACAAGCATCACGAGTGTAACGGGCCAAGAACTGGGCGGACATTTGCTGTTGGGTTATGGTAACCAAAGGCCAGGTAGCAAGACGAACGAACTCCTGGACCTGGGTCTCGACCCAAGCCTGGAAGATGGAGTACTGGCCAGAAATACCGTTGATAGTGACAAGGGGAAGACCGAAGTTGCGCAGGTTGGCTTGGTGAAACATGTAGGGGTCGTGGTAGAGGCCGAAGAAGTGGCGCATTGTGTCAGCCTTCTCAGTAGCGAGCAGGTTGTCAAAATCACCAGTACCAGCGGAGGTAGCAATCCACTCAGTGAGAGTGCAGGCAGGGGTGTCGCAGTTGTAGTAAATGCGAGTGGCCCAGCGAGGGTTGACTTGCATACCGTCAAATCCATCAGTGGACTTCTTGGTGAAGTAGGGCCACATGGCGTTCTCGGTGTTGAGGAGAACGGGACGAGTGTTGTCACCGACGCAGTTCTTGATACCATTGTCCCACCAGGCCTGGAGAGCGTCTCCGTTGTGCAGACCAGTAATGGCAGGAGGAATGATACCATTGGAAGTCCAGTACTTGGCCTGGTCAAGACCAACTTGTTTGAACCACTGCTGGTTGAAGCTGATCTCACGGTTGATATCGAAGTAAGTAGCATTGTCTTGCTCCTCATGGGTAAAGGTATGGGAGATAAGACCGAAGACATCGCGGTTGGAAACGGTAGTCCACCAGTTGAGGAGAGGGTCGAGGTTCAAGCACTTAGCAGCCCAGTTGAAGGCAGTCGGGGTGGCAGGCCAAAGGTTGGAACCGGTGCCAAGGGGCTTCTGGAACTCAAGGGCAGTGTCGGCAGGACCATCGTATTCAATACCGCCGTTGTTGCAAGCAGTGTAGCCAGCATCGGTGTTGGAAGAGTTCTCAATGTTACCGTTTCCGTTGAAGCCAACCTCGGGGAAGTACAAGCTGCCGGGGTTCATCTTCTTGGTAATGACAGGGATCCAATCACGGACTCCGCTCATATCATCGACGGTAATACGGAAGGTGTTGCCACTAGGATAGTAGATATCAGTCTCCAGCATCATATCATCGATCTGGGTGTTGAGGTTGACACGACGCCATCCAGCGTGAAGACCATGAGTAATCCAGTTGATCCATGCGTGCTGCAAGTAGCTGGAGGTAGCACTCCAAGTGGTATCAAAGCCAATGAAGAAAGCCATCTGCTGACGACCATCAAAGTTGCTGATGACAGCAGCAACAGAGATGCTATCAACAACGCTGTTGGCAGCAAAGGAAGCAATGGCCTTGGTGGAGGTAGTGTTGGCAACAGTTGCCGAGTAGTGCCACAAACCAGAAGTACTGACACCAGCACTGGCACCGGTTCGCAGGCCAGCAGTGGGGAAGTCACTAACATCGGTAAAGTAAATATCCTGTTCAACACCAGTTGCGCAGCAGCCAGTGCCGACAACAGTAGCGCCGAAGTTGGGGCCGGGGTAGACATCGTACTGGACCATACGGACACCATAAGAAAGCTGGTAAGCGTACAGCTGGTTCCATTGGTCAGTAGTCAGAGCACTCTGGTATCCAGCAGTACCATAGTCATAGCTGACTTCAGAGGCAATGACGATACCACCGAAGTTACCACCGGAGCTGCTGTTGAGGGCAGGGAGGGCAACACCAGCCTGGGGAACTATTAGAGTGGTAAATGGAATACCGTAGGCATTCAGACCAGATGTGGCAGTGCCAGCAGAGGTGCTGTCCTTAGCAATGACCAGGATGTTGGCTGCAATGGCCTGTGCGGTTGCCGCAGCAGACGCCGTGGCAGTAGCCGCAGTAGTTGAAATAGAAGTAGACATGGTGGAAGAAGAAGTGGACACTGTAATGACCGTAGGCACGGTGGTGGTAGTCGACGTAGAAGTAGAAGTAGAAGTAGAAGTAGAAGTACTAGTAGTGGACTTGGTAGTAGAAGTCGAAGTAGAGGTAGACTTGGTGGTAGAAGTAGAAGTGGTGGAAGTTGACTTGATGGTAGAAGTCGTAGAAGTAGACTTGATGGTAGTAGGAAGAGCAGTAGTCTTGGTCACGGCTAGTCTCGGGGGACTGTAAGCAATGATAGAAGGCTCTGTCTGTGGGAAAACACCTGGGGCAGTGCTACAAGTTAAAAGGCCCAAGTAGCAGCCTGCCTTAACGGCCCAGGATGGAATGGCGACCATTTTGATAGGGCTCGGGGATCTGAAACAGGGAAGAACGAAAGGACTCCACGCAAAATGCGGGAATTAACGAATGAGTGAAACGAATTCCAAAAAGGAAATGACCCTAATGCAGGTTTTTCAAGGGACAACGCAGAAGTCTGAAATCAAAGACATTGCATGGCAGTCGGAACTACTTTATACAGTAAGAGCGGAGCACAGTTAGAGCCCAGTTCTTTTACCAAACCTATCGGCTTCTGTGACTGAGTTCAAAGGGAAAAAACTGCTGAAAATTCCCATCCTATGAAAACCTAATTAGGTTCTATCTAAAAGGTACGAGTGGGGTATGTTCCTGAAAGTTCGAGGTTATGGATCTCTATGGATTACCTGTGCGCAGGTGGAGTTACGATCCGACGGAATTTGAGTCCGGAGTATGTGCAGATCGAGATTGGCTCAAGATCGGCGGTTAAAATTTCTTCTAATATCTATTTCAAGATTGACTGATCCTACGAGCCATGGTTGAATGATGAATCGATCAGATCCAAGTAATATCTTCGCATATCAAAATAATTCACAGACTAAAGAGCAAAGAACCAAAACGCGGGATATCCGAGACATCGAGTATGGTAGTGAGAGTTAAGATTACTTCCCCTGAGTAGGACAACCGTTAGTACCTGCATCTATCTTGGCAGTACTTCATTATCCGACGTTATGGAGTATGGTATATAGTTACGGGAAGAGCTAACCATTTTGGGAAGTAGCTATGTTATTTAAATTTACTCTGTATCGTATTGCCCGTATCCGTAATGACAATACAGACCAGCACATTTCCACGATCGCCCCACATCGTTCCACTTTTACATCCAAGGTTAGGGCATGATTTTCCCCATAATTAGTTTTTATTCAAAAAATATTAAACCAATTCCAAGCCAGAAAATTAACTTTGTTTTTTACCATTAGGAGTAGTGTTCCGGCGAGATTGAATCTAGATGAAGCCGAAATTCACCCATGGACGCTCAAAATTATATCATTGATTGGATCGGAAATCAGCGGTCTACTTAGTATATGGAAAGAAATGTGTGCATTTAAATCATAGCCAATTAGATCGGTAACATATAGAGGTAAACCAGCTGGCACCTATTGTACATTTAACAGCTGTATGGAACTCCACCATTTGTACTCCACTTCGTGTCTCGGTCAACCTTGGGCCATGTCTTTAGTGCTTTTTACCCTATAGTTTGAAAGTTTTTTCAAGTCCTATTTTTGTTATTCGTTTCAAGAGGCTTTAATCATATTCAAACGGACCACGGACCCAGCTAAGGAGTCCTAAAAGGGTGAACAGCCGTATAAGCCACTTCTAATCCTTGGCGAGAGGCGAACAAGCACTACTGCTGCTGGCTTCCCAAGGTTTTGTCGACCTTCAAGATTTCAATTCCTGCCTTTCCCCTTTACTCTTTACTATTCTTTCTCTCTCTTAGGTGCAGATGAGGCCGATTCCTCCCTTTTACCTATCATCTCTATTTTATTTTTCAACACTCTCGCTCATAAACTTAATTATGCCATGACAGTTGCTTAGAATAGCAATCGTGGTTTCAAGCAGGCTCTTTCGTTTTAGCCTTGTTCAGTCCGTTCATTTTTTATTAAGACTGGAGAACAACAACCATTTGAACTAAGTCCGCACGCGGCAACAAATTTATCAATATGGGTGCTAACATTCTCCCCGTTTCTGTGCTGGGGTGGGCTCGCATGAAGGAGAATTGGTCGCAATTTGTATGTATTTCCCCAGTCCTCTTTGCAACTAGATTTTGGCTTGACTCTATGCATGAACATCGAGACTGACTTTTTTAATAGTTCATGATTGCAGTTCTCTTGGCTTGCATAACTATTGGCAGCGTCAGTATCATCTGGTCATCTGGCAAAAGAATTATTAAATATTATAAGGTAAAACGTGAACAAGATTAAAATGGTTAAATAGGAAATACTAACACTTTGTTAGATGAAGCAAGCCCCGGATGTAGTGTCTTTGACTGTTTCTCAAAGAATCAACAGGTTGGCTGGTCGAGAATTGAAATTGATCCCCCGCTTGAGCAAAGTCAAGCCAACTTCATTTGGTACATATCTAGGAAGCTTTACTGAGCCTCCAACTCCATCACAAAAACTACTGCTCGGGCAATGGGATATTCTCGTTGTGGATCCACTTCAAGTTGGAGTTTCTAGGGCTCTTTTCAGCTGCCAGCACAGCCAGGTCCTGGGTAGAATTAATCTTGAACACTTGGTCGCTTCAAATAAGTCACCTATCGCAGTCATTGACGCGGTTGAGGACGTGATCAACAACAGCTTCAATGGTTCCGCATTTTCTGGCATCCTCTTCGCCAGTTGGGAGGATATGCTTTCTCCGAACACTCATGAATTGCTGTTTCAAACTATCCAAAGCCTTGGTCTTGATGTCTTCCTGGAAGTGGCACCACCAAAATTCTTGAAAAATAGAAAGGCTCTGCAAAGCGAGGCTGTGTCTGGCTTGGTGATTCGAAATGCAAGTATTATGCCTAATGGCGAGAAGCGCGACTATTTTCAGATGATCGACATGCATTCCACGATCAAAGCTTTCGTCTCAGAAGCCTGTATGAGAGACTTTGTTGTCCTAGCTTGGGAAACCGTTGATGACGATGTCACTCTCTCAAACGCCGTCATTCGAAGAGCTCTTTCGTGGTGCAACTTTTACAGTGCCATTCCTTGGATTGGTTCGGAATCCTCCTTAACAAATGCCGATTTGAATGGTCCAACGATCGAGCCTCTATCCGCTTTTGGATGGTTGAAGGAATCCAATGTCATGAAAGCTCACGATGTCTGGCGCACGAACCTGAAAATTGCACCAGCTCCTGGATCTCAGTCAGGGTGGGATAAACTACGATCACATTTCCCGGCAATCAATGCTTTACTCGAATCGGATGAAGTCTTGACAGATTTTTCTAAAATCCCAGAAATGCGCCTCCGCGATCCTCCAGAATGGGTTCCTCAAATGAAGACTGCGGGAAATCCGTTGTCTGTATCTATGGCCGGTCAAGAATACAACAATCTCGGCTGTTTCCCCTTGGGATCAGACCCTTCATTATTGGCATTCGCTGAGCTTCTACAGTGTCAGCAGCGCCTCAAATCTCTTTCACTCCTCCACCCCGTTCCTTCAGAGCAGATCAAGAATATTGGTGTACTTCTCCAAAGTTTCCAAGAGACTCTGGGCATGTCCTCCTTCATTGGAAATGAGCTTGCCCCTGCTATAAAGGAGCTTGCTGATCTAGCAACAAATGAACAGCTACGTGTGCACCTTGTGCTGGACTCTGGTTTAAGCAAGAGTACAGACATGCGCTTTTGGGCTGTTTACCAAATGGAGGAGGATGGAACCGATATCTTCGTTTCCAAGAACGCCAAAGGTCTCGTCGGCACGGTGCTGCACACCTTCCTATCTGGAAAAGGATTCCCTCGTCATGAATGTTTCGAGGCAGAATTTGCGTTGGCCAGCTGGTCTCAAGACCTTGCGCCAGATACCGGCCTCCCTCGCCGATTCATCCAGGATATTGATGTTCTCAGCCCAGAAGAACGACTTCTTCTATTCCAGCACCTTTCACTTACCGACTCCCAAAGCGACATATCACAGAAGATTTGCATGTACATCCGCAAGCAGCTCATTGATGCACCATCCTTTATCCAACTAAAGGAACTCAACACTGTCGGCTACCTAGAACAGACTACCTCTTTCATGGAGTTGGTCAAGAGTCGCATTGATTGGTACGAAGGCCAAGGATGCAGGCATCCCTCAACTGCCGCTTCTTTGACACTTTTCCGCCAGGTTGACGAAGTCTATTCTCAAGTCTGCAGAGAGCACCGGGAGTCTGATCTCGCGGATATCACAGCAGGACTCTGTGAGCTGGTTAAAGAGGGCCATATGAATGCCTATGTTGATATGATTACCCTGTCTATTTTCTGTGCAGCCAGAAAGGGTGCTTTCGATGAGATCTACGCAGAGGTTACCGACCGAAACCCTTTGTTCAACAGCTTCACTGATCAAGCCGCCGCATTCGCTGAATCATTTGCCCTTGGATCGCGGTGCGAGGCTTACTTTGACATGCCACCCAGTATTTTCGGCAAAATTCTCTCTGGTCGATTCCGAAAGCACTACAACGTACATCAGCCACCAAACTGGATTAATGGTGGTCAGATGGCGACTTCCTATGCTGGTGCTCAAATTGATGTCAATCCCGATGACAAGGTCAAACCCATGCGTAGCTATCAACGTTTCACCTTCATGAGTGTCTTTGCTATTCCTGCTCTGATCGATATCATTCTTTTAACAATCATTGGCCGCGGCTTATACCTGTCTTCCCAAATGACAAGCGACGAATTGAACAGTGCGACAATAGCATTGATGATTTCTCTGTTGCTTTCAGGTGCCATTGGCACATGGATTGCAGTTGGTGGTCCATATTATCTTATTTCTATGGCCTTCGCTGCAGCAAACATGTTCGTTCTCATCCGTCTCATTGCTGGTATTGCCTTCACTGTGGCTGGAGGCTTGATTGGATTTGTCGCTATCTCTGCTGTCAGATCTCCTCAAGCTGGTATAATTTTCTACCTATACCTGATCGCATTAACCATTTACTTCTCCGCCTTTGCTGCTCTCGCAAGTTTCAGTTACCCCGGAACAGCATTCCTGTCAGGTCGCAAAGCCATCATTTACTCAATTCCGATCCTGTTCATTTCGCCTATTATCACCACCTTCTCCGGCCACGATTCTGCTATCTACCTTGCTGTCATCTACATTTTCATCGCTGTGCTTCTATTTTTTCTGCGCTCTGTCCTCTCAAAATGGGTAACCTGGTACCAGGCGATCAGACGTACAGACGACACTGAGATCCGTAAATGGTACCTCTCCACTTATGGAAACAATGATGAAAAGGTCTTTGCTAATATGAGCGACCCTGCTGCTGCTAAACTGGGTCGAGAGGCTTTGTATGCTGATGTCATGGCTGAGAAGAATCGCGGTTATTTCTCCAAAGAGACATCCGACAAGATGGTCAGGGAGCTGGCTCGTGATTGGGATTCGACAAATTTCTTGCTAGACTGGTACTGCCGATATGCCGATGTTCCAAGGCCGATCCCCTACAGCTCTGGCTGGAACATCCAGACAAAGGTTGGGCTTGATGTTTTGAAAAATAACCAGAAGGGTCTCAAGCTGCACAACTCTTTCATTCACTGGCGCGAGTCCAACAGGGAGATTGGATGTGGCATTCTCTATTTCATTCTTGCACTTCTCGATAAATGGGCCCAGATGCTCAGTGGAGATAGGGTGATCGATTTATTGGGCTCTTTCTCTTCTGATGCCAACCGCATGGCTGTTGGATTTGCCCTTGTATACTACCTCATTGGATCCGTGCTCATTGATACCAAAGCTCAAGAACTTCACCAATCCATCGGTGGAAAAGAGCCCACTGCAGTGAAGAAAGCCAGCGAAATCCGCAATTCTCTCAAAGAGCATGTACAGTTTCGACGAAAGGTTTACTGGAGGACTCTGGGCAGATTCCTTTTATGGCACGTTTGGAGTCTTGCACTTTCTACAGCTCTCTTCTGGATGTTCCAGGGGTCAATTGATGGCATGGGTGTCTTCTTCTCCTATATTCTCTCTTACACTGGTCTGATTTGGTACCAATACACCAAAATATTCACCGGCCCCCATGCATTAAAGCCGCTCCTTGTCGGTATTTGCATTGGACTGCCTCTGGGAATTGCCCTTAAAGCCTGTCTCCCGGAATTCATTTACTCGGCTGTGATTGGTCTTGGAACTGCAACATGGATCGTTGCCATTCTTTCATTCATGAACTCGAAGATGAGCATGCCATCCAAGGTACCGAGCCCGGTTGAACTGGGCAAGACCTTCCATGCCTTCACTACACCCTGGGAAGACCCCGAATGGTCCCAACAGGAGCTGCAATCCTTTTATGAAAATCTCGCAATAGTTCCGGTCGAGTCTCGATTCAAGCTCGACCCTACTGCTCACCCTGGACTCCAGGTTGAGGCCATTCTCCGCAACCACCGACAACAGTTCCGTGTCCAAGAAGCATTCCCCAACTCCAATGACATTGTTGATCTGGCAATATCTTCCTGGAAAAAGGGTGACGTTTATGTTGAGCTTCTGCCCCATGGATCCATGGGCCCAGGAATTCGGGCACTGAGTTGCAGCGAGGATGGCAAGCTCAGACTGGCTATTGGTATCAGAAACCTGCAAAATTACGATTTCGATGTATCTGTCAACTGCCAGATTATCGCGGAGTCCCTCCTCCACTCTGTCGCGGAGATGATGATGGGTATTCCCCATGAATATGCCGCTCTGACCGAAACAATTGTTTCTGGCGGAGTTTCCTACACCATAGCTCGCCAACTCCGCGAGGAGCCCAACACAACTCGTGTGGTGCGATGGGCCAAGAAAGAGCTTCTTCGTCAGCTCTGCTTAGGATTTGAAGCCGATATCCATTGGGATAAGCTACCCGATGGAGTCCGAAATGTGCTTATTAACCGCTGTCTCGGACATTCTTGTAGTCTACCCGAGGATCAGCGTCAGTGGCTACAGAAAAAGCTGTGCCAGTTCGACACTGATAGTCTCGACACCCATGTCTCGCGATGCAATCTTGGTGCTGCCACAGCAATCAGTATTCTCGAATACTCCCTTGACGGAACTGGTGAATGCCCCGTTCCCAAGGAGCGTGAGACTGCAGACTCCATCCCGTATAATCCTCAGAAATTGCCCAAAATGTTCGCTGTGTTCCGATATCCACTCAGCTACTGCTATCACACACTGGGCACAATTGTCAAATTCATTGTTATTGCCTTGGTTGCCGATCCTGAATTCCAGAGAGAATTTAATCATGTCTCTGAGCGTTTGCCGACAGTACTTCGTTTGATGTTCAGGTACATACTCAATGCGCTCTGGATCTACGGCAAATTCATGCAGGACTGGGGTCTTTCCTTTTTCCTGTTTTACGGCCGCAAGAACGTCAAGCGGCTGTGGGATGAGACCAAGGGCATGACAATCCACATCAAGAAGAGCAGAGTTCACATTCAAAGTCTTGCGGGAACATTCACAGCCTTCCGTCATTCTGAAAGTGATGGTAGTTTCAAGATTTACCAATACACCGGTGAACACAAGGACGAACCAGAGGAGACCAAGAAGCTCATTTCTATTAGCACTTACTCTCGCGAAATGCTGCTTCACGTTAAGGAGGAGTACAAGGATGGAAAGGTTCTTAACGAGTACCACTACGATTACCGTGCGCCAAAGAAGGGTTTCAAGCTAGGCAAGGCTACCTCTGCACGAATTCCCCTTGGACGACGTTGCGTACAGGGTGTGAATCATCTCCAGAGTGTACAGTATAACCAAAAAGGTCTCATCGAGGCTGGTTCTTACATGAAAGATGGCAATATCGTTCGCTTCCAGTACCGCTATCGCAAGAACCCCCGGTTCGGCGATGAGCTTCTCCGAGCCGAGTTCGTAATGAGCCATATCAGCTGCACTGTTTCTTGGTGTGCGCCTCCACGCCGGCGTCCTGAGAAGGTTGATCGATGGATTCCGCATTCTAAGATTACCGAGGCTACCTTTGTACAAGGTGCTGATGTCTTTGAAAGTCGCTGGTCTTATGATCACAAGTTCCATCCCACCATTTTTACCACTGTCAATGGAAGAAAAATCCAAACACCCCCTATGATCGAGCACGATTACTTGGGTGTTCTTTCTAAGCCAAAGAACACAAGCTTTGTATACGACAACCCATTCTTCTACCTCGACAGTCTTGATACGAATCCTATCTCTCGGTACCTTGGACTGACTAAGAAGCGCTTCCCTGTCTCCACGTCTCACGCTCGCTCCCTTTTGTGGAAGGCTTGGAAAGAACGTGTAGACTTCGACGGTATTATTGTTCGCTGGATGGATGATTTGATTCTACGCAGAGATCACGTTCTGGCTCCCTACTGGCGCCATCGTGACTGGGGTAACCTGAGCTTTGCCAAGAAGTACATGGACCTTCGCGCCGATGCAATTATGGCCAGTGCCGACCTCGACGATAACATTTCTAGTTGGACACCATTGGCTGTTAAGATCAGTGATCTGTTCAACTTTGGTCCTGGAGGTGACGCCGTCGTTACCACCCGTTCTAAGGATATTTCTTCTGATACCGACAAGACTCTGCATGTCATGGCCGCTGACAATGGAACCTGGCCCAACGAAGGTGGTGGTGTCTCTGCCTGTCGACGAGACATGATCAATTCTCTGAACAGTATCAAATGGCACATGATCTGCGAGTCTGCAAATGACTTTGGTGTTCCTAAGCATCAGACAGAGCAGAACGTCCAGTCTCTCAAGGTCATCCCGCTCTGGGGTATGGATTTCCTCACACCCACCCATGGTCTGTTCTCGAACAAACTAGATTCGGAGGTGGAAAACGTTACCTCAGCTAGCGATTTTGACATCAAGATGAACTTTATTCCTATCTTGACGGCATTGGTGAAGGGCGCACGAACCGTTGATCTTTCAAAGGCAGACATCCAGCAAGCTACTCGAGCCTTGGTAAACCTGAATACCTACTTCCAGGAATCTCGTCACTGGGGTCAAGTCTGGAGCAGCGAGATAGTGAAGTCGAGTTGGCGCGATCTGTGGCTTACCCAGGAGATGCCAAATACTATTCCTTCATCGGAGTGGTTCGACACTGAGCTACCCACGCTGGAATCTATGGACATCGCCATGGAGCTGTGGTACCGCTACCTCTTCATCTTCTCGATTCCAGTGCCTGACAAGATCCCGAGCATCTTCCAAGCTTCTCATCACAGTGTCAGTGCTTCATACGGCGTAGTCTGTAAAATGAAGAGAAATGTCACTCTGCAAATTTGGGACCACGCCATCGCTTGGCGAGAAACTAACCTGTGTCTCTCATCTGCCCTTTGCAAACTCTCGCCATTCGTCCGCAATTGCCTTCTGGGTCTGATGCGAATTACCTCCGTTCTGACTCTTCACCACGCGGATGTCCTGCTTCCTTGTGCCGATTTCTTCAACCCAGGCTGGGAAGTCGAAATCGGTACCTGCCAGGGCACAATTGAGCACCGCAACACTTTCCGCCGCAAGATCGACCCCGTCGTCAACGGTATCACCGACATGCAGAAGTTCTCCCCCGTCAAGGAGATTAAATCAAAGAAACCCACTGTGACCATGCTTTCCCACGTCTGGTACGCCAAAGACATCAAGATCGCCCTGCTCGCCGCCGATATCATCATCAACCAATGGAAGTTCGACGAATACCACCTAGACATCTATGGTGCCATCGACAAAGCCCCGACTTACTCCACCGAATGTCAGGAAATCATTGCATCCAAGGGTCTACGCGGCAGAGTGACTCTGTGCGGAACCGCCGACCCCATGAAAGTGCTAGAAAACACCTGGCTCTTCCTGAACTCATCACTATCGGAGGGTCTGCCCCTCGCCCTAGGTGAAGCAGCTCTAACCGGCGCACCGGTCGTCTGTACTGACGTCGGTGCTTCCCTCCGCGTGCTTAGTGACCCAGACGACTTCTCGCGCTTCAGCGCAGTGGTGGCACCAAACGATGCTCTCGCTCTGGCAAAGGCACAAATCTCCATGCTCGGTATGATCGGCGAATGGGCTGAGTACTGCGGCGACACAACTCCAGCCCCAGTCCTCACTTCCGCGCCCACTGCCGACGAAGTAGCCGCCATCACTCGCCGTATGTATGAGAAGAGTGACCAACGCCGCGAACTTGGCATGAAGACTCGTCAGATTGTTCAAAAGTCCTTCAGCGGTGATCGCTACCTACGGGAGCACGAGCAAATGCTGTGGATCGGCAAGTCGATCAAGATGATGGCGAGCCGAGCCGCTGGCGAAGAGCTCGATCCGATGGAGATCGAACAAGCAATCGAAATGACCGCGACAATCGATGAGGAGATCATCACTATCCCCCGCAGCGCTGTCCACTCATGGCGCTCATCTGCTGCCTCTGCCATGTCGACATTGTACAGCAATACTTCAGCCTACCACCCCCTCCAGAAACACGGCCACCAAAGGGCTGGTTCCAGCGTCTCTGCCCTGACGCTGAACAGCGACTTCGACGAGTCCACTGCTCGTCTCCCTGTGTTTGCGCCTCGCAGCTCTATGCTTTCGTATCTGTCAAATGGAGGTGCTAGTCCTGGTAGCAAATCACCGGGGCTTGGGCCCACGCTCGCGCCACCTGGTACGCCATTGCATGGACAGCGTCGGTCGCGATCTCGTTCACGAACGTACTCTTATGCACGCTCAATTTCCACTGCTGGTCGCGAACAGCTGCGCGGTCTAGTGCGCGACGAGGAGGATGATACGATGCAGTACCGGAATTCTGACGTTAGCACTATTATGCGAGAAGACTTCTTGCGATCGGGTATTCTTTGGAGCGACTAGACACCCCTCAATTGCTACCTCTCTCTCTCTCTCTCTCTCTCTCTCTCTCTCTCTCTATTTATCTTCCTTCCCTTTTCATCTCATCTCCTTTCCCCAATAAGTTATTCCCCCATTCTGCAACCTCGCAGCCACATTACCTATCTTGCATCATTCATCATTCATTCTTTCTTCCATATTTTCCCATTCTGATATTCATTTCCTGGGAGCGTGATTTTCTGGTTCTGTCGAGGAGCGCAAAGCGTCCCGACCAAAAAGACATTTCTTAACTTTTACTTCAGATTTTTTGCCTAGCATTTACTTCATAATTGCAAATAGAGATAGTAATAGAATTTATGTGTATAATCACTGAAGAAACAACCTTCTACTCGCGTAAATGTATATTATTTGCAGAAAAGTACATATATGAGTTATATAAGCCTTGTAAGCCGATTTGATACTGGAATTGACAAGCCAACACTTAGGCTAAAAGAATGAAAAAGAGCGTTTGGCCTTGGTCCACGCTTCCTCTGGTTTCGGGTTCGCAATGCGATGCCACTCACCATTGAACGCGTTGATGAGCCAGCTCGAAAGACCTGTTGGTAAGATATCAGTATCTTGAGAAAAGAGAAGATGGAGGGCAAGATTAGCCTACGTTCATATACAAGGGTATGTCCATTGTGGAAGTAGATGCTGTGGTCGGAATCCGGGAAGACCTGCATATCATAATTCGCCACGTTTGCCAGGTCCAACTTGTCTAATAGAACCAGAGTATTTTGGAGATGAACATTGTCATCGGCAATGCCATGCATGATCATGAATCGAACGTTCTTACCCAAGGCTTCGGCGTTACTGATACTGGAATTGTCGTATCCCGAGGGATTATGCTGGGGAGTGTGCATGTAACGTTCTGTATAGATGGAGTCTGCAAAATCCTCGTTAGTGAAAAAGACCGTTGGACGCCGATATTAGTTTGCGACTTACCGTAGAATCTCCAGTCCGTTACTGGCGCCACAGCCATTCCGTATTGGAATGTCTCTCCCGCATCCTGCTCCAGAACCTTGAGTGTCATGAAGCCGCCGAAGCTCCAGCCCCAGATAGCCATCCGAGTTTCATCCACGTATTGTTTAGATGCCCAGATCTTTGCCGACTCAATCTGGTCTCGTGCTTCGTAGTGGCCCATATTGCCGCGAACGATGCACCGTGCTTTACGTCCGACAAATCCTGTGCCTCGACCATCGACGGTGACAACAATGTAGCCCAGGTTAGAGGCGATGTAGGATTGGAAGTCGACTGTGAACTTGCGATCGACAGTTTGAGAGCCTGGTCCCTGATACATGTAGAAAAGAACCGGATACTTTTTGGCTGGGTTGAAGTGGGGAGGTCGGCGCTCGACAACTTGGAGGATGTTGCCGTCAACGGTCACGTTAGAGTAGATCTCAGCCGGAAGAGCAAACTCTTCGACCATATCTTTGAGCTTAGAGTTTTCTTCGATTACAGCCACGTTTTCAATCTTGTCACCTTGCGTGCTGATAACAGACTGCCAGGGGACTGCGGGGCCCTTGGAGCTGAGCAATGCGTATCCGGATCCCTGTGAGAACGAGATTCCATAATATCCGGCCTTTGAGGTATCGGTAAGTGAACGAAGACCTGAGCCGTCGAGTTTGACTTGATACACATGACGCTGAGTGGGTGCTTCCTTTGTGGCCACGAAATACACGATATTCCTCTTCAGGTCAACGGCGGAGGGTGCGGCAACGACTTCCCAGTTTCCCTTGGTGATCATTACAGGTTCCGAAGAATCGAGAGGACTAAAGTAAGCCAGGTGGTCATAGCCTTCGTGAATCACGGTATCAATATATCCATCTTGTGGACGACCATTTGCTGGATCGGCAGGAATAAACCGTGTTGACTGCGAGGGTTCAACCCAGCCGCCATCTAGGGCTGCGATATCCTCTGAGCGGACGAGCTTTCCAGTTCTAGCACTAGTGTCCATCAAGAATACCTTGACAACGTCACTCTCACGGTTGGTCTCGCGAAGAAGAACTTTTCCGCCAGATGCCCAAACGACCTCGATAATGATTCGATCATCGTCCTTGAAGTCCTCTGGTATGTCGATTGAAAAGACCTCGCTCTTGACCGTATCATAGAATTGCAAGCGCACCACAGGGTTCGGGCTTCCGGCTTTGGGGTACTTGATCTGTCTGACTTCAGGGTAATTCTCCAATCCGGGGCGAGGCTTCTTGCCAGAGGGGCGGGAGAGGAAGTACTGAACGGGATATTCGGGTACTTCCGCCTCTTCGGTCCGCAGGAAGGCGAGGAACTTGCCATCTTCAGACCACCAAGTGCCACTGTTGCCTGCGAACACTTCCTCTTCATACACCCAGTCAGGAACGCCATAGAAAAGCTGCTCCCCGCCATCTTTGGTGATGGGAATGACCTCGGAAGAGCTCAACTTTCTCAGGAAAACATTGTTGTCCCGAACAAAGACAACAGCGTCAGATTGAGGGGACCAGACAGCAAGCTGCACGCGATCGCTCGGGTTACTGGCATCCAGCGGCTCCGCCGTCTGTGTCGCAACATCAAAGATCCAATACTTTCCATAGAACGAATGTCGCCAGTTAGAATGCGTGTTTGATACAAGCAGCACCTTCTCCAGATTTGGACTCGGCCACGTCTTTACCGGAGTGACCAGTTCACCCTCGACTCTGACATGGCTATCCTTCATCAACACCCGAGCATCAAGCTTATTGGCGCCATTCTTGCGATTTCTGATATCTTCCACGCGTAAATATCCCTCTCCACTCTCCCCGCGCTCGACTAAAAGTCCGTCTTCACCGCTTGGACCCGCAATCCAGGAGATCGCATGCGATTGTGGTGACCAATCCCCTCCTAGGACTTGATCTAATGTGACTGGCTTCCCATAGCTCGTGCCGCCGGTCGCGGATTCCGGATCGTGGATGTTGACGGTTGAGGATGAAAGGGCTTCTGCGCTGGGCCGTGTCGATGTTAGGAAGAGTATGAAGGCTAGAGCCCAACCCCCGACGCAAAGTATGCCGAATAGCCAGAGGATACGGCGGATGCGAGTCCCCGAGGCGGGCTTCTTAGTCTTAGCAGCGATGAACGATTCGTCCGAGCCTGGTTCGGCACCATCTTCGATATCGCGGTATGGTTGTGTCTCGTCTGTTCCCATCTCTCCTTTATGGAATGCATTGAGGAAGGCTGTTGAGGCTACCGATAAACCAGAATCCGAGGAGGTTTGAGATGCCAATGATATTGTCCGTCGATGAGCAAGGGGCACGGAGACAGAGCCAGAGCTGCCTTCCTTGTCCAGCTTCCCCATGATTGATGGTAGTGACGAGTGGGAAGTTGCGGAGACGGCTTGTTCTTATCGTGGAGCCTCCACACGTTCAGATAACGCAATCTTCACCTTCAAGACAAGGATAGAAATTCTGTCCGAATTGAACCAAATGAGAGAAATCGAAGTTTACTTTTCTTAGGGAATGTTTGCTTTGTCCTGACTCCTATTCAGTATCGAGTTGGGCGGTTATTGAGCCCTATTTTAGATCAGTGGCGACTGCCATTCTCCAATCATAGTGGTGGAACAGTCTGTGCTTTATCTAATACATGCTTGAATGGGTTTATAACTCCTCACATATTCCAACATTGAAAAAGGAAAATGCTAGGGGGTTGCTACCTTAGTAGGGCTACATAGGTCAAGATGATAGTTCTGAGTGGTTGATTGTTAATGTAACCGCACTCTTACTCCAACCGCTCTCCTAGACCCCAAGGATTGTAACTCCTCTTAACGTCTACTTCAGCCTTATCGAGAGCCTTTTTGGTCATAGGCAGTTCATACGATATACCTTTCTCTTTCAATGTTACTACTTTGAATCTCCAGATGATCTCTTAACAGGAGTCTTGGAAACAGGCGTCAGCTCCACAGCTTACCTAGGATCCACTTGGTTTTGTTTTTTTCTCCTAGATGATCTGTAACACAAATAGACGCTCGCTAGCCTGTATTCACTTTTTTTAACTCTTCAGCTTTCTTGAGGACAATGGCTAACACATCAGTTCAACGTCAATTTCCTCTAAAAAGGGCAACGGAAGAACTTCGGGATCCACTATATCTGTTTTTGAGCTATTTTGTACATACGAGCCCCCATTACCCGAAGGCATAGATTCTGAGTATATTTAGTTCAGACCGAGGACCGAGATTTTATGAGGCCGAGTCATCTAGGCAGCCATTGCTGAAATATAGTCGAGACAGAGAGGTGACTATTACTGAAGGTAATAACTAGAATGGTGTTTTGAGCTCCCGAGGTTAGATGCAAAGATTCAACACCCCAGACTTCCAAGGTTGACAATAGCATCTACCATGATGGATTGAAGTAGCGGAGAAATAATAGTGAATCGGAGGATCGGACTATCGGAGAACATTGCTTGCTGAGATCTCATTTCAGATTCATAATCAGATTTCGATTATTTACCGTTCATAACTGTAATTCGTCAATATCTTCGAAGTCGCTCCACGTCATCTCGTTTGTGCAACGAATACCTCCAGAGCTGCCCCTTTTAGACCCCTTTTAGGAAACGTCCAATAGTCTGGAAACTCTACGTTGGATACACGCGTGTCATTGGAGGCTGAGCAAATAGATATTATTGCTGTCAATGTGTATAACCAGGTACTTATAGGCTCGATAAGTACATAGTTTATCAATTGAGGCCTCATCTATTCTTTTCTGGTCGATTCAATTTCAAGAGAATCCCAAGGTAACGCTCTTTAAGCTTCACCAGAGGATCATCATCTTCCTCATGTTGAAAGCACTGTATATGGGAACGTATAACTACATTCCTTCTATTCCCGCTGCAGCAGTCTTTATAGCAATTTTCATAATCACGACTATCACACATTTCTGGCAAGTTACCCGAACTCGGACATGGTTCTTTATTCCATTTGCCATTGGAGGAATTTGTACGTTCTCGCACATAAATATCTACTTAGGTAGACAGTCATGATCCATCCATCTTCATGGTTCAAAGCTGACCCGTCTTTTGTATAGTTGAGATTGGAGGATACATTGCTGTATGAACTCCCCTTCTCCATCTTTCATATTGACCCGAAACTCATCCCATTTAGCGTGCAATCTCCTCAAGTCAGTATCCGAGGTATGGGGCACCAGCTTTAGCTGTACAGGCAGTTCTCATTCTCGTTGCACCGTCACTCTTTGCCGCCAGTATCTACATGGAGCTGGGACGCATCATGCTCGCTACTGGCGGAGAAAGATACTCGATTATTCGACGCTCATGGCTCACCAAGATATTTGTCGTGGGGGATGCCTTTTCTTTTTTAGTCCAAGCTGCCGGTAAGTGGTAGCAGCTCCGTTGATATACACCTCCAAGCAGATATCTAACGAGTATCAGACTCTAGGTGCCAGTATGCTCGTCAAAGTCAGCACCGCAAATAATGGTGGAAACATCATCAAAATCGGTTTGATCATTCAAATCGTCTTCTTTGCTCTCTTCGTCGTCACAAGCATCATCTTTCATGTCCGTATGAATAGGAATGGCGCATCATACCAACACTTCTTTCCCTTGAGGAAACATCAGTTGGTCCTATACTTCGGCAGTGGCCTTATCTTCGTCCGTTGCATTTTTCGACTTATAGAATACGAGGCTGGAGATGGCAGTACGCTACTTCAACATGAATACTATAGCTATATCTTCGATGCTGCTCTCATGGTGCTGGTGATGATGACGTTCAGCTTGGTTTACCCCAATGAAATCGGTCAGATGGTGCAGCAGAGGAAGGATATGTCAGATAAATTAGAGGGGTCGATTGGATTTGCTCGACTTTGACCGAAGATTTGAGTCGTTCCAGTGTTCATTCGCTTTGAATAAGTTTCTAATTAACCTTCCCAATTCTTGGCTTTCCCCTTCTTTTTAGTGCTCAGTCCATTCACCTGTTTACTGCAGTAGATCCTCAACACCAACGATTCACTTGGTTCCGACAGTACCACTATCACGAATTGTGTCCCTCAGGCTACAGCATCAGTGTCTGTTAAAGCTGGTAACGCTACAGTCGATGTTGGAACTATGACTGGCTCAGAGCTCTATACAGGAATCTCTCAGGCCCTTGGAACAATTTGTCCTACGGTCATGCAGACAACAGAATGGACAAATTGTGCGGCCGAGCTTGCTATGGTTGAGAAACTCCCTTATATCGATGCTGGCCTCATGTCTTATGGCTCACTTTATGTTACGGTCCTCGATAGCTAGTATAATGAGACTTCATTACGGGATGCTATGATTAAAACTGCAGCTTTAACAGCTATGTACAGTGCAGGAAGTAGCACTACTTATGATGTGGAAGGGATTAAGAGAAGAGATTCATAAGACCATCCTTATGCCGAATCGAACACCGCAACAGTTTGTAACACGGAAGCATTTGCTGCTGTGAATTACTACAATGTCTGGTGAAAACCGCCTCAGAACTAACAACACAAAAAACATTTGCAATTTATTCATTCGATACAGAGAGGGGCGGTGGTGATTTCGTTTGTGATTTGTGAGAGGAGCTTGCTGATGTCTTTGCGGCTGTCGAGCCGGAATTTACTCTGACGGGAGTTGAAATCGGCAAAGCTATTGATAGTCTTCGTGAAAAGGGTCTGCCGATGGACTAGGGGTCAGGCAAATGGTTTTCAATCTTGTAACCTTCTCAGATTCTTGCAAAGTCATGAGCAAAGCTGAAGGAATATTGTGGATTTACTATTACCTCGATCACCAATCTCACCACCATCACAATACGTGTCAAGATCATCAACTTCATCACCCCCTCCCCCTTCATCCCCGAGATCCCCACCATCCTCACAAATTATAACGAGCCTACAATTTAGCGAACCTATAATCTTGTTTTGCCACTAGAAATTATTGGTGCAATTCGAAACAGAACTCAATGGTAGAGAAGGAAAGATAATTGGTGTTGGAAAATATTTGCCTGAGCATGGGTTTCATTAGATAGAAGAGCGAAAAGAGATACTGAACCTCACAGAGGTCGAAAAAAAGAAAGAAGAAAGGCACACAAACTCAATCCTTACAGAGGGCCGCATAACAGTAAGAAATATATTGAGCGAAAGTAAAAACTTAGACCGCCGGGTGGAGCTTCATTCGGTTCAGAGATCGTAGAGCCTTCTGACGCAGGAGATTGAGGTTGATGTCCACTGCCACAGGAGGCCCATTACGAGCCGGGTCTTGCCGGAATATTGGTCCGAAGACCTCCTCATGAGTCAAAATTAGGCGTTGCGGACCCCCCAGTGGGGAGAGGTGGAGGAGGCGGAGGAGGTCGCTGGTGAGGAGTACGTAAAGGTGCCGGAGGACGCTTGCCACGGCGTGTGGCCATTTGGTGGGTTGATCCTGTGGGCACAAGGGGGGCGGGAACATGGGCAACAGGGAAATGCAAGACAGGGACAGAGGGAACAAGAGAAACAGGGAATATAGCTTCGTGCTGTCGGAGCGCAGGGTCCCCGTATATGTTTCTAACATATACGTCCGCGAACCCACGAATTCGCTTAGTGAACCTGTGCTTGGTCCACTTAACAACAACGACGGCATTAGTAGAGCCTTCTCCGCCCTTAAGCAGCAAATCTATGTCTTCTTTGAGGTCTTTGAATGACTCTAACCATCCAACTTCAAATACTATGGTCAGCAAATTGTCTGTGGCCAGCTTCGGAATCACAAAGAGGTCGGGTTCTTTTCGGGAATTCTGGTATGGGCCGGACTCGAACTTCAGGGCTGAAATGAGTTAGTGACAGGTGAATCTTGATAATCCAAGAATGGCTTACTCGTCCCGACGAAGGAACCAATCTGGCTTCGCTCCATATCTGTCATCAGTCCATTGACGCTCATCTGAGTCACGGTTTCTGCCCACCATTGCTGGATGCAATCGTGGATCCAACGAGGCCTAATTTTGATCGTCAACTTTCTACTAACCGCGTTCCATGTCGATCTATATGTTTCAGTATTCAGAGGAGATGACATCAAAGATCAGTTTTGTTCTTACCGTGTCCGATGTTCCTCCAAGGTATCAAGGATTCTTCGTCCCCATGAAGGCTTCACGCCCTCTACTATGAGAACTTTACTCTCAGAATAATCATCAATCTGAGAGAAGATATATTTCTCAAGCTTGAAGCGACGAGAGAATTTGCCGGCAGAAATTACGACTACTGCTGCCAATTCTTCATACGCATCATCAGCACCAGGTGGACTTTGCTCAGACGATAAAGCCTCGGTATCTTCCACAGCAGTAGACTTGGTAGTAGCTGATCGATTGGGTAAGTGAATGGTATGTTGCTCAATATCTGTCATTGCGTTTTGAAGTTAATAAGAGAGGAAAGTGTCGCTAGATTGGAGTAACTACGAAAGTGGGTCTGATTATCAAAAAGGGAGACCGACTAGACCTGAAACGGACTAGCGCTTCACCTACAATCAATAATAGTTTAAAGTAAATCACATACGACCCGTGATTACATACGACCCGTGAATTTCATTTTTTTAACGCGTCATTTACGTGTCTTACTTTTTCAACCACCCACCATGCCACCTAAGAATGCTCAAATAGCTCAGAAACGGGTTGAACAGGAGGGTAGGATCTTATTAGCTATTAAAGCTATAAATAATTGCGAAATTACCAATACAACCCAAGCTGCATCTACCTTTAATGTACCCCGCTCAACCCTCCACGATCGCCTATCTGGTGTTAAATATCGCGTCGAGAAGCGCGCAAATGGTCATGAATTGACTGAATCTGAAGAGAAAACTCTTCTCAAATGGATTTTCTCTTTAGATGACCGTGGATCTGCCCCTAGACCTCATTATGTCGCTCAAATCGCCAATATTCTACTCGCCGACCGCGGAATCGACCCACCTCTTACAATCGGACGAAATTGGGTTTCAAACTTCATCAAGCGTACATCTGAAATCGAAACTCGCTATTCAAAACGTTACAATTTTGAGCGCGCAAAACAAGAAGACCCTAAGATTATTCGCGATTGGTTTATCTTAGTTGAAAAGGCTATTCGCGAGAATGGGATTCATGAAGACGACATTTACAACTTTGATGAAACTGGTTTCGCGATGGGACAAACCGCTACTGCCAAAATCGTTACTAGAGCTAGCTATTATGGCCGACGAGAAAAGATACAACCCGGGAATCGCGAATGGGTTACGGCTATTGAATGTCTAAATTCAACTGGCTGGGCGCCTCCACCATGTATCATATTCAAGGGCAAAAACATGATGCAACGTTGGTTTCACGATGTCGATTTACCACCTAATATGCGCTTTGAAGTAAGCCCTAATGGCTGGACATCAGACCAAATAGGCCTTCGTTGGCTACAAAAGCTATTCATCCCCTCTACCATAACACGTACGAAGGGGCGATATAGGCTATTGATTCTAGATGGCTGTTACGGGATGAATGCAGGAATTTGTACGCTGTAAAGATCCGATTGGTAAACAAGAAGAATTAACTAGGGGGGAAATGGGTCCTGGGGACCGGGTGTTCTTATAGCTCGTTCGGCTCCGCACAGATGCCAGGAGCGCAGTCTCTCCAGAGACTGAGCATTTCATCGGGTATCAACCCGTTACATTACTCCCCTCCTCCTCTCCGGCGTCTCGTACGACGTGCCGGGGGTTGTCGTTGTTCCGCGTTACTATCCCATATGCGTAGCGCTTCAGTGTCCGCGAAGGCGTTCTCGGGTTCCCATGTCGGCCGTTTGTACCCTGTCCACTTCACCAGCACTTTTCTCCTGCCTCGTACAAGTTTCTCCTTCATAATGTAGTCGACCTCGTATTCTTCCTCCTGTCTGTCATTCCCGACCAACTTCGGCGGGGGTTGAGAATCGTCTTGCTGTTGACTTGGTAGAGGGTCGTCTGACGCTAGGCGCAATAGTTGGCTATGGAACACATTATGGATCCCAGGTGGTGTATTCAGATCGTACGAGTGAGATCCTATTACCTTTGTCACTGTGAACTTGGCGTGTCTGGCGTCTAATTTCTTTGTCGGCCTGTCGGTGCGTATATTCTTGAGGTTCAGCCATACTTTGTCTCCTACACGGAAATTTGGGGACTGTTGGCGGTGGCGGTTTGTTGTTTCTTTCATCCGCTGTTGAGCTGATACCATCGACATTTGGGCCCACTCTCTAGCTTGTTTCAGCTGTCGTACGATGGCGTCTGCCTGTGAGATTGGAGAGTGGTGGCTTGTGTTTTCTGTTAGGTTATGATGGAGGTCCAGAGGTCGTATATGGTAGCCATGGGATAGGAAGAATGGGCTCACACCAGTCGCGGCTGCGTCTCTACCATTGATAGCAATCTCGGCCGAGGGCAGTAATTCGTTCCAGTTGTCCTGTGCGTAGTCCACAAACATATTTAGGTAGGTCTCGATTGTCTGGTTCATTCGCTCCGTAGACCCATCAGTTTCAGGATGGAAAGCTGTGGATAGGCGTCGTACGATGCCTAGTAACTGGCATACCCTCGTCCAGAGCTTCCCTACGAATTGTGGGCCTCTATCAGAGACGATAGCACGTGGGAGGTGGTGTTGGCGGTAGTAGACTCTTATAAACCATTTTGCGAGCGTCTCCGCAGTAATATCAGGTAACCCATCAACCATAACTCC
The DNA here is from genome assembly GCF_028828555.1 of Penicillium taxi. Classification (NCBI taxonomy): domain Eukaryota; kingdom Fungi; phylum Ascomycota; class Eurotiomycetes; order Eurotiales; family Aspergillaceae; genus Penicillium; species Penicillium taxi. The sequence continues at coordinate 1,117,340 of NW_026643208.1, forward strand.
TTTTCCTAAACGATCTGTGATCACCACCATATTCGTACAACCTTGGCTCTCAGGGAGATCAACTATAAAGTCGATCGAAATTTCTTGCCAGATCTGGTCAGGGATAGGTAATGGTTTCAGGAATCCTTGCCTCCTATCGCGCCAGGTAGTATTCCTCCCACAAACATCGCAATTTCGTACGAATCGTCGTATATCCTGATGCATTCCGGGCCAGAAGTATTGTCGGCTTATTATCTGGCTAGTGTTATCTCGTCCTGGGTGTCCACACATCTTTGAGTCATGGGTTTCAGTGGCTTTACGAAGCGAGGCGGTAACTTGATGTATCTAGGAGGTAATGGGTTCTACTAGGTTGCTGACATTGACCCTGCACGCTCTCATCGTCTCGAAATACGGAAGGGCGATCAAGGTTGCCGATCTTTGACTTTCCCCGCTGGTGAACGCACGCATGGTCTAATAGGAAACCTTAGAGGGCTCTGGCGTAGCCGCGGGCGCGCTGCAAACTACCTCTTCGGTATCGGCCCATGTGCTTTCGGTACTGGCTTAGGGAAAGCATATGTCCCCGATTATAAACTCGCCGTGGATCCTCTCTACTCCTGGATTTTTGATGGCATTGGCCCTAATATGCTTATCGGTGGAAATGGCTTTAGTGGCGGTGCCAGCGGCGACGAAATCGACCGTGTAGACTTTAAACTAGGCTCGCCGACTGGTACAATCATGCTAGCTACCAGTCAGCGCCACGACGATACCTTTGAACTTTTCAACGAAGACTCAATGTTCCCGCTAGTGAACACTTTAGGATCACAGTGTGACCGTGTCAGAAGTGATATCATCTTTAACGAGACAGTGGGAGGAGGAGGAATCTTTTCTGTTGGCAGTATCAACTGCTACAGCAGTCTATCATGGGATGGATTTAGTAATAATGTAGCCAAGATGACTGACAATGTGCTCAGAGGATTTGTGAAGCAAGGTAAGGGCAGGGCCCAATCTCACCCTGTTTATTGTGTACTCACCTTGCTCACCCCCGGTCGCGCGACGCTAAAGCAGCGCTCACCCATTACTCACCCTGGCGACACCCGACTATTTTCTGCGTTTAAGCCACACGCCGGTCAGTTAGTAGTATGGTGGGTGACCACATGCGAATCCTGACTGTTGTATGTTTTTGTTTTTTTATTATCCATTGTCCCAAATCTCACCCTGTTTATTGCGTACTGACCTATATTATCTCAAGTATAGAACTGTATAGCACATACGACCATAGGGTGTGGAGAACAGGGCTTCCCGTCCGCTCAGCCGTACTTAAGCCACACGCCGGTTAGTTAGTAGTATGGTGGGTGACCACATGCGAATCCTGACTGTTGTATGTTTTGTTTTTGCTATTTTTAGCCTCGTTTATCTTCAACTAAGAGAAAATACTGTAGGCTTGTTAGCGAGTTGCACCCGCAATGGTAGGACGGGCAGAATGGAGAGCGGAGAAGGAAGCGGTAATGGGATCCACATTAACTCCACTCACTTAGAGCTTCCCTTCTTGCCGAAACCTCGCCTTAAATAGGCGAATACGAACGCTTCATTACTTAGTATGAAAATAACTACCCGCAAGGAACTAGTTCTTTTACACTCAGAGTGTTACTGTCCGCCCAGATTAACCCGTGAATGGCTCAAAAATTGTGTATAGATAAATGGAGGGCACCACCACATCCAAATGGCGTTCCGACTGACTGCGGAGCCCTCACATACCTAAACAAAAAAATTAGGAACCGTTCTCAAACGATCCTACAAGCCGAGATTCAGAAATACACATCGCGATGTATAGCAGACGCCGCTTTACTCCCCAAGGCCTAGCCGTGCACTTTCAATAATCCATCACTTCCATAGTCAGGTACAACAAAACTTAAATTTTTTTAAAAAATCATCACAGCATAGCAGCCACTGCAGCAGCAAAAATTGGAGCAGCTGTAATCAAAGCAGCCGCAGGACCAGCAGCAGCACCAGCAGTCTGAGTCGCAGAAGCCAACCCTGCAGTGACCGTCAACTGATAATAGTCAGTGGCAACTGTCACCGTGGGATAATCTTTCTTGGTAGATGTGGAGGATACATAAGAGGCACCATCCTGGGTGCCAGTAACGCCGATACTCATTGTACACTTGAGTGACAAGGTGGATTGCTTCATAGAGCAGTCCCAGGACTCGGTAACAGTGAGATCGTATGAACTTTCTTTGTTCGAAGTAGAAGCGGTGTAGATCATATCGACATTCACGGTCTCAGGACCCTGTATGATCGTGTATGAATTCTTCATATTGCAATCTGTCTTGGGGGCATCTTTTGAGCAGCCGACATGGTACGTGGCAGCCTTGGTATTGAGACTGGCGAGACTGGCAGCAGTGCTTGTCCAGCCGCCATACTCAAGCATTCCGACATCCCAGGAAGGAGAGAAGTAGCCAACAATCTCGGTGCTGGATTTATCATCGGCTTTGACAAGCGTAGCAAGTGCTGCTGCGAGGAAAATGGAGAGACGCATATTGATGACTGAAAGGTTCAAGGATCGGTCTTTTGAAATTAATAGGTCCACGATCGTGAGAGAGGTAGAAACCTATAAAGTAAGACCTATGGATACAGAACACTTTATATGGCCACGCCGGATGGGTACTCCTTTTAAATGAGTTGCACGCCACCAGAGTGTATTTCCTTGAGTCACTTCGTTAAACTTAGCTGAATACTAGTATGATAAATGATTTCACTAGCGTACGGGTAAGGACGGATGGATACCGAGGTAGTACCTCTATCTACTCCATAGTTCCGAGCAACAAAGTCTTTAATTGCTCTGAGATGAATTAAGTTAAACCATTCAACAGACTACCGATATGGGTATAAGTCACTCAGATGGTAAACTACAAAGAAACCTCGAAAGACTCAAACGACCACTTTGAGTCGGAGCCAAAGGCTTTGATGCCGGACAATAGTAGAACAAAAAAAACGCAACGATGTCACTCTACTACGCTTAATAAAACTTAACCAGGCAACCAGGCTGAACTAGTGCGGATCCAACTTTGAAAGAGCCTCTAAAGTCTCGTTCAGATAATACTAGGTCCAACTCTTGGACATTAGACTTCAGTAACACGTAGATTGATTTTACTAAATTCATGTGATTAGAGGTGCGATCAGAGGTGCGATCAGAGGTGCTGAAGTGGTAGTGAGGCTGGGTGAAGTGCTCAATCCGTTGAAATTCGTATTTCGGGTTTAAGAAGACAGACCCACTCAAGGTGCCCGTTCCTTCGGTGACCCTGAAAGGGGTTCAGTAGTGAGTGTACTGTGGTATGGCAGTGTGGTCGCGTTAGTGTGGTACTTCCAAGCCCCACTATAGAGCTAGTTTTCTGCCACTTTTAAATACTGTGTAGTGTATTTAAGCACTAATATTACACACAAAATATAATAAATTACATACTATTCTATTCAATTCAACACCACTTATTTGATCCAACACCATTTATTTGATTCAACACCATTTATTCAATTCAACTCAACCACCCTAGAACTAGAACTAAAACTTGGTATGGCCACTATTAGCTGCGATGACAGCTTCACACCTCTCCTTCATCAGACCAATCTGACGCTCTAGGAACGCCTCTGCCGCCTCCCACGCCTCCTTTACCACTCCACGTAGCTTATCATATGAGATCTTTGTATCAACTTGGAGGTAGTGATCTCCAATCCAGTCCTTCATTCAGTTCCATATCTGTTCGATGGGATTCAGATCAGGGGGAAATGCAGGCCGCTTCAATAAGCAGTTCGTTTATTGTCGCTATAGCTTTATGACCAGGAGCGTTATCATGCATAAAAGAAAAATCAATACCATCCATGCTAGCCAACTTTACCATCCCATCTATAAGAGGCATAATCCTCTCACGGTATCTCACAGCATCAATTGTACCCCATTCTTTCTCCCAAAACACACAAGGTCCCTTTTCAGAGCCATAAAAGGATCCCCAGAACAACCATCCTTGTGCCTGTTGATGTCGTACTCGGAGACAGGAGTCATCTAATTCCTCTCCAGGCCTCCTTGTAACCCAGATTCGCCTGTGAAACACTGCTGTAACCCAGGTTTCATCGGACCATAAGACCTCCTTCCACTCCTCAGGGGTCCAGTGTAGATGCTCGAGAGCCCATTTAAGTCGAGCCCGGCGAGTAGGTTCGGAAAGAGGAGGCTTCCGGAGTGCTACACATCTAGTATAGCCTCTTTTTTTCATAGAATACCGGAGGGTAGTCCAGTGGACATCAAGGGATAGATGACGGACAATCTCTTTCCAGATCATCCGTCTTGCTACTGCAGAAGAACAGATGAATGACTCAATATCATCTAACTCCGCTTCAGACAGCTTAGGAAGCTGTCCACGACGTCGACGGGGCGTCGGACGGGAGTCACTGCAGGCTAGCTGCACCTGACGATAGGTTATACCTATCTAATCAGAGATCTCTGCATAGCTGTAGCCTTGCAGACGTAATAACCGCGCATTAAGACGCTCATCGCGTGATGCAGGAGCCCGAGCTCTCGGGGCCAATAACACTGAAATAGTGGTGTATTACACCAATCTATATTAGGTAGGCGGTATATGATCCACTTGTATGGCAAAGTACCACACTAACGCGACCACAGTAGATAATCGGCTAATGATATACCCGAATTTAGCATCTAGAGCCTAGGTTTGCGAAAGTCCCAAGACCGAGGTTGAAGGATCTCGGTGCCCCTTCTCCAAGTTCGAACGTGAAAATTTTGGCCGAAAAAGAACTGCAAGGAACCGAGACCGATGATGGGAGCATAGTGCCCTTCTCTCTCTCTTTTTACTACAGTTGTCAACCTAGAAAAGAGGGGGTGTTGTTTGTACTGCTTGTAAGATCCATAACGGGCGTGTATTTAGTAGTGGCTTTTCACCCCTGGATAGAGAATTAAGTTTCGTCAACGAAATTCGAGCTTCCATCACCAGGCTTCAGCTTGTTACAGATTCAGCCGATATTTTCAACTTTGACGAGTTAGGTTTCGCGATGGGGGTAAATACGACTGAGAATATCATTACGTCCGCTGAATATCATGGTCGGAGAGCTGTTTTATAGCCTGGAAACCGTGAATGAGTGACGGTAATTGAGTCTATAAGGTCAACTGGAGAGTCTCATCCACGTTACTTTATCTTTAAAGGAAAGGTGTTTATGGAGCATTGGTTTGAAGAAAAGGGGGCCTAGTTAGAGCTTAAATAAGAGCTGCAATGGCTGGAAGAGCGATCCGATTGGTATCGATTGACATGAAAAGCATTTATCCCTAATATCTTGAATAGAAGGGATGAAAATTGTTTTCTAATCCTAGATGGCCACTCGTCTCATTTAACACTAATTTTCGACGATATTTTTAAGAATCATGATATCATTGCTTTATGTATGCCTCCGCATGCATCAAATCTTGTACAGCCTCTAGATGTGAGCCGTTTTGCGCTATTAGATAAATATTATGGTGGTGAGGTTGCGGGGTTAATGCGATATGGAATCAACTCAATCAATAAAGATGAATTCCTTGGGATCTTTCCTGATGCACATCTAAAAGCTTTTAAGGTAAATAATATAATTAATAGCTTCAAAGTTACTGGTTTAGTGCCATTAAACCCATCAGAAGTGCTTGACAATCTAAATCTTCAGCTTGAGTGTCTGCTAGATTTAGAATTACCTTCTGATCGTCCGACGTCTTCTGGCTCTAATAGCGACGATAATGCTATTTGGAGCTTAAAACGGCTTAAGAATCTAGATTTCGCATCGATTCTAAGCTGGAATCTTCTTCTTCTCTTATTCCATTTCCTATTAAAAGGGGTGGAAGACGTTCTATGATCGCACTACCTGGACGGTCCACCATCACATTTTTCTACATGATCGCTGTGGCCATTCAGAGAAGGCGAACAAGAAACTGACGAAAAAAGAAGAAATTTATGGAAAAGTAGTTGGCTTATTTAGGTAGTTAAAGGGACTTAGACGAGATTCAGGTGCCTGTTGTTGAAGAGACCGATTTCTAAAGCAGAGTTAATTATGCGAATCATGCAGTGGAGAAAGAATCGAGAGGAGTAACATGGCAATTTTCCTATCAATCAAAATTCTAGAAGGAACCAGGCTAACAATACAAATTAGGCTGTGTCCTCTATTCTTTGCCAATTGAGCCTCAGCTGCAAATTTTAGCCGAGCGTTATGGCTGGAATGTGGACGAAGAGCTGCGTTTTCCGTGGCTACATTTTCATTTTCTGCGATCCTGGTTGGAAAGTGGAGGCGATGTATACACCTCTGGCATATTCAACTACATATGCGCCCTTAAGGGCGGCCGGTGCTGCCTTTGTGTTGACCAGGGAGATCTTTCTGCATTGTACCTTTTGAGCAAATTCGATGCCCCGTCGTTTTCTAGCTTGATTATGCCGCCGTTGAATGTTGCTGGAGGTGTGCGCAAACTAGCTAACTCTTAGAGTGAAAGTGCTGGGCCGATAATTTAGAACTGCCGCCAATCTGTCTTTCCAGATAAATTTAACAGGAACTGCCAGACAGGTATGTACATTGAAGGAACCATATACTGTGGGATGGTCTTTAAGAGGGATTTGTTCAGATCCTTGGTTAAATTCTATATGCCTTATCGCAGTTGCTATGCATCCTCGAGCTTCACGGACTCGACTTGACTCATAGTAAGAAAACAAAAGTAGGTCAACCTCTAAGCTTTGATTGCCCCCAGCCATGAATAAATCCATAATGGATTAACTCGTTTCCTTGCTTGCGAATAACAGATGTTGAATGTGGTGTTCAACTTCACTCAGCTCAACTCTTTGTCCACGCAATTTGACCTGGGTGTCCCTACGACCCACAAAGTTAAGCGTACCATCTGGATTGTAATAAACAAGGTCACCAGCCTTGTACAGTTGATTGGAGGATCTGTCGGGGCGGAGCCCCGCTCGAAGCCAGTCAGGAGCGTCAATAAAGACAGATACAGTTCGGTCGGAGTCATGAGGGCGACCTAAGCTCTCCTACTTCTCCTACTAGAGCCAGCTTATTGTGATTGTTGGGATTCACAACCCAAGTGGCCGCGCTATGACCTCGTCCGATGTTCCGGGGGTCACTGTTTATGGTCAAGACATTGATAGCCACAAGCAAACACTCAAATGGCCCGTAAACATTGACCAACTTTAACTTCGGGGCTCATTGTGCAACATCTGTGACGCTGCTAAGTTCTCCACTAAACTTGAGGGTTTTTAGGCTGGGAACAGAGTCTGGATTCATCAAACGCGCCACAGAAGGGGTGAGATCGGCCGAAGTGACTTCGGGATGGTTGATGGCACCAACAATATCATTTTGAAGTCCCCGCTCCCGTGGTACGCACACACATTCCCCAATAATCAGTGTGGAGAGAATGATATCCGTACTGATGTCAAAGCTATACGAAGCAAAGTCAAATACGCGAGATGATGGCTCCTCCAGAATGGACCGTCGATAGTGTACCCCCGATATGAAACTTCGGTGGGAGCTCATTACACCCTTGGGTAGCCCCGTACTTCCAGAATTAAATACAATAAAGAGAGTTAACTCTGGGTCAAATGTGAAAACAGAGCTTGGAGCAGCTGGCATGGAAATGAGGATGCCATGGGAAACCAGCATGATCTGTGGCGATATTTTGGATGCCAAATTCTGCTGTCCAGGGGAGGCAACCATAAATTTGGCGTTTTTGAGAGAAAAAATGTCTCGAAGACGGGTTTCGGGCTGGTTTGCACCAAGAAGCACAAATGCGCCCCCGGATTTGATAGTCGCCAATATTGCCACGATCGTCAATGCCGATTTCTCCAAGCATAAGGGTACAATGATTTCAGATTCCACTCCTCTCTTTTGAAGCTAGTAGAAAGACAACTATTTATGGAGATTAAGTGCCTTTGCATATCTAGTGGCTATATTCTTTTCCGATTTCCTTAGTGTGCTATATATACTCTTGCAAGATTCTTAACATAAAGCGCCACTTGGTATTCGCGACCTTGCCGCACATCTAGGGCACAAATTTCGTAAGCTTCTCGTGCTAGGTTCTAAGGTTCATTCAGATTTTCCCTAGCTCTCCTAGAGACCGACCAGAAACTCATTCGATTATCCAACAAGATGATGATACTAGTTGTATCTCGCTTATCTGTAAATCGCCTCAATGAAACCTTGTGGCTATCTCTACTTTGAAATACCTAGGAATAGGATGACAGGATCTGAATTAACAGAAATCTACCATCCATAGAAATCGTCATGTGTTCAACTTGACAAGATTCATCGAGATTCACTATTCAGAGTACCGAATACCTAGGTACTTTCGCTCTAAGCATTATTCGTTACATAAAAATATCGTGGGCCTTATGACCAACTTGATATTAAATGTGGATGGATGAAGCTCGTATTCTTAACCAATAATGAGTTAGATTCTAATTCCCTTTAACAGAGATCTGGACTTTCAAGATAGAGAGGAAAATACGGAAGAAGAATTCATTCTTTACGGAATTTCTCTCTTCGTTCTAACTTATTTAACGTCGTTCAAGACCGCTGATGAAAATGTTTCTCTGGCCAAGCAAGGGCATCACCTATGCGTTTACGAATATCACAAGCCTGACTCGTGACAGTAATATGTTCTCGGTGCAAAGGAAAATGTACGCGTTTTCAAGACTTCAAACGTCTTCTTATTCTCTAAAGTATAACTCATTGAATGAGTACCATCATAGAGAGATTCAGTGGCTTCCAAATTTTATTATTCTGTGCTAGAACGGCATTGGGATACTAAATTCTGGTCCTTGACGCACGAAATGCCTCTAACTATCATGTAACTAGTTAGGCACTGGATAACAAAATAAGTACCTAGTCCTAGTTTGATTAAGCTTGAATTTAATGGTCACCCCACATGTTCATATAGTAGACGCACATATATCTTGCTGCGTGGCAAGAAAGTGCAGCAAAGCTAGATCCGTTCCTTTGATTCCGATCCTATACTTTAAGACTCAAAAAACCTACTGGCCATACACATAAGGATACAAATGCTATGCCCCGCATATTCGTATAAACTTTGTCACAAGATCTAGCCTATAAAATGATCATAGCATAGAAAGTAAATTGCAGCGAAAGGGTTGTATGTTCGCTTTCAGATCTTGTCACAGTGCCAGCTCTGAGCGGGTCTCGTATCAATATGTAAAGACATCAAGGGTCTCTCACTACTAGTCTAGATTAAAATTTGATCCTTAGCATATTCTTTTTACACGCATTCACCAATCATCAGTTCCCTCATTTCCTATGCTTTTGACTACCTTCTTGGAACATTGACACCTGTATCTAGTCCTATCTCTGTTCCGTATTCGTCTTCTGTCTACCAGTTAGCTTAATCGAGTTAAATTCTGTCTCCTGTCCTGCGACTTCCGATACGACCCTCCTACCAACCTATGACGTATCTCCTATACAAGTGTTATTGTCGCTCGCTTAGCGAGCGTAGCTAGCTAATCGCTCGTTACTGAGAACAGTGAGCTCCAACGAACCGCTACTCAACACCGTAGACAATCCACCGATCTGGTAGTGGATTCCTACTAGTTGAATATTGCAGTTGTTGTGAAGTCTGCTTTTTCATTGATGAAAGAACTAGCTACTTATAGTACATGGGCGCCCCTCTGCTCTGGACGAATGTCAACATTCTTCCGAGACAGAAGAGACGGTGAAGACGGGACATTACTGTCGCGAATGCGCATCGCTCAAGGGTGTCGTTTGCGATGAATGCATATCGTTCAAGGATGCCGTGATATACTAATCCAGTTCCGGAGTCGCTGTCTCGGCAGAAGCTTTTTCGGCCGAAATACTTTCCGTCTGTTGATGGCCTTGTTTCTCGGCTGTCGCAACAGTTATAAAATAGTTTTTTAGAGTAGAATTAGTAATGATTCATCATCTCAGTATATAAGAGCGAGTTTATTCTTCCTATAGATATTAGAAAGTTTTGTTCTAAGGTCTCTCTACAGATCACATTACCTTATTAACGCTTCCAATCATCCAGGTATGTTGAAGATTAAGATTTGTTGATACTAGTACATCCTAGTAGATAAATAATGAATAAAGCTGATACGTTACACTAACTACAGCCGCTAGAATCAAAATGCAGAGCCTCTTATTGATTCTTCTTACCACTTTTGTTTGGTTTGGAGCTATACACTCCATAGATTAAGCTCCCAAGCACCTTGAAGATGCCGTGAAAACAATCCATGTTGATCCCCATAAACACCTGATTCCTACAGAGGATCTTACACTCCTCAATTCAACTGAGGGTGCCACTGGTGTTTACTATCCTACCCAAAAATTTGAAGCATTAGAGCTGAAGCCAGGAGTGAAATACACGTTCAATAACAATACGCTCAGCAAGCGTAGCGGCACACGCGAAATCGCATTTTGGGGGAATTATAACTGTGGAGGAGTAGTCAGATGCTATGTGAGCAACTTTTACTGCGGCACATGCGTTATTTGGCCCGGGGCAGCGGTCAGTGCGGAGCTAGAGCAGCAATACAGCAGCAATCCGAAGCCGACGGCATCGTTATTCAGCGGTCCCGGCTGTTCAGGTACCTACCAATCTATTGGTATTGCGAGTGGATGGCTCTCAAGTTGCACAAATAGCAATATTGTCGGAGGCTGGCATTCGGCAATCTTATACTATAACTGCTGAAAATAAGTGTACAGGGCTTCTACCAGTTGATGTGACAGTACTGCTTGATAGTTCTCATGGCTTATAAGCTTGTTATGGCTAAGAATATGCTACAGTCGCTGTATGGAGTTCCCATAGAGTTTAAGCTCGGTCGACTGGAACAGGGTGTCATTCATTATCTATATGGTCAATAAACAGCATCTGTAATGTTTTGTGCCGGTACATCAGTACCAAGTGTTGAATATCTATCCGAAATGGTAAAGAAGAGGTTAACGCCCACTTCTGACACCTATTACAGGTAATGCTTTACGCCCCTATGATATCTGTGTGTCTTCTTGAAGTGGTTGTAAAGTCTGAGTTTCATTCTTAGTTTGCTATCTATTATAAAGTAACGATTGGGTCACATGACTGCTGTGTTCCATATTCCAACATTTTGTCATAGCCATGTCGAGAAAGTAGGGGAAGCTGAGATCAATAATAGTCCCTTTAGAAGGCCATAATTTTTGGGGAATTTTCACCGCAATCACAACTTCAGAATACGGTCTTCCAAAGGTTATATAGCTAATAGGCAGTGATCTATCGGAACAAAATTGAAAGCTGCGAGTCTCCCAAAACGATTGACTCATCTTCATTTTAATTAGGCTATCCTAGAATGTTTACAATCCAGCCAGAATCTCGTCTTACCAACTTCGAACTGACCAAACCTCGTCGACAACCTATGATAAAGAATTTATAAATTTAACTCTACAGAGATCAAATAGATATACGGCTTTGGTCTGTGCATATGCTTTTGCAATAATGCAAATTATGGGCAAATTCAATGAAAATTTGATTCCAGACATCAGCGAGTGCATTCAATAATATTTGAATTCAAATTCAAGAATACAGTACTGACAAACCCACCTACGGAGAAAGAGAAAGACACCAACCAATTCCGTGATCCAACAGCCACAGAAATGTCTGAATTACTCAATGCCAGCCTATCCTCCACTCGATGTTAATGATAATGAGGCGACAGTAAGGTGATAGGAAAACCTCACAGTTACTTCGCATCAGGAAGAAACCAAACCATCTCACTCTCGGCTCCAAGACTCCAAATTGACAATCTAATATCGGACCCATGGATTCAGATAAACACCAGATATAGTTGAGTGAAATTGAGGTCACAGTAATACTACCAACCTTGGAACGTAACATTCAAAGGACCGTCACCACACTAGATACTTGAATATGCCAAAGTGTGAGTCCACGAGTGAAAGGAAAACTTAGATCATATGGTTACAGCTTCGCCTTCGCTCTAGTATTGGCTCTAGTATTGTGATTGAGATAATACTAGATCTGAGATAGAGCCAGTTCTATACCGGCCCTGGAGCAGCTGGACCACTGATATGTGTCCGCTCTCGGCGGCCCACCATGAGGGCATCTGGCCAAATTTGTCCTTAATGTTGGGGTCAGCTCTCGCTGTCGAAAGCAGCAACTCAACGACACTAAATTGACCGTTCTCAGCCGCCCAAGAAAGCGGTGTCCGACCGAGCTGATCTCTTGAATCTACCTCAACGCTGTCTATTGCAAGAAAATACCTCACGATACCCTCGTAGCCACACTGGGCGGCAAAAGATAGTGGTGTTCGGCCCAGACTATCCATTGTGTCGACCTCAATTTGCTTAATTTGAAGAAGTCGAGCCACAATAGCTTCCTGTCCGTTTCTGGTGGCACGACACAGTGGTGTGCGACCTAGACTATCCCTCGAGTTTACCTCGATCTTTTCAGTCGCGAGCAGCATCTCGACTATTTCACTGTGTCCGTTATGAGCTGCCCATGAAAATGGTGTGCGACCCCACTCATTTTTTGTATCGATACTGACGTCCTCTTTGGCGAGTATGAGACGGACAACATCCTTGTGCCCATATTTTGCAGCCCACAATAGAGGCGTCTGGTTATGTGCATCCACTGAGTTAGGATTGGCGTTTTTGTTATATAGAAGCTCAAAGACTTCTAGCTGGCCTTCTCCCGCCGCTCGTACTAACCACGCATCACGCAGTGATGGCACCTCCGAGACATCGATGTTTAATCCACCTAACACTGCCGGATAACTCGCGATCGCATGGCTCTCCCACATGCTAGATGCGTATTCGAGAAAGCAGTGCTCCTGAAAGATAGTATCTAGATCTGAGGAATCAATTTGGAATGCATGAGCCTGGTAAAGGTTGATTGAATGGCCGCTGTGAAACTCATTGCTACTCAAATAGCGCCAGCACACCTGAAACATGACAAGATTTGCTGTATCCGGGGATGTGCGATACCATACATCATAAGACCCTCTCTTGCCTCCAAGAAGAAAATCCTTTAATGATTGGTGGCAGAAGGTGATCGTGCTTTCCTCAGGGTTGCTCGCAGCATCTTGATAGATAATGGAGCTACATAAAGAAAGAATATCCATGTATTTATGAACATCTACTCTTGTAATCACAAGGCCGTCCTTCCAAAGAGCAAAAGACGTCGCTATCTCTCTTTTTTTCAAGGGACGCTGGGCGGTAGCCATGCTGAGCAAGAGAAATCGAGCTTCCTCCCACCTTTCACGAGGAATATTCTCGTTCAAAATTTTGATGTATGTCTCCTCGAGCCCTTCTGGTAGAGTGTTGAGTTTGTCCGGCACGTCGTAGTTCGGTGTGTTTTTCAGCTCGCTGAGCATCAGAGAGACCCACAAAAAAGTCCCTCCAGCCCGACTCTTGAGAGCCTTTGCAACATCATATTTCAACGTCGAGCTGTAGTTTCTTCTCATCGCCAGTTCTGCAACTTTGAAATCAACATACTCGGAAAGATCTCCACTGACCTCTGCTGAATCAAATTCTAGAATCTTTCCAACTCCATAGAGCTCATATTCGATATCACTGATTTCCTGTCGGCTAGTGATCAAAAACTTGACTTTGTTTCTGTATTGCCCCGGTGATTGGAAAATCTCCCTCAGAGCAGAAAGGAGATGGTTGCGTGTGGACTTGTCACACTCGTCAAAAGCATCAATGACGATGAAGACGTCGCCAGCACGCTCATCTTTCAACATATCTTCAAAGATTCGCCAGAGGGTAGTGAAGTTGTCAAAGAGGTCAATAAAAATTCGGCCTTCTTTATGTTTCTCATAATCATGTCGCAGGTGCTCGAACAGTTCATTTTTTTGTAACAGCAGCTGCCAAACCAGGCTCCTGACGATTGCAGTCGGCATCTTGCGATCTTGAATCTTGTCATCACAAAAAAAGTACGCCAAGACTTGATCGTCAGATTTTTCAACTTTTCCTTTGAGAAGTTCAATGAGAAATATAGACATCATTGTCTTCCCAATTCCAGGGGGCCCAGTAAGGCGCAAAAGCCGCGACTGGTTAGCGACACACCAATCAGAGAATTCCTCTCGTCTTAATATCCACTTGCAGGTACGTCCTACCCTTTTCCCTTTATGAGACTGAACACCTAAGAGGATATCGCGCGGATTTGGAACTCTCATTTCTTGCAAGCACTTCTGAAGGTCGCCAAATGTAGTGTTTTGGTTGAACGGAAGAGCTTTTGGATTGCGACGGCGTCGAATCATCTCCCTAGCATTCCGGACCATTCGTTCAATTTCCGGATAGACACTCTTAAACGATGGATCATCAGGGCCATAAAATTTATTTATCTTTAGATGGTCTGTATTGAGAGATATCTTGTGATGTCCATCGATGCAAGCGCTGGTCTCGGGCACAAGCTGAAGTTTGTAAGGAGAAGGTAGCAAAGAGTGTGTAAAAAGTACGTACCATCTCCTTGTGGGATACCAGCTTCCCAACATATCCTATCCTCGATGAAAAGTCTGTCTTGAGCTGCTCGAAGCAGCACACAACGGGCACTGACTCGGAGAAGAGCCAAGATGAGAACTCATGTAGCCGATCTATCAGAGTTTCCGAGTGCTCTTCTAGGTTCTGTAAGATTCTCTTTTCGGAGTGGAATCCAGCAGGTGCTAAACTGGCAATAATTGAACCCCAAGCGGCGGCGGCACTACCTCGATGAGGCGTACCCAAGAAGACAACACCGGCACAAGATTCAGCGATTTCATGATGCGATGGGCTACGAAATGATGAGACAATAGCCTATGAGTCATTAGCAGAAGATAATTGCGGGTTTCCGAGGCCTACCAACCTGCTCAATGAGATTGCCTCCGAAACTATGGCCGATAAAGATCAATGGTCTTTCCCGGGTCTATTAATTAAAACCAGTTGTTCAGATGCAATAGCTTATGATTAATCAAACTCAATGCGCTTACCTTCTCACGCTTGTTTCTCAAACTATCCAACAAACTATCCGATATGTTGGAAAGTCTTTGCTGAGGGGCGTTCATGAACCATTTTGAGTCGTAATTGAAAGTCATGACTCGACAAAAGATTCCAGCAGACGAAAGCTTTATCGGTAGCAGCTCTTTAAGCCAGTTGTAGTGCTGTTGCGGGTACTTAGAGGCTCCTGGAGGGTTATTAATTGGTTGCCAAACCCAAGCATAATCTGGATTTGCGGCGAGTCCATGTACCGCCACGATACTAGAATGATGTCAGAAGTTAGATATTTGCTCAAATAATATCAACATACTCTAAATCTGCATTTTCGTGGTCATGTAGAATCTGTATCGGATATCCAGCAGCGGGCGGACTGCTGGTGACTCGTCGCCATATAGAGGGTCCCAAAGCAAGGTTGAATCGAATCACGCCCGACGTATATGCGAAATAAAGGAGACAGCAAAGCGATAAAGCACTTATGATCGCGCTGGGAGATATTACGAGTATTGCAGTGATAGCAGCAATAGGTATGAGTAAAGACATGTTAGCTGCCCATTCTCCTGTCCGTTGCCGCTAGAGAACATGCTAAGGGTTCTTACTTTAGCAGTAGATTAAATATATTTGTTCCAGGTACAGCCCCAATGTTAGTAAGTGGTTTTTGTGAATGATGTTCAAAAAATGGCTAGTTGATTACATAGGTAGTCAGAGCAAGCCAATTATGAGTTACGCTTGAGAGCGCCACTGAGCAAATCGCTATCACCTGGACACAGCAGACTGACATGTATTGGCGCCTCATTGAATATACAAATCAATCAACCAATGAGACGACAAGTACAAAGCCTCATACTCCCCATGTACTATGTAGTTTTGTGGGGAGGTAAGTTTGTTGTTGATTTCTAATCTGACTTCTAATCTGCACCGCAGTGAGTTCGCCCGGTTTAGTTCATAACCTCAGCCTACCCTTGACGTTCGCATGGGAGCGCACTGATCGTCTCATCGAACCCTGAGTTCAGCTGGGGGTCCGTGTGACAGTTGTCAACGAATTGGGCGATGCGTACCCATTCATCCAGCTTCTCAGTGGGTGAAATGAGCAGTCAGAATACATGTCGTATTCAATCCTCTCGAGTGAATGATATCTTCTTTTTATTTCTCGACCTTGGCAACTAGTGACTATTCCTTTCCATCGGTACATGAGTACGGTACGTAAGATATATATGTAGAGAGTCAGCCTTTACAAATTATGAACAAGTAGCATACCCGAATGAAGAAAATAAAGGCTACCAATGACTGTTCTAGCTGAAAAAAATATTCAATATTAGTATGGGTAGTCTCTTCAAAGTCTTCAGGTTGAACATGAACCAACCAAGTTTACCACCGACCTCGGAGTACTAATCACGCTTTCGAAGGCTCCTATTGCTATGACTGGTCGCACATATTGATTATAAATAGAGAAATGTCCATAGCGTTGATTTTTGAGGGGAAGTTGGAGTATTTTATTGGTGCACCCCCAAACCTTCCACTGTTGACCGCTGCCCCTCTTACATCCTCCACAAACTCTTCGACTCTTCTTGCGTCTCGTCTTTATGTGCTGACTAGGACTTTTCTTCGCCAACTGAGCGTCAATTGATTAATTAGAGTTCATCTAGCAACTAGAACAGTCGTCAATCATGACAGTCATAGCCGAGAGCGGGCTTCGTCCCACGAAAGGTATCCATTGCCCAAGAGAACTACATACTCTGCAGTATGATAACACATGCTAGTCTGGACAACCCTCATTACTAATACGGCCTATCTGACGGGCCTCTTGACCTTGGAATACTCTCTCCGCAAAGTGGGCTCCAGGTATCCGTTGGTGGCTCTCTATACAGACACATTCCCCGCCGAGGGTCACGAAGCCCTCGATGCCCGGGGAATAATGAAGCAACGTGTCGAGTATCTCTTGCCATCAACACCCAAAGAATACA
The DNA here is from genome assembly GCF_028828555.1 of Penicillium taxi. NCBI lineage: Eukaryota > Fungi > Ascomycota > Eurotiomycetes > Eurotiales > Aspergillaceae > Penicillium > Penicillium taxi. Next base: position 1,134,286 of record NW_026643208.1, read on the forward strand.
TCAATGACCCACGTTTTTACGATTGCTGGTCTAAGCTCACGCCGTTCTCGCTCGTGGAGTATGAGCGCGTAGTGCAGCTGGACAGCGACATGCTCGTCCTTCAGAACATGGACGAGTTGATGGAGCTCGAACTAGACGAACCAGAACTGAATGGCAATGGGGATCGCGTATTTGCCGCTAGTCATGCCTGTCTCTGCAATCCGCTTAAAAAGCCTCATTACCCGGTTGACTGGTAAGAGTGCTCATTCTTATCAGCTATCAACTTATTTTCGCCGAAATGGATGCAAATAAATATACCCGTATTTCGTTTCTGACAATTTCAAAACAGGATCCAGGCCAATTGTGCTTTCTTTTCTCAGCATGATAATCCGGATGCTGCGCAGGATATTGGTGCTCCACCAACCACGGGCCTTGGCATTCCGAATGGTGGCCTCCAAGTAGTGAATCCGTCGAAAGGGATTTACGAGAAAATTGTTTCTCAGCTCGCTTCCTCTGCAACTTCAAGTTACGAATTCGCCGACCAGTCTCTCCTCGGAGATATGTTCTACGGGCGCTGGGTTGCAATCCCATATATCTATAATGCTCTCAAGACCCTGCGTTGGGAAGGCGTGCATGACACTCTCTGGCGCGATAAGAAGGTGAAGAATATTCATTACATCCTCAGCCCAAAACCGTGGGATGAATTTCATGAGGGTCTTCAGAAAAGCCAGGACCCATCGCATATGTGGTGGATTGAAATGAATGAGGACAGAGTCAAGGATGAGGAGCAGAGGGGCAAGAAGGATGGATTCTGAGCTCTTGAGCTCTTTGCATCAAATTACTAGAGAAAATGAAAGTATATAAAGACAGTAGCATATTGAAGCAACACTGAGCAAGATATTTAATACTGTGGTTCAACGAACTGAACTCTTAGAAGTGGCATCCCAGACACGCGGTGGCAAGTTGAAACTCGTCTCTTTCCATTTCACCGATCGCATTACTACTTTGTAGGCTGGTCAGATTAACCTCTTCATTGATAATTAGTGCCATCGTTATCTCTAATCCAAGAAAGCTATTATCAGCCGCAGGAAGATGGACAAAGGTTTAGAGTACACTTTTCTCAACATTTAGGCCAATTCAGGTCGATTCAAACAGGTGGTATGGGCCGAACCATAAGTAGCAAACACCTCTTTCAGTGTGTTAAAAATCATCCTCCTTATCAGACCATAATGAGCTGTGCATAAGCACTAATGCAAATGGAAGTTTGACTAATTCTATTTGTGTAGTGTTTGACAATCACACTTGCCCAGCTTATAGTATTATCTCTACCTCTGTACCAAAATGTATAGATATTAGCGCCAGATCACGGCAGGGTCTTTACGACTTTAATAGTACATAAACTATTCGTCAATTACTAAAAATGGCGGCCCCTAGTGATCGAAGTGACTAGGTCGCGCCACGTATATGACAAATTCGGAGTTAGAAGAGTGCCAAGGCAAAATATTATAGGATGATGGAAAGTAGGCGCATATGGAAAGCATCTAGCTGAGTCGGTAGTTGCCTTGACCCACTGTGGACATGTACTTGGTTTCCAAGGTTATTCAAGCACTTGATATATAGAATTTTCTTACGTCACAACCTCGATTTACTGCATACTTCGGCCTATTGATTTGGGTAAATTTGGTCACCTACCATGTGGTCTAATTTGCTTTATATTAGGGAGGGGGATATAAGTAAAATTTGTCCAACTTTCAATCCAATCCAGGCATAGTATCAGATCAGCTTGCTATGGCGAATGAATCGAATATGGTAATATCCCATCAGCTCCTAAATCCATAAATCACTGTATTGGCATACCTAATTTATATAGACTGAGCAAACAGCTCCCTTCATAGTTGATTTACTGGAAGCATCCCCAACAGGCAACTCAAAGTCCATACCTCAAGCTGAAATACTGTTCCCATCCACATACCGGACTAGTGAAGGCGATTTGGCTCCCATGGAATCCAATGAGAGGAGATTCCTTGATTCCGAGCTGTCCGTCGCTCGGCTCGATTGTATATATAGACACCTATGTGTTGCTGGGCTTCCTTTACCACCTCGGTCGCTACACCATCAAATCGTCTTGCAGCGGGAAATAACAATTTCCGAGTCGATGGATATGCACTTGATCTGGACAGATGCACGATTATTTCTCAAGCCGATTCCACGATTCCTCCTCTCAAAAGATTTTTGGAATAAATATCTCAATTGTGAACTAGGCTGCAAGTGTGTCCAGATGAGAGGTAGGTACTTAGAGGTCCTTTTTAGCACAAAACCTTGGAATAACTAATTTAAAGTAGAAGATTGCACAATAAAAATACAGCGAAGAGTTGCTCTTGGCTTCCTACTCACATATACGGGCCTCATAACTTTTGAAAGCGACTTTGCTATTGCAAAAGAGAAAGGCCTACTACCAAGGGAGGTCACAGGATGGACCGACTGGCGCAAGTTCGTGGAACAGATCATCACACCATCAATATATAACAATATCCACCGACGGTTTTACTATGGTGAGCTTCGCCTTCGACGGCTAAACGCTGTCTACTTTTTTACGAGGTTGCAATTTTATAGGAAGCAGTGGAAGAACTACTACGGCTTCCTCGGAGACCAGATGGGTTGGTTGGCTACGACTACCATCTACATTGCCCTCGTGTTGACTGCAATGCAGGTTGGGCTTGCAACAGATCGACTACATACAAATTTTCAATATATGAATGCGGCGTATGGGTTTAGTGTGCTCGCAATTTTAGGGCCCTTGATTTCTGGTGGTCTTATATTGATAGTGTTGGTGATTATGGTTTTTGTGAACTTGCAGGCTACAAGAGTCATGTCTGCAAAAAGGTTCAAACATATTAGTGATTGTGAAAATCGAAAGGTCTGATGTTGCTTGCGTAAAATCAATGAGTATATTGCCCCCTAGGGTCCCGCCATCGTTGAAGGAATTAGATATTCAGAGGTATATGGCCTAAAAAATATATATCAGAGGGACATGTATTCGACAACAAATAATCATATAGCGGCCAGACAACAAATTACGGGTATGGCACATAGCTAACGTGAGTCAAGAATCTAATGGCAATATCCCGTAGCTCGTCCAGATCAAGCACAAATTCGTCTGCCGGGTTTTATCGCAGAAAGACGAAGGCTATTCTAGATAACTCTTCGCAGTTGAAGAAGATCGGATGTTGCTGGATAGGAGGAATAGGGAAGATATCGCGTTCTTCATCCTTGTAAGGACTTCCGGTTATTTGCGGGAGCAGAATATGGATTTTTGGGGCGATATTAGAAAACTCCATGGATTTTCTGAGAAAGACTTAAGACTCTGAGGGTGGCTAAGGAGCAATATAGCGAGCATGGCCACCCGCTTTTTTCTGGAATGACGACGAGGATTACAATAATGTAAATGCAGATAGATTCATGAGGTTATGATACAGCCAAACCCACTTATAAGCAGGATCTTGGATTTTAATACTCTATTGGGATCAATGCGATGTGCCGTTAAAAAAATGCATTCCAAGGGTCTGCGTTCAAGTGCCAGAGCCTGTGACACAATACGCCTCGCCCAACTCAAGAGTACCGCAATTATTTTTTATACTCAGATTCCACTCCTAAAATTGGGCAAACATGATGCCATGGCTCTACCCCAGGAGATACCTCTCTGTATAAAGTGCCACATATAGCACGATGAAGTTGTTCCTGTAGGATTCTCTCAGTCAGCTTTCACATCCCTCAGCATCTCATGCTATTAAAGTGACATCTTACCACTAATGGTCAGTGCTGGTCGCTGGCCCCTCCACGCTGTAGGCATCATTTGCAAGCAGGTCAGTACAGCTACTATTGATACTGGGATTCCACTTCTGCAATTGAGCTAAATACTCCTATTTGATCGTGCAAAATTTTCATCGAGCTGTACCACATACCGTCGGTAGCATACGGAATTCGCGTCTGATGCCGTCGGCGCTAGCAGAGCTACCATCATTATGCTTGTGGCGGCATTGCTAAATGTGGTGACGTCCCAGTCTGCCATTACCACACGCAGTAGCAGAGCTCTGGCACCAAATTACTGCAACTGCTGTTGACACTGGAGTTGATGTCTTTGAACAATAGAACGAGATAGTGTTTTCGAGTGCGATAGGAAAGCATATACCACCGGATTACACATCATAGTACTTCCCGCGCTTCGTTGTCGTGCTGGACGCTGTCGGTCCAGCTAGTGCCACCATTAACTTTGCGTATACCACTATCTATGTCCTATTGCACCTGCCACCGTCGTGCTGCTTCAAGAGGCACCTCCCAGGAATGCTGATACAGATATTGGTACCAGTCAGGAATTGCTACATCTAGTGTTATAAGTGTCCGTGATGCTGATACATGTATCGCTACTGGTGGCGGTGTAGGTGGTGCAAGTATATTATAAGCACAGGATCTGGCTGAATTCGATATCGTGCAGTCGGGTAGGATCTGATTGATGGTTTCCAAGGTACCGGTGGCCATCCTGTTGTTATGGGCAATCTTTTGAAAATTGCCGCCGGAGGCTACTATAAGTTGGCGTACTCTGGTAGGAAAGTTGATGATACGGTGGCCAGTTTCACGTCAGCTGGGTATAAGCTCCCATAAGTATATTATATTGACACTGATCGCAGCAGTTCGGCGGCGCTGATTTGATGGCCCAGCATCCGACAGCTTCTTCGCGATGCACTTGCATGTCAGCCCTTTCCTGTACAACGACACAGCTAACAGGTAGGCAGGTTTCTACGCTCATAAAGCGTTCCATGGACAGTATATCAACAATGCCAGCAGCGTGGACAGAAACTTGATACGACAGCCGACCTTCATATGCAATCAATATTTCCAAATTACAAGGTAAAAAAAAAATTCGGAGGCAATGTCAGATGACAAGTCGAGCCACCAATGATGGTAGCTTGTCATTTTCGGACACTTCTTTATTTAGCTCGCAATAAGATATACAAAGAATAAAACCAAAAAAAGAATGAAGCACGTCAACATCTCTTATCAAGCAGCAAAAAAGAGCTACCCTCGGCCTTGATTTGAACTCCCTCAGAAACTCCATGAAAACCACCTTGACCCATCAATGACATAAGCGACCCCGTCTTTAAATCATACTGTGAGTTGTGAGATTGGGCCTATATATATATATGCATCTCTCCGCTTCTATGGTGCTGTTTTAGTGTAGCTTGTTTCGCTTTGGCCCGCTTGTAAGGGGACACTTCTTCTTCAGCGGCAGATCGCCTGTTATCTGGAGGAGGCGACTTGGCCTTTTCGAGGACTTCATTGTCGGAGTCTTCCTCTGTCTCAAAATAGGATTTGCAGAGCTTCCAGAGTTGCTTGGCATCGTTTGGGTAGAACCGGAGAACAGTGGCATGTGTTGTCTGAAAACAGTATCGGAATGTTGCGGTTGATGCCCCGGGCCACTGTAAAGGCTCCAACTTGGCAGTCTTCATTGGACCCACGAAGAATGGCGAGATGAAATCCTTCAAAAAGATTCTTTTGTAGAGCCCGTACTGTTTTGCGACATCGCCCTCTTCTTCACTCTCTTCTTCTTCTTCATTCTCTTCTTCTTCATTCTCTTCTCCTCCATTCCCTTCTCCTCCATTCCCTTATCCTCCAGCAACAACTTCCAGATAGTATTGAGGATACTTCGGGAAATAATGCTTTATATTCTTTAATGGTTGGTAAATCTCTATTCCGGTTGCCGCTTTTACGCTCTTTTTTGTTCCGGTCTCCCAAGTCGATGAAGTACTAGATATCGACGGGCATAATTATTAGTCTAGGTGATGAGATATAACCGTATTAGTGGTGATAGGATAGGTATAGAGAAATTGTATTAGCCACTAATTGAGGTACAAAATTAATCAGGCCGGTGTAGTCCTAGATTATGAGCTATATTTCAGATATATTCAACCACCCTAAATAGCCAAAAGAAACATAAGAATCAAAGTACCTGTTTACCTGTTTACCTTTAAAGTATTCTCACCTTTTATCAAAGCCCTCTTCTAATTTATCTTTATAAGCCGATATGAAGGCTCTAATTCTTGCTCTAGTGAAGAGATATAATTAAAGAGTCAGAAGAATGATGACATTAAGTAATCCCGGCATAAAGTAACAGTGATCTACTTACCACAGAGATGAAATAGTCCTAATGAAATCTTTCTAAGTAAAACTGTGGTTAGAAGACTCAATGTTTTCAATGGTTCCTTCTACTATCAGCGACCTCTTAATCCACTAGTTTAAAATTAGTATAGGCTTATGCTATTAGAGGAAATCAGGACAGAAACATAGGCTCCCATTAAATATCTCACTTCGATCTTCTAGCACAATGCTAATCTACATATCTTCTTCGAGGCTACTAAAAAATCGCCTATAAATAATAGAACTAATTTCATGACTAGTTATCCATTTTCACTAACCCGTCCTCGAGCGGAATGAATATACTAACGGACAAATTCTTTGATAAGTTTATGATCAGGAACATTGGTTTCGTGGCCCTTTTTATGGCTTCCTTTCCCATTTTGTTCGAGGAATCTAGAAGCAGGCCAGTTTTTATCCGCTTCTCATTTACATCAAAATTAGTGGGAGCCTTCTCTTTCCTTAGCTTTATATGTTGTTGGTATATCCTGAGTCCTCTGAGTCTTTGTCGGAACATGGATATTGCAATCCCGCAATATCATAGCCCGGAACGGAACAAACAGACCCCCGAGTCACGGGGGAATGACTATTAGGAACTCGAGTAGCTAGATGAACCGAACACATTTCACACCACCTTGCGCGCCGTATATACTAAGAATCTAGGACGAACTATAGCCTTTTCCAGTGTATATATTGCAACATGTGAACCCTGTTCTTTCAACGTAGCTGATCGACAGTCTTGGCTAGTCTCTTATCTTTATCTCGAATCGCATCTTCATTTGCATACGCTCCGAAGACATAGCCATTTCCCTATAATCGTTTATAGCGTTTCTCTTTTCTCGTTGATCATGATATTATCTCTAGCCTATAGGTGACTAGGTGAAAAGGTGCCGATAAGAGAAAGCAAGTTAAGTATACATAAGAGAATGAGTGATCGATCCCTAAGTAAGCAGGGAGCAGCCAATCACGCTCACTAAGTAGGTATTGTTGAATGGAGTAACAATTTTAAATATCTAGTAAATTAGATGAAATTTTTTTTGGGTAATTACTCGTCGCGATCACATCGTATTTCATCATACATCTCTTCGCAACGGCTTCAGAAGCACTTTATCGCGAGAGAGCAATGTCATCAATTCTCATGATCATCTTGACTGTCTCTGCTGCCAGCTCGATGGCACTGGTGCTCACCAGCAGTGGCTGCAAAATGTTCTCCTCTGTAATATCATCCTTCACGCCACCACTGCGGATGCTGACACCAGCGTTGTGCTGGCCCTGAGCGTGACGGTGACGAAGCTCGGTGACGACCTTGATCGAATTAAGACCAGCGTTCTCAGCAAGTGTTGTGGGAATAACCTCCATGGCCTCGGCGAACGCCTTCCAGCAAATGGACTCGGTGCCAGTGAGCTCACGGGCTCGCAAGGCCAGAGAGTGTGCCACCTCAACCTCTGGGGCACCACCACCAGCAATCATAGCACGCTTCTTGACGAGGCAGCGAATAACGCAAAGGGCATCGTGCAGCGAACGCTCAGCCTCCTCCAAGATAAGGCTGTTAGCGCCACGGGCAACAATGGACACAGTCTGGTTGATAGGGGCGGCAGTGGGAGGTTGCTTGATGCCGGTGATCTTAACGTAACGGGCACCAGAGGCCTGGACCTCCTCGATGAGATCAGCAGTACCAAGCTTGTCCTCGGTGAAAGAGTCGACATTGGCGACTGGCTTGCAGCCGAGACTCTTGCAAAGGAACTCAACTTCGTCGCGCTCGATGTCTTTGATGGCGAGGATCTTCAGGCGAGAAAGGAAGTGCAGAGAGAGATCGTTGACAGCGTCGCGGAGGATAGACTTTTGGATCAGCAGCACATTACACTTGGTCTTTTGGATCTTCTTGACCATATTGAGCAGGTACTGGCGCTCCTCCTTCAGGATCTTGTCCATCTGGCGGTAGTCGTTCACCACAATTTGGTTCTCCATCTAGAAAAGAAAGTCAGTCCTGGCTCTGCACTGACAATCCAGATTTTAACATACGTCTGGCTTAGGCGGGCTCAGCTGGAACTGAATGAGACCGATCCGGGCCTTTTCGATTCTTGTCGGGCCACCGCTACTCTTGAGGACCTGTTGGTTCAACACCAAGCCATCGATCATCTCGCTGTCCTCAATTGTTCCGCCAACCTTCTTCACGATCCGAATGTTTCGCAGATCAACATTGTCGGAAGTTCGGGGGTCAACAACCTTCAACACTGAGTCAACAGCCATAGGGCCTAGGAGGTTGGAGTGCTGGGAGACAATCTTTGACGAGAGTGAGGTCGAGGCGGCTTGCAGGAGAGTAGAACGGTCGGTCAGGTTGATCGGACGGGACATGTTGTGGAGGATCTCAACGGCCGCTTTGGCAGCGCGCTGGAAAGATTCGGAAATGACGGTAGGGTGGATGCCCTTGGACAGCAATTTTTCGGCGGCACCGAGCAGACTGCCAGCAATGACGACGACGGAGGTAGTTCCATCACCAGCCTCGACATCCTGGGCAGCACTGAGGTCGACCAGCATGCGGGCAGCGGGGTGCATGACGCTCATATCCCGCAGCATAGTATTTCCATCGTTGGTCTGTGGGGGGTTAGTCGGAGGTCTCGCCGGGGTCTAGGGTAAATGCGTACGATAATAGTCTTTCCCTTGGCGGTTTGGATCTGTAATTGCATTAGTTTCATGTCAAGGGCAAATGATCAGGGTGTACCTACCATCTTATCCATACCCCTGGGTCCCAATGACTGCGTTCATGTTAGCCCCTCATCTCTGTACTTGCGATTAGAATTGACAATGCATACTGTGCGAATAGCATCGGCGACAGCTAGATAAAAAATTAGTATAGAGCTTGAATCAATGGCTTTGTCATGGGCATACCTCGAGCTGCAAGAATGTTGGATTGCCGAACGGCCATAGGCTTCTCCTTGTCCTGCTTGATATTAGAAATCGGTCCCACAAAACAGAGGTTTCGACGAATCGCACCTTGAAGGAGGAGTTGTGAGACGCTCCCTGAGGAGCTACGGTCGCCATTTTGAATATTGATATTCAAAAACAACCAAAAGAAAGAAATAAAAAGGAGAGAGTTGGGTTGGCGGAGGTGGAGGACACACAGGAAATTCTGCGAGATTCTGGGGCGGTGATAAAGGCTTGGCGCGATTAGTGAGTTGAGAGCTCGGCCACCGCAGCTCTGTTGCATCACCAATCCATCCTTTGCGTGCCAAACAAACCTCCATTCCTCTTCAATTCTCGGGGATTATTACTATTATTTGTACTTCTTCACTTAATTTCGCCTTTGATTCTCTTCTCGTCGCAACTGTTCTAGCTCTTCGGCCCTAGGCTGTCAACATCTCGCATCATGCCTAGCGCTACTGGCCAGAACTGGGAGAAGTATCAGAAGAACTTCGCAGACGACGATGAACCGGAGAAGAAGATCACACCCCTTACAGATGAGTAAGTTATCCTGATGCATCCATGCACACTATCCGCCCACAGTTTGTTGATGATGAGGTTGCTGACGTCTTTGGCAGAGACATCGCAGTACTTAAGACCTATGGCGCTGCGCCCTACGCAAATGCTCTGAAGGAGCTCGAGAAGAAGATTAAAGAGAGACAAGCAAGCGTCAATGAGAAAATCGGCGTTAAGGTGATTACTTTTCGAGCTACACCTCCACTCTAACCCCCCAGAAGCTTACACCTGTTCAGGAATCCGACACTGGACTCGCACCTCCACATCTCTGGGATGTTGCTGCCGACCGACAACGGATGGCCGAGGAGCAGCCACTGCAAGTAGCTCGATGCACAAAGATCATTCAGGATGAGAAGGACGCGGATAAAAGCAAATATGTTATCAACGTGAAACAAATTGCCAAATTCGTGGTCAACCTTGGTGAACGTGTCAGCCCAACAGATATTGAAGAGGGCATGCGAGTCGGGTAAGTATTTCTGTTCGATTTTGATTTGCTTGCAGCTACTGATTTGATGTTACAGTGTCGACCGGAATAAGTACCAGATTATGCTGCCTCTGCCTCCCAAAATCGACCCCAGCGTGACAATGATGACCGTCGAGGATAAGCCGGATGTTACATACGGTGATGTGGGAGGTTGCAAAGAACAGATTGAGAAGCTACGAGAAGTTGTGGAGATGCCCTTGCTATCACCGGAGCGATTTGTGAACCTTGGTATTGACCCACCTAAGGGTGCTCTGCTTTACGGTCCTCCTGGTACTGGTAAGACTCTCTGTGCTCGTGCTGTGGCCAACCGAACCGACGCCACCTTCATTCGCGTTATTGGAAGTGAGTTGGTCCAGAAATACGTCGGTGAAGGTGCCCGGATGGTTCGTGAATTGTTCGAGATGGCCCGCACGAAGAAGGCCTGCATTATCTTCTTCGACGAAATTGATGCTGTCGGAGGTGCACGTTTCGATGACGGTGCTGGTGGTGATAATGAGGTCCAGCGTACTATGCTGGAACTGATTACACAACTGGATGGTTTCGATGCCCGTGGCAATATCAAGGTGATGTTTGCAACCAACCGACCGTCCACTCTGGATCCTGCTCTGATGCGTCCTGGTCGTATTGACCGAAAGATCGAGTTCTCTCTGCCAGACGTTGAGGGCCGAGCCAACATTCTGCGTATCCACGCCAAGAGCATGTCTGTCGAGCGAGACATTCGATGGGAGTTGATTTCACGACTCTGCCCCAACGCTACAGGTGCTGAGTTGCGTAGTGTTGCAACCGAGGCCGGCATGTTTGCTATTCGCGCTCGACGAAAGGTCGCAACTGAGAAGGACTTTTTGGCATCGGTGGAGAAGGTGATCAAGGGTAACCTAAAGTTCAACTCCACGGCCACATACATGCAATACAACTAGAGATCTGCAATGACAATTGCATGAGAATGGTGCTTGTGGATGTATGATCATACTATCTTTTGTATTTGGAGTTCTAGTCGACTTCTAGAGGAATCAATAGTCTAACAATTTCCAAGTTGAGTGTAGAGCCATAAGCTCCAGAGCTGTTGATTGGCAATGAGCTAGATATTCCAAAATTTTCGGAGACTATCTACAAGTTTGAGTGAGATACTTCCAGAGCTTTTTCCAAGGATAACTGTGGCAACTTTTTTATCTTCTCAGTCGTATGTACTCACTTTATCCCGCACCTGGACACTGGGCAACTGTTCGACCTGATATAATTGTAGCTCGGGAGGTTGCAAAAAATGATCACTTAGTTCTTGGACTTTGAACAAAGGTCATCTCGATGCTCATCATTAAAGAAGAAATTCAATTTGGAAAATCCTAATTTATACACAAAGTTTTCAAATCAGCTACAAAGGTATTGATATCTCTTATTCTCGTGCGGATGCTTGACATTGGATATACTAGCACGTGACGTCTATGGGGAACTCGGGAAGAAAGTATATCCGCGGGGTTCGGCTTCACGGAGCAGCTCTATAATATATCATTGAACCCGCGCATGATAGTATGAGTTACATGTCTTTATATTAGCCAATTGGATGCATATTCACCTACTTCTCATCATAGCCAATGGCCATGTAATACATTGTACAATGCCAGCAATAGATAGAGGTAAAGTCCTTAGCTACCTCGGCAATAGCAATGGTAATCAGTCCTGTTCTGATTGGCCAAGACACTCCCGTTTCCCCCCGGCGCTCTCGTCCGCAGTAAAAAATGCATTATGTCAGCCACTCAAACCGCCATCCCGAATTGCATTCCAGCGAAAGTTGAACCTGGCCCTAGAGTTCCCCAGTCCAACCTCTCCCCTCAACCCGCATACCTCAACGGTACTTTCTCTTCTTTGGGGTAATTAGAGACCTTCTCTCTTTTGACCCACCACGATGAGCTCCCTGAGCTTGCGGAGCATTGCTCCTGCCTCAAAGGTTAGTAGCCTTCAACTATTTTCGGCCCGGGATCGCATCAAGCTCATACCTTTTTGCCTACAGGTTTCCCGCATTTTGAGGGATCAGAGACGCCTTTTCTCTTCTACAAGGCCTGCCGGTACGCATTGGGATTTTTCGATTCTCTTACGCCACGATCTTACAAACTAATACAATTGTCGGCAGCCCGGGTCTGGACTGGTAACAACCCTTTGCGCGCTAAGGCTGCCAATGGCTACATCTCCGAGAAGTACCCTGTCATTGTAAGCCTATACTGTCGCGGAAACGAAGTACAGAATATATGAAAATCTGACCAAATCAGGACCACGAGTACGATGCCGTCGTTGTTGGTGCCGGTGGTGCCGGTCTTCGTGCTGCCTTCGGTCTTGCCGAGGCCGGCTTCAACGTTGCCTGTGTCTCCAAGCTCTTCCCTACTAGAAGTCACACCGTCGCTGCCCAGGGTGGTATCAACGCTGCTCTTGGAAAGTAGGTTTCGCCTTTATTTATCTGTGTCAGATGGCACGTGCATGAAACAGGATAGCTAACTCGACTACAGCATGCACGAGGATGACTGGAGATGGCACATGTACGATACCGTGAAGGGTTCAGATTGGCTCGGTGACCAGGATGCGATTCACTACATGACTCGCGAAGCTCCCGCCAGTGTCCGTGAATTGGAGGGTTACGGTTGCCCCTTCTCTCGTACTGAGGATGGCCGCATTTACCAGCGTGCCTTTGGTGGTCAATCCAAGGATTTCGGCAAGGGTGGCCAGGCCTACCGTTGCGCTGCCGCCGCTGACCGTACCGGTCACGCTCTGCTGCACACTCTTTACGGCCAGTCTCTGCGCCACAACACTAACTACTTCATCGAGTACTTCGCCCTTGATCTCTTGATGGAGGATGGTGAGTGCCGCGGTATCATTGCTTACAACCAGGAGGATGGTACTCTGCACCGTTTCAAGGCCCACCACACTGTCCTGGCCACCGGTGGTTACGGACGTGCCTACTTCTCCTGCACTTCTGCCCACACTTGCACTGGTGATGGTATGGCCATGGTTGCCCGTGCTGGTCTCCCTAACCAGGATCTGGAGTTCGTCCAGTTCCACCCCACTGGTATCTATGGTGCTGGTTGCTTGATCACTGAGGGATCCCGTGGTGAGGGTGGTTATTTGCTCAACTCCGAGGGTGAGCGTTTCATGGAGCGTTATGCCCCTACCGCTAAGGATCTGGCTTCCCGTGACGTTGTGTCTCGTTCCATGACCCTTGAGATTCGTGAGGGCCGTGGTGTCGGTCCCGACAAGGATCACATTTACCTGCAGCTTAGCCACTTGCCCGCTGAGCTCTTGCACGAGCGTCTGCCCGGTATCTCCGAGACCGCCTCCATTTTCGCCGGTGTCGATGTCACCAAGCAGCCCATTCCCGTCTTGCCCACCGTCCACTACAACATGGGTGGTATCCCTACCAAGTATACCGGTGAGGTTCTGGGAGTTGATGAGAACGGCAAGGACAAGGTTGTCCCTGGTCTGTACGCTTGCGGTGAGGCCGCCTGTGTATCTGTCCACGGTGCTAACCGTCTGGGTGCCAACTCCCTGCTCGATCTCATTGTCTTCGGTCGTGCTGTTTCCCACACTGTCCGTGACCACGCTTCCCCTGGCGCTCCGCACAAGGAGCTGGCCTCCGATGCCGGTGCCCAGTCAATCAAGGACCTTGACTTTGCCCGTAACGCCGACGGTCCCAAGTCCACCTTTGAGGTCCGCAACGCTATGCAGCGCGCCATGCAGACTGATGTCAGCGTGTTCCGTACCCAGGAGTCTTTGGATGACGGTGTCAAGCGTGTTAACGAGATTGACACCTGGTACGAGCAGGTTGGCACTAAGGACCGCAGCATGATCTGGAACTCTGACTTGGTCGAGACTCTTGAGCTCCGCAACTTGCTTACTTGCGCGTATGTATCCCCTGTAAAAATGGGTTATGAACAAGAATCAATGCTAACTACCTACTTCTACAGTACCCAAACCGCCACTGCCGCCGCTAACCGCAAGGAGTCCCGTGGCGCTCACGCCCGTGAGGACTTCCCTGACCGTGATGACGAGAACTGGATGAAGCACACTCTCACCTGGCAGAAGGAGGCCCACGGCAAGGTCGAGCTCGGCTACCGTGAGGTCAAGTCCCAGACTCTGGATGAGAATGAGTGCAAGCACGTGCCCCCCTTCAAGCGTGTCTACTAAGTGTTTTCATACTCTGTTTGACAGTTGAGGTCAGATGCAAGGAATATACCACGGATTCGATTCAGACGCCGCAGATCGATCTACAGATGCGGCGTCGATGAATGTGTCCATGAAAAGAGCATATTTTCTGTTTTGTGTTAACTTACCAACCTGTATAGCCATATTTTCCTTTTATCCTATAGGCGAGTTGGTGTACTGAGTGATTTTTTCTCAGTTTCTCTGATATCATTGGAATTTCTTTTTTTTTAACCTTGATTTTCCTCTTAACCGATAAATCTTTCGTAGGATCCATCATCGCTTTCAACCATTTCACTTCGTCTTTTTAACCTTTAACATTTGACCCTAGATCTATTCTCGATGGCTTCGGAACAAAGCAACATCACTACTCCACCACACATCTACAACTCCGCCTTTGTGTCAAGTCTATTTCCAAAAATGTTTCAGTGTTACTATCGAGCTGGTGAACTGTTTCAGCATTGGAATATATCATGAAACTGAATTTGGTCAAAGACAGTCCAGGAGGCAGGACCCCTTGACCCGTCAAATAATGACACCAGATCGAGTACGAACAAAGAACTTGCCTTTCATCTTCCAGACTCGACCGCCACCTTGATGCTCAATACTCTCTGCTCCCAACATCCATCGATGCCACTAACCAGAGTCATCTCATTCTTTTATCCCAATATTCTATCCTACACTCATTCACTCACCCATGCCTCGCTCGTTGATTCTCGAGCAGAGTTGATTAAAAGGCATCTACATCTATTCTTCCTGGTGGATAATCTGCGAGATGGCGGACGAGACCTGCACTGGCAATAAGCTCTGGTATGTCTGTATTGCAGGGCACTTTCGAGGATGCTGCTCCAGCAACCCTTGTACATCAGGCATTTGTCCAGACGATGACACTTCGAGTCTTTCTGTGACTTCGGTTTCGTCAACATCCTCTAGTATATTTGAATCACCAACGGCAATCAGCACTGCGATGACATCTACTAAAGAGGTAGACTCGAGCTCTGCAAGTTCCACGAGCTTGACCTCCACTCCTATCACTGGCGTAGACTCTCTGGGCGCTTTGCTGACTACCACCACGGGTACCCAGGCGACAAAAGCTTCCGCTGCAACTTCAACTTCAAATTCCACTCCAACCAGCCCCTCACGCAATTCTAGCAATGTCGGTGGAATATTTGGGGGCACTGTAGGGGCTGTGGTGGGCTTGGTCCTCTGTGGCACTCTGTTTTTCATATGGAGGCGTAGGAAACGCCAAAGGGTGTTCAATATCAACCTGCACCCATCAGTCTCCACGTGCTCTCTCCACAAACGAGAAATAACTCCAATAACTAAGACAGTTCTGTCAACAGGTGATGAGAATCAACCTTTACGTTCAGATGATGAGCGCGAACTTGATCGTTTCGCTCCGGGCGAACATAAGCCCGAGAGCTCAGTGTTAACGAACTCCGTACTCCCGAGATTTTCAACAGCAAGATCAAACCCAGGCATAAGCATACATAATCCTGACACCTCAAACCTGAGCCTTACAATCCCAGCGTCCAGTTCCACGCCGTCACTAAGCTCTGGATATCCCACGATTGAAGACCTGTCACAAGTCCATCCGAAGAAACATGTCAAACCAGCCGAGCTTCCTGCTTCTACGCCCAGGGGGATTGGATTCACTCCAGAACTATACGACACTGGATTCTACCGCCAAAGAGCAGAATTGGCCGAACAATCCCAGAGAGAACTGATCAATATACCACTCGAACAAAGAAGACGGCAGAACAAGCCCCGATCCCGACATCATAAACCGGGCGCAAGGTCCTGCGACTCATCATCGCCTCGTACCCCGAGCTCTGCTACCAGTAATGAAACCATGAGCCCTAGACTCATGAGCCGACAAACAGCGCGGAGAGTATTAACCACAGAAGGGGTTGTTCTAGGAGCAACACTAGACTCTCACGACAGCGCTGAACAAGACCACATCCTGAATCCAAATAGGCTTAATACAGCTGACCACGTGATGAGCTTTATGGATTATGAGCTAGTGACTCGGTCTGCTGCGGGGTTATCTACTGAGACGTCAACAGAGGGCCAAACTATTCCCACTCTGACTACTCTTGAGGAAGATCCTCTCTCCCCACTAGGCGATGCTCCGCCTGCGTATAATGCCGAAGGGGCAGTCTCGCAGGTCAGAGACACCAAGTCTCCACATGGCACTTTGGGATGTACAGCTCGCAGAGAGTAATTTGTTTTGTCACATTTTCGCATTGGGGGTTGTCGCTGCCAATATTTGACCACATTGGGGTCTAGTTAATTTCCTATGTCGCAGTAGATTATATCTTACCAAGCTATTTAGGTCTTTAGAAAACCCCAGACTATTGTCTAAATGAAGCCTTGGCTACTCTAGAAGCCATACTAGTCGATATCAAGTTAGCATCGAAGCAAAGGAAAGACAACAAAGAAATAAGCAAATTGAAAGTGGCAAATAACCCATGCATCAAGTCTCTTCTTACAAGTCATAACTGCCATGCATGGTTTGCTTACTTACAGGGAGTATCTGCCCCCGATGCTGCGACAGAACGCCCTTATCCTCACATAATTGAAGTTTTGCTTTTTTTCTACATATGACATGTCAAAAAAGATTCCAACCTTACAAAGAATGAGATAATATATGGTATGATTTGGTCTCGACTTTTTTGTCACTTATGCACCGGAGGAACAGAGGGGGCAATGAAATGAGCTTTTCGCAGGATAAGATCTATATGTTGATCCGTTTATCACACTTTTAGGACCAGAAAAGCTGGAATCGGATATATTTCCACTCCGTCTTGTCCAGATGTGAGTTAATCACAGTCAAGCACTCGGTTTAACTAGCATCATTAGCATGACTAGCATGTTTGCTACGTACATGGATGTTCTGCCCAGATTACCAAAATTAGCGCCGAGCCCCTCACTTGGCTTTCAATCCATCCTAACATTTGCTGGAGATTCTTCCTCTCTCAGTCTCACTTCTTCTGTTTGTTGTTATTATTATTGTTATTCGTCTTCGTCTTCGCCTTCGTCTTCTTTATCTCTCATGGTTCCTTCTGAGGTTGACTTATCTACACCAATTTACCCAACTTGACCATCGTCTCTTCACACCCACTGAAGACTTAACACCCCGCTTGATCTAAAAAAAAAAAAGTTACAGCTGGAGACATTCTCCCAGCCTCTTTTCCTCCTAGAAAGTCATTCTATTGCAGTAAATACCGTACCAATACACTGTCTCGAAAAAATCCTTCACGAACGTCAAAACACTTCACGCAATGGCATCTCAATCCACATCCATGTTGGAGTTCCAGACAAAAGATACCACATTGATTAGAGATGCAGAAGAGACTTCAAATGCTGTAGGGATTGCAGAGACTCTAGAATATCAAGAGTTTCCACAGGCCGAAGCCACTCCATCAGAACTGGATGCATCAGTGTCCGAAGAGGCATCGGTGCCAGAAATCGATCCCGACACCGAGTACGAGTATGATTCAGAGGACATCGATATAATACGAATATCAGATTTGCAAGAGCAAATGAAAAGTTTGTTCCATGCGCTCCTCTCCCGCATGTTGAAGTTTAAGATTATGGAGCCTGCGACAGACTCTGAACCTGATCTCTTCTTCAAAGCCGAAATCGCCAATTGGATCGATGATGTGAGGAGGGCATGCGATCAGATGAACACAACTGTGCAGGTGTTCGATGAGAAAGGAGTCAATGAAGCTATCGATGAGTTGGCCAATTTGATCGTCGTCATGAGCAGTTGTGTTGATGAAAGTGATCGCATCAGCAAAGCGGCCAACATTAATTTAAGCGAGGTCAACTTGGGCGCCCTCAATATTGGATCAACTTCTGAAAAATGAACTGGGGGATCAGGATTTGGACTGCGGAACGAATTGAGAGTGTATATCTCTTAGATACTCTTTCGACACAAGTGAATGAATTTTCGGGTACCAATTTTATTCCCCAAACATGGAATCATATATGCCACCTCTGATCATCACATATTATCTACACTGTACATACAAATACAACCCAGCCATTACCTACAATCCTCAATAACAGTCCACACAACCGTCGATACAACTGAACCCCCAACCTTCTCCATAACCTTCTTACTAGCAGTGTTATACTGGGCAACATCAGCATGCGTCCACCCCTGCACAGCAGACTTCAACCCCTCATCTTCAATGCCAGCTTTTTCCGCACAAAAGACCCCACCATCAGCCATGCCCCGTCTCATAGTCTCCCTAGACAAAGAAAGCGCAAGACCCTTTCCCCGATGCTCAGGCTCAACATGCAACGTCGCCAACGAGCCTTCCACGCCCAAAAATGCCCACGCAATAGGCCACTCCTCGGTCGTTTCATCGACACGCACTTGCGGTGGATCATAGTAGATCGCTACACCGGGCATAGTGGACAATTGGGCTCTGGAGCGTGGGATGTGCGTGCGACTCTGCACTAGATCTAACTGGGAATCAAGGACGCCTGTACGGCCCTGTCGATCGGCGAAGCGATAACCGGGTGGGAGGACAGCCTCGCTCTCGCCTTTCGGCGGAGTGAAGACTGATCTCCGGAAGAGATACTTCTTGTACGGTGGGTTATCGTAGCGGTGGATGCGTAGACCAGCTATTGGGACTGGGTCTATGTCATTACCCTCGTTGTCTGTGGGGGCTGGAAAGACACCTGAGTCTAGAAGGAGATTGAATAGACCCGTGTGAAGGGATCCTATCAGAAAAGCCCGTGGATCTGGGGCTGGGATCAGGGGTACGTCATTTTCAATATCGGACTTTGCCGGCGAGGTAGGAGTTCCAGTTCCAGTTCTAGTTCCAGTTCCTATTCTGGGGACTCCACTCAGGGATGACAGGTATTCTGGTAAAAGGTTTGCCTTGACGTATGCTAGCAATGCTAGTAATTGGGCTCGTGTTTGACGTAATACGGCTGGAGGAGCCGTCAGAGTTGACACGCTATATTTGGCCTCATTTTGGTCTTGGCCTTGGCCCGGGGTAGTGGAGATCGATGATGCAGCAAGCCTGGATAGGGACAGTTGGGCAGCAGAAGAGTCAGGACTAGTGGACCCGACTTCAGGGATAATGGGGATGATTGACGTGTGCTCCGCTTCTAGGCTGGAGTAAACGAGGATTTGGATCTCTCTCCCACGAAACAGGTCAACTACGGCAGCCTTAGAAGTAATGAAGTTAGTTCAAAGTGAATCTTGGGCTTCAGCGATTTAGTGGGATCCATAAGCTATTTTAGGTTGTACTTACGAGCCATGGGGTGTCAGGGGAAGATCCCTGGAAAGTAGCCAGGATCTTGGCTGTGGGGCTTGGATATGTGATAGAGTGCTGTATACGACGAGTAAGGACAACAGAGTAGGGAAGTTGGGCTGCTAGAAGCGGCAGGATTGCGGAAGCATCTTGTTCGTAGATTTGAATCATGGCTTAACCCGACGGTTTGGATACGTAGATACGCAGTGCGATGTATCAGTTCTTATTTCCCGTATTGCTTATTTTAGCGCATGTTGTGTGTAAGTCCGGGATAATGGATACTGGGAACTCTTAAATTGAATATTTCAAAAAAAGAGCAGCTAGTCAAATTAGTCAAAAATAGCCAATTGACAGGTTGACACATTGTTTTATATTAATTTTAAAAAACCAAGTGAGTCACGGGCTGAAAAGGTGGAGACTTGGAAGGATGAGGCTAATCCAAATGTAGTAAGTATAGGGCTTCTAGATCAATTCCGTTTACGACATATCCCGTATATGACAAGTATACAGGTGCAAGTCAAGTAGTTTAATTCCATTTGTCAGATTACTAAATTATAATTATTTCTTAATTACCCGTGGCGGTGCAACTATTGATTTGAGGTCGGATCACTAATCACGATTATAGGCTGACATCTATACTTTAATCTACCAATCGTTATTTGACCCATATATTCCCATATAGAAAATTAGTATGTGATGTTTTGATTTGATATTTTGGGCTGCCTTGAAGGCCTGATAATTGAAAAATTAAGAGAGAAAGAGAAAAAAAAAAGAAAAGAAAAGAAAAGAAAAAAATAGAAACAAAATAAACGACAAATAGTTATAATATCATCATGTAGGGGGGACCTTTTTAAGTATCACCTGACCAGGGACTGCGAGTCCCCACCATCCAATCTTCCATTGCAAGCCATTCACTCCATCGCGCCTCTGCCGCCCTAATCTCCTCTTCGGAAGGGCCCCGCAGAGGTCGCAGAAACGGAGTTTGTTCATCCGGCAATATATCGTAGGCAGCTTTGGTCGACGCCCATCCAGAGCTCTTCGCTGTGAAGAGATAGTTTGTACGCTCTTGTTTATAGATACATCCAATACCAGCTTCCCAATTATCACCAAAGAATGCACGCAAGGTGGTCGGAGAGTCCTGTGCCGTAATAATGAGGCGTCGCACATAGAGTCGAAGAGAGACATAAGGCATAGCTGTCTCCTGAGGGCGTTGCGCCGGCAGACGGATATTGACAAAGGCAGCCACAGACTGCACATTGGCGGTAAACTGGCTTGACTCGAGGAAGTATTGCATGCATTGCTTGTAGTGTGGATACCAGCCGGCGGGGTCTACTCGGCCAAACTCGCCCTCGTGTGAGAGGGATGGCTCCGGGGAGATATTGCCTTCGCCTCCATGATATTGTTCGCGTCTATCGGCCGTGCATTCAGCCTCTTGTTCAGATCCTAAATAATGGGGACGTTTCAGAATGTATGCACAGGACACATTCCCCCCACGAGGAATGGAGAATGAAGTAAATGAGGAAAGACATACGGTGTTCGTGAGAATATGGGCCGTGCCAATCCATGCGAGAGTTTTCCCAGCGCTCTCTTCCAGAATCTTGCATACTGAGAGACATGATTTGACATAGAAGGATAGTGGATAAACAGATAGTGAATTAAAGATTTGGACATTTCTGGGGGAAGGCGACTGGGTCGCTCCTTATAGGCGTTTTTTTTTTTTTTTTTTTTTAGAGGCCTCGGCCCTTCATTTCACTAGAAAGTAATAAAGTAATAACGGGCAGGCCGGGGGTAGACAGGCCGCCCCCATTGCGGTGTGATGCTGAAAATTATCACATTGTGAAGATCAAGGACCAGTTCGGGGTATGGGGAAGGTGGAGTCAGCAGATTAAAGTCAAGTCACTTTGATCAGTATCTCTTAAGACGAATCAAGAAGCCACAAGCTTGAGCCACATCTGTATGATTCAGTAATACCTAATGTGGCTCGTGCAAGGGGTTAGTGGCTGTGTTTCGGTGGAATCCGAGGATTTGCAGGTTCCGACAATTAGATTGTCAGGCACCATAGATCTTCGTCTAGCTTGTTCTTAGCTTCTTTAGCTTGTTTAGCTAATACTTAGCCTGTTTGGCCTATTCAGCTTCTTTAGCTTGATCTAGTCTTGCATTAGTCTCTCAATAGTGTGGGTAAGCCCACTCACTATCGTTTGAAGAGCCGGGTCTTGGATCGATTTCGTATTTGGAGATCTTCCTATTCCTGAATCTAAGAATCTTCGTTCAGAGCTGCTATACGGAGGTGAGCTTTAGCCTTTCCATTGACGTGTTCGGCATTCTTGTCGGATCCTGAATCCTGGAGAGCCCCGCCCCATTCCTTCTTGATCTTAACCTTAGATAAAATATGATGTATCCTAAACTTCGGATATGTCGGGAGGCTGGGGTAAAGGAGTTCAACCATTTTCCATTTCCATCTGAGAACGGAACGTGGAACATGGAACAAGAACGAGGAAATGAACGGTGACATTCTCTGACACGCAAGGGATAGAATAATACAAAAGTACGAGACTAGAAAGGCAACAGTATTCCATCTTACAGGGATATCGCCTGTTATTGCTTTCGCCTGAATTCGTATCTCATAACTCGGTCTATCCGATCGATCTAGTCAGCTCCACCAATGGTATTTCCTTCCCCTTGGCTGGGTTCGATTACGTCGGTAAATATTATTTTTATTTTTAATTCAAATTATCTTGACGTTCGTTGTTTGAGATTGACTCCACTCAAATTCGGACCTGATCTACTTAAATCTTCCAGCTGTTTAAATACGGCCTTGTCTCATCATTTCAACTGCACCGACGATCAGACAAGACAGTCCTGTCTCTTATCACGACTTCCATCTCTAAATCCCCGCCAAATAATACATCTCCCCAACCATCACTATGCCTCACCGAATGTATCTGAACAACTATGAACTCTACGTAAGTTGTTTTGTGTTGAGAGTGCCATGTCCTCGATCTAATGAATATCTATAGAGTTCCCGTGAGAGTCTTGAGAGTCGTCGCTCGCCACCACCACCAGACAGCCAGCTCCTCAATCCTTTGGCAACTCTCTACCCACATGTTGCAAACATGCAGCCTCGGAACAGCACTTACAACTTTGATGGCTACCGTGATACAGGCTACTTTGTTGCCGCTTATACCACAAACTCCAACCAGCCCTCTCCTTCATCTCCATCTCCGGCAGACAGCTGTAAGTATTACTCTTCTTTCTTCAAAGATACTCAGATACTAACATTCAATCCAGGCCAACCACCATACCGTCGCTTTGTCTCCAGACTCCGCCGACTGCTCAGCCGGGACGATTTGAAATCTCCTGGTCGTCGATTGAGATCGCGTCCTGATACTGCGCGGCCTGATACAGCCAGACCTTCCACTGCACGACCTTCTACAGCATGGTCTAATATGGCGCGACCTACTACTGCACGACCTACCACCTCTCGGGGCTTGCATGACCTATTATTCTAAAGTGTTTTCTGAATACTTTAAACGAGACACTCATTATCTTTTCTTTCACTTTCGTTTTATTTCCGCATGCGAGCAGTCTTTCTGAGTTCTCTTTTCTTTGCTGTTCATTTCTTGTCTTTTTGATCGTCGGACCTCAACGAGCGGGGGATTTCTTGTTTGATCTTTTCCAGAAGCGATGTTTTAGCGCAGGAGGTTTTTGTGATTGAATGTTGAGTCGGCTTTTTGAATTTTGTATATACGAGGGAGATTTCCCTCAATCTGTTATCCACATGAATATTATTACTATGTACAAACCCAGACATTGAATTCTCTCCAAACTACCTATCTAGATGGGCATATTGAAACGGGTGGTTCAGTAAGTTACTTACCCAGGTAGTATCAATCGACGTGGGTCTGGGATCTGCGCAGGTCCATGGGCGGCTGAACTCCAGGGCTGAGAGCTGGATTTGAAATCAGAAGAGAAAAAAAAATTAGTCTGCGCCCAAGTCTAATAGTACTAAACACTAAGATCTAAGGTTTCATCCTCCAAGGCGGGTACAACCTTAGCTGGATATACCTTGGCAGACACATTGATTAGCCTTGAACCTTCATGTTCCATCTGGACCGGGCCCCTGCGCAAATCATAGACTCAATACGCACTATTGACTGTCTATCACAGGGGAATAGACCATGGATTAACTTGCTCACTTCCGATTTTTCTCTTAGTCTTTAGCCTAGCGTGCATATGATATGTGTGCGCACGAAGAACTACTAGATGATTGTAACCCTAAATCCCAACTACCGACTCCACGGGTTGTCCCGACCCGTGCCGATCATAGCCAAGACCTGAGCTTTTGGAGATCACAGATCGCCTGTAAATATATGTTCTGTTGTGCAACACAACTAATATTCTAGTGCTGGAAATCCGGTGCGGGTTTTATTGGATGGTCGCAAAGGAGAGGGATGGCGGATATTTGGAAATTACAGGTGAGAGAATCGGAACCTTCGAAGATCCCTTCAATTCATTGGAATTCATGTTTACTTTTCTCAGTCTTCGAAAAGCCATCTATCAGTACCAAGAATCCAAAGTGATGTGTGATTCCAGTCGAACTATTCCCCTGGTTTCTGACGCTAATGTCAAATCCATAGATCCTGATCCCTGGTTTGCACAAACTCGTGTTGAACCATGCTATATCGGGGTTTACGATTCTCCAGCTTGATCGACCCACTTTTGTGCTTTTTGGTGTTTGTGACGGATTCCGGTTGAGTGGTTACACTCTGGAGTTTACACATCACAGTGATCAATGTCCACGGGTAATTAATAACATGTCGATTTTCAAGCTTACTAGGTTGGTTATTGGTCAATGTTTTCATTTTAAGTTCTCGGTCTTGTTCGGGGCCAAGACTTCCTACAAATCACTTTGCTTCTTAAGCTATGCACTTCGACTAGCCCCTGAATTACGTACTTTGATAACATCACATGGCAAGGTGCCATCTTTCATTCGCTTTCGAAGAAGCATTGCATCATCTCCTCCTGGGCTGATTTGAAATCAGGTCTGCTGAATCCGATTCCACAGCCGTGGGTCGGTTTCCAAGGTTGTTCTGAGCCAAGACTAATTGATTAATTGATGGTAGATCACAGACAGCAAAAAAGGCCTCAACATATAGTTTGCTTATTGGACAATTCTTTGGTAATTGAAGCCTCCCGAGTTCTATTCTCATCGATAGTAGCACCTGACTACCAGGTATCTCCTAGGTGACAAGGTTGGGATGCATAATCTACCATGGATGACACCATTCAACTATTCCATACTCAATATCATATCGACCTAGAGTGAATTATGTAGGCTCTCAATATTATGGGTTGACATACATGGATGATATCACTTTTCATGACAAGGCCTCGTAGTTTTCTTAGTCCTTCTTTCCATACACAACAAAGCATCTACGATACAAGGAGCGCATGACGTGAGCATAGTTGCCTCAATTCAACTCATGACATAGTCATGTAACGGCCTTGCATAAATCTCCTGTAGATCATTTGACAAGTACCTGAAACCCGACTCCCAAGGAAGATCCAAGGTTGACATGAGCAACTCACCTTGGCACTCAGCAAGTTCACTAAGTCTCCTATGTACATATCTAGCCCCAGTTCCTTGCTGATGGGATAATGTATGTTTAGGCAAGGAGGCAACCGGAGCTTCCAAGGAAAAAAAATAAGTTTCCAAGGTTAGAGATGAAGACATCATGGGTAGTAAATTTCCGTGGAAACCCAGGTTTCCGATGAAAGCTTTGTCTGTATCAACTATTCCAAGATTATTCATCGCCGATGCTCACTCGCCTTTTTTTGTGTATGAATAAGCTCCAGGGCTGCGAACATCACTCAACACTGGCGGGGGATCCAACGCAACAGCTATACCCATTATGCAATCCTAAATCTGATAGAATTGTGTTTTTTCTTTTACTTGTGCATAAAATTACCTTTGTAGTCCTGTGACATCCATCCATAGGATCATCTCGTCGGATGTGAAATAAATACTTACCTCATATGTCCTTTATCCATCTGTACTTGACCTTGAAAATACCTAGTTCATATTCATGGTAACTGCATCTCAAATATCAACGTTGGAATGATACTCACATCCAGGTCTGTTCTCCCTACGCCCAGGTGGATAGTTTCTCCAGGGCTGAGGTCCAACCCTGGAAAAATATATATCTACCTAGCCCTTCCGGCCCGGAGAAAGCTTGCTTGTAATCTTGATGCCGAGAAGCCGCCCCCGGAATAACATCCCGCTTGCAGCGTTATATATACGAGCCGAGAACCGCTGAGCAATATATCTAGGCCTAGGTATTCCATATGCTATACTTCGTTCCACACTTCCAGGGCTGGGCCGTATTAAGCTAGGAAGATCCCAAGGTTTCAATCTTACATGCCCGGGGACCATGCACAGGTGATGATGGCTCGAAACTCGGAATTGTGGAGTATATTAGACGTACACAAGTAGCTCTGAGGGCAGATACGGGTTGAAATTAGGTGACTAGGTGTACCTAGGTATGAAGTTCAGATTTCTTCGAAGCTCGACGCAAGATATAAAGGTCGTTGACTTCCATGGATACCTAGGTTCCAATTTACAAAATACATACATCTATAGACCCTGCTCAGATATCCTGGGCCAGTCTTCGACCCGTGGACTGCCAGATCTGCCTAACTGCCAGGTGCTGATCTACCTGGAATACAGATACAGATCTTAAAACGTAGCATTCGTATCGACCATTAAAAAAAGGGAGACGGGAAATTTTTGATTTTTGATTCATTCAGGGGAATAATATGAACGCGCGCCGAACCAAGTCCCATTTTCGAGCGATTCCCTTAGATGTGGGTGTCGTAGGCGATGGGCACAACAGTCTCGGGGGCGTTGCCCTCCTGGGAGACGAGGTGGCTAGTGCGGGGGGTAACGGCCTGGCGCTTCAGGTGGACGTGGATACCCTTCTCCTTGGCCTCCTTCTTCTTGAGGGCGTTCTCCTTGACACGGTTGATGAACTCCTCGCGGGAGCGGGAGTGCTGGACGTGCTCAATGCGGACGCTGATGCGCTTCTCGAGGTAACGGTTGTTGACCTTCTTGTAGAGCAGGACACCGACGGAGGACTTGGTGACATTGTAGACGACACCGGTCTTACCGTGGTAAACCTTGTGGGGCATACTATTGAGGTCTCAGTTATTCATGTTCCATCTCAAAAT
Organism: Penicillium taxi; assembly: GCF_028828555.1. Taxonomy (NCBI): domain Eukaryota; kingdom Fungi; phylum Ascomycota; class Eurotiomycetes; order Eurotiales; family Aspergillaceae; genus Penicillium; species Penicillium taxi. The sequence goes on from NW_026643208.1 coordinate 1,161,100, forward strand.
GTGTGCAATCGGTATCGAAATGTTGAGCGCTGAGCGCGTTCGGGCGGTGGAGTGTGGAAATTTTCAATCGGATTGTACTGACCCCTTCTGGACGGCACCGTTGACCTTGACATCGACGATATCACCAACCCTATTTCATTTCGTTAGATTCCAATTTCGTAGATTTCGTAATTCGGGGTTGATCGATCGTACCGGTAAGTCTTCATGTAGGTAGACAGACGGATCATACCGTGCTCCTTGAAGCTACGGCTGAAGGCATACTGTTCATCCAATTAGTATGCTGTCTCCATATTTCCCAATCTCTATCTCTGGCGGCAATTTGTCGATAGAAATTAAAGCCGAGTAAGGGTGTAGATCGAACGTACCCGAGTGCCGGCGCGCAAACCGTACGAGTGAGGCATGTCGGCGGTTGTGTGGTTGGTGCTGGTTGGTAAGTCGTCGCAACGGGCTGGCCTTCGTCGAAGTGAAGTGCAGATTCGGTGTGGTGGAATAATCGGCTTAGGTAATAGGGTTATGCCCCAACACATGATCACTAACCACATTAGGTACTAGCGCCTTTTCGATTAAGCGACTCTCCATCCCAGAAAAGAACCATGGTCAATTTGTGATTTCCTTCCCTAAGTGCGCTTCACGACAATCTTCGACACCCAGCAACAATGGCTCCGTGAGTATTGTCCGATCAGCTTGCGCTTTCGCATTGCATTTCTAATTGGTATTTTTTCGCTATACAGCCGTGTCTGCACCAAGACCTACAAGGTCCCCCGTCGTCGTAAGTCCCACCTCTATCGAAATTGAAGAAGACGAGAAAAATTCATCGCGTGATCAATATACTAACTTGTTTGCAGCCTTCGAGTCGGCCCGTCTGTTAGTACTCTCCGGCCACTGAACAGAAGCGTGCTTCTGCTCATGTCGTGTGTTCCAATGTCTAATCTTATTTTCATAGTGACTCGGAACTCAAGGTTGTCGGCGAGTACGGTCTCCGCAACAAGCGTGAGGTCTGGCGTGTCCAGCTTACTCTGTCTAAGATTCGTCGTGCTGCTCGGTATGTGGAGGAACAATTCTTGAAATGCGACTGGGGTCTCGGTGCGACCGTGTGGCTTCATGTCAATTTCTGGGCTAGACCCTGAACTAACATTTCTATAGTGAGCTGCTCACTCTCGATGAGAAGGACCCCAAGCGCCTGTTCGAGGGTAACGCCCTTATCCGCCGTCTGGTCCGTATTGGTGTGCTCGATGAGGCCCGTATGAAGCTCGATTACGTTCTTGCTCTCAAGGTCGAGGATTTCCTTGAGCGTCGTCTCCAGACCTGTGTCTACAAGCTCGGTCTTGCCAAGTCCATCCACCACGCCCGTGTCCTGATCAAGCAGCGCCACATCCGTGTTGGCAAGCAGATCGTCAACGTGCCCTCCTACATGGTCCGCCTCGACTCCCAGAAGCACATCGACTTCGCCCTGACCTCTCCCTTCGGTGGTGGTCGCCCCGGTCGTGTTCGCCGCAAGAAGGCTGCTGCCGCTGCCGGCGGTGACGGTGATGCCGAGGAGGAGGATGAGGAGTAAATTAGCCTCTCCAACAAAAAATTGACGAGAGTCCGGAATCAAAAATAACCATCAACTTGGCTTAATTCGGAATCCTGAATCTCCAACGTGCTCCATGTAATGATATCCCTTGTAAATTTTCATTGAATTTTCTCATGAACCTTTCATTGTGGGTATATGCTCCATACTCCATATAAATAGTAGATAATTAAGCGCCAGTCCCCCACATTAAATCGTAACTTAGTCGTTCATCTGGGCTTTAAACACCCGACCCCACCATTTCTTTCAACGTCTCCTCGGCCCCTCTATACCACCGGCCCATCTCCTCGAGGCCATCACTTTCACCCTGCTGCTTCTTCCGTTGCGCTTCCCGTGCCTGTGAAATTGCCTCTGCCTGTCTACGCTCCAATACTGTACACTCCCGCTCAATCGCCTCAAGCTGTCTCGTCTTCCGCGGCAATGAATTCTGCACAGCAGCAATCTGCCGATTGAGCGCAGCTAATTCAGCTTCCCGTTCAGCTAGTAATGCAGTAGTCGCAGGGAGCGGGAGATTCTGAGATGAGCGAGGATCAGACGAGTCCATATTAGCGACCTGTTTCGCACGGAGACTGGCGATAGTAGACTCGAGGTTTTCGATAGAGTCAGGAAGTGTCAATAGCTGCTCCTCATGGATTTGAACATTCTGGTAACCTGCCAATCCAATTGGTTATTTCGTTTGACGAGCATAGCCTATAAATCATAAAGATAACTCACGACTTGCCAACTCTCGCCCGATCTTCTCCATTTCCTCAATCAAGAGGCGGGCCTCTTCCTTCTGTGACTTTAATTCTGCCTTCACCAAAGCCAACTGCGTTTCTAACTCGACATTCTCCGTATGTCCGACGACTAAAGGCGGGTCGCCCACAATTGCGCGTAAAAATTTCTCTTTAGTAACTTGCTCGAGATAGGAAAATCGAAGTTTGGAAAAGAGTTCCTGTATAGACATTAGAAGCACGTTCATACTGTGGGCTGGGCCTGCGCGTCGCGGGCAAACCTTGTAATGTGTGAGATCCGCCTCGAGAGAGGCTGGTGTTGGGTCGCTGAGAGCCGAGATGGATACGTCTGATCTTCGCTTCGACGGTGATGTCTTGGATTCGCCAAAGGCTGAAATAGGTTCTGAGATGCGAATGATCGCGAGGTGGGACTTTAGATCTCCCTGTTCTTGGAGTTGTTTGAGCACATCACGCGCATTGACTATGTCAGTCGACATTTTTAGAGGAAATTATAATTCTCTATCTCTGTCTGAAAAGTATATGAGTGGTTTCCAGGCGAAGGAAATTTGTCGATCGCGGTTGCCGCATCCATTGTAAACAGATAAGATAATTGGGCGGTGAGTCGCCACATTTTGGCCCTCAACTCACATTAACTGGACAGGCCATACTTCTGCTTCTTACAGTATCCTTCTAATTTGCTTTTTGATTCCCAATTAAAAGTACTCTTCATCTGTTTTTATTCACTCTTTATCTCTATTGCGCCCACGTATATACATCCATTATGGATGATGACTATGTCGCGCAGCTTCTCGCCAACGAGGCGCGCGATGACAACGACAAATACGCAAAGGAAGGCTTGAGTGCATACACATCTCGCAGGTAGGTCTCAATTTCCTACAGCTCCAATACTCACCTTGACTATGGATCTGACCGACTCAATCACCAGACCCAAAGGCAACGCTCCAAAACCCAATACCCGATTCCTGCGTCACCTTATCAAGGAGACCAATAATCATAATACAGCGCTGAAACGCAAAGAAGAGAGAGAATCAAAGGAAAGGATGCGTGATTTAAAAGAACCCTCGGGCCTTTCCAGAAAACACGAGATGAGTACTCGGGAGAAAGAACACAGGAAATATCGCGAAGATCGACATGGGCGTTTGAGTCGCGCTTCGACACCGGAGAGAGAGCGTTCTCGAAGACACCGGCGGAGGGATATTCATGATGATAAAGCGAAGGAAGAGCGCCGGGACCGTTCAGAGCACCGCCGAGAACGTCGGAGTGAGAAATCTAGGTCAGATCGTCGAGATCGAGATCGTTCGCACTCGAGGTCTCGTAGTAGATCTCCACACAGTCACCGCAGCTCCAGACGCCACCGCAGTGAGCACCATCACCGTCGATCCGAATCGACAAATCCGCATAAAAAGCATATAGAGCGCTGTTCCAACGCCGAGGACGATCATAAAAGTCGCTCTTCACGACGCGAACACAAATCACCACCTCCGAGTAGCACGCGACACTCACGAGACTCAGGAGATGAGTCCGATCCTTTAGAGGATATTGTCGGACCTCTGCCACCACGGAAAGACCAAGAACCCATCCGGTCTCGAGGCCGAGGTGTCTATAAATCCCACTCAAGTACCATGGACGCCCATTTTGCTCTAGACTACGACCCTACGCAAGATATACAGCGCGACGACGAAGAAGTATCCACCACTCAGAAATACTCCCGTCGCCCTGTTGCAGGCCTCATGACTGCGGAGGACGATTGGGACATGTCCCTGGAGGCAATAAGAGATCGATCCCGGTGGAAGCAGAAAGGTGAAGAGAGACTACGAGCAGCTGGGATTAATGAAAACGTTATTGAGCGATGGAAGGGCAATGCCGTCGCTTCTAAAGTGCCCGTTGGTGAACGTGGCCCGAATGATGTTCGGTGGTCGAAAAAGGGTGAGGATCGCGAATGGGATCGTGGGAAGTTCGTGGATACTGATGGTCACATCAATGTTCGCGCTGCTTGGTCTTGACCTTTCCAAGCGACTTCTTCTTGGTTATGTTTGATACCAAGTTTTTAATTAGGCTTTTGCCAAGTCTAAATAGGTACCTCTGTCATATAAAGATTCAAAGCTCAATCGGTTCAAAAATCGCTAGTTAGGTACCATTGAAAGGGTCTAGATAAGTAATATTGTGCTTCAGGACTGTTAGCATCAGTTTACAGAGTTTTAAGGCCGGTTCTTGAACAACTTTGGAAAGCAACAATGACTATGCACAAGAACACTGTTCTAATAAAGAGTACCGCTAATTCGTCCCCCTTAACAGCCCGAGTCATAGTAGAAAATCACGTCAAAGAGAAGCTACCAATTTCTTTTGTAAACAGACCAAAATGAAGATGTTGCTGTTTGTCTGGGCGTTCGAGTCGTTGCCTGGCTAGTCAGGCTAATATAGTATATATACACCGGGCGGTGAAGGATACTGCCAATTTTAGAGATGAGTTCCGCATATTTGTCATAGTGCGGAATCTGGAGGAGCTCAACTGCCAATTATGTTACATGGTGCGATGTTAGCGCTATCAGTCATCATTTAAAATCATATTGTTCAAATCCTGGTAGGCATTTTGTAATATTATTTCACTTCTCGGCATCTGATTGATAAGATCTATCCCGGGCCATTACACCTATCCTACCTAGGTATCTAATATATAACTCTAATCAGCACATTATTCAACCGTTCTCAATTTTTGACCATTTCTAGGTTTTAAAGGTTGACTATTTCAGAGCAGATCTTTTCACAATGACTGATCAATTCGCATTCAAGTACCCATCGCCATTAGCGGGGTATGGGAACCTCGAGCCACTGTCTGAGTGAGTATCACGTCGCCAGGTGACCGCGGCGTAAGACTAACAAGACCATAGCGAGAGAAACGAAGATGGAAAGTCGCTGAAGAACCCTCAGCACGGTATCCTGAGTAAAGCATACGAAGAATTCCCAGACCCTCTAAGCAAAGGTCGGCGCGGGGGATTTGACATCCACATCTACCATTTCCAAGTGAGCACCGAACCGCTAAACATGTACAAGGCATCTGATTATCTAACCGGATGCAGACCAATCCAGACCAAGTGGCTCATGCAAGAGCACTCTGGGAACGAATCCGGCGAGAATGTAATTTTTTCTTCTTTCTTTTCCCCCGAGGTCATCTGGACCATATACTATCAACTCCATCACCCCTCACTCCCGACTCCCCCGGAATATGATATCACTTGCTAACTATACGTATAGTCCCCGAACTACGGATATATAGATTTTTCGACAGACCCGTTGGCCCGCACCCAGTCGCCATGTTTGAAGTGAATCTCTTCACACCTGCCCAATTTGGCGCATTCATTCCTTGGCTGGTTATCAACCGAGGTCCTCTTAGTGCCCTTGTACACCCTAACACTATTGATGATGATGAGGAGCGAGATCATACTCAGCGCGCGACTTGGTTGGGTGAACGCATTCCGTTGGATTTGACTCTCTTTAAGTTGAGGAAGGAGCAGGAGAAGGCGGAGGAGGAGGCCAAGTTGGCGAAGAAACAGGAGTAGTTGCTGTATTAATACCAATGCTGTTAAATGTATAACATTGCATCGCTAGTGCATAATTACCAATCTACGAAAGGGGCCGGTTAGGTATTGTGATGGGACTGGGCGTTCAATACTTCGTACCCATGTGGAAGAAATACCAGTTTTTATTGGACTTTGATGTAAATCAACTTCACTGAACGTACCCGAAGTACCTAGGTCAAAGCAACATTTTGTGAAAAATGGGGATCTCAGGATTTTTCTAAATACCTAGGTACATATGATTGTACAGATAAATTGCATTTAAGGGAAGGTTCAAATATTGCAACATCAAGTGACCAAGTCAGGCTTGGTCAGGAGCCAAATTCCCGTGCATGAATACTTAACTTCCAACGTGTGCGAGCCATAAAGACATCAGGACAAGGTAAACTCGAGGATAATTTATTCAATTTATTGCCACATTCCAGTAAAATCCCTTTGATAGCACCCATCCCTCTCATGAGCCGAGTTAGATCTGTACGTAGCTGCGATTATTGTTCAGCTCGGAGAGCCACGATCTACAGCATACTTGCTATGGTGCATGAACTAGATTGAGAACCAATCAATGTGACTCGTGTCTACAGTAACTCGATCGTCCTCTTCACTCCGATGGTCACTCTGTCACTCAGCTGAGCAGGTGCGTTCATGAGGTTTCATTTTATATTTGGGAAACTAGCCTTCTTCTAAGGCTGCCAGAAGCCGTGTTATACTCTAGAAACATTCCACTAGAGCCGCGTGAGAAAGAGTCTTCGTCTTAATCTACCTAAAATTATTGTTATTAAGCTATACTGAACATCTTCAGTTACTGCCATGCGTTTGCTTTTGCACCTGCTGCATGTGGCACTGGTCCAGCTGGCATCTCTACCTATAGTTCTGTCTGTCACGCCAATCAAGGCCAGAGACGCCACTATCCCACAATACGTTTACGACTATGGTGATTACCATTGGATGTTCCTCCACTCCATAGATATTGACTGACAAGTGGTAGCACCATTGGTGTGGCTCCATAGTCAGGATCCATACAAACCAAGCGACCTACAAATACAGCTAGACAAGACAACTCCCCAGAAAAACTGGACTGTACTTGCTGAGGCACCGTCACCACTAAATCTGAGTAATTTAAACAGACTGAACGATCTGGGAAATACGAGTGTGTATTTGACTTCACGCGAAGGCATTGCTGCTAAGCCCGAGCCAACCTGGTTTCATGGTATCACCCCAGACGAGGATGGCCGTACAGGGAATGGGACTGCATGCGCAATTATTGTGGTGGACCACGGTAAAGAGGCAGTTGATGCGTTCTACTTCTATTTCTATGCGTATGTCCACGCTCTCTCTATATCATTCTGGCACTTCTAATTTCGATCCAGGTACAATAAAGGCGACAAGGTTCTTGGATTGGAGTTTGGTGACCATATCGGTGACTGGTGAATCACCTTTTCATGAGTTATAATGAATGAAGGGCTAATTCCAGACAGGGAGCACAACATGATCCGTTTCTCAAAGGGCTCTCCACAAGCTGTATGGTTCAGCCAGCACTCCAGCGGCCAAGCATTTGCTTACCACGCCCTCGAGAAGGAGGGCAAGCGACCCTACGCATACTCCGGAAACGGAACACACGCCAACTATGCGATAGCCGGGTAAAATTTCCCCTCATGAATTGAAAGTGTCATGGTCAAGCTAACAAGGACAGATCACACGACCACACGATTCCAGGCGTCAATCTACCCACTGGTTTCCTCGTAGATTATACTGACCGAGGTAAATTATGGGATCCAACTCTAAACGCCTACAGCTATGTCTATGATCCGTCGACCGCAACGTTCACATCTGGTCCTGGAGAATTTCCGGTCTCATGGCTGTACTTCAATGGACGGTGGGGCGATGATAAACCGCCTAATGAGCCTACGATCTTCGGTCAAGCTCGGTACATGGCTGGACCTGACGGTCCCCAGTTTAAGGATCTGAATCGCAAGTATGTTTGTCCATCTGAACCTTGCTTAGTTCTTCCATTCCGCAGCTGGGCGATGAATGTGACTTCGCAGGCGACTCAAGTGGTGGTGGATTGAATTGAATAAATAGCTTACATATATGACTTGAGAATTGGACAGCCTCCACGTGAAATAGTCGTCCGCTAATAATATAAAAAACAAAGGTTTAGATTGCGCCAAAAGTAAGAAACAAGAATAAGAGAATTGAAAAAGCTAGGATCTAGATTTAGATTTTAGAATTTAGAATTTAATCCAATCAGACCCGGGATCTTACCTAGGAAGTCTTATCCTGAAATCTGCATACCATCTCCTTCATATAGCCAGAAGACAAAACGTGGCAGGCTGGGATCGTATCAATCAAGTCGCTAATTCTTCTAGTTTCAAGTGGTTGCACCATGTACTAGCTGAGTAGCTCCACTTTAGAAACACTAGTTGGAACTGGGATAAGATGAGTGAGACTGTGCGACAATAATCAATGTAGATAATGGACAATAAAGGAAGTCTAAAGAGCTGAGATCTATGGTAATGATTAGTAATGGGAGAAATCCTGAAGTCAGTCAACGTATTCCACAGCTGTTGTTTACTTATAAAGCGGTATGAGATGGCAGAATACATTGGTCACGTGATATAAACAGGATCCATCGAGGGATGACGCCAATTGTGGATCCTGCAAACAGTACAAACAGCCCCTCGTTTCTTTGCTCACATTATTTACAAAAGTATAAGCGTGATGTAATCATTCTGGGCTGAGGACTAAATAGTTGACAGAACATCCACCACCATGACAGAAATATACAATCTGGAGAACTGTAGATATCAGTCCATCAGTTATTCATATGATAGATCACTGGTAAAGCTGAAACACATCTACTTCGCAAATGTCAGTGGAGTTTAATGTGCACGTGCCAGATATAGACTCAGGGGCCAACTCGTGCTTGATCTACTTCATAGTACATTTATAGAGGATATTTACATTGCATAGTAGGTATACTTCATACCTACCACTGGAGGGTATATCCATGGTATTATTCCAATATCAGAAAACAATACTCGCCAAGTAATCCACTAACAGTGCCCAAGTGGGGTGAGTCTCAATATTTCTGGACTAACGCACCATTACCCCTGAATCCTTGAAACTCTGGATGTCGTTATTTAGTTCAGGTACACATTGAGCATTGTTCAGAAAGTTCATTTCAATTCAACTCCATTAATTCAATTCAATTCAATGACCGTAATATGTATAATTGTAGAACTCCTGAATGCCGTCTGATCGTACTCAAGTCAAGTATCTAGACTTGAGGTCGACTTAGAAAGTAGAAAAGTGTACCCGTACTTTCACTTCCACATAAGAAGCCGTCTCTCCGCAATTCTTGAATTTTGGTTGTTTTCTTCCCTTCCATCCTCTCCTTTCCTATTCTCATGCTCCCAAGTCGGACTTGAGCAGGCCATTTTTCAATTCTCAATTCAAGGAGTTTGACTTCATCTCAGATCTCGATTGATTTGATTTGATTAAATTCCACTTCAACTCACTCCTTCTGCCCTTTACGTCCTCTAGTAGTGACGACAACTCACACTGGCTGCGAGTATTATCCAACTCCTGAGACTGTGCCACTGCGATTCTCGTACTCCAGTTCTCTCCAATAGTAAGTGAGATGTCCGAAAAGAAACAATACTAGGAATAATTACTGATTCACCTTGTTTCAGATTGAATATTAGAAAGTACCATAACAAATTTCATTTTCCATTTTCTCCATTTTCTTTCAAAATGGCTGCTTCCACTACATCGCGCGCACCTCCCGATGCGACTTCCCCTGTTGGTCGTTCTTCACTCGGTTTCCTCCGTCGCTCCAAATCAACTGAACCCGTCGGTGAACGCAAACCTTCTCTGAGTCGCAGAAAGATGAACAAAACACAAGCCATGGAGGAGGAACTACGTCGCCAGCGTGAATCTTACGCGCCGAAAATCGCCCCGCGACTCCCTGATCTCCCTTCGGCCCCACAGCTCGATACGTTTGGTGGTGAGAACAATGCGAAACCGGTCGTACTGCGTCCTCAGGACTCTTTAAGTCCTGTTGCTGCTTCCGGCCCTGTTGATCCTTATGCCCGTAACGAGAGCATGACCCATCGCGGTCGTTACAGCTACGCCAGCAGTGCCATCAGTACCGTCAACAGCCCTCGTCGAGTGCGCCGTCGCAAGGACCCTACCCCATACAAGTAAGTTTTTCCATGTATTTTACGCGATATATGTATCTCTCCTAACTTGATTAGTGTGTTGGTGATCGGCGCGCGCAATTCCGGGAAAACGACATTCCTAAACTTTCTCCGCAAGTCGTTGACTATGCCCCCGCATAAACACCCCACACGGACCCCGGAGGAACTTGAAGAGCTTGAGCGCCAGACCTCCGTCTATGAGGGGTTCACCTCCCAGTATCTGGAGACTGAAATAGATGGAGAACGCGTAGGATTGACGCTGTGGGATTCCACGGGATTGGAGCGCAGCATTGTTGACATACAGCTGCGCGCCGTGACCGGCTTTTTGGAAAGCAAGTTCGAGGAGACACTGGCTGAGGAGATGAAGGTTGTGCGTTCCCCTGGCGCCCGCGACACTCACATCCACTGCACATTTTTGCTGCTGGACCCCGTTGATCTGGACCAGAACATTTCTGCCGCTGAACGCTTCGCCAACGGCACACCCAAAGACACTGATACCCCTGTGCTGGGCGTGTTGGACCAAAACCTGGATCTGCAGGTGCTTCGCACCATTCTCGGCAAAACCACCGTGGTGCCGGTCATCAGCAAGGCCGATACCATCACCTCTGTCCACATGGCCTACCTGCGCAAGGCTGTTTGGAACAGTCTGAAGAAAGCTAACATCGACCCACTGGACATTTTGACTTTGGAGGACCCAGAAGAGTACACCTCGTCTGAGAGCGCCGATGATGATGAGGAGGAGGAGGAGGAAGAGAAGGAGAAGGTAGAGGCTGTGATTGAACTACCGCAGACTGAGTCCTCTGAGTCCAATGATCCCGCGACCGGCGATGAATCAGAGAAGCCCACTCCGACCTCACCTCAAAGCAAAAGCTCGCGCAAGTCTACTTTGTCTGTGTCTGAAGGACCTGGCAACCCTAACGTGCCATTCTCCATCCTGTCGCCGGACCCACACTCCCTCGCATCGGGTGAAGAACCGGTCGGACGACGATTCCCATGGGGTTTTGCTGACCCGTACGACGCAGAGCACTGCGACTTTGTGCGTCTCAAGGATGCGGTATTCACAGAGTGGCGATCGGAGTTGCGCGAGGCTAGTCGTGTGATCTGGTACGAGCGTTGGAGAACCAACCGCCTCAACCGTAATGGAGAGCCCGTTCCGGCCAAACAAGCCTCCGGCTTCGGTGGTCGTATGGGGCCGAGTCGCTTACGATAAACACAGTTTCTGTTTTTGCTTTTACTTCCTGCTTTGCTCCAGTGCTTTCTCATACCCTTTCCCCCTTCGCTTCTGCGGTTGACTTTCCACCGACTATTTTCTTGCTCGATTTGTCTTCCCTGCATTTCTATTCTCCAAAACGAGTCCCAACTTTCACTTCAGCTTGATACTTGATATGTTTTTTTTTTCCAGAAATTCCATCTTTTGAACTGGATTCTTTCCACAAAGTAGCCTTTAACCAATAATATTGCATGTCAGACGAGTCCTGTAGAAGCGAAGAAGCGAAGAAGCGGCTGAAGTTGTATTGTAAATACGAGCTGAGCTGCAGGTGACTAATTCCCCTCTTTCATCTTCTCCTTACAGCTCTGAATTTGGATGATAAATATATACATTTCATGATCTGGAGTGTCGGCTCTTGGAACGTAATGTCGCTTCAAGTCCATGACCCACGGTCGCGCACCCGATCCAAGTCTCCAGGCCACCGCGAGCACTCCCGGTCGCGAGACAACAGACCACACTCCCCCACAAACTCACGTTCTCACTCTCGTCAACGCTCCAAATCCCCTGCAATTGCAATCGCCCAGCCGCGAAAGTATGACGTGAGAGAAGATGAGGCCCAATACAAACGCAAAGAGAGCACACGACATGAGGACTCGATCCGCGCCTCTCGCAGCCCTGCACGCTACGACGTTCGACACTCCAATCCAGACGAGCACCGCAGTCGAGATAGATCGCGCCGACCGGATGATCGATACGACGGTCGCTATGACCATTCAGACGACGACCACATGAGAGTGGTACAGCCGCGTGAACACACCCGCTCGCATCAGCGCATGTCCTCCACTAGCGGCCGCAATTCAAGACGTTCTTCCCCCGATTCATCAGACGATGAACATCTCGCCTATGGCGATGGTCCGGGTAGTCATCCTAGCTATGCCCAACCGGGGAGATACCAGTATGCGCAGCCGTCGCAATTCACCCACGCGCAGCCTACTCCGCGCCAGTCCGACACGCAGATCGATTGGGCTTCTGTGCCCGAATGCGAACGACCAGGCTTCGTGCCCCCGTCTTCGTCTTCACAGGCTCAACCGAGTCCCTCTGGCCCTGGAATGCCGGGTGCTTTCCCTTCTGGCCCTACAGCTCCGACTTTCCCCATGCCTCAGTATTCAGGCACCCAGCAGACTCATTACGCGCCGGTGACTGCGCATGGAGGAACTGTACCGTCTCATCAGCGTGTGCCTTCTACGGGCGATCCAGGCTATGCCACCTCGAACTCCGCCTATGCTCAGCCGAATAGTTATCAGTATGCGCAGGTTGATCCAAAGGTTCGCTATACTTCCAAGACTCAGCCTAAGGTGCCGTATACTGCTTCGGCGCAGGAACAATTCTCTCAAACTTCGGATCATGCAAATTCTGAGCAGTTTGCGAAGATGCCTGAGCAGCCGAGTTATCCCATTCGGTATACTGAGGAGCCCCAGTTCGGAGACAAACACTCTTCGTTGCAGCCGCAGCTGCCACCGCGGCCCAACCAGCATCAATTTGTGGAAATCACCCCCGGTGGTGGGAGACGTCCACATAGCCTGTCTGTGTCGTCGGCTAATAACCTCGCTGTTGCTGGGGCCCCGCAATCAGGCTATCATCCACCTGCCAGTCCCTTGTTGGAGCCATATCAGGGTACTTACCAGTCAATGTCGCCGATGCCTTCTCCCATTGTCATTCCGTCTATCAAAGACGATGAAATCTCCGACGTAGAGCTGGATGGGGCAGCTTCCAACTCAGAAACACGGCGAAAGAAGCACATGCGAACTAGATCGAGTGACAATGAAGCTCGCTACCGGAGCAGTAATGAAAAGATCAGGGAGAAGTCACGAGACCGAGGAGATCGTGATCACAACCACCGAAAGGAAGATAAACATCGCAGTCGCCCAAGCACCCACGACCGACACGACTCAAGCTCGTCTCTGGCAGCAGGCGACTCCCTCGTCCTAATATCACCGACAACCTCACGAAAACGCGTCTCATTCTACGATGCAGACGCCGACGCCGAAGCGATGAAAAATGCCCTCAACCACGCCCGCAGCATCGACAACAAAACTCTCATTCACGTCCTACCCCCACTAAGCAGCGACGAAATCCTCCTCCTGCGGCATGAGTACAAAAACCGCGTCAAGATGCACGGCAAAGGAGTCAATCTCGCCAAACACCTCCGTCTGAAACTGGGCAGTTCCTCCTTTGCCAAAGTCTGCTATGCCACTGCCCTCGGCCGCTGGGAATCAGAGGCATACTGGGCTAACTGCTACTACCAAGTCGGAACATCCCGCCGCGAACTGCTTATTGAATCACTAACCGGCCGCTCCAATGCTGCAATCCGAGAGATCAAGGCTGCGTTTCGCGATACCCGCTACGATAACAGTCTTGAGCGGTGCATGAGAGCCGAGCTGCGCGCAGACAAGTTCCGCACTGCGATCCTTCTCGCCCTGCAAGAGCGTCGCCAGGGTGATCGTGATCCGATAGATCTTCGCCTCGTCCGCCAGGATGTATCTGATCTGCACCGCGCGCTAGTTGCTCGCGAAGGCGGTGAAACCGCCATGATCGAGATCATTGTCGTGCGGAGCGACGCACACCTGCGCGAAGTACTTCGCAGCTACGAGGGTATATACGGGCAGAATTTTGCGCGGGCGATGATAGCGAAATCAAGGAATCTAATAGTAAGATCTTCATTCTACTAGCTCTTTGAATACAGAAACTAATTTACGCTCTAGGGAGAAACACTCGCTCATATCCTCAATGGCGCTATAAATCGTCCCATGCGGGACGCCCTCCTCCTCCACCAAGCTCTTCGCGAATCGCGTTCCGGCCGTGAACGTTCTGAACTGCTAATATCCCGCCTCGTTCGTCTGCACTGGGAACCGCGGCATATGGAACTAGTCAAGAGCGAGTATCGACGTCGATACGGCGATCTGATTGAGGAGGCGATCGCGGAAGAAGTCCTAACAACGAGCGGCGGCAGTGAATGGGGAGAATTTTGTATTGAACTCGTTCACAGTTCGAGGCCTTGATTGTTCATCTCTTTTCTGCACTTCTTTGTCTCTAGTTCGGCTCTGTTCCGTTCGTTTTTCTTTTTTTTTTTTTTTTTTTTTTTTTTTTTTTTTTCGTTTGATCCGATATATATCAATGAATCACTACAGCTTATTTTTTGACTTGAGCATGACTTTTTGCCTTTTCAGAGATCAGTTAGTCTATTCTCTTTTTTTTCTTGTTCTTTCGATCTTCCTGTCCAGGTCTTTTCCGCGGTGGACCTCTTGAAGGAGAATCCGAAGCCGCGATGAACCTTTTATATATATCTATATGCCTATTCTCATAATTTAGTCTTTTTAGCTCCTCGACACTTTCCGCTTCTAGTCCTGCTCTATTACTGTCTACTGCCGCTGCTAGAGGCGATTTCTGTTAATAACGCAGCTAAAAGATGTGAAACGCTAGTTTTTTTTTTTAACATGGTATTGTGCCGAAGGTTGGATGTGTTTTGTGACACCAGGGCGGGATACCGAGTCTGACTTTGGAAACATAGACTATTTAGAGATAGGTAGATACTAGGTTGTAGTACGTACTTTGTAAGGTTATCTGGTTGTAGTAAGCCGACATGGCAGCTGTCTCGGGCTAATATCGGAGCTATCGGATTTCAAAAATGACCAATGCACACTTCTACGCTTTTGTTTTTTCTTCTCAGATGGCACGAGACTCGGGTGAATATAATCAAACGCCATGTTCCAAGGCTCTTTGCATGCTGCATAATGTGCTAGGTAGCTAGGGGAACCCAGGCACCTGGCATTTTTGCATATGTTTGAAAGGGTTGGATTTGGCTTGGCTTGGGCTTAGGGCTAGTATTGATTAGGTAGGACACGGATCAAACCGTGTTTTATGACTTGGGCTCAGACCGTCAAGCAATGTCAAGGATTCCAGGGCTTGAGTCTATCTCATGTGCCTGGCTCTACTTTCTGGGGATGGATATGGAAAATAATTGGCTTTTGTATTCGAAGATGTCGGTGAGGCTCCCAAGGTTCCAGCTCGTATGCTGGATTCCAAGGTTACTTTCGGAACTTGGAACCTCGATATTCAAGTCTCCATGGATCCAACCATGCTTGAGTTCAGTGTTCTGCGTTGAAGTAGTCCCTGGTATATTGGAATTATTACCTGGTATACAGTTTATACTCCGTGTCTTGGTACATGTGCGAAGTATAGAACATGACCGAAATATCTACGGATGTTACATCGTGCCGTCTGGAAAGGGCTCCAAAATTCAACATTGCAATTGTTTACGGATATACAGTCAGATCTTTATCTACAATGGATGATTTGTCGTCTTTCCCATTGTAATGTACTGGATACTCGATCTATCACAATCGTTATCGAGAGAAGGAGGTTGGTGTGCGGGCCAAGTACTAGCTACTTATACTACAGCGTTGAATACCGGAATGCATCAAGTACTCGATACCTGGTACCTGTTTCCAGGGCCTGTTTCACGGCGGTCAAAGGTCAACTGGTTCCACGAGCTAAGTTCTGACGCGTTAAAAGGGATAAGCTGCAAGGGGAGCCTCTCCGATTTGACTCCTGAACGCCATGAGTTGAATCTGCAGGTCCCCAAGACCGGTTTTGAATGCCATGTTTTCATAGAATGCTCCTTCTTTACTGTTTTACGACTCTACAGATCTACTGACTCTACTCTTTTGCTTGCTATACTTCTACCCCCTATTGTAATTAAATTCCTCGGCTGATCGTCATTTCCCCGCATTGATCGGACTAATTAGTGAGACTTTTAGATCTTTAGATGCTACCAAGTAAATGCTAACTATAGCGACCTGTAGTGCATAGAGCGCATGATGGTATCACGCTCTTGCCCTATGTAGTCAACAGACAACCTTCCTGGAGGAACTTCATTTCTTCCAACTTGCACTTGGAAGATAGCGCACTCGTTTATTCCATCCCTATTTGTTGCATTGCTCTTTTCAAGTCATCTGCATTCATTTAGTCTTTGCCCAGACTTCACAGTCCCATTAGTTTTACTGAGTTTCATACTATACTCCACCGTTGATCCCCCGCATAGACGTTGATGATCGGTCATACTTCCAACTAGTTCAAGGGTATTCGGAGATAGATCTCCAAACGGAGTAATCCAGGTGAATTAACGGACTCTATTTCTCCCTTGAAACCATCCCCTCGCATCCGTTTTTCCCGTCTCCTTGCTGTCTGCCGTCCAGCCGATGCAGGCCGCATGAGATCTGAATTTGGGACTGACGATCAGCAGGCTTCGTGCTCGGAACCCTTTTATGGCTTTATTTTCAATAATTACAGTCTCCATTGCACTAAGCCTCGTTCACTCGTGCCCACTGGACTCTAGAGTCGAAGCATTCTGGTTTCTGGCATGCGGGCTGACCTATACTTCTCTCCTTGCCAGTGAGACCCCCCTTCTCTCCAAATAATCCACTATAAAAATATCCCTGGCATGCCAGTAAACAAGTTGATATTATTTTTTTCTCCTGCAACGCGTCCTTCCGAGTTGCTTGTACAGCTGAGACCTTCTCCGAACTAATTATTGCTTTTACTATTTTTTTTTTCCTTTGCTGATTCCACCTCACACTCCTTTGTTATCTTCTGTTCGCCATACATAATTCACACGCATACTCTTTGGTTGATCGTTGATCCCGTCCAATCCTTTCCCAAGTTTTTCTCCATTCGCCATAATGCAGTTGTCGCATATTGGCCTGCTGCTCGCGTCTTGGGCCACTTCGGTCCTGGCTATATCGTCCTTTGAGCCTGCTCGTCCGCCATCGTTGCCTCTGGCGGTTCGATCTCCGTACCTGAGCACTTGGCTCAATGCTGGCAGTGATGGTGGTAATGGTGGGTACTTGGCTGGTGAATGGCCTACCTTCTGGCAGTAAGTTGATATTGATACCCGTACATATGGACTACCACTAATGATTTGAACAGGAACCAAGTCACTGGGTGGTGTGGATTGGTTCGTGTTGACGGTGTGACCTACACTTGGATGGGCTTGCCTGGCTCGACTACCGTTAACCAGACTAATTTCGAGTATACCTCGACTAAGAGCATTTTTACCATGAACGTGGAGGACAAGTTGGTCCTGAACATTACTTTCTTGTCCCCCATTACGCCAGATGATTTCAAGCGCCAATCTCTTGTTTTTTCATATCTGGACATTGAGGTTGCTTCTCTGGACGGTGCTGAGCACGATGTCCAAGTTTATGCGGATATCTCTGCAGGTGAGTTTTGACGATATTGCCCACACATTTATAATGTTGCATTTCGTTATTAACGTTGTTTAGAATGGGTCACGGGAGACCGAAGTGCAATTGCGCAATGGGATTATGGTACGAACGATGGGGTTGCATACCACAGGGTGTATCGTCAAACCCAGCTGGCCTTCTCAGAAATTAATCAACAGGCTGAGTGGGGCTACTGGTACTGGACCACTGACGCTTCTACTTCAACGACCTACCAATCCGGCAGAGATACGGTGGTTCGTGGCCAGTTCTCGTCTAACGGCACTCTTCCCAACTCCGCTGACACTAACTACCGCGCCGTCTCGAATGAGTGGCCCGTCTTTGGGTTTTCAAAGAACCTGGGAAAAGTGACCAGCTCCCCAGTTAACACGTTGTTTTCACTTGGCCTGACTCAGGATGAGGCGATTCAGTTCGAGGGCAAAGAGGCTTATGCCCCTGTGCAATCTCTGTGGAAGGCATACTTTGATACCGATGTGGCTGCAGCTACCTTCTTCCACAAGGACTATAGCACTGCCAGCGATTTATCAACTACATTTGATAACAAAGTGGCCGCAGACTCTATCACCTCCGGCGGTGAAGATTATTTGGTGCTTACCTCCCTGTCAGCCCGACAAGCATTCGGTGCCACCCAGCTGTGTGGAACTGAGGACGAGAAGTACCTGTTCCTGAAAGAAATCTCATCCGATGGCAACTTGAACACTGTCGACGTTATCTTTCCGGCCTATCCAGTTTTCTTGTACGCCAACCCAGAGTTGTTGAAGCTGGTGTTGGACCCGCTCTTCGAGAACCAGGAGGCTGGCCGTTACCCCAACACTTACTCTATGCACGATATGGGCTCAAGCTACCCCAACGCAACTGGCCACAAGGATGGATCTGACGAAGCGATGCCCTTAGAGGAGTGTGGAAACATGCTCATCATGACTTTGGCATATGCCCAGAAGGCTGATAATTGGGATTACGTGTCTGACCACTACAAATTACTCAACCAGTGGACCGGTTACCTTGTGAATGAGGCCCTGTACCCAGCGAGCCAGATCTCTACAGATGACTTTGCAGGATCTCTAGCGTGAGTTTGAGCATTCCCAAGCTGTGATGCGGCTACTAACAGACGCAATTAGCAATCAAACCAACCTCGCCCTCAAGGGTATGATTGGAATCCAGGCGATGGCCGTCATTGCCAATGAGACTGGTCACTACGCCGACGCCGCCAACTACTCTCAGATTGCCACGCAGTACATTGCTGAGTGGCAGGATCTCGCAATCAACAAGGCTGCCAGCCCACCGCACACAACTCTCAGCTATGGCAACGCCAGCAGCCACGGTCTTCTGTACAACCTGTACTGTGATAAACAGTTAGGGCTGAACCTCGTTCCAGAATCAGTCTACACCATGCAGAGCACGTTCTACCCGACAATTGCGAACAAGTATGGTGTACCTCTCGACACACGTCACACTCTCACCAAGGGTAAGATCTTCCTTCTTTCTCGATGAAAAACTCTTACTAATGTTATCAACAGCTGATTGGCAGCTATTTGCTGCAGCCATCGCGTCAGCCGATACCAGGAATGAGATTATCGCGGACCTTGCAGTTTGGGTCAATGAGACACCTACCAACCGTCCCTTGACAGATTTATACGATACTATCACTGGAGAGTAAGTTTCATCCTCTATACCTCACACTGAATAGATCAATCATGGCTAACCATTCCCAGCTACCCCTCTTCCGGACCCACTTTTGTCGCCCGACCTGTTATTGGCGGCTCTTTTGCTCCCCTCTTGGTTTCTTCATAAGCCCGCTGTCCCTACTGTATATTATATTATATATTATTCTTGACCGCATTACTTTCCAACCACAAAGTGCCTATTTAGTTGTCCTTGTGAAGAGATGCAGACTGCTCTGCTCAGCGTATGTGGACTCAAAGCCTTGAAGGTCGTAACGCTTGGTAGTTACCCAGGTAAGGTGTAGGTGCTCCTTGCTCTCTTGATCTTACGGGCTTTTATAAACAGAACTGGTATGGTACTGTTGGAATATGGAACAAAACAGTCATGTGATCAAATTGTTACTATATAATAGATAACAAACTAAGAATGAAAACCAGACTTTACAACCACTTCAAAGGCCACACAGATATCATAGGGGCGTAAAGCGTTACCTATGATAGGTGTCAGAAGTGGGCGTTAGCCTCATCACCTTTATCGAAAAGCTATTTCACACTTGATACAGGTGTACCGACAGGTACCTTGGTATCTACACCGCTATCCACAACATTCTCTTCCTGAACTGTCTAACACCATTCTCGTACGCTGACAACCTCCAATATCTACACAAAAAAAAAGCAACTCCTTCATTTTGGCCCGTCGGCCTATTTATATTAAGAAAAAGTAGCTGATAGCTTCTCTTAATTGAACTTGTCATCCTTTTATGCAAGGACCATGCCAATTGTTTCTGTAGCTCATATCGTTTTTGCACTTATGCTTGATAGGTTCTATCCCATTTTAGATACTGCTCACCTTTACCATTATCCCTCTTGGAAAAGGGAAACTGGAACTTGAACTTTGACCTTGGTTTTTGAAATGGGTTGTTACTTCAATTATGGATGTCTGTGAGATAAGGAATTGGATGTACCATTTAAGAAAATATAGCAAGAGCAGTGTCATCATTGTGAATCGATGTAATCGTTAATCAGGTCCCCGCGTAAGTTACTCATTCCAGTTATCGAACGAACGGATCAGGTCTAGAAGGGAGTTAGCAAGTCAGTCACAATCACTACAGCCTGTAAGAAAAAGAACATACCATAATAGACCATCATTCCCTCAAGATGCACATCCAGTGAGATCCGCTCGTCAACGGTGTGGACATTAACCCTTCCCCCCGCGCGAGACGGGCTCCACCGATATATATTCTTCGAGAGAGACCAGTAGAAGTGCGTGTCTGTGTTTCCGGTCATGAAAGCGCCCGTGACAACGACGGTCGGCGTCGAGCTTGATGTCTCACTCGATCTAGCAGTCTTCTCGAGCGGGTTAGCATGCGACTCGAAGACGCTGCGCGTAACACCCGCAAACCTAGCCCAGGTATTTGACGTGAGAGGATTGGTAGGGGAAATCGGGGCTGGGACAAGGGGGTCATTGAGAGGGTGGAGGGTTAGAGTGCGGACGTCCGAGTCAGACAAGACAGGACTTGGAAGACCGGGAAAATTGACGAGTAGGGTGATATTGTGACGCTTCGCGATAGGCGTGATGATGCGAAATGCGCGATCACGAATCAAATCAGGCGTCTGGTGCAGTGCTACACGGTAGTTTACAGTCGCGGAGATCTTCTCAGGCAGCGCATTCGTCTTAACACCGCCGTGAAACAGATCTGCCGCCTGTGATGACTGAAGCGTGTAGCGCACGGAGGGACCGCGCGATGCAGCCACAGCTTCACCCAGCGTAGCGGGGTCAGTGCTGTTCAGTTTTGCCGAGAGCCACGACTCGACGTGCTCAGGCGAGTAGCGCGCTTGACACTCGAGCATGCTGTACGCCGGGTGCGACGAGTCCAGCCAAGCCGTGAATAGATCTTTCCGCTCAAGCTCGTACAGAATCTCAGACATGATGCCGATGCCCGTATGCGCTGGTGGCACGGAGCTGTGGCCGCCCGGAACAGCGAGGTCAAGGACGATATCTACCGCGCCCTTCTCGCCGACGCCTGGAAGCGCGTAGATGACTTCGTTGTCGCCGCTGCCGAGACTCTGGAGGCCCATGCCGCCCTCGTCGAGGATGAACTCGAAGCTGTCCTTGCCGTATATCTCTTCGAGAGCTGGCGCGATCGTGCCAGCGCCTAGCGAACCGCGTGACTCCTCGTCGAAGCCAAATGCCAGCACGACTGTGCGATTGGCTTGCCAGTTCTGCGTGATAAGGTCTTCTAAAACGGACAGTAGTCCTATCAACACGTTCTTGCAGTCGCTCGCGCCGCGGCCCCAGAGCCACTCGCCGTCGAAAGCGCCAGCGAAGGGTGGGTATGTCCAGTCAGATGGGTCGTCGATTGGAACGACGTCCTGGTGTGCCATAAAGAGAAGTGGCTTGCGGGTTGTATCTTTGCCTTTGAATGTGTATACCAGGCCGAGACGGTTGATATGCTCCACTTCAGCGTGTTTGTGTCTGTAGCCGTCAGGTCGTCGTCATATGCGTTGATTCTACTCGGTACATACACTAGGGGAAACAGTTCTTCCAGTAACGTTTGGAATTCCGCAAAATTCGCAAATGCCTCATCGTATGGATCCTTTGCATAGTCGCCGACGGTGGTGTCTACCTGCACAGCTTTAGACAGCCGATATACCTGGCGAGCGCGAGATGCCTCATCCTCGAGAAAAGTCAATGCATCATGGAAGCCATCGTTGGGCTCAGCGACCTTTGCTGCTTGTGGGCAGGTATCGTGTTTGGAGCGGGAGAGATCGGCATCGAAGATGGTCTGCTGTGTGGGGATGTTCAGGGCAATGGATGGCAAGGCCAATCCCAATAGAGCAAAGGCTCTCATTGTTTTATATTAAATTTTTTAGTTCGAATTGAAGGATCCTGAAGGATTGTAATGAAGATTTAATGGGGGCTTTGAAACGGGTCATAGGCCATATGAAGCGATAGCTGCTATTCAGCTGTTTTCTATACATCACATGACGTACTTCAGTTACACGAGGAACCAATATTATGCATAGACAACGCACGGGAACTGGTGTGTTCGATGTTGTGCTTATCTTTCCCCCTCACTCTAGCGGCCGATGCCGTCGCATGTCTGTATTTGGACAATGTTAGCCGAGTTGTCGGCAGAGCGAGATGTTGTTATCCGAGAGATGAAAAAGCATTATTATTATATTAACATTGTTATATTAGCTATCCTGCTACTCAATTCCTCAAGAAGAAAGAACAAAATTGATCAATAAAATGTCGAATTTCTCAGCCAATCAGATCCATTTCCTCCCGAAGCTTCTTTCGGGCCCGTCCCGTGATCTATGACTAATCATTGGTTGTTTTGATAATAACGCCCGAAAATGGAATATTTAGACTAATACCTATTTAAACCAATTAGATAGCTTTTCCAACAAATGATAAATCCGATATGATGGCGCCACTGTGTTGGAATTGCTCTCGGAGACTGCTCTAGCTCATTTATCGATTTTCATTGTTCAGCACACCATAGACAGCTTCTTCGGGAACTTGGAAGTCTCTTAACCCTGTGAATTATACCAGCTGGTTATTATGGCTTAAGCTCTGCTGCATCAAGTCTAAAGAGCTTCAAATGGAGCTTCTTGTGAAACTCCTTCTGGGTAATAAGATCGGCTTTAAGAGCCACCTGCTTCAATTGCCTAGTGATATTAGCTCTCGTAGACATTTTCCAGTGCGTTTTCGTTAGTGTGTAATCTAGTCTGAACCTTTAGTACTAGCTTAAACAGTTGTTGAGCCAGTGTTGATATCACAAAGTACTATCTTACCACATGAAGTATGAAACCTGATTAATAGGTGCGGCATAAAACTCGTTCCACTTCAGGTTTGTAACCCTATCACTACCATCCTTTATTTTCTGGAGAGCTCTTAGGAAACGTCCTTTTAATATATATCAAGTAGATGAGCTATTATAGAATATATGAGTTTAAAAAAAAGAGGCAAAACAGGAGATCTACCATAGATGCTATTTGGGTTAGATAGGTGTAACGGTGTGGGGAAAAACGCCAGTGAGAACTTGGCATCAAGCTATTTACAGGGCGGTCGAATCCCAGTTGAATTGGTGACGAGCCAACTACGACGTAATGTTCACTGGAGAACCAACGTCGATCACTGGTCTTTGTTGAAGGCAAATTCAGCGGTCGGGAGCCAAGCGAGCCGGCGATGGATCAAAGATTGATCGCCCGACGATCACGAAGCGTAGGATTTGCATATTTGATGACCCCTGTTTTAAGTACCCTGACGGATCTTCAACAATTGTTTTTGGAATACACTGGATGATCCCTCACTCTGTTGATATCTGTAGTCTATCTCAACATTAGTTCTTCTCTTGTTTACGGTCATCCATCTGTATTGGATTCAACACTTACAATATGATAGTTTCCCAGCTTCAACTATTAATTTTGTATAGCTCACCCCCACCCAAAAAGGACAGTACCCTTTATTGGTAGTGACAAATAGCTTATGTTCCCGAGGAATTTGTTTCTGGGGCATCTTAAAAGTACGGAGTATACTAAGACCTAAAGCAGCGAATGATTAACTCAGTGGCGACATGGCTTAATGGAAGCCAGTATTTATAAATGCAGCACGAATCAGACCTGCAAAAGGGTCTGTTTTATGCTGCCATATCTATGATTCTTGAAGCCCTAGCATTTCTGTATTTTTTTTTGTTCTGATCAGGATTAGAGATATATGAGCGACTAGACGGCCTCGTCTTCAAATTTCATGTAGAGCATGTAGTAGATGATTATTTGTTATTCTGTTTCATTGGTTGGAATACTGGTAAGCATTAGTGTTCCACAAAAGCGGTTAGAGTTATAAGCCAATTATAGCTCTCGATTCTACTCCACTTTGTATACGCTTAAACTACAGTGGAATAAAAGGGGCTCTAACGGTTGACGACGGAAACAGTCGAAAAGTACTGAAGTAATTACAAAGTAGTTCGGTTGAGTTAATTCCCGAACTTCGAACTCGTTTCGTATTTTCATGTTTTCATATTTTCAGCCCTAACACTACACAGTAGTTCCTTAGCTACGGTTCTCAGGAATGGGATGGTCCACTAGTTGACTCCATAATTCAGTGAATTAGTGTTTCAGAGCTACACCAAATAACTTAAATGTCATAATATCCATTTTCAAGCTCCATAAAATGGTGGGGCTTGAACCCCGTAGCGTTCACGTTCATGTTCACGGGAATGTCAGATCCTGACCTTTTACTTTGTTATTACTTCTGTTCTTTTCTTCTTTTCTGAACTCTTCTTACCTTGAGCTATCCTTATTTTCCATCCTTGAAGGTGAAGCCTCGGTGTATATTTTATATCTCAATCCCATTCATTTTACAACATTCAACAACACTCCATATACTGGACTTTTTTTCTTCTGTCAAACCTTACAAACTTCATTCACTTTCCACTCTCCTGCTCGACTATATTCACCAGTTCAATCATGCGTTCTCAACTCCTTGCCGTTCTGGCCTCCCTGTCGCTCGCTTCGGCTACCTCCACTCTCGGCTGCTACTCAACTGTCTCCGGCCTAACCGAGACAGAAACATTTCAATTCCAGTCTATTAGCTACTGTTCCAACCGCTGTGACGGGGCCAGCTACTCATATGCCGTCCTTCAAGGCACAGAGTGTTCATGCACCAACGATGCACCACTCTCTTCGGCCAAGGTAGCTTCCAGCGAATGCGATACCGCATGTCAGGGATGGCCCGTCGACAACTGTAAGTGGCTAATAAAAACAACCAAAAAAAAAAAAAAAAAAAAAAAAACAGTTAAATCATATAAACAAAGCGCTCATCAAATCAATAGGTGGTGGCGACGATACCTACTCGGTCGTTAGTACTTCTGACATCATCGTTGATTCAGCCTCCGACGCCACAACCGCAGCCTCCTCCAGCATCCCTACTAGCATCGCTGCTGCTACTGTCATCGTCGCCCCGGCTACTGTTAATACTTCCCTTATGCCAACTGGTATTATTACCGCTCCCTCTAGTGTGGGCGTTGTGAGCTCTACGATTGTCAAGTCTGCTTCGGCTATTGCTACTGCTACTGGATCCAGCACTCCGACTCCTACTACCAATGCTGCTGGCTCTCTTCGAGTCGGCTCTGTTGCCGGTGTCGTTGTTGCAGGTCTGGGCTTGATGCTGTAATGGGTGCCATTTGTACATTTTGGAGAGTGCTCAGGGTTGTGGTTGGCTTCGTGCTTGTATTATTATTATTATTATTATTATTATTGCCGCCGTTGTTGCTGTTGCTGCTACTGTTTTATATCCCTGATATTTCTGATTCGCGTCTCTGTTTTGGAAAGAGCGGACGTGATTTGCTTAAGTCGCACTGTTGATTTGCTGTGCAAGTCGAACAGTTTCGATTGATGTGGTCTATCTAAGCTGGGACTTGGATGTCTGCATTAATCAACTTCGCTCGTTGGGAAGATTGGTGGGAAAAAACACACAAAAAGAAAACCTCTGTTAGACGCAGATTCGTATGCATCCGAATCCCAGGCGGGTTTTGATAGATACAATGCCATGGATAACAGAAGATGGAGTGCCCAAAAGAACATAAAGCTAAGATAATTAAACTATACACCCGAAAACCTCGGTAAAAAAAAAAAAATGTGCGAGAAGATAAGGATGTCTACTAATTGCAAACACTCTCATTAACGGTTCTTTGGATAGTTTTTACCCAGTTTTATACCCACAAACGGTTGTGGGATAGGTTGTCCAGAACTGATACAATGTTAGCTCAATTTAGAAAGAAGAAAAGTGAGGACTTACTCATAATAATTTCTGGCGACAGTTCGGGCGCGGTCCTTCAGAGCTTGCGCTTGTCGATAAGGCTTGAAGACCGGACCGCCATCTACGGCTGGGCATTCTCGGTCTGCTTCGAGGATAAGGGCCCATTTGAATCCGTGGGTGCCCACCAAGTCCAGGAGCCGTTGATCCTCTTCTGTTGTCCAATGAGCACTATGACCTTGACGAGGAGCCCGTGTGGGATTCTCGGCCTCACGAGAAGTGTTCCGAGCAGCCCACGCAGTGTCGCGGTCCCGGCTCAGTGGGCCGGGTAACTGCTTCCGTGCGTCGTACGGAGTGTTGTCGCTCATCTTCGGGTTGTGTGCTAGAGTCAGCACGAGGACGCTTGGCTGGGGAGCGCGAAGAACCCGCGTCCGATTGAATGGGAGATACCCGTGTTGCTGATTTCTGAGCCGCAAAAATGTTGCCACTGCTACTTTGACGTGGCGGCCCATTAGTTCGACGCTGTGAAAGATGTTGGCGACCTTTTAAGATTGTTTCGTATATGTCATCTGAGCTGGCGGGTGAGTGAGTCTCAAGATGTGTCGTAGGGCGCTTCGAGGGATGTTCCTCGCGATGAGTCTCGGGATGACTTTCAGGCGTATCATTGTCAAGCTCATCTTCCAAGTGGAAACTATCGACGAGGGTCTCAGACTCTGCAAGGGTAGTATCTAAACGAGAGTTCTCTTGCAATTCACCCAAGGCAGAGAGTTTTTCTCTGAATGGAAAAGTTAGCATTGCTAAAAGACGACTTCGACTTGGACCTACATCATGCTATTGTCAGTGCCGGGAATTTCAAAGGACCGGTCATTGATCTTTTTGATGAGATCAGGTGTCACGTCCTCAACTGATGGCTGGGACTTAACACTCGACTTCAGGCTGTCGCTGACAGCTGCCAGAAGGCGTGCGGTATTCAACACGATGCGGGTCCAGGGGTATGCAGACATTAGTTCTGTAATGTCCAACTTGTCTTCGAAGATGACGATGAGAAGCAAGTCCTCCAGGTCCTGCACTCTCTCCAACACTTTATCGTGGAAACGAGTCGGCATGCGGTTGTCTCCATTCAGGAACTGGGAAGTCGAGGCGAATCCCCTAATATAGCGAACAAAGTTGTCTTTACTTCCCACTTGTTCTTTGAAGACTTGTTGTAGAGTGGCAGCCGGGTCAAACACCTTCTCCTTTTGGCGTGTCTCCAATTCGGCAATAAAAAATTGAGTGCGGATCTCTAAAGCTAGATCAAACACAGCACCCTCAAGCTTTTCGCTGAGTTGTGGAGGTACGAATGAAGCAGGAAATATGCCTTCAAGGGCCCGCACGGTCTCTTTCGCATCCTCAGACTTGGGAATTGCAAAGAGCACCTCCAGGGCAAGCCGAGCACAGTTTGCACTGTACAGGATCGGTGTGGGTGCCCAGTATATTTTACCATTTTTGGTAAGCGACGGAATCATTTCGGCTACGCCGGTCACATCGATGAACATGTTTTCGGTAAATTTACCCATGCGTTCTCTCAGTTTGGCATCCAATTTGGTGAGACGCCGATTTGTAGATTCGTTAGGACCCGCTAGACGTGCCTCCTGGGCGAACTTTACAGCGAGTGCCGGGCGCTTGTGGTCGGAGATCAGCATGTTCAGCATAAGAGTGGACGCTTGTTGCAAGTCGCCCAGCTCATCGATTAACTCGATGGGATCGACATGTGTCTCATAGTCACAGGAAGATTCGCGATTAGCACTTGGAGATGACTCATGGGTAGGGGATTCATCCTCAGGGGATCTCCTTGAGTATGAGGAGGATGGAGAGTCAAGCTTTCGGGAAGAGTCCATGTGAGAGTCCTTTCGCGAAGAGTCCTTGTGAGAAGAATAATCCTTACGCGAAGATAAATCCTTACGCGAAGAAGAAGACTCTCTTTGGTACGAAGAGTGGCGACTCTCATCAGAATCACTGCCTTCATTTGCTAGACGGCATTAGTATGGCAACGGAAAGTAAAAAAAAGTGGCATAAAATTGGCAAGGAGATGTAGCCGTGTAAGACGTGTAGTATGTAATGGAGACGCGAGGTACCCCGCCAAAAAGTGCATACTGCGGAAATAAAGGCTTTGTTGACATCCAAGAACTCACAGTTTTGACTCTGCAGACGCGCCGGGGTGGTGGGTCCCAATGCACCAGACATGGAGGCGGTGAGGGAGTATATACAGTTGAAAGGAGGATGACAGGTATTTGCTGCCGTAGGAATGACAGAATCAATGGAATTGAAGCTGGGAAACAGAGCAACTGTTTCAAGCTTAAGGTGCGAGCTGTGAGAAATAAGAGCGAAACTTCGTGAGATGGTGCAAAGAGAAGAGTAAACAATGGTGGATACCCGCTTAACCCTAGTTGCTCTAGGCGGTAAGCACTACACGCTAATCCTATTCGGGTAATTCTGGGTGTGAATACCCTAATACCCTAATACCCTACCAACTATGAATTCGATTGCTATCAAAACAGTGCAAACATGATTGATGCAAACTCGCACTCACTATGCCGCAACTACCGTTAAATCAATGGATCAATCAATACAATAGGCCCTCGAGTAAAAACTCAGCTAAGAAACTCGTTGGTAGAGCCATGCGCAAAAAGCTAGAAATGCTGCCACTTTAACATACCAGCGGTAATTCTACACAGAAGGTCACCTGGGCATATTCTTTGATAATATATGGCATTATTAGATGTAAGCTCAATTATCATGGATTCCTCGAGTACCTGACTCGAACGTGGTATAGATGCTCGTGAACACAGACCAGGGATATAATTGAAGATACCATTAACTAGGCATACGTTGATATGCCGATTTTTTGAACAGGAACAAGCTCGAAACATCACATACATGATTTTATTCATCTATAAATGCAACATTCAGAAGAACCCTTCTATTAAGTAGATGACGCCGAAGATGAGGAATGCCGTGGCACCACCCAGTGTCACTGTGAAAGGTTAGGTTAGCCACCGAGTCGTAAGCAAATCGGAAGAGAAGGGGAATACATACCAACGCGCATACTGACACGGCCGGCAATCGCACGGCCACCGATGACAGCGGCAGCAGTGCAAATGCCGTGACCGGTGATTGCACCGATCGTCACCCACCAGTAGTCCTGACCGGCGGCCATGGCAATGGTGGCGATCTGACTACGGTCTCCCCATTCACCGAGGAAGGTCATGACGAAGGTTTGCACCCACGCAGGGCTGAGGAGGAGGGAGAACAGGTTGCTGACGCCGTTCATCATGTCGTTGAAACGGCGACGGTGGCTGGGGGAGGTGCCACGAGAGGAAGAAGAAGAAACACTCTCTGGGGGAGAA
This sequence comes from Penicillium taxi, assembly GCF_028828555.1. Classification (NCBI taxonomy): domain Eukaryota; kingdom Fungi; phylum Ascomycota; class Eurotiomycetes; order Eurotiales; family Aspergillaceae; genus Penicillium; species Penicillium taxi. Next base: position 1,190,500 of record NW_026643208.1, read on the forward strand.
GGGAGTCGGTTGTGCGAGCCACGAGACTTAGGGCGGCCACCGGCGCGGCCAGCCTCTAGATTATGAGGGGTGACGGAGGAGCGACGACGACCCAGGCGAATTTGCTCCTGTTCCTTCTCCTCCAGCTCCATCTCCACTTCGCGCATTTCCTCGCCCACGCCTTCGTCAGGGGACATCTCGCGGCCTTCCTTGAGCATCTTGGCGCCGAAGACCAAGAACAGAATACCTGCCATGAACTTGGTGAGGGTTTTGGGAATGAGTGTGGGCACGGCGTGGCCAAGAACGGCCGAGAGAATAGTCATGGTGATTAGGGCAGAGAAGGCGGAACTGAAGACGACCAGACGTGGGTGTCTCATGGCCATCAGGGCTGCGACGAGGAATGTTTTGTCGCCGATCTCAGAGACGATAATCATGGTAAATGAAAATATCAGAGAGTGAAGTCCATCACTTTCCACCGGTACTGAGCTCTTGCTGTAGGTGCTAGACGAAGTGGAAGAGCCCAAGCCACTAGAGCCGAGCTCCGCAGCCAGGGGATCGGACTTGGCTTGAGAGGGAGACTTGGGATGAGGGATATCGTGTGGCTTTCCAGGAAGATCGGCCGGTTTCTAGCCGAGTGTTAGCGATAGGGTTTATAGGGCTTGTCAAGTATACAAACATACCTCGAGCATTCCAAGGGTATCTGCATCAGCAGACTGGCTTCCACTTCCAGACACCTCGCCGCTGTCAGCAGCAGACAACTTTTTGGTCTCGCTGTGCGGCAGGGGGGCGCCTCTTTAGGTGCACCAGGCACCTTCTCCGTCTTCAGAGTATCTTTCGCCTTATCCGATACTTTATTCTCAGTGCCCCTAGTGCCTTCTTTAGGACCCGCTCGGGTAGGGTCATCCATGACGCCGCTGTTCGACTGCGGGATAGATTTTCCGTCGATACCGACATGATCTGAGGAGGGGACAACAAGTTCTATAGAGTCATCACCTCCCTTGGTGTTTTTGCGATCCCGCTCTGCATTCGTTTCAACCCACGGACCCGCATGTGGTCTGCCATCTTTGCCGTCCACGGGGGCATCCACAGGTTTTGGCGCAGGGTCAGCATCGACATACCGCGAGTCGAGGCTATAAGCTGGGCGAGATGGCGAAGCAGTTGGCTTGATGCTCGACTTGATGGGTGTTACCGCATTGGAGAGCGCCGGAAGGAGGAGAAGGATTAGAGAGGAGGATAAGTTGACCCTCATTATGGACGAGAGGAATTGGTCGGAGGATCAGTGAGAGTTAGGAAAAGTACGATATAAGAGTCGTGTTTTTTAAAATCGCTTTGAAAATAAATGAATCGGTCGGGGAGTGTTGATGCCACGAATACGAAAATAAGTAGAGGCGGGTGACGCAGCGAGAGCAAAAATGGACTAGCCTTTGCATGCAAGAGAGATTGAAAAGTTATTAAGACAGATTATCCCGGAATTGAAGAGAGAAACGAATGAAGACGGGGTTAGAGAGTGTTGCAAGTTATTACTGTTGCTTTCTGCAAAGGGGCTCCACGTGATCCCGCCGGAAGCGGCCTACTGCAGCCTGAGCCTCATAGTTTATTCCTCCTTCTCCCTGTCAAGCTTAGAACATATAAGGGTGATTTCCAAAATTTAATTACGTAGATAAAGATCACCACTGAAAATCCTGAAAGGTAGAAGGCACCTCTTAGAGCAGAACCTCCAATTTTGAAGAGGTTAAAGCTAAGGATGTCTCGTTGAAGGATGAATTAAGACCTATACGAGCTCTAGTATTTAAGAGGAAATAACTCTGAAACATTGCGAAATACATAACTTAATATTGAACAATAAAAACCTGCTCAAGAAATTTCATGTTGCTGGTATTACTCATAAAACACCAAGCATCTAACTTCAATGCTCTGTCTCGCTGGAGATGCCGCTGGTGTCTGTGGATCAATAAAAGCAGTATGGCCCGTCGCATGGGCAATATCAGTCTGTCCGTCCGTCATGAGAGAGCTTCTGGAATCAAAACATTTAATCAACAATGCCTCCTCTGGCGTCATATCCTTCACATAAAACCACCGATGTGAATCATGAGGAGTAAGAAGGTATGTCTCCCCCTTAACCTCGTATCCATCTGTCGATGAATGTGATTCAGGATTAGCCATGACTTCTCCAATCTCCTCATATGCCTTAGGATACAAGAGATCAACCCGGTTAAAGTCAGAAAGATTGGTGCTCCGCCAATCGATCAGGGCTAGAGGGAAATCTGCAGCTGCGTTTTCAATTGGTCGCCAGACGTTGATAATTTGGTATCGACCTTTCAATAGCTCTTCTACTTCGTCTTCTGGCGTATGACGACGCACTCTCAATTCAGCAGCGGCGGGTGTTTGGTCGACGTGTACTAATTGGACTGGAGAGCGAGCTGATCCCTCAATTCTCCGTCTGATGGTGTGGTCAAATATGACTACCTTTTTCACACCAGGCAGCTTATCTCGAAGCAGGGCTTCTATTTCAGCGTAATATCCTGATTTCACTTGCTCTTCGTCTGTGAACAAAGTCTCCTTTGCAGGTGCCTTACACACAGAGAATCCGGACAAGTCGGTTGAAAATTCAGACTCTCTGCCTCGGATATTTTCCACTGGGCGTTCTTGGTCTATCAATTTAAAAGAAAATCCAGGCCCGTCGACTTTACTCCATGGTTTTTTGAAGGCTTCTGTGGCATGAGGATCAAATGAAGATGGATCGAGGTAGTTGAAGATAGCAGTGGTCATGTTGGCTCTTGCAAGAATTGGTGTTTGAAATAATATAAAGGAGGTAGCTCTCAAGATTTTAAACCTCCGGAGAAACTAGATTCATGAGTGATTACAAAAGAATCAAGAAGAACTGATGGCGTGTTAGCTGACTAGTTCCTTGATTAATAATGCACCGGGTGGGGCTCCGAGTCCTCGATCGCTGACGGATGTCATCTTTCCAATGTTTGAACTTGGCGATAAGCTAATATAAATCCATTTTTGAGGTCAAAGTAAGATTCATACGGCATCTGCGAGGGTCCTCGGGATAATATAAGCGTTGGTACAGCTCAGGCAGACAGGATGGTGAGTACACCAAGAGTACAATAGACAGGCGTCCATAAGATATGTATATGGAAGAGAGTAGTTTTTTTTTCACTAGGGTAGATCTTTCCTTCGCCCGTCACTGTCGGTTCTGAGAATTATGGCTCAGTGCCCTACATGTTATTCTGCTTTAAACTAGTGAGGTAATTAGATAGTATATCTCCCGGTAGATATGAAATCTAAGTCCAACATGCTGGGCCCTTGGTCAGCATTTCTGATATTAAGCAAGGCAATGAACGCATAGGCTTTCAGTTTTGAAAACATATATTGCTAATTCGATGATTGATTTTCCTCCAAGCTAGACAGTACTATTCTCTCGGGATTCTATACAATTATCCAAAGCTTCAAGGCTCAAGGCAGTTGATGGTATGAAGACAATATTGACTCTTGTAGGATCATTGTCTGCTTGAAGCTTTTGATCTTTGCTGATGCTGGCAAAATTCATTATTCGTCATCAAATCATTGAATTTCTGATTGCCATTTAACCAAATAGTAATATAAATCAGGCATCAATATTCAGGCATTACATCAAGATCACCTGACTTAAGTGAATAAAGGTCCGAGCGCACCACCCCTTATAAACAAGTCTTTTCGCACTGGAGTGTCTCCCTTCTTCTTCTTCTCCAGCTCTCTTTGCCAATTGGCTTAGATCAAGTGTAGTATCTGTTCTTTTCAGTTTAATCTCTGAAAGTCTTCTATTGGAAGACACATTGATTATCCTTATTTTTGATAACAGTGACCAGCCTCTGTGCTTGCGCATGCTGGACGCACTGTGTCACTGGGCTTACACTACCCCCGGTTGATGCGAACCTCTTTTTCACCAACTGCTTTCGACTTGTCCGATCAATTGGAGAAGAAACTGGCATGCTAAAACTCCGTATGGAAATGTGTAAATTTTAATGATGAAATTGCCACCGCCACGGTTTCACAGTTTCAAGCCACAAAATGACGGTTGTTTCCTATGACGAGTGATCGTCTGCTTTCTCTCCATATGTGGCCAAGTCAGGCCCTGAGGCTGAATCTGATTGGTTGTTCAATTCCTTTTATGTCTTCTTCTTTCTTCCTCTTCCTTTCTCAGTCTCCACTTCTTCGTCGCTACTGATGAGGTGGAGTAAGAGTCGATCACATTTCCACTAGTCAGATCGGCATCCATACACCTTGACGGTTAAGATCCTTCTATGACTGTGTGGCAGAATTACTGATCTGGCTTTCGGATGTAATTCGCCCTTCTTTTGCATCTTTCCTGTATGACTAACGACTGATTTATCGCGTGTCTAGCTTACTGCGTCTTTCAAACCGAACTTGATCCAACCTGCTCAGTACCCAACTTCAACTAGGCTTCTGTTCCACCTCTCACCTCCGACTTTGACGGAGTCCCCAGAATGCGGACGTGACCTCAACATTCTCCATTTTTGCGATCATTTCACAACCATGGAGCCCCTCTCGAGAGCTCAGAGGAAGGCCGAGCATAATACAGACCGGAGACTACGTGAACTCTACCGCTTCTACGATCCTGTCAGACCTACAGGCATTGTCCCTTCATGGCAGACGAATGTGGAAGATGGTTTACCTAGAAGTACCGGAAGTCCAATACCCACGTCTTCGCCAGATGGATCACGAAGTTCCAGACATAGTTCGACGGCGCCCTCCTCCATTGCAGCTGGCCCGGAAACGTTGGTCCTGGGCACATCCAACAAAACCCTCACATCGTTTGCACAATTGGCTGCATTACGCTTAAATGCCGAACGTGCTTTCATATGCGTTCTTGGTCGGAATAAACAATATGTCCTGGCTGAAGCAACTCAGTCTCTCAATTTGAGCGAAACTTCAGCGCATGACGACAAAGATCAACTCTGGCTGGGCTCGACGGGGAGCCAGCTGACGTGGAGCATTTGCCGAGTAAGTATATAGGACCCAGCATGACTATCGACTGTCTTCCAAACCCCCCGATACGCAAACCAACACCATGAAGGCGCCGAAAAACAGAGTAAGGATAGATTGTCTGATTGGTACGACAGGATACTGTTGCGCTTCCACCCCCCGACCCCGAAAACTCTCTATACAACTTCCTGGTCGTAAACGATATGGCTATGGACGAGCGATACCAGCAATTGCCGTTTGTCCAGAACGATCCGAATCTTCGATTTTACGCTGGAACCCCCTTGACTACCGAAAAAGGTATCAACCTGGGCTGTTTCTTTGTGATGGACAAGAGTCCGCGTGATGGACTGATGCCATTGGAAAAAGACACACTGGGAACACTGTCAGCACTGGCTATAGATTATCTGAAAGTTTGCCGAGAGGCTTCAGAGGGGCGGCGGGCAGCCCGTTTATCTCGAGGACTAAGCTACTTCGTTGATGGTAGCTCAAGTTTTGTTAACACGACCGAATTATCACGTGCGGACAGCTGTGGCCCACACTCGACAAATCCATCCTTCGAAAATTGTATCAGCATGCCTGGAGACAGCCCGGGAAACTCACCACGGACAGTGTCCCAGGCATCCCATAGAAATCCTCGGTCACCCAGTATGACCGCTCCGTCAGTGAGCTCCCAGTTCTCCGATTCAAAACAAGAGACGGGCACATCTGGTGGGTTGAGCTCGCTTCCAGAGTGGATTACCAGCAGTAGTCGAAATCCACTTCCTACAGATGATTCGCAAGGTAACTCTTGGTGTTTTCGTCGAGCTGCAAATCTCCTGCGTGAGAGTCTTGATCTGAGTAATGAGGGCGGCGTGGTATTTTTCGAGGCAAACAACCACAGTGCCTTGGCAGAGAATGATATCAGTGGAAGCGACTGCTCGTCAAGTGACTCGAGCGGTCCTGCTGCAATTCTGTCTATGTCCACGAATGACGAACCATTCTTTCCCCATACAGGTTCGATGACTGATTGCCCGACGGCCAGTTTGGATCGGTCTTTCTTAACATTACTTCTCAAACGTTATCCGAGGGGAAAGTTATGGTCGTTCCACCGCGACGGGCTGATCACGTCGTCCGATGACGATGACAAAGTGCCTCGCAATGGGGACTTTCTAGCTCCGAATCGTTCTCCCACTGATAGACCGACCTTTGATATGTCCAATCCTTTAGGGAAACGACGAAAGGCAGCAGAGAATACGATGCTTAACCAGTATTTTCCCAACGCCACTCAGATCATCTTTGTACCTCTATGGAGTACGATAGGGTCTCAGTGGTTTTCCGGTTGCTTTTGCTGGACAACCCTTGAAACTCAGGTCTTTACCTCTGCTGTGGAGCTAAGCTCTGTCATGGGCTTTGGTTCATCTATCATGTCAGAGTACAGCCGAGTCGAGTCACTAATTGCAGACCGACAGAAAGGTGACTTTATTGGGAGTATCTCCCATGAACTTCGAAGTCCGCTCCATGGAATTTTAGCCGCAGCTGAGTTCCTGAATACTACTAATCTCAATGAATTCCAAGATTCATTGCTAGAGACTGTCAATGCTTGCGGCCGGACATTGCTCGATACGATGAACCAGGTGCTCGACTTCAGCAAAGTCGTCTCACTTGAGCGCACCTTGAAGTCGCTGAAACGAAAGAATGAGTCGCCACTTGACTTCAAAGGAACTCGCAAACTTGGGTCTCATCTGGACTCATATGTCATAACAGATCTTGCGATCCTGACCGAAGAAGTCGTAGAAGGCATTTGCCTAGGTCATACGTATGGCCAAAACTCTACTGCCTCCGCCGATTTACCCATGCTTTTCTCGAGCAACGCTCCGAAACCACGGAGCCATCAGTCTAATGTGGAAGTAGTTCTGGACATACAGCACCGCGACTGGGTTTATAGAACTCAACCAGGTGCGCTGCGACGAATTGTGATGAATATCTTCGGAAACGCAATGAAATACACCGATTCTGGGCGGGTATGTCTCAGCCTTGAGGCATCCAGCCACTCTGAAGGTCATTCTCGGCGACAGGGACTCGAAGATATGGTCACTTTAACTGTGTCAGACACTGGTAGAGGTATATCTGAAGAATTCTTGCGTGGGCGACTCTACACACCCTTTGCTCAAGAGGATACATTGGCTGTGGGAACCGGTCTAGGGCTATCTATTGTGCGCAGCCTTGTCAAGTCTTTGAATGGGCATATACGTGTTCGCAGTCGTATTGGTGAGGGCACTGTCGTTCGCGTGTCTCTCCCCTTGGCCCGATCTGTGGGAACAGAAAGCCCATTTGTCGAGACTGACAGCCATTCTCCGCATCAAATGGAGACCCTGACCCAATCAATCATGCTTCGCAAGGATTATCCGGGAAAGCAGGTCGCTATTTGGGGTGTAGAATCTGCCCAAGTGGCAGAAGATTCATCTTGGGCTGAGATTGCCCGCTATATGACCGATTGGTTCGGTATGAGAATTGTCAACTGGCCCCCTTCAGAGCCCATTGATATTCTGCTCGTGAAAGAAGACCACCTACATGAATTGCGCAAGTATGGTCTTTCAACGGCGCTGCCGGCCCTTCTGGTCCTTTGTCACCGCGCAATGGATTATAGCGTCGTACGTTCCGAATGGATACCTCTTGCTTCTTCGGTAGATATCATTCGGCGGCCCTGTGGGCCACATAAGCTGGCTCGTAGATTGCTGAAGGCACTTCAGCACGCGCAGTCAGCAGCTGTCACGCCAATATCTGTCTTGCATGATCCCATGGATTTGCCTATACGAGTACCTTCAACCTCGCATACTGCCGTCTCTTCTCCCGTTATTCATCCCCTCGTGTCACCGACAATTTCCGAATTTTCTACGGAAGTCGTTGACGCAAGTGAAATTTCGCCTCCAGTGCCAATTGCCAAAGTAAAGGCCATGGAGACATCCCTGGCACCACTGCCAGCAGAAACTCCCGCTAGTCCTTCGCAGACAGCACGGATTCTCGTCGTAGATGACAACCGTATCAATCTGAACCTCATGATGACACTCATGAAAAGACGTGGCATCACGGAATTGGTAGGCGCCGAAAACGGAAAGATTGCTGTTGATGCAGTTGAGCAGATGCCGAATGGTTATGACATTATCTTCATGGACATTTCGATGCCAGTGATGACGGGCCTTGAGGCAACAAGGGCAATCCGTTCACTGGAGAAAGAGCATGATGGTCGCAAACCAGCAATCATTATCGCGTTGACTGGGTTGAGCAGCCCACGCGATGCATCCGAGGCCATGGCATCTGGTATGGATCTATTTCTCACCAAGCCTGTTTCTTTCCGGGAAGTTTCGCGTCTCCTAGATGAGTGGGAGCAAGATGGGCTGGTGAGTAAGCAGAGGACTCCCTCGTAGTATCCTTGTAAATTGGTAGGCTTTATTACTGGAATGAGTTCTTCGCTTTTCCTAGTCACCTCTTTGCTGCCACTCCCTAAGTTACATTGATTTTGGCATATCCCCTTTGCACCTTTTATGTTGTTTGATTCTTTCTCGACCTAAATTTTCCCACGCTTCGATATGACATTCGTCTTTCTGAGATGACTTTGACGAATCGCACCTTCATCTTTTCTTTCAATTTTACCCTCCAAAATATCTATACCCCTTTTTTTTAACGTTGGCAGGTTGCATCAAGGAGCTACTTCCACCGGAGTATCATTCCTATCAAAAGTGTTACTCCTCGGTGATCATGTATTTGAATTTTGTCTATGAATTTCACCCTTTCAACTTGGATTTGAACTTGCAGAATTATATGCATTTACGACTCTCATTTTGACCAGACCATATGTACACCAATGGGGGAATGACTTTGATGTTGAAGAGACTTCCTAGGTCAACAAGAAAATACATATATCTCACATAAAATATTCAACACGTCACTATACAGAAGCGTATAGAATATCGCCCATTTCTTCTTCACTCGGCAAGTCTGACGGAATATCAAGTTGAGAAAATATCGTGCCAGACGTCTGGTTGAGAAGGATATCGCTACCAAAGACACTAGCCAACGTAAGTAGAATGCACAAGCGCTAATCCAAGAGATTAAAAAGAGACCCACCGATCATAAAACTCACTCATAGCATCAAGCCCAGACAACGAAGCATTCAAATCCTGTAAAGAATGCCGAGGATCCGAATGATCAGGAAACAACCCCCATTCCATAAGCTCAAATAACACCTCCGAAATCATCATCTCACCAAATCCTGTCGTCCCCATTGCCTGCAAAACCTGTAGACACTTACAAACATTATTGAATTCTTTTTCAGCCTTCGTTAAAGCAAACAGCGCCAAGAAAACCTGAAGAATATCCAACGCATAGAAGAAGTCCAGCGCGATGAGCTTGGAATGTAGATCCTCGCTAACCATGCCCTGTAGAATATCTAGCATTTGCTCTGCAGATACAACACAGGCTATAGTAAAGAACTCGAGACTGTTTAGTTCCGGTAGCTCTTTCTGCTTCTTCCGGCAGACGAGTTGATAGAGGAGGAATGGGCGCCCGACTAAGATGCGGGTACTATGGTATCTCAAATGTAGGATGGAAATTGGTCTGCGGTACAGAGGAGCAGCCATGACAGAGAGACGCAAGTGTGGTGTGAGGGTATTCTCCCATTCTGTCAAAGAAGCCATTATATCTTGAACTGTATTTATTTCTAGTTTAAGGCCGAGCATAAGTGGGTTTTTGTATATGTGTTTTCGGGCTGTTTTAGCTATCTGGCTGAGTTTGCTGCAGCTTTGTAAATAGTCTGGTGGACTGTATGGGCCGGATGGCAGAATCTGTTCAAGTTAGATATGGGGAATGGAAGTGAGGGAAGAAAAAAATGCAGTACCGCTTCAGAGGGGAGGGGCGGATAGAAGGAATCTTCTGTTGCACATGGCTTTCCCAGGCGCAGTGATATATCTTGCTCGAATACAACGAGAGACCACCAGATGCGACGCGCGTGTTCCTTTTCGACTCGACCATGCGAAGTGGTGTACTTGTCGCAGTGCAAGCCTAGAGAAGTCGCTATCTGAACAGCTAGGCTGGTGTAAAGGTACGCGGTATTTGAAAAGCCTTGTGATTGCATCGCGGTTGCCTGTTACAAAATCAGCCTCCAAACATCGCAATGCCTACCAAGGTTAACCTGGAGGTAGAGCAAGAAGATACTTACCAATAGGACCATAGCACGAACACTGTCCAGACTCGCTTCATCACAAACACCCGCAAGAAAAGACTTTGCGTATTCTAGATACTCGGCTGGAGCAACAACCTCGTGAAGATTCTCAGGATACGATGATCCCAGTGTTGCAATTGAGAGAATAGAGTAGAGAGAACATTTCCATGATGCGGTTTGGTTTTTCTGTGGAGTGCGGTATGTCTCCTCTAGCTGGTTGTAAAACCTCTCTGAAGAGTAAAGCCAATAAAGACAGTGGACCTCTTCAAAGTACCGCATTATAAGACGTTGACATGCTGATTGAATAGGTAGGGGGATATCTCTTTGTCCAGGTTTCTGATTTGCGAGTGGCATTCTCACAGTTACCATTCCGGGAATTAGATCTGGAATTGGAGGCGTATTGAGGCCGTCATTCTTGAAGCATTTTATTGCAGCGTTGAATGAGACACCAGACTCAGAACCCATGTACCCTAGATGGGGATGATTATTAGCGCGGAATAAGGGTTGTATATAAGGTAACTAGGTGTCAACTCACGACACTGGCCTTGGGAATCGGTAAGGAGACAGCCTAATTTCTGATGCAAGTGCGAGATATCCTGTAGTATAGCCCTCTCTGTATCAGTACTGGCAATCATATTAGGCACATGTAAGGAGCTAATCTCAAAATACTCGAGACAGTCGTCTGGAATTCGACTGGTACCCGCGCTAGGAGGTACAGCGGGTGAGATCGAGATAGGTGACACGGGGAGATCATGAGTGGCCTTTTTGCAATTTGAGGCGATCGAACGCAGGTTCTCCGGCGTAAGCTCAGTTTCAGGAAGGTAATATTTGACGATTTCCTGCATGTTGCGAAACTCTTCTTCCGACACGAAGTAGAACGGCCGTTGTCGTCCCTTGGCTGGGTCGATGTGGCATTCTGATCTTGTACTACTACAGTAATCACATGGTCCAGGGACTGAACAGATCAGATAATATGTTGTCAGTTATCCAGAAAAAAATAAAACGATATGCCGAGGTTAGATCCGGTCAATATTTACCTGGATTATTGCACTAGAACATTTGTTAGCTTGTAGATAATACATAGAAGTATAGCTAGCTTTACCTTTGTCTTGCGACTCCTACAACGGTCACAGCTAATTGCCGTCCGACCTTTTCTTGGTCTCTGGGTCGACATGGTGTGATGATTGACCTAGGTATGAAGGGAACTACTGATTTAAGGTAAGGCGTGGGGCGCTGCACCCCATACTCGGCAGTTGAATATGCGGGGATTTGCGGGGAAGTGGGGAAGCAATGATATCAATATCTAAATTTCATTCACACCTACCAGTGGACCTGTCCAGTTTGGTAAGAAACAGGCATTCCTAATAAACTACAGGGATTGCTTCTACTCTGAAGCGACATATCATTAGATAAACTGATAAATACCTACTGTGGACTCTAAACTTCTAATCGATCAAAAGCCCCAGTCTGTGATAGTCCTTGCCGGTGGGGCAGTGCTTGGATCTCCTATATCGCGCAGCTTAGGGGCCTGCATATCAGGTTCAGCTACATCCTCGCCTGTGATAGGATGCTTATAATGAAAAGGAATGACTCGTGTATCAGGCCAAAGAGACACGTCATCAAGTATCTCATCCGGACCAACTACATCAACAGGAAAAGTCTCCTTGTACAAGGGGATATAGTTGGTGCAATTCTTCCAGCCAGACTCAAAAGTACCATGCCAAAATGGGTAGTACCGAAGCCGCAGGATCTTCCACTTGTCACCCTGCAGGATGTACTCGTTCTCGTACAGTCCTCCTTCCCACCACTGGCGAAGCCCACCTGGGAAATCAGATGGAATGGATTGGTGGGTGCCCGCGCTCATCAACGTTCGCGCTCGACCTTTAGCTCTCCCTGCTTCTGGATCGAAGTCGATAATATCTTGCGCCATTAGATGATCAAGAAGCCACCCTTCCATAGGTCCGTTACGGCCGTTGACAAATCTGTTTGCAAATCGCTCAAGGTAAAGACGGTTGACTCCCTCTTTTCCATGGAAGCGGCCATTGAGAAACTGGACGTATGTGTCTGGGTGATCGGCGAAGAGGTCCGCCACCTGCTTTCATAAACTATCTGTGCATAACTTCTTCACAGGTGTGCCTTCTTACCTCTTTGTACAGACATTTGTCCAGATAGTAACCATATTTATGGTGGAGCTTCCGAACATCCGACTCTCCTGGACTGATATCAGTGAGGCTATACAGAAACCTCCTTTTCCAGATTTACCTTTGAGCTTGGCCAATTCGTACGAGAGCTGCTGCACCTGAGTAATCAAAGCCGAGGCTTCAGAAATCTGGGTAATTCCCGCCATGGTGCGAGATAGGAATTATTGACGGCGAGAGAGATGAAATTTTTCACGGAGAGTTCGTATTGAGACCAAATCTAGTTCATTTGAAGTACCTTTTAAATCATATCAGAGCTTGCTGAAAATGATGCGAGGCCGCCCCTCGGAGAAATGAAGCCGAATTTTTGAAGCTTCTAGAGTAGCAAAGAATTATCGGTTTCAAATAACGACTGAGTTTGCGAATCATCTATAACCAAGTTTACAGCCGACATGATTGACTTGCTGATAACATGTCGGCAACAATTAGCGATGACAGGGCGTAAATTGTGGAGGAGCTTATGTGCCAGCTCCAAGATGGTCTGGCTTGATTGAACAGCCCACTTGCCACTTCACTGTACTCCTTCAGGATTCAAGCAGTACTTGATACTCCGGATTTCTACTCTGGATGAGGCTATCAATAAGCACGAGTCATCAACCGACTACGATGGCAGAAATTCAAGAAATTGAAGGCAGTAATGTCTTTTCTCTGATATGGGAGGAGAAGGTAGTGGTGGCAGTCTCTATTTTCATCGCCATGGCCCAGTTTCAGTATGGATATGACTCTGCTGCCGTCTCTGGTTTCCAGAGCATGCCGGGATTTCTCACCATCTTTGGCTATGTTGATGTATTTTTCTCCTGGAACTATGCCTGAACACTTACTGAACCATTTTAAAGCCAGATACTGCCCTAGGCTATAATCTCAGCACTTCAGTGCAGACCCTGATTCAGAGCCTCATGCAGCTCGGCGGCCTTGTTGCATGTCTTTTCATCTTCAAATATGGAGGTCTGATCAGTAACAGGCTAGGGCTCTGGATTGGATCCCTTGTATCCTGTATGGCCATCATCCTGCAGATAAGTAGCATCCATATCGGGGCCCTTTATGCCGGACGTCTGCTTCTCGGCCTATCGAACGGCTTTTATCTGACCTACTCTGCCACCTACCTCGGCGAGATTGCACCCACTCATCTCCGTGGTTCAGCTGTAGGCCTGGTCACCTTCCAGACCTCATTCGGTGCCTTGATCGGAATCCTTGTCGACAACTATACTACACAATATTCTTCCAAAATGTCATACCAGATTCCACTCGGAGTCATGTTTGCCATTCCAGTCGGACTTTCCGTCGGCCTCTTCTTTCTGCCAGACAGTCCACGGTACTATGTGCGTCATGGCGAGGAAGCAAGAGCAGCAGATGCAATCCGCAAGCTGAGAGGGATCAGCGACGAAAGCAAAATCAACGCCGAGCTCGCTAAGATCAGAGAGGCGTGGCTGTTGGAAAGTACTTCAACCCAGTTTGTGCGTTTTGTTGACGCATTCCGTGGACCAGACCTGAAAAGAACGATTCTCAGTATTTGCTGCAGCGTTGCTCAGACAGGCAGTGGGATAATCTTTTTCTCCAGCTACTCCGTGTACTTCTATGCCCAAGCTGGCGTCACGAACGAGTTTGTATGGGTGATGATGAGTCTCGCGATTGCACTCACTGGAAACATGAGCGCATTCTTCGTCATTAAGTATATTGAAAGACGAGTTTTGTTGGGAGTTTGCTCTGTCATCAACGCCGCTCTGATGTTCATCATTGCGGCCGTTTATACCAAGTTCGGCGTCGGTTCGTACACTGCTGCCCAGCTTCTGGTGGCGATGGGAACTCTTTTCACCTGGACATATGGTGTCGGTCAGGGCCCTGTTCTCTGGGCATTGACGATCGAGATTCCGTCTCAGAGGCTGCGGTCGAAAACGGTTGGTCTTGCGGTAGGAGCTAATTATGTGTTCGGATGGTTGGCGACGTACTGCACACCATATTTCATCAATCCTGGATCATTGAACTGGGGCCCAAAGTACTGTTATATTTGGGGCGCCAGTAATCTCATCCTGGCTGTATGGACGTTCCTGGTTATACCTGATTTGAAGGGAAAGAGTTTGGAGGAAATCAACAATTCCTTGCCTGTGTTAGATGAGAAAAAGTCAGACGAGACTGAAGTTTCTGTTGAACACTACCAGAATGAAGATTCTTGGTAGGCCAGTAGCTGAAATATCTTATCTTCCAAAGATTCTGTGTAATTAATCAGTGCGAAAGTGGTATGAGAAGTGTCCGTATTGTCATCCTGTTTACTTTCACCGTTTTCCTCAGTTTCTATCATCCTCTCTCTGCCTCTTTCATCTCTCTCACTTCACTCACCTGACCAATTCCCTAAACACATTCATCATGGACCTCTCGGAACTTTCGGGACCCCTGGTTGAATCTGGCACGATTTATATCTCGGGCGAGACGTTGCTCACTAGTTCCAACGAATTTCGAGCTCAAACTCTTGTCAGACTTCCAGTCTCAGATTTTAAGTGCAGGCCTTCACTAATAGATGAATATTTTTAGGCTGATATGAAAGCCCAAATCTATGAAGTGCGCCGCACACTCATCTCCATGCAATCCTCAATCGAAGAGATGGGGGTTCCAGACACGTATAACATTCGTTCCAATTTTCTCCTACCCTGAATAAATATTTAGTAATTTTTCGATTTAGCGACGCCAAAGTGGAGGTACACAGCTATATTCAGATGCTGCATGAATACAATGTACTCAAGGACATTGCTTGGCTTCTAATCGGCATCATAACAGAAATTGAGGGCGTGCCATTTGCGACCGTCTTGTCGCGATTCCACGCGATTGAATCTGTTTCGGAACAAAGCTAGATTGTGTGGATACCTTTGATGCTCATCTTAAAGGCACTTTTGTCTTGTAGGGAGCTAGTCTTTCAATGGTACTTCTGTGGTTTTCAAATCATGTTCAATCAGATCAGCTATCAACTATCGATGCAAAACACACAGTTTCATGTTTAGACTAGTAGCTTTAAACTTATACTGATAATGTGTTGCCAAACTAAATCTCTAAGGGAAGCTTGAATAATTGAATTGCATTCTCCCTTGACACCTGATCCTTGGTCCTTTCATCAAGATCCACAGTTTTCCACCAGTCCTGCGCTTCTTCTATCTGATCGTATGGTGTATCTGCAAGATATTTGAGCTTGATTCAACAGAAATGAGGAGTAACCTACCAATCGAATATAGACACCTCTCAGCACCGAGTTCTTCGATGCAGAATTTAAGGCCTAGGGTTGAGAAATTCCCAGAAGTCGTGATGAACACATTTTTCTGGAAGTAATATTTGTAATCCTCTTTCGATGGACGTGCAACTTTCTTGCTAGGTTTATTATACCAATGTGAGGCTCTCCAGAGATTGAAAGGAATACTGTAGTCTGTTACTTTTCTGCTTCATAAAGAAAGAATATTCGGTTCCTACTTTTCACCTAGATGACCGACCACGATTTTCACGCCAGGGAAACGATCAAAAACACCTGCAAAGAATAAATTAGCATATCTCACGTCTTTTCCACAAGATTGTCACGTACCTGAAGCGCAGATAGCATAGATGTGGAACGAAAGGTCCAGGTGAAACTGGACACCTGCACCAAGTAAATGCATTCGATCACAGTATGCATACGCTGGTGATTCAAGATGTTTCGATGTCGGGTATCTGGGGTGAAGGTAGATTGGCACATTCAAATCTTCAACCTTCTTCCAAAATGGATCATAAAAAGCGGTATCAAAGTACCCTTTGCCTGTTCCATCAACACCCAGGCTCTGGAAGTCGTTCAATAAACCCCCAAAGAACTTCAAGTCCTTAACAGCCCGCTCCAACTCTGCCGCAGCTTGAGAGGGATCATGCATAGAGAGCGCTGCCAGTCCACCAAAGCGACTGGGATTTTTTGCAACTTCTCCTGCCAGCCAGTCATTGAAATCTGTGGCTGACTTCTCAGCTAGGGCCTGATGGGGAATTCCTTGACAGCCGGGCGATGTCAGTGACAGTAGCATATACTCGACACCTTTTGCGTCCATTGCCTGAAGTCTACGACCGTGGATATCCATCAAACGGGTTCTGTGAGCTGTCACTGCCTCTGGACCTGCATTGCCGGGTGTGAGGATACTCTGCGCCTCCTCTAGCAGCCATGCGGTGCCGGGACTAATCACTGCTTCCTCAACCGCAATAGTACCTTTTGCGATCATTTTTCTTGAATCTTGGAAATTGATGAGGTGTATTGAGAAACTCTTGAAGGAAATATCTCCTTTCTAGAGAAATTCTTTTTCTAAGTGATTCATTATTTGATTCTCCGTTACCAGTTCGGCAAGTCTGTGGATTGGCTGTTTCCGATACTTCGAGTACACCATCGGCATCAATAAGCCGAGGACGCTCAGCTTCAACCCGGCATCAGACCACTCACAGCGCTTGGATCGTCTTCAATAGAATTAAATACAGTCATTAGAGTTGATCAGGTTGGATCAATCTGGAAGAAGGTAGATCTCAACGATTCAATTGCGACAGAAAGCTCGACCAAACATGGCTCATATGTACGACATTGTCGATTCTGTTGACTATCCATACGTCAGCGGGTGGAGGAAAGGAGATCAAACCAAGTATCCCCAGACAGCAGTCTTCCAGACATTTAATGCTCCCTTCAGACTTGAGGGCGATATCCTTGACCTGGAGGTGGACGGCACCATTCCACCAGAGATCAATGGCACCTTTTACCGGATACAGCCAGATCACAGATTTCCACCAATATTCGAAGAAGACATCCATTTTAATGGCGATGGCAATGTCACGGCTATTCGGATTGAAAATGGCCATGTCGATTACAAACAGAGATATGCCAGAACAGACAGATTCCTCGCCGAAACCGCGGCTAAGAAGAGCTTGTTCGGGAAGTATCGTAATCCATACACGGACTCTGAGTCTGTCAAAGGAGTTATTCGCACGGCTGCAAACACCAACATTTTTTTCTGGAGAGGTATGTTGTTAGCCACTAAAGAAGATGGTCCACCGTATGCTATGGACCCAGTGACTTTGGAGACGATTGGTCGATATGATTTTGAAGGTCAAGTGCGAACGCCCACTTTTACTGCCCACCCAAAGTTCGATCCTAAGACTGGCGAGATGATCTGTTTCGGATATGAAGCTGGTGGTGATGGCAATGATGGCTCTTGCGATATTGTCGTTTATACTATCGACCTAGATGGAACTAAGACAGAAGAGGCGTGGTATAAAGCTCCATTCTGCGGCATGATACATGATTGTGGCATTTCAGAGAACTATCTTATTCTTCCCATGACGCCTCTCAAGTGCTCAGCCGATCGACTCAGGAAAGGCGGTAACCACTGGGCCTGGGATCCAAAGGAAAGCCAGTGGTATGGCATTGTGCCAAGACGAGGCGGTAAGCCTGAAGATATCGTTTGGCTCCAGGCAGAGAACGGTAAGATAAATTCATTAATCCGATACCGTTCCTACACTGAACTTAATCACAGCTTTTCACGGACACGTCGCTGGCTGCTACGAAAACGAGGAAGGCAATATAGTCTTCGACATCACAGTCTCCGATGGCAATGTATTCTTCTATTTTCCGCCTGAAGGAGAGTCCGCCAGCAACCTCGCTACTAGAAACAGACTGACGAGCGTCACTCATCGCTGGATATTTGACCCAAGCACCAAGACAGGCTCACATGTGAAGCCCGAGATTCTTTGGAACACCAGTGGGGAGTTCTCCCGCATTGACGATCGATATGTCACAAAGAAATATAACCACTTCTGGCAAGCCCGGATTGATCCCACGCGTGAATACGACTATGCCGTATGTGGATCCCCGGCTGGAGGGCTCTTCAATGTCCTTGGTCACTACACGTGGGAGGGTCAGATGGAAGATGTTCTATGGGCAGGACCACGCGCCACGTTCCAGGAACCCTCATTTATTCCAAAAGATGGGGGTGGTGAAGGAGAAGGCTGGATCATTGGATTTTTGAATCGCCTTGACGTTCTTCGGAATGATATTGTCATTGTTGATGCACAGAGTGTTTCTGCGGGACCGGTTGCAACTATTCACCTTCCGTTTAAGCTTCGACTGGGGCTTCATGGAAATTTTGTGGATCATCGTGATATTGTGGCATGGCAGAAGCGTCGGGTGGATGGAGGTGATGTCGGTCCGGTAAAACCAGCTGAAAAGCTACTTGATTGGCAGCTGAATCATCAGTATTCGGCTGGTTATAGTTGATTCTTATGTGAATTGAGCGATGGCGTGGTTTCTCAAGTCTTGACCCGAGACTATTCTTGTAAATAATTTGAACTGTAATCAACTCGATTATTTTAAAGAACCTCAGAGTCTTGAAAGCTCAATTTTGTCTTCCTCAAGTACCCAATTCTATTTTCAGGTGGCCTAAGGTTCTAATTTGGGCTTGATAGTATATATGGAAGCAATATTTTTGTGACAAATTGGCATCAACAGCTGCACAATATCTAGGAATGTATCAGTTCATCATTTTTAATAATTATCGTCTTGTGAGAATGTGTTATATGGCCTTGAAAAGCCGATATCCTTTTTTCATTTTGCAGTGACATAATCTCGAGCTGGCCTTAGATCAGGGTCATAAAGGGAAAAAATGAGTGCATAATTCACCTCCAAGTCGCTAGAGTACAGCGGTGAAGATTCTCGCACCACCTAATGTGGTAGCTCAGTCTGAGACGTGCTGTCTCTATGAAACCTTCAAAAACTCTCAAGTCTCATATCTCACTCATGAGCTTCTCGAGTAGTGATTGGATGATGAAAAGTGGACCTATATCACTTATGTCAGCTCCGATGCTGAGTCATCCATTATAACCAGTTTTGAGTCGAATTTCACCTCATCTTTCTTTCCATCCCAGTAGTCAATACGCTGAATAGTTAACCCCTGAACGTCTGGAAAACGTTTAGTTAGGGGTATCAGGATTTGGCCCCAGTGGATCGGGCCAGGCATAGTTCCATCCGCGGCCCGGGCCCCGTGTCAAAATCCCCGGTTAAGATCGCTTCAACCATGGTAACAGACTCTTAATTTGTGTTCGTTTTAGATATATTAATATACTTCTATGGCTCTTTTGTATGATCTATTGGTCTTTCCCAACTCAAATTTGGAAACTGGTCTGATCAAAATTGAAAATATTTGTGGCTTCGATACTAGTGTCTTTAATCACTGATTTATGAATGCTTAATGTGTACTAGCGTCCAATGCCAAGAGCCTTTCTGTGCTTACACGATCTAGGAAACGTCTAACTCAATTTTGGCTCAAAGGTTTCACGAATTATAGATAGACTAAGAGCCTAAAATATGTTTTCAGTGGCTATATAGAGCTGTTCAAACTTTGGAAGCATCCCAATCTTGTCGAGGTCATCAATCCAGCTCTTGATAGAATTCTCCTTGGCTTCATCAAGGTTAAAGGTGAGAAAATTGAAATTTTTGCATATGTCAGACCCGCGTTAGCGTGGGTCCATAGTAAATTGGCAACTTATTAAGTCAGAAAGCGGCCGGTAGTTCATCTTAGTTTTCCAGCCTTACTCCCTTTGGAAGGTGCATATATCTGGGAATACTGATAGACAATTTGCATGTTTGAAGAGTGTACACTCATGAAGCTATGCCCAGTAATCATCATACGTCCTAAGAGTTAATTGTACACTCATTCTCAGCATCATTTTCAAGGTTGAAGTCTGGAATCTAACTGTGGTCTCCTTTAAAGAAGACAATTTTCAGTTTCTAAGGGGGTCACTAAATTCCTAGCATTAAACTTACAAAGGAGTAGAATATTCTACAGTAAGCCTTAAGAATGTTTAGTTGTTGGGGGCCAAGCCTAACTTGATGGAGGATAGAAAGGAACAATTAGGGTACCCACATTCGGGAAGAACTTCGAAAATATGAAATCGAACACTCGGAAGATAGATCGCATCAGATTACAAATTAACGATATCGGAACTATTGATCGAGCCGAGCGGATGTCAACTACTCCGAGCCTCGGCAGACTTTGATAGAGGAGTGGCAAAGCTAGGCAACACGGCAGGGGCCGCAACGCGGCTACTTTGTATAATGGAAGCAGTACCAAAGGAACAGGAGTGAAGGAACCGAAGGAATCAAGTGAGATTGTTATTTGGTATAATGTGCGGGGTACGTCAGTCGCTAGACTCATCGGAAGAATGAACCCGGCATTACGATCAAACTATTAGCGCGCCAAACTAGAAGTTAGGATGACAAAGAAAATCCTCCATAGCTTGGTTCAGTTCAAATATGAGACTGCTCCCCTATCTAGATTAGAACTATCATTGCTAGAAGATTACGAACAATACATAGGTATACAAAATGACTATAACCTATCAAGCAAAGCCAGAGTCCATTGAGACTCGACTTTACATCAATGGGAAGGTTTGTTTGGATCATCATACTTCAGTGGGTAAACAGTGTACTGATATTGCTTATTTAGTTCGTGGAATCGTCCGACGGTCGCACGTTCGATGTAGTGTCTCCAACAACAGGCGAGAAGGTCGCTGAAGGTAATTAGCCCTGAGACTCCATAGTCTGGAATCAGTGCTAATATTGCTTTGATTTTAGTTTTTGAGGCAAGTGAAGAAGACACAAATGCTGCAGTCGCTGCCGCCAAAGCAGCATTCCCAGCATGGTCTGCCCTCGCCCCAGCTGAAAGGGGAGCCTACTTCAAAAAGCTAGCCCCTCTGTTCCTCGAGTCTCACAATGAGCTTGCTCAACTCGAGGCTTTGTCAATGGGTCGTCCTGTTTCCATGTATTTTGAGTCTTTCCACGCTGCTGAGAACCTGTATCACTATTCTGAAGCAGGGTTCGGAAATGTTGGAACTTCAAGTCTGAACACCCCCGGCTTTGTTAACATGACTCTGCGCCAGCCATTTGGTGTTACTGCTGGAATTATCCCTTGGAATGTGCCAGTTGCTTTCCTGATCATCAAGTCGCTGCCAGCTCTGATGGCAGGAAACACTGTGGTGATCAAGAGCAGTGAAAAGGCTCCATTGACAGTGAGTTTTATCCATTCATTATCGCTTTTTTGACTTTTAATAGCTGATAAATCATCTAAGTCTGCCTTTGCTGCTACCCTGATTGATAAAGTAGGATTCCCACCCGGTGTTTTCAACATCATCACTGGTCACGGTCACATTTCCGGCAGCGTGCTATCTCACCACATGGACGTGCGGGTGCTGAGCTTCACTGGATCAGCCAGAACTGGCCGTATTATTCAGGAGGCCGCCGCCAAATCTAACTTCAAGAAGGTTATCTTGGAGATGGGCGGCAAGAGCCCTGCCATCATCTTCTCTGACGCCGACATCGAGAAGGCAGTTGAAGAGACTAAGCACAGTATCCAGTGGAACAGTGGACAAGTCTGCATGGCAAACTCCAGAATCTATGTGGAAGAATCCATCGCATCAGCCTTCATCGAGTTGTTCAAAGAGAAGTTCTCCGCAGTCAAGATTGGTGACCCATTGTCGCCTGAAACGACTCACGGCCCCCAGGTAGATGAACAACAGTTCAAGAACGTCCAAGCCTATATCGAGGGAGCAAAGAAGGATGGAAAGATGGCTATTGGACAAGATTTCTCAGAGTCCTCCAAGGGGCTTTTCATCATGCCTACCATCTTCCTTGAGACACCAGAAGATGCCAGGGGATTGAAAGAGGAGATTTTTGGCCCTGTTGTTCACATCAACACGTTCCGCGACGAGGCGGAAGTTGTTAAAAAGGCGAATGATAATGAGTATGGGCTTTATGCTGCTGTATACACAAAGGATCTCAGTCGTGCTCTTCGCATGGTGAAGAACTTGGAGGCTGGAACTGTTGGAGTGAACTGCACTAGTCCTACCGCGGCGGGAGATATGCCATTCGGTGGATATAAGGGAAGCGGTTCTGGTCGGGAGGGATGGACTGTTAGCATGCTAGAGAACTACCTTGAGGTGAAGAGTGTCATGATCAAGGTCGATGACCTTTAAAGCTCTTTAGGTGTTCTATGAATTAATTAGTTTCTGTTTTGATAACATCTGAAATATTATCTTTCCATTTTTCAACGGAATAAGAGGACTTGAAAAGGTCCAAATTTTCGTGTCAGGCCCCGATTGAATTTGTACCTAGTGATTTTGAGGCTATTCACACAAAGGCCCACTTTCTCATGATACGATCACGACCAGACCCTGATCTGCGCCCCACTTGTTTACTCTGAATAACTTCATAAAGGCAGGGGGGATGATCAAAGGACGCAAAAAGAGGACATTATGATCTACTTTCTAAAAGTCATATAATGAACTTTAAGATGATTGAAAGATAGGGGAGAGTGTCTGATTTAGCAAAAACTCATAACTACCAGGCCTGTTACTAAAACTTGTATACCGGTGTTTTGGGCTTTTATGAAGGAAGCACGACCAGAGCCGCCTACTTATGGTGCTATGCTGCTCACATGGACGTGCATGTGTAGTTCTTCTAGTCTACAAATGCCTCAAACTGGCTTTTGCGTCTTCAAAATCATATTCAATTCATCATTTAGTCATGATATTGACAGCACCTTTTCAATTTCTATATGATGGTACCTGCTAGATTTGATTTTGACGTCAAAATCAAGGCCCAAACATTAAAATACCGCCACATGATACTCTTACAGCTTCCGGACATTGGCGATACTGTAACCAGTCGGGTAAAGGTTCGAGTAGTCAAAGTAGGCCTCGTAAACACCAGTGACATTTGTCTCCTTGACGCGGAATGAGTCGGAAAGGGAGCCACTAGTTTCCTCATACATCGGCCAGTTGCCATAGAAGATCCAGCTATTGCTGACTGCATCAGATGGGGTCTCGATGCCGTTGCCAGTGAAGCCAACTGGAAGGACTTCGTCCGCAGTAGGACGGATGTAGAAGAGAGTGTCAGCATCAAGAGTCACGCCGTCAGTGGTGGCGGTAGCAACGATCTCGCTGTCACTGTACACGACTAAAGAGAAACATGTTAATATCATCGACTGATACACTGTATCCATGGTTTGCGCAACCTGAAGTAGGGATGAGGGCGGTTCATACATGTGACATCAGTAGTGACGGATCCCCAGGTCCATGCCGACGAATCACCGAAATAAGCGATTCCTATACGCGGTTAGATTTTAAGGTTAAATGATTGATGTGAAGTGAGCAGTACCATCAGAGTAGAAAAGCGTGAGGACGGAAGATTCAACACCGTAAGCACCAATCTGGAACGAATCGGCGCGTTTCTCAGCCACAGCCGGTGCTGACAGAGCACTGGAGGCAAGAGCCAAGACGTTGGCAAGGGTAGTGAACTTCATGTTGATTGAACTTTGAACTTTCTGATGTGAGGAAAAGTGCGAAATTGTTGACTCTAAACAGTGGCTCTGCGCCTTGTTTTATAGTAGAAAAACCAATGCCCGGACCACATATTAGTGAAGCAGTAGAGATGACGCGGCCGAACGAGCACTAATTTAGCTTAGAGTATTATGCATAGCCTAAATTGTCTCTTGCGTGCTCTAATTGGTACCCGCTTCATTTCAGGGTTCTTTTCTCGTTCCATTCAGCATGGAAACCCTTCAGTTGATTACTTTGATCTCTCACATCATTACGAATGGCCGCCATTACCAAGTAACCATAAGTTCTAAGGTTTTAAAGAGCCACTTTCATGGCTGTTGTTTTGTATACGCCGAGTAAAAGTTCAGAAATCCGAGGCCTATTCTCAATGACTGATAGTAAATTAGATGTATCAGATGGCGTTGACATAATATCGTGAAGGATCAATATTTGAAGGATCAATATTTGAAGTTAGAAGTTCCAGAGAGAATTTCAGAACCAGTTAGGTTGACAAGTTTAATTGCAAGGTCTCCACCTGGGCACTTGGCGGTAGTAACGGTCAAGCTTGACTCAGCATTACACAATGATTTGCGAGTACTCCGAGCCAAAAGTGATATCCACCATAAATCCCACGAATCCCCCTCAATATGAGTGATGGCTCTGAAATCCTTCATGGCCCTCGTCTGTCCATTTTAGGGTCTTGGCAGAATAGGGCACTATCATTGGTTATTGGCTCTTACCGCTTATTATGTAATTTAGTAAAAGTCATATGTAACTAAAGTAAATCACATACGACCCGTGATTACATACAACCCGTGAATTAGACCCACTTTTATTTCATCTTTTACATTATTTATCCCATAACTCCATTAAATTCAATAAAACTATGTAAATAAACTATTGAATCGGGCGCTGTGGACACGTCTCTCTCCTATGCCCGGTTTCCCGACATATCCCACACCTACGTGGCCGATGGCCTGGTTGAGAAGAAGCCGGGGTTTGGTGTTGGTTTACACCATCACTATTTTCAACACCATTAATTGACGCGTCGATAAGCTGTTGTGCTTCATGGAGCGCAAGACCACCTTCAATAGCCATTCGGCGGTTAGGGCGTGCCTTTTTTTTCTTCTCTTTTATGTTGGCTTTGCGAAGAGCGGCGATTTCCTGAGCTTGTATTGCCACATGTTGGTGTATAGCTACTGCGCCTTTCAAGAACTGGTCTAAGATCTGCTTTGTTTGTGTAGATGGCGATCGTGACACTGTAAGTAATAGAGATTTATGTTGGCGACGTATATCCTTCTGTGACATTGGTGTCTTTGGAGTATAGTTCTGGCTAGAGTCGCTGCCCCGGGATGGTGGTGGTGGTGTTGGTGTACGAAGCGAGATAGTAAGCTTTGAAAGCCCCCTTTCTGGATCAAATGGTGTAATTCCAGTAGCAGCGAACGCATTGGATGCAGATCTAATAGCCTCTTCGCGCGCGATAGGGTAAATAGCTAGGAAATCTCTCTTATCGATAGAGTTGAATCCTAGCTCCATTTGAGAGCTAACTAGCCGGCCATATGATCTCTTTAAAATGGCGAAACAGCCTACATCGAGAGGCTGTAAAAGATGGGATGAATGCGGCGGCATAAATATTGGTATAATGTTGTTCTGTTGGCATGCCTGGTCAAAATCAGGCGTAAGGTGGCTACCATGGCCATCTAGAATCAATAGCCTATATCGCCCCTTCGTACGTGTTATGGTAGAGGGGATGAATAGCTTTTGTAGCCAACGAAGGCCTATTTGGTCTGATGTCCAGCCATTAGGGCTTACTTCAAAGCGCGTATCAGGTGGTAATCGACATCGTGAAACCAACGTTGCATCATGTTTTTGCCCTTGAATATGATACATAGTGGAGGCGCCCAGCCAGTTGAATTTAGACATTCAATAGCCGTAACCCATTCGCGATTCCCGGGTTGTATCTTCTCTCGTCGGCCATAATAGCTAGCTCTAGTAACGATTTTGGCAGTAGCGGTTTGTCCCATCGCGAAACCAGTTTCATCAAAGTTGTAAATGTCGTCTTCATGAATCCCATTCTCGCGAATAGTCTTTTCAACTAAGATAAACCAATCGCGAAGAATCTTAGGGTCTTCTTGTTTTGCGCGCTCAAAATTGTAACGTTTTGAATAGCGAGTTTCGATTTCAGGTGTACGCTTGATGAAGTTTGAAACCCAATTTCGTCCGATTATAAGAGGTGGGTCGATTCCGCGGTCGGCGAGTAGAATATTGGCGATTTGAGCGACATAATGAGGTCTAGGGGCAGATCCACGGTCATATAAAGAGAAAATCCATTTGAGAAGAGTTTTCTCTTCAGATTCAGTCAATTTATGGCCATTTGCGCGCTTCTTGACGCGATATTTAACACTAGATAGGCGATCGTGGAGGGTTGAGCGGGGTACATTAAAGGTAGATGCAGCTTGGGTTGTATTGGTAATTTCGCCATTATTTATAGCTTTAATAGCTAATAAGATCCTACCCTCCTATTCAACCCGTTTCTGAGCTATTTGAGCATTCTTAGGTGGCATGGTGGGTGGTTGAAAAAGTAAGACACGTAAATGACGCGTTAAAAAAAATGAAATTCGCGGGTCGTATGTAATCACGGGTCGTATGTGATTTACTTTACTGTTTGTCTTAACCTTATTTCATAGGTTTGTTGAAGTTATTTAAGGATTCAAGATTGTTCATAACTCGTTTAGGGCTAATAGAAGTGGCAGAAAAAGCGGCAGAAAAGTGGCAGAAAAAAAAGGTTTGTATTTTAATTTGTTAGTATGGGTAATACATGTAATTGAAATACGACACTGGTCCTAATTAGGAATTAGATTCCCCGGGGAAAGAAACTATTCGCCGAGCTGCGAAAGCGGACACTGACGATCAATCGGGGCGAAAATGGGCGAGAAGTGGATCCACCAATTACACCCCGGAATCGATCACATGCTCTCATTGCTGGTAAGGAAGACATTACAAAGTCTGGTTCATCACTTCCATAAAACTTCCCTCTTCTCTAATATGATTCCTAACCTCTACCAATTTCCCATCTCGATTCGCGTCTGGGAGCCACTGTCAGCTTACCATGAGATCAGCATATCTCTTCCTCCTGATCTGTGCTTCACTGTGCTCAGCACGGCCGATCCAAATCCAAGAATCACTCATCCAGCACCAACAAGTCCTGGTCAATTTGGAACATGATAGCACACAGCCATATAAGTTGCAGGGATCCAACATCCGAGAACCTGCACTTCGCAAATACCTTAGTTCTTATCAAGAGACAGAGTCATTAGTGATCTCCTCGCCACTCAAGAAGACTGAAAAGGGGCCCAAATGTTTCTTGGATCGATATGGGAGCTTCGTCGGCAAATATTTTACCCCACGTCATCACAACACTACATCCAGCCAGACTGTTATAATATATACCCACACTGCGAGTATCTTCGATATGTTCAGTCGGCACGGGCCTGAATGTGTCATGCTCTCTATATTTGTTCTTTTCCCAATCGCATACTGCCTTCTTGAGTTACTTGAACTAGCCTACAGGTGCTGTACGCGAAAACAGAATAAAGAACAAGAGGATATGTACCGAAGCACAGCTGGAGTGTGTTTGCTCGGTCCAGAGAAACAGCTGCGCGTATGGAGCAATAAACAGCTAGAGGTACTTGAGATGGTCACAGAGAAAATGGAGAAGGATGACTGTCAAACTTGAAGTTACACTCTTTTTCATCCCTTTCCTTGCTGTTACTGATTTTGATACCCACATATCTTTTTTCTTTCTTCTGCGTCCATCTCCGTTGAGAATTCCAGCTGTCTAGTCAACTATTTCCTATATGTCTATGCACAGTGATGATTTCTGTGATTGCTCACCGGAAACTATACTTTTCCACCCTCAGCTGATGATTGCATATTTTTATATCGGTTGCTTCCGTTTATCCAATTGCTTCGAGATGTAGCTATTTCGATCTATGGATGATACAACTACCTGGAGGTAAATAAATGCTATATTAAAATAACTCGGTTTTTATTCAACAGGAAATATGAACGATTACATCAGGAGACTAATATTTAAAAAAATATATATATTCTTTAAGAGATGAATAAATGCTCAAGATGACACATCAAGAATATAAGATGCGCAGGACTGTGGGACGATGACCACGACCACAACACATTGTGCCCATGAGACTTGTACTCAAAACAAGCTCAGGCCCGAAATATCTAGTTAGGGCTGCTCTAGGCGTCAGCCTCGGCACCAACGCTCTTAACACCATTCTGAATAGCAGTCAAGTGCTCCCACTTGTAAGTATCCTCGCCAAGACTCCAGGCCATGACACCGCCCAGTTTCTTAGCCGTAACAATATCCTTGAACTTGCGGGTGATCAAGTCGGCAGTGTCCCAGGTCCAGAAGAGATTGACCTCGCTATCCCAGTAGTACTGGCCGCCGAGCTCCTCGTCGGTCTTGCCATCTGTCTGGGCGCGGTGCCAAGAGTCGGTGATTGAGATTCCCTTACAAGTGCCGTAGTCGGAGAGGCAGCCGGCCTGGCAGAAGTCGTCACCGGTACCGCTGCGAGAGTTAGTTTAACGAATGTGAGCATGGGGAGGGGAAGGAAGTACCAGTTGCCATATTGGCTGCAGCATGAGCCAGCGGGGCATTTTGTGCCCTCTGAGTAACCACACCTGCCATTGGTGCTAACAGCTAGGTTTGCAGGAGCGGGTGCAACAGAACTAGCTTCGAAGGTCAAAGCGCCAGACTTGCCATTGTCGCTACCATCATCATTCTCAAGCTTGACAACCTGGCAGCCAATTGGGTTGGTAGCGCAGTTCGAGTTGGGATCAGTGGTGAACCACTTGGCATAAAACGCAAAGCCGAGGTTGAGCTTCGCGGGATCACAACCGATATCAATATACTCCTGGATCAGATCTAGAGAGCCTTGTACACCGGTGTGGTGATTGGTAACGGGGTCACGACGGTTCATGAGATCGTAGCTCATGACATTGACCATATCAACAGACTCCCAGATCTTAGGGCCGGTCTCGTTAGTGAACGCGATGAGATCCTGCTTGCGACCGGGAACAGCGATGGAAAGTGTCTTGTTACCGATGGCCTCGCGCACAGCAGCGAGGAAAAGAGGGTATGTTTCGATTTCAGAGACTTTGTCCGAGTTCGGGACTTGCTTGTAGTCCTGGCCGTTGCCACCGGGGTACTCCCAGTCGATATCTAACACTGTTAGTTTTGTGCTGTAGCAGCGCTGTTATAGATATATCCTACCAACGCCATCAAAACCATTTGCATCAAGCATCGACGCAACGTTCTTGGCGTACCGCTTGCGAGTCGAATCATCTTTCGCCGCGGAGGAAAATCCTGCCTCATCACCCCATCCGCCAAGTGCAATCATCAGCTTGGTGTTTGGGCCGTAGCGCGAGCGCGCGGTTTGAGTCGACTCGTATGGAGTGAAGGCTGGTGGAGAGTCTTGGTCAAAGAGCTCTGATGGGGCAAAGGCCATGATGGCATGGTCTATTCCCTCGGTTCTTTCTGTACCGGGGAGACCAGCGGTATGATATCTAGAGACATGTCAGCGGGCTTCAAGGTCATTGTCCTATAGTGATACTTACTGGTCGATATACATAGCGAAACGCAAACTAGCGACGCTTTGAGCGGCCAGTAGGCCAAAGGCAATATGCTTAAACATGGTAAGTATATAGGCAAAAGTCGTGCAAAAAGAACAAGAAAGCTGCTTAAAGAGTGAATAAAATGAATCCAAGCGTTGCAGGACTCAGGGGTAAGAGCAGTTGAATGCCAGCAATATCAAGAAGGATTGAATGAAGCCGAGATGGTTACGCGAGCAGGGACAGGCTGTTTAAAGTACTGTAGCATCAAAGTTTGTCTACAATAACATTCCGAGTAGCGCCACAACCGGGGTAAATCGGACCCTTTCTTGGATGTCGGCTCATATCCACGCTTTCACTCCTGAGTGACTGCTCATATTTGAGATTGCAGGGTGTATATTCCATCCCTGCAGGATGGTGGAGCTGTAAGTTAAGCACTTGTTGAGGCTTACAGTCTTGGGAAGGGTCATTGGAATGTCACCAGTGGAAGGTCTAGATCACAACGAAATTTGATGCGGCCAGCTGATTGAGCTGATACGATCTAAGCGAGGTTCAATAGATCGCTAACGCTGTATAAGGCTTTAAATTCATTGGATTTAGCATACCAAAAATGGTGGGCTTGAAGGAGATCAGCATAATAGTATAGGGCATACCAGATCTCAGCGCATTCATATCCCTCTCTCCCTGACATTCCACTGCCATCATGGAATATTCAGAAGTTTTCCCTTGATTGTTCAACACATTGAAAGGAGATATTTCACATTCTATTGATAGCGAGACTGTGAGCAAATGGATACGCAAGGGCCGTGTTATTTAAAGATTGATTCGGGATTATACCGAGGGACCTAGATATAGGCATGAATTACTAGTGGATATTTTGTAATGCGAATACACTGATCTAGGGGTATATAAAGCAAAACCTAGAAAACGCCGATGGACAGGGCAGGGAATTAAGTAAAGGAAAGAAGCCGGTATACAAAGCTTATAGCAGAGCAGCCTCAGGTCCAGTGTCGTCGAATAATCGGACGCGCTGGATCCCAGGGACCAATGACAACATTCTTGTACTTTTGCAGGCTGATAAGCCACCAGCTACAGCCACCCATTGCAAATGCAGTCATGATACTGCCCAGGACAGACCCAATGATGGCAGACGCCCATCCACCACTCAGTGTCATGCCCACAGCTCCACCTGCAACAATGACCAGGAAGAGGGTGAGACAGACATGGCCAGTCCATGATTTCTGCCGCAGTTGCCGACGGAAGATGGGGAACAGACCAAATACCTCCATGGAAAACAGCATGAGACTGAACACGTGAGTGGTCGATGGTAATCGAGATGCAAGCACCGTAGATGCCATCACAGCAGCGTTGGTAGATAGTGAAGCGGGAAATCTGGTAGTAGCACCCGAGCCTTCGCCGCTTCCGTAGTCGAAGGAGAATATGTTCATTATGAGAAGCCAGCAGCTCATCGCCCAGATAGAGTCGCTGGCGGTGGATTTAGTAAGAGATTTTAGGATAGGACTCAGTCCCAGCAGAGCGAAGTAAATTAAGATGGCCGATTTGACCGTTGAAAGGCGCTGGCGGTTGCGAGAGGAAAAGAGGGATGAACGGTCAACGTCCTGGTCGTCCGCCTGAGGTTTAGTTGAGATAGATGCGTTCTCAGCACGACGTAAACTGGGATTTGTTGCGCTGTTCATGCTGCCATTGATATTAGAACCCCCATTTTGTGTCTGCTCTTTTGAATCCTGCACCGCCATGGTCAAACCAAGTCCGTGAATTTGGCTCGTCTTGGTACTATTGGACTGATTCTCAGTGGGAGCATTGGCAGCACTCGCCGTGGAACTTGAACTGGAGTCATCGTCGGCAATTGCGCCATTTCCACCATGTGGCAAATTGGCATGCTCTTTCCAGATCCAATTATCCCAGAGGATCCAACCGACAGCTGTACCGACACTACCCCAGCACACAATCGAAACAGGATTCACCCGATCCTGCACAATCCCAACAAAGCAGCACACGAAGATGACGACGGAACAGACATGTTGCACGATGACTGTCGAGTCAGCGACAAGTGGCCAAAAATCATAAGGCCGTACTCGGGGGTTTCGTTGGAGATGATCCAAGAATGTCTCAGTATCGGTGTAGTTGTCTGGATCTGTGGCGGCACATCATATCAGCATGGCTCATTCAGAAGAGCATCGATCGGCACCAGACACGACCATATTCCACAAACATACAACTTTGTTTGACCCAAAGCAATTTCTTCCAAGCCCCTTTTCGTCTCCTCCGCCCAACTCCCAACTTTTGTACGTCCTTCCGATTCGGATCCACTCCGAGTACCCCACGGGGAGGCCGCAACATCCCAACAGAGATACGGTCACTATCTAGAGGCCGAGGATTATCATCGTAATTTGCCGGAGCCGACCGCGCCCGGGAGAGCGAGAGGGCGAAATATGCATCTGCTGGTGCAAGCCGCTTAGGATCGGGAACCTCCGATTCAGGAGGTTCTGAGGGGTTGGGATGCTTGTCGACGGGATTGGGCGAAGAATGGGGCAAAAGTGAGGGCGGAGAATTCATCGAGTTAGTGCGACTCGCATTAGATCATAGCGTTGGCAAATAAGGACAGTATTTCCACCGAGGAGGTTCGAGTTGGTTGAACGGCGCAGCTCCGGAGACGCGTTGTCACGTGGTACGATGCTGCCCTGATTGAGCAAGAAGATTTACTTTTGAAGGGGTTTGGCCTGATGCAAAAAACGGACCAATGGTCTCGTAATATATAATTATAATTACAATCTGACTATTATAATCTAGAAGGTTCTGGTTTCTATCTAATAGAGCTCTTTTTCGTTTCCAGTTTCTAGTAAGCGTGGCAGTTCTTTTTCTATATCTGGCGAGGATATAATTTATGTAAATATAACTTTCCACAATTTGATAATATTCTTGATGCCTTGAAATGGTGCTTCGAGTATCTGCTTACAATATCATCCCATAGGAAAGGGTGATCGATTCATTGAAGTAAGCAGGCTGCCGGCTCATGTTATGTTTAAGAGCTCGTGAACCGCCAGTAGCAGTCAATCAGTAGGTGTTTCTCGGGCTCGGAAAGTCCGGTTTCAATGATAAGTAATGGTCAGCGAGTTGAATATTAGGTTAACAAAACACTGTTCAACGCTCGAGTTTGTGGTCGTCCAGGGAATGAGAGCACTGATCCAAAACCGATAACTATTGGTCAGTTAGATGAAAATCAGAGTCATATATTGAGAGTGCTGAAAACTGAAGTTTATGCTTTTACATATATTCCACGGCCTAGGAGAGGTGAGGCTTAATAAGACTCGGCTTGCTAGTTCCGTAGACTATGTTGAAACGAATGCTCGAGGTTGACCAGGAAAAGGCGAATGGATTTGGTCCAAAGTTGGAGCATCCTCTTCAATTGCCCATATACTTCGCCCGAGATTGTGGCGATAATAAATTCTGATCGTAATTCAGATATGATAATCACCTTTGCAAAGTTGCGCCTTGCAAGGCATTCAGTGTATTCGATTTCTGATCTCCATCCTTGCAAGATGTCAATTGGTAATGTTATGTCATGCATGCATGCATAATGCATTGAGATCTACCGAGGTAACACAACCTTAGAACCCCTCATAAATAGAAACCCCGCCCTCAGGATCTTCAATTTGTCTTCTAAGAAGTATTTATCTCGCTCTTTGTAAACCATGGCAACAAAATATCAGTTGCCATTCAAGGTGTGTGTTCCCTTTATTTTATCAATCTCATCTGCTAGATGCTCGGGCGTTCGGCGAGATACCTAGCAAGAAAAAAAAAACTGAGGAAGAGAATTTAGTTATCCGATTCTTCGCTTTTGCACTTTGACTCATTTGTCGAAAACAGATGGGTTGAATCAAAGAGTGCCCAGCGATTTGAAGTTATTGGTATGATAGCCCATCTGCAGAAAATCTTAAATTGCTATAGCTATGCAAAGCCTTAAAAAAGAGCCTTGCTAACACCTCTCAGATCCTGGAACTGAGAAACCATGGGCTAGCTGCCCTGCTAGCACCGCTGATGATGTACCTTCGGCCGTGGAAGCAGCTCACAATTCATTCCAGCAGTTTCGTAAGGTGGTCCCGCGACAGCGGGCTGTGTGGCTACTCAAATGGCACGACCTGATAAAGCAAGCCCGCGAAGATCTGGCCCAGATAGTGACTCACGAGACTGGAAAGCCGTTGGTGGAAGCTTATGGAGAAGTTGACTACTCACTTGGTTTCTTGTGGTGGTTCGCCGGAGAAGCAGAGCGCATCAATGGCACCGTGTCACAAGCTGCTGCACCTAATCGTCGGATTTTTACTATCAAACAGCCGATTGGTGTGGCAGCCGCGTTGGTGCCGTGGAACTTCCCTGTCGCGATGGTCCTTCGAAAAGTCGGCGCCGCGATCGCAGCTGGCTGCACGATGGTAGTGAAGCCGAGTCCGGAGACGCCCGTTTCGGCGCTGGTCCTAGCTGAGCTTGCGCAGCGTGCGGGTATTCCAGCGGGAGTCTTCAATGTGCTGACTACTGACCTAGAAAATACACCTTCTCTGAGTGAAGCGCTGTGCAAGCACCCGCTTGTGAAGAAAGTCACATTCACAGGGTCTACCCGTGTTGGCAAGCTGGTTGCAACACATTGTGCGCAAGGCCTGAAGAAGTTGACCCTCGAGCTGGGCGGTAACTGCCCGTTCCTTGTTTTTGACGATGCTAATCTGGACCAAGCATTGGATCAGCTTATGGCTCTCAAGTGGCGTCATGCCGGTCAAGCTTGTATTACAGCCAACCGCATCTATGTCCAGGCTGGTGTCTATGATCGCTTTGCTGCTCTCCTAAAAGAACGAACAAGTGCCCTTGTTGTCGGTCATGGATCTGCCTCTGGCACCACAATGGGTCCATTGACCACGGCTCGCAGCGTTGAAAAGGCTATTGCCCATGTTGAGGATGCTCGCAGTCGTGGTGCAGACATACTGTTAGGAGGAAAGTCCCTTGACTCGCAATCTGGATTCTTCTTCGAGCCAACTATTCTCTCGGGGATGACAAAGGATATGCAGATCTCAAATGAAGAGTCCTTTGCGCCTATTGCAGCGCTTTATCGATTTGACACAGAGGAGGAGGTGGTGGATGTGGCCAATGCGACTAGCATGGGATTAGCCAGTTATGCGTTCACTAAGAATGTCGATCGAATTTGGCGTTTATTGGAAAATCTAGAGGCTGGAATGATCGGGATGAATACAGGTGAGTCTCAAGTTGCGACTGTATAGTCTACGAGGGTATCAACCAAGTACACTGCTGATTTAAAATCTACAGGCAACCAATCGGCTGCTGAATCTCCTTTCGGGGGCATCAAGGAGTCGGGGTATGGCAAAGAAAGCGGCAAGGATGTGGCTGTGAGCGAGTTTCTGGTGACCAAAACTGGAACTCTGACAATCGAGGGGCAATACTAAGTTTTTAAGACTTGAATCGTGGTAGAAAGAGAGTCGAGACTGATATGATTGGAATTTCAATTCGATTTGGTATACGCTAGTAGGTTATAAATCAATGATATAAAACACAGCTGTTTGCTCAACTTTGCTGGAAGTGTGATTCTGGTCTAAAATTTGTTAAAACTCATCTTGAGCATCTAAATGGCATAAAGAATGTTGCCAAATTGAACTTACAGAGGAGGTTGCTGTGCATCATGACGAAAGAGAACGTTATGGGAAAGGTTTCAAAAGAGACTGCTAACTAAGCTGGTAGATTAATGTAAAGATAAATATTAAATATTTGAAATAATTGGGTCATTCAATTCCAAGGCCTCGTGGTAAGCTCAAAAAGGATGAAAAATGAAAATAGACGAATAACAAAAGGAAGAAGATTGGCAAAAGTTCGCTCATCCTCGAGACGTCCCTCTTAGCTTCAAGCTATAACTATGCTGCCTGATGCAACCTCTACATGCATATACAGAGTAGTGAGAAGTAGTCAAGTGGAGCGAAAAAGTGGGTGTATATTTTACCTCCTATCACCTCTCCGTCTTCCATATCAATACTAATAAGCGGGATAACTTTAGTCCGCCTTTGGTTGGTGTAAAATATTAGATTATTCTTTTTTTTTTTCACATCGACATCCACCATGGAAACAGTTGATTCTTTTCGACATTTTGTACAATCCTGTCCACACATTGACGGCCATGCGCATAATTTGTTAAAATCCAATGTAGCGTGTGAACTGTCCTCATTATCGACGGCCAGCGAGCCAAGTGATGACACATTGATCCATCGCAACAGGCCATCTCTGTCATCCCTGCGGGCTTTCAATAATATCTCTGAGCTCTATGGACTCTCCCGCTGTTCTCCTTCCGAGCAGCAATTGAATGACACACACAAACAATTGGTTCGCCAAGACTATGAAGGCCTCATTAGGACATGTCTCAAAGGCACGCATACACTCATCCTTGACGCGTCTTTGCCTTTAGACTCTGAGGTCGACAGTGAGGATCAGGAACCCTATAATTGGCATGACCAATTTACCACATCGCCAACTTCACGCGTTTTGCGTATCGAGACAATGGCCGAGTCTCTGCTTGTTGATATAATGAGCGAAAACCGCGTGGCAAATGAATCAGTGTGGAGCCTGTTTCGCCGGAGATTCCGAGAAGCTTTGTCTACTGCCATTCAGGATACGAGTATCGTTGCATTCACAACTGATATTTGTTCGCGTACAGGTCTGGACATCGATCCCCACACAGCAGGGGATGATATTCTGACCGCTTCGCTGTATCGCACCCTTGATTTAGGGACCAGAAGTTCTGGATACTATATAGAAGACAAGCCTTTGAATGAGTGGTTGGTGCAGCAAACACTCAACATTCCAAGGGCAAAACCTCTTCAGTTCCATGGGGGCTGGTCAAAAGAACCGTCAACCGTTCCAAATAGGCTCTACAGTTTGCCTGCTCCCAAGCCAACTCCAGCCCTTCTTGAGCCTCTGATCGCTAATCATTCAGACGGACCCAAGATTGTACTGAGTTTGGCCTATCCTTATGCGAGGGATGCGGCGTATCTGGCATCCTATTACAGAAATGTTTATCTGGATCTAGGCGAGGTTTTTCCTAGGGTCAGTCGTGAAGGTCAAGAAAATTTCCTCAGAGAATGTCTGGAAGTAGCACCGACCACTCAGCTGCTCTGGAGTAGCAATGGAATTTGGCAACCAGAGTCCTTTTGGTTAGCCAATAAGCAGTTTCGGCAAGCCCTTGAAACGGTACGTTTGAAAGCTCATGGTGGGAGTTATATGTTACTAAACAATGATTCTGATATAGGTTCTTGTTGATTATATCCAGCACGGTGATTTGACCATAGAGCAGGCAAAACGAACTGCAGTGGATATTCTCTTTAACAATTCAAATGACGTGTATCATCTTAGGTTAAAGGCAGAGGCGCCATATGATATCTAGTGAATCTTCAACAGCGTCGCCTATCCCGATTGCTGTCATGACATCCAATCTCCTTGTTACAGTCTCAGCAATCAATTCACAATTTATACAAAACTCGATTCTCTAGTTTATACTGCAGCGCTTGAGGTTCGACATGCTCCTGGGATCTCTGCTGAACGATTCTATGATATCACTCCAGAAACTGACGAATTCTGTCTCGTTTATGTACATTCACCGTAATACAGCCGAAGCCCGATCTAGATTTGGCGAATTGCCAAACCTGCGAAGCGCCTATGTGCAATATCGCAACGGATTGTTGGGTTCAAGCCTGAGAGATCAAGTGATTCATTCCACAATCTTTCCATCAAAATCTAGTTGTAAATCGGAACTCAGCTCTGATAGAGTAGGTTCTACCAAAGTTTAAGAATAAAGATGAGAGAAATGAAAATCTAAAGGTGTATTATCACTACTCGCAAATTCATGACTCTGATTGGCTCTGATTTGTTTTGAAGGAAAATGGCGGTGAGAAAGTCGGTCAGAGAGTCGGTCAGATGTAATATATGTAACCTAAATACGATACTGGGGCCGAATTGCGAATTTAGTTTCCCGAGTAAAAATAGAAAAGGGTTCCCCCAATGATTCCCAATTACTTGGACCCATTTCTATCCTAATCGGGAATCACATATGAATGCATTCAAGGGTATTGACTTTTATGTGATGCGTTCAATTTTATTTGCAGTGGCTTGTTATGTAGGAATCAAAGACAAAATTAATTCAGCTCTGAGAGCTGTTCGAAGGTACGGAGTACAGATATCATTTTTATCGGGTTTTGTCCTTGTTACATCTTCTTCCATGGTTTCTTTTAATCTCTAAAGTTAGAAATTTCCCTGAAATATCTCACCAAGTATGCTCCCGGTATTTATTCCTATCACTAAGTTGTTTTAACTTAGACTGAAACGCCCAGGTATCTTACCAAAGAAAGACTAAACTCTGTAAAAGACTATTGCTTCAAGCTAGCGCGGACCTAGACTCTTCGGGTTTCAGCTAACCGAGTCTTATAATAAAGAATATCGGCCATCAGATTGAATCAGAGCTCGTCAATTGGTTACTAAAAGCAGGGTGTGATGCTTTCTCTAAGAACTCTGGAATTGATGTAATTGTCGCTCGCTTAGCGAGCGTAGCTAGCTAGTCGCTCGTTACTGAGAACAGTGAGCTCCAACGAACCGCTACTCAACACCGTAGACAATCCACCGGTCTGGTAGTGGATTCCTACTAGTTGAATATTGCAGTTGTTTTGAAGTCTGCTTTTTCATTGATGAAAGAACTAGCTACTTATAGTATATGGGTGCCCCTCTGCCCTGGACGAATGTCAACATTTGTCCGAGACAGAAGAGACGGTGAAGACGGGACATTACTGTCGCGAATGCGCATCGCTCAAGGGTGTCGTTTGCGATGAATGCGTATCGTTCAAGGATGCCGTGATATACTAATCTAGTTCCAGAGTCACTGTCTTGGCAGAAGCTTTTTCGGCCGAAATACTTTCCGTCTGTTGATGGCCTTGTTTCTCGCAACAGTAATAGCAGCATTTCATATCTCGAGTTCATAGATTATGTCTCGGCCTATTCATCATCTTTTGGGCCAAAGATCATCTCACTGATAACTTCTTGAGCCTGAACAGGAGAGTAGCTGGCAGGTTTGGGTTGTCCTTTAGGAGGAAGAGTAGTTGACCTTCGTTCCGACGAGAAAATACCTTTAATAGGTATACTATCTCCCAGTGTGATTTAGATTTAGGACTATTTAATTAGTTATCTAGCTACTCTCTACGTAATCTTGAATTATAGGATCTTGAATTATAGGACACGACATTTCTAACGAATTTTCCACAACAAATTGAAATTCACTCGTAAAAATGCTATAACTGATTGTATCGTTTTTCTCGGGGCATAGAAATACGCTCGTTGATCCCAATCGGAGTATTTCTACACGGACTTGCATTGGAATGCAGAAACTTTCGTCTGCCGTGTAACCTGACTATCATTATCAAGAGAGTCGTATTAATTAAAGAATAGTGGTACAACATAGAAGAGGGGAAGCAATTGATACTTACATAGGTGGGGAATGAGCGTCGGTCCTTAGTCACATTGGTAAAGTATCACTTTCACTTCTAAAGCTCTAAGCCACATTGACTTGGGAGATGCGATTCATTTTTAGTATAGCTGAGAAATTCATTGGTAATGTACTCTCAAGTATGAACAGCCCTATAGGAAATAATACTTGCACGGCAGCAAGTGTGCCTTTCATGATCAGAAGGAAAGAATCAAGCCACAGGAGCATTAAAGATTGGACTTTTGACAATCTTTTGTGAAGAAGTACCCTAGGGTAGTGACATGGAAAAATTATGTTACTTTGAAAAAGTACTATGATTATTACAAAGTACGAAGTCTTCGCATAGAGTCCGAGGATAGAAGCTAGTATTTATCAATACCAATAAACAGAAAGTACTCTGAGCTCAGACCTTTGAATAGCTCTCGCGATATGACCCCGAATATATTTGAAAACACACTTATATCCTACACCGTGTCCCTGGAATTCACTTTTTGAGGATTTCAGCACCTGGAACTGGAGTGGACCGCTCAAGCTATCAAGATCGGTAGCGATCTCGGGAGATATAGATGTACGTAGCTCTCTCTACTAGACCATTCAGGGGTCTTTTCTAGACTTTGACAATTCAAATTTTACTTATCAACTCGTAGTCCCTAAGTAAAATTAAAGTCCTGAATTTCAGGGTGTGTATCAGGTAGATTTCGTGCGGTCTAGGTAACATTTCCTCTGTATATTACTAGGTTGACGAGCGATGCACTTACATACTAGAGGTTCACACTCATGACTATCAATGGTTGTATTGTTTTGGCAGGCTTTGAGTATCTAGGTAGAGAGCGAATTCGAAGTACAGGCCGCAGGCCTGGTATTCAAGTACTTTCTTCGCGTAAATATTTCTTCTTTTCCTGTTTCGAGATGGCTTGCCCTATTTCAGCTCGCCAGCTTATGTTAACAGCTGAGCAAGCTAGCAATCACTACGCTCCTACTTTTTTGATGCCAATGAATGGACTTAGCGGAGTGAATAGTATCATTCAATTTTAGTAGAAAACAAATCATTCTTCTAGGATATATACTAACCTTAGAAGGCTGCGCGATTTAAACATGAGTTATTAAAGTGGGATGATAATGTGTATAAAAGTGGGGCAGCTCCCAAGGCACCATAATGACTGCTGTTGGCCGGATTGTACTGACAGTCCCAAAGTAGAAGTGAAGTGGAACCGATAACCTAAATAACCAGACATGCAGCGTGACAGTAGAGTCAGTCCATCTGTAACGCCAAGAAAATATCAAGATAATGGTAAGACATGAAAAAATATATATTAGCACATCGATCACATTCTGCATTGACACCCTACGGATGAAATTAGCTTTGATCATATTAGCCATATCAAGCTTCATTGTCAACACCTTGCACAGCATTAGGATGGCAATGGTAACACGTATATCTCGATACCATGTGCGAGCTTTTCGAGAGAGTTTAGTCTCAGCGTGCGCATGTCTTAAGAGCCCGAGTACTTGTTTATTGGGGTATGTATAAGATAAATGAAGTATTCGCTGTTCTCGAGCAAGGGCCAGCTCTGGAATATTTCAAGATATTGGTCGGCTTCAATTGACTCGTAATAATCAGTAAAGCTCTTTTCTGCCTATACAGCCAGGCAGGCTCTCACGCTTGAAGCAACCGACAATCCGTCTCATATGGAAAGCGTTGCGACAGCCGTATGAAAACAAGGCTGTCAACATACGGAAAGTATTTCGGCCGAAAAGCTTCTGCCAAAAACTCTCGGTTCGGAATAACCACTCGGAGGAACTAGATTAGTATATCACGGCATCCTTGAATGATATGCATCGTCGCAAACGACACCCTTGAGCGATGTGCATTCGCGACAGTGATGTTCCGTCTTCACCGTCTCTTCTGTCTCGGGCGAATGCTTACATTCGTCCAGGACAGAGGAGCACCCCCATATACTATAAGTAGCTAGTTCTCTCCATTAATGAAAATAGAGACTTCACAACAACCACAATATTCAGTACTGTAGAAACCACTACACTTGGTGGTTTGTCTACGGTGTTGAGTAGTGGTTTGTTGGAGCTCACCACGCTTACTATTCTCAGTACGATATTCGAATATCGCTCTTTTGAGCGACAACTGCACTGATAGCCAGCAACCATTTCTCTTAATAGTATCAAATGGGTATTTTCGAGATTCGGCACCTAGGAGAACGAGTGATACAGGAGTTGGCATCGACAATATCAGGCTAGGGTCAATATGAATAGCGTGAACAGCTACCTAAGATTTGGTACAAATGAGAGTTTCCTTATAAATCATCTTAAGTTTGAAGTAATGGTGCAGAGAAATAGGAAGTTAATGGAAGACGAGATTTTTCTCAGAAAAATGTCCTAAATAACAACAGGCTCAGAATAGTGGTAGCCGGAGGGAAGCCACCTGAGCTATAAGTAACAACTATCAGCAGGGGAACTTGTTGGGAAGAAGCTAAGGCTACAGTACTCCTTGGCTGGGCCTGGTAATAGTAGTAGTAGTAGTTATATTAACGTCGGGCGAGAGGGACCGGGCTAGTCCCGGTCCCTCCCCGGAACCTCCCTAATGGTATTCCGACGCGCAGCGTCGGCGGACTGAGCTGCGGTGTCTAGACTAACTATGGCCCCAAGGGCTAGTCTCCCTGCAGTTTGCTTCGCCGTTTGGAGCTTCCCCGCTTTTTACCGTGTTCTGAATGAAGATTGCGGCCGGCCAGTTGGCGTCGCTTTCCTTTGAGAGTATTCCCTGTGGAGTCCAGCTCCATTGTAGTCATCTCGTAGTAGCCATACCAACCACGTCCGAGAGGGCCCTCTGAGGGACTCCCTTACGGTGCCAGGCAGGATCTGCGCCTACGGGGGAGGGTTTTAGAAGGTGAGGTGGGCGGGTTTTAGAGAGGTGGGTATTGGTTGGGGCGCCAGGCCCCGTGCTGTCAGGCCCTGTCGGTTTGGTGGGCTGGGATTACCTCGTGCAGATGTTTTCATAGAAGCCGGTAACTTCCACAAGGCCTTTAAAGTCCCCCGGCTTAAGGGATTAGAGGTATCGTACCGCCTCGTTCCTGGTGTTGGGTGAGGAGATGGGCCGTAAGACCATCGGTTAAAGGTGCCGTGTGTCTTGCGGCAGAGTGCGATATGCTCCGGGGGCTTTTTGCGTCTACAGGAGCATTTAAGCTTGGCCTCATCATGGTGAAACTTGCGGTGATACAAGCCAAAGTCCCTGTGGCCCAACCTGAGTGCGAGCCACCTGTACAGGGTGGGCCTGCTTAGTTCAAGGGCCGCAGGGGGCTTGACGTGGTATTCCGCGTGGTCCGTTATTTGCGGTGGTTGTTGGACATTCTGGCGTATGCCCCGTCCCACCAGGTGAACCTGGCCTCGTTGCGCAGGCCCCAGTATATGGTCCTGGTCCCGCTGATGGTGGGCTGCACCCTCATTTATAAGTGCGTCTGCTGCTTCATTGCCTTCGATGTTCTTATGCCAAGGTAACCACTTGATCTTTACAGGGTGTGCTTCCATGGCCTCCTGGCATGCAAGGAAGGTCCATGAGGACGACGAGGATACGCTCCCTCGTGTGCACCAAATGACCGAGGTGCTATCGATGCACAGCCAGATAGTGGCTAGCGGGTGTCTAGGGATTTGGAGGGCTGCTTTTAGGCCACTCTAGGCCCCTATTGCTTAAGCGTCGAAGACGTGGGACCTGCTGTCAATGGCTCCCGACGATGTCAGTAGTTGCCGCTCATCTTGGTAGACCGCGTATCCGTAGCCCACTCTCCTGCCATCCTCGTTGTGCTCGGACCCGTCGGAGGAGACTGTGATGTCCATGCCAGGAAGGCTGGCAGCCCATGTCTTAAACTGTTCTGCCGCTGTGTCCTTGCCGACGCCTTATGTAGGGTTGGCTGTGCTCCCCGGCAAGTAGTGAGGCGGGGTGAGGATAGGTCGTGGGATCGGAGAAATGAGGGTCCCAAGGCACTGGGTGAGAGTCCAGGGTCTTTGTCGGCTGCCAGAGCCGATCCCGCGGGTGATCATAGGCGGGGTGAATCGTTTGGCCAGGGGGTGTTGTTGGTCCTGGTAGTCGTTGGGAGGAAT
Source organism: Penicillium taxi (assembly GCF_028828555.1). Taxonomy (NCBI): domain Eukaryota; kingdom Fungi; phylum Ascomycota; class Eurotiomycetes; order Eurotiales; family Aspergillaceae; genus Penicillium; species Penicillium taxi. The sequence goes on from NW_026643208.1 coordinate 1,233,485, forward strand.
GCATGCCGCATTCTGCATAGCAGGTCATCTATGATACTCTCCACATATGACGCCTTGAATGGTTGAGAAAGAACACACATGACTTCAACCTTCATGTTTGAGGTATAGAAGTTGAGAAGAAGTCCTGAGTCGACTATGTCAATGCTTCAATGATCAGTCTCACCGCAATATTTGTTCTCTGGGGAAAACTCTTAGGGCGAGCGGGGATTTAAAAGATGATGCAGCTCGAGGCGTGGAAACAACCCTGGAGAGAAGACTCCCTGCACAGGTATGCTTCTGGAATTGAAGGTAGCAGCTGAACTAGCATCGATACCGCCAATTCGTTGATCATCTTGTCAAGAATGTACAAAACTTCACGCCACCCACAATGCATCTCTTCATCGTGGGGCGCCACTCTCGCTGGCACGGCGGCTAACAAGTCCGATATTATACTATCTTTAAAAGCTCCAAGGCTCAAAAGACGCAGATTGGTCTCGGCCAAATTCAAGTAGCGACGCGGTAGTAACAAAGGGTGATATGGTATAGAAGGTTGTACGGCGAATGTTGTACCATGAAGGGTATCAACTCAAGTTAGCCTTCTTGCCCTTGCCATTATTTCATGAGATTTAGCTTGTTTAGTTGTAGTCTCAGTCTTCTCCAGGTGATCTAGCCTATCTTCCGCCAGGAGAGGTTCTGTATCAGGTGAAGAGTGCTTTTCGCGAAGCGTTCTCTGGAGTACCGATAGAATGGACCACATGGCTGAGCATCATTAATATGAGTGACCTTATGGCGAGCGGATATCAGGGTTTGGTAGGAACCTTAAAATGAAATTGATTGTGGAAGGAGAAAGTTGTTGGAAGTGGAAGATCTCGATATTTAAATCCAGATATCCTCCCAGATTGGAAGTTAATGTAGTGGACGTTGAATGCAAATAATGAAGTAAAACATTGGGTCCTGAGAGCAAAGTGAGATAGCGATGAAATCAAACCGAAAGTGATGCAAAGGTGAGAGGAAGTTAAACTGAGACGGAATACAAAGACGAGAACAAAAAAATTGCCTGTAGGCTGTTTTGGTACATATGTACAGTCTTTTTACATAGCTTCTAATTTGACATACATGACCTCATATTCTCTCAGCCAGTCACCTGTCAGGGTAGACCTACCCAGTTTCATGGTCCAACCACGTACTCATACACCTACCTTGACCGCAACCTGCCAGAGTCAATATCGCCCTTCCATTGGCCTCTCCTGTCTCACAGCATGGTCCACCACCACCTCCACCCTCCATCCCCACCGTATCCCGGCTTGCGACCCTCACTTGCGCCGGGGCTTGCGGGCCTGGCGTGGTTTGGGGGAAGCCAGTGTGGCTGGAGAAACGCGCGGGCGAAGTTGGTACCGCGAGGGGGATCCCGCAGCAGCCTTCTTGACCTTCTTACGCGGAGCGGATGGGGACTGGGATCGGGCCCGCTTAGTTGCGACCTCAGTCTCCTCTAGGCTAATAGGCTCATCTTCTGTAGGGTGAGGGGGGTAGTCGCCCACGTTAACCCAATCAGCCCACGCAATCTCCACCGGGACGACAGGAAGAGCATTGTGCACTACCGGCGGGGTGGTGTCGATTTCGCCGTACCTATAATTAAAGGTAAGTATGGATTGAAGTGAAAGATTGTTGCCGATAACGTACCCACGGAGGGGAAGACGCTGCCAGAACGTGCTATGAGTAGCAATTGTCAGCAAGGGAACCTTTCAAGAGAAACTATATCTACTGTACTCCGTAGCAGGGTCTTCGTAGTCAGGGATAGGAATGAATGCAGGATTGTGCATGACGGGCCATCTAAAATTTATCGATTGTAAGTAGGCATGGGCGAACGACGGGTAAGAGCTAGTTAAGATGAGATCAAAATGCTATACTCCTCTTGGTAAACTCCACTACTTCTGCGACGCGCCGCTGCCACTGCCTGTGCCTCTTCGAATGGAGACAATTCCTCATGGGGGCTGAGGGAGGGCACATTGTCTTCATTGGCGGAAGATTGTGCAGGCAGTGTTGCCCACTTCGCATAAAGATCGTTGTGAGTATGTTCCATCTCCAACGCGGCATCTGCATCCAGCTGCTCGTCGACGAGACGTTGGAACTCTACGTCCGAGAGTGGATTATCTCCGAGCATACATATATTCATGAGATCTAGGTCGATCTCAGTCACGTTGAGGTCGACCAAGGTTGACTCCATGTTTGTTGTTGAAACAACAAACAAGGGGAGGGATATCCAAGTAGTGGATAAATTTGGAGAAAAGTGCAATTTTTGGGATATTTCACACGCTTGTGAGAACTTGATTAAGAAGATGATCTTCGTGTGGGAAAAATTGAGATTTTTCTTTTATACCAACAACTTGTGGGCACACCTCACTTCAGTCACATGTGCAGTGGGCTGGTATCTACGAAGAACTTTTCTTTTTCAGTTAAGAGAACAACAAAATGTTCTCTCTTCCTCCATTAACCGCTTAATTAGGTATTAGTGTAGTCGGTGATGATTGAATATCAATTTGATATTGGTAACTCGTTCATCCTGATATTGAATTGTTCATATAAGCTTTACCATAACTTGATGGCCACAAAGGTTGACACGTATGAGAATAGTTGCTTCTATACATCCCGACAGATAGGTAAACGAATAGCAGATGTACTATGTTTAATTCAAGAAACTAGATTAATTGGTTGAAGAACTGACGATTCCCATGTCTGATATCGATATGGATCTATTTCTGTCCATAGTATCAGATTGAACACTGAATATAGTTAATAATGAGGCAGCAGCAAAGTGATTGGGAAGGTCTAAATACTACTTTACACTAAAAGAAACTAAACTACATCGTCTCAAATCCATCTCATTGTTGGTTTCAAGGCCCTAAAGTGAGGATCTGATATATGGGAACCATGGATTCAGGTGAACACCAAATATGGCTGAGTGAACTTGAGGTCAAAGTAGTATTCAGTTACTTTAGATTGGAACTTATATTAACAACAAATTGATATGAAATGGATTCAGATTCATTCTGAACGGTTCTAAGCCTCTCGATTATTGTGTCTTCTCCTTGGACAGCTGATGTATTGTACAGATGAGTTAGTTCATCTCAAAGGCCAATGAGTTCTTGAAAGTCCCCATGAGCAGTAATGTATATCTTACTGTTCAACTGGAGAGGAGCAGCTCAGTTATTACAAGCTTAGTTTAGGTATAAACTTGGAAGGCACGCTCATATCTTGAGGTCTTATGTTTTGGGTATATAATGTTTCAACCTAGAGAACTGGATATCTATTTTTCCATTGAGAGACAAAAATGGTTGTAAAAGTAGGATATTTTCTAATAAATTTTGGAGGCCTACCTATTAATCTACGTTGTCTCTGATTCTGAGCCCTCTTGCTTCAGAGTATGGTTTCTGACAATGTTCTTTACCGCCTGCGGTACTGTTCCACCGTCAATGCTGTTTCTTCGTCCCCAGTTCTCTGGCTGGCGACGGATGAAAGCCCCAACAGCTCCCAAATAGCCCTCGTGTCGCAAGAAATACGCTTGCTTCTCACCCTTCGACCAGAAGCGAATGGCATATGAAAGCGTGTTCATTGTTTGCTGGTGTCCCCGAATGAAAGAACCTCCGAAGTAAATGTGCTTCACCTGGTGTTTCTCGGACTGCAGATAAGCAATCTGGCCAATATTGTTACTAGAGAAAGTCAGTTTCGTCTTGGTATGGAAGTGTCCTGCTAAAGCATACCTAATCGCAAAAAGAAGGCTTCGACCCATGTCTTCGGGACGGAAATGCATGTCGCCATCACCCTTGTAATTCTGGTCAGAGTCGTCATTGCACAGGCCTTCGCCGTCCTCGGCACCTGCTTCAGCGGCATTTTTTAAACGAAGCACTTTGCCAAATGTGCTGGCAATTGCGGTACTCTTGAGTCCAATCTTGGTATAATCCATCCCATAGATGTCTCCGACCAACATATCGACTCCACTGTTGTCACCGCGGTCCGCCATAGCCAGCATGTCGTCAAAGGTGCGTACACCAGTCAGTAAGGACATGAGACCCCAGAATGTGCCTCCACCCAGGTGTGTTCCACCGACACGCTCAAATTGACGGGGCCCAGATACCTTAATCATGGACACACCAGAGCCGATATTTACAAGGAGGTAGGGGTAGACGTCCGGTCGAGCTTCGGCATATCGCATGGGTTCGGGGTCAGAGTCACTGTAAGTGAAGACTTCACTGGGGATCTCGGTGATGAAGAAGTCTAGGCCTAAACATAGTTAGACGTCATTGGATCCAGTCATTCTGAACACGTGGGGATTTACCGATGATCAGGCATTCCATTTCTTCTTCCCGCAAGATATTCACACCAAGGGCCTCTTTCAATTGATCGTAGAATTTGTATGCGCCTCCTCCAGTAGCCACAACACACAATGCATCTCTTGTAGATGCATTGCGCTGTTTGTGTTCCTCGTTTAATTGTCGGATGAAATTTATGCAAATGTCGATCCGGTGGGTCTCGAAGTTGATGAAATTCAAGCGACCTCCATTATCAGCCGCATCAAGCTCTCGTGTGAAATAGACTAGTTTGGCAAGAGATCCTCCAATCTAGTAAAAGTGGTGGTCAGTTACACTGCGACTTTCTCATCTTCATTCTCGCGTCTTTTTTTTTTTTTTTTTTTTTTTTTCCCTCTTCCTGGAGAGTGGATTGCGGGGACACAATGCGGGGCGCGAACAGCTTTGCAAGCTCCAGGACCTTCAAATATTCAAGGGTAACTCACATCGACGGCGACATGGCTGACGACTCCTGTATGATGAGGAAGTCTGATATCTTTATTTTCGTAATGTACCCCATCGGCTTCAGGACTACGCGACCGGGGTTCGTCGTCCACAATGAATGCCCCCGTGACATTAATTTTCACCGATCCGGGATGGATGAGAGCTCTTGTGAGACGAGACTGGACCCTGTCACGGTCATGATCCTCTGTACCCTCAAGACTTGTCATGATGAAAGGAGTGTAGATGTAGATGGAAAATGTGCGGGAGCTTTGGAACGTAGCTGCCGTGCCCAGGCTTACTGCGTATTTCTCCTTCTACCCGTTGATTTCTCCACTTGCTTAAACCCGCAACTTCCGAGGTTCATTGAAGTGGTTATCCGATTTCTTCTTGTTGTAGATTTATTGGTAATGGAGTGAGTGATAAGACGGTACTCATGTTATATAGATACTCTATCTTTTAACTTCAAAATCCGTGCTTTGATCACTTTAACCGCAGGCCCTAGCTTTAAGTGGGACCATCAACTTTCTGCCAGAAAATTCCAACTTTCTCATAAGGGCTTGTAGCTCAGATAGAAAACGTTGAAGTTCAAATAGTCAAGGTCTCTCAATTAAACTTCCAATCTTCCAGAGAGAGAGAGAGAGAGAGAGAGAGAGAGAGATCTTACCATAGAGCCTGTCATAGTTAGGTTTTCAAGCTTTTTTACCTCCACTAAAGACTTCTGCCGGCTTGCCCATATCTAATATAATATGTATCCCTGATCAGCTAAAGTAAATAGCTTGTAACCCTGGGGAATTGGTTTATTAGGCATCTTGAATGTATGTTGAGAATGTCCAAAGGCAAGGATCATTGATTCATCAATAGCAACTGCATTTGATGGCTCCCAATATTTCAAACATGCTTCTCGAATCCTAGAAGCGAATGGCTCTAGCTTATACCACCACATCTGATTTGGTTTTAGATGTAATCATAAAGCCTTTTGGGTAACAGCCTCAGGATCAGGGTCAGAAACATGGAAAAACCGCTTAATTTGTTGAAAACGACCTAATCGAGATATTTTCGAGGTAATTGGAAAGGTGATGTTGTTGACCAATACATCTCTATTTGTGGAGCTTGATAAATACCCATATATATCCAAATCGTAATAAATAGCTTTATCTCAGAGGGTGTAGTATCAGACCAATGCCTACCATGATAACTAGCACCCTTTAGATTTGCATATCTATTAGTATTTAGAGATACTAGGGTAAATGAAGCGTCGGTAAAGAATAGAGAGAAGAAACCGAAAGGACTCGTAATTCGGTTTCCATGTAAATTGATATCAGGAGAAGAAGGCTCTAGAGGCATTTCAAGAGGCTCAAAAAACACGCTCTCAGGAAGCATATCAGCCAGCAGTTCAGGTTCTTCTTTAGGCGATAGTTTAGGCGATCCAGCTACAGATGAGCTAAGGATTATGTCGTCCATATTCATCATGAAAATACTGGAAAACGCGTCCAAAAACACGTAAATGGAGAGTGGAGAAGGGAGTATGGTAAATAAACTCATTATGCGTGTTCTTCATTATAAAAATATCTTAGTGTCAAAGGACCGATTCCAAGTTTAGTTTAGTGCATTATTTGTCAGCTCTCATACGTTCTTTACTACAGCAAATTTTACTGCTGCGAATACACACACATATTTTTGACTACTCTGTTCCTATTTGCTCGCACGAATCCACTATTCAGTTCTCATTCGATACTTAGTAATATATGATAGCCAATTATAGTTTCAGGCTTCGCCAAGGCGCTAATGGTTACCATTTTGACAGTCAAGGGGATAGTTTATCAGACCCTAGAAAGACATGCTAGGCATAATCGCCCGAATAAATATTTACCGTCCAAAGTAGCAGGTTGATGATCCTTCTCATCTGCAGTACGGTCCTTGGGAATATTTTGACTTCTAATAGATCTTGTCAGTGATCTTAACAATATGAATAGGGGCAACAGTGAACTAGCGGGCTGCGGTTCTCTTAGTCTAGTAGGCAAGTACCCATTTTGGAGGCTAAAAAACCCTGCGAGTGGTCAATTTCATTTCCTGCTTCTTATCAAGTAGTAGAATAGTCTAGTGTAGCTTTATTATAAGTGGCCTGATTGTCTCTAGGCGAGGTTTAAGCTCTCTCTGCCCTATAAGTTGCTTCTTCTTCTCTTCTATCTTCAACTTTTTGTTATTTGTTCCGATCCATCTTCGATCACCATGTACAGCTTGTCGGCCTGCCTACTTGGCTTAGCCATTATAGCATGTACCCATGCATTGAGTCTTGAAAAGAGAGACAATCCGGCAGTTCTCGCGATGCCAATGGTACACGGCAGTTCGCGTCAGCTCTCTAAGCGATCAGAGACTGCCAGTATCAATCTTGCCCACGAGAAGGATGATGTAAGTCCAGCGCCTAGGACTGGAATCATCATCAGGCTAATCACGCTTAGTACACCGCCTATGTCGCAAATATGACTTTTGGCACCCCACCCCAACATTTCTTAGCTTATGTTGGAACTTGGGGTAATGGCTGTTGGCTTGAGAGCGTCAATATCTCTGATTGCGATATATTTGTTGACAAGTCCAGTTGTGGTGGATATGGAGCATACAACGTGACTGCTTCAACCACTGCAAGAGATCTCGACGAGAAATTCGTGTATAATGATACTGAATTAATGGGAAAGGGGGGCTTCGTGACAGATATTCTGACCATTGGTGGGATTACATTGGATACTATGAAAATGGGGATCGTGGACGAATCCACCGACTACGCTGACAGTGCGTCGAAAATATCTCAACCCAAGTATAATCACTGACGTCTACTTGTCCAGATACCTTGAGTCTTGGATACGGAAATTCGTCTTCTATCTCCCTGACCCAGGCATTAGTTGACGCCGGTACCATCAACTCTCCAGCTTTCAGTCTTTGGGACCAAACAGCTCTGTTTGGCGGTGTCAACAAGGCCAAATACAACGGCTCTCTCTACACCTTCCCCATAGTCAACGGATCAGACCTTGAAAAAGCTTTTCGTATCAATTTAGACGGAATCTCTATCAACAAAACAACATCCTTAGACTCGAAAGACTTTCCACTCGACGCTGTATTTGACACTTCCGTTTATATGTCCTACGTGCCCAAATCCGTGGCTCAGGCCATTTATGCCCAAGTTGGCAACACATCCGTTCCAGATGATGTATTCGGGCAGGTCAACTTCTCGTGCAGTGCAATAAATTGGAACACGACAATCGATTTCAAATTCGGGGAATTGCAGCTCCAATTCTACCTCACCGATTTCATGTCCGGTTTCTCTGATTCCACTTTTTTTGATGTGTATGAGCCAGAGGGTGATTGTTATTTCACTATCCTCGAGAACACCCTTCTTCAATATGAGGGGAGCGTGGTCTTGGGTTCCAACTTTATCAGCTTAGTTTATGCAGTCTTTGATCTTGAGAACGATGAAGTCTCATTAGCGAAGCGTTCCTGGGACCATGCCCCAGACGATATCGTGGAAATCACATCGGCTAAGAGTGATACATCGGTCAAGAATGATGCGAAGAAGAACTCAGGTGCGTGCCTCCAAAAAGGCTTATCGGTAAGCACCTTGATATTGAGTGCTACTATGCTTATCCTGGCTTTGTAACTTGACCTTACTCTGAGCTAATCTCTCTGGTTTTCAATCAATGATGCATCAAGATAAATAGGTCATATATAAACCATATAGTAAAGGGCGTGTCGTGTATGGAGCAGTTGGAATTAGGGCTAACATATCACAGCGCAATGCTCATGAGTCGAAATGTCTTACGTTAATGCTCAATAGAAAAATGTGCTGTTGTTTTACCGACTTGTAGTATACTTGGAGATGACGTCATTTGATCAATAATACCCAGAACTTCATTAAAGTCATCACATCTACGATTGCAGCGTAGGTCTTGGCAATTAGATGAATATTAATATTACCATGAGCTTAAACACTTGTCAGACTCATATCTGAATCATTCTTGCCTGTTGGAGCTGAAAACGTCCTGGAGGATTCAATCAAGTGATTGCTGGGTCATGTTAGTTCCCCGCGGTCAAGTGGGACAATGTTTATTTTCTTATTTCAATATTATCGGTTTTCTGACAGTTCACTACGACAAAATGTCTCAAAAGACCGGTAAGTGCTTCTTTAGCAACCATACGACTTGGTACTACCCCAATTCAAGCCAATGCTGATATTCTCTGTTCTGTGACTAGCTATCATCTCCGTCTATGACAAGACTGGACTCTTGGATCTGGCCAAGGGTCTGATCAAGCAGAATGTTCGCCTGGTTGCATCTGGCGGTACCTCCAAGATGATCCGTGAGGCTGGCTTCCCTGTCGAGTGAGTACACAATGTTGTTTCATTGTTCATTGGATTGGAGATACGAATCGATCGAGCATAGGGTCCAAAAAAAGTATGAGTCTGACTCATCTACTTCCAGGGATGTCGTTTTTATCACCTACGCCCCCGAGATGCTCGGTGGCCGTGTCAAGACTCTTCACCCCGCTGTGCACGGTGGTATCCTTGCCCGTGACATTGAATCTGACGAGAAAGATCTCACCGAGCAAAATATCTCCTAGATTGACTTCGTCGTCTGTAACTTGTACCCCTTCAAGGAGACTGTCGCCAAGGTCAACGTCACTATTGATGAGGCCGTTGAGAAGGTTGATATTGGTGTGACTCTGCTCCGCGCTGCGGCCAAGAACCACAAGCGTGTCACTATTCTGTCAGACCCAACCGACTACCACGAGTTCCTTAAGGAGCTTGAGGCCGGCCAAATCACCGAGGCCAGTCGCAAGATGTACGCTCTCGAGGCCTTCGAGCAGACTGTCGAATACGACGCTGCTATCTCTTCCTTCTTCCGCAAGGAGTACGCCGGCAATGGCGTTCAGCAGCTCTCCCTGCGCTACGGCACCAACCCCCACCAGAAGCCCGCTTCCGCCTACATGGCTCATGGCAAGCTGCCCTTCAAGGCCCTGAACGGCTCCCCCGGCTACGTCAACCTGCTCGATGCCCTTAACGCCTGGCCTCTGGTCAAGGAGCTTAAGCAGGCTCTTAGCTTCCCCGCTGCTGCCAACTTCAAGCACGTTTCCCCCGCCGGAGCTGCCATCGGTGTTCCTCTCAATGAGAATGAGCGTAAGGTGTATATAGTGGACGACATCCAGGGTATTGAGTCATCTGGTCTCGCCCAAGCCTACGCTCGTGCCCGTGGTGCCGACCGCATGTCTAGTTTCGGCGATATTTTCGCTCTGAGTGACATTGTTGACGTACCAACTGTCAATATCATCTCTCGTGAGGTCTCTGACGGTGTTACTGCCGCTGGTTACGAGCCCAAGGCTCTTGCAATTCTCTCCAAGAAGAAGGGCGGCAAGTACCTCGTCCTGCAGATGGATGAGAACTACAACCCTGACCCCGAGGAGAGCCGTACTCTGTACGGTGTACAGCTGACCCAGCACCGCAACGATGTTATCATCTCGCCCAGTAAGACATTCACCAACATCATCACCCCCAAGGGTCAAACTACCCTTCCCGAGGCCGCTCTCCGCGATCTTACTGTTGCCACCATTGCCCTCAAGTATACTCAGTCCAACTCTGTCTGCTATGCCCTCAACGGTCAGGTCATCGGCCTGGGTGCTGGCCAGCAGAGCCGTATTCACTGCACTCGTCTTGCCGGTGATAAGGCCGATAACTGGTGGATGCGCTTCCACGACCGAACCATCAACCTCAAGTGGAAGCAAGGTACCAAGCGTGCCGACAAGAGCAACGCCATTGACCTGCTCTGCTCAGGCCAAACTCCCCGCCATGAGGCCGAAAAGGTTGAGTACGAGCGCGTCTTCGAGGAGGTCCCTGCTCCCTTCACCGCTGAGGAGCGCGAGGCCTGGCTGTCCAAGTTGGGCGAGGTTGCCATCTCATCTGATGCTTTCATAAGTTAACCCATTACTATTGGCTTTAGGATAATGCTAACCCCTTCATTAATTCCCCTTCATCGACAATGTTTTCCGTGCCGCTCGCTCTGGAGTCAAGTACATCGCCGCCCCCAGCAGTAGCCAGAACGATGTCCCTATCTTCGAGACTGCTGAGAAGTTGGGTATCACCTTTGTTGAGCAGTCAACTCGTTTGTTCCACTACTAGAGCTTGAAGTGGCTTGAAGTGGCTTTTCTAGTATAGTCCCATATAAAAGAGCCAAAATATCTTAGATATGATGATATTCTTGTTGATAGCTGTTTCGAATTTATATATCCCGAATTTTCACTAAACTAATCTTGATACCTACTCAATAATAGAATATGATTAGTATAGATTAAACCATAATAATCAAAAAATACGTACGGTTGATTACATCTTGGACACACATCAGACATCTCCTCGAAAAGTTCACTCCATAAATGGCCTAGTCCATGCCGGTTTAACTTAAGCTGACCTAGTCGATATGGGAGCATCCGTGCCTGGTGGGCAATCTGGCCATTCTTAGCAAAATTAAGTAGTAAGAGGCGCCCATCCTGATAGGTCTAGTTATCGTGATCGATATAGTCAAATGCACCAAGGCGCGGAAAGATAACAGTGCCAGCTTGTGTCATAGCCATCACGCTAAAATCAGCTGTTTCAAGGAAGAAGCTTATAGGCAGGTTCTCTGGTGCTAGGAGTCGTGTATTAGTATCAGGACTTATATTATCAGGATCAAAGATAAATCCTGGGAGCTGTGGAGTAGGGTCGTCATTATAACTTAGTGGATGACAGTCACCATAAATATGTATATATAGCAGGATCAAAAGCTTGGTGATACGGGAGTAATTTTCCGGCTCAAAAGGTTTATCAGCAAGACAGATAAATCGTTTAGAACAATATACGCCAGAGAAACTAGACAAGTCAGGTAAGGATGTAGACGTATGTAAATAACGCCCATTTTTCAATTAGAGCCCGTCGCTGGGCTCTGTCGTCCTCTGGGCTAGGAAGGTGTCGGAGCGACACTCGCTCGTTGAACACAGTAGGTATGCTTGTACGTACGTGTTGCTGGAGTTGTAAAGTGTGTCTTATTCCAGTCTATCTATTCCTGAACTAAAAGAGACTCCTCTGCCCCACTTGGGGCTGGTCGGTCCAATTAGGAGTGAGAGTATCCGTCCAATCAGAACGGATACCTCAACTCCCATTGTACCAACAGAAGGGGATTATAAGATTCCTAGATCTATATTATTATAATAAGTATTATTATAAGATCTAGAATACCTTCAAAAACTGGCACCAGCCTTTGATTTCTTGTGCTATATGCACGCGACTATAATCTCCATCAGATTGGGGGGTGTGCTTCACCGGTTCTGCCAATTCCACATTCCATTCTATTTTACCCAATATTTCCGACCCACCATGCCTAAAACCTCTGAATCGACTGAAGCCCGTCTCTCTAAGGCCTATGATGCCGCCAAACGCGAAAAAAAACCCCAAATACCTCTAATATTGCGCGCGAATTTGGTGTCAATCGACGTACTCTCCATAACCGCGTTAAAACCAATGCGACCGCGAAAACTCAACAAAAACCAGTCAATAAGGTTTTTACCGATATCTGGGAGGAGATTTTAGTACGCTGAATTATCCAGCTAACTAATTGGCGTATGCCACCAACGCCAAAACAGGTCGAGATGTGGGCAAATCGCCTGCTTCAAGATTCTAGTTCTGGAGATACTGAGGATACTAGAACTGTTGGGCCAAATTGGGTATATCGCTTTACTAAGCGTCTTCCTAAAGGTCTAAAACTAGGTCCTCAGAAGCAGAAAATCAAGGATTCTAAGCGAATGATGGCTGAAAATCCAGCTGAGATAGATCATTGGTATGATCTGCTTGAATGTGTGCTTCGTGGTGTGCCTTCGCGGTTAATCTATAATTTTGATGAGTGTGGTTTTCAACCTAGTGAGGTGTCATAGGTTAAGAACACCTGACAAATGATGTTTAGTGTAGGATCAAGAGTGGCACTATATAAGTAGAGCCTACGTATGATTTCGTGAGAGCGAAATCATTATAGTCTTTTGGCTCAGTGGAATGGACGTGAACGCAGGCACGATCCCTTGACAATATGGTTTATAGGTCCTCTTCGTAAACACCATGATGAACGCACACCATCTCCACCACTCTCTTCCTCTAGTATTGAATATTCTCCGCCAAAAACCTTAGCACGACTTCAGATGAACCAAAAGAAGATTATCAAGCATATTGATATAGACCTCAAACCAAGGGTTCAAAGGGGTCTTAAATATCTTACTCGCCATTCCCAATTGATCCAAGAAGAGTGTCGAGATCTTAAGATTACTGTTGAGAATATTAGGGTTGCGCAAGAACCAATTCGGCGCTCTAAAACCAAACGACAGCTTAACCAACCACCCCTCCAGCAGACTGGTGTATTAAACCTACACCATGCAAAACGCTCTATGAAAACCAGGAAAACCAAGGAGTTACAACTAGAAAAAAAATTACAAGAACAGGCCCAGGAGCAGGTTCAGGAGCAGATTCAGGAGCCAATTCAGGGGGCAAATGGCCAAATACTGGCGGCGATGGAAAGGGATATAATATATTTTAAACAGATGCAGCAGAATTGATAAAGAGAGAGTAAAATAATACTTTAAATTGGCAGAACCGGTGAAGCACACCCGACACGGATAATGAGCTGCAAAAAAGTGTCGCACAAGTGATCATTACTAATTCGCGTCTTGGCGGAAAAACTGTTTACAATCGCGTCTCATCTACCTCTCTCTTACTATACACGCCATTGAATTTTACCCTCCGCCATAGATACCACTACCTTTCTTTTTTTTTTTTTTTTTTTTTTGCACGAAATGCCGTAACCCCGTCTTATTGATGATTTTGATATCAATAAGCAAGTTAAGTGGAAAAACCTTTTCAATCGTAATACAAAGAAACGTTCTCTTCAGCGCGATGATTGGGATGAGTTTATCCATTGTTTTGAGACACCAAGCTCAGCTAGCAGCTTGGCGCCAATTCCAATTTGACACCATAACAATGGTTGATGATCAGGGAGAAAGGTTTGCGAAGAAGTGGCTTCAGCATATCAAAGGCCAAAGGGCTCAGACCCAGAAGGTAATTGATGAAGCTAAAACCAACCCTAGTTCGAAAAATACAAAGTAGCGCATACAAGCGTTATGTTAGTGGGATTTGAAGTTTTACAGTGCCATAATCGTGACGCGAACTCCATTCTTGCACATGTGGTAATAATTCTCTGATAATGACTCTTATTAGTTTGGAATATTTCTTGTTTTTACTCTATATTGTTTTTCGTAGTGAAGGTTTGAAGCGTGAAGTTCTCGAAATTGATGGTAACACGCTAACATTCTCGTACGGATATGGCGCTAAAACGCTTTAAGTGCCCTATCTACCCGCATCTAATCAGTAGATATGATCGTTCTAGAACGATTGTATTATTGACAACAGTCCACCCCACACCTTGATATTAACACTTCGTCAATGCTTTCAATCAATGATGGTTGGTGCATTGAACATGCTTAGCTAGAATTTGCTCTACGAATGTTTCATTAAATTTTGACCATCAGAAGGCCAAACATCCGCAGCATCCTAAAGATCTAGTAACCACTTCCCACCGTATCATATTTCTAGTCGTCGCTTCGACGCCGTAAAGCACTCATTCTCAATCCTCGAGGCATCAAGGTCTCTGTATTATTATACTTAATGAAGCGATTGACCCCACCTGTTGTATTTTAAATTTCACGAAAAGGTCCGCCTCGAGGTTTCAATCCTTCTTCTGTTCTGCTCCGCCATTATTCATTTCCCCCTCCCTTCCCATCGTCATTTTTTCTTCAAAATTACAAATCAAAACTTCGAACATTCTTCAAAGAGTACCCTTTGCGATCGCCATTGAGGGAATTGTCTGATCCAATCCGCTAATTGACCTTGCAGTCTGCCAAGAAACAAACAACATCAACACTTCTTCCTTGTGACACCATGTCTTCTGATGTGGCTTATAGCGATGGCCCTCCTGAGAATTACGATATGTTTGTCGATGCTCAGGCTGGTGACATCCAGGCTGCCGACATCCTGGCCGCCGATATCCTGGCTGGACATTTTCAGACAGGCGATGACTTAGCATGCACCACTTATGGTGGCAATGATCCGGGCGGTGACGTCCAAAATGGCGACGAAGATCTCAAGCCCCCTCAGCAGCGCGGCTGGATTGAACCAAGCGCCTACGATTACGAAAGTTTCGCGCAGCATGGCGCCACAGCTAGTGCTATGTGGGCTGGCGGTGCTGCTCGCTATGAGTGGCAGGACGACTTTGGTGATATCGCTCCTCGCGACCTCCAGCTTGAAGAGGAGCTGTTTAATGGTAACAACTCCTCGTCCGCTGGTGACCACATCCACAAGTATGCTTGCTATCCACAAATGCTTATGTTTACGCTAACTTAATTTAGTCTTAACAACGTTCCTCCCGTCTACGCCGAGAGTACTAACAAGGTTGACCCAATTGACAGCGTAAGTCCAAGTTTTACTCGACCTTCATTATTAGTTCAATGCTAATCTATACTTCAGTGGGAGGATGCCGGCCTGCACCCTACAGTTCTCGAGAACATCGCACTTTGCAAGTGGGAGGCCCCCACTATCATCCAACGTTGCACCATTCCCGCGATTACGCAGAACAAGGACTTGATCGCCGTTGCTCATACTGGTTAGTGACAATATACCCACTCATTATCCGTTCAAAAACTAATTTTTTCTAGGTTCTGGCAAAACCGGTGCATACTTGATCCCCATTTGCTCTAAGCTCATGGGCAAAAAGAAGAAGTGGGCTGCCCCACGCCCTCGCCCTGGGTCCGGTGATGAGCGCCTGCAGCGAGTCACCGCTGAGCCTCTTGTGCTCATCTTGGTTCCCACGCGTGAGCTAGCAACTCAAATCTTCGATGAGACTCGCCGTCTCTGCTACCGTTCGATGCTTCGCCCCTGCGTCGCTTACGGTGGTGCTCCCATTAGAATGCAGCGCGAGGATCTGCAGATGGGATGTGATCTCCTGATTGGTACTACTGGTCGGATCCTGGACTTTATGAGCCAGCCCCATGTGCTTTCGTTCAAGCGCATCAAGTTTGTTGTGCTTGATGAAGCTGACGAGATGCTGCACTCAGATTGGCAGGAGGACGTTCGCCGCATCATCTCCGGCGGTGATATGAATGAGGATGCTGACAAGCGTATCTTGCTGTTCTCGGCTACTTTCAGCAAGGCATGTCGCGAGGTTGCCTGCGAATATCTCGACCTGGACTATATTGGCATCTCGATTGGCCGTCCCGGTAGCTCTCACGTCAACGTGAAGCAGCAGATTTTCTACGCAGAGCGCGAGATGAAGGACAAGGCGTTGTACGACCTTATTCTTAGCTGCCACCCTGCCCGTACCCTGTGCTTTGTCGGTAGCAAGGCTGGTGTCGACCATGTCGACGATTTCCTTTTCCATATGGGTATCCCCGTTACCTCGATCCACGGTGACCGTACTCAGCTGGAGCGTGAGGACGCAATACGTTCTTTCCGCGACGCAAAGTCGCCCGTGATGGTTGCCACTGGCCTCTCGGCCCGCGGCCTCGACATTCCGCGCATCATGCACGTTATCAACTATGATCTCCCTCGTACCGAGCACGGCGGTATCACCGAGTACATTCATAGAATTGGACGTACCGCTCGCATTGGCAACTTGGGAGTTGCCTCCTCGTTCTACAACGAGTATGACGAGGAAATTGCCAGTAACCTGGTGAAGGTTCTTCTTGAGAACAAGGAACCCATTCCGGATTTCCTGGAAGTTTTCCGTCCCAAGGGTGATAAGCTTGTTTTCGAAAGCGATGATGAGGAGCCTAACTCCGGCTCTGATACTGAGAATGGTGGAAGCAATGACGGTGATGAACAGGCTGCTTCTTGGGATGACGAGGACTCCACCTGGGACGATAAGCCTCCCGCCACCAAGAGCAAGAACGACGATGACTGGTAGTTTACCATCCTCGTCTTCTCTGCGACGTGTTTTCTGGGTTAAAATACCCTTGGACTATTCTCCTTCGGCCTTTTGGCTTCTAAAAAAAATGTATCTTGTTTTCTTGCGTTGCGATCAGTAATTCTAGGTAGAGATGAGTCTGCCTCTACTAGATATCACGATTGTCTCCCCTTCCCACTTGATTTTCGCCCCAGTCTGAGCTTTTGATTTCGTTTTTGATTGATGTTATGGAAAATTCTCCATTTTTCCTTCGGATTATTTCTATATGTTCTAATTCTCTAGTCCCGTAGAGATGTTCCTGGCTTGGCATTTTCCACTTGCCCTAACTAGTAGTTCAGCTTCGCACTTGCTAATTCATAGTCCTTTCCCTAAGCTTTGCTTTTCATGGCACAATTTCGAAGTCTTCTCTTGTAATCCTCTCAGCCTTCTCTTATCACAGAGTCAGTTTCATCATTTCGTATTCTTCCACATCGTGATACAAGATGGGGTCTTGTTCATTCCTCCTTATTTTCATCCCGATTGTACTCGCATTGCTTATTCAAACAGTCGCATGTCTTCATCAAAAAGTAACCGGGTCGGCCCATTTGTATGAGACCCGGTATACTACCCTTATTCCTGCGGAAATTGCGCCCACGACGTCCCTGATTATTGACACCTTTCAAAACCCAACCCACAACGATCTGGGGTTCTGGCATGGTGCTGGAGAGGGTCTGACTACGGAATATACGCCGGGATTCATTCGACTATACCCTACAGACCCGGATCAGAACTTTCACACACAGTTTGAAACGAACGGATGCTTCAGCTTGCTCCCTTGGCAGAACCAGTTCCTTCATGTTGTCTTTGATGGCTCGGAAGACTTCAGCATCTCTATGAACGAACATAACTCTGATTGCTACACGTACCGCAGTCCGTTTCCTGGCACCCCAGATAGTGTGGAAGCAGCTCGGTATGTGATGAGAACCAGAGGTGACTCGCGTACAGATGGGCCCGACAATGAAGATGGCCAGAAAGTACCGGCCAATCCGACAAACACAGGACCCCCATGGTCAAAGAATGGCCAATCTCGAAAGCCCAAGTGCGACGAGGAAGATCGTGGTCCTACTTCTCCGGAAAAGACTGAGATATTTGTTCCCCTGTCTCATTTCCGAATCAATCATAGTCGCGTCGTGTCTATTTCCTTTTCTGGATTCTACAGCAACGTGTCTATGGCTCTTCATCGTATCGAAATTGTTCCGAAAGTCCCACCACCCTCCCCGGAGAATCAGCACTTCATCATACCTGAAAATCTACCCACTGGCACTTTGGTTCTGCGCTGTTCTCGCCCCAACTCGTTTGCATTTGGAATCGATGACGGGTCACCTCAGTTTGCTCAGGAAGTCATGCGAATTCTTGACGCAGAAAATGTCAAGGTAACGTTCTTCGCCGTTGGAGCTGGACTCAGCGACAAATCCACCAACTTTACAGAATTTTACAAAGAGATGCTCCAGAAAGGACACCAAGTTGCATTGCACTCAAATACACACCCGAAGTAAGTTATTCCTTGATCTTTACTCCGTGGAATCGGAGCTCTAATATCTTGAAGAATGGAAGCTTTGCCAACTGCGGCTAAGATTGACGAAGAGATTGTCGATACCCTTCGAGTCTTCAAGGATCAACTAAACATTGAGTGTAAGTCACCTTTTCCCAACTCACCGAAACTTGAGATCTGAAATCTGACCCTGGAAACAACTAGCACGATACTTCCGACCACCATTCGGAACCATAGGAGCCCGCATGAGACAAGAGCTCGCAAAATACATCCACAACCCTTATATCGTCAATTGGACTGTGGACATTGAAGATTGGAAATGGGCCAACACGTCTGTTCCAGAAAGACAGCTTCAAGCATTCTATCGCGGCGTTGCCATGGGTGGTAATCTTGCCGTGATGCACTTTTTGAACCCAACTACCGTGGACTACCTCCCAGAGTTCATACGACATGTGAAAGAGTCCGGGCTTAAGATCATGCGGATTGATCAGTGCTTGGAGGACCCCGACAGTCCACCGCTGTGAAAGAAAAGACATTTGGATGTTGAACACTCGCTTTATAGACCCATTGTTATTTTACAGCCCTGTTATTGGTTATTGACAAAGCATATATACCCTTGAATTCAATGCTTAGGTATCTGTTTTGGTTTACTATTTCCATGCGTACTTCGAAAGAGAGAGAGAGAGAGAGAGAGAGAGAGAGAGAGAGAGAGAGAGAGAGAGAGAGAGAGAGAGAGAGAGTGTGTGTGTGTGTGTTATTTTGATATAGTGTATCCAAGCTCAACCAGAAGAGCAATGCAATTTTCCAACGCCAATGCCCGAGTATAAGCTCAGGGGCTAAACCCTCCAAAAGAACCAGCGCTATGTACATAGTATAACCCAGATCCAACACTATGAAACCCAAACTATGGCAAAGAAAGAGACCCTAAATTCAAAAAGCCGAAGTCAAAGAAAACCGTAAATCCTAATCCAGATAGGAAAATGATCACAGAGGTGGATCTACAGCCCAAACTCAGACTGCCGACACAGCCCTTTCTCATCCATGATATTTCGAATACGAGATGTCAACCACCCCGACGTAGATTGGCCGTGCTTGGGGGATACGCCGAGACGAGGACGATCATTGGTAAAGCACTTCCCATCGCGGAAGGAGTATTGCACGCAAAGCGGCTTGGTTTCGCAGAGAGCTTCGCACTCTTCGAAGGTAGATGCCACCAGGTCTTCTTGCTCGGAGAAATTGTCCCAGTTGAGTCGGGAAGGGTGTGCTGCGATTTGCGGGAAGATGAATTCGCGGAACATGTCGCTGTGAAGGAGGATGCGCTTGTTTTTCTATTTAAGACGTCCATTAGATATTTGGCTTGAGGGAAGGGAGGAAAAAGGAAACTTACATCATGCCATCGCTTTTTTTCGAATTTCCAAAGGTCTTGAATCTCAGTTGAGCTGAGGTGGTGGAATGCGACGGAGGCATAGCACCACGGGTTTCGGTAGAGTGATTGATCGAACTCGTCCAGCTCGCCAATATTGGAGTTTTGAAGTATGGGCCACGAGTAGAGTAGCTGCACACCCGCATCAGCTAACACCTTTCCAAGAACGCAGTCGCCAGCCCAGTGTCCATTTGTGAATTCGTCTAACTCAGCACGGCGCGCTTCGTACTCGTTTGATGCGGCTGTCAGCCCGGAGTTGGAGAGAATGAAGCCCGAACCGCCGTGGGCGAAGATCACGTCTGCAATCTGCGTCTCTGTACCGATGTAGAGCGGGTCGCTAGGATTGAACCTAGCTAGCCAGGCTAGCAGCGTCGGCCACGAGACGTACGTATCAGCCTCCATGAAGACGAACCACTTCGCGTCCGGCTTAGCCTGCAGCGCCTCTTGCGCCATGGGCAAGAACTTCCACTTATCAAGCTTCCATCCGGGGTTATTTGGTTTCCCAATAGCGGAGTTATCTTCGTCGGCGAAGTCGTTCTGCTCTAGACCCTGGCGCCCGGACCTGGCGATCCGGTTATAGATATCGAAGTCTGGGACCCGCTCCATGACTTCAGGGTCCATCGTGCGGAACGCATCATGGATCGTCACACCCTCGATAACCTCTTCGAAATCCGAATAAATCACGTAGTGCGGGATGCAGCGCAGGGTCGTCTGGAAGTGAATCGGGACTTTGTCGCGAGCTTCGGTAACACCTGTCTTCATCACGACCAATACGTCATCGATACCGGGGAAGGGTGGGCATATAGGGGCCGGTTCGCCGACATATTCGGGGTTGGTGCCGCTGCTGGAGCTCGTCTTCGTCTTTGTATTGCCTGATGGAGCTTGCAAGTCTGATTGTAAAGACCAGACATGCCATAGGAAGAGGAGGACAGCTCCGGCGGCTACGACTGCGAATCGACGGCTGAATCGACGACGGGGGACCATGCTGGGGTTGTTCAATCGCCTGCACCTGCTGGCCAAGATGTCATCTTCCGTAAGAACAGGTCTGCATCAACCTGGGAGGTACTGCGCCACCGATCTGCAGGCCGCGTTTCCACGTTTCCCGTGCTGACTGAGTGTCAGTAGGAATGGAGTGGGGACTCGGAATATCGATAGACCGGATCTAGACTTTTGATATTGTTTTATAAATATGATTCTCATTAATTAAAATCAAGGGGTCTCAATTGAGACATCGAAAAGCTGAGGTATGTGTTCAGATTGTTCCTTTTATCTTAGATTTTTTTCCCTGTAGATTTGCCACAAATACTTGTCGTTTTGATGAACCCCCCTTGATCGGCATAGATCTACTCGCTTTCAATTCCCCTAATTCCCTTGTGGCGTAAATCTAGATTGATTGGCTGGGAACTCGGAATTCAACTTCTCCTGGCTGAGACTCCAAGGGCTAGATATTTCAACCATATTTGGAGGGCAATCTGTATGGAGTCTAACTAGGTAATCGGCATGCGTATGATATGGATAGGTATGCCCTTGAAGCAAGGCTTGAGACCTTATATCCCTCGAATAGAATGCCATTAAAATAACCTAAAAACGTACCATTACTATTGTATTGCGCACAGTGTAACTCCGAAGAGTTATGTTTTTAATATCTCATCTCATGCTCTCATGCTTGTGCTGTATTCTGTTCGATCATCTGTTCGTGAAGCTTGACTAGCTCCGGAATGATCAGACTCTCAATTTCGATGCCGTCTCTGCTCTCTTCAGATTCGAAGCTCTGCTCTGCATCATCAGTTTGCACCTCCTTGAGGACCTCAGCAAGACCAACCTGGTCTTCAACACCAGAAAGACTCTTGCTGCGACGGGATTTTGGAACTCGAATCCATCGCTCATGAGGCGCTTTTGGAGTAATGAAGACAACCTCCCACTTTCTAGTTGAGAGCAGATTCCCAATGACGAGATGGTGTGAGTAGCGTTGCAATGCCGTCTTTGCCTTGTACACGAGGAGGGCCGGGTCCGTTTCAAGCTTGAATGAAACAACCATGCAGCCATCTGGCGCCCAGCCATCGACCAGTCTGTGCAAGAACTTAGGAACAGGATCAAGATTGATGACAAGCATTTTGCTGTTCTTCGGGGGCTCTTCATTCTCGCCAGTGTATATATCCTCTGATCCGACAGTACTAGCCGGGTTCAGGTGTGCAGGCAACTCCGAGGACTGGATTTTATGCTCAGCCATCCGGCTACGGGGGATAAAGAAGTCGCTGACAGCCGCAGCGAGGTAGAAGAGCGCATTGGGGCCCAGTGGCCGCATAAGCTTTGCCAGGGACCGGAGCTCGAACATGTACTCAGCCACTGTAGTGAAAGGAAGCAAGAGGAGTAAGTTGTTCTTTTTAGCAAAGCGGTACTTGCGCAACACGTCGCGCATCTCATCTTGGTACTCGCTGCGCACGACGATGCGGCCGTGGTCATTCTCCGAGTCCCCTTCTGGTTCTGCCTCGCCCATGAAATCCAAGAAACAGTTTGTTGAGTGACTGTAATGCCGAGAGTATGGCAGCAGACTGTACTGACGATGCAGGAATATCACAGCATAGCCCTGTTCGAGGAAGTACTCGGCTGATGTAGCGCCACGGGTACCGGCGGAGAAGTTGTCAATAAATCGTACTGTCTGTGTTTCCAAAGGCACAGTTGTACCACCAGAGGTGACGAGCACTACCCGTCGGCCAGCTTCGACGTGGCGATCAATGAAGGCGCGGGCAAGAGCTTCATGTCTAGGGAGTGCCTTGGGTGGTGGGTATTCATTAAAGTAGACAGACTCAGCCTCTGCTGGCTCCATATCACCAAGTGTGGTCATCTTGTACTTCGATCAGAATGATGTGGAACAAGATGTGATCTAGTTCTAACCTCAGCTCGTAAACCGTCACTAAACGGTTTATATGACTAGTAGAAGGCCTCGCCCCTCAAAGCCCCTAGCATATGCAGACTAATGCAACCAAATCACTTCAAACAGGCGGGGTCTTGGGGTCCGACCGAAGAGATTGACCTGAACAACTTCAATGGCTGATGCAAATTGAATTTCTGGAAATATCTGAACTTCGGAGAACGCGTCCCGGGCGTACTGAAGCGAGTATTTTTTTTTAAAAAACGGAAAGAATACTAACTGTTTGCGGTACCCCGCCATCTGAAGATCGATTTTCTGATTCGGGTTAGCGCAGCCGCTGGACCGATAAAATACAGAGTATAATACAGAACATAGAATATGATAGAAATGACTAAGGAACAGGAGTACTGACTCTACTGAGTAGGATAAGTATTGTGCATATCTGGGACTACTAGTTCGAATGAGCAGCTATAGTATTGAGCTCTATGTCCTAGAATGAGGGTACCCTTAATCATTGCAAGTACCGACTGCGCAAAGCTTGACTAATAGTGCTCATGCGACTTGCCATGCCGCCATATTGCATATTGCTCATAAGAGCCTCTTCCAACGCAGATTGTGTGACGCTAGCGTCTAGACAATAGATATGGAATCAGTAATCAAAAAATTTTAGAAATCGATCGAGCTCAGAGGATCCCACTACAACATACGTACCGTCCAAATCACTGAAGCTGCTTCCCATACTGGGGGTTCCGTCGCTAGTCTCATGACCAGACTTGCGAGGACTCAGCCGGGATACGGAAGAGTGTCTCGGACTCAATGTGCCAGAGATATTACCAGTCTGTTGACCCTCGCTTCTCGGTGCACTCACTTGAGCCCCAGAGCTGATAGAGCTGGTAGAAGACTCAGATGCCGCAGTATTGCGAATACCAGATCGCTCTGCTTTACGTCGCCGAGCAGCAGCTCGCTCGGCATCCAATCTGAGAGTTGCACTGAGTCCTTGAGTTGGCCGATCTCTGGTAGAATGATCAGTTTCTCGCGGCATCGGCAAGAATGCAGGAGTGTCGTCTTCGTCATCCTCATCGTCCCGCAGACCGATGCGGTGGGTAGAGAATGCGCCAAATCGATGGTACTTCGGCCCTTGAGGGCTAGTTTCTTCCTCAGAATCAGATTCCTCTGAGCTTGATGTGAGAACTTCCTCTGCTAGTATGGGAGAAGGTAGATATGACGCGACGGGCAGTTGATCCCGTCGGGTTGTTGAGGGTTGACGGTCCATATTCTCCCAGCGTTGATCTTTAGCCTCACTCGTTGGTGTATCGTTTCGAGTGGGATCCCGCAATCCTCGCAGCTGATTGACGGTAGTTATTGAGTTAGAGCTAGTGCGCTGGGCGTGGCCAGTAGAAGCTACAAATGGTGTTAGATGTATTGCTCATGTCCATGAGATAGCAACGTGACTCTAACCTCTCTGTGCTGCTTCTTTTTGGAGGGGTGTCGGTCTGGTGGGTTGTCGAAACCCAACTGTGCTGCTTTTAGGAGCCGATGTAGCTAGTGCCGTGCTCCCAGAAATAGATCCCGGTCCGGGTGAAGGTGAATTTGAGTGTGACATGGGACCTACTTTGCGCATTTGAGCACGAACCTGTGATAGCTGGCGATCGTAAAGCCATGCGGCCTGCTGCAGCAAGAACTGCAAAGTGACGTCGAATCTATCCGCCCTAAAGTAAACATGTTCGCATCAGCCAGCTCTCACTGATGGGGTGATGAATAGTTACAAGGCTTTCCCTGTCAGGCTGTCAGCGAAATCACCACATTAAAGATTAATTCGTTAAATAAATACGTACAGTCGATGTCATCTCCCCGCGATGGTCGAGAAAGAATATCCCATAGCGCTTGATCTTTCCCCGCATTCCATTCCACCTGGTACAGTCAGTAGATGAAAATTGCGATAAACTAGAAAACTTACCGGTGGTGGATCAACAAAGTCACCCCGAGGAAATGGAAGTCGGATAAAGACTGTGAAATTTGTGTTACTGGGGCCTGCCATTTCAGCCTTCTGAGCTGCAGATAGCGATGAATTGGTGAAGCAGAGCTTCAACAACGGTTGAAGCTTAGAACGGCTTGCCTGTCCACGGTGAATGGTCCAGGATGCACTTCTAAGGGATATTGTGGGGCGTAGGTTAAAGGTATATTTAAGTCTGGATCGTGGTCTAATGGGACAACAAGACCTCCAACCCCGAAGCTGGTGAACAGTGATGAATGCGGAGAGTAACGAGGAGTATTTATTGGCTGCAGAGCTGCGTGGCGATAGCTGACATTACTTGTGTATCTAGCTGATAAGCTTTCTATCCGGCGATAAAAGCGGTTGATGGGCCATATTGCCACGGACCTCGTCATTCTTAACATCTACATTACATATTAAATACTCAGTATGTAATTTGATTGGCTTCTTCACTTTGTTAACTACCCCATGGAATGACTAATCATGTTTTTTATCAGCAATGGATGAAGCACCTTCTGTCATTCCATGTTCCTCTGACTACCTAATAAGTTAACGAAGGTGCAAAGTCATACACTATCTCACTATCAGCTCAAAAAATTGAAGAACAGCTACACTCATATTGATGGTCCAATACCCTTTAGATTTTGACACGGCCACCACCAAGAATATGGAGCTGAACTCGAGCTATAAAATCTCGCCGACTCCTCAGTTTCTACCGAGAACTTTGCTGAAGATGGGAGCCAAATTGACTACAGAAGCATAGTAGACTCGGATGAGGAACTTGACGTCCATGAGTTCTGTGAGCCTATCGAGAGATATGCAGACGGGACTTATTATCCTCTACACATCGGGGAAATCCTGGTTGATACCTATCGTATCGTGCATAAGCTAGGATGGGGAGGGTTTTCCACCGTCTGGATGGCACAAAATATTAAAACGCACTCAATGGTTGCGCTCAAAATTAATGTTCCTGGAGATGTAGGAGATCAGGAGCTCAGCATACAAAAGGAAATCCTTCTTACGGTCGAAGATTTGTCTCACCATTCAACTTTTTTGGACACGTTTACTCTTAAGGGCCTAAGAGTTACACACCTGGTTATCGTATCTCCTGTACGGGGCCCAAATCCTTACTACTACTCTTCTATGCCGATGAAGACAAGGATGAGCGCCGCAAAACAATTACTTATGGCCATCAAGTCCCTCCATGATACTGATATCGTACTTTGTGGTAAGTAGATACTTTTTAAGAATACTCCCAAGAGCTAATATAAGTTTATGTAGACCTGAATAGCGGCAGTGTGCTATGGGATATTGGCGCCATTAACGATTATAGCCAGGAAATGGTCTACCGAGAATTTGGCCGTCCTCGAAGAGCGCTACTAAGCTCAGATAATTGGAAAAGTGGAGAGGTAGTCCAGCCAGTAAAGGTGAATCCAGAATTGCTGAGAGGAGCTAATATCTTTCTCTCTGACTTTGGGTTAGCAATCAAAAAAGGGTCTCCAGTCAAGTGCAAGTGGCAGTTACCTGCCATGTTCTGCGCTCCCGAGCGATTTCATGGTATAGGCCCTAGCTTTGCCAGCGATATGTGGAGCTATATGTGTCTCTTCGCACAATTTTACCTTGGTTATGTTCCCTTCGAAGGCAACGCAAGTATCACAGCACTATCCAGCTTTTCATTCCTCATCGGTCCTCTACCTTTACAGTGGGCTGGCAGGTATGAAGTAGGAGGTACTACCTTTAAAGACAATTGGTATGATCAATCACGAAAACCAAGAACTTTGGAGGGTATGATCGAACGGTCGAAGCCTAAGGCGAGTGCTGCTGAGCGAGAGTTGGTGCTCGTGGTATTTCAAAAAGTATTTACATATTTGCCTGAAGATCGCCTGACGGCCGCGGAGCTTCTGAAGGACAAGGATTTCAATGCTCTCATGAGCATATATGAGGCCTAAGGAAATGAAGCTAGCTAGACATGGCTTTCAGCCAGAGATAATATAACCATACCTTTTTTGCTGAGCTCGCCCACCACCAAGTGACAAAATTCTGGAACTACAAAAAAATGCTCGTACTTGAAACTGAATTTTAATGGGTAACTAGATTCAATATTTGGCTCAAGAAGAGTCTGAAGTTTTGACTTTCCCTGGAATTATGGGAGAAGGAAAGACGGCGACGAATAATTATTTTATTGAAGACAGAACGAAGTACTTTTTTATAACCAATTTGGAAACCCGTCCCCCTTAATTCTGACACTCAGGCAGCTATTATCGGGTCATAAACAGCCTGGGCTCCTAGGAGCATGGCCGACTAGAAAAGGATAAGAAAATGATAAGTAAAAGCTTGCACATCAGAGGACTATTGCCGGCTGATAGACTCTCAGGAGCTGAAAGTTCGGAGCCTCACAAATAGATACGGTCACCTATAGAAGCATGAGCTTACTGTTGCTAGAAGTGGCTTTATCGTCTAATCCTGTAAACTTGGCCACCAGTGGCTATTGCCTCAGAATAGAATGCAAATTGTCTTGGCACTATGAATCTGTACGGCCCCGATTAGGAAATCATGGAGGTACTAGAAAGAGTGCTCCCAGGAGTATATAGTAGCTCTGATTAGCTCGTCAAGTAGCAGGCTCCATTGTGGCGCTTAACTGCAGTAAGATTACTAGGATGGATGGTCATATTGATGATGCCAGTGCTCTTTTGATGGGACAACGGAGGTAATTTAGTGAGGGAAGGTGGCATGTGAGCCGGGCCCGTGTAGTACATTTTATTAAGGACGATTTGTGGACTGCTCACCAGGTTCTGCTCAGTGAGCACAAAGCGGCAAGGTCTGAGCACTAATACGGAAGGGGAACGCCAAGAACTAGCATGAGAAAAGCGGTACGTAGGCACTCTTAGATATGTTTATGCGAGTTTCCGATATGAAAGGACTGATTTTTGTGGTAAACTAATACCATATATATCTCTCTCTACAATAAACACCTAAAATACCTTAGTTTCATCCGGCGTCCCTTCTATTGAAGGTTTTCTTCCAAATTACATAGTTTGCATAATGCCCTCGGTTCATCCCCACATTTTTACTCTTCTACCCCCACCACTCCACTATGCCATCTTGGAGCTATCTATTAGAAACTCTGGGCTAACCTTGTTGTACTAACCTTCATTATCATGACTATTCATAGGAATGAAGCACCTTTAAGGGATTTCATATTAGATACCTGGGTCCTACTCGGACTTTGTTGAGCTATTACCTCACCTCTATTGCCGATCTCCGAGCTCCTGCGCATTGATGATAGCGAATCCTTTATTCCTTTTCGCGGTAACGACGTGAATTTTTTTGTATTATATCCATGCTATGGGGTAAATTCTGATACAGAACACGCCTTTTCACGTACCTTTTACATGATCACATGATAGTCTAACACCCAATGACTTGTTCTCAGCCGTTCTTAGTGACAGCCATATTATCTTCTGAGGTTCGTCCGAGTTATGTCTCACTTGTGGATACCTTAGGATCTAACTATTCCTGGTACGGCCAGCATCTTGCAACATCGTATCTCTAAATTTGTTTCGTTCCTTGAATTGCTCTTGATTTGTGGACCTAATGCCTATCAGCTTTCGAGTCGTTTCCTTCTTCGGAATAGCAAACTACTAGTGAAATACGTACCCCGCCCAACTTCTTACCATTATGAGCTAGATATGCTACCATCAATATTGCTACGGGGTAGCAGCCCTTATAGGTATGGATGACATGATTTCGGTTTTCACCGCTCTTTGCGCGGCTGATCGATATTTCTGCTTGTCGGAGACTCGGAGCTGTGAATGTGATCAAGTACGCACAAGGACTGTAACCGCGCGTGTGACAAGGACACCATGTCAAGAAACTCACGCCACGAAACAAAAGTCGATTATACTGGAAACCTTCATGAACTGATGAATTAATATCGGACAGATTTGTATCCATATATTTTTATATCCAAGTGTGCTGACCAGTGTGGCATCCTTATCTGACGCAATCTCCGCTTTGCCGCTTGTGCCTGACCTGATCCATCTTACCGAGCCTATGGTTCTTTACCACCCCACCAGCCCTAAAAATCTGTGCATCATGAATTACGACACTCTATAATGTATGTCGGCAGTTACACTCCAAAGCTCATCCCTAGTACGGAGTAAAGAATTAAGCAGTTGGAACTGTAAATAACGGGTCAACGGCCCGAAACTGTCCTCAAAAAACGTGCTTGCCACGTGAGTGGGGAGATAAATTACTATTGGGGTCGGCCCGTGGGTCACCCGGTTTTATTAGAATGACTTATTAATAAATTTTGAGAAAAAGGGTGGTCACGTCCAGTCAGCTTGTTGCAAATTGATTTGTTCACTCTTTCCCTCCCCCTTTTCTGTAGTCGTTCAATCCCTCCGCTTCCTGCAGCATTCTATAGCAATAGAAAACAACACTCCCAACGTGGAGGACATTGCGCCTACAGCTACCGTCCTAGTAATGTGGGCGGGTCGACTTATTCCGTCATCTCCGTGAACTCCGCGCGCTGAAATTCCCCCCCCCCGCTCATGCGCTCCAAATGGTCCGGCGTTCTCGCCAACTGAATATAGATCATGGAGTCGCCTCGACTCGACCCCTCCAATCTGGACGAGGATAAATACCGTGAAGAGGTTTTGCAGTTGGAATCGGCGGAAGCCGAGGAAGAGCGCGCGCAAAAACTTGCCGATGAGGCGCGGGAGCTAGGATTGAAGGTGCCACAGATTGAGGCTTCTGCGGCATTAGCTGCATCTATCGCCTCTGGACTGGTCGATATCTCATCGCCGGTACTATCATCTGGATCGTCTACCGATCAAAATTCTATCACCGACGGTTCCGTTACTACGTCACTCGATCCCGCGTCTTCGCCATTCGATCAGATCGCCATCTCAGTATCAGATACTACGATCGCCTCGGAACGTGCCAAGTCTGGGAGTCCACGTTCAAGTCCGCGCTCTCTGGCTAGCCTGTTCAGTCGACCAACCTCCTACTGTGCAAGCGAGAGCAGGAATCTGATGAGTGGATACGCAAATAATGACGAATGGACGAAGAGCAATCGGCTATCAACAGTCAGCGTTGATACAGCGGAAAAGAAGATGAAGCGACATCACAGCTTGAAGAATGCCATTGTTGGACGCATTCATTTCCGAAAAAAGCGGGCCCCCTCGGCCGCCATGCTTCCACCAAATGCACGGATCACTGTTTCCAGAGGTGAGGGAGGAGTGAACCACATTTTTCTAGAAGGAAAGCGCGAATGCTCAACGAGCCACGAAATGTACACCCCCCGCACCAGCAATGCCGAGTCGTTGTCCAAGCTCGAGGTCCCTATATACGATAAAGAGTCCCTCCAAAGAAGTTTAGATGATCCAGAGCTGAGTGAGATGCAAGAACGGCATCGACTCGAGCGCGACAGACATATGGCTTTCCAAAACGCCGCCCTCGACATTCTCCGAAACCGCCATCAGACTGTTGTTTCAGAACGGCAAAAAGAAAACCACCGCCTGGAGGACGAAAAGCGCGAGCATGTACGATTTCCAAGATAATCGTATTCGATTCTGACTACTAATACTTTCTAGAATTCTGCCTGTGCTATCCGTATCGAAGAACGTCAATTAGCCGTGGAAATGGAGCAGCAGACCGAATTTGAACGGTCCAAAGTGAACTCCCGTACTCGTATCAAGCACATGGAAGGCTACTTCCGAAGCGCGAGTCCCACGCCAAAACCTTCAGAGACAACATCAGAGCCAGCCGGGTCCATCTCACCTTCCAAATCTGACAATACCCCAGCACGTCGCTTCACGAGGCAACAACGCGAGCAGCTAGAACAGCAATACCACGATTACGACACCATGGACGCCCTCCACGACGCACGAGTGAAAGTACTACGAGACCGCCAAGAGATGAAATTGAAAGAAGCTGTTGCTCGAATGCAACGTGAGCTTGAAGAGATGTGCACGAAGCACGTTCAGAGTATTAATGCTTTGCAGGGTGAACACCGCCACGAAGAAAGCACTCTTATTCAAGCCTTGTTCACAAAGAAATGCCTGCTCCGACATCGGTGGAATCTGGAAGAAGCTATCTTGCGTCGTCAACTCGAAGTCCGACACGATCAAATCTATGGGCCCTTGCCACCGCTGTCGTTTTCCGTCATCGATACCGAGATATGATAGTTTCTTTGTCTCCTTACATCCCCCTCTGTTAATATCACCGAGATACCAGCTCAACCGCCATAAACTGGTCCTGTCATCTACTGATTTGACAACGAACATATTTTTTGCCATTTTTATTCCTAATATCTGGGTGGATTTATCCAATCCAAGCAGACATATCGGGCTGCTACCACCTATACCCCTCTTGTTGATGCCCCCCTTACCCTTCTTGTAATAACTTCTCCTTACATTTCTTTCGCTATTTATGCTTTATTTTTGTGTTATCTTGTGGGATTTGCATGTATATACACATCGCATGGTGGCAGCTTTGGCACGTTTGCATAGCATTGGTTTTTTTTTGCGTTACGACGACGACACTTGCTATATGAATTCGATTTTAACTGTCCAATGGTTCATGAAGTAGTATTTGCAAATGGGGTATCACTAGTATTATGAGGCAATAGTATCAAGAGATTGCTGCTCACGATGCTTGCGCAGAGCCAAATTCTTTCAATCGTTCGAGAAGAGTCTCAACTCTTCCGCCTTGTCCAGTCATTGCATCCTCGGTTTGTTTATCGCGGCCTTGGTCGCCGATGACAACGGCCCTCTCAACAACGCCGCCACTAGTCAACTTGAACCGTCCCACGCGTCCATCCTCCCATTCAACGCGCACATAGCTCGCCTCAATGGCAGTCGCTTCCAGTGAGATCAGTCCCGCCTTGGTTTCAGGTGATACCCGCTCGCTCTGACTAGAGGTATCATCCTCAAGCCCCAATCTCTCCCGTAGATGAGCAATCGCGTCAGTCCGCAAATGCCAAGCAACCAACTCACGCCGTAATTCACGCACAAATCCACGCAAGTCTTGCTTGCGCACCTGAGAAGCCTTCCACGGTTTGAGCGCAATCCCCTCGCGACATTCTTCGTCTTCATGCCCCCGCTTCGACGAAGGCAGGTAAGCACTCTCCAACTTCGACATGGAGATGAACGCCGGGATTGTATGACGGTGTACCTTAAACTTCTTCTCCTTTTCTGTACCGTTGCGCTCCCTTTTCAGGAGAATATAGTACGGTTTCTGGAATTTGCCATTGCGTGCGCAGACGTCGATGCGCACACCTAGCATGTTCTTGGAACTCGCTGTCGAACTCGGGTCTTTGAATGGGAATGCAGTCGTGCCAAACGCAATGCGGTAGTGGTTAGATTCAGAATGCTTATCAGCTGCGCGGGCGAGTGGAGATATCTCATCGTGGATTGATGTTAAGGCCGGTGTTGGCTTGCGGAGAAGTTTCTTGACAGAATCGGAGGAAAGGAGGCTTGATGCTAGAAAGCGTTTGCGTCGTTGAAGCTTTTGAACTGGGAAGATAGGTTGATTAGGGCTTATTGCAGCTTGGTAGATTGGCTTGATGCTATGCTTACTTTCTGCGCGGATGGAGGTGATCTCAATGTCTAACTCCTCCTCATGGGGATCGGGAGATGTTATTGAATGGCGCATGAACTGGCTCATAGCTGATTACAAAGGTGGGTTCTCTTGTAAGCGGTGGCTTTCGTCTTTTCTAGTAGAAGTAGCGATGGATTCAAGATGAAGTTCGCGCAACTGTTTTGTTTACTTTGGATCACGTGATCAAATATAAGTTGCGACGAAACCATCATAACCAGTTAGCTGCATTGAATCGTATATTGAGTAGAACAATAGCAAGAACATCCCAGATATGCCATTCTCTATGGCGTCATATCAAGTGGAATTATAGTAGACATATGAAGGACTGTCCCACTACTACTGCCCCATTTTATTGGCGGGGAGTAACTATGGCGAGCTGATGGCACTGTCCAACCTAGAGAGAGTTAGTTGTCAGAGCTTAATCCGAGCAGAAGTGAGACATAATATGAGAAAGTGAGGCCTTCAGAGACCAAATTAAATAGGAATGATTGTACACTTGTTGAACCCAATCCTTAAGACAAAGGGATTGATAAGTAAAACGCCCCGATAAAAGGCCAGCTTGCCTCTCCGAGCAACTTCGCCACTGTTTAGATCTTCCACCTTCATGGATTCATCACCCTTTGCGGAACTTCTCTCTTTTCTCTAATCCTCCATGCATTGGGCATTTTTTTACAATTACTCCGCTTAGCACGGCCCAGGCCCATCAAGTGTAAAATCTTTGAACAGAGCCCAATCTTAGTCTGCTTTAATCTCCACTCTCTAGCCATCCCTTCCTCCAGCCTCGACTCGGAATCTACCACGACCAGAAGCCACGCTTTCTGGCTCGATTTTCTCTAAAGAAACTTCAATGCCACGCAGGGGTGCGTCTCTTTCCAAGCGCCGCTCCAAACCGAGCTTGAAAGTAGCTACAGGAAATGCGAATGGAAATATGAACGACAATCTTGAAATGCGCAAGCGCGACACGTCCACAGAGTCTTCTGCTGGACGTGCCGATAGATTCATGTCGCACTCTAGTTTCACTCTCGATGATGAACCTCCGGTCCCTCCTACTCCAGTCATGACCACCACCAGTTTCCACAACCTCCCCGCGAGCGACCGTCGGAATTTCTTGCTACTATGCGTGCTGTACTTCCTGCAGGGTGTGCCCATGGGCCTAGCATCGGGCTCCGTCCCCTTCCTTCTCAAACCATACCTCTCATATGGCCAGATCGGCGTGTTCTCACTAGCTTCATACCCATACTCGTTAAAATTGCTCTGGAGTCCCATTGTAGATGCAGTGTGGAGCCCCAGGTTTGGCCGTCGTAAGAGCTGGATTACCCCAGTTCAGGTCATTGCTGGACTTGCCATGATCTACATGGGTCCCCGCATTGACGGTATGATGGAGGCGGCTGGTGCAAATGGTGGCGCCGGTGTTTGGAACTTTACGTATTGGTGGTTCCTGCTGGTTTTCTTCTGCGCTACGCAAGATATTGCCGTTGACGGATGGGCCATTAGCTTGATGTCACCACCAAACATTTCTTACGCCTCCACAGCTCAGACTGTCGGGTTGACAGCTGGACACTTCTTGTCTTACACCGTGTTTCTGGCATTCAACTCCAAGGACTTTGCGAACAGGTGGTTCCGTTCCGTCCCCAGTGAGGGTGGCCTGCTCTCTCTGGGCTCGTACTTGAGCTTTTGGGGCTGGTCATATATCATTGTTACTCTGTGCCTGGCCTTCTTCAAGAAGGAGGAGCGCACCAAGGAGCGTGACAGTATTATGGATGTATACAAGAGCATGTGGAGTGTGCTGAAATTGAAGAATATCCAGACCATAATCATTATCCACTTGATTGCCAAGATTGGATTCCAAGCCAATGACGGCGTGACCAGCCTAAAGCTCCTTGACAAAGGGTTTGGTCAGGATAACATGGCATTGGTCGTTCTCATCGACTTTCCTTTTGAGATTATGCTGGGTTATTATGCCGGCAAGTGGTCTACCCAGTACGGCGCTATGCGACTTTGGGGCTGGGCGTTTGTCGGTCGACTAGTTGCCGCGGTTCTCGCTCAGTTCACTGTGATGATTTATCCCAGCGGGCCCGATGTCCCGGCCTGGTACCTTCTCGCCATCATATTAGAGCATGTGGTCTCGACTTTCATGAACACAGTCATGTTCGTCGCCATCTCTGCGTTCCACGCTCGAATTGCCGACCCAGCTATCGGTGGAACATACATGACTCTCCTAGCAACGTTAGTACCCTTATTCCCCACCTCAAAACTTCGAACTAACTCTGTCATAGTGTTTGCAACCTTGGCGGAACTTTCCCCCGTTTCTTTATCTTAAAAATGGTCGACTATTTCACCGAGGCAACTTGCCTCCCTCCTACTGTTGCCCCATCTGCGGATGTCCTCAAGGACGTTCTTGTCACCTCTGCTTTCTCCTGTGCCTTGGAACCCGATAAGAATCGATGTATCCATGGCGGCGGCACTTGTGAGGTCACCCGGGATGGTTACTATATGACAAACATCATTTGTGTGCTTATTGGTACCATCACCTTCTACTTTTTCATCAAGCCCGCCGCTGTTAAACTTCAAAGCCTGCCACTGCGAGCTTGGAGGCTGACATCTGATTCTCAGCGCCAGTAATTTGATAATATACGCTGTATTATATTCTATAAAGCACTCAGTCTCTATAGTCTATCCCTCAAAAAGAACTCCTTCTAACTGATCATTTTCCGTAAGGCAGTACATTCCACCTTTCGACAATAAACAGAGGCTATTTCCCTGTGATCTAAAACTCTCGTGCCGTACATCTTATATTGGCTCCTTGTCCGAGCCTATTATGTACGGAATTTCCCATGCCAGTTCTTAGCGTTCCCCTTCCCTTAAGTGCTCACTCTCTCGCTGCCACAGTACATATGAACCTAGACTTAACTAAACCGCTGTTGAAAGAAGATATCATCGATTATCGAGAAACGTAGCCGCCTTGACACCAAATTAGCGGCCGGTGTGCTGTCGTTAGGTCAATAACAAATATTCTGCTTAGCGCGAGCATTGCGAAAGAAAAGCCATGTTCTTCTAGACAAGGTGTCTAATAGTGTTGATCTCGGAACGAACAAGCTGTGCAAAGTTATGCATAACTATCGTCATCTCAGAGGCCTTTCCTCTATCCTCTACAGTCACTTTAAGCAACTTCCATTCACCACACTCAGATCTTCATAATCCATGTTGCGAGTTTGTGGAAGTACATAATTAACTGCCCAGAGAAAGCAAGATGCAAATGAAAAGAAAAATTCCGATTGCGTCCTACTCTTTGACTATCTCCATTGGTTCGAAGTAGAGTATTGGTGTGCCTCGACCCCAGCTCTATTCTGGGGTTATACAGGGTTCCTTTACTGAAAGAGGCAAAGGTCAATTCAACTAATTGCCATAGGACAAAAATTCCAACCTTGCAGATATTGCATGGCATGAAGAAGAGGATGGAGAAGTATGTCCCCGACGCGGAGGCCCTTCGTAGAAGCTAAAACCCTCCCTTCAACTCTTGAGTTAAAGACAAAGACTAAAGACCAAATCTTAAATCTGGCCTAGAGATTCAGATGAGAATAAGCCGCAGATTTTCTGATGATATAGAGAATTTGATGTCGAAGAAAGACTGAAGATTGTGATAAAAACTAGTTTGACGCCTCAAGGGTCTTTGATCCACCAGGGGTCAAAACGTATCCAATCACAGCCTGTGAAGGTCTATAATTAAAACCCCCTAATTGATTGCTCCACAAAGATGATAATTGATGAACCTCGGTTTGGTGGGTTTCAGGTTTTGGATTCAAGAGCTGACTTGAGACTTGGTGCCTTTTTCTGTTCCTGCATTTCCCATCCATACGACTCACCAGCTCCTCAACAAATATCAACTTCGCTCTCATTCAATCTTCGTGTTTCAAGATGAGAGTCACTATTCATGCCCTTCTAAGCGTCTTTGCAACTGTTGCAACAGTAACTGCGCTACCATCACCCGAGAAGCGAGAGATCCTCGCCTATAGAGCCGTATTTATTGCCCATTCCTCTTTATTAGCCCTAGGATCCCCCGACTAATTGAACACAGTGGGACTTCCGTCTGTACAGCGCTGGAACACCCACCTGCGAAGTCAACGACTCCAACATTGATATAACAGTCCTTCATCGCTACGGTGCCAGCAGCCGGGATTGCCAGGCGCTTTTGGATGATATTTCCAACGGGACCACAGTGAAGAGTCTCGCGTGGAAGAGTCCCTCTGAAGACGACGAGTATGATCTATGTCTCTTCCGCACGGCGGATTGCTCTGGTGGATCTTCCTCGCTGATTGCGTCTATTACTGATGGATGGGAAGTGTGCTACCCATACAGCGGATGGCTTGGATGGAAGGTTGTTTCGCACGGAGGCTCTTGCGTATAGGCCTGTGTCTAGCTGTTAGATGTTCCTACCCTTACTGGAACGAATTGATGTGTAATAGGTCGTATATACCACATGAATAGAGAGTTTCAGAACGAGAAACATGCAAAGGGACTAATTACTTGCCTGCAACTCCCGGGCAGACATATCAAGTAAAAGTCTCGCATACCCACGATGAATCCTTAACGTCCAAGCAGGAATAATCTTCTGCTGATCACCCTCACTTTCAACAATCTCATAGTCATGTGTGGACGCGAATCGGACCTCAACAACCCGTCCTTCCCCCTTCACCTCAAACGGCTCTGAGACACTAAACTCATGTCGACCACCAGACATAAGTCGCCACGGATATCCCCACGCAGCCATCTTCTCAAAGGAAAGTCGCACATTGTCAGGAACCTTCCACGAAAGCAGCAGCCCATTACCATCATTCTCCCTCAAGAACGCGCGCCGAACAACAAATATTCCATTCATTAACTCCCGCGGCGCACCGGTATTATAAGGAGCGAACCCATTCTCCGAATCACCCAGATCACCCGCCTCGTACCTTGCGCGCGTAGCCAGTCCCGCTAGCGATGCCTCGATTTTTAAAATAGGATTTTGAAGCAGAGTTTGAGCCCAGGCATCTTCAAGCGCGGACTTTTCTGTTGTTGCGCCGAGTGCGCGAGTGCGAGCTTGGAGAGCGGAGACGGGGACGCGAGCTGCATAGATATCTGTATATGCGCAAAGTTGCGTACATGGGTTGTCTGGTGTTCTGAGCGCTTTGCTGCTGGCTGCTTTCGGTGGCAGGCTGGGGTATTTTTCTTCTAGGTGGTTTAGGCCCAGGTGGACACCGTATGATGCTGCCGCGGTTGGTACGGCGATGTAGAGAAGTCGGCGGATAATACGCTTAGCCATTTGGAGTGGGTAGTGTTGTGCGGGATTTTTGGGTCTTTAATTATATTAGACAAGAGTGATCGAGCTGAAAGGTTAGGGAATTGAGCTGGTCTTAATACTGAATAGTTGCGGAGTTGCGGAGATTAAGGTGGGTCCGAAATCCATCGATCGCGATATTTTCTTATCCTCACTGGTTCTGCGGTCTTGACTCACCAGCTCTCAACGGCGCAAAGGCACTCGAGAACACAAAATATACAGAAATATAGCTCTGAGAACCCCATATCTTCAACAATGAGTTCTGATGCAGGCTCCGCAGTCGATAATTCTCTGGATGATATCTTCGGCTCTTCCCCTCCAGAGACTGAGCACGAACAACGCGAACCCACCAACTCGAACGAGCTCTCGGACCTCCCATCCCTGCGCCGTCAACATGTGACAGCAGGCTATCGTGACGGGGTCACAGCCTCAAAAAGCCAAAACGTCCAAGCAGGCTTCGACGCTGGGTTCCCCATTGGCGCACAACTAGGCATGCGGGCTGGAACAATTTTGGGTATACTCGAGGGCATCACCCGCGGCCTAGAAGACAAAAGTGCATCAGTGGTGAAAAATCCTGCGCGAGCTTCAGAGTCGAACCCGGCCTCACCTGCCAGGGAGAACCGCCTGCGTACTAGAGAACAGGTTCTTGCGATCTACAATGAAGTGCTAAAAGCATTCGACGTGCAATCCGTTTTCTCAGGGCTGACTGCGGAGCCTTCGACTGGGTCCGGCAAGCTCAGAAAGGAGAAGCCCGAGGCTCAATTATCGCGGAAAGGAGATGCGGTCATTACGACGTGGGAGGGCACAGTTTCTGTTCCGAAGTGGGAGGAGAACATGGATGCCTTGGAGATGAAGGAGGGAGAAAACACGGGAGGAGTCCAGACCGAGCGAATTTGAAGCTCTCTCTCTCACGTACCACGACGCAAGAATATGCGTCCAACAAAAAACTGTCGTATTTCTTATTCGTTTCCCGGGATTCGTGAAGAATTCAACGCTGCAGAGCTTTCTGCAACACGAGACGCCGGCCGACGATACAGTTGTGAGTCAAGGCCCGCCTGGCTGCACTTGTCAAGGCCCGGATGCCGACAGTTTTGAAGCCGCTGCAAGGTTTAGAGTAGACGGCATAGCCGTCGGTCTCTTTATCTTGGAAGGGCTTTGTTTGAGACATGGATCTGGGATTTTGCGCAGGGGATGTATTGCATCCGAGTTGTTTCTTATGCCTATGAACGGAGGCGCCGGAATTGGAGGGTTGAAAGCTCTAGCCAAAACCGAAACATAGGAGCTCCCGAGATCCTGTGCTAAGGGGTTTCTCCACTGAACAAAGAGTACTACTATATGATCTCGACTGAGGCTATGACTGTCAACTGATGACCTGTAAAGGTCACAGATTCTTAAGAAAAGAGAAGCTTCAGTCATGGAATGTCGATGATCACCGCGATCTAGTTTAAGTGTCGAAGATTTTGGCGAAACTTCACCCACCCGAACCCAACTGTGGGCTGTAGAACTAGTCATGACAGTTCAACTGTCAGCTACTTAGTAAGCTGGTTTCCGTACAAGCTTCGACACGCTACTAGACTATTTACCCTCACCGAATCAGTAGACGTTTATCATACTATTCAGTGTTCATGTCAATCATGTGGCCATTGGAGAAAACAAACTATATATACCGACATATTTATCACTCTACTATTAGACTGTCTGCCCTATAATATTGTATAACCCTGCTATGCAATGACGTCATTTGATACACCCTAGAATAGCTTCATATCTCATTTCTGGGAGATGAATTGATAAACTTGCCCACGTGAAAGTAACATTGCTATATGCCCTTTTAATTTGGCTGTCTTTCTCCTATATGATTGAACCATGAAAATACGCAAAATTATCTGTAAAAAGTGGCTAGACGGCGCCAAGCCTGCTTAAGAGCCATTACCGAGTCACTAACCACAATATGAAGTGTAAAGATGGTAGTGAAGACTGAAGAGACCTTTTATCCATACAAGTAGATATCCTCTATTAAGAGCCGAAACAACTGTGGTAATTTTGATATTTAAGCAAGAAACTGTCTTCTAGACTAAACCGCCCTCGACAGGTTCAGGACAAGAACATACAGCGCGTGAATCAATCTGGCCCAAGCTTGAGGCTAAATATCCACCTACGTAGTCGAAGCTTTCTAGCGCATGGTGGCACATCTCTCGAGTCAGCTTCAACAAGAAACAATCAATACATGATATCGCCAAATAACGCCAACATTGTATACTAGAGAGAACTAGTAGAATCGATGCAATTCAAAGGCTAAATTTAGCATATACTGGGTAACTATTTTGCTACATCATCAAGCACATACAAAAGTACCCGACGTTTGTGGCGTTATGTAAGGAGGCCGCTTGATGCTTTTCCTGATTGGCTCTAAACCGCCTACATACTGAACACGCTGTAATGACAAGGTGGCTACCTAATCCTATCCACGGCAGTGAGATCCAGTCCATATCGGCTATCTGTAGACAACGCATAGAACTATGGGGCAGGAATCAATGCCTGCAGTTCGCATTGGTAATCAGAACTACTTGCCTGTTTATCTCCAGCCCAAGTGATCAATCCATTTCCAAATTGCCAACTTGCCACTTCAATGAACGGATCAGACCAGATCATTCCGGGGCA
Organism: Penicillium taxi; assembly: GCF_028828555.1. NCBI lineage: Eukaryota > Fungi > Ascomycota > Eurotiomycetes > Eurotiales > Aspergillaceae > Penicillium > Penicillium taxi. The sequence goes on from NW_026643208.1 coordinate 1,273,661, forward strand.
AAAAGTGCTCGGGAAAAGCCTATTTTCGAGGCGTAACTCCATCTGGAGTTCGGGACTCAATTAAGGGAGCTCACACCAGGGGCGAACGCACAGTCTACAACTTTATTCTGAAATCATGGGAGTGTGGAACATCAAAGACTTTCGAATGGATGTATGCAGAGCGGGAAACATCAGGGATCTGAAACCGCCTCGTACTTTTACGCTCAAGCCTCGATGGGCCCGGCCCAGAAGCCAGGCCCACATCCCTGCTAGAGGGTCTGTCCGTACACGGTACTTTTGAGGAGTACTTTTTCCTATATGTACGCTGTCAAATGCACAAGTACGAGACGTGTGTGTTATGAAAGAGAAAGAGAAAAGAATAGAATGTACCTCTTGAGCCTGTGGAGGAATCTGACGAAGAACAAGGAATAAGAGCTGCGTTGTCAAGGGGCTAGAATATTCAAAACTATGTTCATGTCGATGCTCAATTGGGAAGGAGTCAGGACTTGTTGAATGGTTTCCAAATTCATGGGCTCCACATTTCCAACTGAAAGTAAATGAATTTTAGGGATTTTCTCCATCTTGAAGCAGACAATATCAATAAAGCTCCTGTAGTAGTTTTGAATACCGCGGGCCTGAATGGTCTTGAAAGTCCGGTATAAAAATATGCAACATTCCAAAAAACTTGTTCCTAAACGGTATTGCCTAGACGACAGCGGGAAAGAAGATATGAGATGATGGACATGGTTTATTGGTTGCATTTTTATGACAGTTCAATAAGGCAGTAATGATGCCTAGGGATAGCTGTTGAAACCAGTCTTTTGAATTTTTGTAATTGGAACCACATTTTAACGGGTTTTCGTATGTAATTACTCCAAGTTCACATCAAGAAAGATAAGAAAGAAAAACTCTGGCGGTCACAATATAAGCAGAGATGGTAGAATTTCTGGGAAAGACCAATAACACGTTAAGAAATATCGTAAGTGGTGAAGTGCGTCTTTGTATGCAGTATAAGAGACATGAAGTCGTAGGGACTAACGGGGATAAACCACCCCAAGAGAAAAGGAGATCGTGTGAGACAGTAGGACCATGAGCAGTTATTGGTGTCGTGCACTAGAATAGAGGTTGCAGACATGGCGTTGGTGTCTCTAAGGTGGGTATTTCATTAAGATCTGGTTAGAGGGAAGAAACAAGTCCCCTCCGATCCAAGCATAAGACATAAAGTGAGCGTGGAGTGTTCTTTATCGTAGAACAGAACTAATAATAAAAAGACGAGCCAAGAGGATTCGTGGCGAGATCGTTTGCGTGACAGACGAAAAAAAGAAAAAGAATATTGCATGCGACTTTTTTTTCTATCCCAACTCCTTGTAGACCGAACGCATTCAAGAGTCAAGATTAGAGAGTGGTGACGCTGCTGGACTTGTTTGGTGGTCTGGCGCAGTTCAAAAATCTGAGTGATTCCAATAGACGGCGGAAGAAGGGTCGCTCTGAGACAGGTTCAGGAGTGGTGATATTAGAACAAGTCTCCTCGTAACAGAGGGATGTGAGACGTTCCTTGTCGGAATTACAGTACTCGGGAGAGTCGGATAGTTGCCGACGTCTTGATTTGGCCTGGAGGGCGGCTGCAGCGGTCTGGTCTAGATCGGACTCGTTGATGATGCTGTTTTTGCGAGTGAGAGGTTTTTGGAGGGAGGTGTTTGAAGGGGCAACCAGGCGAAGAGTCTGTAGAGGGTGTGTTTGGCCATCACGGCTAGTACTTGGTCGGCTCAAGAAAGACCGATCAAAGCTCGAACCACGGAGTTCGTCCACGGACTCACCCATGCCATCTTCAGGCGTACATGGGAACCTTTCAGAGATTTGGGTATCGTGAGAGTGGCGAAGCTTTGGCTGGGACTTGGCCGCACGGAGCTTGGCTCGACTTCGGACCTTTCGAAGGGTATCGATAGGTTTGCGTGAAATGGATTTGGGGCCAATGGACTCGCTGTCTGAGTCTGATTCCCAAACAGACTGTTCACAGTACACGTCGATTGTGGACATAGATGGCCTTTCCATGGATATGGCTGTCCACTGACGAGAGATTGGGGGAGAACTAGCAACAGGACTAGGAATAGGACTAGCGAAGTCATTGGCAGGTATGAATAGTGCTTGATCGAAGTGGGTGGCGTGCGGCTCCATCGTAACAGGGTTAATCAAACAGGGAGGAGATATCATGGACGGATCCAAGGGTGGGCGGGTACTCTGGCTAGAGTGTTTTCTTCGGGGGCTGTGAGAGCTTGGTGAACGAGCCAGGTCGGGCAAAGTAGGATGCTGCTTCCTCCTTGAGGACATGCTGGAAGAATCGTACTTCATTGCGAGGTTGAATGTAAAGTTATTGAATCGCTCAGCGGTCGTGATAGGGCGAATGGCCGGTGTCAAAGCAGCCACTGGTGGGGGTGGAGGAAGGGAATATTTTGGGGGGTGGAAGCAGGAGTACAAAAAGCACGGCGAGGTTCAATCTGATCCTGGCGTGCGTGATAGTATAGCTTCTCAGTTGCTTGGAGAACAGCGTTGGGACAAGATGGGGAATAATAGGAATGTTTTGATGAGAAAGAGCTACTAGGTGTCAAATCTGGCACTGTACTATCAGATTGAACCGAGCTGAATGAATTTTGGCTGCAGTGCAGAGGCCAATGTTCCTCTTGAGATGGAGTGTAGCGATGGAAGCGTAAACTATTCTCAAGTTCCAGCTCCGCAAGTGTACATGGGCGATTGCGGTCAGCGTATGGCAATGTCTGCTGATGAAACAGTGTGTCCTTCTTGTTCAAAGAAGGGAGATAGTATTGGTTGCTGTCGTCACTGAAACTATCATTGCGAATTTCTGGTGTATAGGAATCCCAAGTTGGCGTCGGCGCCAAAGCTTGCTCGAGGTAGAAAGGATCCTGGTTAGACTTCTCAAGATCCTTGTGGCCCGCCTTAGGGTTATAAGTTGAAACGTGCTTCAATGGTGATTGAGCCGTTGATGGCAAGCAAATGGTAGATCCAGATCTATTCCGGTCGTACAATCCGTCCAACTCAACTGGACAGTGAGAATCTCCTTGAGCCATGGACTTTTCTAACACAATACACGAGAGGAGAGTTCATCCAAGTTAATGGATGGAATAATGAAGAATGGGTCCGGTGGAGTCAGATGGAGAAGTCTGGAGAAGTCTGGAGGAATGAGGGAGCGAAGGTGGAAAGGGGATATGTTTATACATCAATCAAGTAATCTTGGCGGCACTATGAGTGGGCGAGACTCTAGACTGCACAAGGGCCGGGGAGGATAACAAGTGCATGCCAATGCAGGTAAACAAAAGACCGGAGCACAGACGATCATGACCTATCCGACCTTACATGACGTTTCTGCCCGTAGGGATGCAGCAAGGACATAGAGGACCCAGCTCAGCAAGGGTTTAGGGCTTTATAGACATAACATTAGAACATAACATCAGAATATGACATTCGGCCAATAACAACAATCATATGTAATTCAAGATTCACCAAAACAAGTGTATCAGTGTAATAATAATAAATTCTAAGAGTCTCCATCATTAAATTGATCCATCTCAAGTTCCAAACAGTTCCTACCACTGCAAGTTGCCCTCACGGGCCACAGCATCCGATCCTAGGCGTCGGAAGAATGTGAGATATCAGCCTCTCTGCGGCGTCTGCACTAGATTCTGTCGCGGGGATGGCTTTCCGAAGATCAGCCACTAACGTAAGTGACCGTGCAGATCTTTGAGCTCGATTCTCCTTCTTCCCCTTTCATTCTATACCATCCCCATTCCTGGGAACCGCGCAACGGCGTTAACTTCAATCTAATAATAACAATATTCACTGCAACGTTTCATTTGAATGTTGTTGGTCACGACATACTGCGACGTCAGTCTGACTTATATTTTCTCTACACGTAGTCACACGGAGATTGGTTAGTGCTGTACCCATTGCAGGCTCTATCCACACAATTTGATATTTGATATTTGCTTCTACCATTTGCCATCATACGGAGATCTCCGTAGTAAGCACTCATGCATACGCTGGAAGCTGAGTCTGAGTAGTTGTGGATCCGGATCTGTGCTCCAGACTTCCTAGCTTTTGGTCTGCATCAAGGGTCGTTTCCATCCCACTTGGAAGTTCGACAAATCACATCCGGGGAAATTTAATTTGTTAGATTATTGGCCGGATAATTAGGACTTTCGACTGATTAGACCAATCGAGTTTCATGCATTAGCACCTCGGAAGCCGTTGCCAGCTACCAGGGCAGACCTAGGTGGTTTACTCTTCGTTCTGATTTTGATATCATAAGCATACACCGACATCTGAAACCGATCCCAAGATCTAGACTCCCGAGTCCGTGTACATGGTTAAGGTAGGCCCAGTGACTACATGAACCCTTTGTTCTATTTAGCTAGTTTCTACTGAGACTAAGCTCGCTCTGCTTATTCCCCACATTCCAGTTAAAAATGCATTTGCATCCGCTGCACTGCACGGAGCTGTCCAGACCCAGCGTACTCAAGTACATAGTATCTACTACCCCTGATCGACAGAAACTAGAGCCTCTATTTCATCTAATTCATGCACCTAGTACTCAAATCTGTATAACTGACCTATAGCTGGTCAACTTGCCTGCTTCGCTGCACAACCCTCGCATTTTCAGATGTCACATTCTTTGATATGTTAGTTGTGCACAAGATGCATCAATATCATGTAGACGTTCCCCAACAGCTTATCAATAAACACTCAATGAAGATTTATGGATATACCGAGGTAGAGACCTTGGAGTACCCATGAATGGTACTTCTTCCTTACTCCGAGCTCCCCGGGCCCGATCGAGGGTTCGCCCTGGGCTCTTCAGCAGTGCCACCTAGGTCTAAACCTAGGTCCTTAGGCCAGGGAAGTCGTCACCCTGAATCATAATCGATACTGAAGTATTTATCAAGTGTATATACCCTAGATGAAGAAAACGAGGATCTTGTCTTGTTACCGGCACTATGATTGGTCCCTGCCTATAGTTGAGCAAGACCCGACACAATGGGAGACATCTAGTGAAACCGATCTCTCGGCTTTGAACCGCAAGCTCCCGAGATCTTACAATTGCTGCATACTGCAAGGTATTGAAACCTATGAGCCTTCCCTCCCGAGTGCCGTTCACTGCGTCTGTCTCCTTTCCCCTATTCCGGGCCCCTTTTCTCGGATTTGAGTGAACTGCATCCGAGCAAGACCTTATGTCCTCCTTCATGGAAACTTCTTCCGTAGCTTGTATCGTTCCTTGCATGTCCTGGGTCCAGGTCGAGTAGTTTGTTTATTTTCTCCGTTGCTCTGGAGGCATTGTTTTGAACATGGAATGACTTCGGGATTCCTTCAGAAACAGATCTTGGTTGAGTGTTAAAGAGTGGGGAAGCTAAGTACCGTCTACTACTAAAAAGCCCTAAACTCTTAGCTCTGTTCCAAGGTTTCTTTAGCTAAGAATTCAGCCCAATAGTAAAAATAGAATAAGAAATTGTTGATCTATACCTCAACTCCTGCTTACTTCAATTTCCGCTCCCAGTGGTAAGACTACATGAACCATTGGAACCACTGGATCCGAGCCAGAATATCCTAGTATTCTAATGTAGTTATTATTTAGAACTCATAGTCCTATATACAACCTTGAAACTGATATTGGATTATTGTACTATTCTCTGCATGTGGACCTATTAGATCGCGACTAAGTGGGGAGGGTAGAACTATATATATAGATATATATAGCGCCTCATCGATACCCAAGATATTGCCAACGCATACATCAGTAGCTAAGTAAATCTTGAGTTGTACTAATCTTATGATGAAATTAGAAGTACCGTGGCTGTATCTAGTCCCAACCATGGTAGTTCAATGATTTTGCCACACACCTGGTTGTTATTTCCGACTTATTCTGAAGTCTACGAATTTACACACATCATTCAGCTTCAATTTTCTCATCAATATTTGGAAGTCTGCATCCCCAGTCTCAACTTCCTACCTCCACAAGTACCTGCCCATAGGTACCTAGGCTTTATAATAATTCTATTCTGCCCCACGCTGTCATCCAGACTCGTGCAGGCAATTATTGGTCACCAACTTTCTATTCCATATTTACCTAGTTCTTGCTGTAAGAACCCCACCATTTTATGCAGTTCTAAACACCCTCATCTTCACTGGAAATTAATCAATTCTTGTCAGCTGACCGAGAGAGAAAAAACCCATCAAAAAACTGGTCTAAGCGTCAAAGCGACGCAAAAATTGGACCAGACAGATTCTTCTTTAGACGGAATCTCCCGGATTTTCCATTTCACAGCTTCATCTCTTGCACAACTTTGATCTAGATATTGTCATTACGATACGAACTTGAGGGTCTAAAGCTCCAAGGTTGGTCGATGAACACCGGCTCCCATTTGGTCTGCTGCAGCTGCCGCTGCGGCGACCCCAGCCATTTCAATTAACCAGCCACCTCACCCCAAAGAACTGCTCACTCTTTCCCGTTTCAACCTGTAAACCCTCATCCACTCTTGATTGATTTTCATCATTCTCCACGGAGTTGAAACATCTAAAGAACTACTGTTCTTGTACTTTCGCGATCGCGTGACTACTTCGGAGCTCAAGCTCCAGTGACACAGCTTTCAAAGCTCAGTGTCGCTCAATCCCAAATTCAACCACAATCTCTTAGAAGTGTCTCGCCATACCCGCCGAGCGTCTCACGAAGCCTACGACGTTTACGACCCTATTAATCTTACGACCTTTGCCCCTCAGCGCCAGCAGCCCTTGGTCCATCCTTCTTCCTCACACTCTGCGGAGCACCGTCCATCCACGGGTACTGGCTCTCCTCGCCTACTGCGCCGAACTCGCCGCGGACCAGACCTCGGTCACCGTCGAGCATTTTCGCTAGACACTCCTGGTAGACCTCCAGCACAATCCCAACAGGCGCATTCAACGACACCCATCACACGCCCAACCCCGGCAAGTGGAATCGCTGCCCTTCTCCCAGCAGCATCAGAAGCATACACCGACGAGAACGGATCCACCGTCGACGATCCATACGATCTTCTCAGTGCATCCTACTGGCCGTTAAGAACTACCGGAGTCTCGTCCCGAACCGCATCGGCCATTCTCTTCGCGCTCGAAGAAGCCATCCGCCGACCATTCCCCTTCACAATTGATCTGGACGAAGCGAATGCTTCCATGTCAGATATGGTAGGAGTTGCTGGTCCCGCTTCCGCTGGACCCATGGGCAGCGCCCGTGTTCAAAATGGTGGACTACACGTGTCTCAGGGTCCTGCACCAGCTCTGCTGAACCCATCTAGTGGTATGCGTACACCCACCGACATCATGAGACAGCGCCGGGATCGAGAGGCGCGTCGGAAAGCTGAACAGGAGGCTCGCGACAGGGAATACGAGCAAATTGGACCCCAACAGGAACTAGAGCAGCCCACCCGAGCTCGAGCTCCACAGTACGCTGCTAGCGATCCTGCGGCCCAACGTAGTTCGCGCGCCCAACGTAGTTCGCGCGCCCAACGACCACCCAGAGGCCCAGATGTTCCCCTGTCAGCTAGCGCCGGATCTGCATCCACCTTTCTCGCTACTGGGACTCCCCAGGCCGCTGGCCGGCCAGAGCATCAAGTGCCTCCTGGTGGCATCGAAACACCCGATCAATCATCACGACATAAACTACCAAGCCAGCAGAACTTGGCTGCTGGAACGGGACATTTCCGATCACATAGTGCCACTGCTGCAGGCACCAGTGGCCAGACCGGGGCATTTCCCAGGCCCCCTCAAGGTGCTCCTGCAGCCAGCCAACCTGATCTCTCAAATGCACAGCAAACACGACGAGCTGGATTTCCGCACGCCTTTGAGCGATGGGAGACTCTGTCTTCCCACTGGGAAGGTCTTACCAGCTACTGGATTCGCAAACTAGAGGAAAACAGTGACAATTTGAACCAGGATCCACTGAGCCAACAGCTTGCTCGCCAGATCACAGATCTGTCTGCGGCCGGTGCAAACCTGTTCCATGCCGTAGTTGAACTCCAGCGTCTGCGTGCATCATCCGAGCGCAAGTTCCAACGCTGGTTCTTCGACACGCGTTCCGAACAGGAACGCGCGAAGGAGGTTCAAGCCGAGCTGGAACGCCAGCTGAAGACAGAACGACAAGGCCGCGCCGATACATTCGCAGCTGCACAAGGAGCCCAGCAGGACAAGACTCGCGCTGAAGAGCTGCTGCGTGAAATGCGCCGGGAACTCCAAATCTCAAAAGAAGAGGCCCGCCGCGCCTGGGAGGAGCTTGGTCGCCGCGAACAGGAAGAGCGAGACCGAACCAACTCCCTCCGCAATGGAGAGCCCACGCTCGTTGGTGGCGTCCAAGTTGTTCCCATGATCCAAGGCCTACCTTCGCGACACCCCACGCGCCCTCCCACCCGCGAAGGTCCGTACCCCGGTGGACCCACAGCCACCACAATGGGAACAGAATACACGAGCAAGCCCGCCGCGCAGGATCCACCCTCAAGCAATGCATATTATGGCGAAGGCGGGTCAAATTCACCGACCGGCTCCAACCCTTTCCTCGAGCCTCAAAAGTCCACAGCTGCCGACCCAGCTTCTAGCAAACCCTCATACCCTATCTACGAGCCTGGCGTCGTTCCACCAACCTCAGAACCAGATCTCCACTCTTATGTCGGTAGCAGCGAAGCTGACGAGGATTATCAGCGTGACCTGCAGGGTACTGGTTACACGTACCCGCCACCGCTTTCCGAGGGAAGTGACGAGTACGACCAGTTGCCTGCCGACGAACGCACCTACGTCTCCGACGGCGCATACACCTCATCCAGCGGTTCTGCACCCATCCAAGCCCCGTATCCGCCTACATCGGCCGACTACAGTGGATCTGGATGGGGTGTCGGCACAGGATGGGAGTCCGTCACTCCTCGTCATCGACACCCGACACGACTGAGCGATGTCCTTGAAGAAGACGAGCCGAGTCGTACCAGTCCCAGCCGTGCAAGCCGCGCGAGCCAGGTCAGTCGCAGTATTTTCTGAGTAGTCGAGCCAAGCTTTGTGAACCTGCATCCTAATTTATCCGATGCTTAAAGTAACTCGCTTGTTGGCTGGGAGATCTCATATAATCTGTCTGCTTGTTCTTCTCTGTCTACTTTGACCAGTCTGCATAGAAAAGGTCCTTTTCCTCGCATCCACACCCAGCGTTCATTTCATTTCCCTTGACCTCGCCTCTACTTATCTGTCTTCTGTACCCCCTTCCTGGGCCCGTATTCCATATCCCATGCTTGCCTATGGCGTTTCACATTTTCATTTGTGTGCAGTATTTTTATTTAGTCACTACGGTAATCGTTCATAATTGCCATGCTTTTTTCCATTTATCGCCGTGTGAAGCTCAAAGTAATATCCTCCGCTGATTCTATGAACCCTGGAATAATGGACATAAACGAGTACACGCTGGTCATTATACGCCAATGTCTTAGGCACTGTCAAATAGCCGAATATATCACAGTACCACTCACTCTCGCCCAAGAAAAAGACTGAAGAAAAAGGAAGGAAAAAAAAAACGATCAAGTCGGATGCAAGACCTACGACTAGCAATCACCATTTCTACAGAAACGACGAGTCGTTTTGGCCTGTTAACGAAAAAAAAGAAACTGGTAGCATCTCTCTGGTTATGTAGGCATGCTAATACTCTCTGTAGATCTTATCTGTCGATTCAGCTATGGATGGTTGGTCCAGACATGGCTTGATTTTACCCCAAGTATAATACTGCCGACATTTATCGGTTTAGATACAGCTCTCAGGTTTCTAAGATTTTAAGGTGTATATGATTCTTTAATATTTACCTATTGGTTTTCAGGCTTATCTTCCATTCGCCTGTCTATTGATCCCGTTGAATTTAACCTCACTTTTCCTTTTTACATTTAAGGTTTAAAAAGCAAATATTTATACATATGAATACTTGAAAAAGGGTATATCAAGAAGAATGAGGCCCAGCCCCAGAATCAGATCGTCTCCCTCCTCGCAAAACCACCATCATCAGAAAGAAACCCCCCACTAGCGCCTCTCAACTCCTTCTCCAACGCCTCAGTAAGTGCACAAAGCAACCAATCAACCTCACTCTTCTCCCCCAGCAACGGATTATTCTTATCAATCCAGCTCCACTCATGAGATTTAGACTGGCGCCGCTCAAGCTCCTTCTCCTCAGATATCTCCTCTGGAAAGGGAGAAGGCTTGTGTTTTCCAGAGATGAGGGCAAGATAGTACTCCCATTCGTGGTAGCTGAATTCCCTCGCGTGATCACTCTTCGCGTAGTCCATTAGCTTGCGGACTTCGCTGAAGAGGATGTAGTGGTAGTGATGTCTTCTTGCGCCAGCGCTGTCGCCACTTGCTTGGGCTGGTTCTTCTTTTTGGCACTCTTCTGCTTCTTGGCTGTGCTGGAGGGGGGGTATTGGGTGTTTAGGATTGTGTATTTGGTCGTGGAAGAGGTCTTCTTGACTGCTTTGCTCGTCGGATACCCATTTGTTGGCTGAGTGGACGTGGAGAATATCTTTGATTCTGTCAAGGTAGGGTTCGTCGCTTGGGAGAATGGTTATTTCGCCGATGAAGATGGTTATCTCGCGGATGAATCGGATGAGTGTGTCGCCGATATTGGAGATGAGGATTGTAATGGATGGGATGGCAAGGAGAGACCAGAATACGAAGAAGGATTTGCCTAGGTTGCTTTGTGGGTATATGTCTCCATACCCAATTGTCAGCAGCGTCGTGTAGGCGAAGTAGAGCGCTTCGAAATATGTCCAGCTCTGGTGAAGTTCTGAGCGCCAAAAGACTATTGCACCCATAAACCACAAGACTATCCATATTACTAGGGATATACTGAGCGATAGCCATTTATGCTGAACGTTGGCCAGCTGCCGGATGCGACGCATCGTGATAAACTCTCTTTTTTGTCGCTCATGATCACTGGTCTCATTCCCTTCTTTCTCAGCATGTGTCAGATCAGGCACTAACCCACGAAGGTGGTTATGCTCAGAAGAAGCCCGTTTCACAAGAAGCCGGTGAGTGCGAGCGATGAGCACATCTGCCACCTTTTGTCGACCACGTTCAAGCATGAGGGTCCGGATGGACGAGATAATAAGACCAAGAATCACAATGCCACCAATGGCATACGGGAAGAGCAAGCCACGACCCAGATGTGTCGTTGGAGCAAAATTTCCAATCCCAATAGTGAGCAATGTGTAGTCGGCGAAAAAGACCGCATCCAAATATCGCCAACCCTCGACCTTGCCATACACGGCTGAGCCACCAAGCAAATATATGAAGAAGATGATAGTCTGTAGCATCAATGTGCGCTGACTATTCGACAACTTGTATTCGCGGCTATAATGCCCTTTGAAGGCTCCGTATGCTGTCACGACAGACAGAGACGAAATGATGAAGTATATTCCTGCGGCGAATGCGCCGTAGAAATATGCCTGGCTATAGATGAGCCCATCGTTCTCTGGCCTGTGCATGAGCACGCCAAGTGCAATCAGCAGTCCGATCAAGATGAGGGATGATATATACCATCCGATGATGATGATGGGTTGTGCAATTGAGAAGTTGATGCGCCGCGCCATATTTAGTGACAAGGCAAGATTCGCAATGAGTGCAATTGCAAGAGAAACTGCGTTAAACCCAATGACCCTACCAGAATTGAAGGTTAACCTGGAACGCCAATTAATGATTAGTCGCGTACCATTTTGGATCAGGGATGTTTATGCCGCCACTTTTGCTGTCTGGCTTGATTCGCCATGTCTGTGAGAGGCAGCATATATTGAATGCGCTAGCCATGGGACCAAATGTTCCCTAGACAGGTCAATATCTTACATGCTTAGGCTAATATTCTGTAGGTATCATACTGCTGTTAATGGATATACGGTACTCGCAAGCCACCATCGGCCTTCTAATGACTCCTCAAATTCACTATCCTCATCTTTTCCTGCAATATTTTTGCTCTTTATGCCGGAAGAGTTATCTAAGGCGTTCGCCTCATCAGCAATGGCATCATCAAGACCTGGGTCATTCATTTTGACTGAGTGTGTTTCTAAGAGCTAAGTTGGGGGTGGCTCAGAATGATTCAGGAGATTAAACAAGCGAGGCATAGTTGACAGGGAAGAGAGAAGTGAGAAGTGACCCCAAAAAGAAAAAAACCAAGATAGCTTAGAGAATCCAAGCTTTGTGGCAGTTGCAACCGTCATGATCGTCGGTATAAAACCAAGTACGTCATATCACGTGCTGATATCCAGAGAAGCCTATATAGAGACTTGAGAGCTTAGGATTGAACTCCCTACATGTTGAAAACAATCTTGCTGTTCGTAATAATTGAAAGTAAATGATTTCGTTGAAAAAAGCAGAGACGTCTGCTCTATCTTCTCGGCAGTTGATAGAAAGATACGGAATAAATCCGGCTTGAAATTGAAGTGACACCTAGAGAACTCCGCCTCGAAATAAGACACATTGCAACAGAGGAGAAAATTAAAAACTACCTAAGGGATCCAGAAATCAGAACAGGAAATAAAAGTGGGTATCGTAATAGAACAAGGGGAAAGTCGAGGGGCGACAGAAACAATTCGTGAAAAATGTCTCTATCGAACTATAATATTGGTTAGTGGAGCTGCCCGCTTTAGATGTATACATGACTGACCTACAATAACCTCCAACATTATAATGAATCAAAGATGGAACGTATCTTTTTGGTGGCGAAGGCCAGAAGGATAATTCGGTTGTAAGAGTTCTCAATCAAACTAAAGAATCGGTTAGCGCAGCTGGTTCAGATGGATCAATGATTGACCTACATTGACCTCCGGGCATCAAACTTGGAGGGTAGAGCTTGTCGTTCTGTGCTTCAGACAGTCGCACTGAAGAGAATCGAGGTTCCGCATCCTCATAGTAGTTGGCACCGCGCGAAACATTCAAGGCGGGTACCGGTGAGAGAGTGGGCTGAGGAGAACGGCGTGGGGGATATCCAGGAGAAGGAGGGCCAGGAGAGGGACGAGGTGAAATGGCGTGACGCACATCACTGGGGCCCCATCCAGCGCGTGCAGGGACATAAGATCTGAGGAGGTCAAGTCAGTCAATTGAAAAACAAAGAAAGGGGAAGTTGACATACTCAGTTCGGCTGTACAAGCTGGTTGGACTGAGGGGACGATTGATCTGAGGGTCAAGAGCGTGGGGTTGTGAATCGGTGCTGATCATCGAGTCATGCACATCATAATACCGCGCGGGCATCAGCTCAATGGCCGCGCCTACTGTTTCTGGAGAGATGGCCATGCCGATTGGGCCCGAAGATGGCTGGTTTATCGGAATGGCATGGGCGTCGTAAGGCTGGTCGGAGGTTTGGCTATTTGAATCGAAGCTGCGATTGGGGCGAGGAGGGTGATGATAGCCCATGCCTGCACGGGAGCCACGACCTCCACGGGGACCACGCGGGGGGACTGGTCCCAGATAGCCGCCTGTCCCTCCAGGTGCTCGAGTCAGGGTCCCAACTTGTCCATACGAATTCCCTCCCCGCGGCTGATATCCACCTCGACCACGTGGAGCGTATCCAGCAGCAGTGCCACCGCGTCGCGAGGCCACGCTATTGCCAGAGTACTGTGGACGAAGTCGAGGATCCGAAACGTTGCGCCGGGGTTGTCCGCCAGGACCAGCCGTGGCACTATAGACATCAGGATATTGAGCCTGGGAATATTGAGTTTGCATTGGCACATGCTCGCGAGAGCCTATGTTTGAGTTTAACGGAGTGCGGTCATCATCGCTATCGTGTGTGGTCGTGCGGAAAGTAGCAACATTAGGTTCCAAACTGGACGAGGCTGTGATTATGGGTTCCTTAGTCTCGGGAAGAGAATCGGCCGCCATCGTATTGGCGGCCACAGCAGCAGTTGCAGCATTCTGGCGGTTGCGATAGTTCTCACCACTCATCTCCGCATTCTCGGCAATTCGACGCTTCCTGGCTTTGCGACTGACTAGAGTGCGACGCATGGCACATGTCACAACCCCACAACTGACCAGGATTATGGTAGCTCCCAAAACAATCCATCCGCCCCAATTTAAATGGGGCACAAAGAGCAAGATGTCTACCAAGAACGCAAGAAGAGTCACCAGAAGAGTCGGCAGAAGCAGAATGAGGAGGGCAAGTAGGAAGCGAGGCGAATGGGATGGGGCGTGGAAGTGCGAGGCCGCTGCGAGGGCGAGGCAAATGAGGTTCAGAAAGGCTGCGACCGGGTGAACGATCAGAATAGCAGAAAGGGACTTTCGAGTACTCGAAGGGAGATTAAAGTCACTGCCACTGAAAGTAATATCATCTATTGGGATCGTTAGCTACTGGCATCAGACGGAACTGTTGAAGAACAAAGAGCGACTGACGGGTTGAGTATCCAACTTGGATCTTGCTGCACGTGTTACCCTGGCAGTAGCCAAAGACACCGTAATCGACATTATTGTATGTGGCGAGCGGGATTCCTTTGACGACGGGGGTTGACAGGCAAGAGAGCAACAACAGTGCAAAGGAGACCAGCAAGAGAATTGTGAGAGGCGTTGCGGGCTTAAGTAACATGATGATAGAAAAGGGCGAGAACTCGCGCCCTCGGTGACCTTTATCTCAGGCCAAGATAAATAACGAGTGATATAAGCTCAAGTGAGAATGCGACAAGTCGAAGGTGAGGGGAAAGCGAGGTTAGGAATCAAGTCGCGTAGGCGCATGGCAAGACATCCAAAAGGACGAAGTAGGTGGGGTTGGAAAAGCAGAGGCTAGAAGGTGTTTGTTCGGACGAAGATAAAAGCTAAGAGCAAAGAAGGAATAGTAGTTAAAAGTCGAGATGCGATAAGCAATGGAGGCGAGGATGAAACCGTGGGTATTGTGGATGTTGTGGCCTCATTTTCCAGGCCAATACGGGGTGTATCCACATGTGTTTGATCTAGACAAATCTTTCTTTCTTTCTCTCTCTCTCTCTCTCTCTCTATGCTTTTCAATCCCATCTATCAAATTGATATCTTTCAGATTTACAGGACAATCATGAGCCAATTCAACGCTATGACTCTAGTCATAATAATGGCCTTATAATTGGCTGCTGACTCTCGGAGGTGGCGGATTTCCGTTTAAGCCCCGGGGAAGGTATCCACTCACATCACCTCTTTTTCCCAAGTTTGGGATTAAATACCGAAGACGATTGAATATCCACTTGTTTCAACCTCCAAGCTTCGATCTTCTGCAATACTGAAGCAGTCATTTACTTAACTAGCAAAATAATTATTGTCTGTGTTCTATGTACTGACAGTTGGTTCCACTTAGTAGTTCGTTATGAACTTAAAGCTTAATCAGATAAGAATAGATATAAAATACTGTAAGAGTGCGACCTAATCCAACTAGAACAATGTACCTGGGTATCTCATGAAATATTTCAATCAAATGACATGTCTTCTATGTGAAAAGTTCAATGTAAGCATAGAGTGGGGATTATAACTGACTGCCAGTGCTCCAGAGCTGAGATATTCTCGGTCTCGCCGTGCCTTCCAAGGCTAGTGCAATGAAAAGCCCCCTATCCTGGAGCTATCGGAAGCTACAGGATGCCAGGATTGAGCGATGCCCGATGGATTCTCCGCCCCGATGCAACTAGTGGGCAACACTGATTGCGCAATCGACAGACAGAATTCATGTTGATTAGTTCCAGAGACTAACATTACAAGGAAATATCAAGATACTAATACCACTTGGCATCTTCTGGCAAACTCTGGCAAACTCTGGCAATCTAGGCTATCATTAGTTTCAGAACTCGGACCCCTCGCGGCCGTTATGACCCACAATCCCACGTTTATTTGAAACAAGCGGCGCTTGAATCGCAATCCTCTTTATTCATGATGAGCTTAGATTAAGCGAGCTTAGAGCTGTTGGGGGCAGGTAAGATTTCAATAGTCTTGGGATTAAGACGTTCGATCTAGACTCCTGTTTAATCAATTGAGCTTACGGAGTATGCGTGGACTTCAATGGTTAATCAGTTAGTGATAAAACGGTAATATCATTCAATAACCTGTCAACTACCCGGATGCGACAAAAGAACGGGTTACACTGCGGCATTGATTGATTGTTGCAATTATCGACTACTCGCAAACTGACCTTGGGAATACATAGCTCACTCAGCTATACGTCTTCAAAGTTTGTCATTCCCACAGGTTCTCTTGTCCTTTATGACGACAGAGGTAGCATGAAATATTGCCATCATGTTCAAGTCCTCCAAGCTTTCATACTATCCAGGATACCCCGGTAACGATCAAATAGCAGTTTGGAGGCTCCGAGGGTGGGAATCCTAAATCTCTGTACTACAATCGTACCACCAACATCTCAATCACTCCGCAAAGTTGATTGATACTTAAAGATATCGATACACCCCGGCGTGAGGGCTCATATAAAGCCAAGATAGCAGACGATTCAGAGTTAAAGGTTGATCTGGACTAAGCTGATACTACAATAAATCCAGTCAACTCAAAGGGTCAACCTAGTCACTACTTCCAACATGCGCTTCTGGAAAATGTGGCCATGGGCCAAAAACAAAAAATCACAGGACGATGATTTCTCATCCCTCACTGGAAGAGCGACCGTAGTAAAATCCTGGGAAATGGCACTGGAGAACCAATCTCCAGATCGAGGATGCGCGTCAAATCTAGGGCATCGCTACGTAAGGTTCGGGATTGGAGGTGTCGGAAATACGCGCAAGTCTTGTCTTCTTTTACCTGGAAGTTACTTTGAGCTGTGGTTTATTTGTATTTCTGACCAATTCCAATAGGCTCTTATCGCAGAATGGTCGATCCACCCAGAAAATTGTACGGTAATTCTTGGGGGTTGGATTAGGCTGGAGCTGAACGCAATCAGCGCAAGCTTCAACACCCTCTATTTTATCAGCTTTGGCTCAATCAAAACTCTTCAAGTCATTGGTCTATGCTTTTGGGTAACTTCAAACACAAAAAAGCGTAGTCTGGACGTAATGCCTGTGTGATATCAGTACAATAGATCCTGAGCTATTTATACATAAGTGAGAGTTCTAATGAGCACTTTTCTAGTATAGAAAGGAGCTAGTTGCAATGTTACAACTGGAAAGAGACGAGTCAGTATTAAACAATTTTGGAAATAGAAAAATTACATCAGTTAGTCTGCAACAATCTGCAGGAACGATAAAATGATAGAACGTATTTCAAATGAGCCGACCTAGATTTGCCCTTGGAGACTAGCACTGATCGGGGAATCGACTTCCTAAAATCTTCTAAACTTCGATTATTTCTCACTAACTGGTCTTTTATCCAGTCAAATAAAGCATAGAATTTCTATATCTAACTCCTAGTTTGGTGTCAGTCACCAGCCACATGTAGTATCAGCAAGGGGATCATGGTCTAATTCCTAGTACTGTCTCGCCCACTACCAATGAATCACAAGTTTGGTTGCCCAGTCAATCATTGAATTGGGGCTTTCGTAGTCTGGGGTACCAATCTGTTTTGATTCCCAAGGTTGTGGATGTCTTCAAGGTTGATCGTGGCTGCTCATGTCCCTGTAAAGAACACGTAGAAACCACATTAAAATTATTGCTTTGATTCACACGAAGTAAGTCAGCACTGAGAGTAAAGTAAAATAGAACTAAAATCCATAGCTCAATCCTAAAGCGGGCCAAAAGAAAGCTGTCCAGGTGCAACGTTGATCTGTTGTAGATCGAAGCAAGACGGGGTATACTTCGGGCCTTCGGGCCGTCACAGTTCGCATGGAATTCTCGTTTGACGCATTCCAATTTGTCTTGATGATTCTGATTTTATTTTTAATATTTAGTCTGTCTCACTAAACATCATCCAGTGTTTCAATTCTCTCTATTGGCCTGGGTCTGCTAGGATTCACTGTGTGGCTGGGGGAGGCTGGGATCTGTTCACCCAACACTTACAGCAAAACAAAACCCCTCCCCACTATATCTCTTCCCAGTCCCCAATTGACTCAGAGAACTCTGAGTCTAAGGGTAATGTTTTTCGATTAAATATTCTTCGGAATCATCACACATTCCGAGTCCATCATGTCTGACTCTACTGTGCTACGGAACTTCAGTCTGCGAAACGTCAGCTGTATGTGCATATCGCCTGCTTCTTTTTAAAGACATGGGAGGTTGGGAATGACTGCTGAAGAGATATTAACTAACATTTAAAGTAGCAAACAGGCCCCAGGTATATCGAACAGAGTCGGCACAGTCAGCTACCGTACAGTCAGTCGCTACATCAGAAGACTACTTCTCTTTCTCAGATCGAGCTTCAAGTCTAGACAGCCAAGTCACTGCAATGCAGTTCGCAACCCCAGGGTCACATGCCTCTTCTGGGGCATCTTCACCAACTATTCCTCGAATGCTACAGCCAAACGTGATTCGACAGGAACTACCAACAGAAGTATCAACTCCCGCACGCCCGACTACTTCTAGCACAGTTCGCTTTGGACAGGACCAGATTGCGAAGATCAGCCCAAAGTCTGACGAAACAGTTCGACGTGTCCCGAGTGACCATGCCAGTCCAGCGCCAACGCCAGGGTTGGACGACTCTCCATACGTGCGTTTTGCAATTGACCAACTGACTCGGGATGAAAGCGGCCATGGGCCGACAAGACAGGACTCAGTCTCGACCAAGGATGATGACTATCCTATCGACCGTTTAGTGTGGGACGAGGGACTGGGATATTTTACTCGCACTCGCACACCTATTCGGTACTTGGAGACACCGCAGAGGCCTATTCGCAATACTCCATCACCCCAGGCCTTGCCACAAAGACCTGACTCAGTCGACCCGGAAAGCTTTGTGGCGGTCGACCCTCCCGAAAAAAGCCTGATATACCCTGCTTTGGACTATTTGCCAGTGGTCCTTCGGCCTTGGGCTCTGGGTGTTGGTATTTTCTGCTGCCTTCTCATGATCGCCGGTGTCGTGTTCTGCAACGTTTGGTCTCGTCGCCATGATGGAATTTGGTTATATGACGGGACTGATACTTCGAGGTATTTTGTAATGCAGTTTCTTCCTCAAATCCTCTCTGCGCCAATAATTATCTGGACTTTTGTGGTTCAAGCCGCAGTATACCGCATATCACCTTTTGCAATTATGGCGGCCGAGCGCAATCATGGCCACGTTCTACAGGGTCTGCCTATTATCTCGAAAAACTTCATCATACCTGACTTTTCCCATTTTCGATATGGAGAGCCCCTGATTGGGTTTACTCTTTTCACAATCTGGCTGTCCAACTTCTTTGCGATTCCCCTTCTGAGCTGCCTTTTTCAAGCCAAGTTTTACGTCGTTGACGGCCAGGGTCTGTGGAAGTGGTCTTCGGTGCAGGCGATCGGCTGGACTTTGGTGGCGATGTATGGTCTTTTGGCTATCGGTCTGCTGCTACTCCTGGTCCGATTTATTCGTGGATTGACGGGCTTGATGTGGGATCCGGTCTCCATTGCAGACCTGATTTCTATCATCCAGAGATCCAACGTCCTCCATGATTACGAGCACTCTGAGACTGTTCCATCTGTGCGGGAAACGCTTGATCCTCGTGTACTCCGCATCGGCTATTGGAAACTATCCATGAAACGTGATATCTTTTACGGCATAGGCGAGATGGATGCTTCCATTCGCACACCATCACTTCACCAGACAGAGAAAGTCAGGGACCAGCCTCAGGGACTAGCCAAAGTCAAGTTTGATCTTGAAAATAACGGTACATATGCCAACAATCCTCTTGACGAGCACCTCTACTCCAGCTTCACTCGATACCGCTGGACACCCTGGTTCCTACGCAGAGCCACCGTGATAATCTGGGTCCTCATCCTGCTTGCTCTTTTCATCGCATTCGTTGTGGTCAGCTTCGTCAACCACGCAATTGAAGATGGCTTCGCTCCCAGACTGCCAACTCTCCCATCAGTTAGCGCATTCTCCGCATCGAACTTCCTCTACAGCTTCATCCCCGCGCTGATTGGAAACTTCCTATTCCTAGCCTGGCAGCCGATAGACACCTACTTCCGGGCCCTGCAGCCCTTTGTCGAGCTCTCATCCCCTCAAGGAGCCCCAGCAGAGACCAGCATCCTCCTCACCTATCCCTCCTCCCTCCCAGTTCAAATCACAATCCAAGCTATCATCAACGGCCATTTGAAAGTCGCATGGCTCTCCTTTATGAGCCTAATCACCATCGCCATTCCCATTCTCGCCGGCGGTATCTTTATCGCACTTTCATACGGCCAGAATGTAATCCGCATCTCCGCCGTCCTGCCAGCATACTACACCCTGATCGCATTCTGCGCTCTATACGCTCTATCCTTCATGGCTACTTGGCCCGGTCGCCACCGCTACCTTCCGCATGACATCAGCACGCTCGCAGATCTAGTGAGCTTCCTCTATCAATCCCCTCTACTCGCAGACAAGCTACTTCGTGAGCCGCGAAGCAAAACAGACCTCGTCACCCGTCTCATCATCGCCCCTCCCTCTGAGCGCTTGTTCCCATCTTACGGCTTCGGTATCTACGTGGGCCGGGATGGTCGAGAGCACCTCGGCATCGATCGCATCCACCGGCCTGGTCGAACAGACATGCTCATCACCGCTAGATCTTCGAAATAGTCTCATATCTTCGATATTTTGCTCTTCCCCTAAAATTTACGTTGTTATGATTTTCACGTCGTCCTATGAACATACCAATTGAAATGGTTTTTTATTTATGCTTTTTAAATGTTAACGATGCCTTGGGTATCTCATGTATACGCCACCAGGCAGGTCTTTGATGCATAGGCGCTATTGCATAAAGCATATTGTGTTTTTAACGTTTTGATATTCTGATATTTTGATCCATGAGCTGACTGAAACTTTATGATAGATTAGCTAGATATAACATATAATATGAATTCCATACCCTATACTTTTCTGGAGCAGCTTACTGATTAGCACCGACATTGTGAATAGGCGTGATACCTTTCATCATGAATACAATAACGCTCTTAGAAAGCATCTGATTAAGCCCCAGCACGAACGAAACACTCGGAAAGTATCCGATCTAATAACCTTACGAAAGTAATAGCCTTAGTATGATGGCTAGTGAACCTCCGATTCCGTGTAAGGGGTTACTGGATTTAACAGAGAAGACAAATGGGAACAAGAACTCAGTGTATATTTCAAGACTGATTCTTGGAGGAATCATGGGGATGCGGGTACGGATCGGTTAAGTAGTTATGGGTATCAGGAGATCTAGGTATGGAATCAAAAGACACGATGAGCAATGCTGAAATTCGAGTAGAGGTACCTAGAGCGAGCTGCGACTCAAAGGGATGACTTTCAAGACATAGGATTACAGTTTCCACAGAATCCAGAAACATCATATTAATATATTACGGGAAATACTATTATCCCCTTGTTACGTCTCAGTTGCTTGCCTCCTTCCATCATCACTGTCTTCACTCTTGAAAGTAAAGTTTATCAAAGTCCTATGGTCAATTACTTTCATATAGAAACGCGTATCAGGTCAGTGAATAATATGAAGTTTATTGTAGGAAGTTGAAGTCAATTGATATGAGGCAGAATATGCTATTGAAAAGTGGGACATGCATGAATCTACGTTATTAAGGTATTCAAATACAAATCCGTTTCCTATTCTAGCAATCCTTCACAATTGAGGAACAACTGGTAATTCAGCCGCCATTGCTTCCTTTCTGCCTAATGGCTTTGGCGTGTTGACTTTTGAGGATCCCTAGATAAAAGCGGTATTAATAATACTTCTTTCTAGCCGCAGCCTTCTCCACCTCATCGGTGATAGTGAGCTGGTCTCCGCAGCAGCTAAGAAGTACTGCTATCACTTCTTTACCACTACCCTAGTTCCCAGCTGCAGCCTTTACCACCTCGTCGGTGATATTGATCTGGTCTCTGCAGTGCTCAAGAAGCATTGCAATCACTTCTTTACCACTCGTCCAGTTCCCAGCCGCAGCCTTCACCACCTCTTCAGTGATATTGATCTGGTCTCCGCAGTGCTCAAGAAGTAGTGTTATCACTTCTTTACCACTCCCCAAGTTCCCAGCCGCAGCCTTCACCACCTCGTCGGTGATATTGATCTGGTCTCCGCAGTGGTCAAGAAGTAGTGCTATCACTTCTTTACCACTCGTCCAGTTCCCAGCCGCAGCCTCCACCACCTCGTCGGTGATATTGATCTGGTCTCCGCAGTGGTCAAGAAGTAGTGCTATCACTTCTTTACCACTCGTCCAGTTCCCAGCCGCAGCCTCCACCACCTCGTCGGTGATATTGATCTGGTCTCCGCAGTGGTCAAGAAGTAGTGCTATCATTTCTTTACCACTCGTCCAGTTCCCAGCCGCAGCCTCCACCACCTCGTCGGTGATATTGATCTGGTCCCCGCAGCGGTCAAGAAGTAGTGCTATCACTTCTTTACCACTCTCGTCGTTTCCAGCTGCAGCCCTCACCACTTTGTCGGTGATAGAAATCTGAACTCCGCAGTGGTCGAGAAGTAGTGCCATCACTTCTTCACCAATCAACCAATTTCCAGCCGCGATTTCCACTAGCTGTATAGTAACATTCCCTCCTTGACTTAAGAGGGCAGCAACAGCATTTGGATATCTTGACATAATAGCACGTTCAAGGGGAATTTTACCTGAAGCGTCCTTGCAATTAATATGGACACCACGAGTCAGCTTCTGTGTGTCTGATTCCTGAAATCCCAGCTCAGAGGCGTAATCTACTAAAGTGGAAATCCCCCACTTTGCAGCTACGTGAAAGATAGAGAAATCATTCGGAATCGATAGGAAGAAATAATCTATTGACCTTGCGTTCTCTAGCCACTGCCCCCGGCAAGGAGAATCAATCTGGAAGAACTCCGCTTGTGGACACTGGACCTTAAAATATTCCTTGCCCATGCGCGCATGGTTAACCCATTCTAAAATTGCATAGTAGGAAAAGCTGTTATACAGTTGATTCGTGCTGCGGAACTGCTCAATGAGCATATCAACACAGCGATATGCAAGGCGAGCATGTGCTTCGGACAATTTGATAAAGAAGCCTGACCCAGTCCCAACTAGATAGTCCTTCACTGATTGATGTAATAGAAGCACATCTTCGTCCTGGATGATTACCAATAAGCGGCAAGACTCGATGTATTCATGTGTAAACTGAATCCTTGTCTCAGCGTCCTCTTCCTCCTGTTACAGTTGGCATGCTTCAGAGAGCTCCGACACTGTTAGTGGTCGGGAACATACAGCCACACAGCTCAGGAGGAGTCGAGTATCATTGCCACTGGTCTCGTTTTGCTCCAAGGCGGTGTCGAGAAGCCTCTTTTAAACTGCATGAAGACCCTTAGGCATGTCTTGTAAAAATTTGATGGCGAGGTATGAAGGGATATCTTTTAATTCGTCACACGCTAAGCCAATCCAGAGGAAAGTACCCTCGGCTTTGTATCTGAGAATATCGCGAACTTGCTCTCTGACCTTTTCGGTGTACTTTTTTCTTTTAGCCAAACGATTCACTCGATAGTCAATACAAAGATCAATGTCTTTCTGTCTCTCAGTGAAAGAAGCTAAATCTCTATTTGGGAACATTTGCAAGCTCTCGCGTATTTCCGGATATGGCCTACTGGTGATCAGTATTCGAACATTGGACGAGACTTTTTGACTCTGAAAATTTTCGAGTTGTTGTAATAGGGTCTGTTGCGATTCTTTATCGCATTCATCCACCGCGTCAATGATGCAGTATGTTCGACCCATACTCTGATCCGCCACCATGGCCATGAATATGTCCCAGAGAGCGTCGAGCGAGCTGAATAGCTTTTTCCCCCGCGTATTATATTCTGGCAGGAGGTGATCAAGAAGCTGGTGGTGCTGCCTAATAAGCTGGTGGAGAAGCCCCCTGATAATCGAGGTCGCGGTCCTTCGTGTATCGAAGCCAGAGTCACAGAAAAAGTAGGCTAGTGTTGCCCCTTCCATGTCTGCCAAGTAAATCGGCAGCCCCTCTGTAAGACATATAGCCATGATCGATTTACCAGTTCCTGGGTTCCCATAAAGCCATAAGACTTGTGCCGACTCACTCTCGGGACCTGTCAGTCCAGGACTTAGCCAGGTAGTAAGCTCTTCCGTGTTCAATATCCAAGCACAGCTTCCGGGAGCGTGGCCTCCTTTCTTTCGTTTCAATGCTGCCCTATCCTCCTTCGGATCTGTCACGAAGAGGTCGCGCCGACAGTCTAAGCCCTTCTCCTTCCAAGTATCTAGCAGTCCATTAGTACAACTCATTGAAATATAACTAAGGCTTTACCTACGTTCACATCCCGTCCCACTATGATATTTCCATTTCCGCTGTTCTGTAATCCATGGCCATGAAAGGAGGATTGAGCGGTATCTGCTTCTACTGCGGGTCGCTTTCCGGGGATTTCCGCTAGTAATTCTTCAACAGCCCGGTAATTCATGGCTCTGTCAATCAAAAGGGGTTTTTTTCAAGCTCTTTGCCATAATCAAGTGCAAAGACAGTGGGGCATTGAGAAGTCTTATGAGGCTGAACTCGACCAAATCTGCGCACAGACCGGTTTCTCCCCGCATGAGCTAAAACGAGTACATATCGATTTAAAAACACCTATCGACTATGTACGGAAACCTATCTTGCGTGCTTTATTGCTATTGAGGATATCAAGATGAGGCCCCGAAGCCCTCAATTCCCCTAGAACTCTGATCCTACGACAACTCAAACCTACTCAAACCTACTAACTAAGATGAAAGGTAGATGAACCATGTCAGCCCAACCAAGAAACGGCATGGTCTAGCCGGCTTTGCAGAGCTTGGCTATGAAGCGTACACTGTCGGAATTGTGTGTGCTCTGGAATTTGAGATGAGCGCTGTCAGCTACATGCTGGACAAAGAACATGTCCGTTTGCCTAGAAAGCCTGGTGATTCGACGCTATATATTCTTGGAGAGCTTAGCGGCCATAATGTGATCCTTGCTAGTCTTCCTGGTAGCCAGGGAAAGAGTACAGCAGCCGCAGTCGCAAAAGATATGGCGCGTACGTTTCCATCGATCGATCTACGCTTGATGATCGGGATCGGGGGAGGCGTGCCGAGTACAAAGAATGATATCCGCTTAGGCGACGTTGTCGTTAGTATGCCCGACAGTCAACATGGTGGTGTGGTCCAATATGACCTAGGTAAGAGCACAGACGATGGCACTGTCCTGAAAGGATTCCTTTGGCCGCCATCCGAGATTTTGAGAAGTGCTGTGTCTATTATACGGTCTGATCATAGAATCCTGCAGAGCAAAATTCATGAGTTCATGTCGGCTATGTTTCAGAAAAGCAATGACCTTAGACTTTCGTATCAGCGACCTACGGAGCCAGATGAACTCTTCCAGTCGGGATATCGTCATGTTTCTTACCTAGAAACTTGTGAGCTTTGTGATAAGACAAAACTGGTCCATCGTCAGTCCCGAGATCCGATCCCTAAGATCCATTACGGGCTCATTGCTTCTGGAGATCAAGTCATTAGGAGCGCCTCAAATGCAGCTGAAGTGAATAAGAGGGTTGGTGGCAATATCTTGTGTTTCGAGATGGAAGCGGCGGGGATTGCGACAGAATACTCGTGCATCGCCATTCGAGGCGTCTCTGACTATGCAGACTCTCACAAGAACGACGCCTGGCAGTATTATGCCGCGGCCACAGCTGCTGGATGCGCCAAAGAGCTACTTTCGTACGTTGACCTGCAGCAGCCTTCCATCACAACTGAAGCCCTTGATCAGAATAAGTCTGAGTTGTCCACTGGCAGCCATCTACCTGCACAATCTATCTTCCGCGGTCAAGAATTCAAAACTCGGGGTCTGGCAATATATCTGTAGGAAAAGACTTAAAAATCAGAGGCAAATAACTCGTTGCGAAGGAACTCCAAATCAACCAATAAAGGTAATGCGGGTGAAAGTCACGGTCATTGATTGGGATACTAAATGGCATTTATCGTCCTCATTTCAATGCTCTAATAGATCTACATTCAGCATCATCACGACCAGTGTATTAAGCAGATGATTTTCCCCTGCTAGAAAGCCAGGTGGCCAGACTATCCCATTGCTTTTAGCAGAATCAACGTTCAAAAAAGCTTCGAAACCATACAATTTTAATACAGAGGCTATTTTTAGTACGTAATGTACAACTGTACTAGAATATGTACTTCCACCAATAGGGATCAGGGGTAAAGTATTTAAAAAGAGGGTTCGAGAAAGATTCTCGACGCGCAAGTGGTGAAACTGACTGCGATCCATCCTAATATTAGTAGATTGCGGCAAGTGGGAGTAAAATATAACATTAGTTGCTTCGATAGTATTTGCGTTAAGCCTGAGATATTAACAGAGAAGACTTAAAAGAAACTCCATCTGGGACCTGAATACGCCGATATTAAAGCAGAAAGATAAAACCAATCATCTCAGTTTTGTATAAAGCCCGAAATCGATCTTTTCAAAATAATTTTGTTTGATAGAGTAAACATATTCTTCCACTTATGAGAGGTAGGCGGATCCGACAGAGTTAAGAGCGCCGTTGGTCAAGATGTAGTTCTCAGCACACATGAAGTAGGCGTAGCGAGTAAGGCCGTCAGTGCTCCCAAGGAAAGGAATGACGTTGGCAAGGAAAGTCTGGGTGACAGAAACATCGGCGATACCGTTAATGTCAGCGTAGAGAGCCAACTCAGTAAGCTGGACCTCCGTAAGACCGTATTGAGCAGCAGCAGCGACAGCCTCGGTGACGAATAATGTTAACTCATCAGCGCTATCAATATACTAGTGCACAGTAAAACCAGCGATACCGCACGAGCTGCAGCCGGAAATGAACTCGCCGAACCAGCTCAGACCCTCGCCAGCGTTGGTAGAGGATGCGACAGGGGGCGAGATAAGCTTAGCACGGCCACTGAACGGGGTGATGTATTTCAGATAAATGCCGATGGCATCAGAAGGTCTCATATAGAATACCGCGTAGAAGAATGGAGTTAAAGAAGCATTTGCCATGTTCTAAGGATTCCCCGAAGCTGGCGAAAAGAAGCAGAGTCAGTGGGGATATCAGGCAAAGGGGGCTGAAAAATTAGGTATCGACTTTGACTAAGGTTATGGAGAAGATTGAATTTTACTTTGCGTGTTCCCTCTTGGCTCAATGCATCAGTTTGAAAGCCTAACGCCGGAAAGATCTTATTTCGGACAAGGTGAAATCCGTCTCAGCACCTTATTCTCCGTGAGTTTTAACTTTTACACTCTCATTTATCTTTTAAAACTACATCTAGATCCCCAAGAGCTTAGGCAGTGGGTTCCATTGCTGGAGAGTATTCATCTTGAATGGACGAGGGCAATCCCTGACAGATCTCCCACCTATCCAGTTCATCCGGCCTTTTTTTCCAGACTATCTGCTTCATTTTACAGCCCTCACGGAAAATCTGGATGTGGATAAAGAAACAGGGTTTACTTTTATCTCGTTAGAAGTACGTTGCTGGGACATCAGCAAGAATATGACATGAGCTACTCAGTCAGAGTATGAACAAAGCATGCAAAATACTTGTAAACTGCTATGAAGTCTCACGGAGTGATTTATAAGATTGTATAAAGTAACTATTTGTGATGAGGAAGACTCCCTCATGAATCACTTTAATGTTCGAATTGGATATAATATAACCAAATGGACATGGTAATATCAAGCGCTACCCAGTTTCCAGTAATGAGTTGGCAATAAACATTACAGCTTGAAATAGATGGCTCTGACACGTTCCAACTGTTGTCCCACCCAAATTATCTGCTCTGGAGGAAGTTCTAGCTCAGGACTCTGGAGATTCCGTAGGTTCCCAAAAATATGCCATCCACTCATTAACGGAGCAATGGCTTGATGAACGGCAGTAACAGGTCGGGTCTCTGAAAAGGGGTACTCGACCAGCCCAGGTTTCATGCGCACAGACTCCATTTGGCTCCCAAGGCAATAGGGCACCGTCGCACAGATATCATCTGCAATAATTTGGATTCTAGCCTTGGCTCCAGCTATCCTTGTGCCGTCTGGATCCTGCGAGGACAGCATTCTAAGACAGCTGATGATGATGCTTTGTACCACCATTAGACAATCGCGGAACATGTTCCATGTCGCTGCTATCCATATGTCTGTGTAACAGTCGCAGCGATTGCGAAAGACTCCTGCATCATGGACGGATTGGGGAATAATGTCTGCTGAGACGGGCTTCCAGTCTGATGGAACAAAGTGCGCCCATGACATGAAATCGACATCAATCTCTGCTGCTCTTGCAAGGATTGAGATGACTTGCGCTTCGTCGGGTTGGTGGGCTTTTATTTGCTCCCACGTGTCTCGCAAATCGACTAGACGTGCTGAGGCTTGCGAGAGTACCTTTCGTGGAGATAGAGGGCCTTGGGGTTGTGATAGAGGCCAGATTGTTGGTGTTGGGATCACGGGGCTGCTTAAACCACGAGTGGTCTTGATCTACGTTGTGTTAAAATTCATGTAGCCAACCTCAGGGTAGGAAGGATGGTGAACTGTACAATTGCAGTTTGAACGGTATCATGAATTGTAGCCGATATATCATGTCCTTCCGAGCTCTTTGGTCTCCTGCTATTGATCAAAGCAATCGCACCTCTCAAGTGTGCTCTCGATGGAAGCTCCAAATTCTGGATAGCGACAAATTCCTTCAAACCGTTTTAGCCGAGGTCTCCATTTGCCTTTACAAGATGGAAAGCGTAATTACTTACTTCATACGTCGATAGGCATATAATAGCCGCAAGAAGACTGTTCAAGTCGCCATCGGTCGTCAAAGCTTCACGAATTTTGGGTAGAGAACATGTGAAATACCGCTGCGCTTCACGCATCAACGATCTCTGACCAGTCCAAGCCCCCACAGTAAAGAAAGCAATAGCTAATGTACTACTGTGCAAATAAGACCCAACCTTAGCATTTGTGTAGATTCGTGGCAACATTCCCAGAAAACCATTACGAATGTGGTTGACTTGAGTTAGGAATATAAACGAGTTGAAAAATAATGGGACCACTGCATCTTCAACTGGATGGTAAAGCTCTGTCGGTATACATGTATACTGAGGCCGTATGTCAACCGCCTCAGTAGATAAATCCATCGAGGCAGCAGGGTTCATTTTCTGCCAAGATGCAGATTCTACATTATCTGCATTCTTGCTAGAAATTGACCTGGAGCTAGCAACTGGGGTTGATCGGCGGGTTGCCACCACTGCGTTCATGAATGATGAGGTTTGATCCCTCAATATCACATCGAATGGGTGTTGATATCCTGGGCATTGACGACCTGTTCGAGTACATTTTTGACAATGGGGCCTAGTTTCATCACACTTTTCTTAAATCAGTCCTATGCTTCAATCTCAGCTGAATGTAAACATGAAATACCTTGATGTGCCGCCGGCGGCAATTTAGACATCCAGTACTTGGTTTTCCGCAGAAGACCATGATACTTCATTGGCAGTGTTTGACGCAGCTAGATACACTGGCTAGACGATGGTCAATTTGATGATTCAATTTGATGATATGCACAAAGCCGTACGGAGTCGCTGGTTTTTGTATACTCAGGCGTAATCCGCGTGAGCCGAGTCTGGAATACGTACTTGCCCTGGAGATAGCTAGAGCCGTATCATTAAAACATGCTTTTTGGCCACTTGATTAGGGGTCAAAGTCTTTCTTGCGATGTAAGACTGTATGTAGCTAGCCTTCGGAGTAAGCTGCTGATTAGCAGATCTCTCACGTGACTAATATGCAAAAGCTCCACCTCCGCAAATTCAACAGTCACTTTTACAACCTCGGATTTCCAATCTGTGATCATTATAGCTGCCAGTTATACATCTCATCGGCTCCTGGGAGATCACTCCATCTTTGACGAGATCGATTTTCGTGAAGCCCTTCCTTTTGACCACCAATCCCGCTTGTCCCCGCATTCCTTCCCCAGTCAATACTCACCGAAGACATGCTCTCCTACTTCGGCTGGGGCTCTAGCTCCAAATCAGACTCTAAGATCTCTACCGTCTCAGGAAATTCAGAGTCAAAACCAGAGAGTGAATCTTCATCCCCAGCTTCCACAACAGTCCAATCACAAGCAATTCAAAAACCCGTAACACAAGACAACACCAGCCTCAAAATCCTCGTCGGTGGTGTGGCCTTTGTCTCTCTCTCACTATTGATAACACGTCGCGCAAACCGAAGGAAAATCGCCGAATGCATTCCACCATTCTACTCCAGCTCGACCTACTTCCAGCCCCAAGTGAACGGCGCAGGTGAGGCTTTGGAGGCACTCAGCCTCGCTACTATCAATGTTCTCTCCTTCAGCACGATGGCCGTTGGCGCTGGAGCATATGCCTTCAATATCAATTCGCTAGATGATGCGCGAAGAGCTATGAGGACTTACATGGATACTGCTGTCGATTCATCGGGCAAGGCGGATGAGGAGCTTGAGAAAGATGTCACAGAGTGGGTGACCAATATGCTTGGAGATCGATTCCAGAAGCAGCTGGAGATTGAGCGTGCGAAGAAGGCACAGAATCCTCCAAGTGGGGATGAGAAGTAGTCTTACCTTGACTGCTATCTGAAAATACTCCACTCTTTCTCGTGGTTCAACCTTCCTTATGTCAGCAGTTGAACTATTTCTATCACAGTTCTCCAAAGAAAAATTCAGCGTTCGTGGAATTCCCTCCATATTGGACGTGGTGAATACTCAGCTGTTAGGATTCTAAGTTGAATAAATAACCCTGTACATTATATTATACATAATTTCTATAGACCCTGCATGTTTTGGCGTTCTCTACGCATGGATTATTACCATGATGAATTCAATATCTAGATATTTTACTTTTATTAATTCCAACAAATAGATATCAATCAAGGCATCGATACCCTCGAAAGCTTCGGGATATCATTCATCCTCAAGCTCCATGAGATAACCGCAAATCCCATCGTCTCTTTTCACCAGGTCGTGTCAAATCTGGGGTTCTGAACTTGTTAGAGAGATGCGATTTATATTCATGTATTCTAGCCGCGAAAACCTCCAGTTCCAACTTTAAAATTGAAAAATATGGCAAATTCCAATGCTGGCTTGCGGATCTCGGCGACAATATGGAAAAGCATTGTGACCGCATCGCTACAACTGACCATGAGCTGTTTTTTGGATTTGTTGAGTTCGCAGGAAATCTCAAAGGTTTTACGGTTGACTAGACGACTTAGCACCCGTCTCTTTCCATTGCATGATTCCAGGAAGTGGAACGGTAAGATGGCCGGAAGGCTGTCGATCTCAAGAGATCCCAGGAGACCCAAATTTTCAACTTAGGTCATATTTCATCCTGGAAATCCTTCATCTCCCTCTCGTCTATGCTGCATGTACTCTTTCCTCGCCGCAGAAGGGCATATTGGGCATAGGTGGGCATCTATTCTTTGATTAATCAATAGAAGCAGCATCATCAGCGTGCATAAAGCGCCTAAAGCACGTCACATATGATACTGCAGGTCATCGCAGTTTGTAGTACTTTGTCGCGCAACAAGTCCTCCGGCATGCCCGACTTTGTCACCTTTTGCCTCAGTTTTCATTTCAATATCAAACTCCAGTGGCTCATCAAAGTCGCGGTAATGCTGGTTCGGGTAGCACCACCTATGAGGATATCGTTACTGTGTCCGGGTAAATCACCTGTGTATGTGCTCAGAGCCACCACCAACAAATTACACACGTGGTCACCTCCATTATGAAGAGTATAAGATGTTTCAGCCTTGGAATGAAAATAAAATCTTTTCGTATTTATTTAATATCCAGGAAGGTAACAGCAATGGGCGGGATCACTGTCGTATTGGTATAAGAATACTAGAAGGCTTGAGCTTGGAAGGAGCAATAGGTCCAGTCATATGTAATTTACCTACATTTCCACGGTTCTGTAGTGTTAGGTAATTGAATGATGTCAACAGGGATATTTAGCGAAAGTTCACTTCACTTTCACTTCACCATCACTTCAATCAGATTTCCTATTTACCAGCTCTTGATCAATCTCTCTCCACTCCTGTCTCAATAGGTCATGAAACTCAGACCATGCCACCTTTGATCCACTATGCTGAAAGGCAGAACTCGTTTTGGCTCTCGAAGCGGACGGCACAGCTCTGCTACAGTAGGATAGGCAAATCGGTTTCATTAAACACATTCTGAGCAGCTTCATCATCAGATATAAATCGCTTTACCACCACTCTCATCAATGACCACTTCATGAATCTCTCCTAAAGTTCCTAGACTGCCCTTATGGGTAGTCTGTTTTTTACTTAATGCAGGTTTTTTGGTCTGCTTGTTGTTCGCTTCTTCTAAATGACCACATCGATCATATAGAAAAAAATGTGATGATGGACCGTTCGAACAGTCCGATCATAATGCTCCTGAATCTCCTTTTTGGTCGGCGAAGATAGTAGATCAGAGGAAGATCCTCGACCTAAATCGATGCGAGATTTTGATTTTGCAAGCCATTTAGCGTCTAGAGAGAGTTAGGGTCGCTATTACTGCTAGATGATGATTGTCGGACTGGTGGCAGATCAAGAGGAGGTAGAAATTCAAGCTGAATGTTCAGCTTTTCTAATACACGATTTAGATTCAAAGGAACAAATCTAGTAGCTCAAAAGCTTTTCTGTCTTTGAAAGCAGCATATATTGTATTAGGAAAGATTTCCAGGAAATCCAGGTTTTAAATTGAGTTGACGTTGAGTCTCATAGCTCGTCACCTTCTCTCTATATAGACGCTTCAAACCCATAAAACGGCCTACATCAAGTGGCTATAAAAGATGCGATTCATATAGAGGTAAGCAAATAGAGATAATATCATGCTTCTGGCATAACTGGTCGAATTCAGGGGTAAGATGGCTACCATGACCATCTAACACCAGAAGACAATACTTCTCTTTCCTAGCCCTGATGTTTGGAATGAAATGCTTTTCTAACCAATCAAGACCAATATTATCGCTTATCCAGCCATCCCTAGAAACATTGATTATGGATAGGAAAATAATATGGACGACTAAGATAAGGAAGGTCAATGAATCGGAATAAAAAGGTGAAAATAAGCTAATGTGATATTGGGTAATTCAAATGGCTTCAATAATCAGACAACGTAAAAAATTTGTGAGTATTTCTGAACCTATCACTTAGCCCTCCTTGGCCATCTCGTCGTAGCGGTGTCGAGCACTTTCCTTGGTCTTGTCCAAGAACTCATGCTGGAGGCCGCGAGTTTTACGTCCGGCCTCCTCGGTTGCATCACCGATTTTACTACCCTTGGCGCCAAGTCCCACGCCCTCAGCATAGGCCTGCTGGGCAATGGGGTCGACTCGTCCAGTTCCATGGACACCCAGCCCAGTACCCTCTACCCAGCCCATACGCTTCAAGAGGCTCGCGCCCTTAGAGTTGGGCTTGACAGGTGCATTGTCCTCTTCCGGTGTAGCCGACTTTTGCTGTCTTCCACTCACTTCGACTTGACCGAAAGCAAGTCGACGTTCCTTAGCACGATCACGGTATTCAGGATCGGGTTGAGCGTCGGTTGTCAACTTCTGAGCTTCAGGAGCAGGTTGGGTGTTGAGAGCAGAGTCCTGTTCAGATATCGATGTATCCTTTCCATTCTGGGTCTCCTGGACCTCTTTAGCACGCCGAGATAACTCAGCATGTCGCGCAGCAACTTTTTTCAAGCCAAATGCTACCACTTCCTCATCCTTGAGGTTGTTGCGGTGCATATCACCTATTCGTACGTGCCACATGAGCCCAATGATGTCCGGTAATTTCTTCATGCATAGCAGGCAAACAAGTGAATCAGGCTTAGGGTCTATGAAAGTCGGGCCGGGGTCCAGCTTGCCTCGAGCCAGCGCTTCTTCGTCCTGTAGATTGTTGAGGTGCACTTCGTCGTGCCATGAGTGAAAGCCGAGATCCTCGCCATCTTCGAAGTCTTGTATACATAGCCAGCAGCAATTAAGCTCGTAGTCCAAATACGAATCGTTGACCGAATTCTCGTCAGGACCCTTTTCGGTTGCAGTAACATTATCATCGGCACTCTCTTCGACATTGTGGAGTTCAGCATACTGCTTGCGCCAAAATTCCAGTTGAGGTGGTGCGAGGTTGGTGTTTATGCTGGCCGCAGGCTCAGCTTTTCTTTTCTTGCCCTTCTCGGCGCTAATAAACCCTTGCGGCTGGCTAGTCTGCTGTCCGTGGGAATTTTCTATGTTCGCCGCGACAGGTTGGACTGCCTCTTCAGTCACTTCCAAAACATACTCACTGGCATAGCCTTGCGGATCCCAGTACCGAAAATATTTTGGTTTGCGGAGATGAGCAAATGAAAATTTGCAGTCTTGGGTGGACGGGTCCGCCACTGTGACAAATACACCACTATGGATGTAATTCACCGTCACCGGCTTGGAAGAGACGGTAAACTTTTCGAATGTCCGAAGTTTAGCCATCGCATCTTGAGCATCCTAGGGCAAAGGGTCAGCAAATCAACTTGGGCCAAGAGAGGAATCAACATACCCGTTCGTTGGCGAATTCGGCAAACCCAAACCGCCAGCTTGCATTTGAGTCGCGATCACGTACAAGAAAGACGCGCAGAATAGAGCCAGATTTGGCACCCAACTTGGCATCACTAGTACTGGATGTCATTTTTGAACGGGGTACATTGGTGTTGATTGGGGTCGGCGTAGGTCGCAGAAGTTTTTTCGCAGCTGTGGCAAGAACCTCTTCAGTGACAGAGGCTTCTAGTCCTCTGAAAATGAGAACATGCGATACCTCCTTCTCAGACACATCCGTCTCGCCGTTGCCTTTCATTTGGACAGTTTGCAGTGCTATAATATGTTCAGCAAATTGAAATGAAGAAGAGTCAGAGTGATCATATGAGCAACTCACCAGGTTTTGGAGCTTTGCAAGATGAGCAAATATTGTGGTGTGCGAAATTGACGACAGAGCACTAGAATAGTTAGTTATTTGAACGAAGTGAAAAATTTGGAGGGGGGAAAAGTAGTTTTGCTCAGCATTGCTCGACGTACGCGCAACGTGGGGGAAACTCACCATTCTGCAAATCCAGTCATCGGCACTCTGCCCAGGGACTCCGTTATCTCTCTCACGGCTGTAAGCAATGCCTACTTTCGTGCTTTGCTCTCCATTTGGGCCATACAAATAAATTGCGGGAAAATTTTGGTCCATGAAGCGTTTCGAATCTTGGATACATTCAAACTTGAGAAATGCGATTTGACGAGAAATTCCTGCGATGAATCCAGGTAAGTATGGCAAGATCAGTTCAACGATAATGGTGTTTAACTCACTGGTATGCCTATCCCGAATAAGACGGACCTTTTCCAATCCAGGAACATCATATTCGCTCCTCAGTTCAGTCTCGATCTGTTTCAAAATCAGTATCTATGCTAAAAAAAAACAAGGGCAGGATATACATCAGGGGATCCAACCCTTAATCAATTTCATGATCTTACTCACATCGATATCTGTCATGTCAACCGGGACCCGCTCCAGTATGACCTCTCGACTCTCCTGGCCGGGATTTTGACGCGAGTAAAATTGGCTGCGATTGTGGTCGCGAGAGTCGCGAGAATCGCGAGAGTATTCCGAACTGCGATTATGGCCGCGAGAGTCGCGAGAGTCGCGAGAGTATTCCGGGCTACGGTTGCGGTCACGAGAGCTGCGAGCGTATTCCGAACCGCGATTGTAGTCGCGAGAATCGTGTGAATACTCAGTACTGCGGCTGTATTGAGGGGATTGATAACCTTCGTGATCACGATCCCGATATCCTTGGCGACCATGCCCATTATCATCTCTACTGTCTTGGTACCGGCTTCCTCGGCCACGAGCATAAGACGAGTGAGATTGGCCTATATTCCAGACCAAATTGCAGGCATTAGCATGTGCTAATTCAAGGAATTGAGTTTATCATTCTGTGGACTCAACTAGTCCAAGTCAGGTCCATGCGGGGAGAATTCAGATACCACCAGGAGATCGCGATCGAGGGCGATCGTCATACATCCGACCATCTCGCTCGTCAGGGTAGCCCCAACGAGGTCGGCAATTGTCATGACGCATCGTGAATGAAGTGGTGAAAACCGCTGTCGAAAGTGATTAGGAAGAGAGAGTAAGAAGAGCAAAGAGCTCCAGGACGGAAGCTCTCGATAAGTGCACGGGCCAGCTCTGGGATTCTGCTTATCGCCATATTTGACCAGCACTATTCCTTGCTATTTTGAATCGATCCTTGCTTTTCCAGATCTAATTAATAGTCTATTCCACTGTTTTTAATATCTACTTATGTTGGGTGCATAGCCTAGATCTGAAAAAAATTACATGTATGGATGGTACTTTCTATGCATCAACATCACGGATGAGATTCATAGTTCGAGTTTTGAAATGGAATATAGACTTCTACGGGTTCTAGCATCTTGATCAAGCTGTGACTTGGACTTGATGTACTACCTATTTGAAATGTCATATAAATGAATGCGAAGTAGATTATCACTGCCAAGGTGCCCTACAACTACTTACCATCGCCGAGTGGGATGGAGATCCATTGGCAGGAAGTACGGAAGTAGGATTTAACAATAACACGAAGTGCTGCAACTAAGACACATATCAAGGTCCCTTCAAAGTACTCAAGTACATATTGTAGTGGGGAGGCAGACAAGTGGCAGTGTGGCCTGACTAAGCAGGATGTGTATATAACTAAGTGATATGTTTTAGAGATCAGACCATCAGACTTCTTCTCCTCTGAGCTTCTCCTAAGTCTCCTTCTTCGTCTCCCACTTCCCCTCCGATCCCTGCGCCCATATGGGGAGTATCTGGTTTCGCAGACCAATGCAATACGGTGGCCCCGTTCCCCATTCTAATATGTAAATACGTAGTTGAATCCACTAAATAGGGATCGGCACATTCAACCTCTCATACTCGATGGTTCTCCGCATTGCCCCGCGGTGGACTCTATGTGGGTACAGGATGACCCTTGTTATAAAGCTCTGTCTGGATGGTTTCTTCACAATCTTCTGTTCACATCTCAGTAACACCAATCACTCAAATAATTAAACCCACTTATCCCAATGACTACCACAAAGCCTAACCACCGGGCCTGGTGGAAGGAGTGCTCGGTCTATCAAATCTGGCCTGCATCATATAAGGACTCTAACGACGATGGTATCGGAGACATTACTGGGATTATCTCCAAGCTCGACTACATCAAGAATCTAGGTGTTGATATTGTCTGGCTGTGTCCATCTTACAAGTCGCCCCAAGTTGACATGGGATATGACATTTCGGATTACTATACCATCGCGGAGGAGTATGGTACGGTCGCAGATGTGGAAAGTCTCATTCAGGGGTGTCACAAACGCGGAATGAAGCTTCTGATGGACCTGGTTGTGAATCACACCAGCGACCAACATGACTGGTTCAAGAAGTCACGTAGCTCTAAAGACAGCGAATATCGAAATTGGTATGTCTGGAAGGCACCTCGCTACGATGAGCAGGGCAACAGACATCCACCCAACAACTGGGTTTCTCATTTCCAGGGTATGTCAATTTGTTTTCATAGTGATGAAACGTTCAATTCTAATTCTCAGTCAAGGGAGTGCCTGGGAGTATGATGAGCCCACAGATGAATACTACCTTCATCTATATGCAACGGAGCAGCCAGATCTCAATTGGGAGCATCCTCCTGTCCGTGATGCCGTCCATGAAATTATGCGATTCTGGCTGAAGAAAGGATGCGATGGCTTCCGCATGGATGTGATCAACTTCATTAGTAAAGATCAGCGCTTTCCCGATGCACCCATCCAGGACCCCCGAACTCCTTGGCAGTGGGCAGACAAATGGTACGCTAATGGACCGCGACTGCATGAATATCTCCAAGGGCTCGGTAAAATCCTAAAGGAGTACAACGCTTTCAGCGTTGGCGAGATGCCTTTTGTCAAAGACGAGAAAGAGGTACTCCGTGCGGTGCAGTTTGACCGCAACGAAATCAATATGATTTTCAATTTCGAACATGTGGACATCGACCATGGAAAGTATCAGAAGTTTGAGCCTGGCAGCTGGAAGCTCACAGACCTAAAGGACTTCTTCAACCGATGGCAGAAATTCATGTATGCCAACGACGGGTGGAACGCACTCTACTGGGAGAATCATGACCAACCGCGATCTATCGATCGTTTCACCGGTGCTGGAGAGGAGCATCGAGTCATTGCTTCAAAGATGTTGGCCACTGTTCTGGCCCTACAGCCAGGAACACCCTTTGTGTATCAGGGACAGGAGATCGGCATGCGAAATGTGCCTTCGGAGTGGGAAATGGACCAGTACAGGGACCTTGACTGTCTAAATCATTGGAAAAGGTATTATTTTTCCCTCTCACTTCCAAGAGTCCAAGCTAAATATTCCACAGATTGATCCAAGCAAGTCCTACCGACATAGAAGCCCAAACAGTGGCACGTAAAGAATATCAGAAGAAGTCGCGCGACAATGCGCGTACTCCGGTTCAGTGGTCATCTGCAGCGAATGCAGGATTCACAGGTCCAAACGTCAAGCCTTGGATGTCTGTCAACCCAAACTACGAGTTTATCAACGCCGAGGCCGACGTCAGTAACCCCAACTCAACTTACCACTACTGGGCATCAGTACTTGGGTTACGCAAGAAATACCTTGACATCTTCGTTTACGGGGATTGGGCACTTATTGATGAAATAAACGAGGAGGTGTTTGCGTATACCCGCCAGTATGAAGATCAGAAGGCTGTGGTCGTGTGCAACTGGACCGAGAAGACCTTAAATTGGGATGCTGCTGGACAAGGAGTGGCCAATATCAAGGAGGTACTTTTAGACAGTTATGAGGGTACTGCTGAAGCGACTCCACGCTTTTCTGGAGGAAAGTGGTCGCTTCGGCCTTACGAGGCAGTTGTCTTGCTTGTTTGAAAATCCACGGCAGCTCATTTCATTACGTACCTTTATAACGTGTAGCTTCAAGTTTAAGACTAAATTTTATAAGAATAAAATACTGGAAAATAACAGAGGCAAAATTGATGTTTTGAGAAGTGAAATGTTTTCGGTACAAAGTTCATAGTAGTTAGTTACTATTACCACTTCAATATCTCACCCCGCAGCTCTTATCAGTAAATTCCGCACTTTCCAATCTCAACTCCATACAAACAATTAAAATCATACAAAAATGACGACCGAACAATCCCTACCAGCACATCTAGACCCAAGTACCTACCCGCGCACCCACAGCGACACCACCAAAAACATCCACCTAACATTAACCTACGCCACTCTCGACCCAAACACCTACCTAACACAAACCTCCTCAACCGCCGCCGGAGCAAATGTGCTCTTCCTCGGTACAACACGCGACACGTTCGAAGGTCGCCCGGTCTCACAACTGAGCTACACCTCCTACCCACCTCTTGTGTTCAAGACTCTGTCCACAATTGCGGAGGAGGCTGTCGCGACACACCAGCTTCTAGGCGTGAGCATTGCGCACAGACTTGGAGTTGTGCCTATCAAGGAAGCTTCTATTGCTATTGCGGTTAGCTCGGGTCATCGGGCTGCGGCTTGGAGGGCGGGTGAGGAGATCTTGGAGGCTTGTAAGCAGAAAGCTGAGATTTGGAAACGGGAGGAGTTTGTTGATGGTGGTATGGAGTGGAGGGCTAATGCTGATCGGGATGCTGAGGGGAATTCGATTGGCGGTTGATCTGATCTGGACGCATTCTGTGAACATTCAGGTGTGTATGATCTAATTATGAATGCGATATACAATGCCAGGGATTTGGAGTGGAA
The DNA here is from genome assembly GCF_028828555.1 of Penicillium taxi. Taxonomy (NCBI): domain Eukaryota; kingdom Fungi; phylum Ascomycota; class Eurotiomycetes; order Eurotiales; family Aspergillaceae; genus Penicillium; species Penicillium taxi. Next base: position 1,313,495 of record NW_026643208.1, read on the forward strand.
TGAAGTGGGCGATCGTGGAAGGAACAGAATTCCAGAATTGTATCGCCCACTCCGTCTGGACTTCTACGAGGTCGAATAACATAGCCTTGGAAGAGATCGGAAACTACGAACTGCTCCATACAATACTAAAATCCAGCCTTCTAGAAGATGGGACTCATGGTCACTAGCTGCCCTACCTAGTGATACGGGGAACGCTCGTAGGCAGTGCAGTCAAAATGCACAGATCAATTCAGTTAGGAAACAGGGTGTCGGAACTGTACTAACAGCAGGGGAATGGAGCTCCGTAACAGAATGTCCAGAAATGAAGATAGATGTAAGCATGAAGGTCTAACTATGAGACGAAGTTCTATCTATTCCTCACTGGCTATACTGCCGCTACTATTCTGACCGCTTCTCACACCGCCCTCTCAAATAATAATACTAGGGTACTCCCCTACTATACCCCACTCAATAATGTTAATTGTCCCCGATTGACGAGGGTGAATCGAAACCAAATGGAAGTGAAATAAAAGCAAAAACCAATATCCTTATCTCTAAGTGTGACCTCTCTCCTGCTCCTCTAGCACCACTTCCTCGTCTTTAGATAGATCTCCTAGATCCTTATAGTACTTCAGTCTAGACCTGTACACGGGTTGTGTAACGAGTCTCTGAAGAGACTGCGCTCCTGGCTCCTGGCTCCTGTGCGGAGCCGGACGAGCGATAGGAGCATCCGGTCCCCAGGACCCTTTCCCTTCCTTAGTTAATTCTTCTTGTTTAAATATCAATCGGATCTTTGCAGCGTACAAATTCCTGCATTCATCCCGTAACAGTACCCTACTAAAAAGTTTCAAGATATTTTGGTCGGCCATAACTCGACTTCTACTAAACCGATTCGTCGGAAATTGGATTCGTATATATATTATACTTGAACTTAGAACTCCTAACAATATGAGCCTCGTACAAGCGATAAAAGTTTCTAAGATTTACTCGAGACTGACTGCTAGGATATACTCACTTGCCTCACTTCTTCTGCCTTTCTGATTAACCGCTGAAACCCTAGTAGATACCAGCTATGTTCGGCAAAAATTCACCTGCATCTTGCAACTACGAGCTGTGCAACTGATATACACTACTGTCGGTTGACTAGGTTATTACCGAAGCAGACAGCTATTGATATCGTTTCTGTACGTATATAATAGGTGTATGCATATTGGGTAAAAGTGAAGTGTCATTCTAAAATGCTCAGGTGAAAGAAGATATAGTAGCTGCCATGCCAAGATCACATGATCTTGGTATGTCAGCTGATATTCGTTCCAACACTGGGCATACTTTAAGAGGGGTAAAACGCGGTCAACTGGTAAAATCAAAGTATCACAAGCTCGCATGGCAGTCCTGAGTTCCAATCTTCTGCCTTAAAAATCAAAGTCTCCATTTTTAACTTCCAAATTTAATTCGATCGCTCGACCCAGCCAATTGCCTTCAGATTGATTTTGTTCGTGTCAATAAGTTGAGTTAACGCATTGCACGGTTTGGCTTTGGTCATTGCGTCTGCTGGGTTGGAGGTTCCATCAACCCACTTGATTGACGCGATTTGGCGGCGTTCATACGCCTGTCGTAGGCATATTACGTATATCATTAGGCGCTTTTCCTGTGTAGACCCGAGCCGCACAAGGCAATCGTACAATGATTTCGAATCGGTGCACAAAACGATTAGGAAGTTCGCCTTTAGCATTTGATCCAAAGTTGACTTGATCGCGAAAGCGATATCTGAACCGTGAACTATGGCGTAAAGTTCGGATGCCAAAACGCTCCTAGTGATTCGTTTATATTTGATCGAGCTCCAGTGAATGATATTAGCGTTGGTGAAGTTATCAATCTGGCCGGGTTCTGTGGTCTTGGTGTTATCGATTTGAACGTTTCCCTTGTCGGCGAGCATAATGATATAGCCAATTTGTGACGAGAGGTCCTTGTTGTTAGTAAATGATGCGTCTATAAAGACAAGAAGTTGGAGTGATTTTATGTCTAAATCGACGAACTTGAGTCCTCTGGCAGAATTTTCTCTTTACCAATTGAGCCGTTTATTCAGTAACTTATAGTCATCTTTGTCTAGGTGGGTCGCTTAGGCAGCGAATGATAAGTCGAACGCAGCTTTAGGTTGACATACTGAAGCTATATAGGCGCCTCTCGCGCGCTCGGCGATGTATTCATCTTTGGTGTTGGCAAGGGAGATCTTATCGCATTGGCCCTTCTGCGCAAGGGTGATGCTTCTATCTGTTGCCAATTCGATGACTCCACCATTGAATTTCAGTGGATTTTCAATGGTTAGTTGTTCGCGTTCTTTCGCCGCGAAGTTTGCCTTTTATAGCTCCTGTTTTTCTGCTTCTGCAAATTCGTTATCTGCAAGGATAAGAGTATCATCTATTTGAAGTCCAACGATACCAAATCCTTTCGAATCTGTTATATATAGAAGACATGGGTTAAATGTCGACTGGTTCATTTTCAGGTTTATCGAATGGTGGGAGTGGTATGTCCTGAACCAGTGGTTTCCGGCTTCGGGGATGCCATAGAGTGGCTTAATAACCTTTAGAATTATGTTCTTCCTAAGCTAGTTAATTAATTCCTGTGGGGGGCGTGTATAGAAATTGTGGTTTAGTATTGTTGTTGACTAAACGTACGCCTAGGAGATATCGCGGAGGTATAATTGTGATTTAGCAGCAGCGCCTTGGTGACTTACAGCGATGCAGAGGATCAGTCTTTAGCTGACGTGTTAAATTATTGGTGATTGAGTCAAAACTAGGTCTTTTTCTTGGTTGTTATAGGCTTAAATGACTAGTCGTGACTTTTCGAATGCTTATTCTGTGCCTTTATTCTTGATATCGTCAACGAATCTTGAGTTGAATAGTTATATACTGGGTGGAGCTTCTGTGATAAGCTTAAAGACCCCTTTTTCAAGTAACCCATTGATTTCTTTTTATCTTAAGTCTCGGAATTAGGTATTAGTGCTGCTCTTATCTTGTAGAAAGATAGTGATAGGTATAGGGTGCTTACATAGGCGGCCTGGGCCACGCTTCTGTGGTTGTGTAGGAGTAGGGGCAAGTTCACGGCCTAGGTTAGACCTTAGGTTTCGGCTAGAGCGATTAGTTAGCTCTAGGGGTTCTAGGGGGAGCTTGGTATCGATATCTGATCTGGTTTGTTTACTTTGGTCTATTCCTTGTAATTCTGGATCCAGATTTTATGTTTCTGAATAGAAGGGTTTAACCACTATCGATCGGAATGCTGTTAGTCCACTTAGTAGTCTAACTATGCAGGTTTTGTTTTCGATTGATAGTAATATATATGGTCTAGTCCAGCTACCTGTTTTTCCTAAATTTCCTTCTCTCTAGACAAGAACTAGTGAATTCAGCGGCAAATCATAGATTACGGTCGTGTTTAGGCTGTTTCTTATGTTTAATGCATCAGCGATTTAGCGTTCTGCTAGGAGCTTCTATATCTCGGCCATAGCCTTTCTGACTACTATAGCACGCTATGTTACTGATGGAGAGGGTGGATCTAAGTTAATCATTCGGGGGTATTGTCGATCAACTACGTTGAAAGGACAGGGTTCACACGTTGCACTATATACACTGGAAAAGGGTATGGTTCGTCCTAGATTCTTAGTATATACGTTGTGCAAAGTGGTGTGAAATGTGTTCGATTCATGTAGCTACTTGAGTTCCTAATATAGTTGTTCCCCCGTGACTCGGGGGTCTGTTTGTTCCGTTCCGGGTTTATGGTATTGCATGATTGCAATATCCATGTTCCGACACTGGAGCAACTTTAAAATCTCGAGTCGCTATATACATGGATCGATAAAATAAATGAATGTGGATAGGTGCACGATATGCCCCCGAGTGCCCTGCATATTGTATCTGTTGGGTGGCCGATTTTTGTTGAAGAATCAGCCTTTGTGCGGGGTAAAGAAAGTGGTGAGTGGGAAAAAAAATAATAAAAAGTGGACAACACGAAAGTGGGCTTTTCCTAGAGAAGCCAGTCTCCATTTCGTCTTCTATCCGTGGTCCTCTCTGGCGGCATTTTACTGATCCCCTGAGATCAGAATGGCAAATGGTATTCTGTTGCCTTATTCATGATAACGGCGGCGTTCGCAGGTTGAGCCGTTGCTAATTCCCGGAAAAAGGATAATATGGCGGACTGCCACATGGTGTACCCTCCTTCTGAGGATTCCAGTCTGCATAAGGTGTTCGGGAAGCGAATCGGATGCGGTAGGAGTCTGATTTGGGCGTTGTGCTTTTCCCGCTGGACGGCTATGTATTCCCTGATGAGCTTTGGGTCATATTTCTTGTCCGTTTCGATCCCCGATTCCGTCGAGTGGATTGTGATTAGCTGTCGGAATGCCATCATCAGGTTGCCAGCTGCCGCCTGGGCTGTTTCGGGTGCGGTTTCTGCCCAGGTGAACGCTGCGTTGGTTGCTCCCGGTGTGCCAAATGGTGCCGATAGTCCTTGACTCGCATGTGTTGCGGCAGGGTCTGCATTTCTGGCGTAGTCCATAAGTGTGTGGAATGTCCAGCTATCGTATTGGATTCCGAACAGTGGTGGGTGACATGTGGCTTTGCTAGCCCCTCTGCATCGGTTGCATTTCTTGCTGGCTATGGTATCGAAAAGGCAGTTGAACGTGGGAAATGTTTCTCCTTCCCAGTTTGTGTTTTTGTGTCCAATGCATCCAATACACGTCATGAACTTTGGCTGTTCTGGTATCGCCCGTGGGGTTGTCGGCGATAATACTATGGCGGGTTCCGCTGGCACTGCTGGTGCTCCTGGGGCTGGGGCTGGGTCTGCTGCTGGAGCTGGACCTGCCGCTAGACCTGCCACTGGACCTGCAGCTTTCGCTCTTTTAGGTCCTCTTGCTCCCTTTCCTTTTGCTTTCGTCACCCTTCCGGCCATCGATCGGGTGGTTTGTAGTGGCTTCTGGGGGTGGCGTTCTTGTGGGAAAAGGAAGGTTTTCGGCAGTTGGGGTCTTCAGATAATGGGTGGAGGAGTGTTCGGGTGATAGACGAACGGAGAAGGAGAAGGGGGCTTTTCTCTTCTTTTATTTCTGGGAAAAAGGGCGATTTCCGTGTCTGATGCGGGGGAAATCAGGGATTTTTCCTTTGACGGTATCGTGTGATCTGGTTTTCTGAAAGGAAAAATGGCCTGGTGTTTCCGTCGCCGAATTGTCATTGAATGGGTGTATGAAAGAAGTATGTTGGATACCGAAAAATGGTTGAAAGAAAGTGGTTGGCGATGATATTTTTAGGGCCGTTTGTCATCGCCGGGTGATGCCCGATTTATGGTGGGTTATGTGGAGAGATTTTCCTCTCTTTTGACCCATTCGACGGTTTTCAAGTTGATTCTGTTGGAGTCTATCAACTTCGTCAGTGCGTCGCAGGGCTTTGACTTGGTCATTGCGTCAGCCGGGTTGGAGTCGCCTTCGATCCAGAGGATCTCCATTTGTCTTCGCTCATATGCCTCACGGAGTGCCATCACGTCAATCATGAGTCGTTTTTCCGTTGTGGAGCCTAGTTTCACGAGACAGTCATACAGGGATTTCGAATCCGTGCAAATGGTGAGTCGGAGGGTGGTATTCAGTATCCGGTCTAGGCTCGTTTTGATGGCGATAGCAGCATCAAAACCATTGGCCATTGCGTATAGCTCTGACGCGAGCACGCTCCGGGTGACCCTCTTACACTTAACGGATGCCCAGTGTAGGATGTTAGCGTTTTTGCCCTCGGCTTCTGGGGTTGCAAGGACAATAACGAAGCCAATTTGCGATGTGAGGTCCGGGTTATTTGCGAACGATGCATCCACGAATGCCAATATTTGG